>NC_079521.1:12821722-14184222 GCF_003711565.1 Takifugu flavidus | reverse complement strand
AGACTGTTCACAGAAGCTGTTTGGACAGAGAAAAAAAGGTGTAAAAGCAGAAGGGATGTTTGATGAGGAACCAGCCGCTACATAACAGGCGTTAACACTATGCGACATTAGCATCTGTTAGCATCTAATTACAGAGGGGAACAGTATTCTCTGAATTCCACGCATCTGTAAACTGGATGTTACAGTTTCGTCTGCTTCTGTGGAGATTAACATCTGCATCAGGTGAGTAGTTTGAACCATCAGGAAATTAAAAACTACCTTTTTTGGTTTGTTTTTATTCTCTTAGCACCGTTTGCAGAGAGGGAAATACAATTAAGCTCCAGCCTTAATAATTAATTTTATGGCCAATGATCTTCCTAACAATTATTTTTGATGCAGCTAATCATCTGGAAAATAAGAATCACCCAGAACCATTTTCTATTTGTTCTGTTGCCAAGCAGCCAGCACTTTTCCTCCAACAGCTTCTGTGGAAAAAAACCCAAACAAACAAACAAACAAACAAAAACCTCGCGACAGCATAATGGTGGACAGTGTGTCGCTCCCCATCTTTTATTTGGGTTTGGATGAGCACTTATAGCCAGGAACTGGCTAAAGGAACTGAAAACCCTTCAGAATATCTCTCCATCCATCCATCCATCCATCCATCCATCCATCCATCCATCCATCCATCATCCATCCATCCCTCCCTCCCTCCCTCCCTCCCTCCTCCATCCATCCATCCATCCATCCATCCATCCCTCCCTCCCTCTATCCATCCCTCCATACATCCATCCATCCATCCCTCCCTCCCTCCCTCCATCCATTCATCCATCTATCCCTCCATCCATCCATCCCTCCCTCCCTCCCTCTGTCCGTCCGTCCACCCCTCCATTCATTCACCCCTCCATCCCTCCACCCCTCCATCCCTCCATCCATCCATCCATCCATCCATCCATCCATCCATCCATCGTGACATGAAGAGCTTTTTTCCTTTAGCATTAGCGGTTAGCTCTGATTACTGTCTGTTCTTCTTCTCTGGTTACTTTTGGTCACCTTGCCTTCTGGTTGCTGCCTGCTTTGACCCAGTCCTCCGCAGCTATTTCAGTCTGAAGCTATTACACCAACAGCCTGAGGCAGGATGCCCTCATTTCCCACAATGCCGTTGACAAACACACTTTTTTAGCTGTTAAGATGTGGAGGTGGACTCACTCCACTGGCACACGTGTCTCAAAAGGTCCTTCTCTATTAATCTGCGAAAGAAAACCCCGAACAAACCGTGTTTTATTCTCTTGCCGTCTGTGTTTCTCATCACTTTAGTTCTTCTCAGAATGTTGGTTTCAGTCTGAATTTCAGCTGCTCTCTCAATAACGGCCACAAACACGCTGGAAGGTCGTTCTTGTTGCAGAAAAGATCATTTTATAGCTAATGCAAAAAGGATTTTAGACATTTCTTCAGGCTACCGGCCATCGTGTCCTTGCGGAATCATTGCACAGGTAACCTCCACGTGCTCATCCTCTAAGCAGCTCGAGGTGATCCCATTTAGTTGACGTGCCACCGGTTTTAAAATTTGATGACAATATCTGGCTTGGGAAACAATCTTTCTCTCTTTTATTTCAGACATATTTGCAGTAGAGAAAAGAATTCAACCACCGTCGTATCATGATAGCTAAGGCGTGTTTCTGCTCTTTTTTCCGAATTTCTGTCTTCTTCTGGACTGTTTGTGCTAAACTGGAGGAGCGGCGCGCAGTCGTCCACCACTCCCTGGTTTTTGGGGCCACATTTGTGAATCGTTTCAAGGAAAATCTTGATTTTAAGATTCGCACCGGGCGACGTTTGTGAATGAGCGAGAGGATATCCGGGAGCAGTAACTTATTACATATCTACTCGCTGGATCCCCCCGAGAGACAACAAGGAAGTCTGAGCGTTACATAAGACGAGAATAAAGCTGCGCTGCTTTTGTACAGACTCCTTATTGACTTAAAAGAAAGCTAAATGGCACAAACTAAAAACAATGGCTATAAGTGCCTGTAAATGTGCATGCGCCCGCAAGGGAACCGCGCACAACCTGCCAAATAATATTTCAACTAGGACGCAGCCATGCCAACCCGCCCAACACGCACTACAGCTATGAATATCGCGCTCACTATCTCTTCGTAGGGAAAGAATCAAGCGGGAAGAGGAAAAAAATCACAATATTGGTGAAACAAGACAGCTGAAGCCTCCAAACGATCCTTCATACCAGCCGGTTCCGGGGGCTTACTGGCAGCATGTAAACAAACGTCGCGTCTCCAGCCTGTACGCCCATTAATCTCATAACCCATTTTGGCCCTGAAGCCTTTTCTGAGCCCCCCCAAGTCCAGTGGCTTATCACGTAAATGATTATTGACTGCCGCGCAGGCCGAGGATATCGTGGTGGCAGCTCTGCATACGGCCGACTCTGCAACTTCATCAGGCGGAACGCTAGCAGGCACGGAACGCTGAGAGGCCGTGACCAGACGCTGAAATGAAAAATAAAATAGGTCTGCGGGGGGAATCTGCCCTGAAATTCATTACAGCTCATTTTATAGAAGCGTAATTAGTTTAACTCGGAGCATTACGTCGATGTGTCTGACTCTTCTTTAACGATTCCCATTACGTAAGTCGCTTTAAAGGTAAACAAAAGGGGAATTTGGATATTTTCTGTTCCTTTCCCAAAAGCTCACGTAACCATGCTGCGCCGTGGTGCAACGCATCGGTATATAACCCAGTGCTTCAGGTCTTGCAGCTGAGCCTAAACAACTTAATGGATTAATTGGGAACCAACAGAGATAATTAGGCCTTTGGGGTTGTATGAATCCACCCCTCGTCGACTGTTGCCTCAGAACTGCGATGTAGTGTCTTCCTGCTGTGTAATCGAGATAATTAGCATGAATGTTGTGTCACTGTCCAAAGATTAGCAAAAGGGAAAGGCCAAACAACGCTCATTAAAGTGCGGTTCCGACCCAAAGAAACTTGATGGGATTCGCCGTCAGAGATTGCCTTGTTTTATTTGACCTCAGACAGGCGACGTGTACAGAAAGCAGAGAATTTCTTCCACATCAGATTTTAAGCCTCGTTTCATTCCTTAAGTAGAGGCGCTGGTCCAACTAGAATAGATTACCCTACCTCCATTTTAGCTCTATTCCCATGGAGGACCGATGCATACCTATATGTTCCCCAGAGGAGCTATTGCTATGGTGTCACCATGGGTGGCTAGCTGTTAGCTGAATCCAGGGCTTTGGTTGTTTACTGTGCGACTTGCTGCTCTTATTGGATGCCAAGGTGTCCTTCTGTGAGGCTGACAGCCGCTGAGTAGTACACCAAATTGATTGGTCTGCTCTTGCCCACCAAAAGGACCTGAACTCAATTTGCTTGTGATGGCTTCAATTTCCTGGCTGGACAAAATCCCTCTCCTCCCCACGACCCCCCGACTACCCCCCACCCCCCACTTCTTCCTCGGCAGCGCTTCCTTACTCAAGAGCTGTTGTTTAATTTCATTACCCAACAGGAGGGTTCCTGCCTATGTCAGGTGCACACGTCTTTTTTTCCCAGTCGTACTAGCGTTAGCTTCATCCGGGCTTCCAAAAAGGCTCGTGATTCGTATTTTTTTTTTACATTTTTTTGGCTCTGTATGCCAGGACCTTTTATTTAAATGGCCTCTTTTAAAGTGGACGGGTCAGGAGCTTGAATCTCATTGACACTGGCACGAATGGTCACATTTAAATATCATTTTTAAGTGAAAAGATAAAAGCCCAATTATGAGGACGCCTGACATAAAAACATGATTTTTGCTGGGAAAATAACCAACAGTGGACTATTTGATCCCGTCCACCCTCGATTCTTCCAGCATCTGTGTGGATATAAAAGCTCCGGTCATCACCGGTTGGACTAATTTAGACTTTCTTTCACATTTTTTTTTTTTTTTCTCAGTTGGACTTAAACTCCAGGGGCACCGCCGGATGATTAAAAAGAAGAAGAAAATACAGTAACGGCTCACTCAAGCATGTAGGCCTTTGAAGAGATTACCTCCCGTGTTTTGGGCTCCCCCTTGTTACCTTAAGATAAACATGTGGAGCCACTCAGCAACACGCCAGCTTATGTCCAGATGAAAGATTTTACCCGCCATTATCAGAGGCCGGCAGATTGAACTGAGGGTATTAGCTGGCCTGAGAAATGTGCTACAACTGCAGAGATCTCGCTCCGATTTCAGACACGGTGAAGGTGCCGGGGTGGGGGGGTGGGGTGGGGGGGTGACCCTCTCAGCACTCTCAGATGATCTCGGCGATAGGCAGCAGATTATTGCTTCCTAAATGTGAGGGTTCGAGGAATATTCCGCAAGAACTCGGCATCTTTTCTTTATTGCTAGCCGCCCGCATCTGCCGAACTAATAAAACAATGGAGTTGTTGACTTTCCGGCCCAGGATAACATGGTTGGGTATCGCGGTATAACATTTTCCGACCCTTGTTCTGCACCGTGTTGCTTTATTTAACTTTTATTTACGTTCTCGGAGGACGAGCTCTCTTTCGGGTATACTTAGCGGAGGTCTAACAAGCTTTTACCTCCAGGATAAAGGCAGTTGATCTGGCTCATATTGCACAATGATTCATCCGGCTCCGTATCATCCACGAGGCAGCAGAGGACACGAGACAATTAAGACCGCTCCGCCAGATAAATAAGCTTGGGAATTTGGAAGCCACTGGATGTTTTATTGCGATATTTGGAGCGATTTTCTTAAAGCCTTCTGGGTTTTTTGGGGGGTTTTTTTGGCTTTTTTTCTGTTGCATTTGTTTGTTTCCTTTTTTGGCCTTTTCAAATGCAGCATAGTTTTGGGGAAAAAAAGAGCAGAAATACACTGACTGAAGGGAGCGATGTTGGCAGCAGATCATCAGCGTCAGAAGTGTTTTGATGAAGTCGAAACAATTTAATTGAAGTCGTTAAAACACCTTGCAAAAGCGTCTGAAGTACTAACAAGCCAGACAATGAAATATTCCGTTATATTTACAACATCTAATTAGCACTGTTATAACTGTTTCCATCAGCTGCTGTAAATATTCACTCAGTTAAAGGAAACGCAGCTCCTGGAGAGCGTGCGTGGTCTGATACGGTCCCGTCATCGTGCCTGTTCTCTTCGAGCAGATCAAAAAGCCCCGGAGGGATCGAACCAGGCGATCCATTGTGCGAGGGGGAACGAGGCGAGAGCACAATGCAGGAGGGGAGACGGACCCTGACGGGTCGTCTCCGCTCCGGGGAAATCACACTCAAGCATCCTCACAAATGACCCTGGAAAGGAGGAGAAGCTTCTGTTCTTTTCTCGTCCGTCTCCATCTTGACTCGCGGTCAAATTAGGATTTCCATTTTCTCATCGATCCCAAAACCAGAGCGGGAGGAATCAACCCCGGCTTTTCTTTTAGGTGGGGGGGTTTTAACAGGAAGTCCACTTTTCAGATTCATCCATTGCTTCATTAGTGCGTTTGTAGGGAGACAGGTGATCGAAGCGGCCAAGATCGACTTGTGAAGTGTCATTTGAACGCAGTAAACAAACTGGATTAACTCAGCGACTGTGACTAACGTTGCTGTCGGTGTTTACATTCAAACTGCCGTGTTTTGATTCATTTTTGCTGACAGTTCACATGAATAATTAGTCGCAAGAGCATCTAGTGAAAGATGTTTTTATTTAAGTGTTTTCTTTCATAGATGAATCACTTTATTAGGCAGGTAAATCTGATACAAATGTAACCAAACATCAGCTGCTAACATGAAATGGTTTAGTTAGAGCCCAGATATAAAAGCTAAAAACAGGTTTATCGTTAGCTAATGACTGAAGAGACCAGTAACCAAGAGATTTCAAATCGTCTTGTAAAAATGGGTCCTTTAAGCAGATGGTCGTAGTGCAATGGTTAAAAAAGAAGAAAGAAAAACACATTTTGGTATGAGTGCTGGTATTTATTCGTAAAAAAGAACACCGAGTTTGCTGAATTCAGCTCACTTTCAGTGAATAGAATCTCTCTGTACATCCAGCAACAGAAAGCAAACATCCTCTTCCTGGTCCTGTCCCTATTTTGAAGATCACTGCGAGCGTCTAACCCCGGCAGCGCCTCAGAAAATCAACTCGGGTTAAAGGAAACGCCGAGCAACAAAGCCGACAGGAAGCAGTTCAAAGTGCGGCTGGTGGAAAAGACACGACTAAAGAATCGAGGCTAACGGCTTCAGCGTGGGTAAAAACGGTTTGTGCTGCGCGTTTGCAGACGTGCGGCACGCGCGTGCACGCCTTCCCGTACAGTATCTGCCATATGATGCGCATCGATTTCCTGTCGCGAAGCTGTTGTGATGCTAGCAGTCAGATTGCATTTATGGCCTCCGATAGATCACGGCTACAGTCGGCTGTGCAGGCGGATAAATCAATGAGAGCGACCTGTTGCTGCGTCCTCAGACAGCCTGATATAAGAACACACGTCTACAATTAAGCCTCCCTCCATCCGTCTCCATCGCACTCATTTCATTTGCCAAAAGAGCTACGACGTTAATTTATAAGACATATTTCACTACAGCCAGTCCCGCTTATGTGTTTATTCAGTTTTGAGGGTTAAAATACTTCCCAGAATTCAGGATTGAAGGAATTCTTGGAGCCTGTTTATCTCTCTTTAGACTTAATATATATTGAATCTTTGTCAACGAGGTGCATGTGTAATAAGTCATCGGTAGCCCTATCATTACCATGGCAACCATGCAGCACGTCGACACCTATGTGCAGAAAGCCTGATTCCCATCAGCTGTGTGTGAACGTGGCCCAGATTCCCCGCAGGGTGACCCGAAAGCCTCGGCTCTCGCAGGTTAATCCGGTTGTCTTCAATTCATCCCACTTTTGTCAACAATGCGGGAACACTGCTGGGATTGACTTAATGGTAATTGGCAGCATTTAAATAAGGCTTTTATCCAAAGTGCATTAAAAGGGATTTGGCACCTATTCATGGACACACTAACCCAAAAGAGTGTGTGTCAGCGAGCGTGCCCGGCGCTTCCTGCCTGGACCATCAGCTGGTCTCAACCCTCAGAGGAGGAAAAAAAGAGAAAACTCTGATTTGTTGCTGTTGGATATTTAGATAGACAGAGACTGCTGAGGCAGGAATACAGGCCACCGGTCCGTCACATGACCCACACGTGCACGCACACAGCCAGGGCTGATTTACAGACTCTAATCAAGCTAATGTGCATGTTTTTGGACTGTGGGGGGAAACTGGAGAGAACCCACACGGTTACTGGGGGAAACTTCACATCCCAGAGCTGCGATGGAAAGACCGTATTTAAATTAGCTTCATGTAGCAGCAACTTCAAAACACGAGCCTTCAAAAATTCCTCATATCTCTGGATTCCGGGAAAAAGTTCTTTACTCCGGCGCAGCGGACGCTCAAAGGATTCCCTTTAATTTTTATCCAAAGGGCCCTTTTCTGTGTAACAATCGTATCGGGGCTTTAACCTTCAAAAACATGCCTAATCCTAATATCAGCATCAATAACAAAGTTTTGGGGGTTATTTTCCTTTTACAGGAACACTAAACTTCAACAGTCGACTTTAATTCAAACTGTATCAATGCTGAAGATCCAAAATTGGCTTGACAAGAGCCGACTAAGCCTTTACCCAAAGTAATCACTACCCAAGGCAAAGTTGATTTGGCTAATTAATGCACATCCAGAGAGGTCCCACAATTGAATCATCTCCAGCAAACTCTCTCTTTAATCAAAGCACAGAGTGAATAAAATAGTGAGGCACCTAAAATCCTATTTGTCTCCAGAAGATCAAAAAATAATTTCATTTTTAATCATTTGTCTTGGGAAATGATGTTGTACTTAATTGAAGCGGTACAGCTGCGCCGGCTCCGTTTCCATATTGCAATTACGGCATAAAAAAGGAGCCGGGAATAAAGGGAAAAAAGCTCAGCAGCCGTGCAACGGAGGGAGGCAGACGGAGAGACGGGAGGAGGACTGAGCCTGCACATTCCAACAATGGGAAGGTGAGACCTTAAATGCTCCGTTTGGCAGAGCGCTGGGCCGTCGCAACGAGGCCGCCGTCAGAGGACCATCGGACTGATGATTACATCCCACAATACTTTAGAATATTTGAATATTTGGGTTTGGATCCCTCGTTTTCTTCTTCTCTGGAACGGTTCTTCAGCGCAGGGGGTCCAGCGCGACTTCTGTGACTGGAAGCTACCAAAAGCGGAGCGGCACCACATAAAGCTTCACCCTCTCGTCACGATCCAGTCGAGCTTGGGCTTTTTTTCCCCGCCTGGAACAAACTAACAAGAGTGATGGATGCATCACCGAGCCCAGTAATTAGCAGGGACATTAGAAGCATAAACATAATGTCTTAATAATGGAGCCGTTGGGCTTTTATACCCCTCCGTTGGGCTGTCTTGAGCTTTCGTTCTCCCTTTCAGGTGTGAAATGTCATGCTGGTGACCTCCCAGGGCACCCCGGTATCATGCTACCCTCTCCGCATCCCTTCCTCCCCCCTCCCTCTCGCACACTCTCCGACACAGAAGCACTTACCCTTGTGATCTGGTAATGCGAGTTTAGCACTTGTACTCCAATTATTCTCCAGTACTTGTTCTTGAAAGGGTGCTTGCCTCTCATTTAGCTGAAGAATACCGCGGCCCCGGCCATTTCTGCTGGACTCTCAGGGACCTTCCCTCACTTCAGAATCATCCCTTTCCAAATGAATATTTTAACGCTATTTGACCTAAATCTGATCAAAGGTAAACTGATGTTCCAACGCCTCATTAACGTGCACATGCGCAGGCCTAGCAAATGTTTTGCTAGCAGTCAGAGGAGAGAACGCGCTTCGTACCTGAGCCACGCCGATATTGATTATGATTAAAAAGACACGTGCAGCTCCATATGCGACCCGTTCCCTGCACTCTAAAGAGGAACGCTGCACGCCCACACGGCCACAGACCCTTGGTCAGCCTCCACTTGATCTTTTTTTTCTCCCCAGACTGACATTTTAATGCCATTGACGAAAGGCAGATGCACCAAAAATAAAAGTAATCCGCGGCGTGCGTTCCGAGGGGTCTTTTCCTTCAGTGCCACCCTGAATAACAAATAGCTTGTGTTGACGTTTCTGCATTAGTGCTGCAAATTGTACATTATGTAAAGGCCTTTTAGGAAGCTTGCACAAAAGTGCCACATTCTCATATCATGAATAAACTAAAGCTTTCAGCAGCATGTGGATGAACATTAGGCTGCCAGCGGACTGAGAGCATCGCTGGTAAATTACAGCAGTGTGGAGATAATCTGCCCCATATCTCCTCCACATTGCAAGAATAATCTGGCTCTTTCATGCTACAGTGTCATCAAGTGCTTAAACCCAATAGTGTAATGGTCCTGAAAGGCAGCGGCATCAGGGCACCGCAGCGCCAAAGAGGCGCGGCGGGCGTAAGCTCTCAGGGCCGCGCCGCTTTAATGGCATCTCCGCGCTCACGGTGACCATATGCCCGTACATTTGGCCGATCCACTCGCAAGTGCGCACGCGTGCCGCACTCACGGGCATGCACTGCTTCAGTACGCTGGCGTCAGATGGGTCTCGTGTCGATGCAGCGCCCACGTTTCCATGAATCTGTGCCCAGATTCAGTGGTGAAACACTTAAGGGGAGGTTGTGTTGCCTCCATCCTTCTCCGTCTGGACGTCTTTCTGAAAAGCAGTGGTCGCCATTAGCGGGCTGACCTCCAGCGTCCCGCGGAAGCCAGAAGTGCCTGACAACGTAGAGAGGAAATGTAGCCGGACATGGCCGAGACACGGCCTCTCCATTGGTCACTTTAGCTAAAGAATAATCTCATTACGAGCGTTACCACTAGAAAGCATGAAATGGCAGAGATAGTCGCTCAAGTGATATTCAGAAAGCCATTTTCTCTTTTGCATTACAACATTTATCAGCGCCCACTGATAAGATTTTCCCAATTTGCTGCTCTGACAGATGAGGGAAAAATTAAATATCCTGCAGATTCACTTCTGTTCCTGACAGCAGATGGAAAAGGTCAGAGCTGAGTTTTAACTTGCTTTCAAACAACTCATCCAGTTTTCTGGCGGCTTTCCACATCGCACAATACCCGTACCTGCGCCGTCTACGCGTGCTTTCATCTGAAACTCAGAGAACAGAAACGTTGTAGCCGCAGCCGTGATAACGATACAATGGCGTCTGTGGCGGCGCTAGCATGCTATTTTTTAGATTTTCTAAGTATGACGGGAAATTAACGCAGGCTTGATTTGCGTGACCTTTTAATTCCCTGCTGGAACCACACACACACACACACACACACACACACACACACACACACACAAACACACTCTCACACTCACAGACAGACACACTCTGTGGATGCTCTGCTCGGCTTTGAAGGACAGACTACAAATGCATCCTACCTGCTTCCCCGCACCACAAGGGGGAAACATTGTCCATGCTCTATTGAAGCACTTCTTTCTCCTGATTTCTCTCTCTCTCTTCTTTTTGGATTCTTCTTCTCCCAATGCTCTTTTTTTTCTATCTCGGTAACATAATCAATATGTTCCATTGCTGTCAATCTAAAAAGTTAAAACTCACTTACAAGCGAGCCCCGCATCCATCATCATCTCAAGGTCACGGACGGGCTGAGGATGAAGGGCCAAGATAAATGTGTGGGAGTGTTTTTCCTGTAAGAGTGTGTGTGCAGGGAGAGAGAGAGAGAGAGGGAGCGAGAGAGGGACGAGGACTGAAGATTGAATGTACGAGTGTGGGTCCGTGTGTTAGAGAGAGACACACGAAAATGGCGACAAAGACAAAGGCAGAGACAGTGGTGGGGGGCGACTAATGGAAGAGAGCTCAGCAGTGCTCTAAGAGCCTCGGTAAGCCAGACCGAGTCGCGCTCTGAAATTAGCTGATTTTTCACTGTGAGCGCTGCACATTATCTGGGTGGGGAACAGGGAGAGCGCGGGTGAGGGGTTGGTGGGGCGCCGGGAGAGGAGATGGGGGTCGGCGTTTAACTTAACAAGATTAATATGTTTGCCTCATCTCTCTGGGTTTTATTCCCTTCTCCTTGCAAGGCCCTTGTCAAATCTCTTTGGACAGGCTAACACACATGACGCGGGAAGGAGACCTGAAGGACATTCCGCAGAGTGTCAAGACGCTGGGACGAGGCTCCATTTTGGTGACTCTCCGCAACGGTCTCCGCCTCCTCCATTCCAACTTTGGACTTTTTTGAATTTGCCACTTTGAAACAGTCATTCTTGGAACGGATGCTAATTTTTCTGGGTCGGTTCCAGATCAGCCGCATGTTTGAGGCTCGTTGATCTGGGAGCCAGATTATGGAGCAATAATGAAATCAACCCCCCCCCTTCCCCAAAATAGATAGAAAAAAACCATCAAATGAAATGTGCATTTAATCCACATATCCATAATGATTATGCAAAGAATAACTATGTATGCAGAGTATTTCTCTGAGGAGATTAAAGAATAGGTATGATGAGATTAAGGAAAAGGATGAAGCGATTAAGACTGACTACTTTAAAGTGATTATGAAAGGCTTAGATGGGTAGGTCGCACAGAGCATATTAGAGAGACAGAGGGAGGCAGGACACAGAGCAATCGGAGTTTTTGATCCGCCGGCACAACAAAGAGGAGTTGGCTGCGCTCGTTGCAGCCTCATGTCAATAGCGTTTTCAGCGGCGCTGCTTGATATTACTGCCGAGGAAGGAGGAACATAGGAGGGAACACAAAAGAATGAAAACAAGGCGTGTGCACTCCCACATGACCCAGGAGAAACAATGACAATCAAATGGCCTGCAGCAGATCCCCCCTCCGTCTCTCCCTCTCTCGCTCCCTTCCTTTCTATCCTTTCCAGTGTACTTTGATGTACAAAATAGCCCCGATCCATAAGCAGCGCCATTACTCCGGGTGCCTACCGACCAGCGAGGCTTTCTCCTCCTCGCCCAGACGCAAACATGCAGATTTCCCACCCCCCCCAAGATGCTTTCAGGTACATTTATCCGCGGGCTCTTTGGTTGGTCACGGGTAATATGGCAGGGAGTCAGAAATTGCAGATCCACTATATCGTAAATGCACACAATCAGACGCCGGCGCTCGGAAAATGACTGACGGTGACACCTCGCGTTTTTTTGTTTTTTTTAAACGCCTCCTCCATTGTGCCAGCAACGCCGCTCCATTGTTCCTTCGCTCCGTCAAAGCTTTCACACCTCAGTGGAACATCAAATTCTGACCAGAAATGGACAAACAATGGCGCATTGTGGCCCATCTCCCTGAATACGATTGCTTATTGCCAGGGATGTTGCGTTCACTGGGCCACCTTTGAGCCTGTGTGGCTTTGGTGCCATTCTTGGGGGGGTAGTATAAACCCCTGAAAGGAGTCAGCTCATTGCAGGGCCCTAAATAAGCATTATGGGGGTTCGGTACCACATTTTGGGAAACTTCAATGGTCCTGTCATCTCTTCCTAGTACCTGACCTTCCATGTTCTGGCTGCATCAGGGTTTGACCTGAGAGACTCTGCTTCTCAGCCCAGCCCCCCACAGCCCGAACGTTGGCCTTGGGCTCTGTGTCTGGTGGTGGTCAAGCAAAGGCCATCAGTAATGGTGCTAAACCTGGAAATGTGACCTGGTTATAGGAGGCATCATCACGTTAGCTTGGATGTTGCCAGCGTTCTCAACCTGTCTTTGCATTTGTAAATGAACACTGATGTTCGCACCAAATGGATCAAAGCTAACAACAACTACAACGTGATAAAGATGGCGACAAGCACCACCGGCCTTCAAACCGATTTAAATAACGAGGAAGTGAAGCCACGTGAAGGGAAGGAAGGCGTAGCTGCAGTACAGCCTGCAACAGTGGCGTATTTATCTGCTGCGGCTCCTCCTCAGCTGGCACGGCGCCGATCTGCTGGGAATATGAAACACGGGCGGCTCAGACGAGAGGCACCCCCATCTCAAATGTTAACCAAAGCAAAAGTCACGATGGCGAAACGATCGTCTGTTGCCGCGGAGAGGGGACAAAGGTAACGACAAAAGAGATTTTGTTGAACCCTGACCTCAACAGTGGGCCCGAGGCAGGAAACAACAGAAGGAAATAAAACATAAAGAATATGAGCCATGAAAGTGAGTATTCGTATAATCCTCTGAACACAAAGCTACGTTCCAGACAGGTCAGTGAGAGCGGACGAAAAAAGACGCGCTCGGTCGCCGGGACGACCGCTGGCGACCTGTAACAAAACAAAACAGCGAGTCACCTGCAGGTTTCATTTAGCTGAATGGCCTTCATGTCACATATCTAAGGACAGCGGTGCTGGCTTAGCAAAATGATATGGATGAGTAATGGGATGCTGCCCACATCCGGACACTCTGGGAAGGTGAGGGGCTGCTGCCAACCCCCCCTCCCGTCCCTGTTGACCTCTCTTTCCTGTTCGCTCAGCATATTCGCCCGCTCTCCTCCACGCTGACATATGTCAGGCATCTTTGCCCTTTGGTGATTGTGTCACGTGATGCTCTTGTAGAAACGAAGAGGTGGGAGGGCAACAATAAAACAAATAAATCGGCCCACAAATCAACAGGTTTCAGAAGGGAAGCGGAAGGATGAAAACCGCGCAAGTCACCTCGGACTACCTCCGATTTCTTCTCTTTTTCTTTTCTGATAAGCAAATATGTGGATTTCTCTGGGGCACAGGGACATAAAAGGGGGCCGCGAGCACGCTGGTTTTAGCCAAGCAAGTCTTAGCGGGCGTGGAGCTGAGAGCAAAGAGCTGGCCATTTTGCAGTTTGCTCGCATCTGCCAATTTCTTCCTGGGGCTTTCAGAGTCAATCAAAGAGCTACCAGAATGCTCACACCAGTCTTTTAATTATTCATGGTAATTCTATGCCACTACACGCTCTCTCTGCAGCCCCTGTCGCCTCCCTCTAGCGAGGTGTTCTCTGATGTGTTTATGTGTACGGAATATCTGAAGAAAAAAGAACTCCTCCATCCATTACAAAAAAGCCACTTTTCCGTGCCCCGTGCTACCCTGGCAGCTCTTTTAGAGCTGTCTGGCTTCTGCTTCCATGGGAACCTCAGCTCATAAATTGTGCCATGAAACACAATTTTGGACGTTTGTCTTTTATTTATTTATATTTCACTTTTTCTATAGTGCATTCCATTTTGATCCAATTCATCTCTTTTGGTCCACTAAATTGGCCTCTTGATGCTATCTATTTTTTGGGGGCCCATTCAAACCGCTTCAATATGTGAATAATAGTCCTGTCTAGAAGGCCAGACTGGTATTAAAAGGCTATCAGGGGAGGAATTTGGGGTGGGGAAATAAGCAAAATCAAATTAATTTCCCTCTCGCAAATTAATTACATAAAGAGAGGAGGTAGCCCCGTGGTTCCCGGCTGTCAATCAACCTGCCAACAACCGCCGGCATCATCAGGTAGATGTCTGGTCCAGCCTTTTGTATCTGAGACAAGCCTATTACCCGGAAATGGCAGATGGTTTAAAGTGGATAAAAGGATGCAGTTGGATGGCATCAAAGTCTCTTAGAATTCGATAAATTACGATACATTCCCACTCACAGTCTAATAAGTGAAAAAGAGAAAATGAAAGTGGGAAGCAGACACAGGAAATAAGATGCTGACTGCAAGGTTTTGCAGGCTGAGCGTGCATTATAGTGTGGCACGTTTGATGTCCCCTCCTAACATTCACTTTGGGAGCCTCAAAGATGGCGTCTCTGCCGTTGAGGTCTTTGAGGTAGAGGTGATCTCGGAGATGCCGAGGAGCCGCTTTATTTTGGTTGCCTGGCAGTTGCCTGACAAAAAAAAAAAAAAAAATGCACCGCCCGTCTCCATTTTCTTCACAGGATTTGTCAAAGATGGAAAGAAAAAAAAGGGGGGGGAATGTTTCATGTCTCTTGTCTTTTCCTGCCAAAAGCAGGGGAAAAGAGGGCAAACGAAAGCCAGTGCGGATATACTGACACACCAAGGGAGGATGTGGCAGGGATAAAAGGATGTCATTTTGTAAGGAATGATCATGAAACTGCCCCCATTTTTTATTTTTACTTTTTTTCCCTTTAAAAGACTGTCAGAATTTGAAGGGTATATTGTTTCTCTTTTGCCCTACCACTCGAAATAGATGTGGGACTTTGAAATGGAATGTTTACAACTGAGTCAGTTGTGTCCTTTTGATTCGAGTGACGGGACGCTGAGGGACGAGATCGAGAGGTCCGGAATAATTTCACTCTGCTTCTACTGTTGTTTTAGCACAAAGAGAAATCACTAATTGATCTTTTCATGAATTCGGACCACTTGTTTTAATGAATGTGCCGCTGCCCGGAACTGTATATTGACATTTTCATGCTACATCTAATGTAAAGCGAGATTTTAAATACATTTTGATGGCGCAAAATGTTACAGTGAGACATTTTAATGGTATTTCCATAGACTCAAAAACAAGAATACAAAGCTGCATCATAGTAATGAGCAGTGGTTCAGGCTACATTTGGTGACCACTGGATGGGCTGAAATGAACGCTGAGATGTTTCACTGCAGCCCACGCAGCCCTGAAACCACAAGAAACTGTTTTAGGGTTTTTTTAAGCTGAAAATGTTTTTTTTTGAAAAATTCCTCAACCCTACATGTTACCTTCGAAAAGGCTGCAAAGGCTGCAAAGGACACTTAGGCCCTAACTCCATGCAGCAAACACACTTTGTCTGCTACAAAAACACAAATGTCTGTGTGTAAACCCTTTGATTCGTATTCAGGTTCACTCTAAAGGCCTTTAAATCACAGCAGAAGAGATTATTGGCCTGTGGCATCCTGTGTATCACTGGCAACATCAAGAGACTGTTCACAGCATTTTACATTCACAGCATGTTCCCTCCATACCTGCTATGCTAGTGATAAATAGCTAACACCAGAGCGGTGCTCACCTCTGTGAGCCCCGGCCTTACCCTTGCGAGGGCCCCATAAAGCCTTCCGACTGGTTATAAACAGGAGCGCCGCTTCAAACACATGATAATGGAAAGGCTGGGGCGGGTCTGCGGGCTGGACCGGCTTCCAGGAAGTAGATGGGCAGATGAAACCCATCAGAGGAGCTGGGAACAACTGCGGGAAGATAGCGGGTTCCGACCACAGAAGATCACTGCTACACAGACGCTCCACTTATGGCTAAGAAAAGCCGACCTTCTTACCAGACCATGTCACATTTCTTCTTCCTGGAAGACCTTTTGTCATAACTCACTGTCTACTGAATCCTTGATCGAGAGGTAAAACAATGAATAAGAGGAAGAAAACAAGTATTCCTTCCTGAACTACACCCCAAAATAATCCCTGTTGTCATGGATGCATGGCGTATTAACTTTCAATCGCTTGTGGGGCGCGATACTGACAGACGCTCCACTGAAGTGCCAGTTCCGAAAATGCTCAATTTGTCTTGCGTTTAGTAAGAACCGTGCAGTCGGACGGAAGAATAAACAGCGAGAAGCATCAAGTAATCCCTGAATGGATATTTTATATTGAAAATAACAACAAAGTGTCGGTGGGGGGGGGGGGGGGGGGTCATGCGGAGCCTTCAGAGGATAACAACAGAGAGAGCAGAGGCAGCGAGGGAAATAAAGCGAATTCTGTGATGTCTCTAGGATCCCCGAGTTCCGCCGCTCAGCGTAAAAAAAAGGGAAAAAAAAGCTGGCGCTGGGCTGCCAAGTATGGCTTGAAATTTTTGACTCGCTGTGATGTAGCTGTCATCCTTTCAAAGGAAGGAGATAGCGAGGGGGAATGGGTGCATGTACCATGTCTCTCACTGGGCTTTTCTGAAGTCCGGAGGACGATGCGAGACTTTGACTTCAATCTACATTGAGAGAATGCTGAGCTGTGTATTCATTTAAGATGTCATTCCTGAGGCTTTTTACTGGTGAGTGCTTTGACTGGTGATGGTGCATTTCAGCTGCAGATAGCAGATTTAGCAGAAGGGGGGGGGGGGGGGGGGGGGGGGTCTGTAAGTCAAAGTGTTGTTGTGAATTAGTGAGGGTGTAAACATTGATTGTTGCACAGGCAGAACAAGCGCGGCGTTCGAAACACGGCCATTTTGATTGCTTGTGGTAAACTTGACGGGGTAATCGTTTTCTTTGCCACACATGAAAGCTGATGAGACGGGAATAATTGTGAGGGAAGATAATCTGGACACGATTAGCCTGGACGAATACAGACGACCTCCATCCGCTGGGTGTTGTAGTCCACAGAATGTTTGGTATCAGTAACGTCAGGTGTATATTCTCCTTTATAGGACTACAAACATGACTAACAACAAAGTCATTGATTTCATCTTTAATGCTATAATGCTATATGATAACATCAAGTGACATAAATATATTCACCGTAGTTCCATGTTATGTGGGTGGACGAGGAGGGCTAAAGCGTTAAGCCTTTAGGAACACGTTTATTACCTGTAGTGCAGACAGAAACTGATTTCAAAGCCAGATAAACCCTATCGAGTGTTGCCTTCCTCTGAAAAACTGCCAGTTAAGTCTTAGTTTATGTCTTTCAATGCAGAATGGGATCGGAAAAAGCTTATCAAATTCAAAACTGTAACTTTGCTACATCAGGTGGGATATAAAAAAGCTCTATGTCGAGAATAACAACCTGTATTCAGTCCTGTTTTCTGGGCTGAACTGATTAACTGCTTAAAAAAGAAAAAAATAATTTAAAAAACCCCATTTAAACAACTGGAAGTGACTTAAAACCCGACAGATTCCGTAAGGCCTGAGGACAGTGATGCAAGGGCAGAGATAAACAGACACACACCATCAAGCTGCCTCTATGGAACGGGAGGGTGTCCTCCAAAGCTGCCATTTCTCAAGCAAGTGAGACATCAGAGCGAAAGACAAACACAAGGACAGATAACACAGCGTCCTCCTGTTTGACCAGGACTTCAACTCCACGACCTAAAACAGGAAATGACGTTTTTTAGGTGAAGAAAAGTGACAGATGCGGTGGTCATCACACTGCGATGGCTCTGCAGTTGCATGGAGGACGAGTTGTCCAGCTGGACATAGTCAAGTTAGCAGAGCTGCAGCTCCTACTCTGGTTCTCTTTTGTTCTGCAAACGTTCTTCACCCCGACCTTCTCGTTTTTCCTGGATCGTACTAACGTCGCAGAGTTTCCTCGGAGCCGGAACCAGCTGAACTATGTGCTGACAACTTGTCTGCCTGACATGCTTTTTATTGCCGCAGTTGGCCTCCGGGCAGAACATCTCCCGCATTCGGCGCTGCGCCGGGTAGAAAAGGAGCCTTTCCAGGGCCGCCGTCTGCTCCATTATCCATTCAGTATTGAAAACACACATCGTGGAGGAAGACACCGCGAAGATCTGCAGCATTTCCCAGAGCCGCTGTCACTCCGGCTGTCGGCGTCCGTGCACCGCCGGAACGCTTCCGGTTCCACCGGCGAGGGAGGACCGACCATGGAGCTGAGATTTCTTAAGTTGTGATTATCAGGAGTCGGAGATACGCCGCCAGGAAAGGGTTCCTGTTCTGTGTGTCTTCCTGGGACAGACCAGGCTCCAGTTTGCATCGATTGTGCGCGCACGCAACCCGCAATGTGATTCTCGCCAAAATAAAATGGACATGCTGCATCCCATCATCTTTCCTGCCATCTCCAATATCAACGCGCGTCTGGCATGTAAAATGCAATCAGGAGTTCGGAAGCGGGTCGGGACGCAGCAGCATCACCACTGGACGACTTCTAATAGACAAGGAAGCTTCTCTTATTTAATATACAGCAGGGCGGCCTGAAACCTGGATGTGTGGAAATCAATGGGATGTTTTTAAATGCGCTCCCTTTCTCTCACGCACGCACTCTTTCTCCATCTCTTCTTATCTGGATGGCGAGGCCAACACGCCCTCTCTCTCCCCAGGAACGCCTTTATCTGCAGATCCAAAGTTATGATCTCCGAATGACGGAGAGCCTTTGAATCGCTCCGCACCCAGCTGCATTTTTCACTTCTTTCCCTTTCGGAGCTCTTGCTTAGTTTCTTCTTTATTTCTCCAGCAGCGAGCTGGATTAGTCAGGAGCAGCAGCCCCACTATCAGCCGAAGATGTACTCTTCCATCCTGCTGCTTTCCTCTGATAAAGGAACTGCTCGACAAGTGACTGGGGCGCGCGGAGAGCGCGGCAGAAAGCAACATTTCTCCAGCTGCAGCGCGGTGCTGCATGTCAATGACGACCAAACAGCGGCGGGAGAAAATCACTTTTGGTGCACATGATGACCGCGGCTGCGCGTCCGGATGTTGCAGAGGTCCGTGTGCATGTTTGGGGAAATAAAGCTTCAGAATTAGGATATCGATGATAGATCGTGGCTCGGGAACGTTCCCGCCGCGTTGATCCTTGATCCTTAATGTTTGCAAGTTGCTAATATAATTTTCAAATTTCACATTTCGTGGGGTTGCAGCTGTTTTTAAACCCTGTGTGAGGGTTGGGATTAGGAACAGGACCATGCTGCTGTGACAAAGATGTCAAATATTCTGTTGATGCAGCTGCACAACAGGAACCAAAACTGCAGGACCCACAAAGTTAATCTCAAATAATCCGAATACTATTAAGCCAGAGGAGTACACCGAGAGAGTTGATTGACTGGACTGGCTTAGCCTACCAGTGCTAGTGTCCATTTCCTGTGTATAATGAGGTTCTGTCTTTATTCTGTTGTATCATCCTGGGAACTCACAATCATCCAGGCGCCCATTTCCAAAGCCTCATCAGGTTCTTCTCTGGCCCGGGCGGCTGCTTTCCTGGTGTTCTGCAGCTACCTCGGCCAGCAGTTCTGTTAGCTTCCCGTCTGAGCATCCTGTACCTGACCCTACAAACACCAGCGCTGCTCTGACTGAATACAAGATGACAGAACAGACTGCTGACCTGGATTTGGCTCCTGATGAATACATATCGTGATGTGGGGGGAAAATGAAAAACAAAACTACGAATTTTGCACCAGTCTGGTTTTGCTCAGCATCAATCTTTCCCTTTAATATTAGACTTTGAGATTTGACTTTATTCAACCACGCGTGAGGCAACGCCGTGGCGGGATTTATACAGCATAAATTAATATTTGTTGCACCATCAGACGTGTTTACCTCCAGAGCAGCTGTGCATGCTAAGAAGCTCCGCTAAATGGTGCAGAAATAATCGAAAGCATCCCAACATCCACAGAGGCAGCCCGACTTCACTCCACCTAGCACTCCTTGCTGCCTCCCTGAATCTAATTTGAGCCTGTTCTGGGCCTCCGAAGTGCTCTGAATTACAAATGATTCATAAAGACCTTTACAGTGAGCACAACTTACAGTAAAAACAAGCTGCATTCAGGAGAAAATAGGTGAAAGATGAGTCACAGCGAGACAAATTCGACGCACTCTGCCTTCCTCGTACCTTCCAGGGGCCTGTTGTTCCGTGCCTGTTTAAATCTCCTCAAGACTGCGCGGCTAGCATGAAAGCGCGCGTGCGCATGGGTGCAGCCCCGCAAGCACAAAGACAACAGATGAAACTACGTGAGATGAGCGAAAGTGCGACTGTAGCCCACAATAAGCATCCACGCAGTAATGAACAGCTACAAAGGGATGTACGCAGCTCCCTGTCGCTTGTTTGCACTCGGAAAACAGCGAGTGATGGACTAAACCTGGACCTGGACTAAAAATAACCCTGCCACAAGTTGCCCACGTGTGATGTCAGATGTGTGCTGCTGGGTTAAAGCTCTAAAAGAGCCGCCGACGCCTCCTGAGAGGCCCGGTCGCCCGAAACGTCTCCGTCCATATGTCTGTCGAACGGTTTGTGAATAATGGAGGAAGCAATAAAAGCGGGAGAGACGTCCAACTGAGGAGATTCCGAACTAAACATGAGGAATGAGGGAAATGCAAAATGACACGAGACCAGTAAACAGTCCATCTGTGTTCTCCCGCAGGACGCCTGCCATACTTTGAGAGGCACTTAAAGAGGAAGTCGGGCTTTTCATATCAATCTAAGGGTAATCTAATGGCATTGCAGCTTCTTTTGTCTAAAAAGATAAGAGAGTGCCCACAGCACACTAACGAATATACTAGCAAGGGAAAAAATGACAACAGGACTAATGGATTATTGATGCATACGGTCTTTCTCCTATTTTATTTTTCCATCTTTTCTTGGTATTAAGACGTATTTTTGAGCGGTTTTGTCATTTCCTAAACATGCACACTGATAAACCAAAGATGCTTCAGTCTTTTTAGAGTTCCTGCAAAGGACACTTGGACATGTAGCCCGTAGCAGCTCTGGATTGAACCAGCAGCCACTGTAGCGCTGCAGCGAGCACATAAAGAACCTGACGTAACGACCACTGTAGAGTGGTAGGTCAATATAAGCTAACCCTCAAGCAGAAGGATTCCTGTTTTCTTAAAGGATATAGGTTATAAGCAAAGTTAGCATTTGTTGTTATTATCTAATGAAATAGCTGGAATAAGCATTAGCTTAGCATACTTTGCATAGCTGCTAAAGGTGCAAATAGGACAATAAACTGTTGTAAAAACAGATTGTAATTCAGCCCATTGGGCTCAACATCTTCTCCTTTTATGTTAGATAAATAGTTTATTTTCATAAATGCGCAGAAACAGACTCCACAAGTGAAGATGTGCCAGAATCAAAAGCCTCAAACTGTGATGGTGATTCTCATCTGCCCCCATTTTTTTATTTTTTTTTCTACTCGCATCACTTCCATTTGCCGCATCGATAGAAAGGAAAACGCCGCGATGCCGATGCTCGACATCCCACACGAACGCGACAGAGGCTCAGCAGCGGGGGGTCCACCGGAGAAAGAACCAATCATTACTTATCAGGAGAGTCTTGGGGTAATTAAGGACTTGTGCAGTCTGTTGCGAGTGGAAAACATTAATGAGTAATTTTTGATACAAAATCGAGTAATTAGGAAATGAACTCAAGAGTAAATCCAGGAACCCAGATAATGAATACTGGTGATTATCAATTTGAAGCCATCTCCTCCGTGGCCCCGAGGGACCTGTGCTAGTTTTGGAGGCAAAAAAAAAGAAGATGGAGGAAGCGTTTCTTTCCTGACAACGTGCTAACGTGGCGGCGCCGCTCAAAGACCCAGACTGAATCTCCCCAGTACGCGCTTTTCTGTCTGAGGCCTTGTCACGTCTGCTCCAGTTCAGTCCCTTATTTCAAGTGCAATCATCTTTTTGTCTCCTAATCCGGAGTCTTGTACGCCAGACTTCCACCATTTCTAATGACAAACATGCCGGAAAAGAGCGCTAATTATTTATACCGGGTCCTCATTCTGTCAGCCACTCAAGGACAGTTTCAAGCCTCTAATGGAGACGTCTGATTTTTTTTGACACGGCAGGAATGGGCCGAACCTTCCAGATAAACCACCAATTTATTTCCCCGAATAGATTCTTTTCCCTTTTTTTTGGCTTTTCTTCGTGACTTAATACATCCATTCACCCTTCAAAAGCCGACTTTATTGTTACTCAGTGTGATTTTTATTGCTTTAAATAGGCGCCATAAGAGGCCTTCATCTTCAGGAAGGTACAGCACGGCTTTGTCTCTCAAATAAGTCAAGACAAAAGACCTTAAACTTTCCTTTTAAAAATGTCAAAAAAGAAGCTTCCAAAGCGTGTCGCGCACAATTAGTCTGTACTAAGTTCCCTCCAGATGAAGCAGATGTAAATCTTATCTCCATCAGCTGATTAATTAAGAGTCTGATCTCATGGTGATTTGTGGCGTCCAAAACCTGGACTCCCTGCGTTCCGCACTTCTCCTGGCATTTAGGAAATTCCAGACCAAGGATGTTAAATTAGGTATGGCTGGCTTTTTTAAACAAATGTCCCACACAGAGAAACGCGTTTTTCAACATTCACTGGAGTCCCACACATACGCACAACACACACATGCACATATATAAAGAGATATTAGCTATTGTGTAGCTATGCTGACGCTTTTGTGGCTCAAAATCCTCCAAAACATGCACCAAAAATGACATGAGGTGGCTGCTGGAACATGTTTCAGTCCCTGTCTGGGAGTGACACGTAATTATTCCTCCTGTTGGCTGTTGTCATATTGTTAGCGTGTCCTACTTACACCTTTGGAACAACGTGGTGGTGGTCAGACGGCGGCGGCGGTGACAGCTGAAACTGTAACAGCATTTCAGGAAATTACAAAAGGACATTCAACTCCGCATCTCCGTGGTTTGAGGAGAGTTTGAACTTTTAACCCGCAGCAGTTTTGATTTTCTATAATCTTAATGCTTTTAGCCTTTAGCATCAGGGTGACTGATCATAATAACAGCTGCCTATAAACATGAAGCTGCCCCCTGAGTGACTGATGTATGGATCACCTTAACGATGTTTGTATGTTCAGGCGTCTGCGTACATATTTCCTAAAATCGATGTCTTCATTTGGCTGTTTTTGTTTCCCCCTGTTTTACATCACCATGGATTTTCTATCTAATTTGGGTTAGCATTGTGGAGGAAGACACGGTATTGATTTCTGTCTGAGGAGGCTTAGGAGGACCAAAATAAGCTTGTCATGTTGAGGCTTTGCGGCAGGTTGTGACAACACACAGATACTCCCTTAAATCTCCCGCCCAATGCCTCCCACCTAAGCTGAGAGGGACAGTCGTTTGTGCTCTTCGCCCCAGAGGATAACGGAAGAAAAAAGGGAAAAAAAACCACATCGTCGGAAAAAATGTGACGTTCAGATGTTGCGGAGCACGGAAGTTGTGGGAGGATCTTACACCGACACACACAGAGTCAGAGGTTAAGATGTTGACAAGCTGAAGTTGTTTGTTGTTTCAAAAGTGGCGATAATTGTCCGCCGCCACAGATCTCTAAAACGACCTCTGTGGTCAAGCTAGCTCTCCAATTCTGAACTCGGGCGTATATTTTAGCTTGGAGAAGTAGGACAGAACACAAGTGGAAGCCAAATGTACGAGGGAGTCAGGATCCCGAACACATTATGCAAAGCAGCAAAACTTTTTTAAACAAGTGCCTGAAGTCTAGAAGAGAAAAGGGGGGAATCTTGTAGTCCGATTTTTTTCCCCAAATAAAAAAAAAAACACGGCAGCATAACAAAAGTCGCAACAGTGGCAGTTAGCAAGTTAGCATTTATCTGTATTTGAACTTGAGTAAAAAGGAAGAAAGCAATAGCAAAACAAAGGAAACAAAAGGAACACAGGAGGAAATGTGGACGGTACTATTAGCATATTGAGTGTTGGTGTTAGCAAATACCCAAAGCAACGCCGACATGTTTGGCTGATTGCATCAAGCATCCTTGCATTACAGAAGGAGCTGACTGGGCCAAGTGTTTATACGGAGAGGCATTTGGGGGCCGGAGGTCATGTGGATGGTTGAAGGGACAATCAAATGAGAGCAAATTGTGAAACAAGCCAGCCCGCGTAGGCACGCTGTGTAATCTCAGGCCGGGCCGGAACAACAGAAAACACGGAGAAAAGCTCTCTGGGAGCTGACGCGTTCGTATTTCCGATGCTGTAACGGACTGAGGCGTGATTGAAATTGGGCATGCCTGGGCGATTATGGTTCCGTTTCCATTGATGAAACCACTATCCGAACACACACAAGCACCCACGCAGCACATCTGTGAGGAGAGGTCCGTGAGGATAATAGAAAACGTTGTTTCAAAATAAAACACGGCCTCCATTTGCGAGGTTGTTTTTACTCCTGACTTGAATGCACCATCCTGATGCATCGCTGTTTGGCCTACAAGCTAACACAATAGCTTGTATTATTTATTCCGGCATAATCAATAAACCATGACATCCTCCGTGGACGTGTTTTTTTTTTCTCTCAGAGCGACTGCCAAGATTTATTCTTCTGAAGTTATTGTGGAGCAACTATTGCTCAATCAAGCGAGAGGCGCACTTGACACGCAGCTCTAATGTAAAATTATTTGTTTGTGAGCGTCTCGACAAATACTGGCCCCAGAAAACCCGTCGAATCCGTTTTCTCCAGAAAAAGAGACTTTGCCGAGTGTCGCTCTGGCTCCTTTTGGTTTAGCCTTTAGCTTGCGTTGCCTCCTTTAGCTAAACAGCGATGCCGTTTCAGTCGTCACTTCATGTCTCCCGTATTCTTTATTCCTAAACTAATTCACTCCACCTACATTAAAACCCTCCGAGTGTCACGGCTAGGCTTTCTGTCAGCCTGGAAGATGGATGTCGGGCACATGTCCACTGACACGTGCCATTAATTTTTCAAGCAAGGTCAAACCCTGCCGGTGTTGTTATTAGCAACAGCTTTGATCTAAATGGCAGCAGTTTAGGGTCCAGCTGTTCGAGGGCTGTTTCTTGAATCTAAATCCGAGTTCTTTTCTCCTCTCCGGCCCAATCACCTTGTCCAATCATTTATTATACCGCTATTTTGGACTTCCTGCCCGCTGGTGCTCCCCCGGCTTTGCTCTGTGTTTGTGCCTTTTAGCCGACACTTTGTGCGTATCGATCCGCGCCGTGGCACCCCTCTCCTGGCGTCGGCAGCACACGCGGGATCCAGCCTCTCCTGTTACTCTTCCCTGTTTACAAACCCACCTGTGTTGCTACAACACACAGAGGCGCACACCCGTGTCTTCCCCGGGTCCCAAGCGAGATTCCGCTTTTATTGGATTCTCTTCCTTTTCCTCCTCTGGAGAACAAGGTCAGGCCTCATGAAATGTAACCTCCACACTGGCTGCTGACGAAAGGTCAGGGCTCAGCCTTCACATCTTCTCTGACCTCTGATATTACCATGTCATAATACATAAGGATTAATGCCTTACCTCACCTCTGGGCCTTCTTATCGTATCCCTCCACGGGGCCCCGTTTCATTTATGGGACCGTGATCCTCTGATCTGCTCCTCGCTTTGTGCGTGAAGTCTCCTGTAAATTCCTTGAATCACCTCGCACGTGATGGGCAGCTCGATCTCAATATCATGTTATCGGACTCGTAGGCCGAGGGTATAAATATGGTGCACTATAACTGTCTCCTGTTCAATAACCATTATATGCTCTACTTTATACATTAGGGGGACCTGATCGAGCAGTAAATTCACAGCTGCAGCTTAACCACCTCAAAGTGCATCCAGTGGAAAAAGAAAAGGACGCCGCAGCCGAGGAAAAGGGAAATGGGACCAAAAGAGGAGAGTCGGGCAGGGAAATGTGAGAGCAGGGCGATATAAGAGACAGAGTGCAGGGCCTGGTGTGTTCAGGTGCTACTGAAGTCGCCTGCACCTCAGCTCCACTAGAACCGGCCCAGAGTAGCCCGGATGCAGCTAGCCTTCCACCCCCAGACAGCTCGGTTACGACTCCACTTGTCAACCGGTCCTGGCAGGTTCTAGTAGCACTGGAACGGCCCAGAGTGTGTTTGTAAAGTTGCAGCGTTACCGCCTGTGTTGTCTGCGAGCCTGTTGCGATATATGTTTGCTGCGTGCGCTACTGTAAACACCGTGCTCGTGTTGGTCCTCAGGTGCTTCTAAAGTGGCGCCGATACGGGTCCACGGCTGCTGATTCGGCTGATTCTGCTACCTGACTGGAGAATCTTTGGAGATTGCTCACTAACCATCCAATAAGTGTAGTCCGATTATGACGCGCGTGTGAACGCACTTGGTGTTCTCAAAACCCGCATTGCAACAGAATTTCCCCCCAAAACATGGACAAGATGAAAGCGTCCTCCTGTCTCCTGGCTGATGTGAGAGAGCTGGAGGAGCAACCAGGACTGGGTGATGTTCCTGGATGAACAGGTCTCTCAGGAGGTTGCCCTGTGCGGAGGTAAAGAAAAGGACTGTGGTTGGACGGTCCTCTTCAGGTCTCTCCGGAGATGTTTGATTGGGTTCAAGTCAGCCAAACCTGCTCTTTAGAATTATGCCAAAGAAGTCCATACTTGCCTCTATCAGATCAGTTAAGCTGAGAGTCATTTAGATGGTTCTTTACAAGCTTTAAGGAGTCTTTAGTTGAGGAGTTTCACTCATCCGTTCCCCTCTGAATTAAACATCACATATGTGACCTTCTGGATCTTTCTCCCATCTTATCTCCCATCCCGTCTCTCAGGTTGGACCTGCAGCTCTGGGAAGAGTTCTGTTTTTTATAAACTTCTCGTATTCCGGACTGACGGGGAGCCCTTGGGAACCTTCAGTGCAGCAGATTTATTGTCGTCTTTCCCAGATCTGCACCTCGACACGACACTCTCTGACCTCATGCTTTGGTTTCTTCAGCTTCATCAGCTGTGGGACCTTCTAAACACGCGTTTGTCGATTCAAATCACATCCAATTAATCTAATTCCCCACCGGTGGAATCCAGTCAAGGTGAAAAAAAACATGTCAGAGGCGTTCAAGACAAATAGAAATTGCGAATTAAACCGTTTAAGGCATGACAGTCCAATTCATTACAAATGTAAAACTAACTCATAATTATCCTTCATCAACATTTACCACAGTTAAACTAAACCTCTGTCAGCAGCCTCTATAAGGCCTCCAGCTCATTCAGAACCAGGCAGATTTAGTTGATCTGAAACTCTAAATTAAGTGTGTATACGTGTCTGTGTGTGTGTGTGTGTGTGTGTGAAGGGTGTGACAACCTGTCACGGGTGGAATCCGACCTCTCATCCAGTGACGGCTAGGATAGATTCCAGAAATAAGATTAGGATGGTTGGATGGAACTTGTAAAAACCAGCCAGATATAAGAACGTTAGCGAGTCAGAGGACTTGAGGGGTGCTAGCTTAGAGGTATTTTTATGATAACCTCCTCTTACAAATATCGCATCTGTTGAAATAACTTGACCAGTGACTCATGTATCCACTTGGAGAGGTCACTTACTGGTACTATCAACTCGCACAAAAGGTTCACGCTCCAAATATTGAGACTCTTCCACCATCAGTTTCCAAGGGAACGCGTCTGCGGCGACGTACAGAAGGGACGTGGTAAATAAATGTCCACCCTGGACTCCTCCTTATTCAGCCAACGAGCGAACGCACGCGCGAGTGTTTACCGCACAGGCATGAGCGAGTTCATGCTTGGATGCACTTTTTCATTTGGAAGGCTGGGGCAGTGTCCCACCGAGCTCAGGCTGATTAGAAAAAGGAGAAAAAGAAACAGTCCCGTTTAATTCCGTCCTACTCAATGGCCAGAAAGAGAAATGTGATTAAAGCCACTAAATCTCCTATGGGCCCTGCTACCTGCTGCACCACCAACACGACACCTTGTGTAATTCTCCGGCCTACAAAGGTGACGGCAGTTACTCGCCGTGAATGCGGGGCGAGTGAAAGAGGCACAGAAAGACAAAGGGTGAGGAAGAGGAGAAAAGATGAGGGAGGCTTGTGAAGGCCGACCTTTGATGGAGCGCCAAGGACACGGGACAGCCCTTCATGAATACAGGGAAACCGAAAATAGTACAACCACAGATATGCTGGCGCTCCAGCGAGGATGCTACGAGGGAGGATACCCTTACAGAAGACAGGGGTGCTACCATTATAGCTGACAGGGGTGCTCCCAGTCCAGTGGACAGGGGTGCTACCATTACAGCTGACAGGGGTGCTACCATTACAGCTGACAGGGGTGCTCCCAGTTCAGTGGACAGGGGTGCGACCAGTCCAGTGGACAGGGGTGCTACCAGTCCAGTGGACAGGGGTGCTACCAGTCCAGTGGACAGGGGTGCTACCATTACAGCTGACAGGGGTGCTACCATTACAGCTGACAGGGGTGCTACCAGTCCAGTGGACAGGGGTGCTACCATTACAACTGACAGGGGTGCTACCATTACAGCTGACAGGGGTGCTACCATTACAGCTAACAGGGGTGCTACCATTCATGTGCACATGAATGATACCATTGCAACTGGCATGGATGCTACCAATTACATTGGACACGGGTGCTACCATTACACTGCACATGTAGGCTACCATTATAATCAATATGGACAGTACCATTATAGTGGACATGTATTAAACCGTTACAGTGGACATGGCAGAGACCATTACAATGGACAGGGGCAATACCGTTGGAGTGGACAGGGATTGTTTACAGCTGACAGGGGACATTGGACATGTCATGGACCGTAGTAAAATTACTGCTGGCACCACAAGCAAACTCATTTCTACTGGACAAATGTAATATAAAGGTAATAAAAAGGTAATAACATATTTAATATTGATTCTTAAATGTCCAATGGCTTTTGCAATAACCTGTTCCATCGAAACAATAAAACATGTGAAGGATTTGTATCCAGATTAATAAAACCATGACTACAGCGAGCAACAGGCAAGGGTTTAAAAGGCGCCCCAATAACTGGAGCATGACAACGGTTTTAATTAAACTGGAGGAGAATTCTATCGCACGTAGATGTCAGCACTTTCTTTTTTGTCCGTGTGTCTCAGAGGGCATATTAAATGTCTCGGGGACTTCGTTGTGGGACCGTGCATGTTTGAGCACAAGCTACGGAAAAACTCCACACGCGTCAACATTCCACCCAAACGCTCCTTTTTTTTTAGCAGGTTAATAAAACGATAGCGATGATGCTAACGTGCTGAATTCTTGAGCCAACACAGAAAGTTCTATAGTTTCTATTCTCCTCTGGAAGTTTCCATTCGGGGGTTTATTTAACCATGCATGGGTCCAAATGAATGCCGGGGAATGGGACAACATTCAGGGAGCGGTTTGTTCATCCCAAAACAGCAATCCTGCGGTGAAAATAGTCTCCTATTGTGAAACCCATTCACCTGTTATTACCAGGGTGCATCGCTGCTCCGCTCCACTTATTCCAAACCCTCTTTTTTTATGGAATCTTAACATTAAAAATAATAAAGTTACCTATGAAACCAGCCATAATTAGTTTTTCTATTTAAATCTTAATGAAAGGTTTTAATAAATCATGTCCTCCAGGCATGTAAACACGCAAATGCTTTTAATGGCAGTGTTTTACTGGGCTGAACAACAGGAGGCATCATGGCGCTGGAGCCCAGAGTGGAGCAGCGAATCGAGTCCCCTTCTAAAAGGAGACACAACTCACTGGCAACTGATCAGCAAATGATGCACAAAAGTGTCTGTTTGCCGAAAAAGTTGAGCATTTCCAGCGCGCTCGTGGAAAAAAGGCCATTTTTCTCTGTAAATATATTATGAGTACCACCTTGTTAAACGAAGGAACACTGAACACAGGAAGCAATTTTACACATTTAAAGACAATTTGGGGTAAATCCAAGCAAGACTTGGGGGATTTCACGGGATCTCAGAGAGGAAAACATAAAAACTAAAGGAAATACACAAGCCAACAACTCTCGCTCTGTTAATTAATGTTTGTGCTGTTTCTGCTGTATTTTATTATAATTGTGTTGATAAAAGAGCATTCTCTCTCTCTCACACACACACACACACACACACACACACACACACACACACAGAGGAAGATAATGCATTTGTGCTCCCTCAGCCATTTAAAAAAAAGCAGATTTGCGCCGGCCTGCTACGTGACAATCTATCACCGCGCGGTGGCAAATTTGTAAAGGCTGCGTGAAATATGTGTGGCGAGCGGCGCTTTGTTTGGCTTCATCAATTCTTCAGGAGGGTTTGTCTCAAAAGTGCCAACGAATACAGTGGAAAAACATGTGCTCTGGCACCTATCCACGCTTCTAATTGGGAACCTTGGGCTTCAGGAGCGCGAGATGCACCTCCGCTCTGAAAGTCTCCTCCATTATTCATAGAAACGGAAGAATTACAGAACAAGCGGCGGCAGCGTCGCCAAGACGCCGCCGCCATGATCAGCGGTGCTCACGGAGATGCCTCCTCCGCTTCGGTGGCATGACGTCACCTCCACGTGACTTCCTGTTCGGCAGATCGTATGCCTCAGTTTTCAGATTTATATGTAATAATTGAACGTGTAGAGATCAATGAAGGCAAATGAGGTAGATGGGGATCATCTGATTGGTTGTTTCTCTCACGGCTGAATGTCACATCACTCAAAGCAAGGAACTAAAGGATGCTCTAAATCTTAAATTCATGCACACACCTGCATTTCGAGACTGTGGCGCTAGCGAACAAATTCCAGCGAACATCCTGGAGGGCAATTTTCCTCCAACATGTGAAAACCAGGAATTACTGAAGACGTTACTTATGCTGCGTTTGATCCTCATTCATCTGTCGCGTGTTGGGTCTCACCAGCTCCCCAACGAAGATACGAGTCAAGGAAAAAGACTGAAAGGAGCGTCTTTCCGATAGTTATTGGAAATGTAGCCTCTCCTGGAAACGACTGGTAACTCACATGGAAGCGATGGAATCAAAGAGAGGAACAATGGAAGCAGAGGGGGAAGGGAGATGGGAAAAAGGGGACTGGAGACAATGGAGACATTTAGTGAGGACAGGAATATGAATGGATGGTAGAAGGAATGGAAAAGAACAAGGATCACTGCTGTAGGTGCCGGTTTTATGCTAACACAGCAGTGGCCTCTTAGCTAGAAGGCTGTTGATTTGATTTGTTTCCCTCAACAGTCTAAAACCGTACCTTCGGTTGAATAAAGACTCTAAATGGTGTGTGTGTGTGTGTGTGTGCAATCCAAGCAAACCTTCTCATCGCCCCGTTTCAAACAAGACGAAGAGCTCAACATACGGGGAAACAAGAAGCCCGCGGACGCGTCGCCGTGAATCCTGAACGGCAAATTGTGGGATTTCAAACACATCTGAAGCCACGATTCAGTGACCCGCATCTTGTAAATGTGAGTTTGGGATTAAGAGCTAAAGGCCCTTTCTGCTAATATTTCATCAGGGAGGTTTTATTGGGCTGTGTTTTAGCGCCCGTCTCTCTGCTTCTTCTCATTTCCCGATCAAGCACGCGTGAGTCACGGTGAAGAGGATCTAATTTAAGATAAATGGGGAATAATACCACGGAAATATAACAGAAAACCCTCCGTAGATGGGAATGACAGGCAACTATTATTTCTCCATGTTTGGTAGAGGCAGAGCAAACAAACGTGAGCATCATCATCATATTTACTGCATATCCATCACGTTGGGTTCTGGTCCGTGTGAGGATGGAGGGATGGTCCCAGTGGGACGACTGTGCTCAACACTCATAATGCATCACATTGCGAGCTTATTTATGGCCTGTTTCCAGCGATCATGTGACCATTCCTCATGGTCTAATCAGACCACCACTGGGTTACCTGGGTTATTTGGTGGGGGGGGGGGGGGACATAAATATCACAATATAGGATTAATTGTTGATTTTTATTGTGCTAGTTTTGGCAGTGTTAAATTAGCACTCTTGTGTGCTAGTTTTGCTTTGATGCCTTAAGAATAATGAACGCAATTAAAGGCCAAAACAGTTGGGGTTTCAAAATGACCAATTAGCAATCACAGAAGAGGGGGAAAAAAATAAAACATTGATTACGGGTCAAACAAACTTATTTATTCTTCTTTAATTTATTTAAAGTCCTCCCCCACTAAAAACTGCATTTGTATTTAAGCTTTCCAAATGGATTTTTTTTTCACCCCCTGGGTGGTGCGTAATGAAGTTACAAGGCATGAAAGAAAAGCAATCTTTCAGCACTTTAACAAAGTTAGGTAAAGGCTCACATTAGCTTTTCCCTTTTAACTTCTAACGGTCTGAAACCCCATTTCTCAAAGTAAAAAAAAAAAAAAGAAGCTATGCAGGTATTGGTCTAATTTGATCAGAAATAGCCAACGATCACATTAGATGTTGGGATTACTAGTTCTTCACCTCATTTCTGGGTAATCAAAGATGTTGGTAAAAACGGACCGCGCTGCTTTTTTCTCCTGTAAAACTCACTAAAACAACCCTTTTAAATGTTAACATTCCATGATGTTTTGTAAAGGTGAATAATTATCCACAACAGGTACAACTGCTGTCATTTCTGCTACCATTTCCACTACAGGCAGTAGATGATGTCACGGGGCCTTTAAATTGCCAACTTTGTGGCAAAAAATGTGCTAGTGTAGGGAAGTCTTAACCCCAGGAATGATCAGTGCTGAGGAAAAAGAGACAATTGTTGCCTTTAGGTTGACAAACTCAGCTCATGACTCCGAGGACCTTGCCCGGGGCTCCGAAGCTGCGCACTAAATCACTGGGGAATAAAAAGTTTGTAAGCTGGAGGCCACAGCCGACCACGCTTCAAAGCTAATCGATAAAATATTTTATAACTCGCTAAGCGAGTGCAGAGGTGAGCTGATGCACGGCAAAGTTTCTGAGATGCAACGAAAATCCAAAGAGCACGTTGGGTTTGATTGGAACGAGTCGTTCAATTGGCTCGTTAAAAAGGACGTTTTTCAGGAGGACGAATGCAAAGAGTGGACTCGTGGCTGAGGTGGGGGACGGGACAGAGCAAAGAGCTTTGGATGGAAACATGGAAATCCTGAATAAAAAGCTTGCTAACAGTCATGAGATGTTACAAACTGGCTACTTACAAAAGAGGTGTAGAAGAAGAAAGAGCACAAACGCACAGAGAGCTCAGCGTGCAGAAATGGCGGCTCGTTCTGAGTCACGGAGTTGGTGTAACACAATCTGCTAGACGGAAGGACGTGCGAACACACACACACCTGTCGGTGCAAAACACTGGTTCCTTATTACTTTTTAATTCCATCGGTCACAAAATAATAATAATAATAAATGTGGTTCCAGTTCTCCAAAAAACAGCCAACCCCAAAAGTACCATTCAAGCTAATATCCATTCATATCAGCAGTCTGAGTCTAAGACATGAGCTACACGGTTCAATTCAGCTAATGGAGAAAAAGTGGGGGCTGTTTTGCCGAGATTAGTCGAACGTTGTCAACTTTGGATAATTAGAAGCCGGGCCAATAAAGCTTTAATTTCTGCACTAAAAATATTACGCTAATGTATGACAGCACGCTGAGGATAGGATAGATACAGTTTTAGTTTGGGTTGGAAAAAAGTAGGAGACATTAATGGAGCCGGAACTTAATCAGCGTGTATTCATTTAATGTCTAAATAGTCCTCGTTAATGTCCTATTATGTTTAAGGACTTGCTTTCATCACATTGCTGGCCCGTGTTTTGTTTTTTTTAACATTTCTTATCATTTAGTTAAGCACAGAAATGTGCAGATCGCGTTGACATCCGTGCACGAGAACCAGAACGCACGGCTGATCTTCACCTGAGCCGCTAACAACACGGCCGAATGGCCCGGAAGCTAACGCTCCATTAGCCTTACATCCAGTTACTTTGAGGTTTGTTGGGGAAATGTCTGGCATGGTCATCGCAGGCTGAATGTTGAGGCGTAACCCACGTAAAACGTTCTCGATCAAAGAACTTGACGCGCGGAACAAAAGAGATGGGACAAAATGTTACATGAATCAAGACATCATTACACAAATGGGACAAAGCCTCTCAAGATAACAGAATTTAGAAAGCATGGAGCAGCGCAGGATGGGTAGCTAAAGAGTAGCTAATTGGCTGTTAGGCAAAGAAATGACTCTCTGTCAACCATCCATCCATAAATCCATCTGTTTTCTATTAGCTGCCCGTTAGGCTGCTGGGAGGGGCACTACAGCCTCTCCAGGGGTCACTGGGATTCCACCCCGGAGAGGTCACACACATTTCAATCACACACTCGCACTGAGGGGGCGATGAAGAGTCTCCAATCAATCAAAACGTTACCAGAGGAAGAGCCATGCAGGGACGGGAGAACGTGCACGGAGAACCTTCTCACCGCGTGATGTGGTGACCACAGCACACAGCTGCATGCTAACTATTATTAGCACCCGCCTGTTAGCCGATTGACTAGCAGAGGAGCTTGAGAGGGCATATTTTTGTTAGTGGACCAATAAAAGGCAAAAGTCATGGTTTTAATTTAAATGTATCATCTGCTGATGCCGCTAGTATCGGTAATGCTCTGATGAAAAGAGAGGCGCAGCAGGAAATGAGGCGCATGCTTAATGGTATATCACAACTCCACCGGTTCCTGTAATTACATTTCTGGGGACCGGAGACCTGGAAGAAGCTGGTTTTAAGGGATGAGGCCGGGACCAGCGCCTCCTCAAAGGCCTCAAACAGCTTTCATCAGTGCGTTTACCGCACACGTTCAGGCGGCGCTTATTAGCATGAACCTTTCTGTCAGAGCATTGTTTCTGCGCGTTGAACTTCTCATCCCTGCGTCTCTTGTCTTCACTGTCTCAGTATCACAGCACAGCTGATATTCAGAGGGCTGAATTGATGAGACAGGAGGGAGCGAGAAGCAACAGACTGATTACTGCAGCTTACTGCTGATCTGTCAGATAAAAGAGCTCTCCACTGTAGCGCTGGGGATGATGGGGGGGTGGAATCACAGTTAATAAGAGCGCCAAAGTCCTCCCAGTAAATAAAAGTTCAGCTCTTACCATATCCTATATTTCACAAGAACAATCAGCATGTTAGCGGCGGCGGCGCCCGGATTTCGACAAAAGTAAAAGCTCTAATGGGCGGTGAAAGCGCGGCTCTGGAGCTCGTTTCGACTCCTCCCCGTCTGTCACTTCGCAGATAAAAGCTCACACAAAAGTTCATTCGCATCACCTCGAATAGCGCGTTGATTCCGTTTGCACCTCCGACTGAAAGCTCTTTTCACTCTTTCAGCTACGTGATTCACAAACTTGAGTTCACTTGAGTGGCCTCTGTACGAAGCTTCCTCGGTGAGAGGAGCTTCTCTCCGGCCCGACACCTTGCTAAAGACGCTCTGGTCATCCAGCGTCAGGGACGTCAGCGCTGCGTAGCCCCCTGACGCTCCCATCCGTCCCAGTTTCCCCTCCATCCTTTAAATAGAGCTGCGAAAATGTTGTTTTTCGCATTTCCTCAACACTGTAACTTTTGCATCATCCTGTTTATGAAAAAGAAATCATTTGATTTGAGTTTTATTCATTTGTGCCGCCTTTAATCTCCAAATGTGTGAAGAGCAAAATATGAGCAAGTTCTGGGATCCAGGGAGGGAAATCAGCTCAGAGATCAGTCAAACCGCCGCTCTCTCAGCGGCAGATAACCGGAAAAACACCTCCTGATTAAAATTACACTTATACTTCAAATATTGTCGGAATCCTGTCGTGAAAAATGCAAATCTTTGGCTGGTTTCCTGGGGATGATGACGTTACTTTGACCCGCTGCTCCGTCAGGAACCTCTCATACTTTACTGGACGTTATAAATGGAGTTCCCGCCAGTGTTTCCACGGTGAGCTGACATTTTCGAATATTTTCCCATCTGCTGGCTGATAGTCACGGACCTCCAGAAGCTCTGAAAAGAACGCAGCTCCGATATCAGATTCCAGGTCTTCAAGCTGGCTGCTCCTAAATCCGCTCCAACTGGATTATAGCTTGATTACAATCATCCAAATCTGAAGCAACAATTCATCCAGCATATGGATCAGACTCCATCCAATCTCCATGTTCTCTTCAATTCTACAACCTCTGTTTTGCTTAATAATGAATCAGGAAGCAGATTTATTCTGCTATAGTGGGGGGTGGGGATGGGGGGTGGGGATGGGGGGGGGGGTTCCTAAATATTTCTTTATAAAGCAAATCTGACGTTAAATCAGAGCTCGTTTGAAATAGATCAAACCTCAGCCAGGCGTGAGGATCTGCGAGCAACAATCGCTGCCACGTCTCGGATCAAAACTCTCAACTTTTGGAGCTGAGTGATGCCGAACGGTGGCGGGTGTCAGAGCTCTACCAGCTTAAATCAAAGGTACGAGCGGGTCTACAGGAGCTGCGGTAAAACCTCATGTGTCAACACGCGGCAGCTGGAACGGCGTCAGCCGCGGTTGCATCGGCTCTCAAACCCGCGCCGCGTGCTAGCATCTAATGTCTTTGTTAATAATTTGTAACTTCCCTGAAAGATTTCTCCCCCAATTACGGCAGAAGTCAACATATTGTTTGGTAATTGGGTTATTCCTGCTGTGGCTGCTGGATCCCCTCCCCCCCCGCCCCACGCCACCCTAACCCCCTTTCCCCGCTCGCCCCGGCGTCATCAGCGTGTGCCAGCCAGAATTAGCATGGAGTGATTTCTGCGGGTCGCGTTTCTGAAGCTGGCCGCTGCGTATGCTGCAGATTAATCAGATAATCCAATCAGAATACGATCGGCGGGGATTTATGCGTTTTGACAGCTCAAGGTTAAAACCGCCGTCGTCGGGCTATTCAAGGGTGGTTACGAGTGAAAATTCCATTTCAGAACTTCAGCCCCCAGCCCCCTCCCCCGAGAACCATACTTGAACCAAACACACTCGGAGAGATTACTTCAAAGACGATATTCCTGCAGGAAAAAAACATCATTTCCATATTGGAAACAATAACCCCTCCATTACGTAAGTAAACCAAAACAACATGCAAGCGCACAAAGGCCCCATTGTAATGGAAATGATTCCGGGCGATCAGGTGGCGCCGCCGTGGCTTTTTAGGATGAAAAAGTCAATCCGAGGCCCCTGAGGCCCCTGATGGGGGTGGGGGTGAAGGGGTGGGGGGGGGGCGCTCGCTCAGTCTTTCAGTATATTTGATCTCAACTTTTCCATCTTGACATTTGGAGGCTGAAATTTCAAATTTAGGGGCTTTTTAATGTGGTCTTCGCCGCCCTGATGGCGACTTCAGCATTTTCTTTTGAAACAATTGTTTTTTTCTTTCCCTCCATCAAACAGGAGCTTAAAGGGTCTCCGTGACGGATGGAATATTTGCTAGTATTGAAGGATTACCAAGCCAAGGGTTTTTAAGCAATTTTGAATCTGAAACTGGGTCAAAAAAACACACACCCGGATTAGAACAATCCAACTGCAACACAAATAAATATTGACATACAAATAATCAAGTGTATTGTGTTTCAGATTTCCACTTTAATGTAAATCCGACCGAAAAAAGCTGCTGGGTTTAAGGGATTTGGGAACGTCATTGTGAGAATATCACGTTACCTTCGGCATCCTTATCACCGTAACCTCAAAGCTTCCTTCGTGGATTCACAGACCTCAACAATCTCCTGAAAACCCACAAAGAACAACAGGAAACCGCGTCCTAAACGTACGGACGCTCCTTCAGTAAACATTGTTTTTAAGGACACAGAAGTAAATACCAATAATTTGGTGAACGATATCTTCTTCCTCCCACACAAGGCAAATTGCCTTAAGGACAAAAAAAAAAAAAAAAATGGAAAAAAAAATGGGCAAGAATCAAAATCCCTGATGTATAATCCTTCAAATAGAAAAACCACTTCAAAGTCTGCGAGACGGGTGCGCTCACGCCTGCTCGGCTACAGTCAGGCCCCTCAGGTGCTAGTTTTAGGGTCAACGTGCTGATAAATCCAACTAATGATGCCTTCAAAGACCACTAGGTCTACAGAGGCTGACCACAAGAGATTCAACTTTTTTTTTAAATTTCTATATTTATAAATATATATGAGCCCTTTTTTATTATTAATTGAACCCTCCTCACCTTAGTTTAATAGTTACTCCTTTCATTTAATATTCCACACTCAACTGTGGTCCGATGGTGGGCTGATTTTTGTTTAGTGGGTCTCCGGAGCCTCTGATTAGCCGAGGGTTATTGAAAGTTCTAAGCTCGCCTCTTTCTGTACGTACAGTTAAGGCGAACACAAGCAAAGATGTGTGTGTGACCCTCAAGTCGTACGCGGGGTTAGGTGTTAAAGTGGGAATTTGTAAAGGAATACTCGAGATAAGATTAATGGATCCATGAGCTCATCTTCATCGGTCGCTGTGATCTGTGAGGTGAGACAGTGAATAATGAGTCAGTTTAATGTATAGTTTTTATAGATGAATGCTTTAGTGGAGGGAAAGTGGAGGGAATTCGGACGTGACCTTTGTGTGGCTAATCAGATGTTGTTGTTTGTGAAAAACATTGAAGGATCGTTGGTTTTACGTTTAAGCTAGCTATAAACCGAAAAAGGCTCACACATTTCAGAGTTGGCTAAAGTTAGCAGCCTTGCTTGTAACAACACTTTATTGTGAAAATCCGCCACGGCCAGACAGCCACATAAATAAGCCGCGTGCGTCATTTGTCACACATGTGGTATATATGTCAGCATAAATATTCAATGCATTAATGAATAGGTTATTAACAGGAGTATACGGTGGTTTGCCAACGAAAAAACTTGTGATTAATCACTACGTGAAATGAAAGCACCATGTTTTGACTCAGATGGATCATGTTGACGTCTGACTGTTATGTATGGCCATTATTTATTTCCTGACACTGATTCATGACGAGATCCATTAACTATGAGGATTTAAAATTCAAAAGTAGTGCAGTCCATTGGACACTTGCTCAAAGATTCACTTTCCATTCATCCATCCATCTTCTACTGCTTCTCCCTGAACAGGGCGGCAAGAGGGGGGTCTGGAGCCCCCCCGCCTGCCTTCAGGAGAGACGCTGGACGTCGCCAGCTCGTGGTGGGGTTAACATAAAGAACTGACCATTAGCACTGACATATCAAAGGTCCATTTAGAGCCACCGATTCATCTGTCCCCCACATGCACGTCATTGGACTGGGGGAGGAAGCTGGAGAGAACCCATGTAGACCCGGGGAGAACGTGCACACTCACAGAAAAGCCCCCCTGATCTATTCTCATCATGTCTCACATGAACTTCCAGCCGGACTCTCGGTCCCAGTCGGGATGCACAACACGGCCATTTCACTCATTCTGGCGTCATTGTAGCCAAATATTTGGTAAGGAAGAGCACGAACCACCGCTGTCCCAGTCAGAGATGTCACCTTCCGATGTGGATTCCTTGTTTGCCTCCTTTCTGTCCTGCTTTCCCTGGATGAAGAGTGCGTGTCGTGTTCTTGGCGACGCAGCGTGCGGCTGCTGCAGAGGGACGGGCTGTTTAAAGCCGCTCAAGCAGCTGACAGGAAAAAATGAAATGGAATATATGACGCTTGGTGAGAGCTCACTCGGGGAGACTATCGCTTTGTGCGCACCCTCGGGCGGATTCCTGCCACCTCTAAACTCCACCGCCCTGATCTCCTCCTTCACCCAGTCACATCCTGCCGGCGTCTTCCTCAGCCAATCGATAGTTAGCTGTCAAATGTCTCTCGCTTGCTCTCGGCCGTCCTTCGGATGCTGAATTATGCAACCCACCTCCGCCTGACGCCTGACCATCACCGAGCAGACCCTGGATCCGAAGTTCCACTTGTCTTGTATGAGATGGATCTTTTTTGTTAATTAAAGCTGTTCATTTTTATATAGAGACCTATAACGTCATGCTAGCAAATATTTCTTTATGTGTCCTGGTCAACAAAATAATGTCTGCTGGTACAACGCTTTAAAAAAAAAAAAAAAAACAATAATTAAAGGTAGAAAATGAGGTTGAACACAGATTTCCCCGGAGATCAGCCTCGGATTCTCCACGTCTTGTTTCCACTGCTCCAATTAATAGCTTTGCTACCAATTAGCAAATTCAAGCTTTCCCCGACAGGACACCCATGGGGGTACATGTGTCAAGAACCTGTGTCGGATATGGATAAAAAAGTTCCAGGAACAGGGGGCGGATTCATGCTAGTTAACATAGACCTGTTGACAAAAGCTAATTTGAAGTCCTGTTAACATACAGAAATGTGTGCAACTCGCTAACGGTTTGGCTTTTCTTATCTTCTCTCCCCCACATTCATCTCCTCTTAAGTAGCCTCTTAGGATAATTAGGTGCAGAGCTCAAGATATGGCGGGAGTATCAATCGGAGCAGCGCAGACTAGCTACGGGCTTTGCTCAGAGCCAGCGTGTTTATTAGAATGCCAAGGATAACAAATGACTTAACACGCTTCCCGTTTAATAATCCTGTACACCTACAAGATAACAATAACGGAAATGCCAAACTGAGTCCTCCTTAATTCAATTAAAAATGGCAGATGATGAGCGCGTGAAACATGGCGCTCGAGCCGCCGAAGACTTTGGTTGAGGGCCGTCAGACGGAGGACTTATGTGGAGCTGCTCAGCCGAGGGAGGCTAAATCGCTAACAACGCGCTCGTTTCAGCGTTTTTATGCATAATATATAAGTGCGTGTTTTAACCTTGTGCATATCAGCGAAGGTAAAGATTGAAAGACGCCGCCGTCGGTCTATTCTCCACAGCTTTAGAGAGTTTGATGCATTCTTGTAATACAGCAAGTTTGAATGATTCATTTTGTTTGATCTCGTTTTTCTCTGCGCGCCATTGACTCAATTCATCATGGATTTAAACAGTGTATTTCCTTGCACGTCCTTGCACTACCTCAGCCATGTTTATCAGTAATTATTCAACTCATAAACTGACCTTATTTAGCAAATAAGAATAAAAAGATTACATCACATTATTCATAATGATTAATGTCATTTGTTTTCATGGGAATTTATGCTGTAAATCCAGGAAATATTTGGTATTTCATATAGAGGGGATCTAAATATATAGATACAGAGGAATAGAGGGTGCATAAATATATTTGTTCCATCTACAGTATCTGTGTGATGCTGGAACATTTTTGTGCCTCGCAGCTTCACCAGATGACCCAAAGGGACCCGGGAAGCAACGGAGATAGCACGTTCTCGCGCTTGTTATCAGCTGTTCCTGCCAAAGCATTAGCACAGCTGTATTGTAACACAACATCTGTTTCCACACCTTTTTCTGTGCTACTGACACATCCAGTTGCACGTGGGCTGGCACAGGTGCTGGGAGCGAAGCAGGTCTGGAGCCGGTGGAAGGGGAGAAAGAGTTAGCGAAAACTGGGAAAGTAATTAATATCTACTCTCTATATATTCTGTTGTTTGGCTGAATGGCTCTTCTGCCTCACCAGGTTTTCTTTTTAATAGTGTGTTAATTCTCCTGCTCCCTCCAGCCACATCTGTCTTTATTACACCCCGAAGCTGGCGGCGACAATTATAGAATGGCTGCTAAGAGAAACAGATGCTTTTTGCATGTGGATGTGCATCCCGGGTCCTGAGGAGTTCATCCCTTCGAAGAACCTGGCCCTCACACTAATGCCCCTCCTTGTCAGAGACAAAGGGGCCTTAAGGCTGCAGGATTCGGCTGCCAACGACCACTTGCAGGCAGTATTTTTACCCATCCATCCAGCCAGGCTAATAGAGTGTCCTCGCCTTTCAATGCCGGCAGGAGTGACCAGTTATCACAAGCCACCAGCTCCGTTGTTAATAAAACAGTGGAGGGGAGGATCGGCGATAAAGAAGGGAAAGTGGGACAGAGGGAGAGATAGAGGAGCGAATGCGCGCTATTTTGACAGACGCCTTGTGAAGGTGGAGTTGCTCGCAGTCAGCAGAGGGTCGTCATGCTGGCAGGAGTTTTCTTTTAACATCTTATCTTGGGTTTTCTGTGAAGATAAATTTAGCCTCATCACATCTCCCCTCAGACCATGTGGTGGGAGCAGCGGGGGTCAGAGGAGCTGGAGTACTGAGGTGGGCTACAAAGCGCTAGGCCCATCGAGCTAATGGCCAAACTGACCTTCAGAAAAAGTAGAACACTGAGAGAAGTGTGTTGCACGGAGGAACTGCAGAATTTAAAATTGGGTTGTTGTCATCTGTCAGAGACGGAAGCAGTTTGAATATTAAACATATGTTGAAATACCATCAATTTTTCATAGACTGTTTGAGTAGATGGTTAACTGCCATATCAAGAGCATATCTTCCATTAGCCAATAGCTGCGATGTGTCAGAATGAAAGAGTGTGTATAGCTTTATTGATCCTCCAGTCTGACTTCCATAACTGGGTTCATCAGTGTAATACAAGAAGGGGAGTGTAGGAGGCTGAATTATTGTGATTAAAAGAGTAAAAACAGCTTAATGAGCTGCTAAGACCACCATATTGTGATTGTTGGTGCTTTACTAAAGCAACAAAAAGCAGCAGTAAATGACCCGAGAGCCAACCTTGCTGACCAACCCTTGTTTTGGATGTATGGAAGTAGTTGTCTCTTTGTTTCCAGATGGGTTTAGTGCTTATGTGGTCGGACCAAATATAGCTAAGAGGATTAGCTGCTCCAGGCTGATGCTGAGAAAACATTCCGTCATAGTAGGAGGAGACCACCAAGCCGGCTGCAGCACCACAGGAAAACCAGTAGCTTTGCCGGGGACACGATTTGATCGAGTTGTCAGTGTTTGAGTAATAGCCACATTCTCGGCGCATTGCAGTTAGCCCTCGTCCCTGCCCCCCTCGTACCATTTTCCACACATCGCAGCTCGCCGTCTTGGCTGCGGCGGCGGCCAGACAAATATGCCATTTGCTCACGGAAGTCTTCTGCTTCCACAAAACTTAATGGATGAACTTGTCCAGTCACCACTGTCAATATTAGCCGGCTAATCTCCCTCCGGTATCATCACGGTGTGCATTAACAGGGTTAGCAAATGAAGTGGTGTGTGTCTGCTACTTTCTCTTTGCTTTTTAAGTGCATGCGGTTCAGCATCTTCAGAACGCATTATCACCACCTTTAAGGAGCAGCACATCTAACAGAGCAGCATTCTTCCTCTCTTTTGTCATTTTCTACTTTACAACTGGAGCGTCTCTGGAATGGAGCGAGACACGTTCACCCTCTGCACCTCTTCTGACAACACGTCACCATCTGCAAAAGTGAGAAACCTTCCTGCAGAAAATTATATAATATGAAGAACTTTTTTTAAAAAAGAGGAAGAAGCTTGCACCCTTGATACATCAGCCTATATGACTAACCTTGCCGCCCCTTGGGCCAATCACTGGCAAGATGTGTCATCGTCTGAATCCAAATTTAGCAACACGGCACTGACCTTTTTTAGGATTTTGACATTTAAATACCTGTGTATGCTACAAAGCTAATGGTGATAGCTGCATCCGCAGCACAGCATCCTCTCTCATCGCAAATTAGACTTGCGTGTGATGTTTGGATACAGCAGGGGGTGTTTCAGGTCATCAATAATCTTCTATTTTTCAGAAATAGAGGATAATTCCTGACCTTCAAGAAAATCTAAATTTTGACAAAGGGCAATGCAACGTGCACGTGCAACTCGGACTCCACGAATGTTGCATCACCGCAGCATTTCTGCTAATAAAACCTTACTCCCGATCCTGCTTTTCAAACTATTAACAATAACTGTTAACAATAACTGCCTGAAGCTTCACTTACTTCGTTCTCAGCTTGATTAATATCATTTAACAATATCTTATCCTGTATCCTGTAAAACCATCACTGCCTTTGACAACATGTCTAATAAGTTTGTCATTTTTGTCTCTATTTTACTGCTTTTGTCATACATCCGTCCCTGTATATGTTTGGAATTGATCAGTGGGAAAACTCAGATTCATGCGGATCCATGATTCAAGGTGAATAAACACCGAGGAACATAAACAATATGTTCCTTGGTGTTTATTCACCTTGGATCATTCTTTCACGCCACAGTTGCCTTTTTCTTCACTCCAATCCAGATAATTGTACACCTACTTAAACATTTATAGTAAAAAGAAATGTCTTAATGTGAAGGAGCCGTTTAACAGTCCGGCCAAATTGAAGGCAACCACATGAGGGAATAATTTAAGCCAGCTGTGCCTTCTCGCACTGGTTCTCCAAACCTACAGTCCTCCTGGCACAACAACTCCCTGATGCACTCTGAATGACAGGGGAAAGGAAATTATGGAGCACCAATACAATAAAGCTGCTGGGAAACATAATAGGGCGGCTGATAGGGGTACTGTGGCTGCTCTAGCTCCGAGGTGATAATGAGAGTCATCATTCCCTCCTGGGTTGGAAGAAAAGGAGCCTCTCTTGTGGAGATGTTGAATGAGCATGTGCTTGCACATACATGTGTTTGTTCTGTAATATCTGCAGTCCAGGGAGGCTCAATGAGCTAACAGCAGTGTGCTTTAATTCAGCAGAGAGAATCTCTGCAAACAGCTCTGGAGCCAACTCCGGGAAATTCTCCTCATCAATGATGGTGATGGTGGTGGTGAGACCAGTTATTTTCTTATAAAATGCTTTGTCTTTTCATAAACCTGACCTCACGTCAGTCTAATATCACGAGCATCCCTCGGAGAAGCTAAACAGACGGTTTAGCCTGTTAGCCGTAGCTGCAAAAGGGCACCTGGGAGCTGGTGCATCGATACGAGATGAGAGGACATGAGAAACAAAGCAGGTTTAGCAGACGCGTGATGTGTGTTTTTGTCTCTTTAACCCTGCCACAATGATCAGCGTTAAAAAGGAACTGTTAAAAACCAAAGAATGTGAATCGATGTTATTCATTCGCTGCTGGCTACTTTGCTTTTTGTATTCACACAAAATCAGCAAGATGCTACACTGGCTGCTAATGTGAACCCTGCGACTCTGTATTTGATTTTATACATTTCAAACCTAGCTGTGATATATATATGCACTTTAATTGAGACTCGGGAGGGAAACCAAAAAAGCCGGATGGATAGAAGCGTTCGAGCAAACATCTTTGTGTAGATCAGTCAAGTGCTGGGACATTACAGTCGGGCTGCTTTCATTCTCTTCCAGGATGCAGCAAGTTCCAAGCGTAAAGGCCTGAGGAGAGCGTGTGTGTGCGATTGCGTGGAGGGGAAGGACGCCGTGGCAAGTCGAGGTCAGGAAGCATCTTGCGCTCGCAGCCATGGATATATTAAAAACAATGGATGAAGCATTCAAACTTGGCAGTCCATTATCTGTAGGAGAGATGCCCACCGAGAGCACAGACCATGGAATCCGAACCCTTTTCAGTGGTTTCAACATTTAATCACTAAAATATGATATCTGGAAAAAACATGGTGGATATCAATAGCTTCGTCTGGATTATTTCTCAGTATATTATGCCTAGTAGGAATTTTCGGTAAATATATGTATAACTTCATTCTGACTGGTCAAGAGTTAAAGATATCTGTAATTCAGCTTTGACTACTAACAGAATTGCAGATCTCCGAAATGACGGCACTTAAACCGAGATTCAACTTGTCGTCCCTCCTAAATGGCAATTACAGATATTTGTGATCCAGTTTCGATGAGGAGGAATGAAAGTTAAATGTCTCAACTGTAATTATGGCTAGTCCAAATTGTGGAGCAAGACGTTGCTGGTGAGAGCCATCCCATTCTTTGCTCATCACTGTGGCGGGCTGTCCATCGGATACTGGCTGAACTTGACAATCAAAGAGTCGACTTGTTGCCCAGAGTAATTCCTCTCCATTCGGGCCATCAGCTCCCGTCGGGCAGGGGCAGCAGCGTTAAATACCCTGTCAAAAAGCCCAATTTCACTGTCTCGCTGCTCTGACATGACAAGAAACAATATTGATTGAATAGCAAGATGCTCGCTGCCACTTGATCCCGCCTCCGACTTTTACAGATAGCTGTAGCGTCATTTTGCATCGTCAAGACTACAATACCAGTTATCCGCAATTACATCTCGACTAGGCTAAAAGTTATCTCCATTTGGAGGAATCGCTAATCAGAATCCTTTCTCGGTGTCCACAGCCCATGATAGACACACGTATCTACATCTGGATTAATTGTTATGTTGTTCTTCTCGAGAAATACAGATATCTGGAATTAAGGGGTTTTTGAGGGTATTTAGAGCTGTCTCGAACTGGAATCAGGAGCAGTATAGATATCTCTAGCTGGAGTTAAGGATAGTCGTAATTCTTCTGTAGATCTCTGCAATGTGAGTTGTTGATATCTGTACCTTGATTACGACCGTCTGATTACGACTCCATGCACCATGAATGGAGAGGTGTGACCTTGTTGTCCTGGTAAAAATGATATTGTGGATATCTTGAATCATAAAAGAAATTATGGTGTGGATATCAGAAATGTTATTTTTGGATAGGAGGAACCAAATTGTAGATATCTGCAACGCATATCCAGCCTTTCGCTATGAAATGTTGGAACGGCGTTCCATACACACCGCAGTCTTTCCCTTTAAGCTGCAGAACTATCCAGAAAGTTGGACTCTTGGAATGAAAGCGGAGGAATAATTCAAGTGTCACACTCGCAGAATCATTTGTGCTCTTTTTTTAAAGTAAAATCCGCCGTACTGCCCGAGGATCAGCTAATCTCTGCGAGCTGACTTCCTTGGAAATGGAGGGGACGTAAATAACAAAAAGAAACGCTTCCAAAAACTTTTAGAGCTGCGTTTAAAGGCTCCTTCCCAAACTGGATATTGAATTAACAGGAAAAAACATCAATGGAGATTTTCCCGAGATTCTCCGATAATATTTCCGGCAGCCATGACAGCGGCGTGTCCAAGAGGGAGAATTTTTAGATCCTAACGGCGTGCAGGTGGGCAGATGGTTGGGAGAAAAGAGTAAAATGAATCGACAGGAGCTGCACAATGGTGACTCAGGTATTTACACGTAGCATCGTGGAAGATTTAAAGGAAGAAATCTGGCTTTGCAGTTTTCTACGGTTGACAAGGGACACCCCACCACCACCGCCACCGCCGCCGCCGTCACCGCCCCCAAACCCCATGTTTGCACAGCAGACAGTAAGAAAAACCGACATCATTAAGATCCACCAGTGTGCAGGCACAGCACCACGAGCCCGTCCCCAGATGACTATCAGGCCTTGTTTTCTGTGCATGGAGGTAATGAGACACACACTTATTACTCAAGTAAAAATGGCATGGATATTAACATCACATTAGAGCCCCAATTTAATGATGTTGTGAGGATAATATGTCAATGTAACTAAGAGGCAGCAGATATTCAAGCCACAAAGAAGGAGGAGCGAGGGAGGGAGAGAGACAGAGAGAGAGACAGAGAGAGAGAGAGAGAGACAGAAGAGAGAGAGAGAGAGAGAGAAGAGAGAGAGAGAGAGAGACAGAGAGAGAGAGAGAGACAGAGAGAGACAGAGAGAGAGCGCCGGCTGACAAATCACCGCGTGCCGGCGTTCAGGTCATGGAAGCAAAACTGCCGCACAACATAATTAGGGCTGATTGGAAGTAATGACGTGCTGTTCTGGTGAGAGATGAAGGAGACGACGGTACTCACTAAAGGGGTGCAAGGGGTCCAATATTCGGGGTTCAGCTCAGCTCGCGGACGCAGGTCCAAATATTCGGGGTTGAGTTCCGTTCGGGCGCGAGTTAAAGTCCCCTTCATGGAAGAGAAAAAGCCTGTTAGACGTACTTAGTTCGATTTGGATCATCTACCCTGAAAAAAGGGAAATAAAGTAGCAAAACATAATGGAAACGAGCATGTTTACGCTATGTTCTTCAGTTTGATCAGGATAATCGTCATATTCTTGCCGGTTTCAAGATTCCAGAGTGGATTAACACCAACAGCAATGAAAACAAAAGTATAATAAGATACCAAATGAGGTTAGAAACCAGTTGCTGGGGCCCGATGGCCTAAATGACAGTCCGGTAGAACCGAGTGAATCTGCAGGGCCCCTTGAGAGCTATGATGTATACTGTAATTATCTGCTGATTCTCAAAATGGCTGTGTGTAATGAGGCTACGCTGCACGAAGCCCCCAGCATAAATCACTGTCTTTAACTGACTTCCAGATGACCAACAGAAGCAGGGAGCAGAAAGGAAGGGGGGGGTTGGCGGGTTATCGGGGGAGCGGGGCTCCATACATTCTACTTGTTCCTCTTATCAGCGCAGACCTTACTCTTCGCCAAACTTGCCCTGTGTTGCTAAAAATAAGCAGCTTGTCTCTTTGACATTCAGTTATTCGTCTCCGCGCAGCTTATCGACGATGGATTCTTTCCCGGCTGGTTGGTTAGCGCAGCGATGCTGTGCAGGTGGAGACCTTCCACTGATGCAGGCGAAGGGTCAGCTCGGCAGTGCGCAGGTCGGGGTCACTCACAGTACACATAGTCATACTAAAGCTTATACATTTATGATAGCACATTATTATCACATACCAGCACAACCAGCCTGGCTTCTTGTAAAGAATGGGTTCAAGTATATGTTAAATGTGTCCCAAATGTTGCACAAAACATACAAATTGTTAGCGTGGATGTTAGCTAAAGTCTGTTAGCATTTTAAGAATCTAAGTGCATGGAAACGTAAACATAATCTAAATGTATTGCAGAATGTAAATGGTCATGTGACTTGAAAAAAGAAATTCTTCAAATAGAATACTGCGTCTAGAGGAAATGTGGATGTAAAAATATTTGATGGTTAAATATTTAATCACATTAGCAGTTTGCTAACTCAAGTGGTTCTATTCTGTTGGTGACATTAGCCAAGTATGCTAATAAAGCTCTAACCAGCATATTTCTTGCCCAAGCTAACTTACCACTAATATTGAGATTTTTAAAGTAGTAATCTTTGAGAGAACAGTAGTATTTCTCAATGCAGGAAGTCTTTTTAAAAAAAAAAAAATCCTCTCTCCTAAAACATGCCTTTTTTAAATGTAATATTTGAAATGTTTCATTCTAGATTTCTTTCCAGTCATCTAAAGAGGTCAGAACGCATCCTGGCCATGCTCTCCCACCACAGACACTGACATAAATACTGACAGAAGCCGTTTCCCACAGCAGTTTTCCTCACACATCCCTTCCATTAGTGACAACAGAAACAAGTGACAGAACAGTGCCGTCATCGGGACTTTAAGTTGATGAAGCCACTTTCCCTGGAACCCCCAGCTGGGGATTATTCATCCGGAAATATGGTGGCATTTCTCAGCGTTATCGAGACAGGAAGAGGAAATGTTCTAGCTTAACACTCTTGGTGTAAAGCCTTACTGACCCTGCTGCTGCTAGTCCTGTAGGAGGCTCCTAATACGCATTCTGCTACCTGAAATGTCAATCAAAGGACATTTAGAATTATCCAGACTGAAAGTCAAAGAGAAGAAAGGTGATAAAAGCTGACGTATGCTGAGGATGCGTTTTAATTTCATCTGTGGCCGGGCTAAAGTAGCACAGAGTCACATTATGGGAGGTGGGGGGGGGGGGTATGACAGAATCAGACAGAAGTGACATCAGAAATGAACTCCAGCGATGCCTCGGTAGCCCGCGGTGTCGGCGGTTTCATGTGTCTGTGGCTGGAGTTTCAAATGGAGGCTTCGGTGGAGCGATGATGAATGTGTTTTCAGTCGGTTTGGGTGACCAGCCATGAGCGGTTACATCATCACAGTCTGGACAACAGCTCCCTCCTTCCACCCCCCCCCCCCCCCCCCCCCACCCCCCCACCCAAAAAAAAGGAAATGCAACGTGTGGGTGATGCAGCATCATGACAAGCGAATGTATGGCAATCTGTATTCACGTGGGAGGACGAACAATAACGTTGGAGTGTTATTTCTGTTCCGGTGACAGGAAACATCCGAATAAAGAGCGCAGCTTTAAGAAATGAAGACACTTCTGCTCTCCCGTTGTCTCTGGCGGATGAGAAACACGTTTATTTATGCACACAAGTCGGTAGAAAAGAGAGTCCAGGTGTGATTAGCTGAAAAATACAAGCTCAAATCCAGCAGAAAACTTTCACACCTACAGTTTTATACCTGCTTGACCTGCGCTGGGTTGGTGTGGGTTTTCTGGAGCCTTTTTTCAGCACACACAGGAGCTGGAGACGGGGTACTTACTGGGAAGGTTGCCATTCTCTTGCAGGGTTAGCACACATGAACAAACAATGTTATTCATGTCTATGGGCAATTTAGAGTCTGCAGTTCGCAACGACTGCGAGTTGTTGAACTGTGAAAGTGGAGCGAATGAAGTGCACGCAGATCCGCTTCTGGAGCTCCTTTACTGGAAAATAACAGTTTGGAGCACCTGTCCCGCACCCTTATGGAAATTTGAAACAGCATCGAGTCGCCGGGGGAAAAAAAGTGGGAATATTTTAGGCCCTTTTTCAGAGGTTAAACGGGACGTTTATGGCTTGTTTTACAGTAGGAAAAAGGCAGTCAAGAAAATTAGCATTGCTTGTTTCAGTAACCCGGCAGGAATTGTTTTGACCACCGCGTGATTGGAATAATAACGCAACGCCAAATGTCCCCGCGGACGCAAACGTGAACCCGCACCTGAGTTTGGAAGCCAAGAAGACGAGTTTCATTAGCGGGATGAAACAGGCTTTAATCAGCTTTCCCATTAGTCCGGCCCAGCCAAACCTTCCCAGTCAATGCAGACCTTTAGTTCTGTTTAATTACCTCCGAGATAACGATGTAGGTCCGCTTCCCTGACATCACAAGACAACAGTCATTGCTCAACAAGTGCTGCACATGTGACGATTAGCTAAGAAAACCAATACTGACTCCAAAATGAAAATAGACTGGGATGAGCGACAGCCGATGCTAATTAAATCAGTCGTAGCATTCGGCCATATTTTGCTTTTTGCAGTATTAATAGTTGTCATTTAGGGCAAAGTACAAGTAAATTCACTCCTGCCATCGCTTGTCTGTGGGAAAACTCCAGTTTAGGTGAATATCTGAGAGCCGTAATCAGCCTTCGCTGGCACAGCGTCGTCCTCCTCACCCGCCTGCTGACTTATAGTCGGAACTGTGGTAATTCAAATGAGCTCATTAAGCGACGCCGTGCGAGAAATCTCGCGCTGGACATCAGAGAGGGATCAGCCGAGCAGCTTATTCCAAAAGCCGATCCATACTTTATACGGAATTATTTCATTACACTGCTTGGATTTTTTTTTTTTTTCTTTTTCCTATTTGCTGTTTCTGGACTCCATCACTGAACAATGTGTTCACACCACACACAGAAGCAGGGTGGGGGGAGAGTGCACGTCGGGTCTGAGGAAAGGCGGGAACACAAAGAGAAGAATAGGAAATGGAGGAAAGTAGAAAGTAGCCGTGATAAGTAATAGCAAGTGCACAAGAGGGTGCTGCTAACTTAATTATTGAGCTGTTGAGACGACCGGGCCTGAAAATCTCTGATTATTACTCTCTGATTTCCAGAGCTGCGCCGTGATTGGCCCGGCCTCCGCTGGCGACATTTAACTTTACGGCTCCCGCTGTTAAGCCCATTTCCACGCTGCCCATTGTGCTTGCAAAGTATTGGCGTCCCATTTAGTTTTGACGGCTCGGCGGGGGAGGGGGCGGGGACGGGGGCGGTTATGACAGATTCGTAATGGAAGGGCAGGGGGCGGGCGTTGCAGTAAAAATATCAGCCAATCACAGGGACGTCTTCGCAGAGTTGCTGCGCTAAGAGGCTAATGATGAAGTTGCACCTCTGCATCAACCCCCCACACACACAGACACACACATACACACCTCCCTTTACCGTCAAAGATGCTGCGTTTGACTGCCAACAAAAATAATAGAAATGCTCGAAATGGTCATTTCTTCAAATGCAGCCCTGTTACATGCAAATTAATACAACTCTCATTTCCAAATTCTGCTCCAAACAGCACACAAATGTCAACGACTGGCTGTTAACATTATTATTCAACGGAGCTGCTTTGAGACTGAATGGAAACAAATTAGGTTAATGTCTTCTGACAGGATAAATAAAGCCTTGATCAATTACGCGGTTGAAAACGACAGCGGTCCGGAGCTCATTTGGGACAGCCTTGCTGTCTCCGTTTCATTCCCGGACCGCAGAGAAGCATCGATTCTCGCTGGCACCCCGTCCTCGTCATTACGGCAGATGCTGAGGCCAGCCCAAACCACTCACGACAACCGCTAATGGCTTCAAGGAAAAAAGCAGATGCGCTTGTGGCAGAGCTGTAATAAGCACGTTTTTATGAATGCGGAGTGCGGCGATGAGACGGCAGAACGTGCCGAAAACACGAACCGAACCCAAAGTGCTGCTAAGTTGACATTATTTGTTTGCAGCGGCTGAGCTGAGACCAAGGTGATGGAGGTGCCTGGCTGATGAAACGGGCTGCAATTCCAGTTCGGCGTTTCATGTTTCAGGACCTGCTTCCGCCCTTATTAGCTACAAATTCTGTATTTCTTTTTCCCCGCTGTCTTTCCTCTGATTCACACTTCATCATTTATGTAAGTGCACCTTTCATCTGGCTTCACACTACAGTTAGCCAAGGAGCTCTCCCGGAGGAACAGTGAACAAAAGGAGCTAAAGAACAGCATTTTTTGATCGTTTTAATCTGAGCATTATACTCATTTTGATCCCATAAACTGCTTAATTTTCCTTATTTTTTATTTAGTAGCCTTTTAGTCAGTTAAGACCTGTGTAGCTTTGAAAATATGCTAACAGGCAGGTGTTAAAGTCAGCGAAAGAGTGAAGCGATGGAGATAACAGCCACATCACACCTTTGCTATCTCCTGGTATATCTGCTCCCATTGTTTCTTTGGGTTCTTTGTTCATCTTGGAGGTGCCGTTCTGCCCTCCAACAGCTCGCTGAGGTGATGAAGCTGTTGCAGCAAACGCGCTGCGTTTGAGTCCGTTCGGAATATCCCCCCGAGATCCTGCAATGTTTTTCCTCTCAAACAAGTCCAATTTATGAGGCGTATGGCCGTGTTCAGGCCTACTCACACCACCTTATTAAACCTCAGCGAGCACTTCAAGGGCAGAAAAATTTCAGTTGGCCTAGCCTAAATCCACAGCATGCAATTTGTGAATATGGGATGCTGTTTTATGGGACTTTAACAGAAATGGAGACGTTCTTCTGCAACCACCTGTAAAAGATGGACGCCTGTGCAGCCCACAGCTGGGAGACAAGTAAACAGGAAAAGAGCTTCTCTTTTGTTGCAAATGATCACCTTTAAATTTCAGCGCTCCCTGGTTGCTGATGTTGTCTGAAAGCTCATTTTAATCTGGAGTAACTCTGCCTGTACAGAAAGCAATATATTTAATATATTTAAAGAGAAACGGTGAGGTGGTCCACATGCAGGCATCAGTGAAGCATTAAAGGACTCCAGCGGCTGTTATCGTCTTTCCAAAAACTGTCTGAACAGCTGATGCTGTCTACAGCCAGCTGCTCAGGATGCAGCCCTCCGACTGTTAGCGAGATAATTTAATGGTTTCATTTTGTTTACTGTTTGCACCGTAGTTTTTCCACGAAGGCACCGGCAGCACCGTTTGGACGCCAGTTAGAGTCAACGGTCAAGAGGAATACTTTGTGCTGAATGATTTTTGTCTTATTTAGTTTGGTTCCAGTGACTTTAAACCACTGCATAGCAAACTTTTTTTGTTCAATGGGGACTCACACTGCATGTTCTTGTGCTGAAAAGTCTAAATTTACCATTTTCTGCTCCTGTCTCAGGGTGCTGTTCAGTTGAAAATAGTCATAAATAAGAGGCTGCTTGCACTGAAATTAGCTCACAGCTAGTCGGCGCGCACATTAGCGCGCAACTGGTTCTTATCAGTCACCCACTAGCCTGGAGTGTGTGCGGTATCTGATAGCCGTGCTCTTTTCTTCAGCGGGTTTTTTAATTAGCTGGAGTCTGCATCGCGTTTCAGGCGTCAAACGAGGAATGTGGCAAAGCCTCCATAGTTTATGATGCACAATGTTGTGTCAGTCACCTGCGCAACTATTAATACACATCACAACAAAAAGAAAAAAACTCTGAACTGTAACTGTAATATACTAGGCGGTAAGACGGTGATCATTATGTTGTAATACGCATACATGCTAACCATCCTACATACAAAACCCACTGTTATTGGAGGTCCTGCCAGCAGTGGGTTTCCACAAGGACCGATAAAAAAAATGAATACTGAAAGATTAGTTAAGAGATCCGTTACCTCAGTCACATGTACCCTCAATGCTACACCTCTGTATGCTGTGCGGTGTGCTAATGATGTGCACTATTCTCTCAGCAGCCTTTAAAAAACCCTGATAAACAAATCAACAACTTATCTGTCATCCAGCCTATCTTGTTTACTTGGGTTTTCTTCCTCCTGTCCGCAATTCCTGCGTGGCCATGATGCACTGCGCTTGGCTGTAATGTATGTCACGCATGGCCGCGCTGCCCAAATTCTCCCACGTGGCCTTTTGTTAGGATACTGTAGCTCTTAGCAATGCGGCTATTAGTCGGATATGTTTGACACCGACTTTTGTCAGCAAGCTGGCAACAGCAGGCGATGCCGTTACCACCTCTGCTGCTCCACAATATTCAAGCCTGAGTACACAGCGAGGGACCACCACAAGTAAGACTGAATGCTCTAATTAAGCCTGAAAGTTTTCATAAAGGTGGTCTGGATCGAGACTCTGCCTGACAGAGTCCAGTGGCGTGGGCGTCCAAGTTTGGAAGAGCGGCAGAAACAGCTAGTTTAGCAACACAGCGCTCCGAGACATCTATCCAACTTCTACGTGACAATCCTTGTACGCCAGTCGGTGCAGTGTCGGGTATCGGGTGAGCGCCTCCGCTTTTTTGGTACAAATTTAAGGCCAAAAAAATGGAGAATGTTACAGTAGGACATATTTCTGAATACTTAACTGGTATTATGTTGTAAATGGGTAATACAAGAGGTTACTTCTATGCAGACGTATCTATGGCACGATTTTCAAGAAAAACAGTCAAAGCGGCTGCTGACCTCTAATCAGGAAGATTCAAAGGACAGGCGATAGCTGCCCATGAGGTAATACATGATTAATAATGCAAGGATATCGCACGTTATCTGTCCCGGGTGATCTCTCAATCCAGGCGTCTCAAATCAGGTGTGACCGCGAAGCTAATGGTGCGGATAGATTATCTCCACGCTGAAGTTGCTCAAAGACAAGCCAGTCAGAGAGCCCGATGGCTCCTGTCATCGTCACACAGATTCATGCTGCAGTAAACCGGCAGCATGTCGAAGACCAGGGGTTATTCAGTGTGAGGTGGGGGGGATGGGGGGGGCAGAAACGGTCGAAAAAAAAAGTTTACCAGAGACTCGCATGATGTTACGCTATTGATTGTGGATTGTGCTTCGGTTTCTTTTGCCTTCAAGGTAACATGAAAAAGTGTAAAAAAAATATCAGATTCCAGGTTCTGAAGCTGCTGGGAGGAAATTAGACTCAATTGGATTTAATGGGGCTGTAAGATAGAATGTTGAATGGGATGTTACCATCAACCTTTAACTTGTTCCACCATCTGCTATTACAATAAATCGTGAACAGCTGCAGGCCCCCGACTCTCCTTCTGTTATGTGCAATAAAGCAGTTTTCTTAGCGTGATCTGGCATATTGGCCGTGAAATCCAACCCCGGAGCGCAAGGGCATGAAAATGTGGGAAAAGCTGCCAATCTTCTAAATGTTACACATTTGCACGGCTGCTTCGACTTGATTCTATTTATTTCTTTTTAATGAAATCATTGAAGGATTTAAAGATGGAAAAGCTGAATGAATTTGTACTACGAGGATGGGACGCTGCATTATCCTGACAAGAACAAGTAATAACTAAGTTCCTTTTCAGCATTTCAGGCAAAATATCAGGTCAAGTAAATTCAATCAACATGTGTCTTTGTTAAAGGTTCCCTTCTGAGTTCCTCTAATGGATCTATTGAGCTGTTTTTCCATAATAGTTCCTGTGGTTTTCACGATTCCATTGATCTCCAAGTGATCGCAATAAATAGACGAGCAATGTGCACAAACAAAGACGGGCGGTGAGATGAATACATGCTAATGCACTACGTTTGCAACCCTTGAAAAGGAATTGCTTTGCAAATTTAATCAGGAACAAAACACGTCCACAGGATTGTTTTTTTTGTTGTTTTCCACAGGCCCCACAGAAGTGTTTGCAACCACATGTAATACACTCCTTTAAAAAAGGGGTATAGCGCTGTCATATAGTCCCCTGTTCTGGAGATTAAACTAGCTATACGGTATTCCTTACATTTACTGGCTAGTCCCACCTTTTAAGGCAACTGACCTGTGGTGACAAATGAGGAGCGCCCGTCGCTGCTACCGTCATAATTTAGGTCGCTAGCCACTCTTTAACAATCCCAGGTGTCCAGCAGGATAACCTAGTGTTGTACATGACTCCTCTCCTACGTTCCTTCAGTCTATTCACTCGGTACAACACATTATGCAGCCTGGCAGAGCAACTACCAAACTAGAGTCACGCCTCAACGCGCTAGTGTATTGTTGAGAGAGGACAGAGGGAGCCACCAAAGGGGCTGTCGTATCCAAAAGATAAAACTGAACAAAAGTGCGAGGTGATGACCAGCTGGCCACAGGGCAGGCATCACTCACAAATACCCCTTTAAAAAATGGCCATGAGGTTGCCATGCCCATGGTTGAATGCACACTCACACTGTGGGCCAGCTGAAGACCGTCACTGGTGTATGCTAGGGAGATAGCACCCACAATCCAATAGGGAAGCCTGTGCTTCGACAGTGCTTTGTCCTTGGCTGGCTTAGCATGACAAGTAAACAACTGTTCACATAAACACACACCTTGATTGTGGTCTATATAGATGCATGATGGAGGAACAGGGAGACGTGCCAGCTCCTCTGCTACTTTTAAATACGATAGAGCTCTTGGACATGTGGGCAATTTCAGGAAAGATACGCCGCATTTAGGACCAGTATAACCCAGTATAGCCATTCACAATGAACTGGATACAAGAGTGGTGCACAGACAAAGCATGAAAGTCGCCAATTTACTTTGCAGAAGTCAAAACGAGAAGCACAGTCTTGAACAAAATAAACTTCATATCAACAGACACTATAGGCTCAAATGGGTGATCACAAAGAGCCTCTAGCACCAAAGCCAAATCCCATATGGGAACGCTGGGCTTAATTTCAGGCCATAACCTTCTGACGACCTTCAGGAATCAAATAGTAAGAGGGTGAGCACCTGGTGTCATTCTATTAAACCCGACATCGCAGGCAGATGTGGTTGCGGCTCCTGGAAGCGTCTCTTGGGACTCCATGTCAGAACAAAATTTGAGTGTGGCCTTTCTGGCGGCAACAGACGAGGGGCAACAGTGTTGCCCTGCTGGATAAGCCTCTCCTAAGCCAGTTCTAAAGCTGGGCCAACTGAGGCCTTTTCCACATGGGTTCTGAGCCTTTATGGAGGCTACCTAGTGGGCTTTTATTCCAGTCCAGTTGGCAAGGGTTTTTACCAGGTGATTGTTTGAATAGGTGGGGCCCCAACCCAGCAGGTGACCTCTTATGACCAGTAGACAGCTAGTATACACTGCGATTGTGGGCCGTCCCAGATGAAAGATGACGATCATGGGAGCTATGTAGAGACATCATTGGTTGTGGTTCTGAACCAGTGGTCTTAAGCCGCAGTATGAGACAGGTTCAAGGGAGTTCTGCCAGACACACAACCTTGTTCGTCTGGATCGTGGTGGCGAAGCCCAAAGCAGGAGCCTCGCTTGCCTGAGACCAGCACACTTTATTCCAGCTGCGAGGCACAAAGTGTGCAGTGCTTGGGAGCATAGCAGAGCCGCCAACACCTCTAAAGACGTGAATTGAGGTGCCTCGAGCAGGCCACGCGGGGGCACGATTTCCCACACAACGCGTTATACCGAGTGAATCGCTGAAGGGGAACCAATTATTTCAGTCGATGTGTTCAAAGATTTCTTGCATTTGCAATTTTTTGTTCCTCAGTTTTGGTTCGGTGAAAAGAGTCTGCCTTCACCATTACGTGCACTTCTATGCCGACGACGCACGCCTGGACCGCACACCTGAGCCTTCCACATTCCCATAATGAACAGATCTGCTGTAGTGATCACCTTCTCCCTCCTCACATATACTTAATGTCTAAATCTCTCTCTAACTGGCAGGGAATCATATAATTGGCTCTGCTCAACTCGCTCTAAACGCGCGTGCGTGTGTGTGTGTGTGTGTTCTCATACAACATCAGATTTTAATGAATCGGTTTCAGAGTGATTAGTGCTTCTGGATCTGGGGAGGTCAGAGAGGGAGCGAACAACTCTGACCGCCGGGAGACAGCCGTGCACGTGCACGTGTGTATTCTGCACGGTTTTGAACGCAGCCTGACAGGTTTAATCAAACTGCTGCAGTTTTCGCTCCCGCGTGATAACTCTTTGTTTGCCGTGTCACTGCACTCGCTATCTCGCACCGACACCGTGCGTTGTTATCTTTGTCCCGTGCACACGCACGCACGCACGCACGCACGCACCTTATATCTCTATTTCCTCCTTCCCAGAATGCTGTTTAGTCCTCGCACACAAAATCTCTGGCACCCAAAGAGCATCCCAGGGGGACCACAGGTGACTGAAGCAGAAATGCTGCTCACCTGTGCGCGCCATCTTTCAGACTCTTCTGTATATTCAGCAACACCTGAAAGGAATGTGGAAACACGGGCCGGCTACTTTTTCATTCAACCATAAACATGCTCTTATGAACTGTTTTCTAAATTTTGCAGCAGTCGTGTTTCCAAAGATGCTCTCATAATGTGTTCTGCTGTGTCTTAGTGGGTCACTTCATCCACAAAAGCTAACAGGACCTCAGCTCTTAATTTAATTGCAGCCAGAAAAAGTGTATAAATAAAAAAAAATTTCCACATCCGGAAGCAAAATTGCCCAAAATCTTTTTTCTAATTAGTTTAGCTACTTTTTGATTAAAAGAAAAAATTAAGGCCACAAAAAGAATTGCACATTAATCCAAAAACAGCATCAGGGGATGTTTGGATTCAGTATCATCCTGACTGCACAGACCTGCTCTGAATGATGACATTTAGAACCGCAGATCTTTGAGAACCTCCAGCAGAACACGGTTAACGCGCTAAATCTGCATAGAAGCACGTGGCTGCTGCTTCACCAGCGTGACTCACGGCCTGGATCTCTGCCTGTGCAGCCATACAAAGCGTGGCCCGCGGCAACGCGCCGCGCACCGGGCCGCGGCCAAGTCCGCCGATTTACCATGTCAACTTCCCTAATTCGCCATGTTCCCCATGTTGGCCAGACAATCCATGTAGACAGCTTTAAACCATCCGCACTGACAGGGAAGGCGGCGGCAGCTGGGGGTCTGCCCGGTGTGTCTCTGGCTATGACACGCCTGTCAATCACAGGGATGAAACACAGACTACTCCAGCCAAGATGAAACCTCGTCGTGATTTTTTTTTTATTTCTGGTAAACTATATAAAAAATGAGTGATTTTAAAACTTGTCCTAGATTGTTCAAGACAATATCACCACAATTCTGTCTTAAATAAGGATTCTCTTCAAGCGACGCAATAAATATTTGAAATTTCTCGTTAGCAAAGGTAGAGAGGAAGCAAGCTTAATACTAAAAGGCTGATTATTAATCCTCTGGTGGTGTTTGTTTAGTCATGTGTACATGAATTCAAATCTCCTTAACAGAAATATCAATTCAGAAGACAGTACCATCAGTAGCAATTGCAGTAGCAGTTGTGTTTCCCTGTTTTTCTTTGTATCATTTCAATTCTCCATTCATCCATCATATAAACATCGGTCACGTATAAACAACCCGGTCTTTTTCTCTGAGCTTTGCTGGTCATGGATAAGGGGTTTTGCTTAATGGACTACGCTGACTTTTTGCGGAGATTAGCTCGTTGGTCAACCTAGCGTTAAACAGCACGTGTGCATGTGTCCCTGCTACTGTTTGCCTGAGTGCTCAGGCTCAGTCTGCACTCGTCTGAATGGTGTCAGGATGGCTGCACACCTGCAAAGCTGTCAAATGCATCTGAATACACTTCACAACCGGCAGGCTTGCACCAGGCCTCCGACGCTGTTGTTATTAATGTTAGAATTGAAGTAGACTAAGTTAACCTGCCGTGCAAAACTCTGCGATCCTCTCAAGATCGGCGTGTTTTATCTCTCTCCTCAGAAAAAAAGAATATTCCAATTCTAAAAAAACCCAACAAGGGATCAAATCATTTGAAAGAAAACACAACACATAACAATTCAACTAGCTGAGGCCACAACAGAAACATCCACTCATTGGAGATTTGTTTTATTTTTTCTGCCTGTTGTTGTGGAGAGTGAAGGCTGTGAGTGCCGGTGGCTATTATACCGTAGCTGGTGTGGGAGTATTGTTTTATCTGAACTGTAGGGGATGTGGGAGATAGTCAATTACTGCTAACTAATTGATTGTCTATGTGACACATTAGTCTCAGAGGAGTTGTGATAATTCTCACTTTTCTGTTAATGCTAGAATATGTTTTTCTTTACATTTTTAAGCCCATTAAAGTCAAAATAGGATTCTTAACAAGTAAAGCCTGTGCTAGCACTTCACCGACGTGTCAAGCTATAACTTCAATGTAAAAATCCTTATAAAAATATCATAGAAAAACTGGACATTGAAGGGAAATATTAAAATGAGAGACATCAGCTGCAAAAGTTATTAGACCTATCAAGAACTCTAAAACTGAGGGGCGAAAACAATGTATATTTTCTTTATGTTTAAGACTTCAGTCGACGTACAAGTCCGTTCTTCTGTGCACCGCAGCGTCACTGCAGCCACAGCCTGTGATTCACGTCACGATCTCACCTCAAAACCAAAGACGATTGTTCCTTTTTTTCCCTTGTCTGGAGCAATCCACCTTAATCAATCAGATCTATTGATTCTGTCAGCAGATTTAAAAAAACAGAAAACCTTCAAACACATTTTGTTCCGGTTGTTTGGGTCTGTTCTCCAGTTGAAACAAACTTAATTGTACAACTTCTTGGAAGACAACGGGAGCCTGATCTTCTCTGATTACCTGGGAGTCATCTTGTGGTCCTTCTGAGAGGTACTGAGAGGTGGGACACTTCCATTTTGGACATGTTTGGATGGCACCAAATTTGGTCACTTGTGGTTAAGCCAGGGATACGAACACCCTCTCATCACATCCAGATCAAGTGGATTTCCAAGCCTCGTCCGTCCCTGCCTGATGTCAGAGGCAGCCTTCTGCTCGCTGGGCTGATATTCTGTGTGGATTCCCTCCGCCTGTGTGACTCAGCCTCATGTGAACAGAATCATACATGAGCCCGCGCGCTCATCTGATCTGATTCATACTTCTTCTTAGGCTAGAGTTGTTCAATCTGTCCAACAGAATGTAGAAGATGTGTCTCTGGGGCGTTGGCTGTATACTGTATCAAGTCACTAAGCAGTCAGCGGAGAATGGCTGAACACAAGGAAGTGTGAGCATCACGGCGCCTTCAGTTCATCTGCAGAGGCCCGATTGCAGAAGTACAAGCTGAAAATCAGTTCCACTCCCATTTTTCAAATGTGATAAATCCTCCCAAGTTAAACTTTCATGCCTTAACTTTACAATCCCTTTTATTCCGTGCGAGAAAACCCGGCGAATACACAATAAATCATTTACATAGATCCACACTTTCAAGGCTGCTCTCTCTCAGAATCATTTCAGTTCCGACTGAGTCAGTTCCACCAAATAAAGCCTTTCAGATCGCAGCATCTCTTTTATCACCAGTCAGATCCCAGTTTTTTTTTTTTTATTTGTTCTATGATTGCTGTGATTGTGTCACCGCTCCCTCACACTATTCTCCCCTTTGCACACACTCCCCAGTGTTGACCGGCCAAGATAAGACATCAGCTGCGCGTCATCGGGCACATAAAGGGCCCGCGGCGCGCAGCCTCGACTCGCCTCGTCTCGTCTCGACTGGCCCCACAGCGAGGGGCGCGTCTCTCCATCCATGTAGCGATCGATGGCGTCCTCCTCACCTCTTGTTCCGACCCCCCACCCTCCACCTCGCTGATCTCCCCTGCTAACGCGTGTTCCCATTGTACGCGTGAGTCACCCTGTCGGCGCTCATCCACACGTGTGCAGACGAAATGAGCATGAACTGCACACAAAAGAACACTCGCGTACAAACACCGAAGTCAATTAAAAGTTCGCCGGCAGAGCTAATAAATTTGAAAGTCTCGTGGGTTTTTGTGTTTACATTGGTGCTTGTGATGTCGCCATATCGGTCCAAATCACTCAGGAACACGTTGGAGTGTTCCCAGAATGCTCGCAGCACGACCGCCGCCGATCATCTAATTCTCACAGGTTCTGCGCTGAGATTTCTCCAGAAAATTCTTATTAAACAAAGATTATTTCTTTGATCAAAAGGGATACATTTGGGTTTTTAGGAAGTGTTTGATTAAAACTGAATTAAAAGACAAGTGGTAGCTGTTGATGCTAGCTTTGTGTTTACAGTAGAGTCGCAAAAGGGAACCCGATCCCTCTCCACACAGGAAGGTTTATTCTGAGCTTCACTTCAGAGCTGGCAAATATTAGCACTTTTCACATCACTCCACATCTCATCTACTTTCCCTCTGAATGAGGCAGCGCTGCTACAATTAAAGGGACGCAAATGCGAGGTGGAGGAGGGGATCGCACGAGTCGGCATGCTTTGTAAATGCCCAATGTCAGCCATGTTTCCCCAAACCTCTGATCTCTTGTGCATCTAACGCCCCTGAGCAGTTGTGTCCATCAGCCATGAAGCATCCAGGGTGGCCGTTTTCTGAGTTCTGAATCAATGCTGCGTTCAAGGCCACTGACTGGAAATTCACCGAGCATGGTTTTAAATGCGGAGGGCAACCAGAGTAAACCCACGCAGACTGAGCCCAAGACCTCTCTTTTTTTTTAAATATCCGTGCGGTGCAATGCTAACCATTGAGCCGCGAGGCCGTCAGGCTTCTCCGTCAGTGAGCCGAAGACCCGAAGACGTCTCTCATTTGTTTCTTCAGCTCTAAAACCTGAAGGAGTGTCCCAGTTATTTGACCTCAGTTCCTCCTTACCAGGAACACAGTATTGTTTGGAAACTTGCTGTCAGGGTTTGTTGCCAAAAGCTGACGGATGTTCCTCATAATGGAGCATTTAGAAAGTCAAATGCTGTTTTTTTCTAATAAATATTACACCTACTATATAGGGAAACTACGCAAGTATGAAAGGGAAAGCAAAAAGCTTTAAATTAAAGGAGGTGATGAGAACTGACCGATAAAATCTGCAAAGTCGTCTTTGTGTGGACAAAAATAAGAGACCCAGTAGTAATACTGTTCTGTTCCAAACTACCACCTGTTTGCCCGTCCGACATGTGGGGCGTGAAAGGTTTTGCTTGTGTACAAGTGTATAGAATTAAGAAAACCCTCTGAGGAGGAGTGCCATCCAAGGTCATGGGCATATTCACAGCACGAGATGGCAGCTGTTGGTCGGTATAAAGTGTAAAGGCTTTCTTCCTTTATAGGGTTTCATTCATAATATTGACAAGATGTTAAAAGCAATTCATTAAGATTTGACCAAGACCGCGCCACTGTGACCCTTTTAAATCCGCCACTTCAAGTGTTTTGATCAATCTCTTAAATCTCTGGGCAACGAAACGAGACGCACACGAATCCTTGGAACTATTCTTTACCTTGCTGAGCGTTTATATGAAGTATAGAGTGTAAATGGACATGACTGTCACTGCTGCGGGTGTCGATGCATATGTCCATGTTCAAGTCATCAATTCATGTCCCACGAAATGGGACCTCAAATTCCAGAATTCAAGGTTCCCTTGCCTGATACAAGTGGTACGTTGTGTCTGAAAGCCCCGCTGTTCCATCTTTTCTAATAATTGAGATGGTGACGGAAGCAACACGGGTGTAAAGAGTTTTACTGAAGTGTGCTGTACATAACCATCAGTGACTGCTAGCACATCGGTGGAATCCTACCAAGGCGCTACGATGATGGGCCATGAGCGAGCAGTGTAGCCTGAATTACAGGAAATAAGGCTGTCAGCCTGACTGCCTGTGCTGTGATTGGACTAATACGTTGTGGTTTTCCAGCCTCTGATTGTCGGCTGCGCCATGTCAAAGCCCATCAAAAGCAGCACATGCACAGCAAAGTGCCGCTCTGCTACAGCGAGGCATCGCACAAACAGCGAAGATCAAGAGTCGCACTGCCTCCTCGCAACGAGGGTGCCTGGTCGCTCCGTGGCGTTCTCGGGCTTGCTAGTGCGCGTGCATGGATGTATGGGTCCTTGTTATAATGACAACGTCTAAAGTCGGAAAAGTCTTTTTTGTTTTTTCTTTTTCCAGCGACTCAAACGTGAAGGCGAGGCCGCTCACTCATAAATAATGCACCAAAAAAACAGCGCCCTGTTGCTAACGTGGCTACGCCTACCTGCGTCCGCCCGGAGCAACAGGGTAGTCACATCATTCGCTTTGTTTTTAACATCTAATGGCACAAATTGTGCGCCGCGGCGCACCGCTCCCGGGGGCCCAGGCGGCGTTTGGGCGATGCCATCGCTTCTCCAGCGCAGGCTGTGTTTACGCTCATGCGTCATGATAAGCACATGCAGGAAAACTGACAATGTGCACGTGTAAATGAGGTCCCCAGTCAGCTCTGCATTAATTATGAATTAAGGATAATTGCAGTGGGATTCTCTGAAGTCAATTTATGTGGACCGGCTCTAATATGAATATATTCCCAACAAACATGACGCAACTTTTAGGTGGTTTTGAAAAAAAGAAAAATAAAGAGCTGACGTGAAGCGTCGGATCGTTTTAGCCGACCAAATAAAATTGAGGGGGGCGTTTAAGTGAAATTTAGGCAGCGACCTCCAGATGATGAGAATGATGTATGTGTTTCGAGAGACCACTTTTTCAATCACCAAATTCCTATTTCATGCTCTGCTTGTCCGCCTGCGCGCTCATTACGAAGCCAAATCAAAACTGTACGCCGTTTCCCTGCTACTGCCTCATTGTATGGCAGCACAAATGTAAACCAAAACCATCCATGCGACTCCTTAAATCGTCTGCTGTGGAAGAAGATAAAGAGGCTCTGCTGTTTGGACCATTTCCACCGACACAGTCGATGCAGTTTCTTTTAATTTTCCTGAAAACAACAAACGGCAGCCACCTAGAGAAATTGCAAGCTTGCAAAAACGCCCCGAATTTACGTTGCGGCGAAGCGGGCGTGTTTTCTGCTGCGCGGTGATGCATATTTAATGTGGCTCTAAATGTTGCATTGTGGGTTTGCGCGTTTATCTTCCACCAGCTCTGCCTGGGCTGCATCTCCCCGTTTGTTTATTTGAGTGAAAACAGATGGTCGCGTTGACCTTTCTCACATGATCGACCTTCTTTCGCGCAGGTTATGGTAGCTGCACCATTAGGCCATAGATCACTGATCAATGTAGCGTATTGATACGATCGTATCTGAGCTCATCGGGTGCATAAATTACCCCTCTGGAGTGCATCACCACATGTGTGCAGCCGGTTGGCGAAATGTAAGTAACTACAGCAGGTCAGGTAAATTCAATGGAAGGTGGAATTCACACTAAGGATTCCCTGTGCGCTCCACAATAGGTGCTAATTACCAACAAATGTCAAGATGCATCTTCTACTTTGAAAAATGCTAATGTCTTTACCATTAATATGTATTTACTGCTTCACATTTGTGAATCATGTCACTTCTGTACTCACAGTAGGCTGCGCACATTATTGCCAGTGTTAATGCAGTATATAATGCTGTTGAGCGGCACAGCGAGGTGCTTTTGGTGTGGAATCTGCACTATAAATAAAACTTCCTCATATCTTTGACTGGCAGCAAATGACTAAAATAAGACAGAATAAAAAAAGGTAGGCGAGGGAGCTTTAAAAAGCTGGTAAAGAAAAGCAATGTGGACGTTGATGTTGGCTCCTCGTGTGATCTGCGACGTTGATAATGTTAAAAACAAACACATCTGAGAGAAAGAGTTGTGGACAGTGAACAAATAGGTCCGTCTTTATGTGGCAAAACTAGCGTCTTGCTTCCATCAGTCTGAATAAAGTCATCGTTTCTTTGGGTTCGGAAAAGTGAGTCGGGCTGTTTTTGTGCGTGTCGGTTGAGATCACATCAACAGCCGGGCCCGTTCTGCTCGTCCCTAATCAGTGTCAAGGTGGGGGGGGGCAGAGATACACCTCAGACAGCTCAGCAGTCCATCACAGGGCACAAACAAACCTGGACCTTTAGCCTCTTTCACCACCAACATTCTTTAGGAAATGAACTACCAGGTACTTATAATCTGTTTTACGTTTCTTCAGATCCGCTTGTTGTCTGTACTTCCATAGGTTAGATCATTCAGAGGCACAAGGAAGTAACTCACTGGGTGTCTCACTGCTTGTTAGTTTTGCTGCTCTTTCCAACGATCTAAAACACACGTGAAGGCAAACGTGCAGAAAGGAAGCACACAGATTAGCAGGTGCACAGTGGCCTCGATATGAACGGGGAATGTTGCTGCGAGGCTGTTCCACCAGTCAGTATTCTGGGTAATCTGCTCTGTTTTACCCCTCAACAAGGCCCTTTTTTTCAGGGAGAGATGAGTGAAAGGTGGATTTTTTTGGTGGAAAGGCGCTGTGGATTTTCAGGCGGTGAAAAGTTTCCGGGGACTGTTATAACTGTTGCACCACCATTTCAGCCTACGAGTTAAATAAAACATATTTTTAAATTTCATTTCAGTCTATTTTTTCCATTCTTTGGTTTATTTTTTAAGGGAATCTTCAGGAAATGTCAAGCAAAATCATCGGGATTTTTTTTTTCCTGACAGATATTGCAGCGATGACATCATCATCGTACAAAAAGGATCCTGTTAGCGGCGCTGCATTGACGTTCTTTTAGATGCGGGCTGTACGTGTGCTAGGTTCTATAGAAAACACGGTTCTCTATCCAACAGCACAGGCCCGGATGCAGTCGGCAGCCACATGATGTTCAGCACCCCAGCAGGGCGGCACCATCATCCCATGACTCCCCGTTTCAACTGCATTTTAATGACGCGCTGCCCAGTAAAGTTGAGAGGCCTTCTGTAAATACGCAGTGAAATCATCCAGACAAACGCACGCTCATACACAATGAAGCACGCTTAATGTCGCGCGGCTGTAAAAGGTGTATAAAGCAGAAAGTGACCTCTCCACTTCTGGAGATGAGGTCTGTTTTCATGACAACAGATATGTACGACTGTCCAGTGAAGTGGAGGCAAGTGCACCATTGAGAGAGGTGGGCTAATCTTCACTAATGAGCCCGTCATCCTCTTAGCCGGCCCAGTTACCAGTGGAAACCAGGCTGAGCTCTGATAGATGCAGCAAAGCCCAGAAGAAAACAGAAGCATCCGTTATAAAGCCGAGTAAATAAATATGGGCTCTCATTTTTATTTCTTTATTTTAGTATCACCAGAACAGTGATAATGTTCTTCAACTTCATATCTGCATGACAAATCACTTCTGGGGATAAAGTATGGTAGTTTCTTTTCAAATGCAGAGAAAAGCAGGAATACTCATAATAACAACAACAAAGGAGGGAGATTTGTATGGTGTCGCCTGCAAAGCCTTGTTTACAATATCAGGTGTGCGTTGATGTGTTGTGGTTCTCGGTGTTTTCTCTCATCAATCTAAGCAGGGTTTGCTGCTTAATAATCATTAATTATCCACCATGAATAGCTACCCTGTGACATCAGGACCCAGGGTCAGATAGTTTGGCTGTGACTTGATTGATAGACGTGAGTAACTCCATATTGGGAGTCAAGCTATGAGGAAGTTCCGAATGCCACGTTCCCAGCCCTGGCGCCTGCCATGATTGCACCCAATTCCCACAAATACCTAAAATATTCATTCTAAATTCAACAAAGGGTGGAATGACTCGAAAGGTCACAGTGGAAGCTCTTTTATCTCCGTATAAACCTTTCAGATGAATTAAATCTGGATACCTGATATGGCGGGAGTCGTATTCGGAGCACCGTTCAAGCTCCCAAGTCTTCCGACAGAAAAGCTTGATGAGAATCTGATGTGTCACCACGGCGACGCTGAAACCCCCGATGGTTCACGCTAACTCTGCCTACATATGCATACATTATCAGCTATTAAAGAAGCCTGCGTCAGACAGGTGTCAGGTGACACCAAGTTTCATCATTTCATGAATCGGGAGCAATAAAACGTTGGGTTTCAGGGGCCACATGGATCTCTATCCACAACCGTTTCTATGGTTCCTACAGGCTGTGTGCCGGCCAGAATGGGGCAACGCTTCTCGTTGCTGATGCTAATGAGAAACAGCAAGGCGCCGAGGAGACGGAACAGACCAGAGGGTTTCGAGAGGACCGCCGTCGGCGTAAAGGTGGCGGCGAGGGTCACCTCCTTCAAACTTTTACTCCGCGGCCCCTCCTGACGCAGAGCGATGAGAGAAGCGGCCCCTCTGTAAAACAAAGTCCTCCTTTTTCCATTTTTTTGGTCTTTCGCATCACCGAACTGAAACCCTGGAGCTTGTCGAGACGGGGAGGCAGTGCGGGTAGTACAGAAGATGGCACCGAATAAACTCGGTGACACGCGGACGCGCGCAGCTCTGCAGTGACGGCGTGAAGACGAGGAGGTTAGCCAAACAAACAGATTGCACATGAATGACAATGAGGCAGAAAATTGGTGCGAGCGGGAAACAGACAGCAGCAGATGAAGGAGGAGCAATATTGCATGAGGGCTTTAAAATATGCAGGTAGGCCGCGAGATTGCGAGCGCGGGCGGACGCTGCCCTCCCCCAGCCGCTCAGCCGCAGAGTCACAGTTTCAAAATAAGTCGTCAGAGTGGACAACGGGGGTTAGGGATGAATTTCCCACCATCTTCAGTTTTTTTTTTCTTTTGTTTGCCGCAGCCTTTGACCATCTGCCTCTCTGGCAGTAGCCTCCCTCTCCTGAGGTTAAACGCTAAATTGGCAGTCGCTAAGCAGCCACTTAGAGAGGAAAAGGTTCAGGTGGGGAAATTCAAACAGTTATATACTGTTTTATGCACTTCGGATGAGTGCATATTGAAAACAAGACGAGAGGAGGATGGGTGGGTGGGGGGGGACGGTGGGGGGACTGCAACACACCGAAACGTCGCAATCCAACAAACGGGCACGCGGGGAGCGGGAGTGAAGGGAAAGCAAAGTGACAGGTGTGTGGTGAAAATGAAAATTGAGAGATAAATTAGACTGGAAAGTGAGGAATACACCGGGAGGAGTGAGGCTGTAAAAGACACAAGATTGAGGAGGCGACGGGGAGGAAATGGAGTAGAAAATACAGGGATTTTCAAACTTAGAAATCAAGAGAGGGGAAGAGGATGAGGGCACGGGGGAAAAATAACTGACTGAGAATGGAATAATGGAAATACGCGGCTTTCGCTGGGTGGCAGAGAAACACATGCACGCGTGTCTAGAGGTAGCCCGCATTTTCATCCCCGCGCTCAAGCTGAGAGAGACAATAAATACTGAAAGAAGAAGAAGAGAAAAACAAATGCCAGGCTAATATGATGAGTTTTAAGCCAGCCCTCTCATTTCACACCACGCTCAGACAGGCTGCAGGTCCACAATAGCCCCTTTTAATTAGATTCCTCGGTGCCCATTTTCTTATGCTAAACAGCGAGGTGAGGTGACGGCGCTGGTATTTAATTTCAATGGCAACGTCTGGCAACAGCAGGCAGATTTACAACTGGAACGCCACGCAGGGATTGGGCGGCGCTCCAGCGCTCTCATGGTTACCCTACATTCAGAACAGGATCCCAGTACACAACGCACGCAGCCACGACCGGGAGGGGCAAACCTACATCGCTATATTAGCATCAGAATATCTGGCCGAACGCTGTCGGCCCAATCTCCAACGAGGCCTGTTTGAAGCTTTGTTGCCTATGTGCGTGCGTGCGCGGTTGTGTGCCTGTTGACTTGGCAGCAGCTCCTCAGAAAGTAGGACTGCGAGCCTGTAACAGCCGTCCCAGTGTGTGGCCTCCCTTGGCACACAAGCCCAAATGAGCGGAGGGACGGCCGCTGTGGCAGAAAGCTCCTCAGCAGACAAAACCTCTTAATATTCCTTCCAAGTCCATTAAGGCCTCAAGAGATCGGCCCGGATTGATTGTTGGCGTTTGATATTACCAGAGCCTTCGGGGCCGCATCCTCGTCCAGAAATTAGAGGCGGCGTGCGGGAAAGCCGGAGGAATTGAGAGGCTAAACACAAGGCGAGTCGCCGGCCTCCACACGATGAGGGGCGGAGGAATAGCACCTGTTGGCAGGCACGGTTCTTTTTTTATTTGAACTTTTACCAACTTTTTGTTTTATTTTAATTCGATACTGGATTTTTTTAATTAAGGCTATGACCTCTCCACAACCCCTCCCAACCCCCATCCCACACACACACACACACGCACACACACGGGCAAGAAGAAGAAAGGATTCCTTCTTGTGAAGCACTGATGCAGGTGCAGAATAGAAAGCCCTGACATCAAATGATGCTTTATATACCCCCCCCCCCCCCCCCCCCCTTCCAACTGATGAAAGGACGGCAACATCAATTATTACGAATGAAACAGGCTCCTGACTTGAGGGGACAAACGCGGCTGTTTCAGAAGTACATTCAGACGCGATCGTGGCATTTCAGAAATAAAAAAGAATCGTTGCGGCGCTCTGGACGCTCACTGGTGGCTAAAGTGGCGAGAGCCTGGAACAGGCTGAGGTTCACATGGACCTGATGGATGTTCACTGCCCAGGTCGGCGTCGCCTTTACAGCTGGTCTCACTGTAAGAAACGAGGTCATTTCCAGGTCCCTGCAGGCTTCAGAGACCGAGAGAATATAGATGGTTAACAGCGGAGACGCCGATGCAGAAAAGGTGCATTAAATATAGAATGTAAGCTCCTGCTTTCTGACCACCCCCCCCCCACACCCCCATCCCCTCATCTCCTCATCTCCAGAAAGGAATGGAACAACAGCTAAAGCTAAGCTAATGCTAACCGAGCCAGCTAAAAAACATACCGCCAACTCATATGTCATTTTCGGAGGGTTTGTACTGTAAAATATCGATCACAGTGCAAAAATTAAGCCGGGGTTTCCCCAGCAAAGTGTCACCCTGACAGAAAGAGCGAACGGCTGCTGATCAATAACGTCCTTCCGTGTCCACAGGACAGACATGACTCCACAGTGTGTTCATAATCACAAAATCAACAGAAAATCAAAGAACACCTTCTCCCCAGATATTCATCAGTCCAGTCTGCCCAGCGTGTTGCTTTAAATCCCCTCTGTCCCTTTCTGTTATGAATATTATCCCCCAGGCTGACTATTAAGTGGATAAGCGCTCAAACACACACTCACACTCACACACACACACACGATTAGTGACGATAAAGACCAGAACGAGGTGCAGGCTGATCCCTATGGCTCAACACATGCTATATTTGGTCCAATCATCACCACATCAGCAAAGACACCCTGAGACCCTCGTGCACTATTCACAGAGGGGCTCCTGTCTCATGTCTGGCCCGGGGGCCACCGCGGTCCGGAGTCTCATTGTTTCCTGGGCAAAGGCCACTCTGCTTCCTGGGACGGCGAAACACTCCATCATGCATGTACGGGAAAAGAAGGAATCACATCCCACATGAGAGGTGGAGGCTCGGATTTGAAAGGTGACGGAGGAAAAATGGGACTGTGCCAGACGTATCTCTGAGTCGGACGCGTCCTCTTCGCAGGCTCCTGCAGACTGATTTCTGGCTCCGGTGGATTAAAGGACGGGTCATTCTCACCACCAAAGATCTGCCGAGGTGATGAGGACGTCGCTGGAGCAGAGTCTGACTCTCCCGAGTTACTGTGGCGTTTATTTGTCTGTGTTAGCGAGTAATGTGTAGTATTCTGAGTACTCAGGGACCCTTTATCTGCTCACATTTGTCTGCTTCCTGGCTGCTTTTGGAAATCTTATCAAGGGCCTTGTTCCATCTGTGTAACTATTTGTCATCTTCTCGCATTTGAATGATTTATTTTGTGGAAATGTGCAAAATCCATCCAGAAAACAGATATTGGCATTGAATTTTGTTCCAATAAATCTAAGAAAGCCTGTGTGTTGTTCTTATTTCAATATAAATGCAAATCTTTGGGTGATTTTATACAGAGATGTATGCAGGAGTGGCGGTGGTGGAGGTGGTGGTGGGGGGGTAATTATTATTTAAAAATTATTAATTAAAAGATGCAATATTGGCAACGCTGTGGACAGACAGCCGGGCGGAGACAGCTGAAGGTCCTCTTTGCCTCCGAGCCTCCATCCCAGCCGTTTCTCTATGTGTTCCAGTCGAAGTTGCAGTGAACTTTTCCTCCGTGGTGGAAAATCTTCCTCTCACCGCGAGGCGACTGCAACGCTGCGCTCTGAATGATGCAACGGGACACAGCCGTAAAGCTCATACATTCAAAGAAGAAGAAGTTTCCAGGAAAAGCAGCTGTGCCGGGAAATAGGAAATAAATCTGGGTGCATATAACCATTATCTGGGCACGTTATCGTCAGAGGGCGAATCTGCCGAAAGAGAGGAAGCTGGCTGGGTCTCTGCGTGTTGGAAGATAGGAGAAAGCAATTTTCACCTCTTTCCTCCTCATCCCAGGCGCGCCGCTGGATTCAGCCCTCGCTAGGACCGCACGGCCGGGACTGAAGCATTCCATCTCAAAAAGCTAGCCAAATGTTTTACACCGCGGCGTATTATGCAGATTAAGGGGCGGTGGGAGGGGTTGCTAGTTCAGAGCACCTCCTCCTCCCACTTTTATTTCTGCTGTTTTTCTGTCGCGGATGACCTGTGGAGGCAGGAAAGGGCCTCTTTTCTTTTTTGAAACTCTCTCAACAGGGCAACAACGCTATATTTTCTGTTAGCGTTAAATATTCCCGCGCGCCGCACCCTCGTGACGGCTTATTCTCGGGCAGATTTATCACGGGCCTTATCTGCTCGGCTCACCGCACAAAGGCGCGGCTCACGCGGCAGGACGCTGATGCCTGAGGCACAAGACAAAGCACACAATCAATACAAATCTGCAGTCTATACATTGAACAGGAGCGTGCTGACATCCATCCCTCCAGCAGCCATACATCATAACATCTTATCTAATTAGCTCCCTACAGAGCTTGATGGATCTAATTCAGCCGCATCTCTCAGTTTGCTGTAAAGACAATCATCTGCTCTAAGTGTCGGTGTTGTTTGCCGTTATGATGGAGGGAATCTATTATCTGTCGCGCAGATTTAAGGAAATCTGTAATCGGAATTAACTCTGATGAATCCGAGCGTTTCATTGGCCTGATCCGTTGGAGGAAACTGGGACTCGACCACAGCCCCCTGGAGATGCTTTCGGTCTAAAAGGGGCTTATTTGTTTTAATTTATTGGTTTAATAAGTCACAAGAATAACATTGGCCGGCTGCCGAGCATCATGGCTCCAGTCTGTTTTGTTCGGAAAGGGGCTGTTTCCGTTGGCAATGACGACGTCATATCTGGAAATGTCCCTTTTATTTCCGAGCCCTTCATTACAATGTGCTTAAACATAAATCCTTCAAAATCCCCATAAAATCTCATTCGTGTTGTTATTCTTCCTCTAATGTGCTTCCTGTAAAAATCCGGGCGGAAACATGCAGACAGCGGGGACCGCTATTCATAAATCACCTTTATCTGCTCGGAGGTCCGGTCGGCGGGATTTACGGGATCTATTGGCAGAAAAGAACTCCGATATTCAAAATACTCGCCTGTTTCCATTAGTGTCAACTGGAAAAACAGCATCCTTTCATTACCTCTGGATAAACCCGCTAAAGGGACGAGGACCTGGCTGAGCCCGTCCATGTTTTCCAGTGTCCACTTGAAGTTGGACGGAGAGGCGATCAGCTGGAAGTGGGACAACGACCAGACGCCTTTGTTCTACTACACGGCTCCTACGCCACTGTACTTGCTCTAACAGTTGGTTCCATCTCCTCCACCGCCGGTCCCCCTTCAGTTTAGGTGGTTGTTATGGCAACGCTGCAGAAAACTGCTGTGACATGACACACAATGAATGCCAGAAGTCACGTGCAGCTGTGGTGGAGTACGGCGCCGTCTCTGTATGTGTCAGTTAGCGAGATTTCTTTTCTTTTTCCTGGAAGCTGAAGGCGGCGAGGCATCGAGGCTGCTGAAGGCGACCTCCGCCTCCAAACCGCCGCATGTGCGCGGCCTTCCGGCCGTGTTTGCATGTTTATTTCATGCGCCGCGTCGCCGTCGCGGCTGTCTGGCGTCCCGCGGTGCTACTGCGCCCTAATTGCTCCGGCTCGCTTGGAAACTCGACCAGAAGTTTCGGGGGAGAGGAAAAGTTACAAGTTGCTGCTAAAATTTATCAAGGGCAAACTGCAAAGAGGCACGTAGAGCGGAGGAGAGCTGAGCGTGCACCACGCTGCGCAGGAGGCATAAATCATACAGGCTGCAAACCTCTCCCCATGTTCATGTGTTTGTTTGCTTTGTGACCCAGGGTGGTTCGGCTCTACGGGTCCACGTTCAGCCCAGTGCAGCTACAGTCAGATCCACCATCTGACCTCCTCCGAGCAAGTCGGGGTTAAGTGCCTTGCTTAAGGGCACCACAGCGGCGGTGGTTCCTCCTCCCCGGTGTAATTTGTCCTCATGTCTCCCAATTAACTGGAATGTCTGGTCAAAAGTTTACTTCTATAACCGTAAGAGTTCTGGGGGGTTTATTGTTTGTTTGTTTGTTTTATTTATGTGTGGTTGCAAATTTAAGGGGAATAAAAACACAATCGCTAGCCTGCAGCTCCAGTTGAAGGATCTGATGAGATGCTCCCGACAGCACCCGCAGGAGCTCCAGTCACCAGTCGGCGCCGCCGTGGCTGGGAATGAAAAGCGTTCCTCTTTGGGATGAATGCAGGAGCTTCCACAAGAAAAGGAGGAAAAGCAAAGCGGAACCGCGGCACAAACTCCAGCGTCACGTGGACCAATCAGGATTTTCATTTCCAGCGTTTACAGCAATCTATCAATGCAGAGGATGGAGCGCCGGGAAGCATCTGAGCCGCAGCTCGTATGTTTGGAGGAAAATGATTCCCATTCAAGGTGAAATTGGCCTAATCCCTCCATGTTCTGCTCATTCCTTTATTGTCTCGCCGCATTACGAAATCAATGTTTTCTTCCAAATCTTCCAATTTAAAAAAAAAAAGATCAATTTGCATTTAAACATTGTTTTTTTTAATTAAAATCTTATTTGGAAGTGACACCTTTGTTGGATCGCTGAATTTTTCCATCTGTGTTCTTAAGCTTCCGGTAAATGTGTCTAAAAATAATGCATAAGAGCCCAAATTGTTTCCAAGGAACTCGTGTTTGCACCATTCATTATGTTCATCATATCCGATCAATATTTTTTTAATGGAATGTACAAGTTTAGCTTGAAGCGCGATGAAAGTCCAGGAAATGCCACTGACATAAAAACCTTATTGTTAACGGCCATATTTGTGTTACTGAAATTTAAAGCACATTAACCCCCCTGGAATTAGGTGCAACTACGCTGTTCAGTAGTTATAGATTACATTTTTTAACGATCAACCTTTCTGTAATACTGCTCGGGTGCAACAGCCGTTCAGCACATGACTCATTAGCATTCAAGTACACAAAACAGCAGTGTACAGTAGCAAAGGTCAAAGGTTATGCTAACGCTCAGTGTTTTTTTCAGCCCCCGTCGCTATAACACAAGCTGTAAATTGCCGTTTATCGTCCCACATTCCATCTGATTTCACGTGAAGTCAATAGATTCCACACAGAGGTGCGCAATCTGCAAACCTTTTGATACTCTCCTGACTTCTAATGAACGAGCTTGTAGCATCTGTTAGCCCGCAGCACAAACATCGCATGATGCATCCTATGACCACAATGCCGGGCTTCACATGCAGATCTCCATAAAACGTGCTGTTTCCTTTTGACCTTTTCCTGAAGACAGTTTATCACTAGAAACCCGTGTTTTCACCTGTGTGAACCGCTGGGAAGTTATTGGATGAATATGTAAAAAAAGCTCACAAAAGGATGAAGAAGAACCAAAGACAGAATCCAGAAAAACATCCGGATGTGTGTCTAAAGAATATTTCCTTTAACCCTGCTCGTGATGTGTCCTGAGACTTTTTATTTTTGGACTCTTTGTGCTTTCATTTCTGAATGTGAGGATGTGAATATGCCCTGAACCTGTGTGAGTGGATCATGTGTTTGACCGCAGTCGTCGATCAATCACCGTTATTGGATTACCGCGCCTTCCCCCACTTCCAAATGAAAGGAGGGACTCTTTGCAAGGACACGGCTGGGGGACGATCAAGGACAGAATTAATCGGACTCCTGTCCAAACAAAGTTAAAAAGGCATGTGACATCATCCCTCTGTGGATAATTGTTGGAGTGGATGTTATGCTCCGTCATGTGCGCTCGATTTCACGATGAAAAATGTCTGTGAGGAGACAATGTGGACGCGGCGGGATATAAATCTGGCGAGCGCGTTACTCATATAGCGCGTGTGTGCGCGCTGCACGCTGGCTTTCTGCTTAATATCCACGCGGTTGTGGGGAGTTAAATGCATCTGCTCACTTGAGTGCATGGAATCCTCTGTATTTGTCTTTGCTAATGCTGGTGGTGGAAAAAGAAAGCTGAGATTTACCTCCAGAAAACTGTGACAACAGGCCTTTTATGCACTGAGCCTGCATCTATCCCCACTTTACATCCTAGAACTGTCAAAGCTCTTTTTAATGTTTTTTTTTTTTTATCACCAGTCTAATAATGTGCTTTTATGAGCTAGTGTTTTATTCCATTTCTGAAGTGTTTAACTGTGGGTTATACTGTGTGAGCATTGCACTTTTATTGATAATTGAGTTGTTTTATTGTAATGATTGTTCGCGTTTGTCCTTGGATTAGATTTTTAACCTTAATGGGTTTTTCCTGAGGAACAAATAAATAAATGAAGCTCGTTGAGGAGCTAAAATGCCAGCAGACAGCGCTACTGGGTTACAGGCGTGTGAGTTAAGGCAACAGATCTTTCCTGATGACTGATTGGTTTTGACGCTGTAAACCATCAGGGTATCGACGCGTCGGGAACGGCGTTGATATTAATGTACCGGCCCTTACATGGCAGAATAATTCCAGAGGAATGCCTCGTGTGGAGCCAGTAATGGCGCCAGACCAAGATTTATCATTTGACAAGCTGGGAGTGAGAACAGATGGAGGTCATATTTCAGACGTCAACCGGTTGCCCGCCTGTAAACACAGGCCGGACAAGACCCGACAAACGAAACTGAAAAAGCATTCCCAAAGTCATCTACAGTCCTTCGATCCCCCAAAACCATCAAACAGTTTGGGACAAGCGGGCCTCAGGGCACTGAAATATATGCAGACCAATTTGACGGCAGGCGGTCTATTAGTACTTGAGGTCAGAGGTCAGGTTTCAAATTTCAGCCGCTGAGCGCAGAGTGGTTTTTATGAAGGTGACGGCATGGAGGAGGTCAAACTCTAAATCCTATATTTATTCATTTTACGTTTAACCTCCTTCTTCATTTTTTTTTTAAGCTCAATGGCGTGAGAAGTGCAAGCTCCGCCCCTGGCTTTTAAAACGCAGTGGACAGATTAAGCCGAGTTCGGCCCAGTCTCCACAGATGTGTAGGAGTGGCACTTCCAAATCCTCCTGCAAACACCAGTTAGGAGGTGACACAGCAAGACGACTTAGTCGGGAAGGTAGCCGGAGATTAGCGAATCAAAGCGCCACACGAACATCCACAAACAAGGGAAACAACAACAACAACGAGGCATACCGTCGCTGCCCGATTTGACGTTTTACCGTGTTACATATTTGCACGGCGGGTTGTTTGTTTACGCAGATGAAGCCACGGCTGATGATGACAGTGTGGGTTTGGAAAATCCCTGAAAATTACTGTAGGCACGAGCGTTTAAATGTGACGGCGGAAGGTTTGTGCTGCTAATTTGCCGCTGACGCTCTGCCATTTAGGATTGATGTAATTAAGTGCTGCTCAGCTACACCTGCTTTTTAATTGGATTAAATAAACAAGAGCAGAGACAAAAATGAGTCATTTGGAACTCGAGCTAGCTAAAAGAGAACTTTGGGGATGGTTGTTTGGTTTTTTTCTTCTTTCCCCGCACTCGAAAATCGTCTGATTTCGTGTCAAATGACTGCAATCGTGTTTGCTACGCGGGCTTTAAGAAACGAACGCAGGGCGATTTGTGTCATCACTGGTTCGCTCATTTGGAAGCTGCCAGGCGACTAGCATCACTCCGGTGATTCCGAAGACACGGTCTTTCGATTTGGGAGGGCGCGTCGGGGATTTTTGGAGGAGGTGGAGTCAGAAAACAGTGGCACAAGTTGTTGATTCGCCCGATGCACATTAGCCTGACTGGAGGGCGGCGTGGTTGTCTGAACACGTGATCACAAAGGAACAACAGACAAAAAGGAAGAATTGATCTCTTCAGTGGTCTTGGAAACATTTATTATGAAATTAAGAAGGAAATAGCACTGATCAGATAAAGCTTTTCAAGACAGAGTAGGTGTTGCAGTGAGCTAAACAGCTGGTTTATTTCAGATGGGATTTATGTATATCCAGAAATGGAGAAATAAAGAAAGAGAGGAGAGTAAAAAAAAAGGTAAAAGTCCATTATTGTTACCACAGCACATTAGGCAAAATTACCAGGAGTTCAATTCACATGAAACATCTCATATATACAAGAAAGATTTACATCAATGAGGGTTACAGAGTCTTATGAGCGATGGACCCGAGGGGTTAAGCAGTCAGTGGCGCTCGTGGGTGGAGGGGGTGGGATGGGGGTGGGGTGGGGTGGGGTGGGGTGGTGGTGGGCAGTTGGCAATGGCATCGTCACGACTGTTCTAGACGCACGCCGGCGACAGAGCACCGGCCTGTCACCAGCGTCCTCCGACACAACAACCCGATGACACGGACGCGTCCCCCCCTGGGTCTGTCATATCACGACTAACAGCACCACTCTTCCCCCCCCCCCCCCCCCACCCCACCCCGCTTCCCGCCCACCCATGAGGTTATAGGGAGGAGGTAAGGGGGACACAAACCGTCCTCGTCTGTCACAAGTGGTGGGGGCGCGAAGGCAGGGGAAAGGGATGGACGGACCGGGGGGCCGGGGACCACATGGGGAGCAGGGAGGGCGGGTGGCCGCTGGGTACAGATGGGTGTGGGGGGTGAGGGGGGAAGGGGGGTGCATTCAGACAAGGATGTAGCATCATAACTTCATCTTCTGATATCACCTCATTTTTGGTAGACAAGCAAGAAGTCAAGAAACATTTTCTTCCACCCTCTACTCCTAAACTGGGATGAATTTGGCTGAGGCCTTGACAGAGTGTGTGTGTGTTAGTGAGTGAGTGTGTGTGTGTGTGTGTGTGTGTGTGTGTGTGTGTGTGTGTGTGTGTGTGTGCATTAAGCTGGGAGGTTTTTGTTCGACACCAGTACCTCAGAATGATGGACGACCTCGGATAAATATGGGACGCGTGATTTGTGGATTAGTGGAAACATAAAAGGAATTGAGAGATGAGGACATGACGATTTCTTATTTATTCGTGCATAAAATGCATCGGGCCTGCGCAGGCTGATCAACGATCATCTGAAATCGTTAAATGGGGATGAATCGGATGAATGATGAACGGGTCACCAGCCACAACTGACGGACAAACAGAAAAATAGACAAACAAGCAAAAAAAGGAGGATTTTTGATTTGCCATCATCAAAACTGATGAATGGATGGAGATGGTCAAAAGAAGAAGTGAGACCTCAATTTCAAATAGGATTCCTGGTAATTTGCCATCATCTGTGACTTAAAAAATCCTGTTGCTGCTAAAAAAAAAAACCCACAAAAGAATCTAATTTACCAGAGAACGTATGAAAGAAAGGTGGCACTCTGGTTTGGTTTGTTTTTTGTCTTGTCAAAAATGCTGAAAATATAATGTAAAAATGGACTCCATTGATCAGTCACAGCAACACGGAACTTTGATTTATTTTGTTATTATATGTAGACAAAATGTTCACCCCTTGGGGCAACAACTCTCTTGCATGCACTATCGCAGCCCACAGTCCATCTCGACACCAACACAGAAGGAGAAATTCAGCTTTCAGCCACGACGAGCTCTGCAAATCCTCAACTGATGATTGGAAAGCTGATAACAACCTAGCTAACGGATCTACGGTCACCCCGACGGCTACATTTGGTAGCATTTTACTCATTGAAGGATTATTATAGGTTCTGCATCCTGTAGATGGAGATAACAGCACATTTGATTTTAGTGTGTGTATATAGAGCACTTTTCATGCACTTTATCCCTTTTTTTCTGGGAGAAATGTTGTGTATTAAGAGATCAGGAGCACAGTACCTGAACAGGAAAGGACAGGACAGCTGAGGAGAGGAATGCATGAGCGCAGTCACTGACAATCACTGGCCTCTCTCCATCTCCGTCTTTCATATCTGCCCAACTCTGTGTCAGCACAATCCGGAAGATATTGCAACAGACTTCCCCCCTCAGGTGCAACATTGTCATAGTTCATTAATCTTCTCAAACTTCTCCCGCTGCCATCGGCCCCTGAACATACCGCTAATCCACTTATTAATGTGGCAAATGAACCTGCACAAGAAGGACGACTCCCCCAAGGCGCCATAATTACAATGGTCTGTACAAACTCCTGTTTGCATAGAAGGTTCATTCATTACGTGGACTGAGTAGACGGCGCCAGAAACACTGAGCAAAGGATTTGCTGTGGAGATTGAATATCTGCAAGAAAGCGCGCTTGAAATCTACTTCCAAAGCAGTTTTACCTAAATAAAAACACTCCAACTGCCATTTTCTCCACTGTCATTGAGACTGTCTCCTCTTCTTTACGCAATAATCAATAAATAAGCAATACATCGATTTGCCTTATAAACCCAAGTGAGAATAACTGAGAATTATTTCCTGCAGATCAGGCTAAAACAAATTTATTATCCAAATTCATGACCAGCCTTGTAAACACGTAATAACTAGAGAACAACAATCAAAGAGAGCAGGTAACAAGTATGCGCCTCTACCATCCGACATAACAACTCAAATATTTTGGTAAAAACAGAGAAACGATGCATTTCTGGACACTTTAATACACAGCCTCTGAATAAACAAATACTGTGGATATGTTAATGATATGCAGTCAAGAGGTGATGTGCAAAAAAGAAACAATGTGTGCTCCGATATCTTTCGGCACAAGCAGCAAAAAGAGCATATTAATTTCTGCGCAGCAGTGGAGCGACCTGTGTCGATCGCGGTCGACCAGCGCTGTTCTGCCGAACGGGCGCGGGATGAGCGGGAAAGTCAACCAGTCCAGAAGCTTCCAGGTCCGCAGGGAGAGGAAAAGAAGCAGCGGATTGTTGAGTTTATGGAAATATCCAAAAAAGGAGTTTTCAGCTATTTGCAAATGATGATGCTTTTTCCCCCCAGAGGCCCCTCAGAGAAGTTTATTGCATTTCATGCTCAATTCTCAAATGTTCCAAAGGGCAGTTTTTAGCCACATGCTCTCCCGCTTGCACGTCACATGACCGGAGCATAATTTGCAGTTGGGGGGAGGAGAGACCTTGTGATGTGTCACATTTTTGCTATCACAAAGCCTTCCAACCGTTGGGTCCGGCCCAACCATCGGTAAAGTCATGTTAAGACGTCCTCAACAAGGGAATTGTGATGGTTAACACATAGCTGTGGGGCTGTGTTATGCTAGCAAGCCACAGCTGTGCCTCCCCATAGGAGCACAAAGAAAAGGAAAGGGGGGTGTAATGGCTGGAATATACTCTCTTGGATGCTTGTGTTGCCTGGTGAAAGTAGGACAGTGTTTTTTTCCTCAGTGTTGTTTACACTAATGCAGGTCCCTCGGGGCTAAATAATAAGTAGGAGGGGGCGAAAAGGGAGATCGCTCCTATCGCTTTTAACCAAGTTTGGAGTTCTCATAAGCCTGATCCCACCAGGCATTTGTCTGAGAATTGTGTATGATGACACCGCCGTCTGCTGCTCCGCTCCCCCTGTCAAAGAAGACGCTTCCGAAACCTTGGCACACTTGATTATTAATTTCCTCCTAGATTCCATATAGATTGATTGGAGCTGATCTTCCGTGGAAGTGACTCATGGGAACAAGAACAACAAAAAAAAAAGCAGAAAAAAAAGTCTTTTCAGCTTGCAGTTCTTTGACAGAAAGTCTTCTTTAAGACGTTATTCCCCCCGGTATTTTCCGCGGAACATCCTTTTCCCGCTTATATGCTTATTTGACATCAGATTCGAGCAACGCTGCATGATTGGTGACATTTTGTTTCCTCCAAAGACAACAGCGCGGCTGCTTAGTGCCGTTCTGTCACATGACTTTGCGATGCATCATCTGCCGCGACAGCCCGGCATCTGACGTGTTTTTTAACGCCGCAAATAAAACCGCAGCGTGAGCGAACAATGATAACTTTTAATGTTATTGATGTATTGCTATTATCTCTGTGTGTATAAGGAACAATTTAATAATGCAGTCCTTATCTCTGTTCAAAGCCCGGCCGCACAGGAAATATGATAGGATGATCTGATGATATTACCTTTTGAATATACTGTCTGTTTAAAGAATCATTCTAAAGTAATTGGTTTTTGTTTTCTGGCAGCGCAGGAGGATTTGGTAATAGGGAAACGCCATCTCTGTTTTAGTCGAGCTGAATGTAAAGAAAGGGAACAAGCCCCATTTGGATAAAGAGCGATTTGTCAGCAATCATGAAATAAAGGGCCCTCACGTGTCGATACGAACGGCCGCGCTGCGCCGAGCTAAACCATCAGAATATGGAAAACATAACATGCGCTCCCTGCTTGATGCAGCACGACAGCACGTGCAAAGTAATCAGTTTACTCACAATCAATAACTGCCATTTAGCCTTAAATCTGAAGGGTCGGAGCTCCAGCCAGTGGGGTCTTTGAACGATTACGGGCTGAATCTCCCTCCAGAGTGGCATTACAAGTGCGCAGAGACAGGTATTGGAAGGTGGAAAATGATTTCTACTAATGACGGCAATGAGATGGGAAAACGGAGCCGCGTGGACGGAAAATATGATCAGATTCATTTCTGTTTTCTTTCCTGACGGGCAAGAAATGACACTCGTCCCGCGCTTTTTAAGGTTAGCTGGGGTTTTGTTTGCTAGTTGTTTAACGAAAAAAAATAACAACAAAATGAACAGGCCATGTTGCATGTAAGCAGTGACTCAACACACACTAAGAGTATTCTCCTATTACTGTGTATTATTTATATAATGTGGCTCTATAGAAAACACAGCAGCTCCGTTTGTGTGCACCGTGCTGCCATTTGTCAGGATTATTGATCACCATAAATCTTGTATGAAACTGTGGGATGACTGCTCAAATCAATGACATTGTACTTACAGTATAGTGTCATATCTCATTTGTCCTTCTCTGGGGCTGAGTGAGCCCCCACCACCCAACCCCACCGTAATCTATTTCATCGCCTTGTCTCTTTGCCACGCATTGCCAACCAACCACACACACACACACCACACACACACACACACACACACCACAAGAGACACCTCCTAGTAAATGACACCAAATCACCCAAATGCCTCTTCTGGTTAGGGACTCTCCCACGGGGGTGCGTTCACTGCGACCCCCAGATGCGGTGACCTGGAGGTAGGCATTGATGGGAGTCACGCGGTGTCACCGCTGTAATTCCAACCTCTCTTCCGGATAGATCTTATCACTCACGTCTCTAACTGCCATTATCAATCTTCCCTGCACAGCTTCCACATCATTAGGCAAGAGTATTTCACTAAGAACACCAACACAGGTTTCACTTCTTTCTTCTCCTCCCTTGCATTTAAATGTCCACTGCCCGCTGGCACCGTGCCAGAGTACTAGGTGCAGCGCAACACTGCCACCTAAAGGATCAGTACCACCACCCAAGGAGCCTGACCGGCAGACAGCACTCTCGCTCCGCTCCGCTCCGCTCTGCTCCTCTCTCCTCTCCTCTCCTCTCCTCTCCCCTCCTCTATCCTCTCCTCTCCTCTCCTCTCCCCTCCTCTATCCTCTCCTCTCCTCTCCTCTGCCCTCCTCTCCTCTCCTCTCTCCCCTCCCCTCTCCCCCTCTCCTCTCCTCCTCTCCCCTCTCCCTCTCCTCTCCTCCTCCTCTCCTCTCCTCTCCCCTCCCCTCCCCTCCCCTCCCCTCTCCCTCCCTCTCCTCTTCCCTCCCCTCCCCTCTCCTCTCCTCCTCCTCTCCTCTCCTCTCCTCCTCCTCCTCTCCCCTCCCCTCCCCTCCCCTCCCCTCTCCTCTCCTCTCCTCTCCTCTCCCCTCCCCTCTCCCCCTCTCTCCTCTCCTCTCCTCTCTCCTCTCCTCTCCTCTCCTCTCCCCTCCCCTCCCCTCCCCTCCTCCCCCTCCCCTCTCCTCTCCTCTCCTCCCCTCCCCTCCCCTCTCCTCTCCTCTTCCTCTCCTCTCCTCCTCTCCTCTCCTCTCCTCTCCTCTCCTCTCCCTCCCCTCCCCTCCCCTCCCCTCCCCTCTCCTCTCCTCTCCTCTCCTCTCCTCTCCTCTCCTCTCCCCCTCTGTTTGTCCATGTGTGTTCCATTAGATTAGAACTGTGTGTTGCGCAGTGCCGCTTTATTAGCAGAAAAATTAATAAGGCTCTGATAAAAAGCAGCATGGATTACGTTGAAATTTGAGGCTCATTATTGGCTAATCCGTTTTGAATTGGATGTGTATCAAGTTCCAGAAAAGCTTCACCCAGTTCGCTCGTGTGTTTCGGGAGGAGGGATTTAATTCGAGCCTAGATGCAAAGCCTACAGTGACATTCACAGCAGACTAATTATTGACTGTTGTTATTGCTGCTTATTGCTGCAGGTGCTGGAAAGGTCTTTTTGTGACATTACAATATGCACCAAATAAACAACAACAACAAAGAAAAAAAGAACAGAAGAAAAAAGAACCATGAACACACTCAAGAGTTTTATGAGAACAGAGGTGAACGATTGGCTAATATTTTTTTTGGGGGGGGGATGTGTGCAGCATTTTTAACCTGATATTCTGAGTAGATAGGTCAGAAAAAAATGTTTCTTTCACAAAGAACACTGTGTCACACTTAATGTACATTTTACAAGTGATCTAGCCAGGGTGCTGAATAGACAAAAATAAGGCAATCACTCACCCACTTGCATTTTGTTACATACGATGAACAGATATTTAAGACAAAACACAAGCCTGTAATTAGTCCTCAAAGTTTATGCACGTAATTAAGTCCACAATCGACTCCGCTAGCGATTGTTTGAGGTTTTTTTTCTTTCTTTTTTTTTTTAAGTTTAGGAACTTGCTGAAGCTGTATGTTTGCCGTACTTTTTTTTTGTTGCTTCACAGGAGCTTAGCAAGTCTATAATTTAGACCGGCACTTTAACACTGTGGAACAGGGCAGTTATAGGCAGTACTTATAGACCAGTAAAAGTGCTCTTTTACCTGCTGTCTGGTGTGCATGGGCCCTTTGGTCTTGAACCCTCCCTGGGAGCTGCACTCTGAGGCACTGAAGTGGTCAGAACTTGTGGAGGACCTCTTGGAAAGCGTGTCACATCCCCCGACAAACGTGTTATCCAGTGGGAGCTCCTGAATTACGTGATGCTTCTTCACTGACACCGGGGTGTCAGCCTTGAGGTGGAAGGCCGACTGCGGCGAGGCAGATTTGTAGTGCCGGGCCAGGTCTGGACTGTTGGGTTTGAAGGTCGTAGTAGGTGTGGCATTCCAGTCAAAGCGCCCAATTCCTTGCTCCTCCAGCTCTGTGGGGAGGCTGATGGTCCCGTTGATTGGTTCGTGTGCAGGGTCGGTAGGTTTGTTCCCCTCGATGGTGACGAAGTTCAGCAGGGAGCTTTTGGGGGACTTCCTTTTCTTCCGCTTCTTCTTCTTGTTCTGCTTGTTCTCCGTGTTCGGCGACATCCACTCTGTTCCCTGTTTCTTCCTCTGTGCAGCCTTGAACCTGGACGCGTGGCGGCAGCGCAGCAGTACGGTGACGAATATGACGATAATCACCACCAACGCACCCGTCACGAAGGCTATCATTATGGTTAAATAGTCTCCGCTCTGATAAGTTTCGCTGCTTTCGCCGATATTTCGATCGATCGGCGTCTCCATGGTGCGTCGGATGAGATCATAGATGAGCGTGGAGTTGCCCACGGTGTCGTTGACATAGAGAAATACTAATACGAGAGTATGCAGAGATTTAGGATATCCCAGGTCACTGATATTGACCACTAATCTGTGTAATCCTATGTCGGTCACTGCCGGTTTTTCCTCTAGAGTAATATTCCCTGTTACCGGGTCAATCCTGAAGAGTCCTTTGTTGTTCCCACTCACGATGGTATATTTCAGTTCAGCGTTCATACCCGTGTCCCCGTCGACAGCAAACACCTCCGCCACCACGGATCCAGGTATAGAGGAGAGGGGGACAAGCTTGAAGGACGTGTTGGAGGGGGGGTAGATGACGATGGGCGTGTTGTCGTTCACGTCGATGACATTGATGGTCACTTTGGCAGCCGAGGAGCAGGGAGGTCTGCCGCTGTCCACGGCCCTGACGTCGAAGGTGTAGGAGCTCTGCTGCTCCCTATCAAACGACACGTTGGATTTTATCACCCCAGAAAAAGGGTCCAGGATAAAGTTTTCGTTGTCGTTCAGTATGGAAAGCGAGACAGCAGCATTTTCCCCGGCATCCGAGTCCGTCACAGTTATTACCCCCACGGTGCTGTATTTGGGAAGATTCTCAGACACGAAGAACTGAAAGTGGTTATGCGTGAACTTGGGGTTGTTGTCGTTTTCATCAAGCACGGTTACGATGACGGTCGCCTGCGTCTGCAGAGGCGGCGTTCCGTTGTCTCTCGCCGTTACAGTGAAGAGAAACCTGTCCTGATCCTCCCGGTCGAAAACCCTGGATGCCGTCAGGACTCCGGTTTTGCGATCCAGATCGAAGAACGACGCGTTCGGCCCTAGCTGATAAACAATCTCTGCGTTCTTTCCGCTGTCCTCATCAGTGGCGCTAATAGTGGTGAGGAACAGGTCGCGTTTGTTGTTCTCCATAACCGCTAGCTCGATAACCGGCTGGGTAAAAATAGGCGCGTTGTCGTTTTCATCCTCCAGCCTCACCCTCACCAGGGCAGTCTGATTCAAGCTCGGCTTTCCGGAGTCAGATGCAACAATCTTGAAGTTGTACTCCTTGGTTCCTTCGTAGTCGAGCAGCGCGGACGTCTCCAGCAGATACTGGTTGTCGTACACGGCTTTGAGATGGAAGGGCACGTCCTTCTCTATAAAACAAATGACCTTGCCGTTGATATCAGTGTCTTTGTCGGACACCGTGATGAGAGCTATCTTGGTGTTGATGGGGTCCTTCTCCGACAGAAAAACGGTGCCATTGATGGGACTGATTATGTATCGCAGGTCAATATTAGGTGGATTGTCGTTGACATCAGTCACATTTATGGTGACAGTAGCTCTGGCCGGACTCGAGCTTCCATCACTGGCTAAGACAGAGAGCTTGTGAATCGCAGTCTCCTCTCTGTCCAGAGGCCTCTGCACCGTGATTAGCCCAGATGTGGAATTTAACGCAAAGAGTCTCTTGGTGGCAGGAGACACCTGAGTCCCAAATACATAATGAATCTCCGCGTTAGCTCCTATGTCTGCGTCTGTGGCTTGAAGCTGCACGACAGACGTGCCGATAGCGGAGTTCTCCGGGATGTGCACCTCAATCTGTCCCTCTTTGAACACCGGTCTGTTGTCATTCACATCTGTTACTGTCACTTGGAGAATAGCGGTGCTGGATTTCTGCGGACTGCCGCCGTCCTCCACTTTAATCTTCATCACGTACGTATCCTTCTGCTCTCTGTCCAGATTCTGCTGCACAATAAGCTGGGGCCATTTCTCCCCTTCTGGCGTTTCCACTATGTCTAAGCCGAAGGCGCTCTGCCCGTTGATCAGCTCGTACTTGTGCACGCTGTTGGGGCCAGTGTCTGGGTCAGTGGCAGAGGGAATTGCAAATCGGCTGTTAATGAGCGTGTTCTCCGGGATGGAGATGTTGATCACAGGGGACGGAAACATTGGGGCATTATCATTTGTGTCCTTGACAATTATTTTGATCTTTATCAGCCTGAAATAATCATTAGGCAGTATGACTACTTCAATCTCAAACGAGCACTCGCTGTCCTCAAACGACGGGCCGGGGCACAACTTTTCCCTGTCGATTCGGTTCGATGTCGTGAAAATCTCGCCAGTGCTGCTCAGCACGCGCACCAGTGGGTTATCTCCAGCTTTAGAGACGAGCCGGTACACAAGATTAGCACTCACTCCAGTGGCAGCATTTGTGTGGGAAATGTTTAGGTCCTTTGGTATGTTTCCAATCAGGACATTTTCTTGCAGCTCCTCTCTGATGGGGTAAATTAGCTCTTGAGCTATTGAAGGGTCTATCAATAAACAGGCAAGCAGGGCACCCAACAGGTAATAATCTTTTAGATCCATGGCAATGAAAATGTTTCCAGTTTCCACAACTTCGCAGTGACCTTTTTTTCTCTATGCGTTGCCACCGGCAGCGCCTCCTTTGCGGGCGATGGCAGGAAACGTTCCACAGATAAACCTACAAATACATGACAGAGTTTCTCTTTAGGGAAACAACTTTGCCATTCGCAGAATTTATTCACATTAAAGGAAACAAGCCCGATCGTTCAGCTGTTCAGTCCTCTGGGTGTTTCTTTCTTTAAAAATAAATTTAAAAAAATTCAAACGAAACAATCATGTGGCTCTTAACAAATGCTCAATTCAACAATTCTGGGGAGGAAAACAAGAAAACACTGCAACGAGCATTTAAGCAGCCATTCATGTCTTTCCTCCCGCAGCACATCCTCAACAGAAAATCACTTAATTTCCAGCACCCCAACCTGCAAACGTCCACGAAACTTCTCTGTATTATTAATCTAATATAGAAATGTGCCTTAATCAGATGTCCGTGTGTGGGCGCAGGCACTAATTAATACGCACGACTAAAGCTCACAAATATGAAGTCAATCAGATTGTGGATTCTTAATAGGCAAGTGAGACAATATTATCTTACATACCCAAATCCGTCGGTGCGCAGGAGAAAAAACCGTGTGTGTCAGCTCATGGTCTTCTCCTCCAGTTTGCCCGTGAGCAGAAGATATCCTTCCCAGTGAAATCTCGCATTAGGTCCAGAAGAAGAGAACAAAAAGAGGGGGAGAAATGGCACCACTAAGGAATTCACTCTATAACGGGTTTTGGGTTGCAGCAGCAGCAGGTCACACAAACTGGGCTGAATTCAAGGCTGCATATGTCGCAGTTCCATCGCCCCCCATTCAACTTCAGGAAAAACGGACAGGCTCTAATTGCGCGACCTGTGGTGATTGCGGTGATCAGCGTCGCTCCTCAACAGACGCAGCCGGCTCGTCAGCTGTTTGCGGCGTCTGCCCATCAGAACGGCTCCTAAAAAGAAATGTCATCTCCCGCACAAGTCCCGTGGTAAAGCGGCGTTTGCGCCCTCCCGGCTACCTGTTAAGGTTAAAGCGCCGATGAGGTGAAGTCAAGAGGAGGCAGCGTCCCGTCATGTTTCAAGTTCACGGAGCACAATCAGTAATCACCCGGCGTAGACAGGAGAGTTAAAAGAAGAACAGTGACGGGATTTAGTCTGGACAGCAGAAAATGGCACAGTTGCGTCCACCTGGAAACGCCAACCCCGATGGAAAGGCTGCTCAGAGTGACACCGATGCGCTGCGCGTATGTGCCGTTTATCCTTGCGCTCTCACTCCCAGAGCAGAATATCTTGTACTAACTCTGTGTAAACCCTCAGGAGGGGTGGTGAAGTACACCACACCGACACCCCCCCCACACACACACACAGTTCCCGCCCCGTCGACCTCTGTCATTGGACGCTGCCCCGCTCTTTCAGCGGCGTCGGCAACCCGAGCGGCGACGGGATTGGCCCCGAGTCACGTCACTTCATCCACGGACCGATGGGCTGTCCGCGGCGGAGATGCTCCGCGAAGATGCTGCTGCAGGGTGCAGAGACTCTTAACCGAAACCTTGAAGGCTGAGGGTGGTAGTGGGGGGGCTTGGGGGCTGGGGGCTGGAGGAAGGGGTGATTATAATGATGATGACGTTGATGGTGATGGTGACGAAGCTGCCTGTGCCTGTTAATGACAATTCTGATAAACTAGACTGTTCCCATTATCTCTGGGGGGTTATTAAAAGGAGGCAGGGGAAAAAACAACAACAACAAAAAAACACTCGAGGCACAATTCCAGGCTGATTCCAGGTAGGGAGCAATAATTGGGTTGACCAAAAAGAAAGAAAGGAGGGGGGGTCGCATGGAATAGTGGGATGCACCGAAACGGCTTCCGACTGATATGAGCAGCCAGGAATAAACATACAATTAGAGCCTTGTGTGAGAGTCATTAAAAATTGCTCTCCAGACAGAGAAGCCGTTGTCTGCGCGCCTCTGCACGGGGTGCGCATTCACACTCTGCGCGCCACACTTGGCACCGTGGCCGGTCATCAGCTCAGAGGAATAACCTTGCCAGTTTGCCCTCAGCCGCGCACGCTGTTAGCTTGTATTTAATCCTTCATCTTTCCCCCCTCAACTTCCCTGCGCCGTGGCGGAGCCGTGATGAAGAGCTTTTGATGCGACTTTGGTGTCGCCAATTCGCTCTGGCGCTCTTTCTTGACAAGTTACAGGGAAGCGAGAGGCTGGAGGCAGAAATACAAAAGACCGAGAATGACACCCCAGAAGTGGGACCGAGGTAACTGGGAATCGGCCGATTCAATCAGATGTTAGTCTGGGTGCGCCGCGAACATCCAGCTTTCATTTATTACCGACTTCTATCCGATCATTACTTAATTTCAATGCAGCAGGTAACCAACAATCTAACACCACCACCACCACCCCCCCGGTTCTGTGCCTGCTCACAGCGGCAAGCTGTTGAGCTGAGAGCCCGGGTGTCCTGTCGTGGTGAACACTGCCACCTTGAGGTGCTCCGGCACAAATGACTGGATCTGGAAAAAAAACCTCAAAAAACAATACTTGCGTGTGGAGGAGTGATGCAGGAGGAGAAAGCAACGTGTGAATGAACTTGGCCGATGCGAGAATCAGCCCCACAGCCCTCCCGGATCTCCGGGTGAGGCAAAGGCCGGGCAAGACGCCACGTCGTCGAGGTGAGAACTAGACTGCAAATGTCTCCTGAGAGCTTGGCTTATTGCCTGGTCAGCAGTCTATTAGTGCAGCCAACCTGGTGGCCTGACCTTTCTGCCTCTGGATTTAGCCATCAGCCTCCTTTGCTAGGAGAAAGCAACTAAAAGAGTGATCCGTCACTTTACTTTAAGGTCTGACACCCTGGATGCATACTCAAAAGTGACAACATAAGAGTCTGCAGCACTGGTGAACCACTTTCTTGCTCTGCCAGGCAGTTGGAACCATTAGGTCGAGAGAAAACGAGAGATTGTGTGGGTTTTTCTGCAAAAAACTCCAGAAGTCTTATGTTAAAATTAGAGAGGAATGGCCAATATTGCCAGCTCTCTAAGCCGTGAATGCTGCACAGAAACTGCACCGACTGGAATCGATGACCAAACTTTCCCAGCACGCGTGCAAAACATCACCTTCATGGCTTATTCCAGCATTTCACGCCTCTCAAACTGTGACATACATATTCAATGACTCCATTTCCTCTAGATTAATGCTGCTGTTTATGTTTGGGTTTTTTTCCTCCGCTCTCTAGGTTTTCTCTCATTTGTCTTGTTTACCAACGTGTGCTAAAATATGTAGTGTATCGATATCTGCTCTGGGCCTTCTGGTGGCTAATGCCACAAAGAGCCACAAAGAGCCGAGGGGAAGATCCCGTTCCAAGGCCTTCTGATTCCCAATATACAGTCGCAGCCTATCACAGCGTTCCACTCAGCCTTACTCCGACTTATTTATGTCGCTGAAGTGCTCCAAGAATAACGCAAGGGCAGAACGTCCGTCAGTGTCCAAGGCTGAACAGGTGATTATTAGTTTTTTGAAAAATCTAAAGTCAGATGGGTTTTCTGTTAATGTTCAAAAACAAACAATCGCTGGCAGCTGAAGGAAATAAGAAGGAGCCCAAGGACGCCGCTACGCAAACTGGGATTTTATTCTCAGCTAGGAATTTATCAGGATGAAAACGAATTAATAAACGAGTAAGTCAACAATGGAGTCGTTCCAATGTTTCCATCCTCAAGTGGCTGTGTACTGGCCCGAAGTTCTGCTTGAACGTATCTGTGACGGTGGCGCTCATCTGGCCTTCGGTCTGATTAAACACCTTTGTGGTATGTAATTAATTTTTTATACTGTTGGGTAGAAAAGAAAGACAGTCAGACAGACAAAAGCAGTCTTTATCAGCACCCTCAGAGCCGATCATCAGCCTGTAAAACAGTCAGGTTGACGGGCACCACGGCGTGCACGTTCTGCTGCCTGTGATTTGAATTTTGGACTGAACACGTGCTGTGTTGGCGTTCAGAGCCGCGCCGACTTGCTTATTTATTTCTTCTAACGAGCTCACTCTTCTGAAACTTTCCGGCAGTTTGTGGTGTTTTTTTTTTATTTCTTTTTTCCCATCGTGGTATGAAAATGTTTTGGCAGAAATGTGAAACTAGTTCCTCTCTTTTTGGCTCAGCTCAGCTAGGTTGAAATTGAAAACTTTTTGTTTGAGAAAAGAGATGTAATAAAAAAGATCACAGTCCTAGATCACTATTAATCACTATTGATGTTGAATGACTCTGGCTGCTCTGGCGTAAATATGGGAATTTATAATAATAGAGACCTTCTACAAGCATCTATAACATTGTAGTTATAAAATTGAAAGCTCTTACTTCTCACTCCTTCCCTAATGACACTCAACAATGCTATCAAAGTGCAGTTCCCATTTCTAAGTTCGCAAGTTCATAAGTACACTCCAAGTTCCCCAGAAGTGTTCTTGCCCCTCCCGTTTTATCAAGTATCCAGCAGACAAGACTTGAGTGGATTTAGGGCTGGTAAGTATCCCACAATGCATTTCACCTGAGCCAGCAGGCAGCTGCAGTGGTGGAAAGTTTGTACTTCATTGTACAGACGTCAATCAGAGATCCTGCCATCTTGCTGGTGGGGTCATTCCCAGCTGGATCCTGGGACCAGGAGGTCATGGGACCTCACCATTTGTGTGAAGAAGTACCTACAGGAGGGAAGCAAACAAAACCAGCGAATAGAAAAGAAGTTAATAAGATGCAGTGGCATTTATGCTGTTTCATCTCAGCTTAGTTTAGGTTTTCCAAGCATGCGCTTTGCTTTGTTTCTGTCATTCTCCCATTTCACTGTTATTACTCATCTCATCTTTACTCAGTTTTGGTATCAGCTGCTCAGGAATATTCACATGGATGGTTGTTAAGGTAATATGATATGAAACAGATCTGATGACGCCGAAGAGAGCGAGATAACTTCAGTAAACAGGAGAACGTAGGAAACATTACTATTATGACACACACTTGTGCGTTCAGATGATGGGATTTCAAAGGAACGGTAGCACCGGTGTGAATCTTCTTCAGTGCTGAGTTCATTTACATCCTCCTATGATGCTGGTCACTCGCTGGTCTCTTGTTTCACACGGAGGGAAACTGATGTGTAAAGTATAATTACTTTTGATTTATTTTTATTTTTTGCATCAAAATCAGATATTGAATTTCAAAAACCATCACGCTCACAACTTTTCTTTCAGGTATTGAAAAATCCAAACTGCAAAAGAGGCAGAAAGAAGATAATTTGTGCAGCAGCTCCTCCTGCTGCAGTCTGAGGGTGGGATCCGGCATCTACCGTATTTTCACGACTATAAGGTGCACCTAAAACACTGAGATTTTCTCAAAAATCGGCGGTGCGCCTTATAATATGGAGCGCCTTGTGTATGGACTGAGTTCCAAAATCTGCTGTGCGCCTTTGGTAGGGGCACTACGGTAAATGCTCCGCCCATCGATTAGTGACACACCTACGCATAAGGATCCCCTAAAATAGCACCGGTCAAGCGACACGCGTATGAGGCTTACTTTAAACTGCAGGCCATGAAATATGTGGCTGAAAATGGCAATCGAGCAGCTGCAAGACATTTTAATGGAAATGAGTCCATGGTCAGAAAGTGGAGAAAACAAGAAAGTGAACGAAAGTGAGGAAGACGAAGCTGAATTTCCACGGGAACAAAGCAAGGTGGCCCGAGCTGGAAGACCGAGTGGAACAGTTGGTTGTGGAACAGCGAACAAATGGAAGGGGCGTCTCTACGTCACCATTTGTCAAAAGGCCAAAGCGATTACTGACGAAATGGACATTGAGCACTTCCAAGGAGGTCTGTCTTGGTGTTTTCGCTTTATGAGGAGGCGGCCGCTCTCCATACGCGCGAGGACAACTGTTGCGCAACAGCTGCCCGCCGATTACCAGGAGAGGGCGGCCATTTTCCGCACCGACTGCCGCGACAAGATAACGGCACCCAGCCACATCTATGGTCTGGCAAGTTATGCCACCATATGCGGGTGGATTGTAGACGCATGGGCTATGATACCGTCTTCATGTATTGGAAGAGCTTTCACAAAAGCCGGCATTAATGCTGAAGCGGAACCGGTCGGTGAATCTGATTCAGATGATGAAGAAGAGGAATTCGGGATGTTGGACATTGAAATAGTGCAGCTGTTTAATTCAGATACAGAAGATGAAAACTTTGATGGTTTTGTGGCAGAAGAATGAATATTTTGTTCAATAAATGTGTCGAAACTCACTGCGCCTTTTATTACAGTGCGCCTTATGGTCGTGAAAATGGTCAGTCTCAATGCGTTAGGTACGATGGTGTGTGTTCTAATGTTAATATATATTCACCAGGGTGCGCCACAAGGCTCTGTTCTAGGTCCAGCCTTGTTCACCGTTTGTATGTAAATGGAACTAACCTGGGTCAATATGACCTCTCTGCTGAAGCAGGTTTTTAAATGCAAGTAAGATGGAAAAGATGTTGTTTACCAACTCAAAGTCTCGGTCATTGAGTGTGCCTGCCGAGGTCACTCCTGATTGAAAAGTGATTGGGTTACAAAAAACGAATGACCTGGTAAACTGGCTTGATAACTCATTTAATTTGAAACTACATTTGCTGAATCATGCGAAGATGCTGAGGCTAAAACTGGGTTTTTATTTTTAGTGATGTTTCTCTTTTAATGTCAACAAGTCCCTCGTTGCTACTTTTGGACCATGGGGATCTTCTGTACATGCTTGGCTCTGCTCTATGTCTCCATATGATTGTTGCAGCTCACCATCCGCCTTCGATGTTTATCACAGTTTGCAGAGCTCTGCCTGGCAACCTGCAAGCTCTTACATCGCTATATGTGCATTTATAAGGCAATTCTTGGGCTTTTCCCAACATACCTCTGTGTTTTTATTAAAAGGAAAAGTAACGGACAGTACTCCTCTCATTCCCAGGACTTATTTATTCTCCATTCCAAAAGCCCAGACAGAAATTGGGAAAAGAGCTTTTGGGATTTGCACCTGCAGCCTGGAATTTGCTCCAACATGCTTTTAAAGTGCAGGAGCTTGTGTCTTGAGGTGAGTTTAAACGTAAATTGAAGATGTCAATGTTTATAGGTTAAGCAAATGAGCCAACTTGTGCATATGTGTGTGTGCTATTTGTTTTGCTGCTGACTGTATTGGTCCGGTCACCCAAGAAAAAGAGGCTGTTAATCACAATGGGGACAAACCTGGTTAAATAAAGATAGTCTGCTTGCACACAAGCACGCTGCTTGTAACATACACATTTTTGAAGACAGACCACTTTCGAGTTTAATAATTCAAAACCACAAACCAATAGACTCCAAAGCCTGACTTGACTGAATGGGGATGAGTCCAACCACTTCTACAACAACTGTAAACATTTCATACTGACTGGGAAGTGTTTAAATTGGCTGCAAAACAGCTGTTATTAACAAAAGTTATGTTACCAAAAGCTGTTAATTAGCTACAGCACCCAGCACCATACAGCAATTTTTAATTCTGTGATGATGTGCAACGACACCAGCACCTGTGCTGAATTTGCTGGCCCCTCACCGAAGGTGCCATGATCGAGTCCCCCACGTTGCTGCTGTGGTGCTGTAACATGACCATAAATCAGCTGGTTAGATGTTAAATATATGAAGGTGTCTCTTTAGTTTTAATGCATAAATAAGCTGTGCTATAAATTTGATGTTTTTTCGAATTCAATGTCAAATTAAATTCAATCCCCCAAAGATCAGGTTGCAAAAATTCGATTTCAGACTCGAAAGGCAGAGATTTCCTTCTGTAGATGAGGCTCCGCATCCATGGAGAAGAATCAACACAGCTGGTTGGGACCAAATGAGTTTCATTGATGGGATCCACAGGTGTCCCAAACATAAAGATGTTAGAAACTTCAGTAAAAGGTTCAACTGGACTTCCCAAACAAGAAATCGATGAAGCATCACTTGCAATCGTAGGGAGGAACCTAAATAAGTGGATGGAAGCAGTTTGCTATTTTCTAAAATGATAAACCAGGCGACTAAAGACACAACCTTGATTCCCGATCATTGTGCAATTATTTGCAGACATCTGGCCTGCATCCAGCACTGTCTGCTGGTTGGCATTTTAGAAGGAAAATGCCATTCATAATAATCCTATAAACACTGACTGACGTGTCGTTTGATTACAGAAGATATCCTAGCTGGATTAGAGCACCGCCATGCCAGAACCGCACAATATCTTGTTCAAGAATAGCTTCGTCTGCCGCCATCCTGCTTTAATTTGCGCTGCCTTTGCATCCCGTTTCTCCTCGCCCCACCCCTCCACTTTTTTCTGACATATTTGAATCACATTTCACTTTCCAGACTGCGCATCGATAAAGGTCAAACATTTTCTTCCACTCTCTCTCTCACTCTTTTCGTCTTCGTCTGATGTGAAAGCCAGAAGCTCTGCCTGTACGACCGAACTGGATCTCAGTCAAAGGAGGATACGGGACCGAGCAAAGGAAGTCAAGCAGGAGCCTCTTCCTGCTCATCGTGCCGCCTGATTGTCCACGTGTGTGTGTGTGTGTGTGTGTGTGTGTGTGGGGGGGGGGGGGGGGGGCATATCTGACATGCTTCACACAACCCTGTGCAATTTGGACAGGCGACATTCAAGGTTCATCTTCGCACCAGCAGCAGCAGCAGATCCTTCATGCTCTGCCATTCCCTCTTCAATAATACTACCTTGATGTCAGATGTAATAAATGGAAATAGTTTATTGAACCCTGCCCAAAGATTTATTTTCAACAATTATCCATTGCTGAACATTTTAGATAAGAACGCCCACATCTCCATCTGAGCCACATGTGTAAAATGATTGAATAAAGTAGTCTGTGCTGCCGCCCATGTCATTTTTTTTTTAGTAAAAAGACTTTTATTAAAAAAGATAAGGTCTCAGAGTGCTAAATACACTTGACATGATGCTCATTTGTTTCCAGTCGTAATTATGACTGCAGCGGCGGCGACAGGCCCGTGACAACAGGAGCGATGAAAAGAAAACCTCCATATATACACTGAAACCGATGTTTCATCTGAAAGGTCAGACTTCCACATGGCAGCCATTGTCATGCATTAGCCGAGCAGCTTCACATTTGTTAAGAGGATGTGACTAATTAGCTGTTTTCAGTTAGTTACTTGACAACTTTGCTAACTCTTTGCCGCGTCGACATGCGATGCGCGCCCGTAGAAGATGGCCGGAGCAGCGAGTCTCAGAACATTTGCTCAAATGTTAAATGTTACATTGTCAAAAGATGTAATTTGCATTTTCTTACATTTTTCCAAATCTCCTTCTGAGGCTAAAACTGTCTTAGCCGCAAATGTCTCAGAAAACATCTCCAACTCAGACCTCAGGCACACGACAAAAGTGCAGCCCTGTGTTTTACCAAATTAGCAGCATTCAGCAAAGAGCTGGAACGTGCGACACTGACTCAGACTATCAAAGCTCTCAGATCACTCCGTAAGTGGGCAGCCATTGTTGCAGCAACAATATTATGTAAAAGCTCCCCACTTCTTTGGTATTATTATTGTGAGAGGAAGTCACTCCCTGACAACGGTGTGTCACCCATGTCGTGCAATTACAAATGCAAATCCTGGGTTGGCTTTGGTCCCTGGTGGCGGAACATGCTCAGTGACCTTTGAGGCCCATCACAAGCTGACATCTGACATCCCTCACGTTTATGTGACCTGCATCTCCTCCGCTTGATGATCAACCTCTGTCAGCAGCTGTACTCAAGGTCCAAAAGTCCAGCAGCCACATTAAAACCTCCTGCCGAGCGTACCCGTCGGTCCTAAAACCCTGACCCAGCAGAAGATGGACATGGACTTCTGAGTGTGTCCCGTGCTGCCTGTCGGCAGGACATTGACTGGGGATCCTCTGGGCCTTGAGGGGTGAGAGAGTGGGGCCCCAGTTCCAGCCTGAATGCTCGATTGGACTGGGAGCTGGGGAGTTCTCAGACCAGGTCGGAGCCTTGGGCTATTTGTCATGTTCCCCGGACCATTCCTGAATGAATCGTGCCATGGCAGGAGGAGTGTGGCAGTACCACGGGGGCACGCGCAATGTCCTATAATGTTTATTTAGCTTATATACTGTATATCAACGTAAAATCCGCATGAATGCCAGGGTGAAAAATGTCCCAGAAGAACAGTAGATTCACGTCAGTTTGTCGGTAGTCGTGACAGAAATCCACCTTCTGCTGCCGATAAAACCGTTACAAACATAACATGTTTGACCTTTCGAGATATAAATAGGAAGGAAAAAATGATGCATCAAGCTTTCTCTGTTTTTTCCCCCCATTGGAGTCAGAATTTGTGCCAGATTTCTCATCAGAAAGTCCCTGAATTATGGGAAACGCCCTCGCTCTCATAACACAATTATTCCTAATACGATTGTATAATTCCCAAACAAATGTCCATTTCGAGAACTACATTTATTCTTACTGTATAATTCAGGCAGGAAATGTGTGTGGGCGGGTGTTTGTGTGCAGTTATTATTATTGCTAGTTTGACTTTATAAGAACAACAGAGCGTGTTACTCATTATCCCCCCCCCCCCCCCCCCCCCCCACCCCCCCAAAAAAAATTGACAAGGTGTAATCAAATGACAGCACGCAAATTATGTTCTCCAAGTGAATTAGCCAACAGAAAACGCCGGCCTCCCCTGCGGCTGCATTTCCCAAAGCACGATTCAGTCGAGATCCCAGTGTCACGCTCTGTTGTCATTCGTTTAGGGCGGTGTGACGTGTGGTGCGGAGGCCGCCAATAATCCTGTTTGCACGGTGAAGACGGCAAATAACACCACGTGACAGACCGTCACAGGTCTGCGTCCTGCTGCGAGCAGCCTGTCTTGTTTGGGGCCAGAGTTTTATCATATACTCATATTGTATTTATGCATTTTTTAATCTTCAGCTGCAAGAAAATGACAATTACAACAAAAACAGTGAATCCAAAAGGTGACCACAGCAGATCTGACCGCACCCGCAACAGACCTGTCACACGGGTCCAGATTTACTGTTTTATCTGGAAGAGATGCTAAAATGTAACTATCTCTTAGCGGTGGACTTTAATGGGCTGCAGCTGGAGGAGACGTCTGGAAGAGGAATCACGAGTGCGGGGGAATGTTCCTCCATTTCCAGGTTTATATTCCGTGTGACTGCTCTGGGGGGACGCGCAGGGCGTGCCACTGTAATTGTTCCCTAATGAATTTCCTCTCCCCACTAATTGTGGATCTCATTGTCTTTTATGATCAATACTTTGCTAAACCAGCATCAGCAAAACGCAAGCATAACTGTTGACTAATGACTCTTGTTTTTTCCCATTAAACATCCATAACACACTCAAACGCGGTGAATTGTCACTTCATTTGGGCAGCAGTCGGACGCTTTCCCTCCGCCTCGCAGCTGTGTTCCTCCAACCTGCGTTCCCTAATGACGCGTGCCTATTTCTGGGCTTGTGGATGTAAAAATAAATAAATAGATAAATGAAACTGTTCAGCCAATTTGAGTGAAAAACAGGGAAAATAGGGCTGTCTGCCGGCCTGCGATTTCTTTCAATCTCATTGAAAACAACAATTTTGTACCTCCACAAAGGAAAAATTGATTAACTGTCTTCTCATTTTTATAGATGGAGAAGAAAAAGGAATCAAGAAAAATGGTTAGAAATCACCAGAGTGTCCTGACATATATGATCATAAACCTCTCCATTGTCCTTTGGGTCAGTTTGATCAACCGTTGAGTCCCAGCAGCAACAATGACCTGACTCGTATTTATTTGCTAATTCAGTTCCTTCGATGGTGGGATGGGACAATATCCATGTACAGACGTATGAAAGCTATTCAGCATGTTCCAGCCATAGTATTTCAAGCGTGGGTTATGAAAACTCAACACAAAGAGTTACAGAATCAAACCACAGCACCGCTCAGCTGCCCTATTCTATACTTTTAATGAAAAGCGTCATGCTCTGTCATAGATGCAATTTTCTCCATCATGCTATTATTTCCACAACTTTGTTACAGCCGAGTGGAGCTGGCAAGATGCTCCCTCCCTCAGAAAAGCTGAATGCAGAATGATTCAGCTTGCAAAGCTAAAGAACATTCAAAAATAAAAAAAAAGCAGCACACATATTTCAGCCATGCATAACAGGTTCACTTGATGTCACAGTGTAAATAAATGGAGAAATCGTTGCTGGGGAAACATTAAACCTCCTGTGTTGAACAATGTTATGTTACAAATAGCCCGAAGAGCTGGTTGTCCAAGCCCAGTAAATAACTTTGGAGCCATAATCGAGGCTACAGCTGTAAAATCGTCAAGGCCAGTGAAGTTGTCCATTCAGAATGTCTAATATGCAGGCAAACTGCCATTCTCTAGCAGAGGGAATCAATGTCTTCCCACTTTGGAGATAGGCGACAGTATTTTGCATTTGATAATGCCATGTACAGACTGGATAATTAAGCCTCTTACCACAAAAACTGCCAGTTAATAATGATGAAAAGGGGCAGACATGCAGGAAAGAGTTGCAGAGTGTCTGCAGCCGCTGTCAAACAACTTGATCTCATTGTTTCTTGTCGCCTCAGGCCTTTAAATGTCCTCGACATAATTGTTTTGTCTGGATATAAAAGCCGTCCCTGCAGTCCTCGAATGCACAGCGGCTGGAATTCTACCACATTAGCAGAGTAGTTCTATTGTAACTGGAACAGATTTCCTGGCTAAGTTATGATGTTGCCTGCAGAAATATCTGATTTCACGTGCATTATTCTGCAGAAGAGCACGGATGTAAACATTTAATGCCATCCAAATGTATCTTACATTCTAAATATGTCATGTTGCACTGAAAACAGACTGATTGTTGGATTGCTGGAAAACGCCATGACAACAGAGAACATTTCTGACAGCCCAGGAGTGCTTTTAAGACTACAGGTTTCTTCCATTGTAATGCAGTCAAGGAGAGCTTATTATCGCCCCGTCATTTACTGGATTAATGTTGACTGGAGGATATTGATTTTTAATCATGGGCAGGACTTTATTTGCAACATTTTTTCCCCACCCACCTTTTTATAGTGCGCACTTGTCACATGAGCCGGAGCGCTCTGTTTCTCGAAGCAAAATCTATCGCTGCTGACAAGCAGCCGAGGTGCCTTGAGGCTTGTTTATCCTTCCACCCAGGCAGGAGTTGACCACTTCATTCAGATGCTTTTTGTTTTCGTCGGGGCAGCACCAACTCCTCCACACGTCAGCGCTGCAGTCGGATAAAGCTGCTTCAATTGACCCCCAGTCTTTAACAGCCAACACCTTTATCAGGCGGCGTTGGCGCCCGCGACGCTCGCCGGGGCCCATCAAAGAGAGTGCACTGCCAACAGGTGCCGCGGGTTCTAAACACTTGTTGGCCGGACAGATCCGATCACGGCTGGAGCCTCGGAGCGCTGACGCAGGCTCCCTTCCTGTTTGTGTCATCGCGCGCCAACTTTGTCGCCGCCAAATGATCCACGATAAACGATATTAATGTCTGCCTGCACTCCCTAAATGATCCCCTCACCTTGGTGAGGCCCTGACAGGAAGGAACCCATTCACCCCAGGTAAAAACAGCAGATGACCTGTTTTTTGTCGGTTTTTTTAACCATATTTAGCCATTCCTGAGATGAACAGCCAGTTATTCCCAGGGAGGGAGCAGCAGTAGTCCTGAAGAGTATTTTCTAACTGTTTCTAACTGAGCTCAGTCTATCCTCTGCTGGATAAGGTGGATCCAGAGTTCAATAGATCACTTTAATTGTGCTAAAGGGTTTGTGCTCGCCCAAAGGTATATGAATTACATGCGTAGGTGTAAAGCTGACATACTGTATGGCCCTCTCACTCTGCGTTCATGGCAGCGTTTGCAGCCACAACCCAAAGAAATCCAGGATTCAGCGGCTTTTTTAATGGACCTCTTCTCAGTGTGGGTCACCTGGGGAAAAAAACAAGATCATCTTGGGCTGTTTGAATTTTAAGTGGAGTGTCCGAGTTCATCAGTCTGCCCCCATAATCGAATCAGACCTCAGCACATTTGAGTCTGCTCATACAGGCTCATGACAATTGACATAAATATCGATGTGAGTCGCCTTCCTTTAGGCTTGTTTTGCCGTGTTTCTCCAGCAGCGCTGACCGGACTTGCTGTTCCGTCCCCTGAGGGGAACCGAGAAATGAGTTTAGGACGGGGTTTGAATTTTATCAGGCTTTTGTTTTTATCGCCAACACTAAACCTTAAAGGATATCTGCACTGGACAACCACCACATCGTGATACAGTCAAGGCAGCAGTAATGTGCTCCTAATAAGATGTTATAGCTAAACCTCTGCGGGGTTCGGGGCTCATGTCAAACCTGCCCAGGTTTGTTAGATAACGCAGATTACTACTTGTTATGATGAGTAGAAAAATAAACAGATATTAACACTCCAGTGGAGAGGATTATATAAAGAATCTTGACTTCCTGGAGCGATTGAAGCTCGTAGAAGTCTGCGTGAACTTAAAATACCAGGTTTTTGTTTATCGTGATAGTGAATATAATATTTTATCATTACATTCATTAGTTTATAATTAGAACCCCGCTGAACTATAAATAAAGCTCCGTATCGTGTTTCTGATAATATCTTTTTATCTCTGAAGGTCAACAATTGATTCAACTTTATGGCAATTTTCTTTTTGGTGGTAGTTTCTTTATGGAACTAAATTACAATGAACCCTTCCAGGGTTGCTAAGGTAATCAGATATTTAATGCATCTAAGAAGCATCCCCCCCTCCACACACACACACACACACACACACACACACACACACACACACACACACACACCATCCAATCACAATGTAATCAGCAAACATCTTAATGGTCTCCACTATACACCATAAAAAGGTCAGTGAGATAACCCTGACTGCAGACGGTAATGAAGAGCTACCCTCCTCCCTGGTTCCTCCTCCACTTTTCCTACGCGACGAGTTTTAACCCTACAGAGACGCTGGAGTTCAGTTGAAGTCCTGGGTGGCTTCAAGAAACCAAGATTAATTCGAAGAATAGGAAACACACTGACACCCAGTGCTGGAGTCAGCCATGATGGATTATTCCATCCTGGTATTATCATAATCACAGCAAAAAAAAAACCCAAAAGGTCAATACAGTTGGCTGTGTTATGGTCACAGCTTTGTATTTTATGTGTTATGAAATTTCCAAAATGCACCATGAACTAAACGCAGAGTTCTTGTGAAAATGAGTCGGGGCTGGCACCGGATCAGATCAGACAGCGTTGATAATAAATGCCATGCGTGCTACTATTAAAACGCCATGTTCATAACATAAAATTAAAATAGTGTGCACAACTGGGAGGCCAAATGCTGTAATTAAAAACATATTATCGCAATAAGGTTTGTGATGGGATAACAGCTTCCCATTGTTTGTGTTTATGCACAGATCAGCACAAATCCTCATAAATAAACTGTTTTTCCAACAAATCACTCCCCTGTGCCCGTGAGTCCTCCCAGGATGGAAAGCTTAAGCCCCCCCGCGAGTCGGCGTCTCTCATGTTTTGGGTCTTTCCGCAGCAAATTAAATTTGAGTCGTTCCACGAGGGGTCAAACATCCTGCGAGAATAAACACGACACACCGTGAAATTAGAGCGCTGTCGGGGAGGGCGCAGATAGAGTTAGACACCAGCTTCTTATTACAGGTGTGTTTGCACGCGGATCTTTGCTGTGGAGTGACTGGTCGGCTGCAAACACCCCCCCCCCCCCCCATCCCTCCGCACAATTTTCTGCCTTCTGGTGACAATTTTGATTTATTTCTGCTCGTCGGACAAATGCCTGTAAGGTTGGGTCAACCCTCTGCTGTGGCTATTGCAGTCGTGTCCTCTGTTTTGAGTTAAAAGCGTGAAATAAAATAAAATATGTTTTTAAAGAAATGCATGTTTTTCTATGCTTTCAATTCTCAACACAACATCAAAACACTGATGTTTCCAAGCCCCCCCCCCCTCCCCCCCTCCTCCCTTCAGTTTGGGGTGTCTGAAGCACTTTCAGAGGCATCCACCCCCCCACCCTCCGGTTGAACGCTGCAAGGCGCCCTTTGTGCGAGCGGGCTCACCAATCCCAGTCAGGGATAATGAGCACTCGTTTGCACGTCCGTTGTGTGCTTGTTGCATCATTTGAGACAGTTATTTGGCAAAAAATGAACCAAATGTGCAGAGTCTGGTTGAGCCAAGAGAAATAGGTTGGTGATAATGTAGCAGAAAGTCTCAAGTGGAAAATTGTCAGGGAAATGATGACTAAACAGGAAATAATGAGGAAGTAAACTGTGCTGAGAAAAGTTTACATGTGCACTTTAAAATATAGCCAAGCAACGTCCATTACATTTATAAAGTAGGTCCGTCAAGTGGTCTCATGATACATCTATATATTTAACGTGGGCTTTATTCAAGCGGTGGAAGCGATATGGCGTCCCGACATCCACATAATGGATTGTGGTGGACCTCATTGCCAACAATGATGGAGCCAACTGGTCCAGAGGAGTCAAGACCAAAAGGACCTCCTCAGTGTGAGAAGGACCAACGAGATTGTTGTGGACTGCAGGAAAAGAAGCATCCCTTTGCATCATTTCTGAGGATCCCCCCTGGACCAGCAACACCACATCTCTGGCCAAGAAGGCCCAAACACACCTCCCTCTGCCTGCTGAAGAATGCAAGAGTTCTACCTCGTGTGTGTTCTTTCTACCGGGCCTCCCTTGTTGTCACTGGCTGCATCACTCTGTGGCATGAAGGCCGCACCACCTCGTGGAGGAAGATGCTGGGCTGTAAATGCAGCCAGCAAGATCACCGGTGGCCCTCTGCCATCCATCGTGGGTACATTCAGCTCTGACCTCAGCTCTGGCAGCCTCTAAACTTCTTCTCTCTTTCAAACTTTTTCCACATAATCTTTTCTTTACCTTTGCACACAGAATCCATTTCACATTTTCACACTCAGTTTTATTCTGTATTCTCAGTTTATAACCTCTGCTACCACCACGTCTGGTTCTGCTGATTTCTGCACTACCATCCATTGTCGATTGTTGTCTGAGTTGTTGTGTATTCCCCGAGGCTTCATTTATACTTTTTATGACTGTTTTTATGACTGAGAGAAGAAAACGGCATTTCTTTGGGCCCGCTACATAAAGTGAAGTTGACAATTAAAGACCTTTCAATACACTGAAGAATATTTGCTTTGTGTCCATGTGGAACTTTATGCTGAAAGTGCTTTAGAGAAACCAAAACTGCATTTAGCCAACGTGCTAATGATTTTATCATATCGGCTGATCGTTCCATCTTGGGTTTAATAGTGCTCCAGGTTCCCGATTGACTGAGTCGGTTCTGCTGACAAACAGTGTCGTTGCACCATCCCTCACCAGCGATGACATGTCCATGTCCATGTCCTCGGATACGAGGACAAGAAAACGAACCATTTGAACCATTTGAACCATTTTTCTTTTGAGCATTTTCATGAATGTGTTTGCAGATGCCGTAGCAGCGCTATGCAGCCATGGTTGATCACTGCGCAATCATTCCATAAATAACATGGGTATCACCCTAATGCTGCATATTAATGAAGCCGTAGAGATGGATATTGGCTAATTTGCTCAGTCTGGAACGTGAGGAACATTTTGACTGCATTTCAAAAAGCAGCAGAGGAAAGGTACCAGGAACAAAATTCTGATGTGTCCTGGAGAGTGTCCAGAAACCAGTTTTTCGTGCCAGATCTCTGTTTCCAAAACATAGACCTCACCTGGGCAACGAGCCCAGACAAACTACCCACCCAGTAAGTAGTCTTTTTAATTCAATCTCAAATTTATAACATTACGCCGGCAGAGAGAATCTTTTTGAGGATCAATATTGCTGAAATCGTCATTATAGATAAATGATACAGGGATTTAAATGAGGCAATCAAAACTCTGATGTTAACATCTAAAAAAAACCCAGACATTTATCACTAACCTAAAAAAAACCTTTTTTCCTGCATCCGATTGGTTTCCTGCCAGAAAACCGCCACTCTGTAGTGTTACCCCAGCAGCCACAACGTTGCAAAGCCATCTTGAATTTACTCCAAAATCATCAAATGCAGCAGTCTGGCCACTGGCCCGTTTTCATTTCCTTTTTTTCCCTCCAAGAAAGGCAACCCAGCGAGTGGGGCACAGCTGCTGGGAGAGTTCGCTGCGACCAACAATAATCAGGAAATAAACATCAAGTTTGAATCCAAATTGCTCGTTAAATCAAAATTGACATCGCGGCTGATCAAGTATGCGGAGGTTGAACAAACTGCACAGGCGCAGAAGCAGCAGGGGGGCTGATGAGGGGGACCCCACACCACCAACCTGGGTTTCACTTGCTTCGAAAAAACAAGTCCTTCTTTTGCTGAAACGCTAAATAATTAACACAATGCTACTACCAGGTGATTGTTAAACTCATAGCTGGGCTGTGAGTGTTACTTTTAACCATGACAACCAAATGATTGACAGAGAGGGACTCTCCCAGTGTGACACACACCCTTTTCCTGCTATCTCTGTGAGGACTTTCATTGACTTTCATCCCCAGCTCTCTACCTCTCTACACTAACCATCCAAACCTTAAAGCTATGTCTCAACCCTCAAACAGGCCTTTTAACGTTATGCGGTTGAGCCAAAATGTCCCCACTTCCCACAAATGTCCTCGTTTGCTAGTGGAATGCTTATTCTGGTGCTCATTGTCGTAAGCAAAGGCACATCAAAACAACTTTTATGTCGCTGGAGCATACCAACTAGCCACAGCCACCATCTTCAACTTCTGTCACTGGAGAGAAAATGTGCAAAATCACATGGTTTTTTTCGCACGTTAAAAACACACAGTTTTGGCCCTCCTCCAGTTTGTCATCCAGACTAGAAAAGTCCATTGTTATTACAAATGCACACATTCAAGTGTGCACTGCATGTCCGTGGGAAAATGTTGCCAGATGACATCAAGTGTTCCATTATTGTCCCGAAAACAATACAGCCATTGACTCCTCGCTGCCAAGTACGCCTCACAAGTGTTTTCACAAGTTTCCAAAATTCACATTTCGGCAGCTGCATTTGGTATTTAACACAACGAGTCTGGAGATGAACAATTGAACGTTTATCTTCTCAGTAGCTCAGTAACTTTTTCTAGGTAAATTCGTTTTGGTAAGAAGTTTTGTTGGGGACTGGTGGGGACTGGTGCGTCTGGCCTGGGAGTCGGAGGGTTCACGTCCTGGCTGCAGACCAAAAAATGAGTGTTGGTAACATTAGCAATTAGCATACATGAGTCTATTGACACTAATGTTCGTTTAACCCAAACACAATATAAATAGGAGTGTACGTGCTGCTTGCACAAAGGGTGTAGCAACATTAATAAGATCAGAAATAGGCGCTCATTTTAGGTGATGACTTTATATACAGAAAACTACTTTGCTCTTTGTCTTTCTGATTAGCTCAAGCCCAACGTTCATCTTACAGCTCTTTAGAATTCACCTGAGCCTCCGAGGAGCATGTGAATGAAGGGTTTGTGGTATTTTTGTTGGAGCTGCTATTTCAATTTGTCAAAGCAGCACAATTACGGCTGTTACTGAGGAGATTAACGTTGCCTCTGTTCTGTTCTCGCTAATCGCCACAACAGGCTGATGAGTCAGTCCGTATTCCGGCTGAATTCAAGCCTCATCCATTTCCTTATTTACATCTTGCTTTTTTTAAAGGCCCCTGGCACAACTTTGTCAGAGCTGCAATATATTTTCCTGATCTATGAGCAGATTATGTGAATGCATTTGAATATCGCTGAGTCTTTTTGCACCTTGCACAGTCACTCCTTGAATATTTCTGATACACAATTTTGGTGTTTTTGAAGCCCCAAACGGTCGTGTAAATATTGTGACGACATCGCTAATAGTATGATTAAATTAAGCCAAGATCTACTTTTAGACGATGTTGGAATAAACATCCTTCCTTTGTTCTTCCTTGTGATTAGACTTGCTGCATTAACAGCGGTTGTTCACTAAATATAAATTCATTTACATCTCTTGAAAAAGAGTCCCAGGGACACAATTTGCATCTATTTCCTCATTGTTTTGTTTTTTTTATTTCGCTAAAGCATTTTGTACTTTAATTAATTCTCTGCTGGCTTTAAAGGACCCTTTTTTTTCTGCGTGAGGAGCATTTTTAAGATGCCTGTCTTCTCCAAAAAGACAGTTTTGATCACTTCTACCCCCAGATTCTTCCCTTGTTCACTCACTTCATTGTTAACCTGGTAGGAGGAGGCCTGAACATCTTCTGTAACAAGAGCGAGGGATGAGAACGGAAATCGCCTCTTAAGGGTAAAGCGTAAATCCAAGATACGACCTGTGCGCGCTCAGAGTTGTTAAGCCCTTAAAGCTGATATCACCTGTCGCTCTGCTGTTTGCCTCAGCGCTGAGTACATAAACACACCCGGCTCAACATTCCACTGAATTCTAAATTCGTCCTTCTGTCATTCCTCCTCGACTACATGCTGCGTTCAAGGGCTGTTGTTGTCTTTGCACGTTTTAATAGCCGCTGATCTCTGCTCATTGTCACGTTCCTGTTGACCATCTCAGATTGGGTTCTCTTTTTTTTGTTTTATTCCTCACTCTGGTTCCCTTTTGTCTCTTTCAAAGCTGGCAGAAGGATGCCATCGATCTTCATGAGGTTTTGATACACATCGTTTCACCTCCTGCAGTACCTGCTTTATCAGGAGATTGGAGGAGAACGGATGGCTGATCAGCCTGATATAGCTTCTCTCGCATTTCAGCGACACCCCCCTCCCCTCCCGAACCCCAACGCCCTGTTCTTTTTTCTCATTTTGCTTCATTCTTCTTTCCACTTCTCGGAGTCATTTAAATCTGAGCAAACACAGCTCAGTCTTTTGAAAAAGAAAATGGAGTGTTTTTGTTGCTGTTGTTTGGTGCGTTGTTATGCTAACCTCAGTGGAGCCACTTGTGGGAAGCGGTCCGATTCACACTTGGGCAAGTCGCCGTGTTACTTTTCTAAGGTTTACATTCCCCACGAATTCAATGGGTGTTTAAGCTTCTCAAAAGATCCATCATCCCCTGCTGAAATTAAACTCTGTGTATCACGTGAAACCCCACCCACACCCCCGAAAAAAACTCGCCAAGCAAATAAGCAATTTTGTTCAACCTTCGAGGGGTGGGGGGGTGGGGGGGAAGCTGAGCCCTTGAGGAGGGAAGCAAAAGTCCCATCACTCCTTCATGATATTTCATCTGGAAAACGGGTCAAGTTGATAAAAGAATTCATACGAGGATGATTGATTTCCTGAAATGACTAATTTCCTTTTTGCAGCTGGTATCAGAGAGTTGATATTACAGTGGGGAAAATTGGGTATTTAAGGAGAGTGGGACGCTGCTGTGGGTCACATGGCACACTCGCATGTCCGGAATCTCAAGCAGAGGGTAACCTTGATGGCAGAAACAAGGATGTACGTTGATGAACAGGCCGCGTGTGATGCTAAACCTGCATGACTGGGGGGGGGGCGTGGGCGACTGATACAATCTGTACGCTCGAACAACCGTGAACAGCCGCTGATGGCTCACAAGCGAAATGATTTACCTTCAATGAAAGATAAATCTTTACCAAGGCCAGAATATGAGCGCCTAAATTACTCTGAGACAAGCGTCTCCACCTTCCTGTCCTCCAGAGAGAGAAGCCTTTAACACGCAACAGTTAACCATGAGGTTTAAATGACAAGGCAACACAAACAAAATGACAAAAGCACTCGTATCGATGCCAAAAGGCTGCTGCCCTGTGAAACTACCACCACCAAAAGTTGACGAAATATTGTAGAGAGCCTGTGGAATAATTGGAAATAACTTGTAGGATAAAGGCTCGATGTTTTCTGTGTAGCTGAGCAGAAGCATGAATAGCACGTTGATAATTCGCTGGAGATGCCTTGACACTCGACATAAAGATTTCATCTTGAATGATTTTGATTTTAGTATTTGAGGGATGTAGTTGAATATTTTTTGACGCGTCTAATAGAATAGTGCTTCACATTTACCTTTCATGCGACAATTCTGAGGAGAAAAACAGCTAATTTCACCTCTTTTCACAAATGTAAAGCTACATTACCTGCATAAAAGTGATTACATGTTGACGTTTCTGTGTCCTTTTTAAAAAGTGTGAATCTATATTTTGTTAATCTTTCTTTACAGCTTTCCTGTCTGATTTCTTAATTTCCACAATGCACCAGGGCAAGAGAATGATAAGGAAAAGCACAAAACCTGTTGTATTAACAGGCCTTAAAGCCTTAATAACCTGACTGCTGAACACTAATGCATGCAAGAACCTTTTCTGACAGTTTAATGTGTAGTTATCTCATGTGGAGGCGTGCTATCTCCGCATGTTTTCAGCATCTATTCATTTTCCGTATGCAGCATTTGCGTCTCGACTCATGTTTGTGTCGGGTTCTTGTGAACGTTTTCTGGATTCGACTGTCCTAACATGCTGAGTCCATCAGTAAAATAATAAGAAAAAGAATCTTCTCATAAATCAAGAGAAGTGCCATTTTTGACAAGAGCCTCAAATATATCTAAAACCATCCAATATCATCCCGGACAGGAAATGAAAATATCACCTTATCTCCGAATCACACTCCTTCCCCATCATTACCAGTGCCATCATCCTCCCATCCAACAACTGTGGAGTGCCTGAAGACCTTTTAATATTACATGCCATCCTTTTGGTTTCAATAATTAAAGGCCGCGCCACCCATGTTGATTAGCTTTACATTGGTTCATAAAGAAGAAACAGTTGAGTGCAGAAGCGCAACTTTTATGAATCTAAAGATGTGTTTGGGTTGTGGGAGCCCTCCTAAAGTGAGCAGAAAGCACGTGTGGGTGTGAGGGCTGCGCCTCCGTTCCTTCTGGGTTTCAAGCTAAGTCTGCAAAGCAGCAGTCAAAGCTTAAATCCCAGCCCGTGGATGGCAGGAATGCAGACAAGCAAATGTATCCGTCCGCATGTAAAGTGATACAGCTTTAATTTAGAGGTTTTATCCAGCAAAACAATACAACTATGTTTCTATAACAGTGTCGGTATATGTGGGGTGAAAAATACCGTTAAAGGTCACTCAGTCAGTTGATTTTGGTGACATTTTATAACTGTGCTACCATGTGTCAAACGTGTCTAAGTCGTATAACTTTAGTGAGACCCCTACAATAGGTGAGGATTTTACAGTAAGTCGTCGGTCATTTGCAGCTGATCTATGATGTCACGAGCCGGCGCGATCGATTTCAGTCGAGCCAACATGCTTCCGTGCACTCCAAAGTTCAAGTTTTTGATTTAGTTGTCAGTGGGTTTGTGAGATTATGTGACAGTCATTATTAATACTAGCTAAGTTCTGGCCAACATTTACAATTAAATGTAGTGAAATAACAAATGAGGACTTTTTACATGTGAATTTTGATACTTTGTAACATTTACCATCTCACTGAGAGCTTTAGCTTTAGACTAGCTTTAGGGACAGTCGCCTTCCTTTCAAAGGATATTTTCTGAAATAGAAAATCTAGAGTGTTCGTCATTTCAGCATTGATATACACAGCTTTTTTTTTAGGGGGGCGGGGGTTATAAGGGCCGCCAAACTCATCCCAGCTTGTTTGCTAACATCGCCACAGATGCGGAACCTTCTCAGCTTATCTGCCTCCCTATTTTCTTCCTGATGCACAGAAGCCTGCATCCAGCCTGCCCAGGTTATTTTCTTGTTTACTGACAAGACATCAGTCATTTGAGAGGCCTCTCAAATCACCTGGTCGTTTGTAGGAGACATTTGATTACAGCTAGTTGCAGAAAACCCGCTTAGCTGAGGGAAATGATGACAGATGTGTGTGTGAATTTGTGAGAGAGAGAGAGAGAGAGAGAGAGAGGAAACCCTTCCACTCAACCCTGACCTCCACCTCTGCAGGCACCATGTTATCGTTTCAAGTGGCTTGAAAGTGATGCAGATGGCCTCACATCAGTTTAATCTACACACCGCTATCTCTGACACCAAAGGGTGTTCTCTTGCGTCTGGTGGTGCTGGGAGGGGTGGTGGCCAAATTAGCATTCAACATGACCTCTCCCAGAACTGAATTTGAGATCCTGTTGCATCGAACTCATTATCCTCTCACAGCCAGAAAACGAATGTAAACGAAGCTAATAATGCATCATAAACTTTCGCAGATGCAAACACGAGGCAGGCCTGATCCAAAAAGTTCCCCTGCATATGTTCCAAGTTACTGTATATCCCTTTAGCTTCAGAGGGAAATGCACAAGGATTTAATGAGACATTCTGATTCAAGCGTGCCAAAAGGGGTAAACCTACCCTGGTGGGTTGAAACACTTTCTCGACTAAATTTAACCCAAGAGAGAGAAGGCTGCACAAGCCTATAGATGATACAAGCCTATAGATGTCGGCTGAGACTGCTGAGAGACTGGGGTAAAACATCAGGCAGTTACAGGAGCATAAAGATAAACTCTTCTGTGGGAGAACCCTCGAGCATTTTACTGGAAGGCAGTAAGATCTGTGACTAAATGTGTAATGAAAAACCAGAATGCATCTTAATCATTTCAGGGTAATCATTAATTAAGAGGAAGTAATACTTAAGCTATTGCTATAGGCAGCTATCTGATGCCCCGGTGCAGCAGCGGATCCAGAATCCTCTCGGTCAAATATCTTGAGACGACCAGAAGGTTGTTTCTACTTGTTTGGCAATCTAAACTATATTGACCTGCGGGGAATGGCCTCCTCATATGAGTCGTCCTGCTCAAGGTTTCTTTCTGTTAAAAGGGATTTTTTTCCCTGTCCTTGTTTGGGGGAGTCTGGGTTTCTCTAAAATATCATTATCATCACAGGTAGTTCATATGTCATATCAGTGTTAAAGAGGCTCCAGTTCCCAAAAAGGCATTTCCATAAGTTCCTATGGCGTAACAAATCCAAGAGGGTGGCTCTACTGTTTCTCCAGTTTTATCCCAACACAACCCAAGTACTTTAAATTAAGCCAAAAATAAAATATAATGGAATAATGCCTGCCAATAGAGATATGAAGTGGGGAAAAATGAGGATTCATTTTAATTATCTGACTGTAATTCAGTGCAGATAGAGGAGCCCACGTGGATGAGATGAGGATGAAATAGGAGAATGTAAAATGAAGGTCAGAGATAGGAAGCCCAAATGTTGTGAGCAGATTAAGGGCGATGGGGGAGAGAGAGAGAGAGTGACGGGAGGTGGGAGAGCCAAGCCCATGCAGGTGGCCCAATCACCACCCAAACGTGCTGCTAATAGCTGCCATTCATTATCGAACGTGCGACTGCCTGGTGGAGGGCCAAGTAGCTCATCCATCGCTGTCAGCTAGTGGCACGTCAATGACAAAACCTTAATTACACCATTAATTAATAGAACGATTTTTTTTTCCCAGCCTGCACTCTGAGCCTGATGTTCGTTAAGCCACCCCGTGAGCGATCGCTTATGCCACAATACCATTTAGCTGACAGAGGTACACAGAGGAAACGCACGTCAATGAAATGGCAAATGGAGGGAAAGAGGGGCTCTGAAAAGCGCTGCAGTGTTCTATTGACTGACAAGATAAGGAGAGAAAGTGGTTGATCTGGCTATATGCATCATCAGTTGAAGCTATTCAAAGAATCTCTGCACTCTTCACTTGACGTTGAACAAGAATGTCAAACAGCGTCAGAGGACAATACGCTTTTAAAGGAGGAGGCACGGCCAGAGCGAAATGAACAGCATATTTGAGACTGCTGAAGAAATGCTGCCGCTATAGGACTAATATAAAATAATATAAAATATAAAACCCGATGAGACTGAGAGGAGGAGAGAATCCAGGCTGCATCAGTCCACAATAATCAACATTTTACCCTAAAAATCAACCCTCGACTGATAAACGTATCATTCTAGTCACAAACGTGAAAGGTTAAGAACCCCTTTCCCCTTTCCTGATAATAAAGGTATTAATAATCCAAAATAGGCCCTTTGCCAGCCATTTTAGATGTTCTTTTATTTTTAAATTAACATGACAAAGCTCTACAATGAGGACAATCCCGTGTTATTAATCACCGTGCACGTTACCTTCGGAGGAAGATAATTAAGGTCACAACAACAACACTGATAAATGTAAGAGCTGACGGCGTCGCAGTCAGGCTGCCTGTGATAAATGGAATCAAATTGAAAAAAACATCTTCAAAAGATTCAGAAGATTTAGAACGAGCGAGGTAAAATGGAAGCTGGGTCTTTCAGTACGGCACCAGTGTTCATAAAACAGCTGCACAGATTCCCCCAGACGTGATATTGAAGTGCTCATCAGTGAACTGAGCGACAACAAGCATCCAGTTAAAATCAAATGGCCGTTTGTCCCCCTCTAAAACTCTGAGGCCGAAGCCTCAACAGGATGTTTTGATTCCTGGCAACAGCGCTTTCAACAGCGGGATAATGGGCTGCCCCCCTAGCCAGGAATACAATTCATGGATGCTCAACAACATGCCAGGTTTAATGTCTATTTTCATGGCCTCTTTGCTCCGGAGACCCCAAATATTCATTGGACGCAATTGTGGCCGATGAGACGCCAACCACCAATGTCCAAATGTGAGATATGGCTCTTCACCCACCCAGAATGAGCTGAGTGGGTTTAACTGATGACTTGGGAGGTCCAACACTTCCCAACATGCTTTTAACATATCCCATCTTCCTATAGATTGGTGGGGCAGAAGACCATGTTGCTAACAGCCATTCTACAGTGAATACGAAGTCTCCTTATACGGTCATAATGTATAGTTACTGTCACAAAGACCAAGGTAATGTTGGCCTGAGCACCGCCAGGTAAAAACAGAATAAAATCCAATAAAGGATCCATACCTGCAAATATTCGATGACAAAAAGACATAGCAAGAACAGGAAATATGTGTGTGTGTGGGTGTCTGTGTGTGTGAGGAGTTGCAGTGTAAATGGTGGGGCATTAATTCTAATCCCATGCAGGGATTTGTACCGTGTGATCCTTACAGCTGATAATAGAGTACTGTGTCACGTTTATGTTGGGGGGACAAATAAGTCTCATCATTACCATAAAGCAGTGCAAAGTCTGAGTTGGATCGGCTCCAGTGGGAGCTATTTTGTGGTTAGATTTCCCTGTGTACTCTGCAGCTGATTTACAGCTCTGTTGAATTAATGCTCACAGGTATTGAAATAGATTCAAAGTAGGGCCGTCGTCTGAATAGCGAGCCAACTCTCCCAGCGAAGGGAGAGTTGGCTCGCTATTAATGTGTGATGGGCATCATTATTACAATAAGCACACAGGATAATCACACCTCATTAGTTATGTTTGATATTAATGGGGACAATATAGATGCATTCCCCCTGTGTTTCAAACGGCTAAGCAAGAAAACACATTGTCTTTTATCTTGCCGCTAACGGAGTCTGGGTAAATTATGGGGCTTCTGTGCTGCTGGAGCCCGGGAGAGGGAATAGACAAACATTCCTTATTGATCCTCTGTGCGGTTCCGAGTTGAGCGACTGCATACATGATTGTTTGATGACAGAACTGATCCCAGCCAAACGCTGGAATGCTTGATGCACGATCGGGCTTTCTCAGCACTATTTTCTCACTATTTTCTTTTTAATAAAAGCTAGCCGTACATACGTGGCGGTTTTGGAATGCTGGGAAGTCAAGCAGGCCTCCAGGTATGCATGCGAGGGAAGGAAGGTCACGATAATCCACATTCAGTAACAGAATATGGCCGACCGTGGGTGCCGTGTGATAGTGAAATCTGTCAGATCTGCCTGCCCGCTCTCCTTCTCTGTGTGTCCTGCTTGAAATTTCTGTTTGATTCTTCGGTGGCGAGAAAAGGCAGTCATTAATACAGCGCAATATCATCCATGTCCTTTGGTGCTAAGGGAATCCTTTACCGCATCCCTCCTCCGAAGTTATGTAAATCAAAATGTGCATCAAAAGCCATTTGCCACATTAAGCACTGCCTGCAAATATATGTGTACATGCAAGCAACCTTGACGAGCCGAAGAGTCCCTGTTGTATCTGAAATTCCCTTACCTCATTTTAAAATCAACCATGCTTAAAAAATGAAGATATAATCAAGCAGCTAGCTTTGAAAATCAATGCATTCAGCTTGTTTACTTATGAATAAGAGAAATGTGCTATTTGTGTCCATCAGAAATTCTCTCTTCTCTTTTTTTTATCTGATCCATACAGGAGTAAAGAATCATGCATTATTCATACAAAACTTTAAATCTAGTTTGTATGTTTTCAATTCAGTTAGGGTGAGAAAAAAACAAAACAAGACTTTGGCACTGAAATATGTTTCGGAGAGTCCAGCTGAGAGATGTCTTCCCACTAAAAAAAATAAAATAAAATAACACTGCACACAAGTTTCTGCTGCAGAAACTGAAACGGGTCACGTCGGGCCGCTTGCGCCCGCCTGGAGTCGCGGCGGCGACAGTCGCTCTTGCAACTGGTCCTAAAAAAATGGGGTGTGATTTTCTATCTCAAGGCAACGGCAAAAGCAGAGAGATGTGTTCTCCTCCAGGACTGTTCCGCTCTGGTTAAGGAGTTCTTCAAGCTTGTTCTTGACATTTTATCCACGCTGGGCTTTTTTCGGCTCAGATGTCTGAGAACCATTGAGCGATTAGTCAGGAAAAAATTGAGGTGGGCGTGGTCAGTGCAGAAAAGAAGAAAAGAGAAGAAGCCTTTCCTGCCTGAACAGGAGCAGCTGGCCCGAGGTGAGGAGGAAGTACGTCTCTCGACACCACAAATGAAGATGGGAAATCATTTGTACAATGGTGTAGCCAGAACGTTGTGCACAGAGGAGACGTTCAGATGAAGAGTGCACCTCAGCACTTGAGTTGCTTGTGCAGCGCGGAAGCACGACTCCTTAACAAACATCCTTTCTCCTTCACCTTGAAAAATGAACAAATATCTCAGTTCCTATGGAGTCAAGATTTATAACACATTCAAGAACTCAGGACACGTCAACGCCTCCCACGAAGGCTGTGAAAGGCAACGCTTCAATGTAATTATCATTACACAAGTTATAATAGCACAAATTATAAAATACGACCTTACTAACTTCTTCCACCAGTCTGAGCTTTGCCCCTTTGTCTTTTGGCTGACCATCAAGCAGATGAAGAACTGTGAAAAGGCAAAGCGGTGCACGGGCTGGAGGGGCCCTACTTTAACATAATTACCCTGAGTATTTCCTGTTGCCTGGGTGATGTGCATTCAGGCTTCTTGAGACTTTTTTTTTTTAAACTTGATGGACAGCTCATACATGAAAATAAGAGCATGCACTTTCCGTCACCTCTCTTTTGAGTTTACCGTGGGGGCTTACTGTACCAAACCTAATAGCTCAACTAATGCCAACATCGGTCTTTTTTCTAAATTCGGGTGGTTTCCATGGTGAACAATGAACCCTGAGGACGGAGTAACATGCAGATTGGCCAGGGTTGGAAGACAGGGAGCCACATTTCTTTCGCATCATTGTGTCTCCTGTTCCCCTTGTTCTTGCTTTGATGTTTTGATTCCTGTTTTTTTTACTACTGTGGTTTATGGATTTCTCCCACCATCTGGATTTACCTGAGGAGGAGTGATCTGGCTTTGACCCATGTCTGCATACTGGCCGAGTTTGCGTCGATAAAATCAATCAGCGGTAAAATCAACCACCTCAGCTGCTCCATCGCAGCGTTCTGCATTAACCCAACGCATGTTCGCTGTGTTGGTGATAAGATCCTGTTGTAGCTAGTGTGATGAATGTCTGAACATCCAAATAACTCACTGAAATGGGTTGCTGGTTGTTGGATCCATCCAGGACAACTCAGCTCGCCTATTTACCCTCATTTACCAGCGATTTTTGCCCTTTTCAAACATGGCAGCAGCGCTGATGTACGATCAACTTACCAATGATAGATCACAGTTTGGGATAAAAGGAGTAATTATCTGAGGTGAGGGAGCCATATTTCAAAAACAGCAAAAGCAGTTATTAATAAGCAAATCTCCTGAGCTTTTCCAACTCATCAATACCTCCTTTGGGGATTTAGTGGATTATCACAACATTAAATTATCACGAAGCAGAAAATTACAATGTATGAAATGGAGTTAAAGTAAATAATAGTCAGATGCACCCCAGCAATGCAAACTAAACCTTTACCAGCTATATGTACTGGAATAGCATATGCAGATATATGTTTGCACTGTAGCCTTAGTGGGGACGGGGTTTCAGTCACGAGTGAGCCATCCATAGAAATGTTGACAAAGATCTTCCTCCATGGGCGGTAAAATGCTGCTCTGTCGTGTTTCTGCTGTAGGCAAACACACGTGATTTGAAGATGAATTTCAGCAGTTGTTAATTAACGTTGCCCATCAAACAATCAATAATGCGGTGAAGACAATATTCTAAAAAATCCTTTGTTTTCTAATGTGGCTACAACGAAACACTTGAAAATAAATCAATTTGGTTCCCCGACAGCCACTTGTAGATTAACGAATGCGTTCACTACGTCCACGGATCAGCCTTTTTTATTTTTTTTTTCCCCTTTGTTATATAAGATAATAAAGGGCAGCTGTCAGAACTCTTTGTGTTGGTCAATTGGATTCCTGTGGTGGAGCAGATTGAAGTGACTTGACCCGACATACACAAAAGGGTCTGAAAGAGAGAATGGATTTCTGTCACAGTTGGAAATGTAACGGCTTGATTGAACAGTGAGATATCGTATTGCTCATACTGATGTGACTAATTAGTCGCTGCCCTTGATAAATTGCACTTTATTTTACTTTCTATTGTTTGTTTCTGAGTCACCCTTTGCATCTACTCCCATGGTTGGGGAACAACAACTTAATCTGCAGCTTGGAAAATACACAGGAGAGCAGCCAAAGATTACCCCATCAGTGATGCGTATGCACCTTTAATACAGTGCTATATTCATTCTTTTAAAGCATTTGGAGCTTCAACACGTCGTGTGTTGTCATAGGAACATCTAGCGAACGTTATTCCATGAGCTTTCTTTTCCCTTGCGCTCGGTCTTGGCCAGCAATAGAGGGAAATCTGGGGGAGCGTTATTAACCTTGAATTGTTTGTTCTGCCTTACATGTATGCATGAAAGATCAGTCCCTAATTCCACCCCCGATAGGAAACCATTTACAAACCTGCCACAAAATGAAACCTGTCAAAAACCAACACAATTGAAATTTGTTAAATTAATGAGATGAAAAGGATTTAAAAGGGCGGCAGCAGGTAGACCAGATGACGGGGTCAATGGGAGACGCCACGAAACTGATTATGATAGATGATGACAGATTGGAACATTTGTGCACGCTGGGGGGAATTAATTGGAAAATCCGTAACCATTAGTTACCACCAAACAATTTGAATACATCTGATTCATAAAATCCCTGGCATTTTCAGATGCATGTCGGTGAAACCTTCAGCACAGTCTGAACGAAGGCTGGAGGACTCCTCTTACATCAGATATCTCTGAGTGTCTGGGAAATGCACTCCACCAGTAAGATGCATTGTTGGATTTAGTTCCTTTTCCTTAAAATAGTGTTTTGTTTTGGGGCTTTTTTCTCTCCGCTCTGCACAAACTACAGGGTTAAGAAAGTGCAAATACATTAATTTAGCCAGTGCAGATTTTTATAGTTGCCCCCTCGGTCTAAAATGGTAGACTGGTGTAACAAACTTCTGGTTAAATATTCAAATCATATCCCCACAGAGTTTTGAATGAAAATGATAAATGGAAAACAATTCTGTCAACATGGAAATTGCAGGTTGCGCGCTGTAATTACAAGCTCTCATATCCATGGAAAGGTGTTTGAATATGCAGATTGAACGTTGGAGAGCTCACTTCTGCGGCTGTAGATGTTATTTCCTCATTGGACGCCACGCAATGATCTGTGGTCAGGGACCGTTTTCATAAATAACCGAGTTCAAGATATTGTAAGAGCCGGGGAATGATATCGCAAATTCCTCTCCAAGATTGCAGAGTTCAAAAAATAATTGGACATCCGGGCAGTCATTTAGCTTAATTGGTTTCCCATGACTCGCTTCATGTAGCCGTTTTGCTGCACTGTACAGAAGAGCGAAACAGGATTCTATCACCTCTAATGATAAATTATAAACACTTCCACAGAACGGGGGGGGGGGGGGGGGGGGTGGGGAGCTAGCTAAAATATTGAAAAAATCTAAAAGCATGTGGTGATAATTTTCAATTAAAAATGCATTTTTGGCAAAAGAACTGAAAAAGTGTGAAATAATTTCCTTTGGCAGCCGCGGGGTCATTAGCATAGATAAGGCTTTATTTCCTGATAATTTGTTATTCCCACACTGTAACACATGGTTAACTACCTTGGTGGGACTGTGGTGCCCACAGCAGGTGCTCCTCAAGTCTGGAAGAATGTTGCAATCAGAGCCATGAAGGCAGGTGCCAGAATGAAATTTTCGATCCCAAAAGGTCCTTCAGACCCAATGAACTTCTAACTCAGCTGTTCTCCCCCTCTGTCGCACTAGTGAGCCCAGCCACAAATGCAGAGATTGGTGAGTAATAAGGTGAATCATTGCAATTTGTTAGAAAAGTCTTATAAATTCTTTAGCGAAACACTAAATTGAACGCTCAGTCGAGTGAGGGCGGGGAGGGTGGAGGTCCGGCTGGAGCCTCGGGCTCTTCGGTATGTTCCTCAGATGTTCCCGATTATGGACGGTTTGAAGCACCAGGGACCAGTGTCAGCATGCTAATGCTCAGCAGACACTTCCATTTCTGATTCCAATCGATATAATCAGCACTAAAAACCCAACCTGCTAATAGTAGTTGGTGTCTACATGTCTCTTGGCGTCCCCCCCCCCCCCCCCCCCAAAAGAGGTCAGCGTGCTTTGCATATCAATAGCAGCTGCTCTGCTGTTAGCTTGTCTGGGATTCGACTGCTGGGCGAAAAACACCACTCCAGCCAGACGCTTTGAAGTTTCGGCCAATATTCCAAATGTGTCAGTCTATCTGTATACGGTAGCCGCCGTCACGGCCAAGAAAAGCGTCTAACTGAGTTGAAACTGCATTTCTTTATTTCTCCCCACTGCAGCAGCAATTAGGAATTCAGCATCTGAGATGAAGTAAATATTGTGGAAAACTTTGCGTTCGAAAAGTGCTTTCGGGGCGGTTTTCTGCAGAACTGCAGCACTGTCAAAGTGGGCGGCGGTGCTGATGTGAAGGCTTGACCACACACGTCGAAAGAAACCTGCCACTTCTGCACTTTCCTCCTTCTTTTGGTACGTACCCCTGACCCGCTTTAACAAAATAATATAGTCAGCATCATCGCGCCGCTCCTAATGACATGTAATCACAGCGGTTTCCTGCATAATGCCTTCAGCAGAACTTTAAGGCGTCCAGGGACATTTTAGCAGATGGCGATGCGCGACTTCACTAAACTGAGCAAGATCAGATATCTTTCAATGCCTCAGTAAATAGACCATCACATATATTCAGGTTTAGAGAGGAAGATGGTGAATTTGGCTAATTTTCTTGATGGTTCAATGATGTGTTGCAGGCTGAAGGTTGTGAATAGCGTTGATTGACGTTTCTCATCTTTTATTTCCTCCAGGGGGTTTTAAAGAAGAGCGTTAAAGTTACTCATGTCAATCTTCACCCACTTTGGGGGGAAAAAAATAATAATAATGGGCCGCATCGCTGTTTGAAAACTCTTCATGTTTGCTTTTGCTGATTCCGTTCCGACTTGTAGCCCATCCCTTTTTCAAAGCAAATGAAAGCAAAGTAGGACCACAGCGGAATGTTAATGTGGAAGCAATTAGAAGTAAATCCGTGAATTTGACGGCGATGATGTTTATGCATTCCCGACAGCGGCGTTTGCTGAGACTGTACGGACTCAAACGTGATCTGAAACTTGTTTAAGGAGACCCTCCGTGGAATGGTCTCAGGGAAGCTTTTAATCAAATCTATGATTGAAAAAGTAAAATCAACATCTTCAAAGTCTCTTTTCTTATTATTAGCCAAACAGGTGTAGACAGGGAAAATGCTGTTTGATGATTTCTTGCTTATACGAGGAGCAAATCTTGGCACAGGTTGAATAGTTTTACAGTGAAATGTTTGTATGCTTGGACATTTCTATCTACTAAAGCTACTTGAACATTCCAGGTGGTCGAAAGAGGAGCAAACCATTGACCACTTGCTGTGAAATCCTTGGAAGATTTCGCCTCCTGGCCTGGTTTTCTCCATGTCCTGTAAGGGACTGGTGGCCTGTCCAGGTCGTGTCCCTGCCTCCCCATGGTGAGTCCTGGGAAAGGCTCCAGCACCCACTCCAACCCTGACTGGGTGCACATGGGTGGGGCTTGGAAGCAATTGCATTGGTGTTCAGCTCTTGCTGCAGAGCACGCATGTCTATGTGCACGTGCAGTACATGCACTTGTTATTTGTAATAGTGTGCATGTTTGACAATACACCAGCTGTTTGTATTCCCACACCGCTGTGCTGTTGCACGCTTGCAGGCCTGTGTGCTTTGGCAAATGTGGTTTTTCTTTTGAACCTGCAGGTCCTTCTGCAGTATTAATGACCTCTTAGATCCATTTATTTCCTTTACTGCCTCTTACTTTTCCTCAGGTAAATGGGTGAGTCGCTCACAGCAAATTTAAGAGGCTACTATTAGGTAGCATCATTAGCAACAACACCCCCGGACTCTCTCCGTGTTCAGTGCAAACGCGAGCGGCTGGCAGCTGGGTGCAGGACTGGGCGGCAGAAAATCTACACTTTTAGTGGGCAATGTATTAATATGAATCAAGCAGACAGTCTGGGATGGCTGGCAGCTGTGTGGGGTCCCAAGCCCCATCCCAGGATGCACCTTGGTCCCCAATAAGTGTGAGCAGCAATGAGGTGTATCATAGTGACTTTTAATTTCCCTGCACACCGCATCATATTTGCAACACACCGAGGGAGCTGTTAGAGATGCCCAGATTATTTTCTTTTGTAATTTTCACATCTTCACTCCCCCCTTCCTTCCTTCCCGAGCCCCCAAATGGAAATTCAATTTGTGAGAAAGACGTTTCAAAGGAGGCTATTTTCATCTTCCCAACAAGAGAATGACGAAGGGTTCTGTAGAAAAAAACGACTCCTCATTGACGTCCTTCCGTGTGACCTCGTCACCAGTACCGCTCTACCGGCTCCACAAGCTACTCCCCTTTCTGGTCCCCAACCAGTTTAAAGTGCTCTGCATCTTACAAACAGTCGATTTCCAAGGCAAAGTGTGCCACCTGCTTTTGGCAGCTGGGCACCCTGGCAAATGTAGATAAATGAATAGAGTCACCTGAGGGATTTTATGAATCTGCTGCTGCTTGGCAGATTTATTTGCTCACCGCCACCGAGAGCTGCACTGCTAAGCACAGATTACGGTATACAGCGCGGCTGCCCCTGCCCGTTCTCGTGCCCTATAGCCTTGGTCTGCACGCCCATGCAGCTACAGAGAGATCACTGACCTGTAATTCATCAGTATTGTGAATTGTAAACCACAGTTGTGCATTTTGTGGCATTTTGTGGCATCCCTCCACATTATCAGTAAAGCTCTGCAACAGATTGGATGATGCCCTTGGGAATCTGAGAATGTGTTTGTTTAATGTCTGATCTAATCTTACATCATTATGCAGGACATTAGTGTAAATCTTATAACAGCGTAATTACGCTGAATGATTAAATGTTGGGTTTTCACGTATAGCGAGACACTATGTGGCGTCTATATGGCACCGTCAAGAGTATTATTAGATGTTCTTTTGCTATTGTGTGTGCCAGATCATGGAATATAGTGCGGGAAAACAAATCAGGCTAATGCTCAGTGAAGGTCAAAAGATTCTAGAATGCAATAATTAGCTGTATAGTGTTCAAAAGTATGTACTGTATGTCGCACATCACAGATGTCAGAGAATGAAATCTTGACTGATTCCACAATATAAACATTACTCATGACCCACTGAGGCCTCCCTATATTTAGACTGGCTCCCAATCAAACAGTGGATGGTTTCTTGGAGATCTCCTCCCAAGAAATGAGATGGATTAAATCATCCAGCAAGTAGAGGTGATCGGTCGCTATTGTTAATGCAGGGTGCCCTGTTCCCACCCTCATGAAGGCTGTTTCTGATGGTTTAGGCAGAAGCGTTAATGCAAGTAACCAGCTGGAGGTCAATCTGGGGGGGCTCTTCCTGTTCCTCCTCACGCGCTGGAGAAGATAGCGGTCTTGCTCCTGTGTGTGCTCCCTCACGGTCCCCTCCTCCTCTCCTGGTGTACTAGCCTGTCTCTCTGTGTCTTCTTCATGCTCCTAACGCTGTGCTGTGGACACAACAAGCCTCCTGGCCGCAGCATGTATGTATACGCACCATCCTGGAGGAGCTGCACTGCCTGAGCAGCTTCTGCCCGACGCTGATACAGCCTCACGCTGCCACCAGCGGCAACGGCGGAAGGATAACGAAATGGCCTGTGGCCACCACCTGCAAAGCCATTCCTAATAGAGGCTCTAATTGCCTCTCCTTTCTACCTGCTGGCTGTCCTGTTTGCACAACAGCACACAACATTAATTAACAACCATTGTTTTCTAATTGGTCTTGTTGATATCCTGGAAATGACTTTTCTTTCCACTGTGATAATTGTGCATTTCCTTATTTTGCTTTGCTTCTTTTCCGAGCAGTGTAATGTAATCAGACTATATTCTAATCATACATTCATAATCTGTAGTTTATCTTGCAAAAGAAAAATGACCAAATTTCCTCTTCGCCTGAACGCACCTTCAGTCTCTTTCTGGCGGAGCGGAGCTTTTTAAGCGTTTCTCAGCCCTTTTGAAAATTAGGTCAAACTTCAGACCCAACACACAGCAGCCAGAGAAGCGTCTGACTCTGAGGGGAGTTCTGACACCGAGGTGGCTCCAGTGGCCGGAGGCACTTGGTCACCTCACTGGTCCACCAAAATGATTACATTTAACTTCGTTGTGACCCTCTAACCCAAGAACAAATCCAGCCTGGTTTTCAGAAATGTTCACAAACAGGATTTGTGCTGTGCAGTGATTTATGGATGGATTTGTGAGTTTGTTTAGATTGTTCAGCAAATTAACAACATTTTAAGGAATCGGGGAAACAAGCACATATTTAACCTACTTTCCTCTCAGATTATGAATCCATTTTTAAAAGTGGGCTGACTCTCCCATTATCAGAGCGGACCCATGGGTGTTTTTAATAGTCTCATTAATTAATTGCACATAAGCAGCTGTTCATTTTCTTTTTTATTGGCTTTAGGCGTGTGGGAATAAAGAGGTCCGTGCAGGGAAGGAAAACAAACATCACGTGTAACAGTGACATGCAGAAGGATTTGCATATTTACAGCGTTTGGCAGTGGAGAGGACCTGATTTTTCACTTCTGATGGGTGACTTCAGCTTGAATTTAGCATAGCAGATACAGATTTTGGAGCTCTGACTGGCTGTAGCATAATTATGAGAATTTGTTATCCTCCAGCCTGTAAATATAAACTGCATAAAAACCAAATGATGATTTCAGTTTACAGAAAATAAAGACAAAACGCTTTAGAATCCAGACACTGATGTTTAGAACATGTAGTGGTGGAAGCTTTTGTACAACTGACACAACATTAATAAGTAAATAAAAAAGCTGATCTCCCTGAACAGGCGAACACTGTTCTTGTTCTACGGTTCCCTCCAGCAAAGAAAGTCCTGTTCAGTCACATTTGTTTGCAGCATTATGCAAACATTAGTAGATAGTTTTCAACAAAAGGTGGGGGAGGACGGAGAAAAGAAATATGAACTCAATTAGGGGGAAAAGGTGGATCACGGGTAGATGCGGAAGAGATTTTACTTTACTACTTTTACTTTACTACTTACTGTTTTGTTTTTTTTACGAAGGAACAAAATGTGGAACAAAAAATCACCTATGCTACAGTTAGCTTGTGGTCTTCAAACAGGCTGCTGATGTAATTGCTTTTCTTCATTTGGCGACTAACACAAACACCCTCAGAAATTATTTTGGACTGCACAGACACAGGAGTGGCTGAGGCAAACATGAAACCCTGAAATCCCCTGCAATGCTCCGCGTTGCACATTACAGATGATTACAGTAGAAATGTGACTCGCTTCTTTTGCTGATTTTCTGCAGCAGCTGATTCACTGAGAGAATAATTTATGGCAACGCTGACTTGCAATTACCAACTCTGAAGCACCTTCTTCTACCCACACTGTTAACAGACCCAAACAGACTCGCGCCTCGCGGCTAACCGTGCATCACTGCTCATCAGAGGTGATTGATGCAGTGCACGCGCTGTCGTAAACCGTTACACAAGTCTGGGTATTCGCAGTTTAGAACGCCTCGAACGACTCCAGACTCATACAGCTTTTTCAGACTGTATGTTAATTAAGTGGAATTCAACTCGGAGAGATCCGATTGGACTGCTGGTGGGTCTCAAAGTGGGTCTCTCACCAGACGGTCTGAGTCAAATGCTCGTTAGGTGTAGGGGGTTTCTGCCTGGTAGTAAGGGCGCTTAATGACTTGGGAGTTGCAAGTTCTGAATAGTGTGGTAAGACTAAGGCAGGAATCACTGGCCAACCCCATCATCATCATTACCACGGTGGGCCCGGAAGGGCCCTCGCCTGCCAATGCTCCCTGGGCGCTGCCCACTGCTCCACTGTGGTGAGATATTCTTATCAGAATGTCATTTATTCTTACCTGCTGCTGTGCTAAAGACGTGACAGGCAGCCACCTGCCACCTTCCACTTCTCGTTGAAGTCCAGATAAAAATCTAAGCTACAGTATAGGAGGGGAAAAAACTGTAGTCAAGCTATGATTATAGACTGGAGTTTTATCGGAATGAGTGACGTGGAACATGTAATTGTTTTGTTTTGCTTCTTGGGCCTCTTTTTGCTGTGCCCTTTTATGACAGTTCACTCAGGGGAAGTTGCACAATGAGTAAAGTGTAAAGTTTACCTCTGAAGCAGCCACCCTCCGTGTTGCAAAAGAGTTTTGGACCATAAAAAAGCCCGAATGCCTCATTTTCTGAGACCACAGGTGTAACTACTCAGCTGCTTTGGGATATAAGGAAAGGAGATATCATTAAAATAAACACATTTCTAATAATCAAATGAAATCTGGACTAGCCAAAGCTGCCCATTGCAAATGCTAGCCTCGCACGTTTTTGTTGTTTGTTTTGTAACAAAGGCCAGCCCTCCTGTTCTTGCACAGTTGAGAAAATAAGTGTACAAGCAGTGTCTGCAGAGACCCTAAACTTTCATTGTATTTTCTCGATATTTTCGCCGTGTTTGTGATATTTCTGGCTGTCAAGTTGTCGGCGGCTGTGCGGCCAAGCAGATCGTAACCGGGCTACATCTCTTTCCCCATCTCTCGTCTGGATTTTCTGTGTGAGCCGTGAGTTTATATTAAACAAAACAAACAGAGAGACACAGGCACGCAAATAAGTAGACTGGAACGAGGCACGCACTCAGGCAGCATCCGCACAAATTGAGCAATGTGGCAATGATGTGGATTGATAAAAGTGTTTAGTAAGGCTAATGCGCCCTTTCCTCGTTCCCTGTCCAGCTTCCTCATTTGCTGCCCCCTCTCTCGCTTAGCAGCATAAGGGCTGCAGCTCGTGGACTTTATTGCAGACAATTCACATTCGTATACGGGTGAAAGTTTATTCAGCGGCCTGAAGTGTGTGGACAAGGATTCTATAGCCGCAGAAACGTGCTTTAATGATGCAAATTGCAGCTCTCCCTGTGCGTTCTTGAATCTTTAATGTTCATTTAACCGTCGGTACGATGAGATTTGTTTCTTTGGGGACAAAAGCAATGTTTGTTTCATCATATTGTCTTGGAGCTCAGGGTCCATTTTTATTATTTTTATGCTCCCCCCAAGATGAAATGTCACACTGCTGATGTCATGCAGGGAAATGTATGCAAGCACACACTCCAACATGTTTTACTGTGCTAAGTGACCCTTGACTGACCACTGACCTCCTGTTGTAACTGTCTCAAAATTGATTCTTCCTGTCTCCTTGTTCTCAACCTCTGTGTCCTCACTGGCATTGGGAATGAGTCCAAGGGCCCTAAATGTTCAGTCTCCATCCTTCCAGCCAGTAAAAAGCCACGTGTGTCTATTTTATAGGAATGTCCAGCAATAACCTGTGTAAAAACGTTAACTTTATGTTCCCAGTGATACTTAAACATGATACTGTAAAAATAAGATTCTATTGCAATCTTAGTATCCTGCCACTGGGGAAGAAAAAAGGCCAGTTTGCCTCCCAAAAGGATTATGGGTAAATATGGGCCAAAAAGATCAATACACCAATATGTTTCCATCCTTCAAAATTGAATAACAGATGTTGGCTGCAAATACTAACATTTTAATGGAATAAGGCTTTCTAAATGCCACTCCTGTCTCCTTGTCGTGGCACTTATGAGTAAAACAAAAAAAAGTCAAAATGGCCCAAGAAGAAGAACATTTTAAAAGCTCAACTTTGATCGAACAAGCTATGGAAATATACACAAACATGCAAAACAAATGGTTTTGTTCATGCTTCCATAACCGCATAATCACAAAACAGAAGTCACTTCCGAGATACTGAAAAGCTGTTTTTGGCAAGACCACAGTCAAAGTTCCGGGTGAGCTGACGCCTTTTCCACGTTGCCGCAGTCTCGCAGTCAACTGCTGGAAAAAACATCCACGTAATGACCAAACGCAGAGCTCACTGAGAGAAGGCAGCACTAAGTAGAAGAACTACAGTTAACCTGCAGCCATCTGTCTTATCCCTTATGCCCCCTTTATGAAGTCAAATGCTTTACAATCTGCAGTTTTACACATATGCAAGAACAGAGGAGTGAATGATTTATTTCCCCACTCTTTTCCTTTATGGGGGCTGTTGCTTTGGTGGTCTCTGGCCCATAAAAGAAACACACCCTCGTGTTTGCACCTCACTGCACTCACATCACTGCTGTGGACGCGTCTATGGAACGCACAGTTCAACAGCGAACACCAAACTATTCTAACTCTACCCCCCTTTGACCACCGAGGCCACTCTGGCCTCCTTCTGAGCTCTTTTATGTGGCAAATGATTCAGCCAAGATTGAATCTTCCAGCCGTTAACAATAAAGTGGATGGATTTCAACCTGTGAATATTATACAGAGAAAGGAAGGTGGCGGTGCATCAGTCACTTCCATTTCCCGAACATCTACTGTATGTTATTATGGCAATCCATGTGCAAATGCAGTTTCCCTTGCTATTTATCAAGGCGCAGGATGTCACGCAACCATCCCCTGTGTCATAATCAAACGGATACAAACTCAGATGCAGCTCCTGTAGAGAACATCAGGCAAGGCAGCTTTGGATATAGCAGCCCATCAGTCAAGCAACATGCTTACAGCCTAATCTAAATTTGATGGCTAGTGGTGAAAAACAAGATTAAAATGTGAGCGCGTGCGTATCGTTCGGGGAGTCGTGGAGTTCCCCGCCTCAGAAAATGCACGGGTTTGACAAATAACTACATCAGAGAGCTCAAAGCAAAAGTTCCGCCGGTAAGAAAACATTCATCAGCAGCCTGATGGCGTTCCAAAAAGTGTGCATCACGCTGCGAGAGCCGAATCAGGCAAACCGATCAACTTAGAAGGATAAACACAGCTAAACTGAGAGTTTAGGAATGAGCTGCGGACAATATACTTTTCATTACAACAGTTTCGGGGAGGGAACAAAGGCAAGATGGTGCGACGGCGCTTCAGGAGGAGCCGGTGAATTTAATCTCTGTAGATACACATCAGTCTATCCAAGCCAGCAGAGCCTTACAAATCTTGTGCAAATGTCAGCCAGGTGCTGAACAAACGAGACAGAGACGCTCCTCCAGGAGACAGAAGTTTGGGTCTTCCTCCTGCCAGCATTAGCCCTTCACACGCTCAGCACGAGGCTAAACGACGCCAATGAGTCGCAGACCATATGGATAAACAACTTACATTTCAGATTGCGTCTTTTAATCCCTGTGAATTCTGACAAAAACACTTAAAATGTGTGACGTTTGCTTTGCAAAGAGGAACCCGGGGCCCAAACACATTCCAGATATCAGGCGCGTTCTGTTATATATTGACTTTTTTAATGGTTAAATCACAGCGAAGCCGCGTGCGATCCAGGGGAGACGTTTGGTTTCGGCTTCTCTGCAGCCTGGCTGTGGGAGAAAAATCACAAAACTGCAAGTAATGAGGGCAAAAGCCAAAAACAACAATGCTGTTCTTGATTCAGCCGCAGTTAGCAATATACACTTCACCCTCGGGCCGTGTCCACACCGGGCTATTTTTTATTTTTTATTTTTCCTGAAAATGCTCCCTGGATAACGCTGAAAACGCTGGTGTTAGATGTCTCTACTTTTGCCAAATAGCCACTGCTACCCACACTCCCATTTCCGTGCATCCTCTTGATCCTTTTTCCCCTCATCCCTTCCCTCTGCCCTCGCAACCCAACGGACTGTAGAAATAATTAAGATAATTGCAAAGGAGCTGTGAGAACAGAACCAGTATCATGTATGGCCGGGCACTGGAAGTGTTCTGTTCCCAATTTGTTTTCAAAGACGTTGCAGTCATGTCATGAAATAAAATAGCACAATGCAATAAAGAGCAACCCTGCACACGGACGCCAAACTTGCTTTCGTTCATTCGCAGCCGTGTTTTCCAGTCACACAAATGCTACATTACTGATTTGCATTTTTTAATATATGCACATATTTACACAGTGTTTCATTATTCACGCCATTGTTGGCTCCCACACGACGCTGCTGCATTTAAGTCACCGCACATCAGATTTTCCACATTAATTACTTTACAAACCTTCGTCAGCCTGCTTAGTGACTTATTAGACCAGGAATTCCATTACAACACTGTTCCTTTGTTGAATAAGCTCAGAAAGCCGGCGGAGGATCGATTGAAATGACTTTGACTCTCAGGTCCCTGTGAAGTCGCAAACATAGGGGCAAAATCTGACAGGTCAAAGAATAAAATGAAGTTATCATCATTGTTGATCTTGAAATGGTGGCTAATTCAAAACAGATCAATGATTGGTTAAAAAGACTTGCTTAGTTTATCTAAAGGCCTTTGTCAGCGTGCTCTCCTGCATGGCCTTCAAGCTCATATTTAATTATCAGTGATTCGTTTCTCAGTGTTTAATCAATTTCTCTCTATTCTACCTTTTCTCCGAGACACAACAACTCCCTCGTGTACCCTGGCTTGTTACTTTCCACATCCAGCTCGACACTTCTCTACGACATGCGACTGTGTGAACAGGCTAAATGGTCCAGATGAAAATGAATCCACCCTTTGTGAGCGGGACTAAACAAGAACCATGCTTGCAAAATGTGCTTTGGAAATGCAGCCCAACATTTTTTTTGGCAAAAACGTTCTGAAAAATTTTAAAATCCCAAATTGACAACTAAACAGAAATTTGGGGCCACCTGCGAGTGAGGTGACCCGATCTTCCCTGTCCATCCTGCTCCCTGTTTAAAGTGAACGATCTTCCTTAGCTTCCATCTTTGACTTCTGCAGTTCTGATTTCACAATGTCAACTGTATTTGTTTCAGTAATATAATGTGCAATTTAGTCAAGTTTTTCCATTAAGTGCTTAAAAATGAAACTAACTAGGTGACAATATGATTTTCACCACACAGGGACGAACCGTTTGCTTGGAAAGGTTGACGCCAGCTTTGTACCAGGAGAGGCTCCATTAAACAGATCATAAAGCCTCCCTGCAGGTTATGTTCATGTGAATGGCTGGGTAACTCTGATCATTTCAGTTTTCAGGTTGTTTTGCACCTAATTAATGCAGTTTCAGGAAAGTCAGGAAACACGTGATTAGACCAAACCAAAAGCATCCCAAATGCCCCCTGCTGGTGGGTCACGGTGGAGGGGGCGGTTTTCATTGAGCTTGAGAGCCTGCACTAGTAAGATAAGCACACTGATGAGACCAACCTGTCCACATTCTGACATTTCCCTGAACACCAAGTCAAGAAATCTTAGCCACAGGCCAAATCGAAGCGTCTTAGTTGCCCCCTGGTGGCGGCCCGAGTAACAGGAAATAAACGTCGTCAAAAAAAACTAAAATCAAACCGCATGTTTATTCTTGAAATGAGTGTTAACTATCACGAGGATAAAAATTTTGTGAAACCCCAAAATGTTGGTTTGTTTATTGCAGGTGCACGTCCACTGCGGTGGTTTAACTTTATTTATAGCAGCTAGCGCTGACAATTATTCATACGGTTCATTGAAATGTGAAGAATGCCAACGTAGCCTTGAGTCGGAAGAAAGTTATCTAAAGGCAAAAAACACGGCCCTGAAAATTCAGAGGCACGAAAACTCGCTACGTAATTAGATGCGAAATTAGTCCATGCGGACCAATTAGGCAAGACAAGACGTGGGGGCTCTGTAATGCTTTGTCAACAGAAATGAAACCAGTACAAGGAGGCAGAAGGGTGGGGGGGCAGGACTGAAGGAGATACAGCAAAATGGAGGGGGGCATGAGAGCAGGAGCCCTGATTAAAGGGTAGAAAAGGATCAAAGGGAGTTTTTGGCATGTGTGTGAAGATTAAACAAACCTTTAGAAGAAAAAAGAGTCGCCTTATTTCCTCTATTAAGTTCAAATTAAATTTTAATGCAGAACCGCTGCTTGATCTCTTTTACAAATGATGATGCTTTGATTTGGAGCCTGGAAATGTCCGTGGAATCCCTGAACTCAGAGCCGTGTTTAGCGCTGAAAACCTCTGTACATTTTACGGTTCTCTTGCCAAACGCTGTTTAAGGCCGTCTGCTGCTGAATATGAAAAACACACATATTTGATCATTCAAGCCCAGCTTGTGCCTCCCCAAACTCGCTCTTTGCCCGGCCTACATGAGCCGGACGAAGGGGAGCATTTTGTGCCCAGACATCTGAGAAAGACAATCTCGTTCCCAGGCCATCAAGTACCATTGTTTTGGCATATCTCCTGACATCTCATCTGCAGACTGAATAGGTACCATTTAACATCTGGATGCACAAAGCTTTCAGAAGCTGTGCACAGTTTTTTTGAGTGCGTGTGCGTGCATGCATTCGTGTGTGTGTGTGTGTGTGTGTGTGTGTGTGTGTGTGTGTGTGTGTGTGTGTGTGTGTGTGTGTGTGTGTGTGTGTGTGTGTGTGAAAAATGACTCCATCTGTGCTTAGATTGCATTCCCTGCCATTCGTCCTGTCACCAGCCTGGGGTTTTCATAGGACAATGAAGTTTATAAAAGTTAACTTTGGAATATCATTTATTATATAATATATATATATATATATATATATATAATAATTAGAAATTAGCAATTCAGTGAAAGATGGACTTTACGTACATGTACAATGGTCATGAAAGAGAATAAGAGTGATGGTCCCTCTTTCTTCGATGTGGTTTAATTCATTTAGTTTGGTGTGTTAATGTTTCGCTTTTACGTGTTTTAGCTTGATCACCTGCTAGCATTAGCACGCTCCTGCGGCACAGCCATAAAACCTTGACTGGCGGGCTGTGCAGGTTGTTTTCGCCGCACTTGAGCACCTGCAAGGGGAAGATAAGGGCACCGGTGATAACAACCTGTCCATATTCTGACATTTCCCCGGACACTCGGCGATGAACTGCCGACCAGAGGAAAGGCTGCCAAAAAGCGGAGCAATTTCTGCACATAGTTAGGGGGAAATAAAACTGGAACTAATTTTAATGTGTAATCCCCACTGCTAATCACATCGCCGAGTTTCCAAACAAGACAATAATCGTAATCAAGCTTTCAAAGGAGCCATTTGCAAGATGTTGAGTCCCATCCAAAGGTTGTCAAACATAGACGCGTGGGGCCGTTGACTGTGAGCAGGAACCATCACCGTGACAACCTGGGAAACAGATGCAACAATCGATGATGGTCTTTCCTACGTTAAAAATATGCAAAAAGCAGAAATTACATGTTAGTGTATTTGCTTAATAGACAAAGACGACGACCTTAACAATTGAATGTTCTATCCCTGGTAAATTAAAGTCTAACCTCATAACTGAAAGGATAAAATATCACAAAAGTTCCAAACCGCTCACTGCTTCGGTGATGAAAGCACACGTCGTGAAACCCCCCGTTTGTGGTCGTGATGTAGGACATAATGCATTTACATTTGTCACAGCTGGAAAGGCGTTCAGCTCCGCCACCCCCTCCTGAAGCTGCAGCAGCCCAACTCAAACCAGACAAACTGATCAGCTCCTCGTCGACATCGTTCCTTTCGTATTAGCACATTAATCCGTGTCCGTGAGCTGTGTATTTGTTTTAACAAGGTCTAAAGAGCTTGACATTTCAGAAGGTGAGAGTTGCTATTTCAGAAGCACTATCCAGCGTTCGCTGCCGTTCTGATCACCGCTCTTTATCCAAATGTAATGTGATCCATGTCGCCTGTATTTGTCTGACAACGTCTCTTCACCAACTTCACCACCACTTTACCGTTGCGTTGCCGTAGAAATAAAAGCCACTCAACTTACAGCAAACGCTGGAACAACACTTGACTTTATCTTTCTCCACTTCTCTTTCGTGGGTTTTTTTTCCTCGTTTCTGTTGAGAGAAAATGTGCATTCAACACTTTCTCATATAACACGACCTGCATATGGTGAGGAGCGACGCCGCTATCTCACCTTCTTCTCACACCTCAGTGGGCCACAATTGGAGCAAATACGGTTGGCTTGTGCGTGGAGAGATTGCTCTCCTGTCGAGAGCGCCGTTTTGCTTCCAAACAAGTGCAAGTGACAACGCGACTTGTTGATCCTCGGCCTCTGCTGACATCAGAGGCAACCGCGGCGCCGATCATTATTGGAATCGTAGCAATCAGAGCTTTTTCCAGTCTCGTCGGTGCTTCCACAGTCCTGAGGAACAGCAAATCTGTGTGAGCCAAAAGTGGAAAAGGAAGTGATTAAACATACGGCGGCGTACTGAGAGGCATCGTAGGTAAAATGAGCCAAGCTATCAAGAAAATGGTTTCAGCGTTGATCGCCTGCACTGAAAGAGCTTCCTTCAAAAGGATAAAAATGCAATTTAGACACGCGGAATACGGGTTTCACGCCTTAGTTATCTAAAACCCAAGTTGGGTTTAGGAAATGATATGACAAAATCATGAAATTAGTGCATTAATGTAAAATCCACCAGTTAACTTCCCCTCATCCTCCCATAAGTACTGCAATGCCCGTGACATTAAACACACTCCTATTGGTTTCAATTGTATTTCAGCTTCGTACACTTCAAAAGAAAACATGACACACAATATTTGCATTAAGATTGCGCTTGTAGCCTGAATCTGATAGTATCCTGAATTCATTTCCATACAGCGGATATTACTGCACTTGCAACAGTCTTGGCCCTAATCATAATTCCCTTTAAATTTTGCATCTGCAGATGCTCAGGCTGGATAGTTCTGGGCCTGTTTCAACATTTCCCTAAAGACTGCAATATAATCTGATTTATCAGGAGCTACAAAAACCAAGTAAGTGTTTGCAGAGGACCTGTTTACCAAATATAAATTTTATGAGATTAAATTATTCATACGGTATGAATAAACTGAGGAACGGCTGCCTAAAATTCCAAACACTGCTCTGCGGTAACAGCGGTCACGAGCTCTGTCAGTCCCCCATTTTTCTAACCCGCGTGTCAGAGCACGAGGTCACGCAGTTGTACGCGCGCTGTTGTAAATGTGTTGCTGTCGTAAAGATTTTGGCGGCAGCCTGGGGTTGAAAAAACAAAAACCTGCTCAAGAATGGATTTTAGCTTTCCAACAGCAGCGCAGTGCTTTAAGAATTAGCAACTTATTGGATTAGCATCACAGCAATTTAGCAGCACGTCTAGCGGCTCAATGGTGCATTTTTTCTTTGCCACAGTTGGAGGAGCTTCCTGACTCTGCCTGCTCGCGCCGGTTGCCATTGTGCGGTAAAAGACACTGCTGCAGAGTTTCATTATGATTGATCAACACACAGAGAGAGCAGCTGTCCTTTTGTGGGTGCGAGGCTACCGCCGGGGCTGTCTGAACGTGTAAGGAATAAAGGGCCTTTATTGCATCATCTTAAAGCACCGTTTCACAGGGGCATACCTCGCCGAACTGCCAGGGTATATAATTGCTGCAGTTCTGTGGAGCCTAACAAAAAAAGAAGGGAAAAAAATTCTAGGAAGGCTTCTAAAGAGCAGAGCACTTTATTCTTAAAGGTTTCAAGGGAGAAAATATCCACCAGTCTGATTCTTAAAGGCAGTTAAATCTGCATATGAAACACAGTATGTACACGCATGTACGCTTGTATAGTTAGAGGGATAAATACTGGGTGAACACCCAAAGGCTTTACATGGAATAATCTCGATGTAGAATCTAATATTCATGCTGGCCTACCATGATTTTAGATGACTGAGTCGGGCGCCACGCTGTTCCAGAGCAGTGACTTTGGGGTGGGTGAAATTAGCCCAGTAGTCGTTCATTATCCTACTCGGCGTGGCATCGTTGTTAGTGGCTCCTTTATTTATTATATTTGCTGAAAAACATCAGTCAAGGTGGTGCCTTTGTTGTTGGAGTTTGTCCAGGGGTTTTGTCCAGCCCATCACTGTGGTGTGAGGACGGACATGTCAGGAGCAAAAGTGGAAATAAAGAGGAAAGCGCGATTTCACCCCAAACATGCAGGAAACGCTTGTTGTCCAGTTTATTTAAGAGCCTGTCTAATATTGTGTTTATTGTTTTGGGGGTCGAAGCGTCGCTGTCTCTGGAGCACAGGGGGTGACAGTAGGAGTCTGCTGCCCTGTAATACCCTGCAGTCCCCTCACACGGAGACATGAATTATTCATATCACTATGACCTTCAAACAGGCTTCAATTATGAGGCGAGGTTTACACATGTCCGTCCGGGGTTCTAGACGATCAAACCAGACCTCGGTCTCCACAGCCAGGGTAATGAAGACCATTGCTTCATTGTCCTATGACTGTCTCACCAGTATCTGTGATATATGTTGAGAAGCTGGCAGAACCTAAGGAGGACCATTACTACCATTGAGCTTAGAAAAGATGCCACAATCATTGCTGCATGAAGAGAACTAGCGCACCTCCAACCACCTACCACGCCAGGAACTGTTGGATGGGTTCATGGTACATGGGCCACCATGCGTAGTACCTAGCAGATGTCTTACTGACTTTCTCCTCCAGAAAGAAGGTCCTTAAGATCCTTATCATAGATCCTTTTTTACAATGTGCTCCAGAGTCTATGTGGATTTCTGCTGCTTCTCACACATGGGTTAAATGAAGGGAAGAGATTTGACTGTAATGTTGTATATCTTTCCATTGTTAAACAACCCTTAAATGGAGTTAAAGTTTAGACATGTCCCATGTCATTTTTGAGGTGTAACATCTTAACCTTGGTGTGGTCCAGTTGCTCCATCGATGTAAGCTCCTACTTACAGTAGGAGAGTTCCTCCAGAGTTCCTCCTTAAGCAAGGAACCTGCCTACTTGGAGTCATCATTGGGACGTTTACTCAGGAAGGATTTGATTGAAATCCTTCTTTTGACTCAAGACAATTCCATGTTTATGGACAGTTAGATCAGCACTTACTTACTTACTTACTTACTTACGTGCGTGCGTGCGTGCGTGCGTGCGTGCTTGCTTGCTTGGTTGCTTACTTACTTACAATGGATAGATAGATAGATAGATAGATAGATAGATAGATAGATAGATAGATAGATAGATAGATAGATAGATAGATAGATAGATAGATAGATAGATAGATAGATAGATAGATAGATAGATAGATAGATAGATAGATAGATAGATAGATGATCAACACAAGTTTAGATCTAATTTCTTTCACTTTCTTCCAGTTGCTCTTCAGTGTGAGTGCATCCCCTATAGCATGTAATAAACTGTATTTCTGTGAAAAACGGAATCTATGCAGGTCAGGGGTTCCTTTAATGCCTCCACTTCCCTGATGACAACATCCGAGTTGGCTTGCTTGGAAAATGCACTTTAATGCCCACCCACACTGAAAGAAAAGAGAAATTAGGGACCCATTAATGCACAATAGCACCGCATGCTATAATTTTACTTCCCTTACTTCCCTCCACTCTCCCCACACGCCACTATGACGTGCGCTACACATGTAGCACACATGCACGTCCAGCCATAGATGTAGATGTTCAGTGTGTTGCACGACGTTCTCCATAGCAACAGTGGAGCTACCTGTCTGAGCATACAGTAAGGATCAATAGGGTGAGAGAGTTAGCAGCGCTGCTAGAGGATGATGCCAGCTTTCATTATTATGTGTTAGGATTCATCTTTTTTAGAATCTTTTAACATTTAGGCCTAAACTACATAAATAACAATGAGGATTAACATTAATTCTGTCTAGAATTGTGCCTCTTCTCACATCCCATCTGACCTGTAATAATTCCCTGAGACTGCCGCATCTCATTACACATTTGAATTTGCCGGAGAGATTTTCTATCTGCAAATTCTCCTACTGGCAGATTATTGCCCAGTCATAAAAGGCTGAGCACAATACCCCAATCCTCACTGCCTTGCATTTCCCCCTCTAAGCTACTGGATGAAATTCAAGTTTTATTACTTGTTTTTTAAACCCCACATCTGCTCCTTGGACCCTATAGTACCATTAGATCTCTCACATCCACCAGCCAAATTGTGAAGCGGTCTCATTCTTAAACGGTTGAAAATGGAGGGAAAATGTGAAAAGGGCTCGACAGATTGCGGCTTTAAACACACTTTTAATGGCGAACCCATAATTTTGCATCGCTGTTGTTGATCCACATCTGCAGCGTTGTGGCCAGTTTTATAGGGTTTAATTTGGTGTGAGATAATGTCACATTTACGTTGACACTGACAATAATGCAGTTTGAAAGGGATGCATCAATATCGAGTCTGTAACACTATTTCAGCCTCTCAATAATGTCTCCTTCAGATCCAGACTTCAACACTCTGACTTAGAACGCTGCCCCTAATGTATCTCTAAAGCAATTACAGCGTGTTTCAGGGACTAACGACTTTAAGCAGCTTTTTTGGCTCCATTTTCCGTCGTTACATAGAACATGATCTAATTAGACCTTATTGTAGGGCTTCAGGATTCATAAGATTTATCCTGCACCTTGGCATATTTTACAGTTAGACTTTCACAAGCCACCGACAATGGATTTATGGTCTGTTAGACAGTGTCTGTTAGATTCCACCGAGTCATGGAAAAACCACTGGCTCAAAATATAGAACGATACATCAGCAAAAAGTCTTAAGAAGTCTCCTAGATATGCACATATTTTAACTATTGCACATCTTGGCGATGCGACAAACGCCCGACAGTTCAAATCATCTTTTTTCGATAGTTTAGTATTTAAAGGTCTATAGTTTTTAGATGCCACTTCAACCTCGGGTCTCTGAATATCTATTTTAGTCAACATTAAAAATACATATTTGTTTTTTCTAAGTTTAAAACAAATGGGGAAATAAACAAATATGAAGAATTACTGCTCATTAGCGAGGGGTTAGCGCCGGGGTGAAACGTATCAGCATAAATCACATGCGTTTGGATGGCAACACACGCCACTGTTGTGTGAAGCTCACCGGTATTTTTAGTGTCCATATTATACTCATTCACTCATTCATACCGCTCAACATGTGTCGCATCCACTGCCATCATCTTAATAACTGTTTATCAATTTCTATTTTGAAGGAGGGAATGCAACCATGAACGCTCTGACATCATTTAGTGCTGCGGCACTCAGCGAATGCGATCGTCGTTTTTCTCTTGATGATCTCTGCACTGCGGTTTCCAAGTGATTTTCTGCTGCCTGGAAAGACGTTTCATCATCCCAACAATGTGAACAAAGCTGTTGTTTGTTTCTAACTGGTTGGTTTCCTGCTAACTGATGAATAATCAATAACAGTGAGGGGAGGCTCCTCCCAAAAACCACAGAAACATGCCGAGTCAACCGTGGCAGCTGAATTTAGTCCCAAAAAGGAGCCCAAGAAGGAAAGAGTCTGGACAAGACAAAACCACTGGGTATATTTGCTCTATCTACTGATGGAAAAAGCACTTTTATAGGCTCATGGACCTGAACTGACACAGCCTTTATACAGGAAGAAAAGCTAAATAAAGATCAAGAGTGGCCTGGGTTTTCTCTTACTGGGCGCTCGTGTTGTTTGGATGTGCTTTGTAGACATGGAGGAGACCCGCAGCTGTGTCCCCGTGGGAGTCCTGTGGTTGGCACAGCAGCAATGTGCAGCACAGCATGCAACCGGGTCCCTCTGACAAAGGTGAAGCTGTGCTGGCTCTCCAGGCAAGTTGTGTTTACACGGACACATCTAAATATTCCGTATATATGCTGTTTATCTAACCTTCAGGTTTTTATTAAAAATCCTGACTTTATTATAAAGTAAATGATTTGGATAGTCGATGTTCGTTTCTTCTTCTACCAGTTTATTTTGATTTCCTTGAATTATTCAGACTATTGGATCTGTGTTGCACGCCTTTGCTTTGCCCTATTATGATCAAGGCAAAAGAGAGCACAGTATAGCGGATCCACCCCCTCATGCATTCTTTGACTATATCAAGAATCCTTATTTAGAACCTTTTGGTTGCACGCTAGCTTCTGATGACTCCCGCGAAACCCATCAAAAGTGGTCGACAACATCTCTCCTTCGGCTCTGCAGGAAACTTAAAGAAGTGCCAAGCTCCAGGTGTGGAACGCTGCCAAATCTACCCCGGGAATCTTAGCATTCCGACACATCACCGTGTAAATGTGATGGTACAATTAGCTCATTCACTTGTTCTCGGGAATTTGATACTGTTTTTGTGGCCAGATCACTTCACTTTTAACTTGTCAATGTGCAGCTTCACGGGACGTTTTTATAAGAAGTTTAATTAGCGCTAAAATTCCCACACAGGCAGAGAATACAGAGCGGCCTCTGCAAGGACCCCTCACGAGAGAGAGTCGCTGCTCAGAAGACACAGATGTGGTCTCGAGTGCAGTGACAAGTGCATTCATTTCTGACAATTTGGCAGGAAATTCTAACTATGGATGTTGGATAAGGGCCTCAAGATGAATCACGAGGAGCAAGAAGACGGATTCTTGAAAGTGTTGAGAGTGAACACGTCTAGAGAAGATCCAGGTGCTCCTCACACCTCCAGAGATGCTCTTTCACGCCAGGTCTCTGCCCTGCGCTCGTGTTAAGTGCTTTTGGCAACAGGTTCTCATTCCCAGGCCTCCTGAACATGCTGGGTCAGGCACCTACGGCTGTAGAGGAAGGTGGCTGTTACTGAACTGCTCCTGCTATGAAGAGAAGATTTTTAGGTCCTGAAAGTTTTTTCTTCCTTTAAATAGTAAAAGATAAAAATAGAAATTAGTGTTGGCTTTTTATAATCTCAGTTTGTCTTAGTTTTGTCTCCTGGGGTAAATAAATAGTCTTATTTGATCTGTGTTGACAAAAACGTGTTCCACTGTTTAATTTTTTTATTTTCTTTTTAATCAATTCTACAAATAGAGAGGCACCAGCACTGCTGACATTCCGCCATTCTTTGTTCCATTCCAAGGATTCCGTGCTGAAAATGTGTGGAAAAGGTGCTGGTGTTGTACTGGCGGGTTCTTTTGAATGTAAGCAATCATGTACAGACGCCGTGCAATTTCCAATCCGTCACAAAGGTTTCAGACGAAAACCTGTAGAAAAAGAACGTGGACGCAACGTCTCCAAAGCTCAACACGCGTTTCCTACGTTTGCTTCATTTAGTTCATAATATCACAGCCACAACAGCGTTTCCATGGTTTCTCTGTTAGTTCAGGGAAAAGAATGTGTCCACTGAGGCAACGTACACCCGTTTAAAAAGGCCTCATTAACTAAACACAGATTTATACAACAGGGGCAGAAGTCAGCAGAAGCGGAGACGGAGCTGAGAGATACTATATGATCAATAAGTGTTTGAGCTCTCTGATCTATGATCCATCAAATCAGGTCGCTGCTGCAACGCAGATTTCTGGCTGCACGATGACCTTATGTCAGCTCTGACCCGTTGACCAGTTCTTCCGATAAACTCCCTGTTTGGATTGAATGAATTCTTCCCTTTTCATATGGAATAAATGTTTAACATGCGCGAGCTGAAGACGGCCCTGTAGTCGACAAAAAGTTAAATTACTTAATTTAATACATAATTATACGTTAGAAATTACTGACAGTTTTGGCTGAATCCTGGAAAATACAACAGCCCACCAAAAGGAATCAAATAAATCTGCACTTTTATGCAAAAAGGAGATAAATTGTTGCTTTGACGTTCAGGCCACGGCTGGAAGTTCAGCATTCCGCTGTTTTACCGCAGCACTGATGTTATGTGACAGAATATATTCAAAGTAAAAAATAGGGAAATGAAGGGACGTGAAATTGACTGCTTTATGTTTGCTGAGGGACCCGTTGGTGTGCTCCGGCAGCTAATATCCAGCTTCGTGTGGCCCTATAAGGGCGTCTCGTTGTTGACAACTAAATGTTTATCTGCAGCTTACCGAGTGTGTTTATGGTTTTTATTTACGTGCGAAATTATTACGTTTAACCACCGAGCACCGGGGTTGTGATCCAATCCAAACGGTGACGCTCGTTCGGTGTTTTTTACAGCTGCTAATACTGGCTAGGCCCGCTTTACTGCTTTCCGAAGAAACACATCGCACACTGATACGTCTGCGCGTTCGCCAGCAGGGCCTCGTTATTCTTTTTATTATTGTGTCGAAGCTTTATCAGAAATAAATCTTCTGGAACATTTGGCCTGTTGGTGTGTTGATAAGTTGCCATGGACTCATCCTCCGGTTGCAAAATGCCTGTTTTCCATAAAGCAGCAAATATGACTTCGTATATTTGACTCCGACTAGATGCTGATAGGAATCTGCCAGACAGGCAGATCTTGTCTGTAGGGGCCAATGTTAAAACGTCGCAGAGTTAAAGGAGACCGCCTAAAAGCCTTTTTCACAACGCTCTCCAGTGATGTGCTGACTTCAAGGCACGGAAAAGTGACTTTTACACAGAGATTCACAAGCGTAGAATCCGTCTAGGAAGCTTAAAGGGGAAAAAAAACATCTGATTTAACCTTGTGTGGCATCAAAAGGCCCATAAATATTAAAAGAATAAAAAACGAAAGAAATCTGCTGCATCTTCCGCCCTCAAGAATGCTGGGAAAGGTCACAGCCCGGCCGTGTCTAAATCTGTTTTCTAAAACCAAAAACAGCATCCTGCGCAAAGTGTACAAGGTCTCAGCTTGAGGAATGTTACCATCATCAGGCTCTGCAGAATTCCTCTGTATCACACTGATCCAGGAGGTCCCAACGCTTGATGAAGATAGCGAAAACCAAAATAGCTCCAATAAAGACTGAGTAATATCTACTGCAACATAAAATTGTATTCTGTTGTCTGCAGGGTGGACTCTTTAGGACAGAAAGAGTCCATTTTGTCCGAGACCATTGACTTTGGGCTATGGAAATATGAGCTGCAGGGGTGGCCCATTAATCACAAATGTATGTCATTTGTTGTCCTGACACGTATACATAAATCCTGCTTTTTTATAAAACATCTCTAATATGGAGAAACACCAGACGGCGGCGAACAGAGCGCGAGAGAGACGAGCGAAAAACAACATCGCAAAGTGAAGAAGCCCCCATATGTTGTCAAAGGTGGCGCCAGCTAATCGGAATTGATCGGCGTGTAGCCGCCACACTCGGAAAATCCATCCATTGATAGACCCGTTTTCAAGAACGTCACGATGTCGCTCCATTTCCATTTGGGAAAATGAGCCCTCAATTTATTTGGGCTTCAAAAATGGTGGCAATGGGCTAAACGTGGTCACGTCTGGATCGTCTCACGCTGTGATTTATAGCATGGGATTGCTGTTTTTATCCCCCCCCTCCCCCCCTTGCCTTTTTCTTTTGATAATAGGAAAATACAGCCATAAATCTGGACATGTCAGGCAATTTTGTTATCGCCTTGTTGGAATATCTGAATACATTATCTGCTGGGGGGGGGGGGGGCTTGGCTGGGCTGGGGGGGGGGGTGATTGTGAAGGACCTGTTGGTGTTCAGTATCGCTATTTAAAACCTTTCAAACAATGAAGGGAATTGAAAAGGGAGATGAAGGGAGCAATTTAAAGCAAACAAATTGTGTTTGACAGTAATGAACAACAAGATTGAAACAAACCGGAAAAATAAAAATCACCGCCACACGTATGAGCCAGCAGAGGCGCCGCGGCAGCGTTTCCATGCGTCCTTCTACAGTTCGCCATGATGCCCTGCGCATTCCTGTGTAATTATCCAATTGCGGGCTCCCCCGCCCGCTGCAGTACGACGTGATAGCTGCAGGACGTACAACGGCACTGTATTTATGAGGCTGCCGCCGCGCCGCAGCCGACGGTAATCACTCGGGATAAATAGAGCCCGCGCGCACAATCTTGTTCCTGGACATGCTTGTCATCATTGCAAAGGTCATTGGAGCCCACACCCTGCCATCTCCACATCGGCCCTCTGTCATTCCCTCTCTCTCTCTCCCTCGCTCTGACACACACACACACACACACACACACGGCAGACGAGGGAAAGGTATGGAGATCAGCAGCTCGTTTGTCTCTTTATCAGGCCGTGTCCCCCCCCTCCAGAGGAGATGTCTGTTTGAAGAATGCGCTACGCTAGGGAGGATAAATTTGCATGATGAACTTGGTATTTATTTATTTATTTGCTTATTTACTTCCGCCTCATCAGCCCATGCCACCATCATCCCTGTTTCTTTTTTGGTTTTGGGGTTTGTTTGTTTTTTTTTTAAAGCGATCACCATTATGCGCCGGGCAGCCGCCGACTCCCTGTCAGTTAAAAGCAATGTCCTTGGTAATGATTGCGCCCCTTAAGCTGTCACGCATTGGAAAGCAAAGATTTGTTAGACTTTGGCTGAACGTTCAGACATAAATTCGCAGTGCGGCTCTGCAAAATATCACTTAGCTTTAAAGGCAGCTCGCATTAGGTCCGCTATCTCCTGGCAATATCCATAAAAGGCAGAACAATGGGAAGAATGTGGCATGATGGAGGTGCGTTGAGTGGGTGGGACGCTATCTGATTACTGCGATCACACTTTGTCTCCTATTGTCTTATGATAAATGCACCAAGCATCCACTTTTAAGCGAAATGTCTGGGGGAAATGGATGTTGCAGATTGTTTTTACAGATGCGGGGCCATTTCTGCAGTACTTGGGCGTCCCATACAAACCTGAGATGATAGTTAAGGAGCAGTACGATCATTTCGAGAGCAGGAATAACTTTGGCGTCAACACGGTGAGCGATTTCAGTTCGGAGAATCTCTGCAGCTGCATCTTACATGTTCTCAGACTCCAGTAAGCTGCAGTAAATCCTCCCGCTCCATTTGCCTGTCAGGATGTCAGCATGTTCGGTCTCCTGGGGGGAGAAACAGAGACTTTTATGGTGTTATTGTTGTGTGAGGTAGGCTGATGTGAACCGCATTAGGCAGACATGCATAAAGAACTGCGTCTTTCTGCCGACTAATACATGGTCGTGCGGCATCTGGCCGCTTCCCGTCTCATTCGAGCACAAACGTGTCTACGTATCGGTGGCGTCGACAGACATGGCTACCTCCCTGTTTTTTACCTAAAACGAGGTAAATTTCTTGTGTTTCTGCGAGGCGCCAAAACCGAGGGCGCGGCTGCGCGTGTAGTTTTATCTCCTGCGAGGGGAAACAAGCAATTTCCATAAAACGCGTCCATGTGGGATTGCATGCTGTCCAGATCCGCAGCGCAAATTAAAAAATACACTCAAATGGTATCATTAATGATTCATCATCTTCCATGTCCGATACAGCTGCATGGCTTTGCACTATATTTCCAGATAAAGAGGCGATGCGGGCGTCTCAGGGGAGCTCATTTATAATGCTCGGGTTTGATCAAAATTAGCCGTGTATTATACATAAACCCCGATCGTTGGTTCCATACAGAACGGAGCTCATGTACAATTCCCTTGATTTGTTGTGACCTACATGGTTACAGTCTGTGAACATCAGATTAATTGAATCGATCACTCTTGCCTTAATTGGGAATGGTCCCGTGCAGCTTTTATGGGCACGTCTCAATATTTCGACCGGTTTCAGGATTCCATTTGACCTATTCACGCCAAAATTTAGAGGCAAACACCCTCGGCTGAAGGCAACGGAGAAGACGAGGGTGTAACTATTTGCCTCTGCGTGAACGTGGGCTGGAAAACAACACTTTTGTTTTATTTTTCCCTACTTAGTGTGCACTTTTTGGGTTTTATGAGCAATTTATGGTGCATCTCTACGGTAATTGCCAGTGTTAAGAGTTTTATGCAGCCCAATTAGAGTTTGTATAATGGCACTGAGGCATTGTGTTGTCATAACCTCGCTAATATGCCTGCAATCGAGGGGGGGGGACGACAAACAAAGCAAACGTGTGGGTATTTAAATAAAAAGTAGGTCAGAGTTAGACAACGCAATGTTTGACTTCCAGTTAATGGTTAATACAATAGCTTTTAAATTATGTATTTTTTTATGCAAATGAGGCTTATTACCGTTGATGTTCATAGATCTTGCCCTGGCACCGAGGATTCTGTGTTCTGTTGTGTTCACAGTAAACACGAGGCTATGAGGAGCCCCTCCCCCGCATGTGGAGCTAAACAATAAACACCTATACGCAGTAAATTACATTAAAATTAACTGTGGCCCCCTCTGCGTTTGTCCTGGATACATCCCGGACACTGACGGTCGTGTTTACTGCCAATAACGCCAACAATTATATGTTAATTAAGAGAAATGTTCATATGCACTTTCGATGTGAAGCGGCTTATTCAGCTCTCGCCGTTGTTGCTGTGACTGTTCTCTGCAGAAAGTCTTTCATGATCGCGCTAGCATGCCCCCGAGCTACCGCAAGCTAAGTCATTAATTTCACATATTCCCTGACATGAAGAATTCTCTTTGATGGAACCGATCAATGGGCACTTTGACTGCTTTGTATCTGGAGAAAGATGGACAAATTCAGAAGGAAAAAAGAGAAACCTCCATGTGTTTGTGGACTCTAACCCATGCTGAGGTGCTCGCCACCTGCTCCCTCTCAGTGTGCAGGTGCTCAACAGGGCGCCTTGTGCAGCAAAGTAAATACATCTCCACGCTAAGCTAATGAGGCGCTTCTATATGTTGTGTTCAGCTGAAGCGCAATGAAAGTCGACGTTTTACAGCGGGCGTGAATCGTCACGTCCTGCCTGTTAGCTGCTATGTTCCAACTTGGTTCTGACCATCAATTTGGATGATTACTGCTAAGTATTTTCTCCATGTTGATTAAACTTTGGCTCTGAAGTCTTTGATTCTCTTCAAGTGGCCCACAGCTGGACGTGGAGGCTGAAGAGTGGCTCTTTGTGGCCTGTTGTGTGCGAGCGCCGCCATCAGAAATTCTCTTTTAATGTCCTCTGCAAATCAAATCTGGGTTTTTTTGGGTAGGTTTTTTCTGAAACTCTTTCTCTTTCTTACTCCGTGCTCTCCAACTGTTGCGGCCTACACGTATTGATCATCTCACTAAAGCATTCTCTCTCTGCGAGTGCAGCAAGGACAAGTGCTCATGACTTAGGAATAAGAACGCGGTTTGAGCTCCAACATGTGTTTCTATTCACTTCTTTTTAGCGTCTTCCTCCACCAAAGTTAGTTTTTTTGACTAGCAACCGCTTCAGGAGCACAGAAAAATATATTAAAATGCTGCCTTCTTCGTGGAAGGAAGCTATACATTGTTTTTAATCGCATATACACTTTGCGCATTGGAATGTTGCAGAACGCTCGGGTGGTTTTTTTTCTAGTTTCTTTCTTTTTCTTTCACAAACGTCCCAGAAGTTTGTTGAAATCCGCTCTCGTACTTGAGAGAGGCACAAAGGGAGGCGTCGCAATTAACATTTTCAAACAGACTGATGGATAAAGCAAAACGAAAATATATGGCTAAACACAATGGAAATTTCTAACAGCATGCTCCCTTTAGCAGAGACGTGAGCTTGGTTTGTTATTTTAAGCCTTCAGGAGGGATTTAAATGTTGCTTCCCAAACGTGAGCCTACCTTTTCACTCACGATTGAAGGGAAAAATGAAAACTAACCAGGATTTCACTTTGAAAAGTGGATGTTTTCCAGCAGGGAAACATTCGCAGGTCCCGGCGGTGCCATGTCTGGTTCGGATCTGCCGCAGCAGAGGATGGAGTTTGTGCTTCTGAGTGGCTCCAAACAGCCACATTATCTGTTTAAAAGACTGGATGGAACCGCCGAGCAAGTGGGACTGCAGGTGCAGGAGACAGAGAGGACGCTGGAATTGCTCACCTTGGCCTCCCCACCTGTGAACACCGGCCTGCAGGGGATGAATACGTGTGCACGTGTCAACCCGGGAAAACAGAAGCATGGACGCTCCCTCTTTCTGTGGGCAGACGTACGGAAAATGTTATCTCTTCCATAGATGTTGATCAAGTGTTTGCAGTGTTTTGCCCACCTCCCCCCAACACACACACACACATACACACACACACACACACACACACACCTTGGCCCTCTCCGCCATGTTCAGGTTTAAATGGCAGATCCGGGTAGACTTGAGGTGGCTTTGCTGTTGTAATCCTCATATTAGTGACACTTCATTTGAGCCCCTCTCACTAATCTCAGGTAGCGGTTACACTTAATGATTCTCCGGTGCCATCATTTTGCTTAAGTAAATGGGAAAAGGGAAATGAGACAGACAAAGAGTCAAGAGACACAGCGAGAGGAGGGCGGGGGGAGGAGGAGGAGAAGGAGGAGGAAGAGGGGGAGGAGGAGGGAAAGAAGACGGGAGCGTCTCACTTCACAGGGAAACAGTGCCATCTCTTGATACTGGTGAGAGTCGATGCTGGAAAACCCTCGTCGGCAGCCGAAACGAGCTCATTCCTGCCCTTTTCCCTCCAGGCCCACTTTTGTGGAGGCTTTTTTGTTGGGGGGGGGGGGGTGTCAGAGGCAGAGAAATCCCATTGGTCAGCCTTAGTGGCGGAGACGCAGCAGAGAGGTGCGCACGGCGGAATGGAAATGAGTCCACATAGAGTCTTTTTTTAAAAAATAAATCTAATTGATCAGTTTTAGCAAAGCAAAGGAGCGTGGGTGGGGGTGGGGGGGTGGACAAACACTCCAGAAGTGTTGATTTGGAACAGACACTTCAGAGAACAGATTAGACTATCTAATTATCATCTTTGCCTTCGGATGACGCCTTTGATGTGAATGTGACTGCAGAGAGTTTTCCTGCACTCCCTAAATAATGAGAATTCTAATTACCGGACGGAATAATCTGGGGCCCACGGCCTTGGAACGCCTGTTATTAGGGCGGCGTAAATCCGCGGGGATGGACGGCGGGCATTTAGAAGGGCAACGTTTGTTTGTTTGTTTTTGTTCAAGGAATTAGGAGTGTGGGGTGATTTACTGGCTGGACGGCTTTTAGGTTGTCAGTTGCCACGGAAGCCGACGTCAGTCATCTCGCTTATTAAATAAAAGGATGCAGATGTTCAACAAGTGGATTACGGCTGGATGGGGAGCCGCGGTTGGGCTTTAGAAAGGGAGGGGGGGCGTTGGGAACTTTGCAGGGCGCTTAAGCATCCCCCGCCCACCAACCCCCTAGCCAAGCTCACCTCTATTCTACATGATTAGTATGTCTCATTAAGACGTGCTTAAGAATGTCGGGAAATGAAACGAGTAAACGTCAAAGTTAGAAAGTACCGTTTGGGTAAAAGTTAATTCGATCTGGCAAGAGACGAGGCTTTATGAGATGTAGACGTATTGCCAGCATCTTTCCTAACAAGCAATTTAGTGATGATGGATTAGCGCATTTGTCAAGTTGAAAATAAGCGGCGCAGAAGGCTGTTGTAAAAGGAAAAGCATCGCACAAATCATCCTCGACGACTCGGTAAAAGCTGATATCACTCCTTTTATGTTAAATATCGCCGGACTGGCCGGGAAATCCAATAGTAGCTAAATGTGAGTTTCATGTACTGAAGAGACTGACAAGCATTGATTATCTGATTAGCCTATAGCCCTGTGCTCGACATAAGGAGGTCAGTTTAGCATAAAATCGAGATTCTAACAGTTTGTTAGAAATTGAATATATTATGGGTGAATCCACCTCCACCTTTGCTCATCGCCTATAGTCTTCCATAAAGCCACATTTCTTATTTCTTATTATATTCATTTTGAAGTATTACTGGATCCTGGATTTTTTTAACCCCCCAATAAGGGGACTAATTAAACCCATATCTGGTTTTAGGCTTGTATATCTATAGAGAGACTCAATGCCATGGATATTTGCTGTGTCCCAGCTAGCTACAACACAAAATATTCAAATCAATCAATCAAATCAAATGTGATACATAGATAAAAGCACAAAATATGCAGGGCGTGTTTTTACCCTTCATAATTTCATAGCAAGGTCATCAACATAAAATCAAATCCAGTAATCCGGTCAAACCGGTAATCCTTTGAAAAGAAATCTATTATTGACAAGTATGAACCATAAGACATAGATCAGTAAATCTGCTTCCTCACACTTTCAGAATACATACTGTAGAATAATGATCGCGTTCAGATCCAGCACTAATATTTCCTCATTAGCATTTGTTAATACAAACATTCCCAGTGCTTTTATCTCGCTTGCGTCGGCTCATTGTCACATATTTGCACCCGCAGATGTTCACCGTTGAGCGAAAGAGCCGGATTCTCGATGGTGGCGGTTGTGAAAGTCACATGGCCGTCCCTAACAGACTGCAATCACATGAATAAATGAGTTAATGACCTTTAACTAAACCAATTAGCCTTAAATCAATTACCCTTACAGCCCCGTCCACCCTCTCCCCTTACACAGTGTTAGTTCATGTTCAAGAAGGTCAGAAATTTTTGTTTTTCTTCGGTTTGAGTGTCCCAATGACAAAAGGCTGAAACAAACACTACACTGGACATCAGACTGGTTTGTGTAGGTCAATCAGCACTGGATTATAGGAAAAAAGACGTCTGTCTGCATTAGTGGGAAAATGGGCTTTTCAGTCTGTCTGTACTGTATCACTGCAAATGTTTCTAAGACCCAGAAAATAGAGAACACGACCGACTGAAGGCATTCGTCAGCGCTGAACGCCTCAAGCTGCCACGGTAATTTACATCTTTTTGCACAGCAGTGATTCTGCAGACCCACCAAATGATCTGCTTTAGCTAACATATTTCTACATTTTCCACATCACGTTCTGGTCATTTCAGCGTTGCCAGTTCTGAAATAACCAACATTTTGACTTTAATGGCGTCTGATACAACACACAGCCGTTCCCGAACAGGGGCACTTCCACCCCAGGGGGGTATCCACACAGCCATCAATGGGGTACATGAAGATGTTCCACGTAGCCTAAGCGGCTCTGGTGGTTTTGAAATAACCAAACTGTTTAATTTCCCAGTCACATCAATGTTGGAATCCTGCATTGGAGCATAAATGGAGTCCTGTCCTAAAAAAACAGGCCAGTTGTATCAGATGAGTTATAATGCAGTACGAGCGCCTAGCATAGTTCCAGGACCTTTTAGATGGATGGATGGATGGATGGATGGATGGATGGATGGATGGATGGATGGATGGATGGATGATGGATGGATGGATGGATGGATGGATGGATGGATGGACGGACGGACGGGAGGATGGGTGGATGGATGGATGGATGGATGGATGGATGGATGGATGGATGGATGGATGGATGGATGGGTGGGTGGGTGGATGGATGGATGGATGGATGGATGGATGGATGGATGGATGGATGGATGGGTGGGTGGATGGATGGGTGGTGGGTGGATGGATGGATGGATGGGTGGGTGGGTGGATGGATGGATGGAGGATGGATGGATGGATGGATGGATGGATGGTGTTTTTCAGCTGTGTTCACTGTAGTTCCTAATGAAGAGAGCAGTCAGTCCACGTATGGGAGCAGCATCAGAATGCGCGTCTCTATATGCAGCAGAACGCACGATGTGATGGGTTTTCTTACAATTATGCGCTCTGATTTGTTTTATTCATGAGCCTCATGTTGGTCAACATTGCTGAAGTGATAAACCCTGTTGTTTGTTTTCTGCATTAAGTGTTTTATGTTCCTCCGTATAATCAAATTTTCCGCCGTAACTAAACGCGTGCGATCCACTTTAGTAGCATAATTATGATGAGACTTTCATCCACGTATCATTTATGGTTAATCTTCAAAATTAGCATTTGAGCTCAGGCCTGTCAGCACGAACGGCTCATCGAGATCATATAAAGACCGAGTGAGACAGGGTTTTTCTGAGGTGTTGTCAGAATAAGCTGGAACGCTGCTTCAGAAGCTCAGAACGGGAAAACACAATATGAATTAGTTTTGAGTTTGTTTATCGTACTTGTCAGGAGGAACTTTTGCTCTTTAGCATGAAAGGTTCGCTGTCTTAGATTTCTCTTAGCGGCTCTCCTTTGATCATCTTTTTGCCAGTTTAAATCACAAATTTTATATTTTTTATTGCACTTTTGTGTCACCAAACCTGTAAATGCTCCACATTGACGCCATTTTGCCGACTACACGTGTCAGGCTTGATGGAGCCACATGTTTTCGTACATTTTAACTTCTTATCTGAAACTTGCCGTTATTCTCCAGCTGGGACGTGAGCGACTCATTATAATCTTGTGGCAGATTGTGGCCATCAAAGCCCCAACGGGCTGCGGGTCAGCTCAGTTTCGGCCTGTTTCCAGGATGCTCTTGCTTCCATCCTGGTCCATCCAGCTATGAAACAGATTCCCACCCACGCTCCCTATTCCCACAATATGCCGTCCGTCCCAGATTGTCATCCTGTCCACCTCCTGGTGCCGTGTTATGACACGTGTCACCGACCAGGTGACGGCAACCGGTTGTAAATCGAGACGAACTTTGCAGCGTGAGGACGTCTCTTTTAACGAGGTGACGGGAGAAGGAGCTGGGCTGATTTAGGGACACCAGAGCAGGCTGTGGATTCTAATTAGGTTTTGGATTTTTTCTTCCCAAAAACAAGCTGCAAAAAGGCCCAACGTAATCGTCACTCGTGGAAGAGCAGCCAGACGTGTTCCAGGCAGAATTCCAGACATTTGTGGAGTTCGGAGCGCTGCTTTCAAAGACTGCTCTGCCAGTTTGTCAAAGCTGGGCTGAATGAGTAATGGTGTTTGGGATATTAATAAGGCTTTCGTATTTGATCCCATTAAATATAGAAAACAATTATAAAATGTTCATTTGGATTTTTTTTTTCAACATGCACATGAAGCCGGCGAGTTGAAAGGAAACTAGAGAGTTGGAGTAAAGTTTTCCAATTTTTACAAAATGGAGTTGCTGTTTTTAGATGTCATATGCGAATGCAATATTTTAATAACAAAGGTCGTCTCCAGACGTCCAGCAGCTCCAAGTGTGTGTAGAACCACTCAGAGCTGGAAACTTGGTAACATTCCCTACACACTCTGATCATATGGGAGACAACGTGCAGCTGTGGGAATAATGGAATCCCTCCTGCTGGTCTCGCCCCGGTCCCACTTTTAGTTTGATTAAATTAAATTTAATTGGTTGGTCTATACTGGGAAGCTGGTTCTGGATGGAATGTGCAAAGAGTCCAAAAATAACCGGGCGGTGTTGAGTATTCCAAGTCAGACCCGTCTGTTTCCAGTGTGGATGTCCGTCATCTGATGGAGCGGCTACGATATACATGTATATATATTTATGTATCAATAAAACATCCACCCACATTTTAGTGAAGCAGAAAGGAGTTCACAGCAGAAACATTTCACGTTGACGTTACAGGAAAAGATGCTTTTGAGTTACTTCCCTTTGCGGAAAACACCCCACGTGTGTCATCGGTGGCTGACACCAGGAGGATTTTCTCGATATGAGGCGGATTTTTTTCTTGTCATCCTTTTGTAATGTAGCCGCTGTAGCTGTGCAAGTGGAGCCTCTGAACCTGAACCTTCCTCTGATGGCGGCAGCCACAGTTTAACCCAGAAGCGGCGGCACCTCGAGGCCGGGGGGCGGGGGGGGGGGGGGGCGAAGCGTCTGAAGAGAAAGGAGCCGCTGAGGAAAACGCCAAAGCAGATTTTAGTGCCGGGACCGTTCCCCGCTCCCCGCCTGACGATATATTTGACATCTGCTTCAGCATCCCAGCGCAGCGTGATGGTCTCTTGGTGCTCGTTCCCTCCACCCACCAGCAGACTCCTTCGTTTCTAAATGGCTCTTTAGTCTGTGGGAACGTCAGAGCCTCCATATCCCCACATTCCCTTTATGGTGTTAGTACAATGTGTACAAATCCAGTCCTCAAGGGTCGGATTCAAGCTGGGTTTTCTATCCTACAGGTGAACGACGCTTTCGCCTGGGCTTCCACTTCCCTTAAAGAAAGCTTTTCCTGCCTGGGAGGACACAAAACCGGACATCAAGGACTGGATTTTCCCGTCGCTGGTGTCGCGGATGAGGGTTAAATCGGATCATTTAAGGAAAAGTCCAATGAGACTTTTGTTAAACCACAGCACAAGCGTCAGAATGAGTTTGTTTTTTAAATCGGACCCCCCCCCCCCGTCAGACTCCCCTCATGAGGCCGAGCTGCTGGTGTTTCTGACAGTGACCCATCAAGCGGGATCTTTAATAAACAGCCGGAACATTGCGGCTGGTAAAACAACACAAAAGCAATCAAAGGCCAATTTGGAGACTGACGGCCGCCGTTTGGGAGCGGGGGGGCCGGCCCGTCATTAGCCCTCCTCACGTTTCCATCTCCGATGGATAAAGTTTGCGTTAATAATGGCAGAAGTGATGATGTCGCCGAGCCGCAGACGGCCTTCCAGGCACACAGCTTCATTTTCCGGTTGGATGATTTTGGATTGGAGTCTTCTTTTTTTTTCGCTCCGCCTGTGACGCGGCGTTTAATCCATACAGGAAACCTGGAGGACGTCACCGCTGGGTGGGAAGCTGCAGATTCCTGCGGATGTGAGGTGAGAGCCGCGCAAAAGGGCTAGAATTTCTAAATTCCATCGGAAAACGACATCGATTTGAGGGTGTTTACTCAGAAAACTCTGGGTTGAACGGAAAACATTCAGAAATGAGTGAAACCGGGATAACCGGGAGACCAGTAAAAGGAAAACACGCTTAGTAATTTTAGCTGGATTTTTTTAATTACATTTGGAAGACAGCAACCACATCCTTGATGGAATTAGCCATCAAACTCTGAGAAGATTCATTTGTCTTTCTGTCAGCCGTGCTCCAGGACATCAGGGCCGTGATTGGATGATGGGTGGTGGTGGTGGGGGGGGGGGGTGCTGCTCACCCTGTTGCCATTCTCAATCCAACGCTGGCGCGGCTATTTTTGCTTCCAGTAATGAAGAAGGAAGTTGGATAATTCTGTCTTGATCTCTCATCAAAGCAGGTTGGGGCTTCCAGAGGAAGGAGGCTCTTTAATGTGGAGTTTAAATGTATGTTAGACCTTTAAGAAAGACGTGCACGAGCAAAAGTGTAGTGTCCTGTCCTTTTTATTGTTATTATTATTATCGTTAATGTTAATATTTTAAAGCCTCGGGTGATGGTGTTATTAAACTTTTATAAAGCAGGATAAGCCGAGCTTCAACATAATAAAGACAGAAACGTAGCCTGGATGCCCTGAGAAGATCGGATCGTATCTAATCATATACAAATGGTGTTGGTCTTTCCTATCGCTGCCGTCCTCCTGGACTGTCCATGACAGTGTCATTATCAGTTAATTATGGACTCGTTTTGAAATGTTAGCCGAGTGGAACAATTGCCTGTCTTTTTTGAGAACCTTGGAGACAGGAAGAGGGTGGAAGGCTCCATCTTTTACGTGCAAAATCGAAACATTGATCACAGTGAGCGGCGTTGTTGGTCCGCTCCCGTGTGACAGGAAGAGAAAACAAGGAGTGGCTGGCAACAAGGGCCAGGTGTTTTGACATGGCGGCGTTATTTCCTATTCGCCTTGTTAATCTTCGTCTTTAAAAAGTTTGAGAGGACGCCACAGATGAACGGGCGGCGTCCCCGCTCCGCAGGACAGTCAAGCATATTGGAGCTTGGCTCAACTGCACCGGGCAGCTGCTGTGGCACACAAATGGGCCGTCCTGCCAGACACACAGATGTGCGGTAATGATACGCGTGTGTGTATTGGAATTCTGTCAAAAGCCTGTCCCCGTTTAGCCCCCGTGATCTCCGTCGGCCTCCCGCTCTCTTCAGCATTCTGCTCCCGTTCCTGTTTGCCTCACTTAAAATCTAGGCAGATCTGTCACGTTTCTGGCGCCGCGCTAGCTTGTTCCGGTGTGACGGGTGGCACTGATTGGCCACTCGGATGCAAGTTTGACTTTCGCTTGTGAACATGGTGTAAAAGCTTTTCTTTAATAAGGTCAGATTACACAAAGCAGCTACGGAGAGCCAAACTAAAGGTCACAGACGGAGGCAGGAGAAGTCTCGGCATGTATAAGAGAAAATATAAAACAATGTGCCAGTGTCAGGGAAAACGCACATTAACAAACACAGAAAATCTGGCATTTTGTTGTCTTTGTGTCTCTGAAAATACATGTGGCTGTGTTGTCTGACAGAACCTTTACCTTCAGTAGGAACCTTTAGTTGCTGCCTTTACTTTTTTAGAGTTATTTTAGGTATTGACATGCTCTGTTGTCTAGATCATAAACATCATCTGCTGCTACGTTTACAAGCTAACAGCTAGCACAAGTTTATTTTGTACCCAAGTGAGGAACATTGGACTATTAATGTTGTAATTATTTCTTTTTAAGGTGTAATATAATTGGAATGCACTTTTTTGTTGTTTTTAAAAAAAAATAAAAAAAATAAACTAAGCTAATGGAATTGATTCACAGGATAAGTAAAAGTGATATTTCAGTCCAGTCAGTCAAATTAAAAGTAATACACAGCAGCTCCGCAATGAGCTTTACGAATGTATCCGGGCAGATTTTCCTGCTCTATGTGAAGCGGAGGAAAGAATGTGCCACCGTGTGATGGCCCGGGAACGAGCCGATGCACGGACGCATCATCTTTGAGAACGAGGCTGCTTCACACACTTAAAATATCAGATGGATGGATGGAGGGAGGGAGGGAGGGCAGATTGACTGATTGCTTGATTGATTGATTGACTGATTGATTGATTGATTGATTGATTGATTGATTGATTGATTGATTGATTGATTGATTGATTGATTGAAGTGTTTAGAGCAATACACAGTGATTTATATGTTACAGTGTGACATGATAACATAATAGCAACTATACACCACTTTATTACATTTAGAAATTAAAATGCGTCTCTTTTGAGCCAGACTGATTTCTGTTTTCTTTATCTAACCCGGAAAACACGAGCAGATCCAAAACCTTAAAAAGGGCGTCGACACAAACTGACACAAGCTGAAAACAGGCCTCAAACAGCGGCTTTGGTCGCTCACTGTTGCCAAACGAGCCGCACACGCGGCCACAATGCGGCGCCTTATCAGCAGCTACAGTGCCATCCTCTGGCTGACTGGGCCGCTGTGGCGCCGGCCCGTCTGAATGTGCAGAGGTGATAGAGCGGCCTGATAGAGCCCAGGGATGAAAAGGCAGCGTTGAGCGTCGCTGAACCACGGATGCAGACTGTTGTCTTAGTTCTGCATCAGAGGACTGGAAGCGTCTTCCTCAGTCACCCAATCCCCCCACCCCCGTTCCTCCCGCCCTGCCAGTTTACCACATTTCGTCCAACGTGCAAAGCTCCATGCACAGACAAGAGCGTGGGGGGTTCGGAGACTGTGCCTGCATTCTTTCAGGTGTTCTGATGTGGAGAGGAGAAAAAAAGGGGGGTGTTTGGACCTAATGAACCTGCAGCTGGAGCAACGTGGAAAACGGTTGATTGCTGGTGAGGTTGGGGGGGGGGGGGGGTGAAACAGAGTGACACAAAAGGGTTGAAATAAGTCAGGGATGAAATGGGAAAAGACGAAGAGGGCTGCATTGATTGGATTACTCAGCAAGGCATAGAAGGAGAGACTGAGTGAGGAAATGGCTCAGAGATCTTAGTTTAATAGTATTCTTTCAAAAAGGCACGGCCTAATCATTGAAGAGTGTGACCGACTTTGAGTTATCACCCCTTTTATTGTATCGAAATTGATCGCTTTATCTCCTCCATGTCTCCGTACATTCATGTCTGCTTAAAGTGGTTGTCCAGAGCAAATAATGGACAGATTAGAAGAAAACCTTTATTCTGGCAACACTCAATATTTCCCCATTAGCGCGGCGGCCTGTGGGATTAGACCTTTGCCATACATTAAAGATGTCAATACTGCTAATATTGTTTTTGGAGGTCCTCCACCTCTCTGAGAGCTACAGCTTGAGTAACCAGATCCGTTTGATGAGATCTATTGACCAGCTCCGAGACCGGCAGCAGGAGACGTACAGGCCTCACTTCCGATTTGACAATCAAAGACAGTGGGACAAAATGGTCCGAGTGTTCTTACCCCTAAAAAAGCTCCACGCACACCCCCAGGGACCACATTTCTAAAGCGATGTCCACTAATGCCTGACAAAAACACACTTAGACCATATGGAAGAATGAACGCCGGCGACCAAATTCAGCATTGATTAGCTCTGGAAAGCCTTTCCGCTTCTCACGCTTGAAAACGGAACATCTGAGCGGCGAGGTGGGCAAACTGAGCGTGGCGTTCTAAAGGCTGTCGTCTCATGCAATCCAACAGCAGGGGGAGCGTGGGCAGATTAATTATGACCGCAGAACTGAGACCCTGCGCCGTTTGCCTTTTCTGCATCACGTGTGGTAACATTTGTGCTATTACAGATCGAAACCTCACTTCCTGTCATGCTGAGCCTGTCGTGCAGAACTCTCGCATGTCTCCCCAACCAGGGCGAAGGCTGCTGAGGCCGGGAGGTGTTCCATCAATGCAGCACCTGCCTCTTCATCCCAAAGCGGCGTCGCCGGTGGGGGCAGGGTCTACCCCGGCTGCCTTCAGGCGACACACAGGGCAAACCCGGAAAAGTTGCTCGCTCATGCATAAACACACAGAGCCAACCACCCAAACGCATGTCTTTGGACTGAGGGAGGGAGGGAGCCAGAGTTCCCAGAGAAACCCATGTAAACACAGAGAGAACATACAAGCTCCACACAGACAAGGCCCCTTGGCCCCCAGGGGGACTCGAGCTCCGGACCTTCTTGCTCTAAGGCTATGCTGCCAACAGGTGCTTCTATCCTCAGATAGGATGTGTGTTGAATGTAGAACCCTAAAAACACAATAATATGGGTGGTTCTTAGTGTACTCATGGTATTTAAAGAATCACCCAGGTGCAGGTTGAAACATATTGCACTAAAATAAAAATGGTCAACTTAAGGCCAACTGATGACTGGAAGATCAAATTAAATCAAATTTCAAATCATTTTCGTAAAGGATAGCATGGCTTCAGTCCCCTAGCTCCGTTTTTAATGTCTACTTGTTCATTTGCTGAACTAAATGCTGGCTAGAAATATCACATGGGTGCAACGATCGTGTTGGACCACGAGGGGGAGATATTGTACCTTTTTCAAAAGAAAAAGGCAGCATTTCTAATGTTGGTCCTACCCATGCTGTCTTCTTTCCTGTTTATTTTATCCCCTAAATTCAACATAGCATCACTGACAAAATCACTCTAATCAGTATCACTAAATATTCAAAATGAGTGTGTGTAATAAAATAGTTAGACTCATTACAGTTGTATATAATAGCTTACTTTATACTTTTTTTTTGGAGAGATGCCTGAAACATGGAGAGCGTAGTGCTCAGCACCATCCCTATACTTCCCAGTGGTAAATGAAAACCTATACTGCAATCACATCCGCTGGGATGCCCTGCTGGTGTGTGGACAGGATGAGGAATAGAGCCCTACTTTCTGAGTTAGATAAACACCTCCACCCGCCTTATTAGAGCATCCACCAGGGACAACACAAAGACCAAAATCAGCAATACATAAGCATCAATAATTAAGCAGCCACACACAGTTAGAGGGTGAAGAGAGGCCCGGGTCCTGGACGGCACACAGGGGTGGCTCTGAAGTGATCCTAAATGCTGCTAATGCCTCTGAAGCCTGCCGCGGAGCACAAAAGGCAGCAGGATGTGTTTTCTTTCAGCTGCTGGCTAAAATGAAGTGCAGTGTCTTTCATTTCGTTTGCGTCATGCTTCAGTTTTCTCCCTCTCTTTATTCTGTCAAATATCGTGTGATTTATTCATGAGAGCTAATATCCGCGGGCCTTTCTGGTAAGTTTGGACAACAGGTTAGGAAGAAGATGTCCTCAGAATATTTGAGACCCATAGAGGGATTAGGAAGGAATGTATTCCTGAAGTGACTGAGGTCTAACCCTAACCCGAACCCGAACCCTAACCACTCTCTCATGCTCTATCATGCTATTCATGCTACGTCTTGCAGCAGTGATCTCACCCTCGTGTCCCCACAGATACACCAACATCCATTTTCATGTGCGGTGCCTACAGTCTCCCTCTTCTGCAGCCTGTTTGATCTAGCCAGGTGTGGTTCCTTTCGTTGCAGCGTGTTGGACCCTTCGGTCCACAGAACATTAAAAAAAAGTAAATAAAGAAATAAAATAACTTCGAAACTTTCAGAGTCCGTCTCAAGAAAGCATTGAGACAAGACTCAGGCTGTGATCAATAGAAGCTGAGGAGAAGTTGAAGAGGTCATTTGTTTAGTCAGTCTTTCCTGTACACATTTGTGATGAGGTTTAGCGACCCCCCCATCCTCCTCCTCCTGGATCCTGTCTGCAGGCAGTTTTATTTTGGAAGGAATCAGGGCTTTGGTGTTGGGTTCCTGCAGGGGCTCTGGGAAAAGTGGTGGGCTAGGATTTCTTCCAGTGTCACTTTGTCCTTGTGGAGTTTCTGTCCCAAACCGATGTTTCTTCCCCCACCTCCCACTGTCTCACTCCTGCATCTTTTTGCGCACAGCAGTCCCCCAACGACAAGAATTATTCCCGTGGACTGCATGGAAGATGTGTTTGAGGTTTTTAGATGTCCTCCGCTACCAGCGTGCAATCTTTGAATGAGCCACTAGGGGGAGAGGTAGTACTGACGTAGGAGGCAGCAACGAGTGATGCGCCCGAGAGAGAGAGAATGTGTGTGTGTGTGTGTGGGGGGGGGGGGGGGGGGGGGTGTTGGTGTCTGAGACAGCGAAGAAGACTTGATATATCTGATAAGGAGAGAAGAAGTGAGGGAATTCTTATGGGGATACCTGTGGGCAGCAAGCAAAGGAAAAAAAACTGTGTGTGTGTGTGTGTGTGTGTGTGTGTGTGTGTGTGTGTGTGTGTGTGTGTGTGTGTGTGTGTGTGTGTGTGTGTGTGTACGTGCAGTGAGAACCAAAATACACATTTTACTATGAGAACGAGGCCCTTTTTTGAAGTGATGCTGGTTCTCACAAAAAGAGCAGAGAGCTTGGATTTAAGGTGATGGATAGAATTGGGCTGGGGTCAGGGTCAGGGTCAGGGGCTGGGGAATGCATTATGGCAATAAAAGACACAAGCAGAGTCTGCGTGTGTGTGTGTGAGACAGAGCGAGGGAAAGAGAGACACCTGCATTTCCTCTCTGCATCATCTCACTCAGCGTGTTTCCAATTGTGGGGCAGGGAGAGAGCAGTGACCTCAGGGAGACCCTGTAATTATCCCGTGTGTCTGCGACAGGCCCGGATAATCAGTCTCACTGGGAATACTGGGAGAGATCTGTGGAAGAGTGACTCTGAAAGGCCTAATCCTCAATGAAGCACTCTCATTGCCATCACACTGTTAACTGTAGTGCTCTCACAAGATGCACTTAATCCCTCATTTATTCTGTTGCTGTGTCTGATTGTGTTTAGAAGTCAAAATGCCTCCTTACATCCAGTGTATTATTATTATTATTAATAATAATAATAATAATAATAATAATAATAATAATAATAATAATAATGATATTATTAATAATAATAATGATATTATTAATAATAATAATAATAATGATATTGTTGTTGTTGTTGTTGTTCATATAATTCTTCTAAAAAAGTTATTTTTATTAACCAAATAAATACTTGTAGTTTGTGTATTTATATTATTTTCATCAGAACTTGATTTTATTTCCCAGTATGTGACGTAGCTCCTACAAATGGAAAAAAAATAATATAAAATACTTATCTTGTTCAGCCTTACTGCATTTTTAAAAACAAAATATATACTTTTATCTAAAGGGCTGCTAGTCGTGATTATTAATTATATCCGTTACTTCTGGAAAACACATGTTCTTCTCATCTCATCCATGTTCCCGTGCTCCTGTATGAACAGCTTAGTGAAACCAGTGCCAGTACCACTTGGATCTCGGTGGTGTTGTGGGTCAGAGTTTGCAGCGATAGTCGCACCTTGTAGCAAAAGAACGGCGGTGTGACTGCGCAGCACACGCCGAGCGGAGCAGCATTCCCACAGGGGGGCCCGGAATTCAATTACCGCTCTCCCGAGGCAGCGGGTTGTTGTTCCCCGGTAGCCAACCCGCTGCCACACAGCCGAGCGGTCAAGCTGTCATCATTTGATTTACACATAATCAACTCCTAGTTGTATCACATCGGGCTGGAGTTGGGAGGAAAGTGTGAATTCACGGGGGTTTTGGCAGCCTGAGCGGCTCGGCGTCCCTCTGCTAACGAAGCAGACGGGGGTGTTTACACGTGTCTGGCCTAGGCCGTCCTCTGCTGCTAACGCAACAGCCACGGAGCACTCCGTGATCGACAGCTGACTTCAGGAGCTCCGAGAGTTGCCACTCAATCCTCGGCTGAAAGCAACCCCGGATGCAAGAACCTCCCTAGCAAGACCAACATGAAAGGCCTGTTTTTTCCCTTCACTGCCATCGTTCTCCTCCTGCTCTCAGACTGGTCAGCTCCAAGTTACAAACGCATCATCCGGGCAACAGGAAGTTGAAAAGTTTGAGAAGTTTGCAGAGGCAGAAGTGGCTCCTGCCGCTTCACTTACACAGATTTCATTATCCAAGACGTAAGTGCTGCTCCTTCCAACAAGAGGCCATAAATCATCTTCACCTCCTGAGGTAACAGACGATACGATACCTTCCATTTAACCTTAGCCAAAGCGCACCCATGACGTCGGAGTGAAGGCTGCGACTCCCCTGAGCATTTACATGCACGCACTCGCAGGCTGGGAAGTCATCACATGACTCCTCTATTCATCTTTGCATTACGCCCCCCCCCCCCCCCCCCCCCCCCGATCGATAGTTTGCTCCTGCTCAACAAAAACCATTTATCAAGTCCACCTTGTTTTACGAAGAATAACCTTTTAAAGACTCGGGTACGCATCTGAAAACATATCAATGAAATGCACTTTAAGGCATCATGTGAACCTGCCGCCTATTAATTGTTAAAGCAGGTGGAATTTCATCCTTATGGCGCCGCCCATTAGAGTTTCACCTCTGACTGAAACTGGCCGGAGATAAAGAGAGTTCCAAGATGAGACGTGTTTAAGTCTTGCGGGGAGACTCTGTGGAACTAAAACATATTTTACAATCTCCTCCTCCTTGGTTCAGTTCAAGGATTAAATCTGGGTTGGTATGGGTTTGAATTCGGATTACGTGGGTTCTGAACGCACCGCTCTCCTGTTGGCCATTAAACATCCTCCTTGAGTCACACGCGACAACATGTCAAACCTTCCCCCCCCTAAAACGCTTCCTTCTCTCAAATCCAATTGATGGCGAGGCGAGGATGAGCACTCTTCCAGGAAGTTGGTGTGATAACTCGGATTATTCCCTCTTTACGTACTTTTTTAAGTAAATGACACCATTTCACATATTTGTCCAACGCGAGACAAACAGACAAGACGACTCCTCGTCTCGCCGTGAAAGGAGGGTGTGTAAACGTCTCTTGCCTATCCTCATTTCTGCGTTACTGTCGCTGCGTCATTGTTTTCAGGAGACACGCGTGTCACGCGTATGACATCGCAGGAGTAAAAGCTGCTTTTGTCACTTGAGTCTTCAGGAACCCGAAACTAAAAGCAGACGTCAGCGTCCTCCGGAAAAGCAGCACAATCTCTCCGCTGCGATGAATTCTGGGAGTTGACGAGGATTGCAGGAGCGGCGCGCAACAGCGCACGCAACAGCGCACGCACATGCAAAACAGGAAGCCGCAGCAGCCAATGGCGGCTCTGGAGCCAAAGGCCTCTGCAGCTACAGGTGAACCTCATCCTTTACCGTCTGACTGAGATGGATCTCAGCAATTTCTGTTGCTGGCGTCGCACTAAGTCGAATCTAAATAATTCAACAGCCGCGCCGATTTTCAAATTGCTTTTATTTTGAACAGAAGGCAGAGGAGGCCTTAAAAGAGAGGGAGAGAGAGAAGGAGAGCGAGAGAGAGATGTTTGTCGGAGAGCGGCGTGGGGAAACAGAGCACAGTCAAATGCTTTCATACATCTCGTCTCATTCCTGTGATATACGGCGCGGCGTCGGCTCAGTGGAACGTGGCGCTCCTGGCTTTGTTAGCCGGCCTTTATTGCAGCTGTGCTATCAGATTCAATATCAAAGGACACAACAGCCATTTCGACATTAGTCAGCAGTTGCACAGTCCAGAGCTTCTGAGGAAGACATTTACAATGCAAACCTCTCTCTCTCTCTCTCTCTCTCTCTCTCTCTCTCTCTCTCTCTGTTGTCTCTTTTCTTTTCTGCCGAGTAAACAAACATCTTTTCGAGTGATTCCTCGCGATCCATCCCTCAGCCTCTGCGGAGCGCCAAAGCACGCCGCGCCGCACGCGTCACACAAGCCCGTTTAATCGCTCCGTGCAGCCGTGTGATGCTCAAGGCCCCCCGCTCCTCCACCCAGTCATCCCTCCCCTTCATCTGTCAATCACCGGAGCTTGAAAAATAAAAGCCGGGGCGCCTTTCTTTCAGGAGGTGCCTGATCAATATCATCAATCCATCCACCTCCCTCTCTCTCTCTCTCTCTCCCCACATGTTCCTTCTATTCATCTCTCTCCCTCATTCTCTTCCTTTTCACCCCCCCCCTCTCTCTCTCTCTCCCTCCCTCCCTCCCTCTCTCAGTTGCTGCAGCTGTATCCATTTCCTCCTGGCAAAAAGGGACTTTATGAATAAATGATACTGAATTGCTGAAGGTTCAGATACTAAATAATGAATTTCACCACCAAAAACACAACAACTTCTCCAATCATAAAATAGCTCTCCCCTTCCCTATTGATTGTGCTCGTGCAACCAGATGCAGAGAGCACAGTCTGCATCCGTGCAAGGTAGAAGACCATACAGGGGGAAAATGTGTAAAATGCAGGAGCCAGCTGCTTCTTTTTAACCGTAGATACCTAAAAAGAAGGCGCTGCCATCTTGGTGCTGGTAGCGGCGCCACGTTCCGGAAGCTTCTGGCTCTTCTTTGCTGAGGTGCCGAACATGGAGTAGGGAGGTGGAGAGAAGGGGGGAAAAATCTGAAAACTTTCCTTCACGGGACATTTAAAGTAAGTGCAGCCATCTATTCTGTGCTTCAGCAATGTGCAATAGCGTGTTGCTTAGCTTGTGTGTGTGTGTGTGGTGTGTGTGTGTGTGTGTGTGAGAGAGAGAGAGAGTGAGTATATGTGTAAGAATCTGTGTGTGTGTGTGTGTGTGTGTGTGTGTGTGTGTGTGTGTGTGTGTGTTGTGTGTGTGTGTGTGTGTGTGTGTGGTGTGTGTGTGTGTGTTGTGTGTGTGTGTGTAGCTGGCTTGATGGAGAAAGAGTATTGGCTGTTGAGGCCATGATTTTTTTCCCCAGGTGATGGTTAGTTGAGGTGCAACCGTATTAGGAAGAGCCGCTTCACGTTCCTTGAATTATATTTAGATTGGTGATCTCATTGCATCCAAAAAATAACAAGAATAATACCAACAACAGCGATAATAATGAGAAAACTGGCAGGAGTGTCAGCGTGTGGATAATACTGTGTCTCCGGGGGGTTTTAGAGCAATATTGTGTGAGAGATTTTTGAATATTATGATATATCTGTAGCATTGTATCTGCATTAATGCCTCCTGATTTAAACATACCTATATTGTGTGTTTGTGTGTGTGTTTTGTGTGTGTGTGTGTGGGGAAGTCAAATTCATGCTGATATTAATTTTAGTTCCTAACTCTATTTATGCGAACTGTGTACATATTTCAAGCTGATCAGTGTTAGCAAGTACAAAACTATTCATAATAATTATATTTTTATTTCCAGTTTAACAAAACAATGTTTTAAAAAATAATGTTTTTTTCCATGAGCAGCACATTATAGTATATAAGAAAGCATAAATAATTGCACTTTTTTCTCAGCATTTTACTCATGGTTATTGATTTATTCTGCTTATTACATGTATTATTCAGTAAAAGGCACGCGGGTGTGTTGTTACTGTACGGCAGCACCCAGTAATGCAGCGAGATATTGTGATGAGGAATAAATAATTGATATCTCAATGAATATGCAAATGAGGAATGGAGTCGGAGAGGAAGCAGCGCGGCACGTCGCCCGCTGGAGCCAGCTAAACAAAAGGCCCGTCTCATTTTCACGGTCCAATTATGAAATATTACAGCCGCCATGTTGGGACTGCAACCGTTTAGAGTTGTTCCGGGGTCCTGCGTTCGCGTAGCGTCATGTTGTGCTTTTGGGGAAGTCTTTGAAGTAATTGTGTTGTGTATTTCCCCTGACGGGGTTTTTTTATTTTTACACGGCGAGATCCTGTTCAGCCCCACAGACCATAAATCAGGGCGGGGAGGGGATTTGTTTTAATGTACTTGCATCTATTACGTTGTAACAGATGGATACTGTATTCACAAATGCACGATTCATTTAAATATCACGTGCAGCAGCGGCGAGACACTGTAAAGTTGGAGTTGTTTCCCATGCCTGTTTATGGCGCAGGCGGACACACCGAGTCTTACACCCCGGGCAGACGGGGGCTCGTGCAGCAGGAGCAGAACAACCTTTCAGAGCACAACTGAGAGGAAAAATTAAAATTTGATGTTAATCAAGCCGGCCTAGAGCTGGATGTGACAGGTGCTTTCTACTCTACTTCCCCCAGTCTCTTTCCATTTGGCTCCTCGGCTCAGCTTCAGCTCAACGTCGCCCTTTTTAGCCACATCAAATGGAACTTGCCAATCAGCCATTTCATGTTTTAACAGCATTTATGGCCTCGACCCAAAGTTCACGGCCGTGACCGGTTTTAGCCTCGTGAATAATTAAGTCTGGCCGATGAGAGAAGCTGAGGGGAGAGCGTAAGCGGCGGGTTTCGCCGGCTCCTAACGTGAGGAAAAATCTGTTTCGGTGGCGTGTTGATGCGACTGAAAATGGCGCGCCCTGCCGTCGCAGGTCTCGGTGCAGCTATTAAGACCAAACACATAAATACCAAAGTGTTCGCACGTGAGGGCTGCGAAAGAAATTACAACCTGTATTTTTTTTCCCCATTTTAATTTCTGCTCCTCTCATCAGCTACACCTTCCTGCTACCTTGTTTTCAGAATACAATCCCCCACCAACACACACACACACACACACACACGCACATGTGCACACACACTGACATAACCCCCTGGGACACTCAGCTCTCAGACAGGAGTCAGAAGGTTGAGTTGATCATTATGAGGGTCCTTGACAAAGGCTCAACACAAACTTATGATCTCTAACACGGGTCTCGTGTGTGTATGTGTGTGTGTGTGTGTGTCTGTGTGTGTGTGTGAGAGAGAGAGAGAGAGAGAGAGCATGTGTGTTTTCCTACCTATCCTGCCCATCCATTCGTTTTCTTGATAGCTATAATTACATTACAATATGACCCAACTCATAAAAAGTAATTTCCTACAAACTCCGTCATGCTGTCACATAATAATCATATAATCTGGTCTCCTCGTACGTCTGTCTGTGATATATATAATGAGCGAATAATGCACCCGAAAAAGCTGTAAAAGATGAATCTTGACTGGGTTTTTACAACCATTTTAAATCTTATTTCCTCACTTCCTGGGCAAGATCTAAGGAGCGAGCGTGCGAGACAGAGAGAAAGAGAGTGACAGAGAGAGAGAGAGAGGAGAGAGAAAGATTTCTCCTCCACTCGGTCGAGTCCCTGAATTATTAGGGCATCAATATCTTTAGCATATTGCCAAGGGCTTTCAGACAGTATCTGCTTTCATTATTAGTGTCAGCTCAATTATAGCTCACACCCAACTGTTTCTCAACATCTAATAGCATCAATCGACAGGGACGGTTGACGAGCCGGCACTCACACACGCACACACACACCCGTACACACCGCCGATACTTTAACTCACGCGCGCGCCTGCATTCACACCTCCCATCCGTGCAGGCGTTGTGTTGCCTTCTGTCATCTGGCTAATGTACACGGCGGAGAGGAAGCGCGGGGCTCATAATGGAGGCCGCGTTCTTAGTGGCGATGAGCAGCTGATGCAGCCTGGCCCATTTTCATCAAATATTAATGGCATGGAAAAATACACCCGGACTGAGGCCTCGTCCACAGCCAAACTGGAGATGCTGGGGGAAAAGAGCAATGGGGAGAAAGTGCAGTGAGTGTGTTTAGAAGTACTGTCTGATGGCCATAATTAGGGCCGCTGCAATTAAAAATTCAAAAGCCCCAGTTTATTTGAGCGCATGAATCTTCTGTCTCTGCAGCGTTTATTTCGCGTTTACAAAGTCTTTTCTTGCGAATTTCTGACTGCGTGCCTCCTTCCCTGCATTTCCATGTGTACAGTCGTGTGCACAACACCTGCGTATATCCACATGCGCACACGCGTGCATGCACAAACGTGCACACATTTATGGGGGTTTGAAATGGGGTTGGACTGCACGCAGAACAACCTTTGACTCAAAACGGCAGATGAAACGTGAGGAGCTCTGCCCTGTGCTCTGTGAGAATATACAAACAATAGGCTCATGTGTGTCAGCGTCATAGAAAGAAATAAGCGATAAAGAGCGCAGAGGAAACCCAGACTAACATTCCCCTTTTTGTGCTTTGCCCTGTTATTTGCCCCCCCCATGTCTTTTATAGCATCTCTCTTACGCCCACTCTCCCTCTTTTCCCCGTTTCTGCTTCTGTTTTGCCCATTTCTTATCTTTTTTCCTTACATTTCATCCTCCTTACTCTGAATCTCTCTCCCTCTCACACACACTCGTGCACGTGCCACACGTTTGAGCGGTCTATTTCTTTCTTGAATAACACTTCTTTTATTAGTTTGGGTCTTTTCTCCCTTGTCCGCTTTAAACAGAGAGGGGAGATGGGGAATCTAAAGAGCTGCCAGGGGCTCAGTTTGCACAGTGCTTTGATGTCATTCAGATGCTGTGAGAGCAAACACACACACACACACACTCGCAAGGCACTTCTACACAAGATAGCACGCATCCCGTGTTCATATGCACATAAACATGCAGCAGTTGTACTGGAGACTGCAACACAAGCATGTTCGCGTTCTCGTTTTCCCTCTCTGACCCCCGACAACGTCGCCTCCTTTATCTGCGAGATATAAAAGAAAAGCCTTTAACACCACTGCCACCTGGCAACGGCAATAAAACATTTCCACAATGGCCGATTGTCGGGTGGAGAGTAAATTGGCACAACTTAGCCCAGGAAACACACTGATTCTCATCTGTTATCCTGATAGGTTAAGGGGGCTATTTATCTTCTCTCAAAGAGGTCAAGAGCTCTGGGAAATGAGGGGAATAATCAGAAGGGCTTCATGTCTTCATTATGTCCAAATGAGGCTGGGAGAGATTGGACAAATACAACACGGGCGCACGCAGCACTTCATATTCATGACCCTATTAAAGTGGTCTGGAGTCATTTTCAGAGCAAATTTGATCAGACTCTTCCAGCCATAGATGCTTCTCTCCACGTGATGTTTAAGCTGAACGAAAGACAAAGGGGGAAAACACGTCTGGTATAATGTGCCTAAAAGGGACAGATGTGCAGGGATTTCCATGTCGAACCTTGACTGTGTGGGAGAGCAGGGAGAGCAATACGATGGGGTTTCAATGTGTGTGTGTGTGTGTGTGTGTGTGTGTTCGTGCGCCTGCATGTACAGGGTGCAGAGCCTCAAACCAACCTTGACTAACAAGCATATGTTAATTATGGAGGAGATCACAGGCAGGTCATCCTGCACTCTGCCACTAAAAAAGGAGTAAGATGCATGACTGCAGGGCACAACCAGTGCTGGTGATGGGTATAACACCACGCTACAACACCAGCTCGCTCTCTCTCTCTCTCTCTCTCTCTCTCTCTCTCTCTCTTCCTCTCCTTCCCTCTTTTGATTTGTTCCCTTTAGAAAAACTTGAACATCAGCATCCCTGACAGCTCTTTCCTCATTAACGATGTCCAGTTTCACAGAAGGTGCACACAGCAAGAACAGAACCTTTAATGTTATTATTATTTCAGCATATTTAAAGATCCATTTAATTCCCATGTCCATTCTTACCCTGCATGTTGCACAAAAACATTGTCGCATCACATGATCGTGTCAGAACACAAAATAAGAAAGGGGGAAACAAATTAAAGTGGCAACGAAGTACCTACCATACAATGTCTAATTTAGGTCCACCAAACATACATGAAATCAGACCTAAATCATAAATAGCGCTTTTATTTATAAAATCAAATCCTTAAAATGACAGATATTGGGTATTATGACTTTATCAAGGTTTGGAGCTCACTCTTTCAGCCAACAACCCCCACCAACTCTGCACGGTACTCACAAAACTTCACTTGCCCACCCCCCAACTGCAAGGTAGCCGGGAAGGGTGTATGCGAGCGACTGTCGCACTTCCAAAGTACACGTGAACATGTCAGCTCCAAGGGCGCATTTGTCTCAGCACCTCTTGTCTGTATGTGCTAGCTGCACCCTAGCTAAGTTAGCCCGTTAGCTCAGGTTTTCCTGCAGTCAGAGAGCAGATGCTTCATTCACGCTAAAACCTGAGCATCAGAAGCTTGGGAAAAGCTATCGAAGCTAACATTAGCACCGCCACCGCCTCCAATGTTACCTGTTGTAGGTGTAGGATATTGAGGACATGGTTTCTACTACATGGGAGGGAATTCGTTGATGGTTGTCAGACTGTGTTGGGAGACTTAACAAAAGTACTAAGCTGAATAAAGTTTTAAATTCATTATTTTCTGTTTTGGTTGACAAGCCCCCATCTTTCACCAGCCCCCTATGGTGTCTTTCTGACTCTCCCTGCTGCTCTCCTTCACACACACACACACACACACACACACACACACACACACATATCTTCCTCGCACCCCCTACCCTCGAACCCTACCCCCAGGCCTTGCCCCAAAGCACATTGATTCTGCTGTATATCTAATTACTGCTCATAATCTATTCATTTCACCACCGTGAAAGAGGGCAGCAGCTGTCACACAACACACCACCGGGGGACTGGAGGAGGGATACTGAAGCAGGAAACAGCCATGAAGGTGGGGATTAGAACTTGATGGAAAGAGCGAGACCTTAATGGCAGTGATATAGACAATTACTCCTCAAAGAGCTTTAGTCTAAACAGGTTCATTGGTCCAGTTTTCTAACTTATAGTACAGGGTGTTAATGAGATTTAATGAGATGCTGATAATGCTCCTGATAATGGATTTAAAAGTAGACAGTTTGTGAATTGCATTCTATTTTCCAGTGGTTGGAAAACAAGAGTCCAAGAGGCCGTTCAAAGTTGTTTTTAACTTTTCCTTTTCCATGCTATCCAGCAACAGAGCACAGCAACATGTTAAATATACATAATTTAATTACCCGTATAAACCATAAAGTGGCTAATAAACTGTCTAATGTTACAGCCATTGATTCATAAATTAGCCTCCTCTGATCCCAAACTTTTCTCAGAGGTCTCCAACATTTAAATTTCATCTTCCTGGATGTTCCTGCCCACTGGAGTTTCACTGGAATGCCCACCCATGTTTGGCCACCTAGGATCTTCCTCCCTCTGTCCATTTCCATCCCAAGATTTTTCTGACTTGGACAATCTCAAATCTCTCTGAAAATGTTCCCCATTCCCAAAATAATGGTAAAACTGATACGATGGCACTGGTAGTGAGAGGGGACGCCATGTGTTCTTTTCCTCCACACAAAATCCTCCAGGAGCCCAACAGGTGCGCTGGCACCTGCTCAGGACCCTCCAAAGTGCTGCTGTGCTGGTCAAAGCCTCCGACCTGTAGTACTCTGGAGCCTCACGTCGCATCCAGCGAACAGAGACCTACCAGTTAGCCTGCCCAAAGGTAATCAGCATCTGTTGGTTTAATCTGCCTAATCTGCTGGTGAGCTCCACTGGGCGTGCCTAATTAACAAAATTAATTTGTTAAGACATTAGCGTTGTTAGAGATGGCCAAACGAAGCTGCGCGGCTTTATGCAAATGAGGGCTGCGGATCTGGCGGGCTGTGTTACCTCAATTAGTCCCCATCTTTGATATGTGCCTCTTTTTCTCTTACTCATTGTCCCCTTTCCTTCCTTCCCTTTTATCTCCCCGCCTTCCCCCTCCTCATTACCACTGTCAGAATCCACTAATCAGGAAATACTGCTATTGTATGACAGCAAAGACGGGGCACGTAGGGGAGCGGGAGGGGGCTCTGGAACAGCTAATCACCATGAGGAAAAGAAAGGGGCTCGGGGTTTTCAATTAAGGCCTACGCTGTGGAACCGCCAATTCAGCTATCGCTGTTATCATCACCATTACCGCCGCCGCGTGTGTTTGTGTGTCAGAGCAGCGGTGTTTCCCCCCGTGTGTCGGTGGGGTAATTAGTCTCCTGTACATTTCACCCCTCAAAAGCCTGTTTAAGGGTTAATGAGGCCTCAGCAGCGTCTCAGCATGGGTTGGGGGGCGGGTGTTATGTATGTGAGTAGGGGTCGGTATGAGCCCAGCTCCAAAGAAAATAAAAAAAACCCACCCATAGGACTTCTCTTTGAAGTGTCAGAGGGTCCCCCCTTGTTCCGGGTGGCTCTGGTTTCATTTGTCTGAGTGGCAGCATGAAAAATAGATGAGCTGCCAGGCTACACAATCGACGCACCTTGAAAATCCCCTCCCTCAGACAGGACTCCGCCCTCACCCCTGACATTATTCGCAGATTAACCAGCGCCTCCCCGTCACCCAATAATGACCCCCCCACACACCTTTGGTTGCCTGACACTAAAAATTAGACATACTCTGCAATATTTGGGAATCCTATAACCTCAGCGTAACAATAAATGAACTTATGATCACCAGAGGACGAGTAAATGCAGGATGTTTTCGAGGCTAATGCACCCGCGGACAACATTTGCGCCGTTTATTTGCCGGCTCTGCCCTGAAGGCTTTTGTAATGAGTGGTAACGGAATGGAGGCGTGAGTGATACTGCAGCCGTGGGGATTTGTAGCTGCCGCCGTGGCCTCCCGCTGGGATGTCCGGTGGTCCGTCTGAACGCCATCTCAGAGAGAGGCGCCACCGAGGAGAGCAGCCATGATGCTCCAATTTTTAGCTGCGCTTCAAACTGCTTTCATTTTTTCTTCAAATATGCAGTCTGGTTCACATGTAAATCTATGTTTGCACGTGGCTTCAGCGTCATTATCTTCAACACACTGGGCCATTAAACTTTATAAGTACAAATAAATCCTCCATAATTTTTTAGGAATACATAGGCTACAGATTTGTATGCTACAGTTCAACCATATTTGTTGTTCTGTGCATGAGGTGAGCTAAATATCCCTTTGGTTCTGTTTGAATTGTGTCCTGCACATGGTGAAAATGCTCCTGTCACCTCCTGCTGCTTTCGCCTGGCAGAATTCTTGATATCCGTTAGCTCATATCGTACAGTTTCTGTGGCTACCCTTCAAGCTAACGAGCAGAGAGCCATGAGATGTTCTCATACAAATGAAAACGGTCTTTTGAAATCTTCAAACAAGTATAGAATTAAACATCAGATTTTCAGTTTAATAGACACTTACGTGGTTTATCTGTCAACTGACCACATGTTACATCACCTGATGGCAACCACGAGCTGTTTATTACCAGCTCTATTAATCAAGTCATTCATTGTAGTAAAGTTCAAAACAATGAGGTGAATTTTCAGTATTTAATTTAAAGTCAATTTCGCCTACACTTGATTTCCAAAGCTGTTTACACGAGCATGTAATCCTATTTTGGCTGCTCATATCCTATTTTATGTGGTTAACTGAATTGCCTCACACATCTAACCAGAGTCTCTTCAGGTTACAGTGGGTTTTTTTATGATTATTATTGTTATTTCTGAAGCCTGCATCAATCAAGAGAATGTTAGAGAGCAGCATTAATACGTCCTCGGGACGGCAAGATGCATTGGAGTCGGGGGGACCACATTTCATTACAGGCTTCAGGGACCGTGTAATTTCATTCCAGTCCACTTTGTGGAAACAGCAAAATGTTATTATGTTCAGCGGGTGTATTCAACATTACGTAGACACTATTTATTTTCACTTTATTTGCTTAAGTAACACTGGGGCATCTGCAGGTAATTGCTTTAGGCTTCAGAGAATCTCTGTGCATGAAAAATCATCTTTTTCTCCGCCGATCTCCTGGGAGCTGCGATGGCGCACAACTTTAAATGGATCTTTGGAGCAACTCAGCTGCTCCACCTTTGTAAAACTTTTTCTTCCCTTTTTTTGTCGGAGGAGGCTATTAGAGCAACGGGGAGATTGCTTTGACCTCTGTCTTATTTCACATGTTTGCTTCAAAAGTGGGAACAGATAACTGGTGGCCTGCCAGTCGAGCAGGTCCGTTCTAATTACTGGATGCGTTCTTCATGTGAAATAGGAGGATGATTTTGTACAAGATTAAAGCCAGCATGTAGATATTAGCAATTTAAACAACCATCCGAGAGGAACCATGTTCGCTTTGTTCTAGTGACAGCTCGGGATGAAACCATCCAGAAGTCTGTCCTTTGAGTTGCAGCCTTTCTTAGGAATGACGAGGTATTCTAAGCTCTGACAAAACGTGATCGCAGCAAATATAAGCTGCATTTCCTGCTTGATATTTAAGGTGGATATTAGCGCTGACCTAGGGGCTGAAGGTGAAAAGGATATTGGAGGGGATTGGGACCATTTTAATCTCAGATTTATTATACCTGGACTAGTGGCTCGGCCAGTTTGTCCGATTGCTTTTCCTAATCATTGCATCCTGAGTGTGTTTGATCTCCATGATGAACAGATGATTAGTTTTTCATGAAACCGTTGGGGCGGAACGCTCCGACACGAGCCGCAGCCAGACGCTGTTGATTTAACTGTTTAAGAGGCAGCGGACCCCTCCGTCTGAGGCGCTCCAGCCCGCATGGGAGTTAGGAGGGGTCAGGCAGGGTCAAGTCTATGGGTAATGATATCTCTCCCACCATATATTTAAGGTTTTGCTAATACTCCTCTCAATTATGACCATTCCTTTGACCTGTTGGCCCGGCGAGCAATGAAGCATCACAATCAATTTGAACATGGATCTAAAAATTTGGCAGCAGAATGACACTGTCCAGATGCTGCAAATCAGGCAGCCCAGACGCCCCCCTTCCACCCCACCTGTACCCGCCCCCACAGCGTTGACTTGCATGCACGGTGAGGTCATCGTCTGTGGCACGGAATGCAAACCTCATCACAAGTGACAAATAGAGGAATTCATGAGGCAAAGTTTTCATGAATGCTTGAAAATTTCACTCAAAGAGCGAAAAGGGCTGTTACGCAACTGCGAATTATCATAATACTATAATGAAATGCCCCCCCCCCCCCCCTTCCCCCATCAGCCTGGGATCTGTCCATCAGAGGCAGGAAGGCTCAGTGTTTTCTTAAATCCGCCAGGTGCCACTTGAATGACTTAAATCACATGAACCCCCAGCACTCAACCTCACAGCGTAACAGGATGACAGCTCATGTGAGTGGAGCGAGTGGGATGAAAAGGAGGTGAAATGGATTATTTAACCACCAGAGAGCAAGGAACTGCAGGGGAGGGGGCTCTGTTCTCCACCAGGAACTCTTCTGTGCTTGGAAAAAGGAGTGGAATTTTGTGTGCGGAGGGGCTGGAGTTAGAGCAGGACGACCACATACGATGGCCACGTCCCATTTAGGTTTCATACTGATTCAGCTCGAGCACAAAAGCTGCCCTCTATAATTTATTGACACCTGAATGAATAATTACTGTATAATTGTTAATATGTTGCAGGCAGACGATCTTGTGGAGCACGGTGCTGCTAAATTACCAACAAAAGGTGAAGACCACTTCTCCTTCACCTGTCTTTCTTAATTTGACGCCGGCTTGTCCTCCAAACCCTGGGACTATTGTCAAGCCACGAAAGTTTCATGCAAAGCTGAAACCCTGCAGAGGTGTTGTGAAGGAGGTTTAAGCAACACCTGAGGAATTGCACTTGATTGCATCAGTTAGGCAGTTTCTGCCAGTGTCCAGAGAGCAGCAAACACAAGAATCCACCTGAAATACCAATAACCCCACATATCCAGTCCCCTTCTCTCTATTTTACTCCATATCCTCCATCCAGGCTGCAGTGCCTTGGACATGCATGTTACCTGTCTTGACTTCAACCAGCACTTCCAGTGGGGATAAAATGAATGCATCTCTGCACTGGTTTTATACTGATATATGGTTTTACTTGTGATATTCCACCTTTCAGGGTGCGCGGAGGCTCTTCGGCTTATTGTTTTGAAATGAAGTCAGTAAAAAAAAAGAAATAACAAGCACTCAGTCAGTTCAGCCATCACTGCACTGACAGGACTTCTCTCATCTTCTCCCTGTCTCACCTTGCAGTAACGTGACTGTGCGCATGTGTGTGTGTGTGTGTGTGTGTGTGTGTGGTGTGTGTGTGTGTGTGTACATGCCAACATGTATGTGCCTGTGTGTATAAGTGTGTGCTTACATGTGTCAGAAACTCGACATGATCTTGTCTCCGGTGAAGGCCTTGGATCACCCGGCCCAGCTCGCTCCAGACCTGACAGTGCAGCTGAACTAATCAATATCTCGCTGCAGTCAAAGGTGGGTTCTGCCACGAGGCCGCGGGGGTGCACTAATTGATGGAAACTCACCGCCGGCTAGCTCCATGCCCCGCGGCGCTGGAAGACAGAGAGCTAGGTCCTTCCACCGGAATAGAAGTGGAAATAGAGGAGAGGGAAGTCTGCGGCCATGATCGGGGGGGGAGGAAGGAGGCTTGGAGTTTTGGTCACTTGGCTGCTTGCACAGGTGGAACACTGTGGTTCTCATATGTTAGCATCCAGGTGACCATTGGGCCACAGATGTTCAACGACCTCCTGTATTTCCTGTTATATTATCAACATTTGTGATGACACAGATAACCCGCAGCATTAAAGCTAATATTGAGTTTGTCTCTTGTGGTACTAAGAAACAGCTCAAGGCAGGTTGTTCAAGGACCTTCAAGGGAATTCTTGTATGATTTGGATCTGAGTGCTGAGGCCATATCGGGCCCATATCTTGGGTCATTTGTCAGATACCTTGAGCCGCACTGGTTTCATTGGGGGAGCCGTTGCCAAGAGGAGATGCATTATGCGCTGGCAGTTGGCTTATCCGCCGCTCTAATGATCACACGCAGAAGAGCAACGGAAGAGTTAAAAAGGACAAAACCGAAGAGCGTTGCGTTAGAAATAAAAGGTAATGCGTGCGCATGCACACTGGCTTCTTGTTAAGAATATATTGTTATGGTGCAGACTAAGCAAGCCATGATAATTAGCATCAATAATTGAGTGAGGGGAAATGGTAGAAAGAGCTGCGTTCAGTGCTCGCTAAATGTGCCTGAGAGATGCTGAGATGGACAGTCTGGCTAGCTCGCTCATTTGGCTCCTTTTTATGTGGCACTGAAGATTATCTTTATGTTTCCACTCGCTTAGCTTTGGCTCTAATGAAACCTGGGAAGGGAACACGTAGTGTTTCCTGTCATTGCCATTTATCAACGGTTTGGTTGTAGGCATCGATCCCAGAGAGCATCAAAACAACATAAAAGACCCACATCTCCTTCAGCTTGTGTAGCATCAAACAATAGCCAATGACTTTCATTTATTAAGTATGCTAATGCAAACGCTAAAGAATCTATTCATACTTCAAAGTATCTCGCGCTGTACCGTGCAAACATTTTCAATAACAACTGGAATCATGACAGCAAATTTCTTAAAAAGCATATTCGCAGCGTTCGACTTTGCGTCCTCTGCGCTGCGTGTTATGCTGACGTTTCTTTTCTCGCTCAGATCCCAGCTAACTCTGAAATAGAGCTTGCTGGAGGGCAGTTGTTGCTCGTGTCTTTCAAGGAGAGAGTTTGCCTCTGAACGGGAGAGATCCGTCGCTGCCCAGTCATTTTTCACGAAAAATGTGATCAGCATAAAAACTGCTCGAGAGGAGACGATAGCCTTGAAAATTTACACATTATTGAACGTAAGCTGCGATTTAATGATTTTATTTTTCCCTTTGAGTGATTCAGGTAGCATGATTAAATCCGAGGATTAGATGTCGCTCTTTTAGAGAGAAATAAAACTGACCAAACAAAGGTTGCCCAGCATTTTCGCATGCGCTGGGACCTACAGTGGATAAAGAAGTAAGACAATCATGAAACACCTAAAGGATTGGAGAGTTTTCCACAACAAAGAAAGTTCACTCACTGTATTGACAGAAAATGATAGACCAACTCCCCCGAGGACGAGGTGCACTTTCCAAAATGTAAATCAGCCCTTCTGTGGAGGCGCACGGCTCTCACACTCCCCTGCTGCTAGGAAAGCTCTGCCATTCACCTTTAAACAGCAGAACAATAATCAATGGAGCATTATTAATGCTGAAATCATACTCTGCTGTTATCCTGCTGAGTGTAAAGCCGCAGGAGTCGGGCAGCCCGTACTATGGATCGCATTGTCTCCCCTGCATGGAGATGCAGCTATGATATCTGTAGTTTTTTCAGATGTATTTATCCAGAATTCATGAGAAAGGCGCTCAAATTAGGAGGTTTAAATCACCCCGAGACCTTATTCTTGGCGCTGATCATAAACTATTAACACAGAACAGACCTCCTGAGGCCTTCCATCCCTCAACTCCATTTCAGTATGTACTTTTCCTGCATTTCTCCCCTAATCCCAACAGGGTTATGAGCTCCATGCCAGATTTTTAAGACAGAAGACCGAGGAGGGGGAATCGTGTATGTTTGTATCACGCTTTAATAAACCCTGTTTTTTTCCACCGTTACGCACGGGTCTGGATTCGATCGCTCAGAGGCAGCGGTGTGAATCTTTCACCGGCCGATTCTCGCGTTTGCTGTTCCTGACCTTTCCCAGAGTCCCGCTGATGTCACGGAGGGGCCGCATCGGACAGCGCAGGAGGGCCGAGGAGGGCGGAGGAAGGGACGAGGGAAGCGATGAGAGCTCTCCTTCATTACAGGGGGCTGGATATAAATCAAATTAATTATGTAGCTGCTACAGTATCGCAGCTGTGGAGAGGAAATGAAATGATCAGAGGCAACGACGCAGAGCAGGTTAATGAAATTATTAATTACCCGGTGATATACTGGGAATCCTGGGCCCGGGCTTGCACCCAGGCAAATACCTTCACACATTTCTCTTCTCAAACCTCCCCTACCGCAGCTAGAATTTGTTTTAATTGAGTAATAATAAGACTGTTACATTTGGCTGAGTCACTTGGTTTGAACGGGTAATTGACCAATAAAGGCCTGTGATAGCCAATTACAAAATCCAATATAGCGCTAATTAGTTAGCAACTCTTAAGTGTCCCGACTAGAACAAGAGAACATTACACTTCGGTGCAGCTGGTTGTTTTAAAAGTCATAAAATAAAAGCCAACTGAGTTCCCCGAGCGGGTCTGATCCACATGACAGGTTGTAAATTAGCAGCCGCACTCTCGGCCTCCCTCATGGTCACACTCTTGCACGCACACGTGGGCTAGCACTATCATATAATTTGCTGTTAATATCAGTTTTGTGCCTCCTGATCGATTTCCTCTGTGTTTTCATTCTGAATTATTCAGATGTACACTTTATCTCCTCACCTTCCCCTCTCCCCGGACCCTCACCCCCCACACCCCTCCCCTCCTGTGCTATCAGCCATTTAGCCATGTTGGTCAATAAGTGGGTGAAATTTGGATTTGCGCTGATGGGTGGGGGGTTGAGCGGGTGTGATGGGGATGCGACCCAGACAGATGATGTTTCACAACAGTCGATCGCTGTAATGAGAGGAGGGACCAAAGGAGTCTGAGAAGAGCCTGCTGACGTCCGTGCCATTCTCAAGACGTTTTAACAACCAGGTCACCTGTTCGTCACACCTCTGCCAGAGATCTCAGGGCCCTTATGTAAATTTTGATGATATATTATCAGAATTGCACACCCAGCCTAATAATCAGTGTTGTGAGTCCATCATATTTGATTCCCTTCCAGCTGGAATGCTACTCCACTCTGTTTCTACAGTAGCCCTGCCTGTAAATATTTCATTGGCAGCTAGTAAATGGCTCTCACCATTGTAATAAACTGGTAGCTGTCCACAGATGATACTTTGTGTGAAAGATAATTGTAAGTCATCTCGGTTTATCCTGCTAGGTTTACGTCTTTCCTCTGTCAGGAGTGACAGGCTAATCAGTGCTTTTTCAAAGCGGGCCGCGGCTTTACCTGTCAGAGCTAACAGTCCGATGAGGTCCCCCGAGTAATAAAACAGAGAGCTGACTTGGTACCGTGTGACCTGAGCGGTGTGAAGTCGCGATGCAGAGGACATGACAATCAATGTGCGAACATGTGGTATTGATGAAAGCTGTCAGAAATGGCTGGAACTGAACACGGGATCCTGCAGGCGCTCGGCGGGAGTCTCCTGGGTGCGATGGTGATTAATACCGAATGTTTTCTTGAGGAGTACGACAGTGATGTACAGCAGCAGCAGCAGAGGTCTGTGGGCTGTCTGGTCAACGTCAGTCCCGATAAAGTGGCCTTTAAGGTATCAAACTCTTCTAATGGCCATAAAATCCACTGCGGAGGTTCACTTTGTGCAGCAGCTCTTGAAGACGATCACCTGGGCAGAGACATGAACACCACTCACCTGACATATTAGTGGCGCTACTGCGTTAAATGACAGCGTCCACTGAGTTGGATGTTCCAGTAAGCGGATCCAGAGGATGATATTCCAGTCTGAGGCTGAAAAGATCACACCGAGACAATCAATGGACAGTAAGCTGAGCTCTGTCTTTGTCTCCATCTCGCCCTGACGCATGTTTCCTGTGATTCTTTCAGGAGGCCATGGATGCGTCAGAGAATATGAGCGCTGGAAGTTTCCCCATCAACAGTTTCCTGTTACATCATTTGATCTGGTTTATTTTGGAGGGCTTTTTTTAAGTTTCACACCCAGAACAGTTAATTATTCCTCCTTGAGTTTAGCTATTTTCTCTAGACGTGCGACTTTTATTCCGCGTGTCTCCTGGTATGCCTGTGTGTGTATTTGTGTTTCCCTTCTGTCATGGGAGCAAAAGAAAAAACAAATTGCCATCAATCACCCAATTAGACGTCTGTTGTCTTGCTAAATGAGCCGTGGGACACTGGAATCGCACCGCTCAGACGAGTTAGCATCTTTGGAGAGAAGAATGACAAATATGCCCGAAAGTGCCGGGAATATTATTCCACAATTCACTTGCATTCGTTTGCATGTGTGCACGTGCGAGCGTGCAGATGCGTGAGTGTTTCAGCGGGTGTGTTGCACGTGCATCTCAACCTGAGTTTGTCAAATAAGTTGAACCAACCTTTCTGGGCTCTCTTTCCTCTCTAGTCCAACAACTCATAAAATATTTAATGTGCCTCACAGTCACCACCTCTCTCTCCCTCTTCCTCTCTCTCCCTCTTCCTCTCTCTCTCTCTCTCTCTCTCTCTCTAACACACACTTACACACACACTTCTTCCATCACTGTAAAAATAAATGTCCACTTAAACCCCACTAGATTTGTAAGGAAGTAAGTAAATGCTAAGCGATATCAGCGTGCCCATCTCGTGCACATCCGGTCACGTGCCACAGCAGCCTGCACTTTTATTATTTGGCGGAGGACTTCGGTCGCTGTTTTCCATCCGGGTGTGTTCGAAGGTAGCTGGAAACAAATGTGACACCGGGCCGATCGGCAGCTGCCGGCTGTTTAATCAACATTGATGAATATTTGATGGCGTAGCGACGGGCGAACGGTGGCCGGCAGTCTCGTCATTATCGAAGTCGGTGTGTACAGAAGAAGACATTCAATATCTTGCAGTCGGGCACTGGGCCTGTCTCAGCAGCATGAAATACCCCCACAGTCCCCCGATGAAAATCTGGCATTTATACCATCTGTGGACTGAGAGTTTGACTGAGAGAACATTATTTTTAGCCTAATGTTTCCCTGCTGTCGTTTTTAGCGTTTCCTGGGCTCCCTACATGTCTTCCCATAAAATGGATTCACATATTGGGAAGTTTGCACGAGGTCTGCCAGTCTCAGCCTGTCAGTGTCAACATCTTGGTGGAAAAGCTTGATGCTTTTAAATGAAAAACAAAAGCTGAACATTACATTTAAAAAAGGACACCTGTACATCAACGGTGATGCATTTGTCCTCTCTTTGATTTGACTTGGCTTCTTGTCTTGCTGACCCCCCCCCCCCCCACCCCCACACCCTTTCCATCTGCATCACGTGTTGCTAATGAGGAGAGAGAAATGAGTTCAACACAAGGGTTCAAAGTGCACCCGTCCCCAGGCCATGACAGCCGTTAAAAGGCAGGACTTACAGGAAACAAATGACATTTAGTTGGTGAGGCAGATTTAGCATCAAGTGACATTTAGGTGACAAGCTGGTGCCTCCAGTTTAGAACCGAGTAAAGCCAGTCAGGTACAGAGCAGCGTGCTGCTGGAGCGCTTTATGTGCAGGATTTGGTCTTTACAAGGATTGATGTTAAAACACAAACTCTGCTAAATGACCAAATGCAGATGGAAAATGTGCGAATTTCAGGGAAATTCCCGAACGAGGCACAAACGAACCTTTCCGCCGTGTGGAAGGACAGCTTCAGTTTGTCTGTCTGAACTGAAAGAGAAACAATAATTGAGGCATTGATCAGAAGTTTTGATCAAAAAGGACAATAAATACAATAACTAACTAGCCCGAAGAATCTTCTTGATGACTATAAAATTCCACCATTTTTTTTACATCTATTATCTTCATGTGCAGTAAAATTGGGCTCAGAACTCTTTTCATTCGTCCATCTGATGATAGAAGTTACAGAGATCTTTCATTTAAAAATAAAAATAAAAAGCGAATGAAGATTAAGGCACAGTTATTGAACTGTTTTAATTAGATTCCATAAAAGACCAAAAATGTTAATTTGGCATTGTACAGACTTTGTTCAGCTGCTGGATTGTAATTTGGACGACATAAAAACTGTCATCACAGGCCCATCTCGTTTTATGTGTTCCCTAATTCAAAGTAAAGCTCCAAGCTGTTTTGCAAACGGAACCCACCCATTTTCCCCCGCCAATATTTTATCATTCGTTTCTTCTGCAGACGCCAAAACTTTTGCAGCTGCCGTTTCCAAAGAAAATTGTGCCTTCTGCTACGTATGCTTCCTGCACAGCAGCAGATATGGACCTTTTTTGGGGGGGGTGGGGAGGGGGGTCTGTCGGTAGCTACAAGACGAGAGGTCAGCCCCTCAAGATCAAATATTTTTCTTACTAAATGACGGATTTATTAGACAAATAAGTTGTTCGTCTGACTCTGAACCCTCTGTGATTGAAATATACCCCTGTGTCAACAGCACCGCCTCTCAAACCCGGTCCCGAGCGGTGCAGGGCGACCGCGGCGGATTACCGAGCAAATATAAGTGGGAAATGAGTGCAGATCTGGGGGATCTACCTATCCACATCCCCGGTTTGACATTTCCGTCCAAAGGCCAACCTCCCCGCGCATTGTTAAATCAACGGAGCCCTCGGTGGGAGCTCTTATTTGTTGTTTTAAGATAGTGCAGAAATGGGGCAATGTCACAACAAGGACAGGATACACCAGTTCAAAAGATGAACCAACGCCATGGATCTGCGCTCCACACCTTCCCTCCGTCTTTTTCTCCGTCTTTGATTTGTAATGTTCGTAATTATAACGATTTGATCCATTTTAACCCGAGTTCAAGCGGCTGCATTTAGAGTACAGGCCTCTTTTCTTCCCTGTTACAGCATTATGGCACCCCAAAAAAGTCGTAAATTGGCGCGCCACGCGTGACCGGAACGTGGTAGAAATCATTATTTGGCTACGTGATGTCAGAGTCCCTCTCACCTCGTCTGTCAGGAATCCAATTTCCTTTTATTTACATCCACGGTATGGATTAATTACTCCTTCGACTAGTAGCCTGAAGGAATTAAGTTATGAGACACGCTCCGTGATTAATCTATCGCGTCCTATGCAAAGGAGGCGAGGGAGGAAGGAGAGGAGGCGATTCTCGTGTTCAATATTCAGGACGGACCCCATAATAATATAATAATAATAATAATAATAATAATAATAATAATAATAATAATAATAATAATTTGAAGTTAAATGTAAACTGTTCACGCAGGCGGTATCGATCCCGCGTCGGTGCGGCCTTCTGTATGGATACAGCTTTAAGGGTTATGATATGGCTGAATTTTCTGATGAAATATCCCTTTGATTAATAGAGGACTGTGTCGTAACGGCCTGACATATGGCAGGCGAGGCAGCTGGGGACGGTACCTCCGGCATCCCCTGCAGCCATTAACATATTAGAGGCTATTGTGCAGGCAGACAGTCCGGCTGCATCCACAGCTCTTGTGCAGAGAGGCAGCAGCCCAAAGCTGTTTGATACAGCCTTTCAATAATACATTACCCTCCCGTCCAGCGGAGCTGTTGGTGGTGCTGAAAGTATTGCTGTGTGGCGCGCGTCCGGCGGCGGCGCGCCTGGGCCGCGTTTAGGGCCACTGCTGTTCTGTTCCAGCGCACAGGAAAACTTTGAGTTCATTAAAGGCGTTTTTAATGAGAGAAAATGGTATATATAGAGACACAGACACACACACGCACGCGCACACACACTGAAGTGACAATTGTATCTCACAGACCTACAGTCAGTGAAAGAAGAAAAATTCGGTTGCAGGAGTTCGAGCTTGCACGTGTTCGATTCACCTAAGATGCCGAGTTTTCATTAGCGGAAGAAGGAAAAAGAAAGAAATGTGAATATTTGTCTCTTTTGTTGTTTTCACGCCACAAGTAAGGTTTTGGTTGAGCTTTCCAAACTCCATCAGCCTTAAAATGCGGTCTAATAACGTATTTTCCATCAGCAAAGTCGTGATTAATTTAAAATTAAATATAATATTTTTTCTGTCCCTTTTTCTTTTCAAAGTCTACGTGGAATATTTGGAGGGAAATAAATGCGGTGATTTGAAATAGGTTAAATAAATGAACATGTCGGGTTATTTCTGTCTTTGTTCAGACGCGTCTGCTGCTGAGTTATTATATTCTATTTCATGATTTCACAGCAAAAGTCGCCACCTTTATGAATAATTCCAACATGCAGATGTGTCACCCAGCAGTTCTTGTCTGCTTTGATGAAAACGTCAGTAAAAAAAACCACTGAAATAAACGCCAATATCATTAAATTTTAAGTTGTGATTGTAATTTAAATATAAATAATAATATTTTAATAATTTAATTAAGGAGGTTACAGTTTTGCACAGGCCTAAAGTGTGTTTTTATTTGGAATTATTCAGAAAATTAGAACATAAAATCTAACATTCACGCAAAATTTCGTTTGCTAACATTTAAACACATGAAACTAAATTTAAAGTCACGACACGAACAAAGGGAAAATAAAATGTCACCAATACAGGGTGAGCAGAAGCGTTTCCTGTATGGAATCACCACCAGAAAAGCGCAGGCATTTCTTTCTTGACTTTATTAGAAGATTGCTGGAACACACCTCCCTGTTGAATTTGGCTTACAGGATGAACAAGTACTGATGGAGGGAAGAGGACAACAGAGGAGAGTGGAGAAGGCGAGGGAGGGAACGAGACAGTGGGGCATTTTTCCGATGATGCACACGTCGGCGCAGTTTTGTAAACATACTTGTGCACAACGTAAAATATTACTTACACAACAGTTAACACGACAAACAACGTGGTGACCGCGATGTTAAAAACAGGCATTTAACAGTGATTTTACACCATCCACGAGAAAAAAAAAAGGGGGGGGGGGGGGACAGGTCTGTCAGCTCTGCAGTGATACTTTTTTCCAATGCATAGAGGGTTTGCACTGCAAACTGAAACACGTGAAAAGAAACGGAACTTTTCCCACCTTGATGAAGGAGACAAGGCTCTTGTGGTCTGCTGAGTAAAAAAAAAATCCTTATGTCGATATGACCCTATAGTTTATTTCCAAAAACCCAAGAGTTCACCTCTGATATAAGTGACAAAGTGATGCCAGTATATACAAAACCATTTCGACACGACCAATCTAGAAACCTAAAGGGCCTTTTGTGCAAATTTAAAATAAATATATCTCTAGATGTGACGGCCTATAGAGACCAGACATACTGCCCGTGAATTAGGAGTTCATGCAGGCCTACTGTTCGTTTCGTCAGCCATAAAAGTTTGCAACTAAATCTGAATTCGTATAGCAGCCTTCAAATAAATGAACGGATGAATAAATAAACGCATTCATGAATTATTCTACGCCACCATCGACAACAGAAATCCAACCAAAAACACAGCTCGACAATCAATGAGGTAATTCGTAAATGGCTATACTTCAAATAATAGGCCTACTCGGAGAAAATAACTCTATGTTGCCAAGCTAATTACCTCTTTTTCCCCCACGTGTGTGTAAAAGGCAATGTCGACCGTCGCTAAACTTTTATTTTAACCCCCCTCGAAACAACTGAGCGGAATTTGTGTGATCTGTTATTTGCATACTTGACATTCACCGATAACGTGAAAATAAACAGGATATATGAAGCCTCATAAAATGGGTGTCTAAAGCCCATTGTGCACCAGCGTGGAAAACCGCTGGAGACAAACGACCGGTGTCTCAGTGTCTATTGGTCCCCAAAACTCAGTCCCGGATTTGAATATTCGCCCATCAGTGAGTGGCGGAAAATTTCATCCTCTTCTGCTTTTGTCTTTGGTTGCAAAACCACACTCGCACCACGTTTTTTTTCAGGTCCAACTTTTCCGCTATCGCCGCTATTTTCTCGGACGACGGCCGAGGCTGCACGGCGAAGTACGCTTCCAGAGACCTCTTCTCCGGCGCCGCTATCGAGGTCCTCTTGCGCTTCTTCTCCCCTCCGTTGTAAATGTCAGGTTTGCTCATTTTCTCCCTTTGGGCCCCCTCGGCCTCCTCCAGCCAGGCCTGGAGTATAGGTTTGAGCGCAATCATATTGTTGTGGGACAGAGTTAACGACTCGAATCGACAAATTGTACTTTGGCTCAGTGATCCCACGCCGGGAATTTTGAGATTAGCCAAAGCGCTGCCCACGTCCGCCTGTGTCACCCCCAGCTTGATCCTCCTCTGCTTGAAGCGCTCCGCGAAAGCTTCCAGCTCCCTTGGGTCCGTGTCCGAGTCATTGATGGAGGGGATACCGGTGTTAGTGAGCCCCGGGCCGCCTTGGCTGCCCCCGTGATGACCCGGTAAGAGCCCGTGATGGGTGAGGGGTGAGTTCATGCTCATAGCCTGGTGGGAGAGGTGACCTAAGCCGTGCATGTGCGAGTGCGGGTGGGAGGAGGTAGAGATGAGCCCTCCGCCGCCGCCTCCGCCGCCTCCACCGCCTCCTCCGCCGGATCCGTCGTGCGCGCTGGACATCAGGGTGAGGGACTGTGAGCTGATGTGGTCCATTATGTCCGGGGGTTCCAGGTTCTGGTGGTGGTGATGATGGTGGTGATGGTGGTGGTGGGCCAGAGGGACGGTGGACGTCGACGAGCATGGCACGGTGGTCATCGAGTGGTAGGTGGCGTCGGGCTTGAACGGGTGCGTCTTGCCCTGGGACACGGCGATGTCCACAGCCGCCAGAGCTTCGGCCCGGGCCAGCAAGGTCTCGTCCAAACTCGCGAAGATGTTACTCTGCAGCTGCAAGGCGGAAGATAACAGAGAAGAGACCATAAAGAGTGGAAATGTAAAAGACTCGGAGAAAGAAATACGTCAGAGAAAAGGACATAAATAAATTTATCAGTCGGGATTTTTTGGGGTTTTTTTGCAACGCATAAAAACATAGCCAAAGTATTCCTTCAGAAGCTTCGAGTCATAAAAATGAGCATGCTTTCAAAAAGAAAACCTCATCCGAGTTGTGGAATACATGAAAAAAACATTAAGCGCGCGTCTTGGCTGAATGTGCCTCGGAGCGCCTCTTGTTAGGCACAGACAGCCTTCAACGCTACACGCAGCCCAGCCACGGGGAGGGAAGGAGAAAAAAGAACAAGCCGAAGTTTTTTGCAGGGGAATAATTTACCTGTGGAGTTTGTAGACAGGCTCTCCTGATAGCTTCCGAGCTGGAGTGCAGGGTGGTGTACTTGGGCTCGGATAAAGAGGGATGCATTGCGAAGTGCGGCTGTTTGCTGTTCATGGACATCATCTTGGCGAGCTTCTCCAATTAAAGTGCACAGAAAGAAGAGGAGGGGAAAACGGCTACGAGAGCTGAAAAACAGTCATAGATGCAGAGTGATCCTTTGCCTGTCCCGTAATGATGCAGCCGGCTGTGTAGAGCGCCGAGTGCAGCCTTGAGCCCGGAGATCACAGAGATGCCTGCAGTCTCTGAGACGCACTTATCTGTCTACTGTTTCCCACTGCTGGGGATGAGAGAGGCTCTTACACCTGAGCGCCTCAGATCTCGTCATGCCTGTGCTCGGCTGCTCTCGCGAGACATGAAGTGCCAGAACAGCGAGCAGGCTGACAGATTAAAAACTGCTCACAGGGCAGGGACGAACATCTGGAGAGGAGACCGCTGCGTTTTTAAGGACCCCGTTTTTCGGTACTGGTGGTGCCGGTGCCTTTTGGCGTTTTCCCCTCACGCAATCAATCATTCGTATTAGATTACGGAACTTGCACAGCGTGTTGTGTAATCTGTGTATTTCATAAAATAGGACTTCTCTTGAATTGTTCAAATGTATAAATGCAATTAAACGTCCCATGTTTGTCCGTCTTATCTCTAAGGAGATCTCTCTGTAGCTCCCATCAACGCCAGATGAGCACTAAACAAATTAATTTAATACATCATCCCAACCTTGCAGTCTTTAAACTAATTAATCCCAATGAATTAACACTTCATTTAGTCAAACCACAACGGTTGCCCAATTAAAATTTTATACAGCGATTAAGAGGTATGTGAAATATACATGATATCGTTAAATTTGCATAATAAATAAGGTTCCTGCTACAATTGAACTGCTGTATGTGGGGTCCCTGATGTCTGTATTTGCATTAATAGCCTATGCTTTTTAACTTAAAAGCAAATTAATGTTACTGTTTAATGGTGGCTAGTACTAACTAATTTAATAAAAGACAGATAAATCACTAAATACTATTATAATTCAAAATATGGAAAATTCACCATAAAGCACAGGCATTACTCTTGGCCCCAAAAGTGGCTCGAGAGGCACAGTAAATAAATATATATGTATACAGTATAAGAATGCATTGTCACATTACTGCTTTATTTGGACACACATTTTACCACTTTCATTCTAGATTTCACCACAAACATTCAGCCTACCCGTGTTTTCTAACTGTCCCAAAAGCTAAAGTGATGCATTAATAATAGCAAACACCATTTAGGTTCGTATAATGTCACAAAAGACGAGAAGTATCATTATTTCCATTAAGGCTCCATGCTATATTGCACCCCGTTCCTGGCTGCGAAGCCGGGCCAAAAGATGCAGAACAGACCTTTTTCTTTCTTCCAAATTCTTCACATGAGCTTTGAGAGTTTGGTGGGACTGCTTACATTGCTGAGACTGTGGGACTTTCTCTTTGTGGGCTGGCTGATGTTCAGTACCTGTCTCTCTTTTGTGGTGTTCCCAGGGTTACTGCTGCAGCTGGAGGAGGCAAAGGGGTTCACAGAAGGGTGGTCTTGGCTTCCTTGATTGCAAAAGGAAGCAAAGCCAGCCTTACATTCTTCCAGTGCATCAAACAGCAAATCAAAAGACAGCTCGTCAGTCTGAGCGGAAGCGTGATGGTCTGTCAAGGCAGGACTGGGGGCGCTACTCCCGCCGCCCGATTCCAATGTTGCAAAACCGTCTGCGGAGCTTTCTGGGGGCTTTTTGACAATTGAGGGATTGTCCGTGTTGTCTGCTGGCGGCGGGCTCGTCAAGACGTCAGGACAAGCCTGTGACTCTGGGACCAGAGCGCGGTCCGGGCCCCTGGGAGGGGTGGAGACCAGAGACAGCTGAGATCCCCGACTGCTGCAGCTCTCTCCCTCCAGCATCATGGTGTCCAGCTCAGAGATTTTGTCCAGATAAGCAGCATCCATCGAGGCCTCGCTGGACAATTCGAATTTGGTGGGCGTTTCATTTTGGAGAAGAGCTGCTGTTCCTTCACCTGAGGTTTCTCTACTTGGACCTGGCTCCTCAGAAATGGAGCTCTGCCAAGGACCCCAAACATCAGACTTCGATGAGTCCCTGTCAGGATTCGGAGGAAGATCTTTGGGTAACGGGTCTAAGCTGCCGAATTGGTCCACCATGGTGCTTTTATCTGGACTAGGAAAGTCTTCAAAATTCAGCTTCCTAAGATAAGAACCTGGCTTAAATGCAACTTTCTTGTCACGGATGCCAGGGCTTCTCAGAGTCAGTGACCGGAAAGCAGACGACGGTGTGGTGGGCAAATCAGAAGAGGCGCATTCCGAGTTGTCTTTTTTGTTTCCCTGAGCCAGATCCCTGTCGAATTCTCTCTGATTCACAGCTGGGATGCACAGAAAATCGGAATTTTTGGAAAACGTCCGATACTCTGCCTCTGGATTGCTGCAGATCAAAACTCTCTCGCTGTCACTCAAGCTCCTCATCATCATGCTAAATTTCTGTTGCTGTGTTAGAGCGTCGGCCTCTGCCTTGCTACTCGTGGGCCTTTCCTGCACATCAAGTTGTCTGTTCTCAGCCTTCCTCAGCCGAGACTCCAGGTCTTCAATGTACTGGTCACTGCGCTCCAGAGCTCTTTTCAAGTGCTCCACATCACGCTCGTACTGCTGGATCTTAGCTTCAAGTGCTGCCACTGTGAAACGGCCAAACCTGGGGACAGATCATATTGATCAAGGTCATTATAGAGGAGGGTCTTTTGTATCACCAGATTAATTCATATTCACACAATATATAAAAACTTACTTCTGAGGTGATCTGCTCGCTACTTCTGCTTTCAATCTCATATTCTCTTGTATGAGGTCAACACTTTGAGATCTTAACGTCTTATTTACCTGAAAACAGATCATTTATGTAACAGAAATGTTTATTTATTCACCCCGTTTTGAAATAAGACAAACTTCATCACCTCTTTAAGCTTGTCCATGTCTTGTTGGACTTTATCACAACATTCTGTGGCCAGTTGTAGTTTTGTGGTCAATTCCTCTCGAACTTGGGGGTCAACCGTTTGGTCCTGTGTTTGCGCTGACTCAATCCCGACGGGATTCAGACACTTCAGCCGTGACTCCAGGTTCAGATTTTTTCCTTTCAGCTCCTTATTCTCCCTCATAAGCCCATCGATTTCATCCTGCGGGAGATAAAGATATCCAACAAATGCTGTATTTATTCCAATGGGGACTGTTTCTTCAGAATGATGTGATTTTATGGAAACAAAAAGTGTAAAAAATTCCATAGTAAAAGAAAAATGTCTCTACTGTTAATACTGCAAATATAACTGAAGGTATAACAGTGAATATTGGATGCCCTTGCCAACCATATACCCATTTACAAATCTGTACAGAGCACAGCTTCCATGTTTATAATGCAACGTGAGATATAGCAGAACCAACCTCGTATTCTTGTAAAAGCAGTTCACCTCTGGTCTTTCGCAGACACTGCTTTATGGACGGGTCATCGCTGTTATAGTTCTCATTAGTACCTCCTGCAAGAAAATAATAGAACAATCAGCAAAGAAAGCATCTATTTGGGAATTTCATTACCAGTAGATCGTTCAGGTTGGGATAGTCTCGGCTTATTTTGCCAAATGTCTTTAGTCTGTGCAAATCACAGCTCAAACTGGTGTCAAGTGGATAAACCCCGCCATCATTAGACTCCTAATAAATACGACCTAAAACCGTGGGCGCTACCAAGGGAAGACTGAACAAACACTGCATTTAAGTTAGCTTTACTTTCTCAGCGCTTGTTTGCGCTGGTTTACATGGTTACTTACCAATGATTTCCCTGCATGGGTTTTCTGGAGTGATGGAGACTCTGCAGGAGGGACACTGGCTTGCTTTCTTTAGCCACATTTGCATGCAGGATGAACAAAACACGTGGTAGTTGGCACAAATGACTGGCTGTTTGACCTGCACCGAGAAGCACATCGGAAACGAAGAGCCTTAACGCAAAGAAGCAACGCGGCAGCAGAAGTCTGCAGTAATGTCGCGTTGTTATACTGGATGTTACAGCGGCTGCACGCAGCGTAAACACAGTCTTTGTTTCACTGCAGACGTCATTAGCAATAGTAAATACAAAACAAACTTACCTTTCCCAGGCATATCTGACAGGAGATCGGTAAAGTCAGAGAAAGAGTGGATGTCTGGTAGCTGTGAGCCATTTTCTGGAAGAATTCTGAGCGCAAACACTTTACTGGAAAACACACAAGTTTCCCACTAGCAGCAGTCAGTCGCCGCGCGCTCACTCTGAGAGCTACGGGAAGCCAGAGAGACCTAAAAGGCCTAAAAGGAAACGCGTTTTCACCTGTGCGCGCACCATTAAATCTTTTCGCAACATGAAATGATTAATCTCAGTGTTAGCAGAGTATTTTCAGATGTAATGCTCGAATTTTATGTTTATCCTTTAGCTACGACTGCTACTGAAATACGTGGCGAGTTTAAAACTCAAAGAATTAAGGAAACAACCACACAATGTAGAAAACATTTGAGAAACTGTAACTTCCCATAACTGATTTCATCGTGGCTGGAGCTCATATGTTCCAACACATCATATGACAAATTTTATGTTATTATTATAATACATTGTGTTACCTGGTTCCTGATCTACATGATCACGAATGTAATTAAAGCTAAGATCAACTATTACACTAAAAACTACAAATCTAAATTGCTGCACAGGTTGTGTGAAATATTTTAATGACTCCTCACTTCCATATTGTTTTGACCACCAATTTGATGTTTTTGGATCAGGTTTTTTATTAGTTCTCTCTGTACAAACCCGCAGCTCCCCATCACACCCAATGCTTAAAAATGGCATCTTCTCATAAAACCCAAACCACAAATGTTATTTACAATTGACAGATGTCCGAACGTTAAGATAATACTTACCACTGAGTCTCCCGTGTACATGGATTGAGTGATATAAAGTGTTTTATAAAGTGTTTTAATGGCAAAAAAACAAAAAAGAGAACTCATTTAATTGGGAAAAGGAGACGTATTCCTCGCGATACAGAGAGCAGTGTTGACAAAAGGTTTACTGAAGTAAAAATAACAAAAATTACCCTTGTAGATATGCAGCAGAAGTATACAGACACTGTCTTTTAGTGTGTACATTTGCTTATGAACAAATATAGACCCTTTCAAATAAACTCCTTTACACATTCAATAAAGTGTTAATATTAAGCATATGGGCACACTGTAATGTGCTGATTTGCTTCCAGTCGCAACACATGATGCTTTAATATGTTTCTCGTATTAATTATCTTAGTAGTTTTCTTAAAATGATCATCACAGCAAAGCTAATCTTCATGCCAACGTAATTTATGCCCATCTGTGATGCGAGCGCCATGTAATATTTTGGAAGCCTTCGTCTCAAGTGAACTATCAAATTTATAATGACGGTATTATCATAATTCCACTCCAAACATTCCAAACGACACCCACTCCAGTTTAACCCCCCCACAGCCATTACTCACATCCAAACCAACATGTCCTGAGCTTCATCGTACTTCGAACCAGGACGTTTTCTCAGCATGTAATGTGATTAGAATTGACTCGCTGCAACTACATCTTGTGCACTGATTGTTTTCAACAGAGTATTAATGGGCCACAACCTTCTATATTTCCCCCAGTCCTTTCCCGCAATATCACTGATTTCAAGGGAGGATGCATGATAAATGCACACAGTTAGCTAAGTAAATGCTCCATGTAGTCAGTTAAATAAAAAATACTTTGCATATGATTTTTATTTATAGTTGTTTGCTACTACAATGTGTCCATATTTGTCTTGGTCATTTCAGATACATGCAATAAACTTTAAAATTCTCACTGAAACAGTTTATGAATGGAAAACTAACTGTAGAATAACCAATAATGGATGGAAATGAAAGAAATACACCTTCTCTGACAAGTCCCTTTCCTCCCCCCTCATCAAGATTGCACTGCTTGCTACCGGCCAGTCATTAATTGGTGACAGTCAATTAATCACTGCTGGTATAGACGGCTACATCTATTGATCTTGTTTGAGCGCTTATTTTTCATCCCTAAATGACAGGGATTGCCAGATTTGACCAGCATGTGTAATGGACAGTGAAGAACCAATGACCTGGGTGTCACTGTTGCCACTGGTGGGGATCTGTATCACCTCCCCCATCTCTGGCAAATAGCATCTTTACCATTTAACATGGAAAGGTTTAGACTGCCCTAAGAGCACAGCAGTGAAACAGTGCACTCTGGTGCCCAGATGACCTTTTCTGTCTCAGGCTTAATCTCTGACAAATGCTTGTTTTAATTAGCCTGATACCTCTTTGACTAGACTACCCTCCCGCGCCCCCCATTTCAATTTCACAATCCCTCTATCAATAGCAGTATAACATAGGCAACATATTTAATCACCTTCTTTAAAAATGTGCCGTCAGTGCCAACTCACTCCAGCCTATATGTATTTAAAAAGGGAGGTAAAAAGATTAGGCAGTGCACATCAGGCGGTTAAAGATAACACGCAGACCTCATTTATTGATTAGCCACTATCAGAGAGAGGGGAGTTAGTGTGCACACATTCAAGGTCTGCAAGAGCTGCATGAACTGAGAAGTGCCCCACTAATTTTAATTTTATCAGGACAGTTGTGTGGTCTCATCAAGTTATACTAAAATGTATCCTATAGGCTCCAGAAGACTAAATAATTTCAGCTGAGACATTGGCAGTTAAACCCACACAGCTTCAGCCGCAGATCCAGCATTCTCCCCCACTGCAGCAGCAAACACACGTAAAATAGATGCACAGCTACAAATCCTTGTTTTATTGGAAAGGGGCCTAATTATTAGGATGTAAGTCAGGCTGTGACTGGAGGGCCGTCTCCTTGATGCAGGCCTGGTTTATATTTATCCTCTCCTCTGCAGCTACAGCAGCACTGCCACCATCACTACCAGCAGTGTGTGGCGCTTTTATTACATCGCCCACAGGCAGGTTCCATCCTGTCACACACACACACACACGCACGCGCACATGCAAAGAGCCTGCAGGACCAGCAGCCAGTTGAGTCCCCTCCACAGCAGAGGTACCCCATATCCCCATGCAGCCCCACACGGGCCCTTGGGACAGTGGAGGGAGGGAGTGGGTATTATGGTAATGCTATAGCCTGCTGCTCCCCTTCCTCTCACTCCTGCAGCACAGCTGGGAAGAACCATCATTACAAGTATTGTAGCAATCTGTTTAAGAGGAACACATTGGAGAGGTGGTGTGACACAGAGAGGATGAGTGCTGCATACATAGATCACATAAAAAATGATTAAAATGTGTGTAAGGGGCCAGGAATAAAATGCAAAACTTGTTATGAACACCTTATATCAAGTCCACTGCCAAAATGGCGGCTGTAAATCTCTATTGTCCCCTCTTTACTTTTTTATTTTATTAAAGGTTTCTTGTGTTGAGCCGGTCATATCTCAAGACAGGAGGCCCGTGGCAAATAAGGAATAAATAGGGCATAAAGTACTTGAATCTCTAATGCCTCGTATAGCTTTACCAATCTATACTGCAGTATGTGTCACATGCTGGAAATCCATTACAAAGGTACCAAAATGAGATAGTTTTGCAAGAGGAGCACAGAAATCATGTCATTTTGATTTGATCTTGAAGTTTTTTAAAAATACATGTATTTTTGATAATATTTTAAATTTAGCTCATTACCAGCATTCAGAATGCTTTTGAGGGAAATTCCCACATGTCTCCAGGTGCTTTTTGGAGAAGATTGTTAAATTATTGAAGCAACTTTGATCAGAATAAACATCTTCTTTCACCATTCTGGATTTTGGAGAGTCTGATCACTCATTCACTGTCAAGTCAGGCTGTTCAAACATTCATCTACTTGTCTAGTAGCTGTGATTCAGAGCCCCCCCCCCCGACTCCACTCTTCCTGGCGGTATTTTTAGGAGGCGGTAATATCCAGTCCATCCTTTCACTCCTCTTAGTCCTATTTTGAGCTTGGTTTTAACCTGAAACTTGGACTGATAAAGCACCGAATCTACAATGGCATGCCAAGAGGTTAACCTCTTGGCATGCCATTGTAGATTCTGAAGTTACTGAAGATGACCTATTAAAAATGCATATTATCTCATTTTTCCTGCTGCCAAAAAGCTCAAACCTATATGAGCCCTACATAAATTGCTCTCTTTTTTTTCTTCGGGGAGGGAGGGGGCTGCTGACAGAGGGCATGTGAAGATACAAGAGGAGATGGAGACAAAAAGGACTTCAGTACTAATGTCCCTGAAACCTGAGCCCTCGTTGCAACGGAAGGGCAATATAACAGAGCCAACCCCTGCACCCTCTGCTCAAAGGTGAGGAGTAGATGTGAGTGTGCGTAGCAACATGTTGGCGAAAACAGGATGATTTTAGTGGATGTGTATCATTTGGGTTTTGCCAATAACAGAGAACTGCCGAAATATTGTTCACCGGCAACATTTTCCACCCTCCCCCACACTCACACTCACCCCACGCACAAACACATACACAACAGAAGGCCTTATTAATTATTTGTGGCCACTTGACATCATATTGTGTTGCCAGTGGCTTGGTCAACGATTATAATTACCACTTCCCTGTTTGTATCGTTTTCCATCTCCAGTGCTTTTAGTGCCGTATTACTCCTCTTGTCCCTCGCTCTCCCTCTCTTCCTCCCTCTCTCTCGTATACACAAGACCAAAAGTGCAGGCACATCATTTATTGATAAGACAAAAAGAATGTAATGAAATTATCAATGTTCTTGAATTAATTATGAACATGATTAAGAAAGCTAAAATCTCAGGAGCCGGTCTCTCATTACCCATTCACTCGTAGGGATTGCTTTCATTCAGGGAAGGAGAGGCGAAAAAGCCTTCCAGCAGAGCCCACTCCGGCTCTGTTCCTCACCCTGCCCGCCTGTCCTGTTGTCTCTGCTGCCACGGCTGGTCCTCCAGTCCCGCCAACGGAGCAGCTGCACGCTCACCCAAATGGCTTTCCGGCTCCGCGTTTGTGGCTGTGGTGCTGTGAAGCTTGGTCAGCAGCATCGTGGCCTCTGGTGTTTACATAAATTCCTGCTGGAGCTCCGGGGTCTTGACCCTCCTAAAAACAACCGTGGTAAGTGAAACTTTTTTAACTTGTAGTTTGGCTTAAGCTGCTTGAGACAAGTCACTTACAGTTATGTTCACGTTTTTTAGTTTGTTAATAGAAAAATTTTATTAAATATAGTCAATAAGAATTTGAGCAGATTCCAATTAGAGACCCCTGTTGTGTTGTTTGAATGTAATTCAATTGATTATGTGTATTTGTTGTTGTATTTTAGATTGTCTTTATGTGAGTTCATTTGATATTTGCTGCAAGTAAACAATCCTTAAACATGGTGCGCATTTGCCATCATCCATATTCATATGTTGGTCCTTGTTTGTAGTGTTTTTATTTATTTATTTTTTTCAAATTCTGAAAATAGTAGCCCATGTTGCAATACTTTTTGCAGCTGTTATTTTCACTGTCTATTTCAATTCAGAGCAGAGAATTGTGCCACGAGAGCTGTATGTCTTTGCTTCAGTCTGTGTTTCTTCTGCTCGGTCACACGGGACGATGTATGAGGCGATTCTCCCCAAAGTATTGGCAGTTCCAAACAAAATCCCAAACCTACTGACTCCATGCACGTCACGCCATCTCTCCTCATGACTTGCCTCTTTAGTTTTCTCGACACATACGCACATGCAAGCCTGATACAGATGTGCAGGGCCATACGCAAATCTGTGCATGTGTATTGCATAGAAAAAAAAACTTTGTTCATTTATTTATTCAGTCATTCTTTATGTTTACTGAACAGAGTTCTAAGAGTGTAGAGATAATGGAACAGAGCGAGGGAGGAGGAAGAGAGAGACAGAAGGAGAGAGAGATCTCAGGGGTTAATGGCGATCCTCCTGTCTTAGGGATTGATCCGAATATTGGATCACACATAAAGCTGCAGTTACTGGATATTACCCTGCTGCTATCGGCCTGCAGTGATGGCCTGGATAAGAAGTGCTTACCAAAGAGGATGCTCCTCCAGGGCAGATACGGTTTCTCAGCCCTCTGGGAACAACAACCACACGCGCGCTTGCTTGCTCAGGAACTTTCTACCTCATCGAGTAAATCCAGCGGCCTTATCAAGTTACTGGCCTATGATCTGCTGGAAATGATTAGTCCTTTTTTTAGATTTTAAGTCGTATATAGGGGTAGGAAACCAATTAAGAGCTGCCTGCTGCTCACAGATAACCCTGTTTCTTATTTGAGTTGTTTGGAAGCGGCAGGGTTTGTGTTATAAAAAGATTCACGTGTGGGAAAATACTTTTATTCTAATTTTCCGCTTTTTTTTTTTTTTTTGCTTATTCGAGAGCACAGGAATATCCATATTTTCATCTATGCTTTGACTTCAAGATTTGTACAAAGGCTATCTGATTCTAGATCTGTGCCAGGGCGTCTCGCTCTGCCCATGAACATCTGCTGGAGATGTCTCTCTGTGGTATTAGCCCTGAAGCACCTGGCTTGCACCACACGCCAGCAACCAGAGCCCAGATGGCAGCTAAACAGGCTAATTATTTCAACACAAAACTCTGATGTCCCACACAAACATTGCGGGGCCACCTTGGCATTCTCTCTCGGCATTGCTGAAGATGTCAGGCAGGTAATCACGGTCATCAACAGGCCCCGACGCAGTACTTGGTGTCCAGGTGGAAAGCTGCTCGTATAGGTTGTAATTTGGTGGAAACAAAGCATTTGGTGAGCCTGATGGAGTATTGTCTCCCTTCCTGTTGCACATTAATACTTAAAAGAATTGAGTGTCCAGAGTGTTTTATTGGAGTTTGACATGATCGATGGTGAAAAATGCAGATTCACTGTGTAGATTAAATGTAAGTGTAATCAAACTAAACATTTTTCTTTATTTTTGAGATGTTGGATGTTTAATTAACATTGACAGGCATTTTGTCCCGTGTGTCTTTCTTTGTGGACGAGTTTATTAGCTTTTCCTGGGTGGAATTCTCTTTATTATCCATTCAGTCTTTTAGCTTTAATTAGCTAATTAGCGTTTTCCACCCCTAGTGGCCATATAGCAGTATTGCGAGGTCTCCAAATGACAAGTGTTGTCACCTGCTGCCTATTTTGATCACATTTTACATTTGTCTATGTATATCAGCCAAGCAAAACATCTCTCTTCTGTGATCTGCAGCCAAATTATCCCTGTTGGTCCAGCACCTGAAGAGGATCAGTGTTTTTTTATCTGACGTCAGAGGTTCCATTTTTTCTGGGTGTTTTCTCTGAGGTTGATGAAGTGTTGCCATTAGGCCCCGTCTCCTGCATCGGCGGCAACATCAGAAGAAGAATTGGTTGTGCTCGATAAAGGGGGCGCTCAGAACAAGGTGCAGGGCCCGCAGCGATAACCTACTGACTCCAGCATTAAAGACCACCAATGGAAGCACGGCCTACATCTTGATCGATTCCCTCTTGTCAGTAAAAAGTATTGCTCAAGGGGGATTGAGTATTTTGTAGCTTGGCACAGTTCCTCTCTGTGCTGGCGTAAAGAAAACAAAAGAATAGTTTCTTTGGTCATTTCAAAACTGACATCCATCAAGCATGGACTGAAAATTCTATTCAAGGCCATCAAACACTTTTCCTAACGAGTGAAACCAGCAATGAGAAGGCTCAGGCTTCAAGCATTGACACTTTTTCTGCTTCAATATCCTATAGAGAAGGCTCCGACTCTTTGGAATCATAAGAAATCCCTGTCAATTTTGACCTCATCCTCTCTTGTCCGTTTTTCTCATCCCAAAGTGGGTGCCATCTGCTTTTGGGACCTCTCCCCAGCATGAAGGGGCAGGAAAAGCACACCATTTCCCTGTCAATACTTTGCTATTAGCCTGTGCAGATCCATATATCCCTGAGCTGCAGGGCACGAGCCGGTGTAGGGTGCACTTCTTATCTGAACGGCTGAGACTGAGGTATTCCTCTCTGCCCTGAACTTTGATTTATTCACCCAGCAGGTTAATGGGAGATGAAGGCTACTTTTTGAACTTCCTCCTGGGAAACCATGTGCTGGTAAATGGGATGGAGATGTGTTAGAAAAAAATAAATGTACCTTGTTAAATTGAAAATATCATCACCGATATGTCGAGCAATTATTTTTAAATGTACGGACTTAACATTTATCTCTATAATGGGGACTCACGCACGTGTTGGACATTTTTGATTCCAGGACCGAGGGAGGATCCAAACACGTCTTAGGTTGTTTTGCAGTTTCTCATGTCCCAGGTTGTCATGCAGGTGGTCTGGCTTGCATATATACGATGCGTCCTAGGGTTTGGCACCACATTTTTCCATGTGTTTCTTCTGTTTGTCGGACAACTTAGAATCCGGGGAGGGTAACAGATCAAAAAAGGAGCCCTCAAAACAAGATGTACATCTTTTAAGCACTACGTTGGATCTGTGAGCTACAATGCCTGTTACATCAGTGACTTTATGACCCGCAGGTATTTGGCCTCGGTTCAAGTTGAACCCGTCTAATGAGCAAGCTGTGGCAGTTGCTTTGCAGCAGCTCGCTCTCAGCAGCCTGCCAGCATGCTGCGTGCACGTATGCGAACAGTTCTGCGTCGAAAGCATTTAGCTGTGGGATAGGAGGGGAACTCAGGAACTCAAACATGAGCACAACAGGGGAAGACAAACCACTGTCAGGTAAATGTCCTACTTAGCGACTACGTCGTAGTAGACTGCAGCAAGACCCTTCCTCGTGCCTTGCTTTTAACTCAAGCGCTGTCAATGAAAATATCTGGCATATGGTTGCAAGCTCCGAGCTTCTATCCCAGGGCCAGTTTCCCCCAGCTGCCTCCCTGAGAGAACAAGGAGAGAAACGGAAGGGCAGAAAGATGAGGAGAGCAAATTGAAGAGGAGATGCACAGAGAGAGGAGCAGGAAAATAAAGAGGGGAAGGAAGAGAAGCACGACGTTGAATGTAGCAGAATATGAGATGATGGAGGCGGCTGCGATCCTCAAGACCCTCCCCAGCTTCTGCGGCAGATGTACTGAAGGTCCAGACTGTTAAGTACCTGATAATTAGTTTGCCTGTAAGGCATAAACCATTATGGTTCTGCAGCGACTAACAAGGCCCTGCTGGGGACGACAGCTTTACTCTGTGATTTACACAAGGCTGCCGCAATGATGTTGCTCCTTCTTCTGCTCTTTCTTTAAAGCAGCTGATGTAGGAACTACAAACAGGCTCATGCTGTTGTCTATATTTTAATTGTGAATTATCTTCAGAAAGAAAAAAATACAGAGTGGGTTTCATTCAGAGTCTCGTCTCATAAACCTGTGAATGTTGTGTTTGCCAGGGGGATTTCGCAGCCACGTGGAGATGTGAGTTTAATAAATACATCATCACCATCATCATGACAGCCTCATCAGCAATGCGTGACACGTCATGGGAAGGACTTTTTTATGTAAAGTGGAACTTAATTGTCATCTCCTGCCGACCACAGGGTTCGTTCATTTATTCAATTTTTTTTTTTTTTCAAATGTGCACTATCAAAAAGGAAAGATTATTAGAATCCCTTTATAATGAGAAGCTGCTGGTGCTCTTGCACGTATACACGCTGATGGTTATAAATGCTCATTTTGTACAGTACAGTGGAATCTTTTGGGCCAACATGCAAAGAAATGGAGTTGGTTTTTTTGTTTATCCAATGAGACCTCATGCTCTGCATCTACAAATACAATGTTTCAATTGAGAGATGTGAGACTAACAGTGCACGGGAAATCCTCAAGAGGAGCGTAATTATTTTCTTGCAACCTCCGAAAATTAATTCGGATTCTAATTTGACACAGCTGTGAGCCAAAGGAAGCCGTTTTGCATACTGCCGCTAATAATCAAACGGCCCTGCAGACAGCCTGGTTGTTGTAATTGCTTCGCTGCATTATCTTCCAACAGTTAATAACTTGCAAAGAAACCTGGAATGCCAGTCTTAAAAGGGTTAACGCGGCCCTCACGTCCCACCACCTCGACATCCATCATGTTTCCTCGTAACCAGATCACGGCTTCAATCGCAGAGAAGATTAGATAGTAGTCTATTAATCTCTCATATTAAGCAGATCCATTTGTGAAAGCAAACGGCCCGGAGAGGCTGCGCGTTCACTTGTTGTCTCTAAATCCGATTAGCAAGCATAACGACATGTTGCGGAGGCTCGCAGGAGATATGGATTGATCCCGCCTGCGTCTCCTCTCTCGGTGGCACGGGTATAGCAAGAATGGCCAATTTTAAGCTCAAGGACTCATGGGAATTTCTGTTGCAGTCACCTTTGAGCGGGCAAGATAATGGAAAAGTGGGTTCATTTAGAGTGTGCACCCCCCCCCCCACCCCCCCCACCCCAAACCACACGCACTTCATTTATGTTTAATTTAAATTGAGCTGTGTCACTCTCAATATTTGAAATGGTCCCATATTTGATGGAAAAATACATTTCAAGTATCATCTCAGGTTGTTCCTGAGCAGGAGGAGGAGGTCTGATCAGTATTATTTCATATATACTCACGTAATCTTCTTATATTTCCATTCTAGTTTGTGTAAATCAACCACAGTGAGCAGATGTGCATTTTTTTTTCAAAGAAAGTGGATCTTGTATATTGAAAGCAGTGTTATAAATGAACAATGAAGTGTGTGTTTTTGAGGGCCGCAGGGTGGTTGCTGTTTTATCTGTGACCCCTTCAGAGGTCATGATGTCAGAATGGAGGATGAAGATTGCACAGAAGATGTCATCGCTCTTTATTTAGCCTTTTTTACTTCGGCACGAAGAACAGTAACATTCTGCTGGGTGTGCGGTTACTCTCCCCGACTTGACTGGGACAGGGAGGAGGAGTTGGAGGAGAAATATCCACTTTCATCAGGGAGCAGTGAGCGTAGGGACGGATCCGTTTACTTGGGAAAGTTAATTGATTGGGAGGAAAGGTGGTGATGGGGGGAAAGGAAGAAAAGTGGTGGAAGGGGCAAAGAGAGGAGGGTCAGAATGGTAGCTTATCGATCATGTGACTGCACCTACCGTAACCCCCGACGTGCTCCCCTGCTTTTATTGCACCGTTATGCCAAACAAGGCTGTTGCTTGTGAAAACAGCCGAGAAAAACAGCGCACGCTCGATGGGCGGGCCAACCTGGAGGGGGGGATCGTTAACAATTTGGTTCTCTCATTAATAAAATCAATTCCAACCTTTGTCATTTTTGGCACCTCTCTTAATGATGCCAACATTTTGATAATGAACATAAACCATCAGCGCTCTGTGTGTGTGTGTATGTGTGTGTGTGTGTGTGTGTGTATGTGTGTGTGTGTGTGTGTGTGTGTGTGTGTGTGTTGTGTGTGTGTGTGTGTGTGTGTGTGTGTGTGTGTGTGTGTGTGTGTGTGTGTGTGCGCGTGCATGTGTGTGGGATGCAACATTATTGTTATCACATTACGCTATTTAAACACAGTAATAATCCAAGTTTTATTCCCACAAATAAGCAAATATCAGCATAGTCATGAGCATTTCGTCTATCTGGGGAGATATAGAATGAGATGTGGAGCGATGCAGAGTGCAGCCTGCACGCGTTCACTTTGTATTGGCTAGACCGCATTAATTATTTAGCGGCAGGGCTGCTAGCTGTTATTACAGAAAAAGAGCGGACTGCATCCTGACGCTTTCCTTATGTGTGTATGTCAATACACACCTTGCCCTCGTGCACTTGCTGGCTGCCTGTGGAGCTCAGACCTTAAAACAAGGCCACACCAGAGAGGTCATACTCACAAGGTTTGCCACAGGACAGATTGACAATGCGGAAATATCCCATTAAAGGGTTAATCAGCGAAGATAGGGAAGAGGATAACGGTAAAGTGACACAAAGGACTTTGTCTGGAGGGTCTGTCCCACCGTGGTCAATATGGAAGTAGCGCGGAACAAAACCCATGAAAGCCGTCTGAAGTGAACAGTAAAGGCAGGAAGTGCTTTAGTTTGCCATTTTTAGCTCTGCCTCCTTCGCTGGCGGTCCTTCCTGTCGAGACGGACATTTCTCAGTCACTCACTCTGAGGTTATGGGTTTAGATTGAGGGCAACCCCAAAGCCCGCTCTTTGTTCTGAAGGAATCCATTGTCAATACACATGCAGCCGGACTGGAATTGTTTGCAGAGTTAATAGTAGTTTGATGATGTCATTCTCACTGACCTGAAGAGAAACTGACCCCTGTTGTGCGAGCAGTTCTAAAATGCCACCTGCACAATTATGGTTGGAGCGTCCCAGGGCTGTTGTGTATCGGACTGTTTTATCTGAGACAGTCACATTCTCTCTCTCTCTCTCTCCCTCTCTTTTTCTCACACACGCACGGCCAGAATCAGAGCTTTAATTTGCTGACACACACATTTTCACATTATGAAAGCATGTTTCTTGAATGTCAGTAAAAATCAGGTTCCCCGTGGTGACGATGGAATCATTTATTCATCACGCGTGACCTTTCCTGATGGTGGACTGCTTAAATACAACAGTCACCAGCGCCGTTCTTCTAGTTAGTGAGTTAACCTCAATACTGCTCATTAAAGCTCTTTCTGCTGTTTGATTAAATGTTGTAAATGGAAGAAACACAACGAAAGTAGCCAGTCTGCAAGAGACATGTGTAACTCATGCTCATGCCATGCATAATGTTGTGTGTCTGTGTTGACCGTTCAATGATCCACGTGTGTTTTGAATCTCTGTTTGTCTCTGTCTTTGGGGTCCAGGTCACCAACAGAGTGGACGTTTCCCAGGGCAGGAGCCCAGCGCCTCCACTGCTTCACTCGAGGCGTGACCTTGTTTATTCCACTGCTGAGCTGCGGATCCCATCGTGTGGATTCTGGAATTTTTCACTGTAACTGTCTGCAGAACATGTCAGAATCCACATTTGTGCATCCTGGTGTGTAAAGAAACTCCAGAGGAAAATCAGCTGTCACTAAAGCACCCTCTTTAGATGAGAGAATAAATTCAGCTGGGAATTTATGTTAGTATATTCATCTTTTTAAAAATCAAATCTCTTTTCTGTGTGAACTAATGAGGGAAAACAATAACTACTGCAGTGAATAATACCTCAATCCTCTTCTAGCTGTTTAATAGGGAATATTTTCATATTGATCCTGTTATTTTGTGCAAGGTCTAATGAATATAAGTTAGCAAATTTAGGATCAGCGTCTGCTAAAAGCCCACATAAAAGACAGCCTTAAAGAACAAGTCTGGTTTTAGACAGAGCTTTAAATGGAAGCAGCTTCGGAAGTGTTTGATATATAACTGATGTCACGGAACTATGATTAATTGCACTTTATAGCCTCTGTAATGACTTTCTAAAAACTTTTATCAGATAACTTTTCACAGATTTACTAAAGCTACTGACTGAATCGGTGAGGATTCTGCCCTTTGGACTCAAAACAACATAAACTTGCACTCAGAAAAACTCCATTTTAGCAATAACAAAACAAAAATGGCACCATCGTTAAAACAAATTGTTAATTTTGTCATTTTTTTACCCCCCCAACCTGTTAAAATGATTTGATTTGAGTGGTTTTAAAGTATGCGCCAGCTGTTTGTTGAGAGCTAACTGTGGGGCGTGGCTGCGTTCATTAATTATAAAGAGGCAGGATTCCCATGTGTGTCTGAAATGGCATTGTTCACAGTTTGTGTCACATCAGTGCATGTTTAACTAGGCAAAACAAAAGCTTTTCAATATTTCAGGGTGCAGGGATAGACAGAGTGAGGAGACACGGCTGTTCCGCCTCCCGCTGTCTCATCCTCTCCTGTCTCTTGTCCTGTCCTCATTCCTCCGGACCTTTCCTCTTCTATTACACCACCGTGAAGGAAAACATTTCTAAATGTCAGACCCGTTTCACCCAGTGAAGCCAAAAAGAATCGAATCCTTTGTCCCATCTATCCACAAGGCTCGGATAAAATTTAGGGCTCACCTGTAAACAAAATGATCAAGAGGGCCCAAAAACTAAAAAAAAAAAAGATTGGAATTATTCATTCATTCCGATGCCAACCACAAAGGAGGTTTTACAGTCCACCGTGTGTCCTTGTGTGCTGTTTGATTAGGCGTTGGCTAATTAGGACTGACTAGCCAGGCTTTTAAGTCGCCTGGCATCGCGTGTGAAGCCCCGTTTGGAGGTGATGGACAGATGGATGAGACATTAGCTGGTAAGAAGCAGGAACATTACAGCTGGGAACGTTATTTCCTGACATGTCTGGACATGATGTGACAAGCGCATTAAGGCCTGCCTGTAGATGAGGAGGCTGCACTCAGCGTTCTGAACTTTGTTTTAAAGGGAAACAAGACATAAATGTTTGCTCCGTCAGGGCGGCAGCGGTTCATCGCTTTATAGTTAATATTGTGACAAAAGGTGAGCCAAGTTCTCAGAGCCGGAAAATGTCTTGGCAGGAATCAACAATCTCCTTTTTTCTTATTCCTGAAACCAGTGGCAGATTCCCTGCTGATGTAGTAACGCGGAGATCACAGGGCGGCCTCGCAGCTGGAGCAGAGACGTAGAGGAGTGCCACAGAAAAGCAGAGTAGTCAGATATTAATCGGGACATTTTAACTCTGTCATGAGAGCATTTTCCAGCTGCTCTGCTGATGTTTCGCCCGAGGGTGTGACAGACAGGGAGAGATGTTGTGCTTTTCACAGCGTTTGATCACCGGCATCGCGGGAACGCAGGTATCAGAGAGCGTCTCCCACAGCTGTTCGCGCTCATGAAGCTGGATATTGCTGGAGAATATGAGGAATATTCAACTCTCAGGATATATTCCAGGCCTTTCTTTGTTGTATCCATTCAGAAGTCTTTTGTTGTTCTTTGAAACTAAACTGGTCATGTCCGAGCCTTCCAGAACACGCAGAATATTACTGTGCAAAGCCTGTGTGTTAATAAGCATCACAGTGTAATTACTTGACCTGCATATAATGGCAGTCTCGTCAATGTATGGATTCTGCCCCCTACTGTCAATGATGTGAATGACATCAATAATCAATTAGCAGTAGATCAGTGTAAGGGGGACAAAAGCCAACAAATAAAGCCAGCCCAGCCTCCAATTTTGGTTGCAGCTCATGTTAAATACAACATATTTTGATTTCATTGTTCTATTTATGGTTGTTTTCTGTCATTTTGATGCGACTGTAGACTGCCTGGTTTTCAAAACAGTTAAGCTCAAACATGCACGAGAGTTCTTCTTTTTCCTGTCATTTTTACTTCTGTTTCTTGTTCTGTCTTAAAAAAGAGACGTTTGGGATGTCGTATGTGTCCACCTCCTGCTGTATGCAGGAAACACAGCAACCTCTTCTGGACAAAAGTGTAAGTTACACACAGAGACCAGTATTTATTGTTATTATCATCATTACGACTCTGGCGACTAGAAGTGACGCTTCAGCAAAGAGATTGAACTTTATCATGATTACTGTCATACAGATCTGGCATTTGGAATCGAACTGACTCCACGAGACATCTCAGAGGAGATGTTCAACTCCCACACGTCAGGCGTCACACCACAGCAGATAACTAACCCGTAATTTGACTTGAGAAAAATCGTATTATTGCCTCGGGAAGCGTTAAAAAGTATTCCATGATCAATGGTATCTGATTAGTTTGCATGGATGGAACGCTGGTGAGCTAATCAGGCCAAAGGGATCAATGGGACGGTTGTCATGCCGCCTTGCATTTATTCTATCTTCAGATAACTACAACGTAAATGACTGGGTACTAAAGGAAACCCTACTGGGACGCATACTAAACTCTGCCTGTGCTGCATGGCGCACAAGGGAGTCTGCACAGACACTTAGCCAGTTCTTAATCAGCAATGTGCGGAAAAAATAGGCCCCTGTTACACAGCACTCTCTGAGTCTCTTATCATCATATTTGTCAGTGCTGCGTTATTCACATCCACATCAGTTTCCTCCGACTGTAAACTTTACAGCCCAAATCCTTGTGGTGCTATCCTTACTGTTACTGATGGGCCGTGGACCCCACCCCACCCCCCCACACGCCTCCTCTCTCTGTCTCTTGGCTATGATGCTACCAGATGCTCTCTCATCCTATTTCTCTCATCCCGTTCACACACCAGCTAATTGCTAAACAAAAGGTGCTGGCGCGTCCTGTCGAGTGTCCTTGTAAATGTTTTACAGCCGCGCTTCCATTCTGCCAGACTGTTAAGTGGCTGATTATAAAAGGATCACAAAAGAGGCTGGTTGGGGTCAAAGGGGAGGAGGAGGAGGAGGAGGAGGATATTGTTGTCAAACAGCTCTCTATATCAGCCGTTGACACATTTGGCACATATTTAACAAATAAATGAACCGGTTCACACTAAAACCCCGGCTTAATGTGCACAGGCAGCAACTGATGATTATTTTAATCATAATTTGGCTCATGAAGTGTCTTTGAAATTGCCTGATATATTAGAGTTTTTATTATTATTAATATTATTATTATTAATTGAATTTCAAGAGGTAGCAGTAGACAGTTTCGCAGCTTAGTGATGATTTCAAAGAAAATGCGCCTTTGACTTTCTCTTCCTACAGTTGTCTAAACAATCAAAGTTCAAAGTTTCATTCAGTCCCACAACAATTCAAATTTATTCAAATTTACATTTGAATGGAATTAAAGCTCCCATTACCATCTGTGAACCTGTGTGTGTGTGTGTGTGTGTGTGTGTGTGTGTGTGTGTGTGTGTGTGTGTGGTGTGTGTGTGTGTGTGCGTGTGCTAGGTGGGGGTGGGGGTAGGAGGGGTAACAGGGCAGGAAAACAGAGAGCCCCCGACTCCTTATCTTGACAAACTTGGGTAATTAACGACAGAGCCCATTAAAGAGAGAATATTCAACCAGTGATGAATGGCTTTAATAACAGGGCCGTGTTCTCTGTAACAGAGACAGATCCTTCCACCCCCCACCCCCCCACCAGATAAAACTACCCAGACTCCCATCTCACAGCCCTCTTCATCTCGCCTTTTCCCATCGGCGGTCTCGATTTCTTTGCATTTCCTTTTTGAGAATTCCCAATAAAAGCCTGTGTGAGATCCTAAATACTGTGCACATCAAAATGGTCACACCAGAGAAATATCAGTTGAGCACATTTGTGTTTCACTCCATTCCATACATACTGAGAACCCACCGCTTTTTGTCCACCTTTGTTTTTCTCTTCTTTTGTCTTTGTGCGTCTCTCCTGTAAACATCATTAGCCTCTTTGTGTTGGCGGCATGCAAATTGGAGAGTAGGACAGGAAAGGACTGATTTATGTCCCCGTGTAGCCCTTTAACTGGGCCTCTGCTATGGTTTTATGTGTCCTGGTGGGGTTGGGGGCAAAGGCTCATCACAAAGGTTCCATTCCTCTCGACACTGTGTAGTGAGGCGTGTCCAGATGTCCGTCCTCATTAGGATTCACTTCAGAAAAGTGAACATATAAAGTGGAAAGAGTTTAGCAAATGGTGGCTCATGCGCAGAGACAAAAGTAGAATATTAAACTGCTTTTCTGTCTGCATGGAGGAAGACTTGAGTTAGATCTGTGTGTTTAGATGACGTTAAACAGGATGATGATGCTGCTGAGCATAGCTGCCTTCCCAGCAGGTCACCCGGGGGTTCGGATCCCAGCCTTCACACTCCAGCTTTTGGGATAGTGGTAATTCAGTGAATGAATCTATGTTCATGTTCTAAACCGAGTGTTAAAACAAACAGATGATCATAAGCAATCTAGTCCGTCAACTGGAAATACAGCATAGTTGTATTGAAATGTTCTAATGCACCAACAGAATTGCAGTTTAAGCCTGGTTACTGGTGAGTATGAAAGAAATATGGTGACATTAATGAACATGCATCTGCATGTTTGTACAGGTTTTGACAGATTTTGTCACCGCTGGTAACAGCAGTCATTTTTTTCTGTTGCTTTACCTTGAGTGGAGGTAAATATGGTAAAGGTATCGTTTGTTTTATGTTTTTCAGACTCATGAAGGCCTCGCCGGCAAAGAGACATCGCGCATATTAAATTGCTGCTACTCTTCGTTGGGTTTGGTCCCACACACACACACACACACACACACACACACACACACAAATATGCAGCTCCTCTTTGAAGGGACCGCGGAGGGACCTTTGCTGTAGCATCGGCCACTTTCTCCGAGGACCAAAGGCAGCAAGTCCATTAAATTCACATGAGAATCTAATTAGGGCCTCCCTCGTACAGCAGGCTAGGAGGCAGGAGTCATTAGGGAATGACACTGCTGAGACCCTGACACTGGGTGAACACACTCCACAAATGAATAGAGAATGACCAAGAAGTGTGTCTGTGACTGACTGAGACCTCCGCGTCCATGGAGGTAAAATGTTCGCCGCTGATTGTGGTCATTAAATTTGTGATACTGTGAAGACTAGAAGTTTTGCATGCGATGCCAACATTGGTATACTGGTTTAATATTTATAAGGTTACCTGGCCCTTTTAATGAAAACAGAAAGCTGAAATTGCTAGCTTGTGTCCGCCACCCAGTTTCTCTGGTGACACTAACCCGTTTCAGTCCGCGCACGAATGACCGTCGAGCATCCGGGGCAGAATTACCATAAATGATTGTTTTGCTCAGTTCGTGCAAAAGTCAAGCGTGGAAGCAGGACGACTGCACTCCCCGTTATAATTAGGCTGATAATAAGGTCGGGTGAATTATTGCATTTTTTGTTATTCAGGAGCTTTTCCTGCCTATCGGATGAGATATTAGCACAGACATAATTCTCATTCTGGCAGCAGCACAATGACGGATATTATTTAAATTACACCTCCTTGGGCAAAGTCTTCAGGAATACTTCAGATGGGAATTTATCACAAAATGGGGAATGTGAAGGACATAAGAGACAGACAGACGGACGGACGGACGGACGGACGGACGGACGGACGGACGGACGGACGGACGGACGGACGGACAGACGGACGGACGACAACTTTGACCTTTCAGCTCTCCAGTTATCACCAGGCGTCGCAGGATAACAACAGCGTCATTAACCTCATTGAGCCGTGCGGCGTGTGACTGACGGCTGTTTTGGCATTTTGCTCTTCACACACACGCCGTTGCAGGGCTGACTTACAGCGGCGCAATACTAAAAATGTCACTGGTTCCATTTAACTTTATTGGTTTTAAAGCCAGTAGTTACGGGATAGTTTATGGCCGACTTTCCTAAAAAACCTTGAGATAGGGCTTTCTAAATTGTATTATAAGTTATAAACTTGGACAAGTATAGGGCAGGAAATGTGAAGCGCGGCCCTTACGGCACACAATGTGACGTAAAGTCCTGTGCGGATAATTTACTTATCCTCATTTATGGACCATCTAAGTACCGTGTTAGCCAAATGACCTTGCGTATCGCGCACAAACACCCTTTCTTCTTAGCTATGAAACGCCAATATACCTGACGCATGCCCCTTCTGAGCATCGATGCGGCCGCACATGGAGTGACCTTTAACCCCACATTTCTGACCACTGAGCCATAATCCAACCCCATCTACACCTGTGTGGCTTTATAATGCTGTTCTATTACTTCTTATTGTTCTACTGTTGCGCAATTACAGAGAAATAGGTGAGTATATCCAGAGGTGAGACTAACCAGCATTTTCAGAGCACATTACAGCCACTTTATGTTGTTTTCTTAACAAAATCATCTTAAATCTTGGATAGTTGTGTTGTCTTGTTCTCCATACCTCTGCCCATTATTGCAACAGACCCTGATATCAATACTAAACCAGATCGTCCCAAAACCTCTTTAAAATACATTTTCCCACATGCGCTAACAGATTTAGCATTAACCCAAGAAAAGAACTCAGCTTCCCAAAGTACCCCAAATGAGTTACATTGTGGATCATCATGTAATTATGGATCTTTCTAAAGTCGGCTAGAGCAGGAAAATTGAGTTGTAAATATTTCATGGTGTGCAGCGCCATCCTTGTTGAGGAAATTATTTAGGGATAGCACGCTCGTTTGCAGAATGGATAAAGGTCTGTTGCGAGGCAGCAGAGCGCAGTAATTGGAAATCTCCAGAGGTTCAAAGGAGTTGTTCCAAGATGAGCAAAATACGCAGTAACGTGTGCATTCGGAGCGCCGTTCATTCTCCGCCAGACGATACAGCTGTCAGGGTATTTCTGCCTGTCAAGAATCACTAGTTTTTGCTTTTTAAGCTGTTTCCAAATTCTAAATTGTTGCATTTGTAAGAGAAACCCAGAGTCATGTGTGGAAGTCTGGCTGAATACACACTTATAACAGTGCCAGGCAGTGACGGTTCAAGTGCATCATGGAATAAAATCTATATTATCAAGGAAAACAAAACAGCTTCAAGCTGGATAAATCATACACTTGTATCGACACACAGGCGGAATTGTCAAAGAACAATTTTGTCGCCTCTAGAAAACATATGAAGAAACGCCACTTTTGAAAAATGTCATCTTTAAAAGGCAAATCTAAATGTCAGAGAGACAGATACTTTACACATTGCCAGCGCTGCCTTCTGGGCGTACAAGATTTTTTTTTTTTCCCGCCTCGTCAAAATGAAGCACAATTACCCAGCATCAAGCATACAAAGCAGTCGCTAACATAGCCTGGAGAGGCGCCGGGCTGCAACATTACTCTGGAAATCTGAGAGCAAGAGTAACAAAAAGTGGGGACATGTTTTATCTAATCACACTGGGAAAGTCCTTATTTCACACGAATCTGGTAAATATACTTTTTAACGTCTTGGTTTCTGCGATCTTGCCCTTTTTATTGTGGTTTCTTTCCAGGAAAGTCAAATGAATAAAAAAGTCGGTCAATTTGGGCATAAAACAAAAACATTTCATCCTGAATTTGCAGTTGTCCTGATGCGCTTGAACGCTGCCTGTGCTTGTGCGTTTGTGGGTGGAGGTTCGTTTTCCCTGCAGCAGAAAGCCAGCGCAGAAATACGGTAAGATCCTCCTCCGTCCTCGCTTTCTTTTTTTTGACTGAACGCTAACCACCTGCGTTTTCACTGAGGTCCGACGGGATATGTCCCCTTTCTGAGGTCACTTAAGGTCAAGTGTCAGGTCAAGGACAGCCGATCTCAGCTCCCTGACCCCCCTGCATGCATGCCTTGTTGCTTCAGCCTGAGAAGCACCAGAATCGTCTCCTGCCATGCAAATCAGACAGGAACAAATGTCCCATCAATTCTGGGTGCTTATGTCCCAAAGTGCTTCACACTCTCATCCCCCCCCCCCCCCCCAACCCCCATATACACACCACAAAAAACAGACCCTTCTGCACCAGTCTAACTCTTTCCCTCGCTCTCTTATGCTCCTTAAATGAGCTTTCCAACTCCACATCTTTCTCTCTATTCAATTTTACAAGGCCATTATCCCGGGTGTAATGTGGAGGTTAAATATATCGGGGCAGACGTTATGTGAAAATAATTAGTGCTAATGAATAATGCACTCGTTCAGCTGATGAAGGATGGTTGGCAGGGTAATGGAGTGCAAAGGAGGGGCCCCTCTGACAAATGAAATTAAAATATTTAAACACTGTTTTACGATATTACCGGGGCCCCGCTCCTCCGCCCCTGTTACCTAGTTGCGACATGGCCTCGCTCGGGCATCGTCGCCGCATCATTACTCATGCAAAACATCTGTCTTGGCGTAGACGGAGCCCGGATACAGGGAGGAAATAAACCCCACCCTCCACTCACTTTACAGGGCCACTAATCATCCCCGCCCCGATAATCGCTTTGAGGACATCAAAAACTGCCAATCCAATCCCCAGCCCGTCCATCTGCCAGATTATATTTGTCCCCTTCATCTATTGTCGCTACGCTCATTCTGCCACTTACCATCTCATTCCACAGCCATCATGTGACTATGAATTATGCGGGTTTGAAACCGCGCAGTTTACAGCACCCTCCCAGCCAATTGGCCTGCTCGAATCAATAACGGTGGACCAATCACTCTGTGACTGATGAATGGCAACGCATCGGCGCCATTTCATTAGACCGTACCGGCAGAGGAGGACAGGAGACAGATGTGTAGTGCTCAGAACTTCATTTGCTAAACTCGGCGCAGGGACGGCCAGTTTTGTCGCTTGCAATCACCGAACGTATCGCAAAAGCACCGACTTCACGAGCTACAGCAGGGAAACGAGCCGATGCTACTCCAGCTCACCTTTTCGCAGGGAAGCCCTTTAAAACAGCGGAAAAAAGACGATCACGAGTCTTCAAATGTCAAAATCCGACACAAATCACACAGATGTTCTACTCAGGGTTATGATCAGCTTTCACGGGGGAATGGATAGCTGTTAGAATTAGGCCATAAGGAGGCGATGAGCATTCCTCTGGGCCCTTCGGAGACATCGCCAGGACAGCAACCACATCTGCCAACTTTCTTTTATGAATCGCATCTTTTGCAGATTGGCCCTTATATGTACATTTGACTTGTAAAGCAGATCTAATTACGGGGCCTGCAGTCTGCAAGCCACACATCAAACACTACATTAGAGTGATGTCAGACACCGTCTCGCCCTCTTTTGTGCACGAGCCCCAGAAACACTGATTATAACAGGAGCATTAAAAGGGAATTACAGCGAAACAATTTAAACTTAATGTAGCAGTCATAAGAACAGGGAAGAAGGATGGACAAAGACATGGCGGTATTAATAATACATGCTTTAATTAACCAGCTGGGAGTGCACACGGAGCAGGATCAAGGCCCAGGGACGGTCGAGAGGGAGAGAGAGAGAGAGAGACAGCTGAAAGAGGAGGGAACATGAAGCTGAATGACAGAGGAAGTATAAAAGAGCAACGCTGGAGCGGCGGGGGAGGGGCCTCGGAATACGTCGCAGTGGGGTTTTCTGTGTACAGTGATTCATGAGCAGTAAATATGCAAAGTCTGATCGCCATAAGGCAATCAGAGGAGCCACTCATCTACATGTTGCACAGTGGGCTGTAATCCATCTGAGGGGAGAGGAATAATGATAGCAGGAAGAAGAAATAAGAGCAGGGCCTGTTTATTACCTCAGACAGATCCATAATACATACAGATGTGAGGGAGGCACGAGGCAGCCCCTGGCCACAGAACTGCACCGGAGAGTGGGAATGGTAATATTGTTTTAGCGTAATGAAATCTGATTTACGCATCCATTAAGGCTGGCGTTATATAAAGTTTTAAGGGATTATTTGACACCACAAGGTCATCTAATATAAAGCAATACTGGATAAGTCATCTGGTATGAGAGCAGATTTGCACCTTTGTTAATAAAAGTGGGATTTCACCTCTGTGTTGCTGCGTTCCTTCAACTTTTTCAGCACAAAGGCCTCTTTTTTTCCCCACCACCAAGCAGAGAAAATTAACAATGGGATCCTACCGGTGCCCCAGCTTGTAATAAATTGTGTCGGGTGTTGATAAACTAATGCAATTACCTCCAGGGCGGGCAAGTCGGCTCATTTAAAGATACCAGGTCGGTTCATGTTGTGGGAGGGTCCCAAAGAGGCCCCAAGGGTGAGAGATGGCACCTTCGTTACATCTGAGAGGTCATCTCAGTGGTACTGTATTAGGATTGATCTTTTGATCCCAGGCTGGACCCCCACCCCACCCCCCGGGCACCACCACCCTTATACTGTACCAACCCCATCTGGCTGCAGGGAGGAGGACAAATATGCTTATCTGGCGGAAAGGGTTAACGCAGCGAACCAGGCAGCCTAATTGAGCGCCACACATCTCAGCTACGCAGCAGAAACAGGAACCTAGAGGGTCGTAACAAGCCAGGCGTGACTTATTCACATAATAAACCAAGCAGATATCTAAATGAGCCATTGAGCAGAGGGAGGGAGGCCATTAGGGTGCGTGGACCGTGGGTACATATTTGTATTTCTACAATTGCCCTATCATTTGCATACGGGGCTGGCTACAGGCACCAACACAGGGGCTGGGACCCAGGAGCCTAATGACACAACAAAACGACTTTGTACTCTTTCACAGGATCGTAAAAAAAGGGCGAGATGCATTTCTTTTAGTCAGTAATAGTAATAAGTGATGCACGTGAGTAATTATTAAAGAGGTTTTCGGGGGGGAGAAAGCAGCAGGAGGGCTGCAGCTGCACAAACCTGCAACATGCCGAGAAGCACGATTCCTCTGCAGGACCAGAGCCTCGTTTATGGGCCGAACTTTTATGTTGTGTTTAATCAGCTGGCTGATGAGTTTGGTTCTATTTCTACGCTGTGCATGTTGGAATTCTGACAACTCGTAACTCTGTTGGAACCCTCCTACTCAGATATGGTTACATAAGGAAATTACAGCATACAGAAGAGCGTGCAGTTAGCTAACCTTAGTGTATATTGAAGAATTGGCTTTTTCTAAACGTAGTCCTGTTAAATAATCCGAAGGATCTGAGATTCTATATACGTCTGTGCTAAAATAAGCTTGACCACAGGCTGTCAGTCGTTTGGGTCATCTGAGGTGAGGTCTTCTGAGAACATCAGCAGCTTCCAGGAATCATCGGCAGAACATCCCCTTGGTCATGAGAGAACTATCTCTGTGTTTACGTTATGATGCAGAAGCCCAGTTCAGGTCTCACGTGTTATCCAGCATTTACTGTATCTATTATTGATAGTTAATCCACTGCAGTCAAACTTAAATAGATTTTGTTTGCGAGGTTTTAATTGCAATAATAGCTTGTAATTGTGACTGACTGTTTTTGGACTAATAAAAAGAAATTTTTACCAAATGTCTTTCCAAATCTGTGGCTTAATTCCAGTTTTAATTGAAATGGTCTTGTCAGATAAACACAAATCGAATTTGTGCGTCAACATTTTCCCCACGCATTTCCTATAAATCGTTGTCTGTAAAGGCTGTGATCATTTCCCAGACACGAGAAGATATTTAACTTGCATTTTCAGCCCCCCCCAAGTTTGCACACGGGCCTCCTGTTATTGTGCACTGGTGTAATTCAGCTCACTTTACAGAAATAACACAAGGTTGCCACTAATCAGACGCCCCTGTGGTCGTAGGTCAGGGGTCAGCCCTTAATGTGACCTCTGACACATAATTAAATTGCCGTCTTTAACCTCAGTTACAGCTTGTCACAGAGCATTTGATTACATGCTGCAAATCACTCCACCAATCAATGAGTGGGGTGAGGGCAGAGGGCGGGGCCTGCTGTGACCAGCGCGTCTGTGCAGAGATTACCTTTAATCTACCTTTAATGGCTTGTGTGTAGCCTAACTGGATTGCGAATGGTGTACACTAAGGACACGCACGTGCACAGACACACATGGAGAGGGCAACTAGGGATAGGGAATAAAGAGTGTAAACATCCCAGCACACACCTCAGCCAAAACCCGTGCTCTTTATAACATCTTTACATCAATATGATGTGCAGCTCATGTTTGAATTTGCACCAGGTTTTCTCTGGCCACAATTGGCAAAACAATGAAAGGAAGCGCTTTTTCACATCAGGGTCACGCTGCAGGATCCCAATGGGATAGTTGGAGGGCAAAAATGATATAGGAAATATTTCTGCCTGGAATGTCAGATTAAAATGGAGAAATTATGAAGGTGGCCAGAAAATCTAATAAAATGTTCTTCTTTTGTCCGCGTGTTTCCTCTCTGCTGGACCGACCATGGCTGCTGAACCGCTGACACGTCACCCGTCAGATTAAAATGGCAAAAATGAAGCAGCTTTGTGGTCAGGCCATGGACAGGAATATGAATGGGCCCAGAAATAGCCCTTGTCTTCACCTCCTCTGTGCCTGTTTAATATATGAGGTGCAGAAGCCTTCATATCAAAGATCTGTGATTTGCAGGTCAAGGGCAGCCATGTTTTGATTTATTGATGGAGTTTCTCTACCAGCAAGGTTGTCTTGGTGGTCAGTAGGTTAAGGGGCTTTAGTATTATGTTGAACGCAGCAGCATTTTCTGGAGTTTTTTTTCTTTCTTTAGAGCAAACTCCTTTTAGCCTTGCAGCTGAGATACAAGGATTTATTTTATGCAACAACAACAAAAACAACCTCTACCTGCCAAGCATCAAAGCCAGGACTCTCCACTTTACACACTTATGAAAAAAAGAAAGAAATATCATCCCCAAAGAGAAATCATTTTGAATGCTGATTATGATTTAGGGGCTGCTAGTTTTGTTTCAGACTCTGCCTTGTGGCTGGGGGCCCCTGTGTTGTTTAAAGGGTTGTCAGGGTATAAATACTAAATTAATCATGCTTTGGCTCAACTTGCTAGGGACTGAAATTTGCTTATGGAGGCCCGTGATCACATCAAATATTAATGACTTTACAGAGAACTGGCACCGAAGCGATGGGGGCACAGAAGCAGAGAGCAGCATGTTGCGGGAGGCGGGGGTCACTGTTGATTTGAAATAAAAAACCCTTTTTTTAATATACACATTCATCCTAACATCCAGCAGCTGACCAAAATATGATCATTACAGATGATCCTTCCATTAGGGTGACGTTGGTACTCAGTACTCGTCCAGATTTGTTCGGTGGTAATTGGCTATAATCTCCATCCGGCAGCGAAAACGCTGAGATGATATTCAAATGACACTGAATAAATACATCACAAGATAGGGATGTTGTGCATTTTCTTGCTGGTTCCGTATCCTTATGACCGACTTTTGGAGGCCCCTGGGGCGGGGACGGCTTCTGAAATACTACAATCATTTTCTGTGACAGACAGGAAATACACAAAGTGTTGTAAAGTGTGCTCACGTCGGCCAAGGCCGCGCAGCAGACCATAATATTGCAGCTCATTCCAAAATGTCCCCCTCATTTGTCACTCGGACACCAAACAGTGAGTATAGATTTCTATAATGGATGACAGCGGTGCTGTAAACTTGTTAGTTCATATTTCCGGAGCGTTTTCACATCCTCATCCCACCGGGACATCCGCAGAGACGGACCGGGCTCTGGCACGCTGCTGTCGTGGCAACGTGGGAGGGGGCAGTTTTGCTCTCTTAACAGGGTTATTTGTGCAGGGGACCCAACAAAGTGCCAATGAGAAACATTAAAAAGTTAAAAAAAAATAAAACAGGTGCGTGGCACCAAAATGATGCCTGTGAGGTGGCACTACGGTAGGTAAATGAGGGAGAGCAAGGGGGCATTTAACACTCCCATGCTGAGACAGAGAGGGATGAGGGGAGGTGGGTTTTCAGCAGAGGGGGAACGAGATCACACGGATGATAAACGGCTGATCCACGGCAGGAGAAACTCTGATTTCTCACAATTATCTCTGCAAGCGTGACAGGCAACGGGGGGGCGTCTCAGGAATGTTGAACCAGGCGGACACTGATTGGGTTATTTGTCCTGTCCTTTCCTGTGCTGGGGGATTGTGGGAGCCGTGACGCGGAGAGCCTCTCTGCAGGGGGAAACCAACAGAAACCAAAAAGCCTTTCACCAAAACACCTCGCGTAGAAAGCAGAGGGGGGCTGGTGGACCGACAGAGGTCACTCTAACCCACGTTTTAGAAAAGAAATCTGTACAAGATGAAATTATTGGGTGAGATTTTAAAGACTCTCCGTTTGTCAAGCTACATTGTTACAGGTATTTTCCCCGTGACGTAAGACAGATTTCACTCGCTCGAAGTCATGCCTGAAAAGGAAACAAAGGGAAGCGAGTCCTAAATACTGTGAGATGCCCTATTTTGCACCTCATCCCCACCATCAACATAGTTTAACCATCTATTTTCAACTGAAACCCACAACTGTTCACAAACCTGAGATTTTAAACACGAGGCTCAAACTAATCTTGAATCAGCATCAGAAAGAGGAAACAAGACGGTCCAACTACATTTTAATGCTTCGGCAAATATAGAAACATGTTTTAAAGTCACACATTGATAAAACATTGAACACTTTTGAAGGGGCAAAATAGAGTCCAGTACTCTTCTCAGCTCTGACTGCAGGAAGCCTCCGGTCCCCAGGAAAGCGCCCGTCCACCCAAGCGACTGCCCTTCAGATTCACCCTGCACCAGACAAAAGAGAAAAGTTTCAGCATTTCACAGGAATTTGACTTTTAAAAAAATATGTTGATCACCAGGAACATATAGCAGGAAAGTGTAGGAAGTTTGCTCTTTAGGGGAAAAAGTTGGTTTTGTTGTTTTGAAATGGTCTCTTTTTTGCACCCCTTTGGTGTTTTTTTTTTGTTTTTTTTTAACTCACTGCCATAGTTTTTTTTGTTTTTTTGGCAGGATAGTTTCTGACCATTTCAATTCTTTATTTTTTTTTTTTTACAATCCAAAGTGAAGCCAAGACATAAAATATATACATATGAGCATTTAAATCAGTTAAACTAATACTTCTCAGCAAAAGCTACAGTTTATAATCCAATCAAAATACAACACAGGTTTGTTGCTTAAATCTGACGATCCATCAAGCTTTGTCGAAGTGTCAGGACAAACATTTGTGTTTTGTGAACCAACATAGGAGGGAAAAAAAAACTATTTCTACATTAAGAGCATTAAAAAAGTTCAACATCATTAAATTATTAAAATGAATTTCAAAATCGCACATTTCTTCTGCTAGTTACACATTTGTGAGGGAAAGATATCTAGCCAAGTGTAATGCGCCCTGTTGGTTTAGTAACAAGCTCTAAGGTAAGAAAGTTGCCGGATTGTTGCTTGACTCCTGAAGCAATGCAACCAGGCAAGGGGCGTCAGGTTGCTCTTCATCTGCGCCACGAGCGAGGCTCATTGTCGTCCTCCTCCTCGTCATCGTCTTGCAACAATGCGTCGTCACTCAAAGACTCTTCCTGATACTGGAAAGTGAAAGAAGTGGGGAGAAAAACAATCTAGAATCAATACAGATGAGTGTAAAGTGAACAAAAGCAGGAATAATTGCGAAGCAGCAAGTTAAAGAATTGATATTTTCCTTAAATTGAATCAATTTTCTGTGCCGCTGCACGCAGACTAAGATGGAAAGCTATTCTGGCCCATCCCCGGATGTAACACGGCTCCCTCTTGTGTTCTCCGAATGAATCACAATGGGAGGGTTAAATCTCACGAATATTTACACAAGTATTCACCAAAACTAAGACACAACTGTACGTTTGCCTGAAATGAACAACAGCACAATGAAGGTCTACAAACCTCATCCTTCTCTTGTTCTCCCTCATCAGCATCTGCTGGACTGCGAGTCATGGCTGCCTTGTGCCACGCCAGGCTTAAAGTCTGGTTTTTGAACCTCACGCCGTAAACAGCCGCCTTTTAGATGGAAAAATAACAGGCAGGGCAAGGACAACAAACAATTAACACGTCTGAAATATGTGAACATGTGCAAGCTTGACAAGAAATGTGGAAATTTATAAAACTGGATTAAAATGTGTATTTTCATACGCTGCGGTATTACAGTTGTTAATATACTCCATATGTGAGTCGGAGTGGACTCACCTGTTCTGCCTCAGCTCTTGACTTGTAAGTGACCACTGCAGACAGGTTGTTTTCATCAATCTGGCAATCTTCTATCTCTCCAAATTGCTTCAAAATTATGAAAAAAAGAACAAGTGACTCTTTTTAACATTCCATCTATAGTGTTCATTTTAATCCAAACTTTGCCAAACTATCACAGCTGTTCACTTCAACAGTGGAAACACAGAGTCTCCAACTGCTTCTTTCCATCAAAGGTCTTTGCGGTTTATCCGTAGACATAAACCTGCAATGTCATTTTTATTTTTTTTTTATAAATCAAGCAGGAACTTGACTTACAGCAAAATGTGGCAACAAGTCAACACGGTCCGAGTCAACAAAGCCAGAAATCTGCAACGCTCGTGGGCGATGGTCCACGACTGCATGAACTGGTGCGCCTCTTCCTCGCCCTCTGGATGCCCTTCCCCTGGCAGAGCCACGCCCCCGGGTAAAGAGACCCCGGCCACGTCCTGGTGCCAGGATTCCCCTTTTAGCTGCCTGTGTAAAAAACAAAACAAAAACACAAAACACGAAGTTGGAGCTTAATTTTCCTGATTTCTTAAAGAAAAACTTGTTAAAACACAACTCGGTGACATGGGAAGTGCACAGAAGGTGTATGAAGCCATTACCTCGATTTGCAGCTGTGTATACTGAAGCTTTAGCATTGCAGTGTCCTCTCCAGCCTGAGACTTCTTGTATAGATCCAGCTCAGCATCCAGCAGTTCCTTCTGTGCCTAAATATTAAATCACCATTAGACAGATCAAAACTCAGGGTACTGAAGGATGAGCAACACAAAAGCAAATCTAAAAACACACACATTGTGATCTACTGATAGAGAAATGTAAAAACCTGTGCTTTGCTCTTGGCAGTACGCTGTTGGCTGTTGCTGCTTGACACTCCCTTTATCTCGTCTTGCAGTTTGGAGATGCTCTTTATCAACATGCTCAAGGTTTTCATGCACTTGGCTTTATCTTCAGCCTTCATTCCTTTGTTTTTCTCTAGTTTGGACAGAAGGAGCTGCAAAGATAAGGAACAAAGAATTTAATTAACCTTCGGCATTTTGAGTCACATTTAACTCCATGGAAATGACTGCACATGTCAACACGGCTAGCTTTTACTCCCACACACAACTCACAAAGACTTGAGTGTCTAAGCCACTTTACAGTAATCTCGACTACAACAGCTTTATTCCAACACATGACCTGTTGACATGCATTTATACACACTTTTATTGTCAAACACATGCAAAGATTTGATTCATTTTAACTCGTATAAACGCATATTACTTCATATATATTCTCACTGCACAACTTGATCTGAGTCAACTACAGACAAGTAAAAATAAAACTTGAATGTTGTTGAATTTTTTGCTTGAAGTTTCAGTTAATAAAGTTGCCACTAGGAGCATTTGACAATAAAAACAGTTGCCATGCAGAATTGGAGAGTTGGCAACACTGGCTGCTCTATAGTCCAAACAAATATGCATGACAGCTAAATTGTGCATCCGTAACCGATTTGTTAATCCGTAATTCTCTATGCCGGGCTGAATTACCTTCTGGGTCTCAATGTTTTTCTCCAGTATTTCCTGCTTCTTCTTCTTGACATCCTGCTGTAGCTTTAGAGCTTCCTAAGAATGTGGAAGGGTAATGATTAGGCAATGCATTTACTTCTGAGGATGGAAACATGTCACGTTTTCCTCTCGTCTTACCAGCTTCTTCTTCAGGGCTTCCTCTGAGCTGTTCTGAGCTGCTGTTATTGCTGCAGGGTTGTACACAGTCTTTGTAAGCCCCATCGATGAGGAAAAGACCTAAAAGTGAAAAGCGGCAAAACCATTTAAGGTTTTAAATTAGAGTACCGGGACTTTTGGGGTGGGGGGGGTCGATGCTCCACTCACCTTTTCAACTGGAGCTGCTGGTTTAGTCGAGAAACCTAAACGCTCCTTCACTGGTGTTTTCGAAGGATTCTGCAACAAAGAGTTTTAAAAAAAGAGAAAAGAATCTGTGTTTATCTACACCTAATGCAGATCTGGAGAGATACTTGTCAAAAAGGACACATGCATACTTGAGAGGCTATAGTGGAACCTTGGGAGGGCTCAGAGTTTACAGTGAGAAGGGGTCCCAGACGATCTTTGACAGACTGCTTCAAAGATGTGGCCGGGGGCTGCTGTGAGAACAAAGACTACACCAAATCAGACCTGAGTCATTCTGAAGAAACTGGACATAATCCACATTTGATTTTTTTTTTATATATCGTGCAAAACGCCATCATTATGATGCGTGGCGTTACTTCCAGCAGATGGCGCCAATTTTACTTCCAACCAGCTAAAAAGCGTCATTGAAGAGCGCCAGCGGAACTGTAAAGAACGTGTAAACTATTTTTCAACACGAGTACGGACGAGTTTGTGACAGGACTACCAATAAAATGCAAAGAATCTGCAAGTCCACAGCAACTGCTGAAAAAACTCAAGGAATTGATATTGACAGGAGGAACTGACATTAACTTTTAGCAAAATAACTTTTTGCTTCTTCTGGTACTTGGCAAAGTTTTTGGACATTTTTTTCCAGAAAATATACAAGCCGCAAATGTTGATAAAGAGTAATAGTGTGAAGCTAGTGGTTTAAAAAACTGTGAAGGTGACCATTTTACCTAGGTTTTCCCATTAGTTTATAAGAAATAAGATATTTGCCAATTATATAGTGTATATACTATATAATAATAATACTAATAATAAGCAGTGGTTTTATTATTGATTTGTATGTACATAATATTCAAGCTTTTGCTGAATCTGAGTTATTTCAAGACGACCTTTCGATGTTTTCAAGCAAGGCAAATGTTTGAAAAAATGTTGCGAACTACTGTCCTCCACAATCACATTTCAATGCCTAATTTAATGACAATTTGAAATCTTAAATGCAATTTACACTATTTGATTCCATTCAGTTAACCTTAATGAAATATTATGGCAACTGGTAGTTACATTTTAAGCACTAAAAGAACCCCGTAGAATAAAAAATGATTACCGTGACAGGCTGCGTCCGAAGCTGTAACTGTGAATGAGAATGACCTTGACCGTCATTCCCATTGTCACGAAACCAGTGCACGCTTATAAAACGGTTATTAAGGACAGCCTCTGTGCTTTGGATAGCCCGCCTGGCCTCATCGGGAGAGGCAAATTGGATCAATGCCGCTTCTCCGTCATTCTGGTAGGCCACCTTTTTAAAGAAAAAAGTTACAATGGGACATAAAAAATCAATTACAACCATAAAGCATTTCTCTTTGTTGGTAAGTGGTGTACAGCTGTACAAATCATCTCCAATAAAAAAGAATTACTGACCTGCAGGTTGACGATGGTTCCAAACTTGCTGAAATGTTCATTGAGTTTGCTGATGTTGTTGAGCAGAGGGGGAATTTGCCGGACCAGCAGCTTGGTGTTTAGAGAGAAAGGAAGTCTCTTGTGGTAGCCCTGGTGGTTGGGTTTATTGAAATTGGGTCTATGCAGAGGAGAGAAAAGATCATTTCAGCGCAAATGGTATTCCTAAAAGAAGATTGAAGGGTCTGTTTGACGACAGCGGTCCCTCACTTGTCAAACCGAGGTTTTTTGATAGGGATTCCACCATCGTGAGGAGGTAACCTCTTTCTGGAGTCGGACTCCATAACAATCCTCATACTGTTGTTTGGAATCTTCCCTGTTAACAGGGGAACAGTGACAGGTCAGTTTTCACACTGCAGCTTTTCAGAAAAGAAAAGCAGGAATGACAACAGCGACAGCCTTGCTCTTGCTTACCTAAATAACAGATAAACATTTTAAAATGCCCAATTTGGCTCAGATTAGCACATTAGTTGTGAAATGTAATACCTCTTTGTGGCTGGTCTACATCTCCCATTGTAAGGCCTATAAGATTTGGCCTCTGGGCGTTGACACGATGGCGGTATAGTGGTCTGGAAGTGTTGGTGATACTGGGAGCTTCGGGATTGTATCCATCATTATCATATGTATCTGGTTAGGAGACACCAAAAAATAAATTAAAATGGTAAATTACATTAATAGTGATTTGTTAATGCAACAATTTATGTAAGGAAGACACTAACCAGAACTGAACATTGGCAATGAGGCCTGGGGAAGTGAGCACCGAATACCAGTAGTGACAATGGTGGGAACAGTGCTGGTAATGGAATTGGGAGGAGCATCCATACCTGACGGTTGTAATGGAGGAAGGGGGGGAGGGGGACCTGTGTGGGACGACAAAATACAAAAGACATCTCATAACTAATGCTGTGTTGAGTATATTAACACCAACAACAACAATAAATAATTTGGTCTGTTTTCCCACTGTTACACATTGCAAGGGTTTTTTTTTTTAGCTGATAAAACAAAAAAATCAAACCCAAAGTCTAAAGAAAAAATATCATCTGAATTCCTACCTTGAACAGGTGGAAGGCTAGGTGGGAGGGCACAGGGTGGGGGCACAGGAGGCCGGAGGTTTACAGGAGGGGCATTCATGAGAGGTGGTGGTGGCGGTGGTGGGAGGCCTGGGGGCGGAGGTGGCTCCACACCTGGGATTTGTGGTGGTGGTTGGAAGGACATTATATTGGGCAGATTGACATCCTCCACTACAACTGGGTCACTTCCATGATCAAATGGACACATGTCTCCTCTCATGCATAAGCCCTTTTCTAAAGAACAAAACAAGACCAATCAATACTCCATTAAAATGCACTTTAAATGAAGAGAGAACTGAATGATCACCATCATAGTCCCGGCATCGCTTCCTCTGTTGAGGAGGAGGCGCCCTCACAAACGGAACATGATCCACAGGATGATCAGGGTGGAAATCTGACCAGCTCTCAGATGTGTTGTTATGATGATGGGTGGGCGCAACGACTGTAATGGTGCTGCTCAGAGTTGGCACAGGGAAATGTGACGTGGTTGCTGTGGAGACCAGTGGTGCTGGGGTGTAGCCATCGCTGCTCTCAGCCCTTTGATCCTGCTCATACTTTAATTTCCCAGATTCTCGTTCTGCAAATCAAATACGAACAGTAAATTAACTCGTGGGTTGTTTTTTGCAAACTTGTCAGTACAATGTTTCAAAAGACATAATCAAAACAAAGTCAAAGATTGACTTTTAAAACCTAAGTTTGATTTATTTTAACCTAAGGTTGAACTCTTATGGGCAACCATGTGAAGGAAGCTTGAAATGAATATATTTTATTAAATTCTTACCCCTACTTCTGGACCGAGTTCTACTCTGCGAGTGGCTCCTACTGTTATCTCTTTCTCTTTCCCTCTCCCTGTCGCGCTCACGCATGCGATCTTTGCTCCAGCTGCGACTGCGGCTTCGGCTGTAACTGCGGCTGCGCCCTCTCCTGCGATTGTAGCGGTCACGATAAGAGTCCCTCCTTACTGGGTTCCGGTCATATTCCCTCTTCCTTGGGCGATCGTCTCTCTTACGATCATCTCCTCTCCTTTAAATTTGAGCAGCCGAAGGAATTATTATTAGCCAAAAAATGCAAGTTAAACGTGTGACTGCAAAACAGACACCTACACATACCTGCCATCTCTGTAGCGAGAGCTTAACTGAGGACTGTGATTCAGTCGACGAGAAAACTTCTTCTCCCTCTCTTCCTCGCGATTAGGCTAGGAACACAGAAAAGCAAAACATGAATACAGACTGTGAGCCAAAAGCCTTGAAAACAATTCCATACTTTGCAGAAACAACCACATCTGTGAGCAAACTAGCATGATATTTGAACATCATATCAGAAGGTTACCTCGTCTTTTTTCTGTTCATCTTTTTCCATTTTGGCCACTGAGGATGGCAGCTCTGTTTGTGGCATATAGCTTTTGTTTAAGATGGCTTCAAACAGCTCATCCACAAATGGTTGGGTCTCTGGAAGAGAGTAAGCAAACTTTAAAATGTGCTTTAACTGTACAGACCAAATGACGTCGCTGCAAAATACAGTTTTCTTGAATAAAAGGATTTTTTTTACCTTTCTGAAGGAATACATCCAACTGATCTATACACAGGGCTTTAAGTTCCTTTTCACTTTTGTCTTTCTTTACAAGGGCAACGACATATTTAGCCAGAGCAGAAGGGTCTGCATCACAACTGCAATTCAAACCAAATATGAAACAGATTATCATACAAATAATGTAGATATATACGCGATTTTTAATCACTTCGAATGGCAACCGATGCAACGTGAAATGTTTGGGTGTGTTGCTAAGCTAATATTACTTACATAGGCTCGAGGGTGTCAGACAGCCATGTTTTTAAGGCATCGAGGTTTTCAATTATCATTTTAGACCAATACGACCTTTTCTTCTTTTAAGGCCAGATGTAACACTTGTGTGGCGTTGTAAATTGCGAATATCTGCTGACCTAAAAGCAACTAGCCACTCGTGGTCTATGCTACGAAGTTAGCTTCTCATCCGCGGCAGCGATTGCAGGAGATTAGCTACGTTAGCATACGTATTCAAGGCCACACTTTATAAACGACTCTTCAATGTTTTAAATGCATCTTTTCTTAAGGTACATACGAGGAGCATTAACTCAATTTCAACGTATACGAAATTAATTAGAACAGTTTGAAAATGAGCCTTTTATGTGAAAATGCTGGAGCTTTTGCGCCGCACTTGCTATCTTACCCACTGACTCGCTGATCATGCCATAGTAACTATTTACTTCCGTTTGTTTTCTCGTGAGCTAAATCTCGCGAGAGTCTCTTCGACCATCGCTTGTAAATTGAGTCTAATTTATTGGTCGCCATAAGGTGTTGGGTGTTTAATCGAATTGTTATTCAATTATTTTAAAAATGGAAAGAGGGAAAACAAATATTCTACAATATGCTACAGATTTGCCTTCCTAACAAAAAAAATGAGGCAACGAAATCACACAATTCATTGCGGTGTATGCTTGAAAAAAAAATATTATTGTGAACGTAGCCCTACGCAAACCGAATAATAATTAGTAATTTATTATTAGGTATCGTTAATTTTAATAATACTTCTATGCACAAAGTGATATTTGTGAAAGTGAAGATTAATGTCACATCAGCATACAATGCTCCCACATTATTTAATTATTACACATTATTTATTTTACAAAATATCTTGATTATATATATTTTAAAGTAGAAGACAATGTAAATTATAATTTATGCAACAGTCAAAGATATCACTGACAGCTCTGGGTAACTACATTGTGATTCCTAGTGATGTGCACATGAAAGATGCCAATTTTTTTTACTTTTTAAAATTTATAATAATAAATAATCTTTTGCCAGGGTAATTTGTAACCTGTTAAGGTCAAACTAAACCCAGTCTTAAAATATTTAATATTTTTTAATTGTTTATCATGTTGACTGGACAAAAGTCTTTTGAAATAAATATATATATGGAATAAATATATAAAATATTTTTACTTTCTGCCATGCAAACCAGTGTGACCTTCCTATAATGCTACAATCCACCACAATATTTCTCTTCTTGTAAACATTGTAAAACAGATGATTACAGTCACAATCCATAAAAACACAATGGTCTGGTGAAAAGTACTAGACTTCAATGGCAACCATACATCAATCTAAAAACGCTCAACAAAAATATAAATGTGCCTTTGTTCTGGCTCCCATTTTTCATGAGCTGAACTGAAACAACTTTTTCTGTTTGTACAAAAGGTGTATTTCTCTCAAATATTCTTCACATATCTGTCTAAATGTGCAATAATGAGCATAAATCATCTGTCACATCAGCAGGGAGGTGCTCATACATGCTTTTGTGTTGAGCCATAGATTACTGTAATGGCCTACGCACTGGGCTTCCCAAAAAGTGTATTTAGAATTTACAATTATTACAAAACTCAGCCAGACAAATGCTGACGCGGACCAGAGGGCGGAAGCACATTACAACAGTTTTAAAATCACTGCACTGGCTCCCTGTGCATTTCAGGATTGATTTTAAGGTTCTTTTGTTAGTTTTTAAGTGTGTCAACATTCTTGGGTCTTATTCCCTATCTGACCTTCTTTTACCTTATCAACCCTCGTGGACCCAGGGGTTCTCTGGTATTGGCCTTTTAGCTACACCACTAGTTAGCTCTAAAACAAACAGGGAGGTGGCACTCGGTCGTTATAGCCCACGGTTATGGAACAGCCTGCCAAAGAACCTCAGGGCCAACTGTTGATGTTTTCAAAAGAAGCTCAAGACCCATCTTTTAACTGACTTAACATGTTTGGCTTTTATACACCTTAATTTATTGTGAAGCTTTGATTTCTCCATTACTACTTTTTATATTTGTGCTCTTATTTTCCTTTTTTATGCCCTTAGTTTTTAACCTTAGTTTTACCTGCTGTGGTCTATGTTACTGTGATACACTTCGCTCTATTGTCTTACTTTTAAATTTTATTTTTTTTAAATCTAATTCTACTGTTATACCTTTGTTCTTATTATACCCTTCTCCTTCCATGGGTTTTTAGCTCCAGTGTTTCCTTAGCAGACCACCCAAGTGTCTCTGGTCTATCGATGGGGTTTCTTTCCCATGCAACAGCTCTTTCAGAGCATTGCACCTTGGCGTGGAGCATCTTGTCTTCCTGGGTGGGGGTGAGGTCTGTTGGGGGACTTTGGTGACCCAAAAGGTAGCTTCTTCCTCAGTTCAGGTCTCAGTGCTCAGCTATGTCTCTTGAGGGAGAACTATTTTATGTGCAGGGGTTGAGTGTGTGTTCCTGTGTATATGATTATCTGCGTATGTTTTGCATGCTTATGTGTGTGATTGTGTATTCTAACTGTATCTCTGTGTGCATATTTGTGGGGGCAGGAGGATTGTCACCCTCTGTAAGGCCCTTTGTGTTGCAGATTTGTATGAAATGTGCCTTTTAGATAAAGTTTGATTTGATAATTTGACTTCTCTGTTGCTGGGATAATCCATCCACCTCACAGGCGTGGAATATCAACAGCCTGATTAGACCTCAAGATTATCGCACAGGTGTGCCTTAGGTTGCAACAAAAAGGCCACTATAAAAATGTGCAGTTTGACAACACATCACCGTGCCACAGAAGTTTTGAGGAAGACTGCACGTGGCATGCTGAATGCAGGAATGTCTACCAGAACTGTTGCCTGAGAAGTGAAGTTCATTTCTCTGTCATGAGCCATCTCCAAAGAGGTTACAGAGATGTGTTGCGCTACATGAGGCAATTGGTGGTCATGTGCGTTGATAATGCTGTTCAATCAGCATCCTAATACGCCACGCTTGATCAAGTGACGTGGACGGACTATCTCAAAAACTCACTAACACAGATTCAGACCGATTTGGGAATATTTGAAAGATTTAGGCCTTTTGTGAACATAGAAAGAGTTCAGCTCATGAAAAATGGGAGGGAAAACAAAAGTGTTGCTTTTATCATTAGTATAAAGTGACATCTCTTTACTGAAGAAAATGTTCTGTATTTCCATTGTATTTATTGGAATCGGTAATCGTAGGTCTTTTTCAATTGCACGTGATTTATTTTTAGCCCATTACATTTAAAACTTCAATGATATCCAAAAAAATATAAACACTGTACCACTTAAAACAGACTATTTTCAATCATACATTCATAGTTACCCCTCAACCCTGTCAGTTACTTTCTCAAACATAAGAGGAAACACTACAGTGACTGTAGGTTTTACTGTTGGTACTCCCTTTACACACATGCACAATGAAAATAAACAGTCCAACACAATCTATTCACAATTTCAAAAAGCAAGACCAAAAGGCAGTGTGCATCACAAGGTACAATTAATAACCATACACAAATAGCTCTTACTTTTGTACGAGCACTACATCACATTAACACATTATGCAGCATCCCTGCACACAAACAAGCGGGAGGACATGAATAAAACCAGAGTAAAATGTCTGTCTCTGCTCAGACGCTACAATCTAATGGTGAACGGTGTTTTAAAGACAATGCAACAGCACCAAAAAGACATAACTTCAAATTACAAAATGTGTGTCTAGATTTCCCGGTCGATGAATTGCAGGTTAATTGGAGCCCCGGGGCAGAGCAAGCCATGTGTTTTGGCCTTGACGTCAGTCGTTAGAGGAGACACGCAAACGTGGAACTTCTGGATGATCTGCCCAAAGAGTAAAAACACAGATATGTCACTCTGACTGTCATTAGATTTGCACTTTCGTTTCAAATCAAAACTAAACAGATTTTTCAAGAAATCCTTCTATATGTGATGCATATCTAAAAAGGCTTGAAGACATCTTGGAGAGATTTGAAGAAAAGATTGATGTCCTACCCTTATGAGAGCGAGGTGCATCTCCAGTTCTGCTATTCTTTTGCCTATGCAGCTCCGGATGCCGTAGCCAAATGGAATGGAGCCAAAGTTGTCAAGACGATCTGAGGAATGTTTACGTATCCAGCGATCCGGCCTGAATTCTAACGAACTGGGGAAATTCTCATCATCCAAAGACGTGGAGTAGTGACACAGGGCCAGCTGAGTCTAACAAAAATGGTTTGTAAAAAGTCAGTTGCATAATAAAGGCAGCTGGGCTACTGTACATCTGAATGGGAGATACTTTGAGGGTAACAGGATCATATGTCATTATGTCAACGCATTCTGGAAGATACAGTGTCACTTTTTTTTCATTTCCTTCTGCACATGCATGCTGTTCACTCAAATCTATTATGTCTGTATCAGTCTTACCCCTTTGGGGATGAAATATCCGCCCAGCACCATGTCATCCTGCGTAATTCGACCATTGCCTGGGAGAACTGGGAAGAGCCTGCTCCCAGGAAGGAGCAAACAAAGAGTGTTATTCAGCAGTGCTTCGCATTAATCTCTGCTACTGTGCTAAATTGTAAGATAAGTAAATAGAGTAAAACATACGGAAAAAGCTTTGCCAAGTGGGCATATTACACCGAACATTTCCCCCAAATCTACGCGGCATGTACCTGAGAGTCTCTTTGACGAGCCCTCTGATGAAGGGAAGATGCTGGACATCTTCAGCTGTAGCGACTTTTTCAGATCCCAGAACCCTCATCACCTCTGCGTGGATTTGTTGTTGTACATCAGGATGCCGGGCTAACAGGTAGCTGGCCCAGGAGAGGGTGAACGACGTCTAAAATAGATACGATTATAATTAGATTCTTATTCGTTAAACAAGACCTTCATTACACTATTATTCATTTCCCTTATTAAAAAAAATCTTTGCTCCAGTGGGAGTGTAGTGCAAGCCGACGCAGGTGTTTCCATGCTGTTGCATAAGGTTTTGGAAAAGCAGCGAGTGGTATTTCACAGCAGAGAGACCAAACCCACGTGCTTAACTGAGACGGCAGACAAGGACAGCTGCACTCCCGGCATTTAATCCGTTCTTTTGAAGACAGTCAACATATCTACCTTAAGTAGATGCACTCAGCCATGGAGCATTATTAATTACATTAGTGTGTTATTTATCTGAACTCTCAGGGGATAAATATAAACCTATAACATAGGAGGAGAAATTGATTATAAAAACCAGTTTGTATTGTTAAAAACTTTGCCAGCACACAAGCATGTTGCGTATTACTTTGTGCTAAATGTTTACACGTTTAATTTATTAGAAATTGCACAAAATCAATTTCAGATGCCTCGTTGGACAGAAAATTAAATTAAGGCACACAGAGAGAAGACATGCAGTGGCCTCTGGAAAGGATTCCCTTCTACTGCCTCTTATCCTCCCACATTCCCAAATTCTGCTCTTCTTTTCTGAGTAACCATGCTTATAACACCAGCTTAGTAATCATGGCAGCATCAGTCAGACCGAAACCCCTCCATCTCATTTCACTTCTGCCTTGTGCTGGCTACAACTCTGGCTGTTGCTAATGTGTCTTGACAGCTCTTGTGTGCACAGAGAGAAGGCATATGAGCCACAGGGTCAGGTAATGCCGGGTCTGAGTCCACCCCCTACCAGGAAGTGGCCGTTCCAACAAGTTCAATAAAAACACACACACCCTTTTATTCCATGGCCCCTGGCTAAGAACAAAAGGCTCTCAACCCATAACTCTCATTGGTCTGACATTGCCCCAAACAAATTAGGCAGGAACTGTGGAGTTTGCAGCCACATCCACAGATGCATCCTGGAAAGATTTTTAAAGTTTGGGTTTCCAAAGAGACTTTTTCCCCATTAGATGGATATGTTTAGACCCTTAAATTTACGCCTGAAATGGTTTGTATGAGGTGTGATAAGTCTGTACTAAGGTGAGAGCACAGCTCTTATATTATAAAAATGTTCCTTTAAAATGTAACACGGTTTTTTAATCGAGTGGAAAACATCTTGGAGCTCCCCGCTCCTAATACCCCCCCCCCCCCACCGAGTGGATTAATAACCCTAAACGCACCGTGTCAACGCCGGCTAGTAGCATCTCTGTCACATTAGCGTAAATCTCCTCGACGCTCATCTCCTTGGCAACAAGCATGTATGTGAGTAAACCTCCCGTCACCTTCTCTCCACGTTGCAGCTGGGATTCAATTTGTTTGAGCCTCTTATCAACATGAACACAGCCTAGGATTGAGACAGAAGAGGGAGGGATGAATAGTTGGTATGGAAGAAAAGAAAATAAAGAGCTTGTTACATAATGAGGTAGCCAATATTCCCAGAACCCTCTGGTACAGCAGTAGAGATTTATATGCAAAGCAAGATTCCATTCTGTTGGTTTCAGCCTGTTATCGAAACATCTATGCTTTTCATGCAAATCTAAATCTTGTTTTCAGCTATAAGAAATTCCTTTTCAAAAGTTTTGGTATCTACTGAAACCATTTTAGAAAACAAGACTGAGCAGACAATAACCTGTGGCTTGCATATTTAGCTTTAGAACCTCGTTAAACTGCTCTGTGGCCGAAAGGAACGTCGCCTTTTTTCATTTGAGGTAAAAAGTCTTTGTAGTTTTCTTGAACTGCGGTTACCAGAACGACTGCTTAAGTCAACACGAGATCAGCCACTCACTAAATCGGAAAAGTCCATCCCAGGAGTCACAGAACTCCTCCCACGGTTTGGGGAAGACCGGTCGAAGCCACTTGGGGATGGCGCCAGCATACATGGTCGTCTTAAAAGAGCTGAACATGAGGTGCAGTGCGTCAATGTAATCTTCAGTTTCCTGGGGAATCTTTTCGGAGAGACAGCCCAGTCTGCACTCATACAAAATGGCAGCTATACCTGCAGAGGCACAAAAAAAGGCAAATGTTCAAAAAAACAGTTGCTTTTTCTGTGTGGCTAAACTTTTGCTGCTCTCTCAACGTCTCTGGGGTTTGTAGTTTTATACAAAACTCCTTAACCGGGGGAAAAAATCTCACTATGGATGGCAATTTGCAAGCAAAACTAGATGTTGCCGACCTTCCATGGCATATTTAAAGAAGAGGTCATTGATGTTGCAGATGGTTGTCCCATCAGAGCTCTGGCTGCGTAGATACACAATTCTCTTGATCAGGTCATCAACCACTTCGCTGACATCATCAGAGAAGACTGCCACATCACGTGGACGCATTATAAGCTGTCTGAGCACACTCCGCATCCTCAGCCAGTCTTCTCCTTCACTGAAATACAAAACACAAGATGTGAGACAGTGACATTCAGGGAAACCCGCAAATGGTTAAACGGTCACTATTTAGGCGGCAAGGCCAAAAGGTTGCAGAAGACTCACGCAGAGATGAGGCCGGTGGAACGTCTCCTCATGTCTCGGTACTCATGCCATGACTCCATGTTGGCTCTCTGAGGGGCCACACCCTCAGCCCTCAGCACCTCAGCTACAAGGTCACGGTCAGCCACGGAGACAACCAGCTGGGGCCCAAACCGGGACTTGAAAATTTTGCCGTACATCTTACTGTGCTCTATCTGCAAGAGAGGCGCGACATTATCTAAAATTACAATGCAAAAATCACTTTAAAAAAAATTGTCTTAATGTCTGAAGAAATATATTCATTAATTGACAGAAATGTTGGGAGTGTTTTTTTTTTTTTTTAAATGGAACCTTTTTATGATGAGCAACTACTTATGCTGCGGTCCAAGAAGAAAATTTCACCTTTACATTAGCTAGTTGCGAAATCAATAATTAGAGTATTACAATTATGAAGAGGAGACGGAAAAAATGATTCTGGATTTTAAAATTAGGAATCACTCATACAAAACACACACGCCGTTTTGCATGTTGCGTTGCTTTAAATACACTTTTGTTTTGATGTTTCAACACGTGCAAAAGCAGCGGCAGAAAGTAACCGGTTCAGATTTCTCCTCGTTATTCGTTAACCGACACGTTTTTTTCTCTCTGGAATGTGACAAATCACGATTTAACCGTTTTAAAAGACAAAACTTTCCAAAACCTGGGACCACATTTTGTAAAAGAAGAACATATTCACAGTTATTAGGAGACTCCCAGACTAGAGTTTTGGGCAGAGAAAAGCTGACCCCGTGACGAAACTGCTGATGCGCTTTTACGCAACAGCCATTTGTGCCATTTGCGCATATGTATCCAGTTCAGTTTTTCAAGAAAACATTTTGTATCTATTTTAGGAGAAAACAGGGAGGAGGGAGATTTCCCCCCCTCAAAGACGTGATAGAGAAGATATTTTATAGGAAAGGAAATAAAAACCTCACAACCTTACCTGGATTTCATGGATTCTGCTAAAGCCGTCTCTCCAGAAGAACTCAAACAAATTGGAAATGGTGCCGGGTCCGGGCATCTCAGCCAGGGTCTTTGGTAACCTTTTTTTAGTCGCATCCGTTGACGTGATCAGTCTTTCGGAAAGGGGTTCTTCTCTGGCGATCCCAAACGTCCCGCTGGTTGCCGACTTGTGTAAGCAGCGTAAAACAAAGAGCATCTGCTTATTACGGCGGTCGCCATAAAAGTTTCTCCAGCACGTTGTTGTTAATTTATTCATGACAGACATTTCACGATGACTCCGGGTGAAAATTCAACTTGTGACTGGCTGTTCAGGAAAGTTTGAGAGCGGAAGGAATCAGAGCCCCAAAGGCAGAGCCCCCTCTCTAAAAGGTGATATAATAGATTCGATTGGGAATGTGGACCGCTTAAATAGTTCCTTAAAAAACTTGAACTGTGAAAGAGGATTGGACGTTAACTTGAAAAAAAAGGGAGGGCTAACTCTGTGGGCGTTTCGTTTCTCCCCCCGAAAAGCTGATCGATGCAATTCTTCTCATCAGGGGAGGAGTGCGTTATGTCACACCAATCAATCAGCGCGGACACAGTATACATAAATGGGATTAAAGTCGCATCCAAGCAAATTAGACAAATCTGATCTTGTGTAAGACCCGACGTAAACTACCCGCAAACGTGTTCACATGTTTGCAAACCTGAGTCAAACTTTTGATCCTAAAGATCTTCAGCTCTGAGAAGCCGTAACCAGTGCCAATACCAGGATTCACAGGTTTACCACTGTCTCCTAATCACCTCTGCAGATGCACTCACATTCACCCACTTCCCTGTCCATTCTCAAATTACCATGACGCGCAGAGGGGATTATTTGAACAACCAGGCGACAGGCAGGTTTGGGAAGGGGGGGTCTTGTGAAGGGTCGCCGCACAGAGGTGGGATTTTTTCTCCCACAGCAACCAGTTTGGCAGACCGCACAAAGCGACGGCTGGAGATGATTTTCTTCGCCAAGCAGTGGAAGCGGAGCCCACTTTCTCTCCGGGCCGCGGGGGGTCGAGGCATGCCAGGTCGTACGGAAGGACGAATGTTGCGGCTGAAACTTACTGAGGAAAAGCAGTCGGCACACTTTGGATTTCACACATCCTCTTCTGTAAACAATGTTGGAACGGACTCCCATATACAGTATTTAATACTTTGAGAGAGAGATCCTTATGTGTACATTTCTTTAAGGATAAAAACTAAATTCTTGAATTGACCTAAGTATTCAGACTTTACTTTAGCTAAAGCTCCTTTGGCAGTGTTCTTGGGAATGATGCCACAAGCTTTGTACATCTGGATCTGAAAATACACTGCCATTCTCTTAAAATGCTCTCAGGCTGCTAGGTTAGATCAGGACAAGGTTAGATTTAGAATAAGTATAGTTGACAGACGTTTTCAAGGCCTTTCCCAGACAGGCGCATGAGGTCAGATCAGTTCTCTCATGGTGGTGCTTAAGGACAATCATAAAGTTGTCCTCAAGTCACTCTGCCGTTGTCTTGGCAGTGTGCCGCAGGTAATCTTGTTAAAAGGTGAACCTTTAGCACATTTTGTGGTTAAGTGCTCTGGACCACGTTTTGGACCAAGTGTGGACCTAGTTAGTGTCCTTGCCAGGGTTAAGAAAAGACCCCCACAGAGTGACACTGCTCAAAGTAGCTTTCTTTAGGCTTTGAAAAGCTCTTTAAGGCCACAGGATAGTAAGGCTTTTACCTCTTCTAATGAGGAGTGGCTTCCATCTGGCTACCAGTACTCTGCCATAAAGCTCAGATTCGTGGAATGCCTTAATGACACTTGACCTTTCAGAAATCTCTAGAGCTCCAGAGATCCTGCACACATGGAACTGTCACCCCTCTGCACACAAGACCTTTGGGGCTCTGTCAGTGACCATCAGGTTCTTAGTCATGTCTCTTACCAAGACATTTTCCTCCAAATTGCTATTTGGTTGGCCAGCCAGCCCTGGGATGACTTATCTCCTTCCATTCCAGAATGATGGAGACCCCTGTGCTCTTTGGAGATTTTTTTCAGTCTCCCCAGGATCTGAGCCTTGACAGTCCTGTCTGTGCTCTGAAGGCGGTTCTTTTGACTTCATGGCCTGGTTTTACTGTGCTATGCATCATCAGCTATGGAATCACATCCGCTTTATTGAATTTACCACAGATGGATTCCAATCAAGAAGAATCTCAGAATATGAAAAATGGAAGATCCTCCAAAACTAAAGTTGTTGTGTCGTAGCAAAAGGTCTGGAAATTTAAGTAAATGGAATATTTAAAAATAGAAGTTTAACATATCCAATAACAAAAATGGATTTGCACCTATTACTAAAATTTTCACCATTTCATTCTGAGGTATGACGACTGGAGGAATGCAGACTGATGAGATTAAACAAGAGAAGATAGCAAAATATGCTGCGGTCTGAAAATTCTCCCAATAAACTCACATATATTTGCAAGTGAACTGTGACATTTTAATGTCAAAACGCATTATTTAAAAAATATTTTAAAAAAATCTGTTATACATCCCGGTGGATATCTGTATCAATAGTATGTGTACCCTGCTAAATTAAGCATTTGCTAAAGCAACGGGATGAAAAGTCCAGAAAACAGCAGTTGGCGCCTCTAATCTCTCGGTATATTGAGGCATGACCATGCAGCCCAGGTGGTTGTAGAAATATTTGCAATTTATTCACAGTTCCTGTGCAGGTAGGTGCATGAAAAGGTTGAAACAAAGAATTTTAAATTTACCACAGACAACCAAATATAGACAAACAACCAAGTTAGAACCTGAAGCTGGTGTCCTGCTATAACCTCCGAGCAGCTGAGCAGCTAAGCTTAATGGTTTGAATGAAGGAATCTATTTTCGAAAGCGCTTGAACAGAGGATGGATATTCTTGTGTGCTGCTGCAGCTTTGCTGCCTCGACTCTGATATTCCATGTAGACGGTGTCGTCAGCGCCAGACATGGAGCTCATGGTTCCTGTTCTCCTTGAAAACTGATTAAAAAAGAGAGGGTCATCAAAATGAGATAGACCTGCTTGTTTTCTATAGATTTTTTTCCTCTCACAAAAGTCCTCACCTGCGGCCGTGCGCCCACCTCCCCTGCTACCACTTCCTCCTCAGCATCCAGGTCTGAAGCAGCGAGGACTTTTTGAAGTAGTTGCTGGTGTTCGTCTCTAGAGGAGAGCATCAGGTCTTCTTCCTCCATGCCTGCTAACTTTGTGATCACCTATTAAAAAAAAAAGTTGAGAAGGTGAATTAAAGCTATATTAAATTTATAAGTCATTCCAAGAGGAACACAATAATAGAGATGAAGCACTACATGTAGATAGACACACCTTAAAGCTGTATCCCTGGTCCACCAGGAAACGCTGCCTTTTTGTTGAGTAAGCCATCTCCTGCGTGTCCTGAGAGACCAGCGAATAGAAGTAGGCATTGTACTCTTCTGCCACCATTCCTATACAAACACGGGTGGAGTGAGAATCACAGGTTGGTTCCTTCTCAGACGCATGTAGACGAGGCTGTTACATCACCATCTTCTGCCACATGTGCTTTCATACCTTTCTTGGCTCGTAAAACTCTGCCAAGTCTCTGGGCCTCTTGTCTGCGTGATCCACCATGAGAGGAGATCTGAATCAAAACATTAGCTTCTGGCAAGTCAAACGAGGTGTCGCCCACCTGTTTTGTGAGGAGAAATTCAGCACACAGATGTGAAATAGGTCACCAAAGGCTCTTTATCGTAGAGGGCATTCGCCATCCAGGCACAGAAAAAAATTGCTCAAGTGTTCCATCTAGTGATCGAGGGGAGGAGGTGCATAATGGATGAAGGGATGCACTGATTGTTTCACCTTGGAGATAAAAATTGTGTTTATCTTGGGGTTGTGTTTGAAGTTCTGGAGAATTTGCATTCGTTCACCTTGGGATGTTGGACCATAGATAAAAGGCCTTGAAAAATGAACAGAATAAAAGAAGCAGGATTAAAATAACATGCAGGATTAAATGACTAAAATAGTACTCTTTAATGGAAAAAAATACATGCTTGTTGAGGCGAATGGCATATTCCTTTAAGGCGAACACATTGTCAGCAAAGACGATGATCTTGTCGTTGCGACGTTCGTGGAAACGAATGAGAAACTGGCAAGCACGGAACTTGTTCGGGTTCATCGTATACAGCAAGATCCGTTTCTTCGTCTTAATGGCCACATACTCCCTGTAAAACTCTGGAGTCATGGGACACCATACCTGAAACAAAAAACACATTCTGATCCGCTGCAATCACCGATATGACACTAAAACACATTGCACTGCAGAGACCTCATACATGAACGGACAACCAGGCAACATTGTGATAGAAATGTAGTTGATTTTTTAAATGTTTGTTATTTAAGTATTAATGATTTTGAATGCCAAGTGACAATTGATTTTATATAGATCACTGTAAATTGTCTCCTTTTTCTTTGTTTAACAAGCTCCAAAGCTGAGTGTAACATTTCAACACCCACCTCCGCACACTGTACTTTGGCAATGTATCCATTGTTCTGTAATTCCATCCAATTTGCCTCAAACAACTTCGGACCGATTAGAAAGTTGAGGTCCACAATCTTGTCATCTTCCCTGACCAGTGTGGCAGTGAGGCCCAGTTTGCAATGAGCCTGGACAATGGTCAGAACTCGCCGAAACATTTTGGCTACAGACAAAGGGAGAACCTGGGTCAGCATGAATTACCATCACTCCCATTATCCTATACCAGCACACATCTAGTAAAGAGCTCACCAGGAATAGTGTGCACCTCATCCAGGATCATCAGCCCCCATTCCTGGCTCCGCATCCATTCCATTACTCTCTCAGCCTCCCACGAACGCTTGGTGGTGTGACCCAGCATGGAATAGGTGCTGATGGCTACGGAGCAGCCGATGGGCTTGTCTTTAGCGTCAGAAGTGAAGCGGCAGATCTGAGAGTCATCAATAGTGGACCACATCTTGAACTGAGACTTCCACTGCTCCACTGACACCGAAGAGTTGCCCAACACCAGACAGCGTTTACGAACTGTGCACGCCGCCGTCACTCCCACCAAAGATTTACCCGCTCCTGGAGTGTACAACCAATGACCAATATTATATGGACTGGTAATATGCCGTCTTTACACAATGTTATAGAGCAGTCGTCTCACCACAGGGCAGCACAATGACTCCAGAGCGGGCACGGCCATTCCCAAACATCTTCCGCAGGCTCTTTTCCTGGTAGGGTCGCAGCACTGCAGTAGGCTTGAGGTCTATGTTTATATCTGGGTTAACGGAGTCATTGCGAAAGTCGTACTCTGCTAGAAGAGGGTATTCCAAGTGAATACACCGCTTCTGAAGCTCTTCGATCATCTCCTACACCAGAAAGGAGCAGAGTTGCTACGGGTGAAAGCAATTAAGTAATGAAAACCGAAGAAAAATCCAAATAATACCTGACGAATCTCAAAGGACACAGTCTGGGTCTCTTCCTCTTCCTCTTCGTCTTTATCCATCTGTTCATAGTAACTGAAGATGTCCTCTGGGACCTGCTGGGATGGCGTTTGACCATTGTTGGACTGTGAAGTGGAAGCATCTGCCTTGTCCTGCAAAGACTTTATGATCTGCAACAAGAAAAAACAATTGATTGGGAAAAAAAATGCTGAGCTGTGCTTCTTATCTTAAACTTCATCATCAGTTGCAAAAAGTGACACAGTGTGTTTATATGGTGCATGTGGTGAGGTTTCACAATGTTATTAATGAGCTAGCTCGAATCTCTACAGCCAAAATTAGGGTGAAAATATGATGAAAATAGAAAAAGTGTGTTGAAATGCATAGATCGTATTAAAAATAAACAATATCTTCAGAAGATTTAAAGTGAGAACAAAAAAGCATGCTGAAGGCATACTGCTGATTTGCTGTGGATGACTTCGGTAATGAGTTCAGTGTCCGCTCCATCATCCGTGCGTAGACGACATTCACGGATCACATTGTCTTGCAGAAGCCGCTGTATGACATCAGGGAAAGCGCTCTCCGCGAAATATCTGACGGTACAGAAGCAGTACAGCTTAAAAAGAGCAATAATGGCATGGTTAAATTCATTTCTCTTTACCGATTGTGCTTGAGAACCAACTTGACTTTTCCATAGCTCACTGTGCATAGCTGAAAGGGAGGGGAATAAAATAGGTGATGTTTTTCTTTATCTAAAATCATTTTTTAATTGTAATTATACATATTTTTTAAATTCAGACCTTAATGAACTGAACAATTCCCTCGGGCACAGAAGTCTTGCTGAGTTTCTGCAGGTATTCAACAATATCAGAGGTTTGCAGCCCTACGCTGACAGCAGCATAAAGGGAGTAGGCTGTCAACTTGTACTCGTGGATGTGGGTCGGCCTGCAGACGGGCTCTGCAATGGCTATCAAGAAATCTTGGGCATACTTATAAACTGGAGAGAAGGCTTCCAGGAAAATGTGGCCATCAGGTGCCTGGAAGAAGAACAAAAATAACAGGAGGAATTCAAGCTGCCTTTGCAATATCCTATAAAATCTGTTGGGGGGAATAAATGAACAGAAACAACAGAAATTCTAATGTCTTACCACCCAGAGGGGTCGTGAAGCATGATCATCCTTCATTTGCATCTGAGACCGGTAATCTTTGGCCCCATACTCATCCTGTTTGATGCCGGACTCATCCACTTGTTTCCCTGCAGCAGCAGGTACGGCTTCCCGAGACTCATTCCCCACATCATCTTCATCGTCTTCTTCCTCATTTACACGCTTCTTCGACCTCCTCTCTAAGGTGATGGGAAATGTTCTGTTAGTGACATAGTAAACTGAAGGTTTGTTGTTCAGACCGTTCATCTCACAACAAACTTGTCAATTAGAATATTCAAATTCAAAATGTATCTAGGACTTAGAATCACGCAATTTATAATCGACTCCTACTTTATGAGTTATAAGTCGTTCTTCACCTATATCCAATAGCTTAAAACAATGGAAAATTACCAGCTTTGCAAGCTACATGCTAAGATGGCTACGCATTTTGTAACAGACGCAATGTGAACCTGAACAAGCAACTCACCTCTATCTGATTTATCTTTTTTACCCATTTTGAGAAGGCTTCAGTGGGTACATTCGACTAGAAACATGCCAGGAATATGCTCCTAATCACAATGATGCCCTGTCGAACTAACTGACAGTTACAATGTACACTAACATATGAGGCAGAGCGTCAATCCATTTCCTGCCTTTACTTCAAAATAAACGGTGGTAAAAGCGCTGTGAGGTTAGGAAATGGTCTTGGAGCTAAGGTTAATATTAGCAGATACCAGTAGTATAATATATAGTCTAAGGCTATAGTAATGCGCGTTTACATAATTCAATATGTTGCTTTATAATCAAACCCGATTTTAGTTTGACGGTCATCAATTTAGTGAGCATAAGTGTTTCCGGGGTGAAAGGTCGTCTTTCTTCCGGGTTCCTTTTGTTTATGGTGCAACTTTTTGACGATAGACCGCAGCGTGATCAGGTTTTTTGGTTTTATTATGGAGTCACATGCCTTAATCGGACCGGCTCTACCTCCTATGTTTAAAAAGAAGGAGGATGATGAAGATTCTGAGGATGAAACAACATGTAAATACGAGAGAAACATCGATTGTTACAGACGTCATATAATTGTAGTCATCTTCCCATTGTACATCTCATTGTTTTTGGTGTTTTTATGTCATAGTCTCCGGTCCTGCTTTGCCTCCGGGTTATAAAAGGGCAGAACCGAGTTCGTCTGATGAAAATGAACCCGAGCTGTCCAGTAAAAGAGCAAAGACGACGCATACCCGTTCTGATAATTCTGCAGGAAAGTATGTTAATCTTTGATAAAAGTGTTTTATCAATCACCCCTATGAAAATGTAGTTGGAAAAATGTAGCAATGCTACAGATGCCATTAAAAATAACAAATTTTAAACAGGACAAAGGAACCAGAAAATGATGAGGATGATGGCTTTTTTGGACCAGCCCTGCCACCGGGATTTAAAAAACAGGAGAATTCACCAGATAGGCATGTGTTCTTATACAGGTTTTTTTTTTTTTTTTTTTAATTATGTGCGTTTTTATGTGCGTTCATATGTTTTGATTTTGTTGATAGTGGTTATTTTAGGTACAGGAAGCTGTGACCTTATCATGTTTCCCCAGGCAACCTTTACTGGGACCGGCGTTGCCTCCAGGGTTTTGTAGAGCACCATATGAAAATGATGCAGATAATGACGATGGAGATGCGGATGCTTTCCTTGGACCTGCCCTTCCTCCTGGTTACAAAGCTGATTCCTCCAGCAGTGAGGACGAGGATGTTATTGGGCCCATGCCTTCCAGAGGGCCTAATGAAGACACCTTGGCATTAGATTTTGAGCGCCGAGCACGAAGAATGAAAGAAAAGCTGACAGGAGAAGTCAGTTTTAACAACAACCTCTATTTTTTTTGTCAATGTAACCAGTTTGTCTATATGTTTTAATGATTTGCAATCTTTAAAATGGGAACGCATTAAAAACTAAATTTACTTTCTGTTTATTACCTTTTAAAAGAGTCCCTCCCCTGTTGAATTAATTTGTTGCTTTTTCTGATATGTACGGTAAATAAATAGGATGCTCCTGAGGTGCTGACACGAGACACGTGGATGACTGAGCTCCCACCTGAACTACAGCACATTGGTCTGGGGGCTCGAACATTCAAGAAGCGATCAGGCCCAGAGAACAAGGACCGCTCAATTTGGACGGATACTCCAGAAGACAGGGAGCGCAAAGCCAAGGTAGTTTTTAAAAAGGTGTTAATTTCTTAAATTTGATTTATGTCGTATATTTATACATTATCGTCTTGCTATATTATGACAATCTATAGGAACGACTTGAAAAGAAAGAGAAAGGTGAAGAGGAGAAACATGAGGCCCCTCAGCTCACTCAGAAGGACTTGGAAATGGCGGAGAAAGTTTCTAAATATAACGTAAGCTCTGTTTTCCAACATTCGTTTTGTGAATGTCACTTGGTTACACCAGCGGTCATTTGTGTTGAGCTTATTCTTAATACCCTTAAAACCTCTTAATCTTTGCCCTTCCTGCAATCAGGAGTCAAAACGTGCAGAGTCTCTGATGAATTTGCACGCCAAAAAAATGAAGGAAAAGGCAAAGGAGAAGGCAAACACACCAGTGGAGAGGAGGCCATTCGATCGTGATGAAGACCTGCAGGTGAATCGCTTCGATGAGGCGCAGAAGCAGCGGCTGCTAAAGAAGTCTCAGGAACTAAACACCAGGTTCTCTCACAGCAAGGACAAAATGTTTTTGTAACAGATACTCAGAAGTCCGGTTGCTCTCAACACTTTCCTACAAGCCTTGTACAGGATAAAATGTGGATGTTTCTGTCTGTTCATGTGTGTCACATTTGGATAAATGGATTTTACCTTAAATTGACTTTAACACTCTTTCATTTTATGGCACTGTGAGAACAAAAGGAGAGCGCTCGCTGAGGCTTTAGTTTTTACAGCAGCGATTACAATAGGGCTGTATTATTATAGGGATTCTACACAAAAAAGCCATCTAAAGTAATATTTTGTGACACTGAAACATGTTTGTTTTTTCCCCTCAATTTTCATAAATTGTCTTTTACTACTTAATACCTGATTTGATGAGCATAAACTGTGCATTACCATTGATTAGTACAAGTAAAATGAGAATTGTGTAAAATATTACATTATACATATAAGTGACATAAAATAAGTCCCAAATAAGTGATAATTGAGTCATAAACGCCACTGTTTTAGAAGACTGGCTGCAGACTGAGTGTTTTAAAAGGTGTTGCTCATTATGGACTGTATATAAAAACCCTTTGTAGTGAAGGTTTGCACACACGTACTTCTGAAATGCATTATTCTAATTTGAATTTTTTGCTCTGTGATATTTCAAATGTAAATTAAACTCTTTTTTATACAACTGTATTATTGCCTTTGATAGGAAGTTACAGGGATGAATATTCCAGTATATATAGAGGGGAAATGTATGGCCTTAGAATATATAGTGGGTTTTTCAAAACACCCCCCCAAATAAACAATGCAACTACAAAGGGGAGAAATGTCTTTGGGGATATGGGTGAGGTTAATGTTGGCACTGAGCTTATCTTCAGGGCCACAGTGATACACCCCCTGCCAAAAGCATTTGAAAAGACTGTTGGGAACACAATAAAGCTAATTTCTCATGACCATTGGCGTTATTGATGCAAGGGCAAGTAATATATTGGATTCCATTACAGTACAAAACCACAGTTTCAATTTCTTCCTACTTCAATCTGCACCATGTATTGAACAAGAAGCCAGATCAACTTCCAGTATGGCATGTTAGTGGCAGAATACATTGCAATTCAAGGGCTCAAATTTATATGAGGTGCAGCAGTATTTATCCCATGTAGGGAAATATTCAGGACAGAGTATCAGACACTTCAGGGGATTGGCGATAAGGAAATAACACCCTCACTGCATATGAGAGTTTTGGAGCACTGCGAAGCAAACTTTCTGGTAACTCTTCATACATGTCTCAAACATACACTATACAAAACAATTTGTAAACACCCAAATATAGCCTAAATTTGGAGCAGATTGTTAGTCACTAAGGAAGGCAAACAGATTATTTATTGTAAACAGATTTCCTGGGAAAAGCACAAACCCTGACTAATCTACCCAAAGTTTGTGCTTTTCCCAGGAAACCTGTTAACAATACATATAATTTAATGGGGCTCTATGCTTGGTTTTGTTTTGTGCTTACCTTTCATACTTGAGTCCACGTGGTGGCGGTATTGTGCCACTAAGCTGGTTCGCCAACCCCCATCATTCGTTAAAGAAGAAGAAAAAGCAGCCTCAACAGCAGAAGCAGAATAATACTTATTATTATTATTAGATTTATCATTATTACGGAGACACACGCTTCGTGGCATTATTTGCTAACGTTACCATCACTCGGAGGGTTGCAAAAACAGCTTTTAGAAATCATGTCTGAAAAGGATATGGATTTAACTGGCGCCAAGCAGAACACAGGCGTTTGGCTCGTAAAGGTCTGTAGGCTGCTTTAATGTTTAGTCTCAAACAAAGATAAATCTGAAGGCTTTCTACTTTATCCCGTATTGTTACGATGGTGTTGCTAATGTTACACTCTAGTAGTGAACATTGATTAATGCGCATTGACGGCTTAAATCTACAAACCTCTAGGACCTGTAGTTGAGTCCGGAGTCCGTTATCCTGTTGTAAACAACATGCTTTCTGAATTCATATCTATTGTTTGGAGTAAAAACTGGACTTTTGTCATTCCTTTTCTCCTCCCCAGGTCCCCAAATATCTTTCTCAGCAATGGGAGAAGGCGACAGGAAGAGGAGAAGTCGGGAAGCTCCAAATCTGCAAGTATGTGACACTAGAATATGGATGCAGCTCTTTGTATTTTGCTTTAAACTTTTTAAAATAGGGTGTTACACAGTAGCCAGTCTCACAGCCAGTAAAAAGCTACATCTTGTGTGAGCTGATGAAGTTTAGTTTTAGGTGCGTCATAACCTCAGGCAGAAGAAAACTCTTAAGCTTGTCAAATATATTAATCCAAATTTTTCTCCTTTTTTTTAACTTATTAGGAAGGGAAGTCAAGGGAAACCAGAGGTAAGATGCAGAAACAAGATCGATTCATCTCTGTATTATTCATTCATACGTATTAACATTTGATGTACCATTGATTAAAATGTTGCTGCCTTTGCTCATCATTTTTCAGCAGCAGTTTCCCCCTTATTTATTTAGCCACATTTGTGTTTCTTTATATGTCCATATTTCTGTTATTTTAGGCAATTTCATTTATTTGTAGCTTACACACATTTAAGTCAAAGTCAGCAAAGTTTCATTAGTCTTATAAAATTCCATTAAATTGTTACATCCACATAAAACATGTTTAAAAATGTAAATAGATTAGTGACTCTCTGCAAGTCCCATCATGTTGTCTGACAGAATCATTCTCTCTGCAGGTGTCTTTCAATTTAAACGAGGAGCTGACGGTGATCGAAGGCTTGGAAAAGAAGACCGTGTCTGCGCCGCACGAGCACAAATTCACCATGCAGTCAGTGGGAGGCCAGATACTGGCAGTCTTCACTGAGACCACATCAGGTAATTTTCAGTTTTCATCAGCCAGGCATCGGCTTTGGACACCTCTGCCACAATCCATATATTCTGTCTCTTTTGTGAATTACCTGTTTGGGCCGGAGCCCAAAGGTAATTGCTGCGGTTCAGGTGGTGGAAGCTCCAGTCGCTCTGCTTTCTTTTTAATATAGCTCGCTGTCCTCATGCACATTTGCTTGTCTGTGCTGTTTTGTTCTGTATGCTGTGAGAGCATCCACATTTTTTACACAAATGATGTACAAAACCACCTTTGCGAGGGGAAATTAGGATCTGTGTTTATTTATATGTCCTATTTACACATCTGGTTTGGTGCCCGTGAAAGTGTCTCTGCAGTGTGGGTAATTGTTTAGGTATAATGTTCCCATTTTGGCATCAATTCAACGCAGAGCAGGTCGGTATCAACACAAATCATTCCTGAATTTGCTGTTGATTCGGCTTTGTGCAGGTGCTCTTTTGGTTTGGTTTGAAATTTGCCTGTGCTGTGTTCTCTCTCTGAGTGCTGGTGAGCTGGTGTGTTACTCTGCTTATCCAGGCAGTGTGTGTCAGCAGGGCTGCACAAGTACTACAGCTACATGGATTCATGCTTTGGTAATACACAGCGCAGTTTACTGTCGCGGTGCCGTGTTAAGATGATGAGTTGGTAATTGTGCAGCCCTGTCACGGGTGTGTATCTGTGCCCGCTCTTATACAGGCATGCCTGCTTTGCTCAGACACACACTTGTGCTTGTGAGATTTACGCAAATCAACTCCACTCGTCAGCTTTTGTGCGCCACTATAACCCTGCGTGTGGTTGTGATTGTTTGCCCCCCCCACCGTCCTTTCTTCCATCCCCTGTATTTTCATGCTTACCATCCCTCCCTGTAGGCCAATCAGAAGACAGATCTGATGGCAGCAGCTCAGGTTCGGGGGCAGGGGCAGGTCCAGGTGAGTCTTCTGTTCTGTCAGCAACAGACGCGCCGGGCGCCTGTTTTTCTTGATGAATGGTCGCAGGAGTAACGACCGAACACGTTCACCGTGCTGTCAGTGGGAGTTTGGAGATCGGGTCAGCTGATGTGGAGCGTCTGAAGTCCGTTTGAACCATGTTTAACGGGGAAGGGGGGGGGTCTGTGTTGGAGACAGTCACTATGGTGGCGGCACCAAATTGGTTTGTAAATGAAGACCCTGTGTTTTTTCTCCATTTATAACTCTTTAATAATGGTGAAACAAATGCTATATTTTGTTAGGACAACCCATTTTCATTGACTTCACGAGCAAAGATAGATACTAAATGAATCTGAATTCTTCTTATTTTAAAGCCTGAACTAAGTCTTGTGTTGGTTTTATCTAATTTATTATGAATGATCAGTAAAAATGTATAGGCCTTTAACCACATTTTTCTTTTTCTAGATAAACTAGCCTTAGAGGGGATGGTTGTGCAGAGAGCGGACTGCAGACCTGCAGTTAATGAAAACTATATGAGGCTGAAAAGGTATTTATTAATAAGACATATTTCTGTTTTGTGTTCCATTTTCTGGAAAATCTTATGAATTTGTCATTTTTTTATGTGCGTCTCGACAGGCTACAAATTGAAGAGTCCTCCAAACCGACCAGGCTGTCACAACAGATACAAAATCCTGTAACCAACTACAAACCCGTGGCCAACCATTCATACAACGTAAGAAAGCTTAGCATTAATCCATACAAATCAGTCTACAGCAGCTACTGCAGGAGACTCGCAGCTAACACATCGGTTTCCAGCCTCGCGATGCCGGACTCGTCATCCCTTTTATTTTTTTCTCTTCTGCAGCTGGAGTATGAGAAGAAGAAGAAGGAGGAGGGCAAGAGAGCGAGAGCCGACAAACAGCAGGTCCTGGACATGTTGTTCTCTGCCTTTGAGAAGCACCAGTACTATAATATCAAAGACCTGGTGGACATCACCAAACAGCCTGTGGTAAGACTGCCTGGCACCATCCACCCAAACTAAAAATATTGAAAACATGGCTCAATACCTCCTTTTTTTCCTTCTTCCCAGATTTACTTGAAGGAAATTCTGCGGGATATTGGCCACTACAACATCAAAGGAACTCACAAGAATACCTGGGAGCTGAGGCCAGAATACAGACATTACCAAGGAGAGGAGAAGACAGATGGATAGCCCTTTTCATTTAAATTAGACAAAGAAGTGATATTTTAGAATCCTTGAACTAGAAATTGATGCTTATTCCAGTTTTGTTATAGTATTTTGTCATTTTAACAAAGCATCACATTATAAATTTAACTGGTCTGAGAGTCATTTTCACTATAATTTTTATTGTCTTCAAGTGAAATAAAGGAAGTTTTATACCTAGTGAACAGGCATTGCTGTATTTCTCTGGGAAATCTGAAATTAAAGGGACACTGAGACAAGACAGCACTCCGTTATGAATTACAAATCTAGCGTGAATAGTGACAACAGGCAAGGAATAAAATTTAAAGTACAACTTCAGGCAATAGCGCTTCTCATTTAGTCTTTCTGAATACTGCCCTCTAGTGGAGAGTAGTTGACAGAACTACTAGTGGGAGAGAACAGGATGGGAGCCTGCCAGCTCTACATATAAAAAGGTACATTGTGGGTTTCTTTTAAGGCTTAAAAGAGATCATAGAACAGTGAAGAGTTTGAAACTTTAGCATAATCTGAGTCAAGGCATCAAAATACAGAATAGGTGGTGTTATGCAATGATGTCCCCGATCTAAAATGTACTGTAAAAACACAGCCGCATCCTCAGTTTTGCATTTTTTTCACCCAACATTGACTCAAATTAAGCTGTTATTTAAAAAAAATTTGGTTTTTGTTGGGTTAAGAGCCCAATGTGGATATTTTAAAGATGATATTGAAGATGTTCATCAATTTCTACTGATGTCAGTAGGCAATCTGAAAAATGAGCCAAAGTGTTCACATTTGGGTGTTGCATTTGTCAGGCTTCTATAGACAAGAGCAGACAATATGACTTTAGAGGTAAAATATTTATTAAGACATTTATATCAGGTTTGACAAATCCCACTTGAAGATTCCCAACCTCATAATATCTAAAAACATTGTCTCCAGGTAAAAATGTTGCTCCGCTGGTCACATTTCCGTTTATTCTGCATATCTGAAAGAGAGAGTAGTGATGAAGACAATCTGGCACTGTGGAATAAACTTCAAGCTTGCACGAATCAAATCCAAGCGTGACCCTGAAATACATGTTCTCCTCAATTCAATCTCCTCTGCTACATATAGAAGCAGTTAGAAAGCGCAAGGAAAGCTCATTCTCGCATCTTTATGCAAACCCAGAAGCCAGTGGATGCTTCGGGTCTATCAGTGGATGCAAAGAAACCGCAACAATGATGTTTCCGAGCGTTACCTGGCTGCAGTCATGGCTGCGCCTGGATCGTCAGCTTCTTTGCTCAAGGTCAACTTGAAGGACTGAAAAGAAAACGCAACTTTTAGCACCCTTAATTTTGAGGACGTGCATCGTTCAACATGTCGTCCCCTATTCAATCCGAGACGCCATGGAACGGGGCGGGCAGAAAGCGCGGGGACGTTTAATATGGCATCTCAAATGTAAAACCCAGGTCCTCAGACAGTACAGAGCCCAGGCTGTCAAAGATGCACCTTGTGAGCAGGCTTAAGGCCGTACTTTGGAAAATCCCCAAGCCCTCGATTTATTGTACATACGTTTCGGAGGACTGGATACAAATGGTAGCTTCTATCACGCTTCCTCGGGCCTGTTTCCGTCAGCCATCAGTTGGCCGTGGCAGATGAGCGACAAATGTTCCCAGGACACTGGGATGTTTTCACCAAGCTCATCTTTCAGGGAGCTCCTTCACACGTGGCCCAACATCTGCTGTAAGAAAGTGTTGCAAATACAATCCCTGAAGTTTCATGATTAAATCTAGTATCCTACTTAAATGCACAAGACAAAGTCTATTTGGAACAAAGTAAAAGTGGTTAACTTTTACTGACAGTGTTCAGTGAGACCATGATTAGCTAAAAACTCTGAGGGAAAATTTTGAATAACCTTTACCCATTAGTGGGAGGGTGCCTGATCTTTCATATAGTGTATAATTCTATATTTATATACATGTTCAGTAGACTTGCAAGTAGACTTGAATGTGAAGCAAGCAGACAACCTTAGGAACAAAGAACACCGGTCTATTTTTTATTAAATCAAAGCGGTTCTGGTTGTGATTTGTGGAAGACTGTGTGAAGATCAACAGGAAAATATCAATGGAATATTCAAAGGCATGAATTTACACAGGCAGAAATCAAAAATACACGTTGCAACGTAAATTTGCAAAGTCTCGAAACGCCTGTGCCACGATGACCAAGCTAACCTAGCAAAGAGCAACCACTTCCGGTTACGCTTGAAGGCCTCGTGAACGGTTTTTTAATCAATAATACAACTTCGAGTGTTTGCGATTGTACCCTAAATTATTCGTCGTCTTTATATCTAAACAGTAGTGTCATTTCGAAAATAATAGGACAACTACTCAATTAGCGAAGCCCAATAGGACCGTTACGTTTAGATTACACGTGTTCGCCGGATACAGTTTGCTTCTAAAAGCTCACTTTTGATTGTCCTTAATTAGCATTAATACTTACAGTACATTCGGGCAAAGCAAATGAGTGGATAGCTGGCGTGGTTGCTCATTTGAGACTGCAGATTGTTGCCCACTCCTTGACCCTGCAGCGACGGCTCGCTGTGAATGAAAAGACCTCTCGGAACGGGGCTCCTACATTAAATACCTATCCGGTTCCGGGGTGACTCGATTACGCCCCCTTGAGGACAAAAAATGAGGCTTATTTTAGTCTGCCACTCTCTAGTGTTCACGTGGTTATTTATTTATTTATTTATTTATTTATTTATTATTTATTTATTTATTTATTTATTTATTTACTTACTTACTTACTTACTTACTTACTTACCAACGGTGACTGCAGTGGATTTATTTACAATATGGTTACAGTAGGGAGATATTACTCTATCTCATGTGCCACATACGGTTGTTTTATGTCCTATTCTAAATTTTAATTGCCCAGTTTGTATACTTAAACGTATTTGTATTGTTGAAAATGGCAGTATGCATCATATTGTATGAAATTATATAATAACGGACCGTTACTTACTACTAGATGGGATTAAACGTCAAAAGACGAAGCGCACATCAAATGTGATGCATAAGGGAATCACGCGTGTGCACGATGCGCAGCCTCGACATTTTCTTTCTACCAGAGTGACGGAGTGCGGCACTTCTTAATTGGACTCCGTCTGTGGAAGTGGGTTTCTTCCACATTTCAGTGGAAATCGGTGGATTTCTACGAAGCCAAACCAACATAGAAGAAGGCTGAAATACAGGTACCTTTAGACTAAATTCCGAAGATGGCAACGTGTTTTTATTAGATTTTTATCTTAGGTATAGTACCCTTTGGTAAAGATTGAATCAGTTGTTATAATAATGTAATAAGAACATTAACACAAGTTTCCCCATTTACCAAGTAAGCGTTTACGTGTAACCTTTTTTTTTTTTTTTTTTAAATCTAACTGGCATTTTATGGGTCTTGGATAGGCAGGATTCCAGCCATGTTCAGGGCAGTGTTTGGAAACAAGAAGGGGGGAGGAGGAAGACAAGATGGAAAGCACAAGAAGCATGCAGGTAAGAGAAATGAAATTTGCATTTGTAAGGAATCTGGCACATCAGCTTGGTGATAAATAGTCATTGCGCATCTTGTTTTAGGCTTGGTGAATTTACCACATGAAATAAGACTAATTAAAATGCACAGCTGTATGTACTTCCGACACTTCCTGACTGTGATATTCAGGCTCTCTTCTCTTGGGTGATTTAAGTAGAGCCGTTTCAATTAGCCCAATTCATCAGCACGTTCTGTCCTTCATGCAATGTCCCGCTGCTTGCATTTAAAGTGTGTCAGGAGGAGTTAAAGAGAGTTAGGCAAACACTGTGACCTACTAAATACAGACTGAATTTAGAAAGGTTTTCTGAGCGGGTTGCAGAAAAACAAAATCAACCTGCTGGCTGCCTTTGTTGAAACCAGTGTAGATGTTGCCTTTGTAATATTTTGCCGCTGAAACGGCCTCTCTGCATGCAGTGCAGAGATCTTTGGACTGTGCAGTTGGAATAGATGAACATAAGTGGAGCTCAGTATTAGAGCAACCATGCTGCCCATTAATATTTAATCATTTGCTGCTCCGGGTAGGAAGAACAGAGAGGGAGACAGAGAAATGTGTCACTCTCATTAAACTGATAAAGTGTGTTTTCACTGGATAGATCGGGTCATTTGTGGGCTCATTGTGGGTTGTGTCAACACAACAGACCTACTGAGCTTTGTGGAATAAAGCATAAATGTGTGAACGTACATTATAACAAGCCCTTTAAAATTCATACATGCAGTGGTCCTTTAGGTCTTTCTATTGCTCATGGAATTAAAAATACAGACTTATTTCAGGTCAGATGTAACAATTCCGCTATTGCAGTCTGCTGTGACCAATTTAAATTGCAATGTGTCAGTTATCACCACATTCATGTTCTGTTTACCAAGAGCACTTGTTTTCCCCTCACATGCTTCAGTGGTGGGGGTAGGCAGTGGTGCGCGCCCGTCATGTTTCCAAGAGCATGGCTATCCAGAGGGTCCGGGAAAGATGATGAGACTGACCAAGGGAGTGTCCATTTCTTTGCCTTCCTCCCCTCTCCTCCCACGCCAGGCTGACATCATCCCCTCCCAGTCATGCATCAGGTTCACAGGTGGGTGAAACTGAGAGAAGAAAAACACAAACAACGTCTCATTAGGAGCATCTGACAATGACGAGAAGAAGCTGCACCTTGGGGAGTAGCAGCAGAAATGCCAGCAGAAGGCTTTCATGGTTTCCCTTGATAAGTGGAGAGCTTCTGTGCATTCAGCTGTTCCATGCATGTGACCGCAAGTACAAGAGGGTACAGACTGAGCGCCCCCCCCAGGGGTCCGAAGCCAAGTGACAGATTGTGAGAGTAAATGATTAAACAAGATAACTTAGGGCTAAAAACCCCAGTCAGGTGGGTCGATTTGTGCCAGTTTGGAAGCATGAAGTCCGATGGAAGACACGTGTTCCACGCCATTCTGTCATGTATTCAGTCCACTTTGCATTAGAATCTGATGACACTCTCCCCAGAGGTTCTCTGTGTGTCCAATACTATTTGACTATGAGGAGAAATGTTGTGCAAACGTGAACAAGGAGATCACCCAGCAAAGGCACACGGTTTTCCCCTGCCATCGCCTCTATCCATCTCGGCTCTTCCTTCATTTGCCGTGACAGCATCACAGCTCTGTAATTAAGAGAAAGGCAATATTCTTAGTAACCATGTCTTCACTTTTTAATGGATGCCACCACTTGCTGTGCATGCCTGCAGAACTGACTTCATCAAATTATAGACCTGTGGTCATGAAAATCTCCAGCGATCAGCCCACATTCACCACACACAATCAAGAGCACTCAGACCTTAAATGACATTTCACAAATTAGACGATAATATTTATTCGGTAATTTATCGGTTTAATGCCATATGATTGCAGCCTTTTTTTCCTTTCCTCCATACTTCACCATAATTTTAGGCATGCTATAAGCCTAATATGCTTGTTAGCAGGTTAGATAAAAGGAATCTCTTGAAATGTGTTTACCGTATATCATTTAAAAGTTAAGCTCTTCAACTGTCCTACAGCTCAGAAATCAACCAAGTATTTTAGAAGTGGTAGCTGTTATAGCAGCATATGATATCAAATTTGATGAGTTTCACCATTTCTAAAGTAGAAAACGTTTCAATCTTTTGTCTTGCTTTGTCAAAAAGATGCATTTGGTTTGATCGACAGGCCTCAACGTGACCACTAGGTGGCAGTACCCGCTGCAAGAACGACCCATTCAGAAAAAAAGTGCTAAACTCCGGGCCACGCATGAGTGCTTTGTGTCTTTTCGTTGCCATACAAGCACGACGCGAAATACAGCAGAAAGTAACAGAATACCCACTGTCAAACATGGACGTACTGTCAAGCATCCATGCTTGTAGTTACTGCGCACAGTGAAACACTAAGACTGTGGTTCTCTGATTTTCCAATGGAACTATATATATGTACTGTATGTGTGAGTGTGTGTGTGTGTGTGTGTGTATATTTCCCTCTTGTAGAATCTGCACTTGCAACAGCCATCAGATGTTGTTGCATAAATTTAGACACACCCACACACATCCCTACAAGTGAACCACTGTGGCTGCAAAATGAATAAATAACACAAACACATATTAGTAATGTCAATATATTATGGACAAATCCCTGTACTGTTTGATATTTGTCATGCATGACTCTCACTCGGTACATACTGCTCTATACTCCTGGGAGACAATTCAAATTCTGCACCACAGATCTCATCTAGGGAAGCTTAATCTCTCTCTCTCTCTCTCTCTCTCCGTATGTGTGTGTCTCTCTCTCACTTTCTTTCATATCCCTCCCTATCTCCACCCTCTCTCTCTCTCTCCCTCTCTGCTTTCTCTCCCTCCCTGCCTCCTCTCCCTCCTTCTTTGCTGTGGCCAAAGGACGGGTGAGGAGGCTGGAGTATGTGGACGGCTCCATCAGTCCGAGAGAACCTCCTGCCTTTGCCTCGTGTTGTGGCAGGACAGACTGCAGAGGTGAGAGCAAGAGTGTGTGTGCGAGCATGCATTTGTGTGTGTGTGTGTGTGGAGGAGGGGTGTTGGGGTTTAGGGTGTGAACGCTTTGCTGTCATGTCAGTGTTTCCAGGTATCGACCGGGAGGAGCTGGATGAGGATGAATGGGATGGCAGAGGCGATGATGTGAATGGCTGATGATTGGGGGCGAAAGTGTGTGAGTGTGTCTTTAATTGGCTCTTAAATGCTGTTTTACCCTTGCAAGTTTCCACCATGCTGGACGGAGGAAGGACTAGTTCCTTTGCATTTGCTCTTGAGTCTCTGCTTTGATTCCTGTTGGTGTTGTTAACAGGTAGCGTTGTGTTGAAACGTTGATGGGGGACATATACCCACCCCTCAGCCAGATTTCTTCATCCTCTGACCAGAGGACTGCCCTAAGGCTAAACAGATTTTATGAGGCATCTTTCATCCCGGTTGCCAGGCACCTCTCAGCTTCCTGTTTCCAATAGCAACAGCTAGGTGGTTTGATGAATAGTGCTGGACATTCAGTGTGTCCTCACGTTACTCCAGATTAGATGCCTGTGCTTTGCTGACTAAATGTAAAGTTCCATTCCATCAGAGTCCTTTTCCAAGATCCATATTATTGGCATATTGACGACAGTAATCAGTGGGTTGCTTTGTGGAACCAAACTTGCCGGGCTCCTCCTTTAAGCTCGTTTTAAGGAGGTTTGATGTGCGATATGTTGGAGAACATGAGCAAACGAGGGAGAACGAGAGCCAGTGGAGGGAGTGTGAAAATGAATGTGATGTCAAAACGAAAAGATGTTTGTGAGGAGGAGTGATCTGTTCCTGTAATCTGTGATGTCCTGTCATGCTGTTAATATGCCCACTCAGTATGCATGTTACTCAGCTGATAACAGCACATAGGTGGAGCGTGAGAACAGAGGAATGCAGCGCTCAGAGTTTGTGAACAATCCCAAAGCTCTGCTCTGCAGAGGCGAGCGTGGACCACGGAGGGGCGGCGGCATGGAGGTCAAAGCATGGGGGAGTCTTAAACATTGACAACACACGGCCCGAGTCAAGCCAATCGCTCCAGGAAGGACGAGGCTGAGGTGCTCCTTCGTTCAGCTCGACGCCAAGCTCATTGAAATTCACAGCCCGTCTCCTCGCCGAGGACACCTGGCAGGCGTTTGCATGGGCGAACTCACAACCTCGCACAACCTCTCGCTGCCGCCTCAGTCGAGGAGAAGATAGCTGCAGTCTGCACGTTCAGAATCAGGACAGCTGGGGCCGAGCTGACCTGCGAATGCAGACATTTCTCTCAGTCCACTAGAGATGCCGCTGCTGGGTGGGGAACCTGCTGAAACCAGAGCACCGCTGACATGGAGGTGTCATTTGACCTGCTGTGTGTCTGCTTATTAATCCGTTTGTGCGTCTCCCCCAGATTTCCACGTGGAGCCCCAACTGGGCTCCTCCCTTTCTACCCAGGAACTGATGACCAGACTAGGTTTCTTACTGGGAGACGTAACAACTGGCACAGCTAGCTCGCCTATGGAGGACAGGAGGGACAAAAAGGTAAGATGAAGTCATTGGTAATAAAGCTTTATGTATTTGAACATAACCCCAGTGAGGACACGGATCATGTGCCATGAAGGGTTATATATCGGGAGATAAAAGAAAATTCCAAGTCATAAAAGTAGAAGAAACACATCTTAGAACCTAATTACTCATGCCTTGGTGGCGCCATTACTTTATCCTCCCCGTATGGCGGTCTCACCTTCCTCATCTGTACTTGCGTTGCTCAGGCTTGGCCCATTTTTTCAGCCTGATTCCACCACCTGAGCTCTAGATTCAGTCAGTTACACAGAGAACACGGCTCGTGTGAGGAATGTGGGTTGTCCTGGCTAAGATAGATGAGGCTCTGGTGTGGAGGGAATAACAGAGAGCTGCTTCAGCCCTCCTCTGCCCCGAGCCTGTGCAGCTTCTGCAGAAATGTAGAAATGTTGATGAGCATGCCTCAATTTTGGATTGACTATTTAAAAAAAAAAAAAAGATTGGTATAGATTGTGTGTTTGTATTTTCTCATTGGGAATTTCATTGAGTTTTTTTAAATTTAGGATTACAATCGTATCATACTCTATTTTCTGTTTTCCAAGCATGCCCTATTCATAGCTATTTAGATGTAAAAAGCCACTTCACACACTCTTACACACTCACATCGCTCAGTAACTGCACCTTCATCTGTGATTTCCCATCTACTGGATCTTTCATGCATCCTGGATCTGTAATTTAAACATGTGCCTTCAGTCAGGCAATGTGACGTTTTCCGTTCAATGGGTTTTCCTTACATCTGTACATCCTGTCGCCTGTGAAACGTTCTGTTTAATCTCTGTGAAATCAGCCCCGTGTGGAGAACACAAAAAAAAGGAACGCGAGCAGAGTGAGTTTCCCCATCAGTGTCTGATCAGCAAGTTTGGTGCCACATTTCTGCCATCCTCATGGATTAAAAAAAAACAAAAAATGTGAAAAACGACAGCCTAGATGAAAATAACTAGAATTATCATTTCATCTCCCGTCTGTGCGCACATGAAGGCAAACACTGTCATTTGGATTGGAGTGTGTAATGAAGGGCGGCAGCGCTGGCATTCAAATAAAGACAGATGACACATTTCTACTTGCTTCCACTGTACCTGCACTGCTAATGTCAGATTTCCAGATAAATGGAGAGCAGCTAAACTCACCTCCAGACCAGGTGTCTGCCAGTGTGCCCAAAAAAAAAAGCCAGCCTGAAATCGTTTTCTTTTCCTTCACACTCATACACACAAACTGCGGCATCACACAAAGAGAAAGGAAGAGCAGCAGGGCCGAGCATCCCAGTAACAGGCCCGGTCAGACCTCCTACAGCCCACCACCAAGTGGCAATTGTGTGTGACTGTTATTGTCCTTCTATTTGTACAATCTCATGACAGCTAGAGAATATCAGCACATCAGAAGAGCATGCTTCGTTTTCACCATCTTTTTTCTTCCTGCAGTGGATCAGACAGCTGGAGTTCCAGCTTTTTCATATAACGCTGCTCTCTGCTTTTAGTGTGACACCTCTGCTCTGGGGGGGAGTCCCAGCTCCACTCTCACCTGCAGTACGGCCTCTCCCTGCTCAGAGAGCCCCTCTTCCACCCTAAACACCACCACTGGAGCTCAGGCTTCGACCCAGCCTTTGACCCTGCCTTCGCCACACATCAGCGGCATCACCAGCCCCATCGGGACCCTCTCCAGCCCCGTGTCCAGCCCTGCTCCTTGTGCTGCATCCAGGAGCAGTCCCGGACTCCCCTCTCAAAGCCCCACCTCCACTCTAGAGAGCAAGGACAGTGGCATCATCGGTGAGAGTTACTTCTGCTTGTATGCTGAAAATTAAGCATCTTTATTTTCACCCACCTGGTGAATTATGTAGAAATTAGAATTATGTAGAAAAAATCTGACAGAAGTAATCAAACACTTATATAAAATATAAATATATCAAAGCCAACAAGGAGCCGGTGACCTTTAAGAGCACGGATATCTGATTGACGATGCTACAACGCCACACCTTCCAGAGAGGTGACAGGGTGCTACATGCCACATCACTTACATGTTCTTCTGCCCCTCAGCAAGGTTCCTCACATCGCCTCTGCCACTTTAGCCCCGAGGCTTCAGCTCCCTTCTGTCAAATCTAGGACACTGCTGTCTTTGTTGCTCATGGGCCCGATTCTCCTAAAATAGGACATTTGTCCCTCCGCAAATAGATGTTTTTATTTATAGTTAAATGCAAAAAAAAAAAAGACGTGAAGCAAAGGGCACACCAATACCAGTAAAGCTGTTTGATAAGTTTGAGTGTAAAGCCGATTAAACGGCTGTAATTTACAGATGATGAAGTGGGAATAAACCGTATTTCTGAGAAATTCATAATGCAAGGCTGGGAACTGCATGCCATATGTTCAGTGTTTTCATTTATTTATTTATTTTTTTCAATCTAACACATATTTTCTTGATGCGCTTCAGCTACCATCACAAGCTCCTCTGAGAATGAGGAGCGCAGCGCCTCCAGTGAGGTTCTGACTAAGGATGAAGGCCTGGGAGGCGGCGTCGGTGCAATGGGCCATGCAGGCGAGGACGGCCAACCTGGGCCCAGCAAGGACGGTCAGACCGCCCAGCCAGATGAGGCCTTACAGAGGAGTGACATCATGGAGCCCAGGACTCCGCCGGCGCCCAAAAGACCCCTCCCACCAACTCACCTACACAGCTTATCGTCACTTGCGATGCCTCGTCCGAATTCTGTGGCAGGTAGGTTCACCACTTCAACTGTAGCCGAGTAACCTTTCATGGGAAAAAAAAGTGAAATATGTTATTTGATATAAAAATGTACTTAAATTTTAAAAGTATCCAGTGATAAAATCTAATTGAAAGTCTAAAGTTGGACTTTAAAGACTCTCAACGACAATGTGCTGGTGAAGGTTAATTTAATGCTTACAAGTGACCCACCAGCACATCTATATTCCAGGAAGTGACAGCTGTAAGCCACGGGCTGGTTGCCAAAATATCAAAACAAACACCCCAAAAAACCCCAAACCCAATGCGTCAAGTCTACAGTTGCATTTTCAATGGCTTACACCAGTGTGGGGGAATGCATTAATCAGCGAGCTATTGAGCGACTCGCTGGAGCTGCCATTATTTTCCTGATAAGGTAGGTTGATGAGATTATGAATGTGGCAGCTGTGACCCGCACGATCAATCAATGCACAGATAAATGACTGAATGACAAACTCAATTGACTTTCTGCCTCGCCACCCTTCAAAACCTGCCCGTGCCGCACGGAGCGGCACCTGCAGAGGCTCGGAATTAAACTTGGTTGCACCGTGTGTTGGTGCTCTACTTTAGCGCCCCCAACCCCCAACCCCCACCCCCAGCCTGGACGCACACGCTGAGCAACAGCAGCTAAATGTCCTGGAAGCCCTCCAGTTGTCCAAAGCAAAAGGGGGGGAAAAAAAGCCCCGCCCATCCCATTCCCCCTTCCCTTCGCAGTCACGATCCTTGCTGGTGCGCTCGGCTGTTTTTCATCCCTCAGATGGAGAGGGTCCCCCGAGGAGTGGATCCACAGCAATGCCTGCCAGTTTCCTCCGTCAGCTGGCGCTTCGCTTTAGACACTCCTGATGAAATCCAGAATACAGATGAAGGGATCCACGCTGGAACGTAGCCACCAGGAATTTTACTTTGCATTCATGAACCATTAGGTGATGGAGTGTAAAGCGCAGCTGTTGTGTGTTTTTGTAATGGATACAACGCTATCACGTTAAGGGGAGAGATGAGCTCCGCCTAAGAATAAGAGCAGTGGAGGCTTTCTAAAGACATGCTTTAGCACTTTATTTTAATTTCATCCACCCGCTGCTGCTTTCGAACATGTCTGATGTATAATGGATAGAAGCTGTAGCCCAGCGAGCTGCGCGTGCAGAGCACTAATGTTAACAGCGTTGGAACATGTAATGAAAACGAACACAGGATGTGTTGATTAAAATCTGGGCATCGCTCGCATTATTAATGTGCAATCCACCAAACGGCATGCTTAATTATGCACATCTCTGAGGGTGATTCGAAAGGCTCAAGCATTGAATCTAGTGTGCGTGTGTGTGATTGTGGAATGGAGTTAAAGGCTGGTTGTTGCGAGCAGATAAATACAATATTATCGGGACAAGACAGGTTGAAGTGTCACTGCACATCACCCCCGTTCATCAGCCCCCTCATGGGAAGAAGGGGCTATTTTGGGCTCTGAGCGTCGTGCAAAACAATTACTGTTAAAGGAAAGCTTGTCAACATAGGTGTGCTGTTCCAGACAAAGTTCTGCTCATCATCTTGTTGCTGTTACAGAACAATAGAGCACATTATTATTAGTATTACACTAGTTATCTAGGAGATTATTTGCCTCACTCTCTAAAGAACGTATGACTTCGGGAAGATATAAATAATGAACCTGATATGTTTTTCACAATGGTGACAGCTGGGGGTTGAATTATGTCTCACTCAGCTGGAGGAAAGGAAGATAAATGATGTCCATGTGGTTATTTGTCTATTTTTTTGGATGGTAGGTAGTAAACCGCAAGAATCTCCCCATTTTTTGTCGTATATTCAGGTGTGAACAAGAAAGAGCCTCATGAATCAAAGGAGTCGTCCTCTCGAAGGAGTAGAAACCTCCGGAATTTTCAGCCCATTATTTGGAACGTTTAATTCTTCTGTATAATTAGATCTAATAATAACTAGCTTTGCAAATCCTCCTACCAAAGAATTGCTTTAATTTTAATCTAATTATGTTTCTGTCTCATCTGATTTCAGACCCCATTGATCAATTAGTGCATCATAATTGCAGAATCCATACAGTATTTATGCAAATGATTTATAATCACTTTAATGATTGTGCACGTCAGATGAAGTCAGTCACTGCTGAATGGCTGTGCACGTCAAAAGGTGTCTGTTAAAAAGTGTTCATTCACATTTATTAATAATAAAATTCAATAACACCGATTAATAAACCCCCTATTTAAACTCCTCATTTTCTCTGAAATCTGAGCATTAAAAGGCCACAGATGAGGTTATTTTCATTATATTTGTGTTTATTGTATCATGAATTCTTAATATAATTTATTAGATTTCTTACACAGCGGACTTTTAAGTGCAAATGCCAGCAAGGACATAACAAACACCACAAAATTCCTTTAAAAAAAATCCTATATCCCAATTAACCACAAAAGGGAAAAAAACAAACAAAAAAAGAACTTGTGTGTACATTCTTAGCGTCCGTCTACACTAACAAGCTGCACAATATGATTTTATAATCAATTCAATCAGATAAAACAGCTATAATTGTATTGTGATTGTAATTTTTTTGGATCGATTCAGTCTACTTCCCTAAATGTGAGACACTTTTGGATTGACCTGCATGATTAAAGCCTTGTGTGGTCCACGTTGTTGAGGATGCTGTGGGCAGGTGCAGGTGCTGATGATGGGCTGTGGGATGCTCGTCGGAGGGGCATCCGTGGCGAGGAAGATGGAGGCAGGCGGTGAGCCGATACGGCTGCTGGTAGACGCTCTGGTGGTCACAGCAGACGGCTTTAGACCTAAAATCAAGCTGGGGGAGAAAAAAAAAACAGAGCAACCCTGTTTTTGACTCAGTCAGTGTACGCTCGGTCCACTCAGCCATTTGGCCTGGCTCGCTTTAGTCAGCAATCTTTCTCATCCCACTCCACACCTCCTTCACACTCTTCTGCCGCTCGCTGTTCCTCGTCCTCTCACTGTGGATGTTCTTTCACTCCTCAGACCTTTAGTTCGACTCTGGCTCCACAGTTCCCACTAACCCCCAGTTTGTAGAAAGGATTTCACCGGGCCTGGCTTGCTGACGATCTATTTGATTTGATCTTAACTGTAGCATTCAGATGTGGACTGATTTGTGTCTTCACAGTCATGCGGCGTCCTGGAAATCATAACATGCTCCTGCTTTTTCCTGCACTTGCTGCAGGATGACGGACTCACGCGGGGATGCATGAAAGTACAGTCTGTCTCCTCGACGATGTGGCTCAGTCTTACGCGCGTTAAAAACACGGAGCACCCACAGAGAAGTGGCGAGATGAACTGTGCCCATCTGATTACGATAAAGGCTGCGAAGATGGAGGCCGGAGTACATTAAACCCCAAACCAAATGAAAGGGAGGATCCGTCAGATGCTCAGAGCTCAGTTTGAATGTTGCCCACTTCCTGTTTGATCGGCGTGTGCAACATGGCTTTGTTTTTGTCTTCGCTTCTTTTTAACCCGATTTTGGGTTTAGAGGTCACAGTCATGGCAGATTTTCTGATTTCCCAGAGGACTTTTGTTTCAACACAACAATTTCTGGACGGATGTGTCCAGTCTGGAGGCATATTAGTCATAGTTAACACTTTTTCCCCATTTAGGCTGTGGCTCTTTATATTAATCTATACTTTAAAGTGCATGGTAAATAATAGCATAGAGCGGCTGTGTTCCCTTTGGATCGTTCTCCTGTGCTTGGAGTCCACTTCCCATCTCTAGCAAACATAAAATGAACTGGGAAGGATCTAAAACTCGTTTATTACGCTTTTTAAATACCAAATGAGGCATTTTATTGTTCTTTGGAGTTCAGACTGTTTAAGCTATTTTTGCCTCAAGCTACATTTGGCAACCAGTTCAGTGCATTCAGTTGATTTGAGGGTTTGAATCAAACCCAGTTTGGTTGTACTTTATACTTGTATGTGTTGTGCCAGCTCCAATGTCCCAGGTGAATCTTGGCCATTATTAGGGAAAGACAAAAACCTGGCAATAAACAATAATAAGTTTGTCTTTGTAAGTTGCCTTTACTTTTGGCACTTTGCTTGTTCAATATAAACTGCACAGTTCACGTCAAAATGGACAGTTATTGAACTTATATGACACAGGAAACACATTTTAAAGTCTTGGTTTGTGTAAAATCAATGAGATTAGTTGTAGTTAATTGGTCCTGTCCAAACCTTGTCCCTAAATGTCAAACTAAAGTCTCACAGCTGCTGCAAGTTTAAATTCAGGCCATTGCTGATTTTAAGGTTGTTTTTCTGCTGCATATTACTGCACAATAATTCCAATCATTCTTATCACATTTTGCAGGAAATGTACATATTTATGTATCTAATTCCAAAAAGCTTCCAGCCTTTATTATCCACCAGCACTAAAAAGATGTCAAACATGGTGGAAACTGCAGAAAGTGGGCCCGGTTGACCTGTAATCTCAGTAATCAGTGTGGGTGAATCGACAGGAGAATGTGGGAGTGAGCATCTTTTTTCTGCACCGTTCAGTACACGTTTCATCGATCGCTTATCATCTCTGCTTTTAGTAATTATTATTAGTCTGATCTGAGCATTGATTGAATTTGGAATGCTGGTAAATGTGGCGTGATGCCACTTGTTTTCTTTTCCTCTCAGTTGTCACCTCATGGGCAGTTCATCATTGAGGGCATGATCTGTTTGACTCACATCGCCATGGATACAGTCATCTCAACCCTTCTGACACTTGTGTGCTGTGTTTTCGCTCGATTCTTTCATGTCTGCATCCAATTTCCCATCTGCTCTATTTTTTTTTTCCTTTTTTAGCAACCAGTTCTGCTCAGCTGGAGGATTTAAGCTTTCTGAATAACCAAAGGGCTGCAGGACACCGGGGCTCCGTCCGTAAGCATAACACAGCTGGACGCCCTAGCGATGACATCAAAGGTATTTCTGCGGCTAAATGTGGATGTTAGAGCATGTGTACATATAGTTTTGGTGCAGAAACACCAAATGCTCAATATCAGAAATACATATCCTCTATTCAATGTCCTTCTGACTGTCTTAACATTGCCAAACCACAAATTGAACAGACGTGCATGATTGTCTGTGGATGAGCAGGTCATCACTGCTGCCAGTGTGTGAATTGGTGAATTCAACCTTGTAATGTAGAGCACTCAAGGGGCACTATACAAATACATCCTTCCATCTTTACCCCATTGGCTGAGTGGGAAAGCCTTCTATTGGGGTTTTGGTGTCATGATGGAAAAATTCAACCGTCACATTAACTTCAGCCAATGGATCCCTCCAGGGAGACTGGTGCCATTCAAGCAAGCAGATGTGATGCTAAAGCCGCTGCTTTTCGAGGTCCCTGGCATCACGGCAGAAACACCCTTCGTCGGCCGGGACTGGGTCTTCGCGCGCCTGGAAGAGGTCCTGAGGAAAACGAGCGGCTGCGAGGGACGCGGGGCCGTCATCGTCGGCAACGCCGGCTCAGGCAAGACTGCTGTCATCTGGCGGCTGGTGACGCTCAGCTGCCATGGCATGAGCGCGCCACAGGGAGGTCCCTGCATCCCTCAGAGTCCAGGCTCCTCCCCCAAAGGTGAGCATCCTATCTCCATCACAGCTGGTTTTCGGGTCCATTTCAAAGTATTACTCTAAGAACTCAGCAGAATCCATGTGGCATCCAGTGAATATTTATTTCTACACAATATGGGGGAAAAAGATCACTTTTTGGTGGGGGGGGGCAGCTGCTGGTAACTGGGATGCACACGTTTAAGTTCTTTTCTGAGGTTTCATGGCTGAGTGCAGTTGTGTAAGAGGGCTGAGACTTTTTCTTAGCAAGAGCGGCGATGGAATTGATCTGAACTAACTAAAAGATTTTGCCTATACTGCTATAAACAAATGCTGCACACTTGAAAATCTTTGTATCTCGAATAAAATGCTCCTCACTTTGTGTTATAAGCCTTTCCCTTAAGTTACAGCATCGAACCTCGAGGTTATGGAATGAGTGGGAGCTCTAGAGAAAGTACATTGCAGATTTTGCATTATTTAGTGATTTTGACAGGCGATTTACAGCAGGTGTGCTTGAATCCACACAATTCTGCTGTATATGAACCAAACTCACTCACGTTAAATGCAGTTAAGCTCGTGCACGTAAGGGTTAATTGCAGAATTTTAATTGCGTCCTTGCAGACTTCAGTGCTGACATTCCTGCTCTTACACCGGGGATTTCTGACTGCTATAAAAGGCTTTGTGTTTAGGTGGAGATCGGCAAGGAAAAGCAGCCTGCAAACAGCCGGCTAATTTCCAGGCTAACCAGAGTGCCGCTGCGGGAACAAGTGATGGTGCAGCAGACAGGAAGGAGCCTGTCAGATGCCTGGCTGCCAAGGTACTGCAGCACACACGTGCAAACAGAGGGAGAACTCCCACCAACCACTTCCTGGTAGTGGGATCCGCTCACCTTCATACCAGTAACAATTATGGGGCAACATGTGTGATGTTCTTTCCCCCTCAGCAAGGGTAGAGCATGCTACCTATTGCATCACACAGATGACATGGACGATTCTAAATTTACTAACCTGGCCCTCAATATGAGTTTCCATGGGAACTAGTCAGACTACTTGAGATATTGAAGAGGTTCACACAAAAGTATTCAAACCAATGAATGATGATTATATTCACAGAACCTTTCATGCTCCTCATCTGAACCTAACAGAGCAGTGAATGTATACCATTGAAAATGTATTTTTAGGCTGTTTAAGAAATAAAAAGCAGTGACGTGTTTCAATGTCTTTGTTGTTGAGCCAGCTGCTTTACTACAGCATTTTGCTGCCACTGTGTGTTTCCTGAAGATTCTCTTCAGTGACTCCATGGTTGCATGAAGCTCCATTTACGGAGCACTGTGACGGTTGATTTATTTATTCGTTTTCTATGCTAATGCTTATATCTCAGTGTCAATTTACTGTGTATCCGTTTAAGCTTTATTATTTCGCATTAACTTGTCAAAGAGTCTGTTTGTCTATGGGATATGACAAAAAAAACTTTGTATAGCAGGAGATGAGTGTGTGTTTGTGTGCGTGTGTGTGAGGGTGTGTGTGTGTGTGTGAGAAGAGGTATAACAGCGCGTAGTTAAAATTGCAACAATGCTACCTGGGGAATTTCTCCTCCAGGAAATTACTTTAAGGGTAGACAACACAGATTTGTTTTCACCATGCTGCTGAGACAGTTCTAAATAATTAAATGTGTGTGTGTGTGTGTGTGTGTGTGTGTGTGTGTGTGTGTGTGTGTGTGTGTGTGTGCGCACGCACCTTTTTTAACTGCTCAATATCACCTTTTCAGGTGGTGGCGTACCATTTCTGTCAGGCTGACAACACTTACACTTGCTTGGTACCGGAGTTTGTGCACAGTATCGCCGCCCTGTTGGCCAGAGCACCACAGTTTACTCCATACAGGGAGCTGCTGGTACAAGAACCTCACCTCCAAAATACACTGAGCCTGCGATCCTGCGTTCAAGACCCCACTGCTGCCTTCCGAAAGGGTGTCTTGGAGCCCATAGCCAGCCTGCGAAAGGGTAATAAAATCTCCATGCTGATAAACTATAAAATAAATAAAATTCTGCTCCCTGCTTCATCCTGCAGTTGGGGAGTTACCACATTCTGGGTGACCCATAAATTAGCCCTATAAATAATTTCCCTTGGTTCAGGTCAATGATTTGTACAAAGTAAAGCGGATGTGAGGTCATTTACAGAGGGGGGTGATGAGTGTTTTCCTTTTTTTTCCAGCTGAATCATCAACATTTCAAACGATTTGAAGGTCACAACGGACGTGGCCGCGAGTGTTACACTCCAGCCAGCTCATATTTTCAGTTAGTTAGGGTGATATGTTATCGCGACCCTGCTCTCCAGTCGGAGCAGAGGCCTGCTTTGTCTACTCAATCACCATTAAGCAGGTTAGGAAATATTGGAGGGCCCTTGTGCACGAGTGTGTGTGAGTGCTCGCAGGTCTGCGTGGATTCAACGACCTCGTAGGTGATATAAAACTTGATGGATGTGTCCTATTTCAAATGAATAAACAACAGCCGCTGGTCTCTTTTGGCTGAATATAATGAACATTTGAGGAGGGGAGCGCAGTAATCAGTAATACGCCTGAATTTTGAGCAGTCTCCTGAGATATTATGGTACTAGTAGCTCCTCCAGGTAGGAGTGCAGCATGGCGTCTGATGACCATGCTGGTCAGAAGAATTACAAAAACTGTTCTTGATTTAATGAGCAGTAATCCCACCTCTTTTTTCAACTCCTATCAGGACTCTAGCTGCAGCATTTTGGATCTTTGGACCTGGAGGCCCCTCAAAGAATGATTTGGCCCTCCTGATAATAATGAATTACAATAGCCCAACCCATGATTTTCAGTATCATGCTGGATCAATATTTTCCTGATCTTTGCAATGTTTTGTGGCTGAAAAAAGGTGCTCCTAGAGACCGGCTTTACACACGAGTTAAAGCATGGATCAAAAGTTACCTCACGATTCCCCACAGCGAGGTTAAAGAGATACATCTAGAGCTATGATGTGATCTCATCTATCCCTGAGAAGTTTAGAACCAGTTTTAAGAACAATGAAATACGCCTCCCAAGGGAATCATTTAAAAAGTAAAAAGTACAGATCCAAGTACTGAACCAGATGGAACTCCATGACTAACCCTATGATGTCAAGAGGAGACGTCATGGACATGAGCAAACTGGTATCTATCTGATAAATCTGATCTAAAGCAGTCTGGTGCTATCCCTCTAATCCCAATCACGTGTTCCAGTCTCTGTTTGATCTATGATCTACTATGATCAACAATATCCAAAGCAGCACTGAGATCCAGTGGAACCAGCATAGAAAGCCGTCCGTCATCTGACGCTATAAGAGGATCATTAGTAACTGTAACAAGTGCCGTTTCTGTGGGGTGATGAGCTCTAGAACCTGGCTGAAACATCTCAGACCAGAGTGTTCCTCTGCAGGTGCTCCAGAGACTGTGTCACCGCCACCGTATCGAGAACTTCAGAAGTAAAAGGAAGGAGGGATATAGGCCTAGAATTTGCTAACACATCTAGATCAAGTGATGGGTGGTCTATTTCTCTCTCCTAAGCCCTCTTTTTTTCCTGCACGTTCTTCCTTTCAGAGCGGAAACTACCTGAAGAAGACTACATCATACTGGTTGACAGCCTTAATGAGGCAGAATTCCATAAACCGGATTACGGGGACACCATCGCCACTTTCATTACGAAAATTGTATCTAAATTTCCACCTTGGCTTAAAATGGTGGTGACTGTCCGGACGGGCCTGGTGGTGAGTCAGACTATTAACACCATGAACGTGGTCATTTCCGTTTCCCCATTTACACCCTGATTTCTGACCAAACAACTCATAGAAATCCACACAGTAGTTGATGTACCTCTTTTTGAGGAGGAGAACAGCTCGATCTGATGACACGTTTCCTGAAACACAGGGGTACTGCCAATCTCTGCTTCCTGTCTTAGCCTTCTCCACGGTGGTGTTCCTTTCGCCGCCGTTACAGCCACGGCATAGACGCCGCGGCTTTTGGCATCATTACCCGCTCCAGTCTCTGCGTGTCTTTTCTCAATCCGGCCCGTAATCCCACCAAACAGCAGATGCATCTGTCCAATGCGAAAGCCAAGCCTTCAAATGCCACGAGGATTATGCCTTGAATGGTAATTCCAGGGGAAATCTGTGGGAAGTCTGGTGCCTGACAACCAGCCAGCTAGTTATATAATTCGATTTGGGTTGGGGAATATGGAAAACACTCCAGCGGCCATTGATTGATGATCAGCAGTGCTGACTCTTCTTTATCTGCCTGAATTGAAGGGCAAAAAAGGGTTAACGGGAGCACCATCCATCTGCACAAGTCAATTACCGCGGACCACGAAATGTCAGAGTTTGTTAATGAGGAGCCGAGCTGCAGTAACTTGACGGTTATTTATCAGCCATAGCAGGATATGATTGAAATGAAGGTTGGTAGGAGAGGAGATGAAATGTGGCTCGGAGCGTAACGTGTGAGTAATGCTGGAGCTTTAGTCATTGTCACACTATTTACTGTACCATATCCCATGGCTCCGCATGAGTCAGAAGAAACAGCATCTGGGGAATTGGTAGCTTTAGTTTGTCCTTAGCCAATGCAACGAAAACACGCGGTCTATTATTGTTTCGGGGCTGACGTATTTGGCCCGTGAGCGGTACCTGCCCCTGCAGATAACCATGCGCGGCCTCTCCGTCTGCAGGAGATCACCACCCTCCTTCCGTTTTCCGGCATCTCTCTGGACATTCTGCAAGACAGCAGTGATCTAGGAGCTGACCTGAGTGACTACATCCATCACCGGGTTAACAGCAGCACACAGGTGGCGGCGAACGTCACCACGCCAACGGGCACGGCTCCTGACCAGCTGCTCCTCAGCAAGTTCAGCAGCCACCTGGCAACGCGGAGCCACGGCTCCATCCTCTACCTTCAGCTGACCCTGGACCTGTTTCACAAGGGCCACTTGGTTCTGAAAGGGGGGAACTACCTGGTGGTGCCTGTCTCCCTCTCAGAGGTAAACCCCCACTGACTATTACATTAACACGTACTGTAGATTTGTTAATTTATCCCAGATTCATGCTGTTCTACACTAACCAATGACGCACATCGGTGAATAATAACATTTACACAGTGCAAGTAAATGTCAGATGTTGGATGAAGGCAACTAGTCTTCCTGGAGCTGCTGGAGTAGAGATGCTTCATCAGTTCTGACAGACTGCTGAGGAGTAGCAGCTCCCCCCTGAACTCCCCACCAGTCAGCCAGAACTGATGGAGCCTCTTGGATGAGAGATGAAACGCATTTAAGGACCTCCGGAAATCCCAGCTGCTTACATGAAGTTTTCCCACCTTTTTGACTAAGAATCTTTACCAGCATGCTGGAATCGCTAATTCCAGAATGTTGAAACGTCCCTCTCAGTGTGGCACGACTGGTGCTAAAGGATGCTAACTTGTGGCTATTTCTTAGGTGTACCTGCTGATGTGTCGCGTGAGCTTTCCGGATAAAGAGGCCTTTGAAAGGATACTTCCGGTGCTAAATGTGGCACTGGCATCTCTGCACCCACTGACTGATGAACAAATGTTCAGGGCACTGAATGCAGGCAGTGTGAAGGGGGAGCTGGAGTGGAAGGACTTCCAGCAGAGATTAGAAAGCCTTGCTGGATTCATGGTGAGGACCGCGAGGAACAACGCGCAACAATTGCAGAGTTCTCGCGACAGAACTGCAGTTTTTGCTCTGAAGTGCATATTTACTTTTGCACGTAGGCAGCGTAACGTTAGGAGAGCACATAAAACCATCATCTACCCAGCATTTCCCAACAACTAATAGCAATCCAGGGAAAATGTGATTTCATTTATTTGCTTCATGGTTATTAGAGACACAGTCACAGACCAAACTGATGCTAGACTGAATCACCAGCCTTCTTTTTTTTTTATTGCCCCCGTGGCAGAAAAAAAAATGTCATAATGAAAATTAGGTTTACAAGGAACCAATCTAAATGCAGATGGTGTTGCTCTTCAGTAAACACTGATTTAAGTCATATTGAAATGTCGAGGCGTATCAATCGCCATTGTTCGTTGTTGTTTTTTTCTTTTTTAAACATTTTGTTGCTAGGTGAAACGCAGGGACGGAACACGAATGCTGTGTCACCCTTCGTTCAGAGAGTGGCTGGTTTGGAGGGCAGATGGAGAGAGCTCAGACTTTCTCTGTGACCCCAGGTGAGGATGGGCTCTAAACACCTCAAATATTTCACGGATATCTGAAAAGGTGCTGATTAAGAAGAACTGTGCACACGCCCGCAGGAGTGGCCACGCTCTCCTGGCCTTTATGTTCTCCAGACAGGAGGGCAAGTTAAACCGGCAGCAGACTATGGAACTGGGACACCACATCCTCAAGGCTCACATTTTCAAGGTAACTGGAACTGTGATGCTATGTTTGAGTTGATGACAGGAACTGAAGGGAAGCGAGACACTTCCGCAGCTCCTCAACTCCCGAAGGTTTCACACATACGACTTTACACGTTGGTGTATACTACAGCAAAGGAACACAAGCGTGAACCCCTGTCCCAGCCAGCACCCACACACATTAGCACTACACATAAACACCTACACTGTGGATATTGGATTTCTCTACCTAGCACTCTTCGCATCTCCCCGGGACACTAATGAATAGCTGCAACACATTTGAGAGCTGTGTCTCCTCTGCTCTGTCTCATTCGTAACCTCACAGGGTCTCAGTAAGAAGACAGGCGTGTCCTCCAGCGTACTTCAGGCCATGTGGGTAAACTGCAGCACAGACAGCCTTTCTGCTGCGCTGGCCTCCCTGAGAAACCTCTACACACCTAACATCAAGGTGACCCCCACCAACACGCTGCTGTTAAGTCCTAAACTGAAATCCTGCCTACAAAGATATATTATTTCCCCTTTCTGCTTTGCAGGTAAGCCGTCTCTTGATGCTAGGCGGTGCTAGCACCTCCTGGTGTACGGAGGTCATTGGCCACGCCCCTATTCTGGCTGTACACGCCCACCTCGGCCATGTGGAGATGGTGGGTTTGCTGCTCGAAATGGGGGCACCTGTGGAAGGAACAACTGACAGCGGCATGGTGCCCTTGTCCCTGGCTGCCGCTGCAGGACACGCTGATATTGTCAGCCTCTTGTGCAAAAAAGGGGCCAAGGTCAGTTTCATGTGCGCAAAGAAAAGAGAGGCGGGCAAGCGTGACAGCAGAAGATCTCACAGTTCTCATCAGTTATATTCAACAACCCAAGTTTTACTCTCAACGCAGTTTTAGAATCAATTGATGGAGAAGGATGATACAAACGGGCCCAATCTAGGCCAGCATGCGGCAGCCGCCATACAGGAGCAGCGGTGGTTAAACCCTTCTGTGTACCCTTCTGTGCCAGGTGGGACACGCTGATAAGAATGGCCAGTGTGCACTGGTCCATGCAGCACTGAAGGGTCACGCAGAAATCATCAACATCTTGCTGGGCCAGGACTGGGGAACAGAGATTACGGGCGACCCACTGCAGCATCAGAACGTGACTCCGAAAACACAGGCTGTTCAGCAGGCGCTCACAGCTGCAGCCAGCCTGGGACACACGCAGGCAAGTGTCAGCCCGGGGGGGGGAAACTCAGAATTTTGATGCTGATATTTGGATTTCTCCAATATGGAGCAGATAGTGTGCCCGTGCTTGGCTGTAGATTTGTTCGATATGGTTAGCGGTCTGATTTGGAGCCAAGTTGTGGAAACAAATTCCCGATACAGAAGAGAAAAAGAGTTAAACTGTGTATTCCTGCAGGTGGTGAAGAACATCCTGGACCTAAAAGATGAACAGCTGGCAGTGCAGATGGATGCCCAAGACACTCTCTGGGGAGAAACTGGTACACTTTTCCTGTCAGATAAATTTAGCTCCCTCACCTCTTTCTGTCTATGGGTGTCCTGGAGTCACGATAAATGTGGATTTAAACCCCACGCTAGCGCTGCAACAGATAAATGAACCCTTAATGGCTGAATGATCAGATACCTCTATTGATAACCAACAGCTGATTTAATTGGGAAGAGTTTTTTTGTGTCGGTGCAAGTGAAGAATCCTGTTTATCTCAACCAAACATCTTAGTTCAGCCACATTTGTGGTATCTAAGCAGCAGCTGTTATTCGATTGCAGTGCATTTACCCCCATCAGGGCTGCAGCGGAGCAGCTTTCAGCTTTCTGTGAGGTCCATTTCCTGAAAGGTTGTCGTGCATCTATGCCGTTCGGCACCATTAGAGTATAATTCTGTTATGGCCCCCCTCACCCCCCTGGTGCTGAGATGGGAAAATCAGAATGCAAAATGCCCTGTGCACACTCACCTTTGCACGTGGGGTACAGACGCAGTGTTTCAGAGTGTCAAGCACATTAAAGTTCATTTTTGTAGGTAAAATATTCTTTAGAGGGGCTGCAGCATGTAGCAAAACTGAACTTTTGATGACAATTAATTCATTTTAAAGGGAATCAAATTGTTCACCAAACCACATATTACCAGAAAGCTGATTTCATTAATCAAGAGTAGAGGGAGAATATGCCCCTCTCATTAGCTGATCTATTAGCTTGAAGACAGTGGGGGGGACATGGTGTCCATCAACTTAGAGCTAACGCTGCCTCGGAGGCCGCCGCTTATTCCAAACAATTTTTTCAGAATAAACTCTCATTTCAAATGAATTCCACATCTATTATATTGCAATTAACTGCATTTGGCAGCTAATTTGGGGAATTCAACAAAATACCACGGAGCAACAAACAAAAGCACAGTGCCTGTTATATATTCTTCTCTGCCTCATCATCTCGTCTCTATGCCAACTCTCTGTCAGCACTCAGCGCCGCATCGGGAAGGGGGAGGATGGAGGTGTGTGCGTTCCTCCTGGAGCTCGGGCCCAACCTGGAGATAGCAAACCGGAGAGGGATGGTTCCGCTGCTTAGCGCCACCAAACATGGACACACACAGGTCTCAGTCATCCAGTGCTCCGTTCTGCTTTGTCCTCTGTCCATGTACAATTTTGCTCAAAGGTCATTTGCGTGATGTGGTCAGAAAAATAGATCCCTGGTAGGTTTCACAGGTCAGAGAACTGACCAGGTCAACATCAGATGACAGGTTTCAGCCCAGTTTCTCTCTCAAGAATATTTTAGATTGGGAATAACAGCATTTCTCCCCCAGGTTGCAGAGCTGTTGCTGCAACAAGGTGCAGACATCAACGTCGGCGACAAGCTGGGCCGTACGGCGCTGATGCTGGCCGCGGCTGAGGGTCACCACAGCACTGCAGAGCTCCTGCTGGCAAAAGGTTCGGCTTCTGACCTCTGCCGCTCATACTGCTGCATGTTTAGGGAATGGATTACAGCCTAAGCACAGGCTGGTTGTTGGCTGTTTTCCTAGGCGCCCCTCTGTCCTCGGCTGATCAGGAGGGGCTGACCGCGCTGACCTGGGCCTGTCTGAAAGGGCAGAAAGGTGTCGTGCAGCTCCTGGTGGAGGCGGGGGCAGACCTGAATCAATCAGACCGACAGGGACGGACCCCTCTGGACCTAGCTGCCCTTAACGGGGATGCAGATACAGTGGGTTCAATCTTCTTATTTCTAAAGCGTTGTGTTAAAAAAAGGCAGGTGTTGATTTCAAGTATATTATTTACAGTTAATTATAATCAGACCTTGTTGGGGACAAGTACTTAAAACCACACACTTGGCGTTCCGGTTGAATCAAATTAATCAAAATTACTAAAGTAATTATAATTTGCAAATGCAACACGGGGTATCGTTGTTGCAATTAAAGTTCACGCAGAGTATAAAACGCAATTATTTTTACAGGACAACAACAGTTTACAGCAGGACTGTCTGATCAGAAACTTTCCACACTCGTGTGAAGCAGCGAGCAGCTGTGCTTCTAAATTTGAATGCGGTGTTCTGTTGTGCACGGCCAGGTGCACTGCCTGGTGGAAAACGGAGCCGTGCTGGAGAGAACCGACAACGGCGGCGCCAGAGACAGGACGAGCGGCTGCCAGAATCCGGCCCTGGTGGCCTCGCTGCTGAAGAAAGCCTCCAAGACGGGTATGAGCTGCATCTTTCCACTAAAGTCCCGCAGTAAATGATAAATAGTGCGGCATGATAAATAATTCCAGGTCTTGGGACTAACATCCAAAGCAAAATGTGTCAAAAAAAAGTCCTAAAACGTTACACAACATCTAGAAAATGTAGAACAAATGAACAGCACGATTCTTAAAATTCAACACCGAGACAGACGGGCTCTTGTGGCGTCATTGCTGCTGCTTCTTGCAGATATCTGAAAGCTATTTGACGGTGCAGAAGTAGTCTGGATCTGCAAACATCTCACCGTTACTGAGAACTAATTTATTAATGAATTCAGTGAAGTCGGAGCCTGACAAACAGTCGGTTAAATGGGTTCCTTCCACAGCCACAGAACTGAATCCAGACAAGAAAACAGTCTTTTACAGCAGTTTCCACTTGATTTTTCTAACCACATCTTCATCTCTCTGTCTCTGAAATCACCCCAAAGGCTACAGAACAGCGCCGCATGATCGATCAGGTACATGATTTATGGAAGACATAACGCAGCATCGATGAGATGGCGCAGATAATAAAGACAAATGCTCCTATCTTTCCATTAGGTCATGCTACCTGGGCGATGGCCTCTTCCAAACCAGACATCCTCCTCATTCTGCTGCAGAAGCTTATGGAGGAAGGGAACATACTTTACAAGGTGAGCCAGAAAGTGCATGCTTTGATTTGAATAATAGGCTTGGTTTTTTTGTCAAAATGGTGTCTTCTCCTTGTGTGCGCTTCTTAGAAGGGACGTATGAAGGAGGCGGGCCAGCGCTACCAGTACGCCCTGAGGAAGCTTCCTCGCGAGGGCCAAGGGGACGAGCCGAAAGGCTTCAAAGACCTTCGGGTCTCCCTCTACCTAAACCTTTCTCGTTGCCGCAGGAAAACCAATGTAAGCCCCCCAACTGTACCGTGCAGCTCATGCACTATTTAACACAAGCAGGTTTAATAGATGTTGAGGGGAGGCACGAGAACTGGAAAGGTAAGACGGATGGCCCCCTAAGATATATAATTTATCTGGACTGAGATATAAAAGGTAATGTCAGCAGCTGTGTTCCGTTTTTTAAATCGGGTTTCGCGTCACAGGTTAACAGAACATGGGCGTAAGACCTGGGAGCGAGGGGTGAGATCACGAGTAACCGAAGACGTGCGCGTGTGGCCCGTAGCCTGGGGGGGGGGGGGGGGACCTCCCCTCCGCCGACAGGCGTCGTGCAAAAAAAGAATCTCATCCGTGGGGTCACGATGGCCCGATGAATAACGCAGCAGATAATTTGATTTGATAAGGTCACTCTTTTCCCCCCGTGCCTCCGTGGGGGCTTTATTTACAGTGGACATGCAGGCGGGAAGGCTGAGCCACATATTATGGCTAAACGCTGGCAGTAAGGGCCAGCAGAGAGAGACGATACCGCCATTAAATATTGAACAGTCGCATTCACAATCTCACATTCAAGGCTGCCATTGACCTCCCTGTGAAGGACAGAATCACAAGTGTTGATGTCATTAAATATTCACCTTGGATGAAGAAAGCAGTCGGAAAAAGCCAGAAGAAGCAGCAGCAGAAACATAATCTCCCTACGGACCCTTTCTCTGGTCATTGGCTCCAGTTTTATTACCGAGCTTTGCTCTCCAAATGTATGTGAAGTAAAACGCAAAGCGCGTATTACAATTCGGATCATATTTCAGTTTTATTACATTTTCCATCTGATTTTTCCAACCCCCCCCCCCAAAAAAAAACAACAGTAAACCTATGAGAAAACATGGTAAGACTTGAAGAGTTTGTCAGAGGTCAAGTATGTGTACATTCATATTAACATATACTGGATATAAACACCCACCTCTGGAAGTACAGCGTTTTGTAACACATAAAATATCAAGTCATAAATTCATGTATATTCTGTATCCATCTACATCCCGACTGGACACAATATAACTGTCAATTCACACTGTTGTTCTCCCTGTTCCTTAATTCACCTTTAATAAAACTAAACTTCAGTGTCATTTATCCTGTTAGGTATGTTACGTCACTCGTTGGGGACTATGCGTTGGCCCAGCATTCATTAAGTTGTGTTATTTGTGGTACAAACGCAGGATTTTGGCATCGCTGAGGAGTTTGCAACAAAAGCCTTGGAACTGAAACCCAGGTCGTATGAGGCGTATTACGCCAGAGCCCGGGCCAAGAGGAGCAGCAGGTACTAACCGTTTTTGACACTTTTCAAATTCATTTCTGCGGGAGTCAGCAACTCTCGAAAGTTACAGGATGAATGAAGTGTTTTTTCATTGAAGTCCGATTGTTCATCTTCTGGCCTTCCCAGGCAGTTCGCCGCAGCGCTGGCAGACCTCCACGAGGCGGCGAGACTCGCCCCGTCCAACCGTGAGATCCGGCGCCTGCTTGTACGGGTAGAGGAGGAATGCAAGCACCACCAAAAGGCATCCGGCACCGCCAGGGACCCTCATGCGCACCACCATCAACCCACAGAGGAGGAAATGGACGTCTATTCACAGGGGAGTCTGGAGAGGCAAGTCCATGCAGACCCGGCTGATGAAGACAAGGAAGACGAGAGGGAAGATGTTGAAGAACTGAGTCTACACTGTGGGAAAAGTCCAGATATCTGGCCTCTGAACCCTTATGCTCCTAACAGGACTCTCCCTGGGGGTGTTGCCTTTGGTTTAGCAGACCAGTCGCCGTGTTTCCCTCAAGAGGAATATTCACAGAACCAGCTGTTTGTGGACCTGCCTAAGCCTGTTCCTGTGGGCACCAGGCAGAACCAGGGCAACAGGACTTATCAGCATTGCCACTCCCTCCAGTCAGGGGGCAGAGTTGGAGGCCGGCCTCTCTCGCTGTGCGGCCCCTCCAGTCCTCTCCCCGGCAGACACATGCCCACCTCCCTGAGGCCTGCTCCAGTGTTGGGTATAGACATCTCCCCCGGATCAAACAGTGAACACGCCGGACACAGTCCCACTGAGCACTACCACCCCATGTCCCCCAGCAGCTCCTCTCCACCTGGGCCTCTCCAGGTGTACCAACTACGTTCCTCCAGCTTCTCCAGGGGCTCAGACCGACTTTCCACACACCCTGGGGCACTGGACTGCCTGTCTCTGGCCCTGGGATCAGGGATGGAAGTTGGGAGGGACGGAGTTGGTACAGCGGGCTCGAGGGGCTCCAGCTCCAGTCAGGCCTCCAGTGGGAATCTATCAGATAATGGCAGGCAGCAAGTGTTGGATGCGCCTTGCCCCCTCAAGAGCAGCGGAAGTTTCAAGTCAAAGCCGGAGCTAAAGCCGCGACCCTTTATGGGAGTAATGGACAAATCAGCGCGAGTCCAGGGCCAGCAGACCTCAGGCCTGAGCCGGCAGGGGTTGGGGGGAGGGGCGGAAAGCTTCAACATGTCGGTATTGGAGTTTCAGGGATTCAGCAGCGAGTTCAAACGCGCGTCCTTCCAGGAGCAGCTCTCCGGAACCCAAGCCAACAGTCTGCAGCAGAGCCGCGACTTTGGGGAACGGCTCCTCCAGCGAGAGGCTAGGAGCGCCACGTCCTCCCAGCTACGCTTCCCTGAAGGGAGGCACAGACAGGCCAGCCTAACGAGAGACAACCCGGCCCTGCATATGGCTCCCATTAAACCCAAACGTTCGTTTATAGAGTCTAATGTCTGAATATTATCAAAGCACAAATGCGACTCGGTAGTGAGGGGTGTTTGTATTAGGGTTAAGCTGCTGCACTGCATTTATAATCTAGAACCGTGTTCAACTCAGGCTAAAGTGCTTTTGCTTACATGTCTACAGCTTGTGCAATGAAAAAAAGCAGATAAACCATTAGTAAGAATTACAAAAAATATATATATATAGTTAATGTTTCCTATAATATCAGATATAGAAGTCAGAGGAAAGCTTTGTGCACAAATATAAAAACCTCATGCTCATAGCTGCAGAACATAACTATTTCTATTGTTGAGTGTCCTTAAAAACATTTATATTTGTATTGTGTACATGATATTTGGAGATTATACATTTCCCCGACTGGCTGGCATTGCAAGCATTAACAAAAAAATAATAATTTGTGTACCTGAGATACTTTTTCTTAGTACATTTGATAAAAAAAGGCACTGCACAAGATATGGATGGAAATGTCATGATCTAATAATGGAATATTCACAGTACCGTATATGCCATTTATTTTTGCATAGCAGAGAGTGTATTCAAATGACGTATGCATTGTTTTGGACGGAGAGAGCATTCGCACATGCATCATTTACCTTTTCAGAGCTATATTATGGATTCCAGAATGTTACCACTTGATTATTATTGAGTTATAATAAAATATGGAGGAGCACATTTCCACATCTACTTTATTTCACAGTATAACTCACAAAATGTTGGGAATGTATGGCTGAAAACACTTTGCCTGACATAATGTCCCCAATTAACACTGGACTAGACCGTCCAAATAAAATCCTTGTAAATGTTTTAATATTGCAGAAAAGAAAAAATCTGAACTCGTAATAACTGCATGCTAGCTTGCAAAGGGAGCTAAACCCTAAACAATTATGCACTGGGTCTATTGTATTGCAGGTGAATGGGAAAAGTCTTGAAATGTTTAGAGACCTTGACGAAAAACTAATGTACTGAATGTAATGCTACCAGAAAGCACTGAAAATGAGGCTGCGGCTTTCAGCACTTACTGTTACTTTTTCTAAAATAAAGACTGTTTTGCAGAATAGAGAGATTGGAACCAGACTGCCAATAATGTAGCCACTGATTTTGTTTTCTTTCTTTTATCCCCTTTTTAAATCTGCTGTACATACAGCAGTTGCTGGCTGAACATTTGTATCTAATGGATACACAGCTGTTGCATCTTTACACATCCATTAGCCCCAGAACTGTTTAATTCCAACTCCCACTCCTAATTAGTATTGTTTTGATGACTATCAATCTATATTATACCATGGAATCTGATCTTAAATGTACTAAAATGTCCATACGTGTTACAACTCCGATCCTCCGAAATAGCCAGGCGTGCACCCAACCAAGCAAATACGCTCCTGAATAAACAAGCCGCCAGCACCAGTGGATATTTAGCTTTGGCACCAAAGTCAAGTTAGTTTTATTAATATAGCCAGGAGGAGTCCATCTTAAAGGACAGCTAGAGATGCAGTGCACACCATGCACTACTTTTCATTCAGAGGAGAAAAAAGGAATTTCCAAACCGAACGACAATAAATTCTATAATGATGTAATTAGCGTCATCATCTGGGCTTTCCTTTCCAAGCTAACGTCCATCAATCCATCTGATAGGTAACCACCCAAGTGGTGACTCGTGGTTTGAGATAAATTGCAGATTTCCCAATGAAGAATGATTTGAGAGGAGAAAGCCACTCTGTGACTATCAGCTCAAGTCTACCTCATGTTTAGGTTGCTCTGCCGGTCTTCCAGCGACTTATGGCCATCCGTAGACTGTGGTTAGGAGTGAGGAGTGTGGTCAATAAGGGGAGGTTGGTCATGGGACTGGAGCGGTTCTTTGTGTGGATCCAGCTCGCTATAGCTTCTCTTTCATAGGAGTATCCGTCTGTAAGGAAAAAATCCACAGGATGGAAGAAAAGGAAAACACGAAGGACACAGGTGCCAAGATTTGTAGAAAAAAAGCAGATCTTTCCTGACCTGCAGCAATGACTGGATCCCTCATAAGCTCCCTGGTGATGGGACAGAGGAACTCATCAGGAATGCCAGAACAATCCAACTCATTCTTCAGCTCCTCTACTTTCCTCAGGAGCTTATTCCGAAGGCCTACGGACTCTGGAGACACGTGGGTGAATGAGAAAAGGTGCCAGAGGTGAAAACAGGCCCATTAAAACCTCGTGCGCTCTCATTAACACAAAAAAAGACCATCTGAGCATCAAGCAGAACAAGCGGAACTGGCACATGCACTCATCCCGCAGAATAATCAAAGTTGTTATTCCGGCATTTAGCACTTTTGATTCTCAGATGGCAAACGTGAGCGTGGGTGCAGCAGATCATGCCCGTTGTCGGTTCTGTCAAAAGCGGAGTTTATTTCCATGCATGCATTTTAATTCTGAAGAGGAACCCGAGCGTGCGTAGAAAGACTTTTTTAGTTCACCAAGTGCACAAAATTGGTTTTATTTCTTGCTCTCCTTTTTTTCCCTGCTGCCTTTATTCGAGACCGGTAGACGAGCGAGTCCTCCTGTAAAAGGCCTAATTTATTTTGTGTTACTAAATTAAAAATAAATAAAATAAGCGCGACGTGAGGAGAGATTGACGGATCCCGTGGGACGAAATGACAGCGTGGCAATGCAACAAACGTTTGCCGACACCCACTTGATAAATTACTGCTAGCTGGTAGAGTGGCATCAACAAAATAACTGATAATCTCTGCAGGACCCCCCCCAGATTTCAGACAGACTGAAATAACCAAGAGGGTCTAATGATATTAGTTGTAAATCCATTTTATTCCTTATGGGAAATGCTGTTTTGGGGATGAGGTTATGTAAGTGATGAAGTGCTGAAGATTAAAGTCGGAGCTTCTGAAGCCCCAAAGCTGACTACTTTTGCTGCGGAGCCTAATATTATGTAATCTTTCCAAGTAAACCCCCCCCATCAACATTCTTTCTCTCCTTCACACTTACTTTAATTGTTTGTGTCACTTTTTATCCATGTAAAGAGGCACAAAAATGCAAATCCGGGCACGCACGCACATTGATCCTCATAAGACATCAACTTGGTAATAATCCATAAAGTGAGGAGTTCAAACTCTCACATTCTGGACAAGCTTTAGCCGTGAGGAAACAACAGATTAGAGGGCTGTGCTGACTGAGCAGTGTGTGTGTCTCCTCCTCACCTATGTGCAGCTCTGACGCCAGTGTTTCCTTGGTGAGACTTAGCAGTTCAGTGCCGTCTATGTTGTTGGCCCTGAATTTGTCCACCAATCCCTCGATGCCTTCCTCCAGCAGCCACGATGACACATCCTGCTCCGACCAATCGCTGACCAGCAGCGTCAATGGTCGTGCTGAGGTTTTCCCTGAGAAAAAAACAGGGGTCAGGCATTGACAGCAGGAGCAGCTATTTTTAAAGAAACATGTCTTCCCAAGAATATCTCAGAATTCATGCAGGGTATTGATTATTATTGACTGCAGGCCGACGGGCAAGAGTGCAGCTTTCATGATGACAGGCGAGAGAAAAAAGTGAGAAATAAGCTTGCATCCCCCCTCCAAATTACAAGAGGAATTGTTCTCATTTGCCAATATGGGAAAGAAAAGTCACTGCGTCCTACCATAGCCTGGCGACAGAGCAGGCCCCTCTGAAACACAAGACAAGAAGCAGACATCAGCATACACTCGGGCCATTCACTGGAAATGTAGAGCAAATCTAAAGGGAGATAGAGGCAGAGCGCGGCACCGTACCATTAAAAGTTAAGTTTAAGTCTCGACCTGTGTGGAGGTACATCGTAAAAGCAATTCTCCCTCCCTTTTAAATGCCAGGATTAGTAAAAAAACAACAAAAGGTGCGCCGTCAGAGTTACGGGAGCTTCTCTATTAGATGAATGTGTGTACATGTCATCTTCCTACCACTGTGTTCATCCTCCAGCCTCCAGATGTTGACACTTTTATCCATTGAGCCAGTAGCGAGCAAGCGTGACGCCGGAGAGAAGCAACATGCCGTCACGTACCTGCAACAATAAAGTTACGATAAAGTTATTTATGGTAAAGGGCTTTTCTGAACAAAAGTCATTTGGAGCTACACTCCAGTCCTCACTGGAATAAAAGGCACTTCAGCTCATTGAACGCCCTACATATGTAGCAGTAATGGCAATATTCTGCATCTGAGGGCAATTTAGTCACACTTACAACGTGTTGGGTGGTGCTTAGGTCCCAAGTTAGGGCTGAAATTATATTTTGAGGAGATTCAAGAGTGAAGGCACAGTTAATGAGGACACTCTCTAAAGCCTCAACCTGATTTCTCAGGAATGCTGATCTACAAATGCTGGTTGGCTCCAAACATCTGCTCAAAAGGAGGATTTAAGCAAAGACCAACATCTAACTCAACATCTAAGATTTTAGGTTGTCTAAAGACAAATGTTGAAGGTATCTGTTTTCCCCCTCTACTTTTCTTTTATGTTTCATTGCCGGTTAATCACAGGACAACCCCCCCCCCCCCAAAAAAGAAATACACACACCCTCACGCACTGCTATGGGCAATTTAGATTCTTCCATGTTCACGCAGGCACAAACCACACGAAAACGACAGAATTCATGCTAAGGCCCCTAATCAAGAACCGTATTACCTCAACTGGCCCATTGACATCAAACATTTAATTAACTCCACATGAAAGTAAGTGAACCCGCTGCCTTTCAATCACAGGTGGCTTGAAAGACTGAAATCGCCCGTGAATGTGATTTGTCATTCAGCGGACTATACCACCTGCATGTTTGTTTGTTTCTTTTTCAAGTTTCTGCATTTCAATTTGGTGGAATTCACCCCCCCAAAAAAAGAACGGAATGAGTGTGTAGGGCAGCAGCTGCCGAGGCCACCAGCTGCTGGATTAACCACATTAAGGAATTCTTCACAGGTGATATCGTACAATTACAGTGCATCAAAGTCAATTCTAAGAGAGCCTGTCAGTATTATCAGTTATTCTCAAAACTGGTCGGTGTTTACTGCATTTTTGTGTTATGCTTTCTGCATCCTGTTCTTTAAGACATTAAAACCAACATATCTTTGCATTGCAAGATGAGTTTGATTCAAATATACGATAGATTGTGCAGCACCACATGTTTTGCGATTACTGATGATATAAAATAGGAGACTAAAGGGGGATGTGAGTCTTTACCTTTCGTGCCGGTTCAGTGTGTAAAGCAAAACAGCATTGTTCTGCAAAAAAAGTTATGTCAATGAAGAATTTAAAAAAAACAAAAATAATCTTTTAAACCAAAAAGTGTTGTACTTACAGCATCATATACTGTTACAGTTTTGTCCACAGAACTGAAGAGAAGAAAAACACAAGAATGGCCATCATTATTCCGGAGTAAAATGACCAATAGCTCCCCCGTGTGTTCATAATGGTGTACTACAATGCAATTTCATCAAGGGAGGTTTAAGATTACGAATGACCCATAATTTACGTCATCACTTTAAAAGCCTCAATAGACCAAGAAGGATGATTATTGAGGCAGAGAGAGTTGGTTAATTAAAACAGAGAAACACTCATGTTGCCACATATGATGCTCCTAAAGAGCCTACCCAGATGCGAGAAGCTGCCCATCTGATGAGTAGGCGCAGGAGAGGACTGGAGCGGACTGGGCAGTTAAAGTGTGCACCAGATGCATCTTATAGACTATAAGGGAGAAAAAAAATACTTATGATTAAGCAAACCCTCGAGTACAGCTAAATTTCACACTAGTGCAGTATTCCAGGGGTGACTACTACATGTTTAAATCATAATGGTAAACTGTCTTAGCTGGGCAAAGTTATGCTGACTTTCCTTCTAATAATAAAACTTGTGATGAAAAGATTACTTCTTTTTATTTAGGGAAAATCGCAGAGTGCATACACGTGGGTCTGTGTATGTTCAAATATGTCAATACAATAAAATAAATAGCTTTTGATTATGTCAAGTTCATGAACTCATCATGCTAGGACATCAATAAGATGACACTCCACCTCCAGTGTAAAAACTATCGATGGCCCAAATCTTTAGATGGCTGTCTTGTCCACAGGATGCTAGTTGGAACTGCACAACTTGGCCACCTAAAAGGCACAGAAAAAAATCCCAGGGTTTCAGATCAAAAATGCGTGTAGAAGAATGCAGTCATGGTAACTTTAGATTTCTGCTCTACGTATTAAAATGGTCTCACCGCTAAGGATGATTGGAGAGAAAGTGCAGCAGGTGACCCCCAGGTCGTGGGCATTTTTCTCGGCTTCCAGCTGCTTCATGTCCAGATTCCACAGTCGAAGGTCTCCATAGGTGGAGCCAGTCACGAACACCTGACTACATGGGCTAAAGGAGCAGGCCACTACTGTGCTGTCACCTCCTGCTCCGGTCCTTCACAAACACAATATGTTCAAGATATTTGAAACAATAAAAATACATGCAACTGATAGGTAGTTTATTTACCTGCGCAACTGTTTAGAGGGGAAATCCCAAAGTGCGATAGTGCCATCAGATGCACCAGAGACCAGGTGAGCAGAGTCAGAAGAAATTGCACAGATTCTCACTGGACTGCGGCCAGGATGTTCGAGGACGGCCTCGATGTGCCCAGTGTCCATTGACCAAATCAGGACGGTTGCATCGGTGGAGCATGAGGCCAAGAATTGCCCACAAGTGCTGAAGCAGCAGCAGTGGACGCCATAGCCATGTCCCGACAGAGGTGAGAAGGGCCGCTCCGAGAAATCATGCGAGTTATATATCCTGAGAGTTTTGTCTCCAGAACACGTGGCGAACAGTTGGCCCGAGAAGGCGCACCAGTTGACATCGTCTCGATGGTCTTGTAGAGTGCAAATCACAGACATCATTGGGATAGACTTCTTTATGGATTACCTAAAAGAAAAACAAATGAATACAAAAACAGATACAAATAACTCAATATTTTCAAGATAAATCATAGCTTAATGCTTTGAAGCTATCAGCATTCGCTAGAAGTGGATTCATCTTTATTGGCTTTGCACTTGTGGCTTAAATGTGCAGAAACTCTGGATATGTGTTTTGTAAATTAAAGTTAGACTGTACTAACCAAACGATTTCCTACTGGAATAAAACACAGTACTTCACCAAGACTATAGCAAAAAATAAAAATTAATGCATCTATCTTCCTTTCAAAGAAGTGATATTTTGTATTTTAACTACAAACCCTAATGCTAAGACGTCAGCTAGCATGCCGTAGAAAAAACACTTAATTTACCTACAAACATGCGCTACCAAGCGCTACAATGTACAACAATCCATTGAGCAAAGACAGCTAGAAGGCCAAAAAGAAAAGTTATTGTCAACGACTTCGCAACAACGCATATTTTATTTACCTCTGTCGCCGTTTCCGTAACCGATGTTGTTTACTTCCGGATATGCCACGTGATCACTACGTCATGGGCATTACATCGCCTGTTTGAACCTGGCTCACAGAAAACATTATTTTAACATGTTTTAACACAGATTTCTGTTAAAAGTTTTAATTAACCCCACAATTATCACGTCAAAGGCCAACAGTGTTGTATGACGTGATCTCAGTCACGCTTATAATTCTATATTAACTAATTATATTTATGAAGTCGTCTACTGCAATACCAACTGACACCTCTAGAGGCAACATCCCCACTGTTAATAATTTTTTAAATAAAATCTTATATTTAATTTATGACTTATCCTAGCGAATACAAATGTCCTTTTGGCATCATCACTGTGATTAAAATTTATTGTGCATCTTTAGGAGTTTGCATTTTGTAACTGAGGAAAACATGATAAATTGCATGTTTGTAGTTTCTATTGCTGTATTTGACCCTTCATTATATAGAAACTAATAAATCAACTTGAACAACACTAACAAATGATGCATTTGGTTGAAGTGCATTTCTATACTCATGTTAACACATTTTATTCATGTTTCATGTTGTTGTACATTAATATTTTCCAGTTTCATTTAGCTTCTTGTATAATAAATTAAGGTAAGGAACAATAAATTAGGTTCCTGCCTAATTAGTTTATGTTTTCTTTTATCTAAAACACAATTATATTTTTGATAACATTTCCAGTTGGCAATAAAACTGTCCATTTTGAGGATGAAACACGAGCAGTCCAAAGTTCCACCCTAAAATAAAACATCTTTCACTCATTTAGGTTGAAAAACATCCTTTTAATAGGTCCGTGCCACACACTAGTGAAAAATAAAGCTCCTACAAAAGAATGATACTTTTCTTCCACAATATCTTAAATAAAGTAACTTCAAGTACTCTTGACTTGGGTACAAAAAAATCTAGCTGCCTCCATCAGGCCACAACACACAGCAAGGTTCAACACAGTGGTTACAAATGGCCTTAAGTCCTCTGTATTGTGGCAGATTACAGGGAAATGCTTTGTGGAAGCAAAACTGAATGCTTGTTGTTCCTTTGTTTTCTTTTTACGACTAGGAATGATTTGTGTCACTGTCCAACTTTGGAGGCCTTGTTGGATTGAAATCATATATAGAGTGATATAAAAAAAAATAATGTCATAAGAATGAAAACTAAAAACAAAGAACATCCCCTACATGCCCCTGTTGGAAGGGTAGGCACTACCAAGATTAAGGATACCACAGTGTTTGCAGAGGATTATGTATACACTGTACAAACAATATTTATGATAATGTTTCCATCACGTTCACTAAAATAGAATGCTACAATCATTCTAAGGCATAAACAATATCTTAATATTCTTAAACAATTTTTACACATCGTTCCAAACAAGACATAATATTGACATTAATAAACAGTATGTACACAGGAATCACTATTGTCCATCTGTTCCGCTGCCGTTCCTGTAAATAAATGCAGTTTTACAGTTTGAACAAATGAATACAGTCCTCTGAAGCCTCAAAGCACTCAACAGTGTAAACAGGTTTTTTTTTTTCTTGGCTTTGCTTGATATTTGGGAGAAAAATTATAACACAAAGACACATTCCTTTTTTTTTTTTTAATTCAAAGCAGTTCAACTGATTCTTCCTTTTCATAGAAAATGAAGTGGACCTTGATTCATAAATAATCATTACAAAATTAAATACATTCACTATAATACGATTAAATAACAAAAGACTATTTACAAGTAGTGGAAAGTATTCTAGAGCAGACACATCAGTGAAAGTTGAGGATTAATTCAGTGCAGTGTTCTGAGACAGGGAATGGTATTGCACTACAACACCCCATTTTTCTGGGACTCTTTGGGGCTCTTCTCCCTGTTGTAATAAAATCCAGCGCGCATCGTGTGACAAACATTTTCCAGGTGACACCTCTCTTCAGCACACTGTGGGCTTGTCATTGGTTTGACTTCCATCCTGCAAAGCCACGTTCTCTAACAGAAAGCAAAGGTAGAAAGTAAAACCTGGTGTTCCGGTAGGAAAGGTTGAGTGGGTTTGTGGGAAGAATCTGGAAGGACGACTAGTTTGTTTGTTTCAGAAGCTCCGTCCAGCGCTTCTCAAAGAACTTCCTCATGTTGTGGCCAGCTCGACCAATGTCTGAATTGTCTTCATTGAATCTTTCACAGTTATCAAACACCAAGTTTACATCAATGATGAAAGTTTCCAGGTTTTGATATCTGAAATCACAACAAATGATAAGACGGTAAGAAAACGGAAACTAAAACCTTGATTTGCAAACACTACTTGGGCTTTTGAATACTGCCGTATGTGAACACTGGATTCTGGGGGGGAAAACACACACACAGGCGAACTTACTGGCTGCTCACAAGCTTCTCACGTATAGTGGAGAAGTCCATTGGTTTCTTGATGACCTTCCTGTATCCAGGGACAGATTTCAAGTTGACAGGGGTGAGAAAAGGCCATGCATCCTGATGGCGTTCCAACTCAGCGAGCAGCACCCTGTTGAATAAAAAACACAAATGCTGGTTAAATACAGCGAGAGATTTTCATTTGGATAAAAGCCCTGGCTATAACAGTGAGAAACAGCTTTTCACTGGGATTTTATTGCAGGCAGCTACAATCAATATTTAAATTAACAATGGATCAAATCCAGGTTACGTGCAGCTGAAAACCAATTGAGATTAGTGAATTTACCTCCCAGTTTCCCAATATTGTCATCTAGTTTCTTAACATGTGGCCTGTGCTCTTGAGATAATGATTCAAATGTAAGGTATAAAGCTAACCCTGAATTGAAATGTGTGACAGGGCCCATTATACTCATGGTTTTTTCCCTTCTAATTTACATTAATATACCGATGACTGATACATGAAATGGCTACCACTATACAATCATTAAAATCAAAAGCAAAATCAAACTGGAGGACGTACCTGCATAATCCCAGGTCCCGGTTGTTGTCTCTAGCCGTCTTGGCTCTTTTCACGCTCACAGGGCTCTCCTGACTGACTGCTGGCAGAACAGGTGGGCCCTCCTCTAGTTTCCTCTTTCTGCTGGTGTCTTTTGCTCCCTTCTTTGGCGTGCTGCTGGCACTGGCTGGGTCGTCTTCTGACATTTCTCCATTTCCTGTCTGCTTCCCGTTCTTCTTTGCCTCACCACCCTTTTTAGCGCTACCTCCACTGGATGCTACTTGTTTGCTTGGTGTTTTTTTGCTTTTGGGGGATGAACCACTTGCCTGTGTGAAACAAATACACTCTAAGGACTTGTGAAATTAAAACATCCACACAGCTGATTCATCATACTGACACTAAACCACTGGTTCAATTTGCCATGTCTAAATAGTTTTACATACACTACATTGACCACATTACTTAAATCATGACAATGATTACGATATTAGGTTTCTGTGTTAATATGTAAATTATAAATCTAAACTAGAAACAAGGCGGAAATTGTCGGGAACCATTTTTTCCCCACTTCAACTTATGCTTCAGTGATCTGTTCAATAAAGCCATTTTCTCTGAAAGTGAAACAATTGAAAAATGGAAAACGTTTATTAAAAACCTTGAGATACCTTGGATATACAAGCTGGGCAGTACCAGTCTCCCTCGGGAATAGTAGAGATCTTGGGTTTGTGACAGTAAGTGTGACAGCCTTTGTCGCAGCCATCACACAACAAGAGGAGGTCTTCGTTATCACCTTTCTTGCACATCTGGCAATACTAAAATACAGGAGCACTCGTGAAACATAAATGTAGACATCATGATTGGATATTCTCATAAATTGCTCTTCCCTGCTTACCACTTTCATGATGGACCTTTCCCAGGCGATAGACTTCTGCAGCTGCTGGATGCACATGGCCAACTGAGCAGCGCTGCGCACTTCAGTCAGGGCTTTCCTCCACACCTTCATACCATGGGCCACCTCCTCCTCACCACTGGAAGAGGACAGAAGGAAGATGTTGAAAACCAAAACAAGCACACGCACACACATGCAGTGTGTGGGTATCTTCACACACAAAATCAAAAGCAGGATTAGTTTAACCAGCCTTCGACAAGACAGCAGACCATGAAGAGCTCCTGATGAGCAGAGACGAGCATGAGGATTTAAGGTGTGTAGGGCACCAGGGACACGCGCCAAATTTGTTACATTAAGGGGACATTCATGCAGAAAAAGTGAAGGAGTAAAACCTGTGAAAGTGTATTTTGTATAGCGTGAGTCACAAGTATGCACATAACCAAGACTGCTGATGCACAACACCATGCAAATGATTGCAGAAAAATAAAAGTGAACCAGTAAACCAGTAAACAATGCCTATACAGGAGACAAAGCTTAGCAGAACCCCCACTTCACCCAATAAACTGCACAACACAAAAAACAAAAATTGCACCAAGCCACCACAAAATTCTGCAGTGAAAGCAGCAACAGCTCCCCACTTTTTGGTAATATGGGAAACATCAAGCACACACACAGGAAAGGTTCTGAGTGGGAAAGTGGGGAGCTTCGGTTGGAGAAATGACCTACCCTTCCCTGTCAGCACTAGTGGATGGGGCGGGGGCAGGGACAGTGACCGTACCCACATTATCCAGCCTGATCTGAATGGTGGTACCTAAGGGACTCCTCAGGTACCTTCTCTCGATGTTGCGCTCCAGATCAGCCAGACGGGTCACTGCTATGTCCAGCGGGTTGTCCAGGTAACGCGTCACCCCACCCTTCTCTCCTCGCTCCTCGGGATGGTCCCTGGAGTCCTTGTCATTTGCTGATGCTGAAGTTGGAATTGTGGGGGGTTTGTGCTCGTAATATACCAGGTCCTCTCTCTCAGACTGAGGATCTGGAAACGTCCAGCCCTGTGAGATGCAAGAGGTCAAGCCATTTAGTTTTAAACTCTAACCACAATAGCCTATGTGTGAAGACTGAACGTTTAAATTGGTGGCAAGGTTTCAGGGAGGAACTTGTTAACAGGTTTTTCTTTTACCTTAACCTGTAGGCTGGCGGCTGTAACCTTCCTCTCCAGTTCCTCTACCTGCTGAAGCACTGCAATATCCATCTCCATGGCTTGCTCTTCAACACACCAGCCCCGAACTGACTCCACACTGACCTGACTCTCTTCGAGTTCAGCCAGCTCTATCATAGCCACTAGAAGGACAGTGTTACAGGAATTAATGAGCAACGCATGGAGGGGGAAAAAAAAAATATATATAAAACGATAACATTTATATAGTCTCTACAAGACATCGATCATCATAAAGACACACAGACACTCACCTTCTTTATGTTTGGTGCAGACCTGAGGGATGATCTCCAAGTATTTCTGAATCTGCCTCTGGAGGCCCTTCTCTCTAAGGCCTCGGCTGTGTAGGGCATTTACTAAAGCCCTCAGTTCCTCAATGTCAGATACCCTCCACCACCCTGTCAGCAACTCTAAGAAAATGACACAAATGTAAGGTGGATGCAACTGACCAGACGCCACTCAAGAGGCACTTCATTTGGCTCTGTTATACCCAAATGAAACTGTGCACAGTAGAGTGGAGTGTTTGTTAATCCTCTTATATTGGATTATTCAAGCAAGTTAAATCTTTTCAGGCAGGTGAAATGGCAAATTGGTATTTGATTATTGTCTCTATTCTAATTATTATGAACGTTTTTTCCAGAACTCACCCTCTGGAATAGGCCGTGCTGTGGGGTGGTCCAGGGATTTAGGTATCTCCAGTGTAGGAGAGGGCATAGATGAGGGTTTGTCAAGCCGAGGTAAAGGTGATTCACTCTTACTGGAGACGCTTGCTGCTGTATTACTCTCAATGGAGTGGCCAAGCAAGGGGCTGGGGCTGCTGCAGAGTGGCAGGCTAGGGCTTATCATGCCAGCGGGCCAGCTCCCGAAAGAAACTCCTAGTAATGAACCCCCTGACTTCACCTACGGAAGAAAGATGAAAAAACACAAGCATGATAGAGGTGCAAGTTGAGAAAAATTCCATCTAATGTAATCATCAGATTAAAATATAACCAAATCTGGCAACCACTTTTTTGTGCCTGCTTCCAGTCTCACCTGCAGCGCCGTAAGTGGGTAGTTGAGGAGGCCAGCTGGGTGGTGGGGGCTACCAGAAGCTGATGCAGCAGAGGGAGTGAGAGGAAGGGCAGGTGACTGAGGTGGAGATTTGGGCCTGGCTGGGGTAGAGGATGCCTGAGGGGACACACGAGGTGGTCCCGGAGGAGATGTGGTAAGGGAAGACAGGTCACAGGGGTTGCGTGGGAGAAGACTAAACCAGTGTCCACTTCTCTCTGTGAGGACTCTAAGCAGCTGGTCGTTGGCTTGAATTGTAAGGTGTGGGGATGGAGCTGGAGATGAGGTGAAAAGAGTTTCCCCCACACTGTCACGATGAGTTGGGGGGCAGGATACAGATAAGGAAGTTGATGCTGGGGGACTGGCATTTGTAGCGTCAATATTCATCACTATTGAGGGAGTTGAGGCTACAGCTGGCTCAGAGGTATTGAGAAGTGGTGAAGATGATGTCACGGTAGCAACAGGAATTCCCATCGGACTGCCATTTTGTTTTACAAGTGGACTCTCTTTGCCCTCTGAATTAACAGTTTCTTCCTTGCTGGCATCCTGCAAAGCATGTAGTTTGGAAACACAGCCAGATTGCTGATAAAAAAGAGAATTTTTCTCCCCCTCATGCTCCTTTTCCTCTTCTTTCTTTTGCTCCAAGCTATGTGTTTGTGGGCTCTGTCTGTCAGGCGTCGGGGTGACTTTCTCTATCTGCACCTCCATCTCCTGAGGCTCATCTTTGACCTTGACCTCTTCTGCTGCTCTCATTCTTCTTTGTCGTTCCTCTTCCAGTTCATCTGGAGCTGCAGATGGAGAATGAGACAGTAGTAAATGCACAAAATTGCATGATTCAATGCAGAGGAAAGGTAAACTATTCTTTGAAAATAACTGTCTACAGAATTTCTCATGCTTCAAGAAACAGCTAAACAGATGCACAAAATAGCCGTCCCTCTTCTGCTATCAAATAAGTTGCCGTTGTTGTAATGTGATACTCTGTAGTTACCTTCTCCACTTTCCATGGCCTCAATAAAGACACCTCCACAGTGGGGAAGTACCCAGTACCGGCGACGATAGCGGTCCTGACCGTACATCATAGACCGCAGAGAATGAGATATTTCAAACAGCTTCTTTCTGGTCTGATGATGTTGCTGCAATGATAGCAAACATACTTGATGAGCTGTGTATGCCTACGATATACCAATTAAATTTCCTGAGAAACCAAGGACATTTGAATTATCTAATGTTCTTCTATAATCACCTTGATATATGATGCATTGCCTGCTCAGTTAATAGGGTACTTAATTATGCTAATTAATGTATTAATGAGTTAATAGCCAACAGGCTTATACCTAAAATTGAAGACTACATATTTTTGATTAAAAACAGTTACATAGAGTGAAGGGCGTGTTACGGGATATTCATTGTGTTGATTTAGGAATTATCAGTCTCACCCAATGATACACAAATTAGATTATTAATGATAGGGTCCAATAGTCTTATGCGCTTCACAGAAAGGGATACCTTGGCTAATTTCTCTATCTGCTTCTCCAGTTCCTCAACACTAGTGGCTTGGTCGACTTCATCCTGAGAGAACAAAGCAAATATCATAAAAATCCATTACAAAGTTACAGTTACAAGGTTAGTTTGGATAATATATGTAGAGATGGATCTATCAGTACCTCATCATTTGTCTCCACTTTTTTAACCTTTTTTATTTCTTCCTCTTCCTCATCTTCCTCATCCTCGGCTTGGTCATCACTGTCATCGTCATCATCGTCGTCGTCATCGCTGTCTGCGCCCATTTTCCTCTTGCGTTTGGCTGCTGAGGTCGGCGTAAAAACAGACTGGTTCTCTTCTACACCCATATTGGATTCCCTTTTCCCAGTACGTTTGGCATAAATGGTCCTCAACCTGTAATGATACAGATACATCACAGTACTGTCGATACATATACATGGAATTTAATTATTCTGGGATGAAAAAACTTACTTCTTTAGTTTTCCTTCCATAATAATCTTGTCCTTCCTCATGTTTGCCATCTGATCCAGATTTTTGTCAATTTCACTGAAAGAGGAAGCAGAAATGGCAACTATTTAATGTTAAGAATAAAACAAGCAGACAACTGGCTATGTTTAAACAGGTGACATATACTTTATTTGTATAGAATCAAAGGGAAAATGTAACGATATTGAATGTTTGTGGCTAGAAGGTAGGGATTTGTCTTAATTTAGCAAGTTATTCCAGATGCAAAAAAATATTTTGTGACCCAATTTGTACCGGAAGATAACATACAAACACCCACACACCAACCCACAAAATATAGCTTCCGATTTATCTGCTTTCCTTACCTGATAACGGGCTTGCTGCAGGCAAGCTCGTTAGCCAAAAAGCCCAAAATTGATGCCTTCTGGGCAGGCGTGTGGGCTTGGAAAGCCTTTGTTTTCAGACTGAGAGCCAAAGGGGCCAGTTCTGTATTGGCACAATGGGCTGACATGTACATCTGTAGTACTTCAGATACATTATCTCTGTTGATGCCGACGTTGGTAAGGTGGTCACCAAGCATGGTTTTTGTCTGATAGGGATGGGAATAAGTAGTGAGGTCAATCAACACAATAAGATGTACCTCTGCATTTATTTTCACCAAAAAATCATACATAAACATAATATAAACTAGCTCACCTTTTGCCCAGGTGGCAAACCTGGATCGCAGACTGTGAGAGACAGCAGCTTCACCAGCAAATCTTGGACATGTCCCATGCTGTCTCCCACATTGAGCAAGCCCTCTTGTAGCATACCCAATGTGGGCACATCTGCATTCAAATCAAGCCCCAAAACCTTCCCAAAACCTCGCAGGAACTGCATTAACATCAAGCAGTCTGAAACAGCGTGGCCAGGGAGGATGAGTCCAGGAATACGGGAGAAATCCGGTAGAGGCTGGATAAAAAAAGTATGCAAAAGCAGGATAATTGTTTTTTGAGGTGGGTATGATTGTAAACACCTTTGAGCTGTATACAAATAGTATAAGTAAATTTATGTTCTATATACTGCAGTACTGGCCCTTGACCACTTGGTGGCACACATTTCCAAACACTGAAGTGCTAAACACATCTTAAAATAAATTACTTTTTAACTTTTAAATGTGATGTATCTATTTTTTATAAAGTACCTTGTGATCAGATAGACACATATCTTCATTTGGCTTCTTCAGTTCTCTTGCTATCTCCAGTTCTAGTCTCCGTTGCTCCAGTTTACGCTCTTTGTTCAGGCGCTTCTCGTCCCTTTTCTCCTGCCGCAAGCGCTCACGCTCCTAGAGAGCCCACAATTCAAGGGACTGTTAGAGACATGCACGTGTGTGTTGGGAAACAGACAAAAAGGTTTACTTGAATTTGCTGAGCACTATTAGAATTCAGCCTAATGCTACTGTGCATTCAAAGGAAAAGTGCTCGAGGGCCAGAATCTTTTGACTTGGTAAGTGTGTAGAAAAAAATGAATGGATAGAAACATTGCAGAGAAAGGAGAAAAAGCAGGAATTCATCCAGGGAATAATGACTTAGTCTCTTTTTATGAAGTGCGCTGCATGTGTATTTCTGCATTTATTTATGTTGACTACCTCTGCTTTCTTGCGTGCCTCTACGGCCTTCATCAGCATTATATGTTGCCTTCTCCTCTCCCTCTCCTAAAGTATCGAAAAAAGAAGCACATTAAAAGAAGCACACACTGGGCTTACAGGATTAAAGGGAAACTAAATTTAGTATGTAATAATTTCAAAATTTGATGCGGCTAATTTAAGAGGCACCATACTTGAGCAAACACAGGACAATGCTTCACATGTATACACTTTCACATGTATGGTGGAAGCATACGTGAAGAGTACAGTAGTACGATGGCAATCAAAAAAGCAACACAGAGATGCAATACAAAGTAGATGTGATGACAGGCTCAAAAAAGAGAAGCAGCTGGAATCGGTGACGGCGCCTCTAAACTAAAGCTGACGCAACAAAAGCAACAAAATTCTGGTTGCCAGTCTTGATTTTTCACAATCCAAATATAAAATTGTCATTCACTGCTACTGTTTTTGTTGAACATAGAAATCTCATAACATTTGGCAAGGGGATGACGAATGTGAAGGGATAGTAAAATCAACCAGAGCAGTTCCACCTCAGTGGTTTTGGCAGCTTAAGCATTAACACAGTATGTGACTGCTGCCGAGAATGAGGATATCTGTGTTGTTCTTTGGTGCATGATACAAGACCGACTGCAAAAGGGCACAGGAATCACTGGTGACTGACTATCATTTCATTTGATCTCTTTAGGTTTCCTGCACCACCATATCAGGCTTTCTGTTCTCTCTGTTATCCGCCAGAAAGACACAATTGAGACTATCGGGGCTTGCCAAGGCCATTTCTAACACACTGTGACTAAAATGTGTTGGTTTTAAGGCTGGTTGTTTGGCATTCTGCAATTTTTTTTAATGTCCTCATTGGTTTGATTTAAAAGAACAAGGTTTTTCTAAGCTTTCAAAGTAATCAAAAACAATCAAGGTGTGGAGGGACATGTTGATAATAAATCACATTAATAAATCAAAAGTAATACAACTGGCTGTGACCACTATAAACGCTTGTCTATATTCTCCCTTCACTGTGCTAACAAAGACAAACTGGGTTGAGAGTAATCCTCTCAGGCCACTGTAGTAAAAATAAAACAGACCTGAAAAGCAGACCTGTGGATTCAGCTGTGACTAAATGAGTGAGAAGGACTAGAAGCAAGACCGTCAGGCCAAAATAAAATGCTACACAGAAACAAATTTGTCAGCATGGTGGAACTGTTAGTGTTGTTCTACATTTTCTGTGATCTATTTTTAAACCTTGTTGTTAGACTAGAAAAATGCACTTCTTTAAAATATCTACACCATGAAGACAAAATGATTCTCAGTAGCTGTTTTCATTCTTTGTGCAGAGTATAGGAACAGTGAATGACAGAGAGGCTGGGATGGGGACAGGTTAAAGTCCAGCACTCTGTGGACTGCAGAACAGATGCACGGACAAACAGGCACAAGCTCAATGTCCGGGCCAAAATTATCAAGCACTCATGGGTAACACAGGCTATTCCAATACAACAGTTAGACAATGTATGTGATGGATGGAAACTCCTCGAGTGCACTTTCAGACAGTGAGTGTGGATTGTCTAGCAGTCTTTGCAATGCATTCTGAGTAGAAGGGAGAATGGGGGAGGGGGACAGAAGCTGCCTGGCCACCATGGCAGGGTCAGCTGTCCCTCAGGACGAGCAGATGGAGGCAGCATACTGACTCTTTTTTTCTCTTTTGTTGGTTTTGCTGGAAAGCCATGCAGAAGAATGTAGTATGACAGCAGCCAGTGCTACACTTAATGCATTGCTATGACAACCATAACACAACCAGTTACACGATGCAGGTGTTAGATGTACAAAAATAAACATACCCATACCATATCTAGTCTATGCCTCTCCAACTCCTGGCAGAGAGAGTTGGCAAAATATTAAGGAACAGAAATAATATCCAAAACCAATAAGCACTGGTTTTAATAAGAGAAAATAGTCAAGAATTTAAATAAAAAGCTATTTGGTAATTAATTACATTTGAAATATTTCACACATAGATGCACAAATACACTCATACGAACACACCAGCACATTTATATACTAGTGAAGTCTGAAAAATGCTTTTAGCTGTACTAACACATTCAAGTGACAGAAAAAGTTGGTGGGAATGCCTACCTGGTGTTTGAGAATCTCTGCCTGCTGCCTACGCAATTCCTTCTCCTGGTAGGGAAGAAAGAGAAGGGACAATACAGGAGATCAGTACATTTCTATCGTGTCAATATTACATATGAAATCCCTGCAGACAGGTTGAATTTCACGCTGTTTCAAAAAGCCACTCCATTGTGACTACTTTTACTACACTGTAACTTAAAACGACATGAATTCATAATTGACATTGTTGTATTTCTACACCTGTTTCATTTAAAACACACACAGACCTTAATGCGTTTCTCAGCTTCCAGTATTTTGGCATTGGCCGCCTCTTGCTTCTTTTTCAATTTGGCCTGTAAATAAACAATCATGTCAAGACTCACACAGACAGACATGTATCAATCAGCTGTGGATGAGGTCTGCATCGCACTTTAACTGATTATGTGCAGTTTCCCTGCTTGAGCAAAGATTTTCTGCTTAAGCTGAATGCCAGTGAAATTTGTAAAACACAGCAAATGAATAATGTATCTCTTTAACACCTAATTGTGAATATGTAGAAGCCTCCTGTTAAGAGGGGCTTGTCAACCGTGTCAACTTAAAATTGATTTAGTCCCACTAAAACACTTTGAAGCCTCTGCTCTGTGAGTGTGCGTGCCTGCACAAAAATGTTAGTGAGTATATGTGTTTTATGTGTCATTGCATGTGTGTTTGTGTGCGTTGAAAGCAGAGCCTTTTTTTCTTCGACCCACTTATGCTAAACTACAACCGTTGTCTGATGTTAAAAAAAAAGTCTTTTCTGTCCAATTTAAATAAGGTCTGGAGAGGCAGCAACAGCCATTTTAATATTCAACACCCGTCAACCAAGACCAATTTAGCATTAGTTCCATGTGGAATTATGCCTAAGAAGACGCAACTTCCTCCAATGCATGCTGCTGTTCAGTAATGAGCTTTAGGAAGATTAAAACACTATAGACTGTGGGGCTGAATCTATCCAGGAATGTTCTGCTTAATCAGAGGTGCTGTTGGATCAGATTTGGTACCTCTAAAATCTGCTGCGCCCTGAGTTCCTTTTCCAACCGAATTTGCTGAATGCGCTTGATCTTTTCCTGTATATTAATAAAGAGAATAAAAATAATCAAAATAAATTCAAAAACTAATTTAGACATCAGAAACCAGCCAGAGATTTTAAAAAAAATCCCTTTACAACCACATTAGTTGTTGTGGAAGGCCACAATACATTGGTATAAAAGTAATAATGTAATGAAAAATCAAGGTCCAGAGGTTTAAAAGAAAATTCAGCATTTTTTGCAGTGAGCATAGGGACATTTGACACGTAGATAAAGGAGTAAGAGATACGTCAGCATATACAGTAGCTCATGTTGAAGTAGACCCACCTGCTGCTTCAGAATCTTAATTTGTTCTTTCTGTTTCCTTCTCTCTTCAGCTGCCATGATAGCTGCAAAAACCAATTAAATTGCTTGTTAGTCAACAGAACTGCAGTAGCACCACCACCAGCATATGTGTCAGGAATGCAGCTTTGACAAGACTGTTTACACAAGAAATTGATGACTAGAGACCAAGGACAGCTATGACAAATCAGAAAAACACTTCTGTTACAGCATTAACCACCATGAAGGCAATGACTGGAATTTGAGAAGGGAATGCAGTACTTCACTCAGATATGAAGATAGATAGTTCACAATTCTGATCAAATATGTGCTGAGGATCTTAGTATCCATAATGGACATCAGGTAGCGTCTCCGACTTGAACTAAACGCTACGAATGTAATGTGATGTCGTGGAAGAACTATTGATTACACACATTAACATATCGTGTCAGGATTTGGTCTTTCATTTAAGTAGTAAACAATATTAGTGTTTTTATTCCACTGCTCATCTTTTATTCTCGGAGTAATAAAAAAGAAACATGTTTCAAACCAAAGGCTCAGCAGACTTAAGATTAAAGCAGAAAGAAGATTAAAGCTTCTGCTTTAAAGAACATAAATATGTACATGGACACATTTTGGTGGCCCAGCGCACCCAGAGGCCCTTGTCCATAAAGCTCAGTGTGGTTTGAATTGGACAACTGTCCAGAAAAAGTACAAAACATCATACATTTTATGTTCATCTTAAAATAGGTATACCTTGTTGCTTTCGAGCCTCTTTGGCTGCACGTGCCATTGCCTGCTTTTCCAGTTTCCTCATCAGCTTCATCTGGGCAGCCTGCCGGGCTATTTCTGCACAGAGGCAATTGTCAAGGAGCAATTTAAGCACAATATCTAAATGGTAGTGCCTTTTGATTTACTGTGTTTGACTGGGATAATTCACTTAAGTTTGTGCAATTTGGGACACCGATTTCTCCATGTGAGCTACTATTTTATAATGCGTAAAACTCTCCAATAGCATTTTGAAAAGGGTTACACAAACTACTTCTGTAAAGCTGAACCACTTCAACAGAATGGTATTAAGCCATACAAAATTGTGACATCAGAAAAACACAATAACAAAGCTCGATTACTTAAGAGTTGTGATTCATGGAGGTTTCGACAACAAAAAAACACAGAAGGTAGTTTGACCCCACCATCAAGTGTAATGGACAAAGCAATTCAAAACCATATCAAAACCATTTAAACTGCAACCTTTTCATTGGCAACACCACAACTTATCAAAAACTGATCCCTGATCATATTTGAGCACCGACCTTGAGCCTCTAGTTTGCGCAGAAGTTTGACTTCACTTGGGGTTGGACCCTCAGGTACCAGTGGATTGCCCACATTCGGTGGTCGACCTTTTCTCCGTCGACTACCTTTGGCGTTGTCGCCCATTAACTGCCGCTCAGAATTAGGGGGACGACCCCTACGGCCTTCCATAGCTAAAATACGAGGAATGACTTCTTCTTCCTTCAATAAGCTCCACTGCAAACCCTACAAAAGAAACACAAAAAAATGACAGGTCGGGAAGGCGAGCAAACAATGGAGACCATATTGACTTACATCATATGATGTGACAAAGGAACAGTTTAATCAATAGCTTTGTGGTTGATGTTCTGTTTCAAATGATGTATCACTAAGCTAAACAATGCATTAAATAGGATTAAACTGATCTGTCATTCATCATCTGGAATATCTCTTTCCTCTCAGTGATTGTGGTTTTAAGCTTAAACTTATCTCTACTCTGCTTCCCTTCAGATCTACCAAAAATCATTGTTATTTATCACTATGTATCATAGACATATGACTTGGCATATACTGTATCACTGGCCACCTGTGGAAGTAATGTTATTATTACATGTTTTTTCATGCACAGTGAAATGTCTATGAACTAGGACTAGTAAGATTTTGGCTTGAATCCCTTCAATGCCCTGTCAGTGACTGCTGCATGAAGCTTTGCTTGCCACTAGATGAAAAGATGAATGGGGATCAGGGTGAGAGAGAGAGATGAAAGGCAGTCACCTGGGGTCCTTCTCTGGCTTCATAGAAGTCACCAACCCTTATCTTTGCACTGAAGCTAAAATTATCACGAGTGATGCCACTTATTCCATTTCTGGATAGATACTACAGAAGAGAAAATAATAATGCCGTTGGTTTAGGAAGAAAAATGCGAAATTAGCGACATTAAAAAGCAACTGGGAGTGACTATATTGAAGAGAGTGAAGCTACAGTGAGCATCTGTGCATTGTCTAATCATAAAAGCCAGGGGATATAAAAAGAGCAGAAGCTCTTGGAGGAGAAAACGGTTCTAACCTTGGGGTGCACACTTCAAGCCCTTAACTATTTAACTGTGGTAGTACAAAGCTTTCAAGTCTCTGGCAGTGACTGAATAGTACACATTATTTGACCGCACTACAATGACAATAGCTAGTGGAGCGTCTGATGAATTGAAAAAGATTTGAAACTAAAATGTGGGCCAAAACTGTGCACCCCAACACTAACAAAGTCTGGATGGGAGAGAAAGTGAGAAAAGTAGTGAATCTAGGAATATCATCTCTGATCACTAGGGTGGGGTGGGGTGATTGCAGCAGGAGTGACACAATAATAAACAAATCTGACACATAAGCAGTGGTTTGAGCAGTGTGAATGAGCAGTGTTACAGTAAAAAACTAGGAAAAAAAAGCACTCGGAGAATACAGACCTCTGCCAAGCAGCAAATTTATCCACATACAGTGACACGCCAATTGTACTGTACTATAGGCAGCAGTAATAAAGGTTTAATAAAAGTTGCTTTATGACCACTATTTTTAATATGACAAATTTAGTTTTGATCTTTGAAAGAACAGATATCAAAATCCCTTAGAAATACGGAACATCACCTAAATTTAATGAGCTCTTCCTTGGCCCATTATCATCATTTACTGAAAATTTTAAATCTGTTGCTAACTTTTTGAATTATTTTGTAGTCAAATTCCAGCTGTCACATAACCTTGGCGGAGGTAATTAAGTAACAATAATGAATTTTGAATGACGTTACTCAAAATAAGCCAACTGTAGTCCTGGATGAAATTTCCACTGCTCATTTGTAAGCATCAAAGCATTTGCTTCTGCATCATGCATGTATACTAAACTGCAGCACTGCAAGGCTGTGGTACCTTCATTACATCTGGGTACTGCCTTAGTTTCTTGCCACAAGGGGCATAGTAAGCCACCTCGCCCTGCGGCCGCCCTGCCACCGTTTTGATTCTTGTTTCTCTCCGCCACCTGGGATTTAAAAAATATAGAAAAGATGTAAGTGTTGCTCAGAGATTGTACATATATTCCATGTTACACAAATTACAAAAAAGAAACTTCCTATACATACCCCAACTCCAGAGGCATCATTAACTCCTTTTCATCCATGACTCTTTTCCTCTTCCCTAAGCCTGTGAAGAAAGAGTTCATCAATCATACCACACACGGTATGACATGACACTTCTTGTGTCTTCTTCAGCAGCATTCATGACCCCTGGATTTAGCCATTTACTGTATGTGAACTCAAATTCATAATCACCCCCTGGTTCAGGAAATGAAATACACACGTTGCTTAAAACAGCTGTTTCTGAAAAATGGCTAGTATGCAGGGCGTGGTTAGCAAGATGAGCAAAATAACATTACCTTTTATATTTCATCAGTGGAAAAAGCATGATAGGAAAAACCGGAATGTCTGTTTCGAAGACTCTTGGCAAGCTCCATGTCTGTTTTATCTTACATGAGTTTTTTTTTCTATGTTGAAATAGGGTGGAAATGAATCTCACTGCTTTGCCAAACAAGTTGTCAGAGCATGTACCTACAAGACCTGAGAGCACGGGTAAGGCTATGTAAACCAACTTCCACATACTGTACCTTTCTCCATAACTTAACAGTAAAGACTTTAGATAAGCTTGTGCATATTTTGAGCCTTTAATGGTAGACTCTTCCAAAACATATCACAAATAAATTAAGTCAAATTATTAAAACCTAATTTCTTACATCACATCATGACTTTGAGACACATTACCTAATGGGGAGGCTAGGCTGTAAGAGGATGAGCCTGGAGAGCTTTGATAGACCAAGGCACTGGAGCTGGACACAATGGTGGGACTTTTGATGACCTGTAGATTTAGTGGAGAGCAGCTGGTAGAGGTGTGATTGGCTGAGGTGTTCAGTAGTTCTGGACCTTTGGTTAGCCGGTGGGGAGTCATCTCCTTTTTAGATGATCCAGACGGCAGCAGCTTTAACTCCTTCACTTTCTTCCCCGAAATGTCACTGTCTGAGTTGCTGTCAGACTCTAAGTTCCAGAAATTAAAGTGAATAGTGAGAATATTGTTCTAATAAAGGAAACATTACAATTAAACCAGACAAAGAGGCAAATAAAGGAATAATCACTCTATCTAAATTTGTACTGTATATTTCAAACACTGCTGACCTTCAGCATTCATTTCTAAAGCTAAAAATGTTATCTGATAATAATGTTTCATAAACAGATCATTATTTCATTGTTAGGGCTGCAATGGTGAAAACAGAGCCAAATTAAAAAATTAAGTGTTTAGTTTATCTGCAGCCCTTAGTGGGCTGTGCCCGAGATTTCAAAACATTAAGGCCTACATTTCTGTTTATTTTTAAGAGAGGTTGTACTGAAAAACTGGAAGGAAAACCTCTTTAGTATTAGGTTATTTTTTAATAAAAATGTTAACAATTGCTCCCGGCAAATTAGATTTCTACAAGGCTAATTACAATTGCCAAACCAGTCTTTATCTCCTTATGTGTAGTTTAATTCAATTTTAAAAACTTATTAGAGTTGACATTTCGGCACTGACTTTGAAACAACAAAACCCAGCAGCCTTACTATTTTTTGTATAATTATTCAGAGAATATTACGTTTTGTGCAACAGTCATGCTACAGCCATTAAGTTCTATTATATTTGCCTTCATTACACAATATATGATACTGTGAAGATTCTCAGAAAACAGCAGACATCAATTGATAAAGTACAAAGTACAGCACAGTGCAGGACAATTCTAGAATTCAGGAATTAATTCCTAATTTAGGAATTTTAAAGCATGGATTTAATAATTTGATTTTTTTATTTAATTTTTATTTTCTTGATACCATGTACTAACCTGAGAGACTATCATCAGTGTCTTCTTCATCTTCCTCCTCTTCCTCCAGGTCATCGTCATCATCGTCGTCGTCGTCATCTACTGAGTCGTCAGATTCCTTGTTAGCAGGGAGACCAGCTGTGGGGTTACAAGTCCCAGGAATCCCCACTCCAGGAATTCCAACTCCAGGGATACTGACTCCAGGAATCCCAACTCCAGACTCTCCTCCACGAAACAAATTGACTGGAGACTGTACCAAGTGGTTCTGAGCAAAGCCCTTCCATGAAGCTAAAGGGTCTGTTTGTCCCAACCCCACTGTCTGTCCCTTACTCTTGGGGGTCTTGTTCTTTCTGGATCCATGACCTGTGGCTTGGGGTGAGGTAGTGGGGGGCTGTGACAGAGTCCCAGCCTGGGTCGTTGCTTGGGTCCTGCTGGCCCCTGTGCTTAAATTGACAGGCATTGACCCAGCATCAGAGTCGCACTGAGGTGACTTGCCTTGCGAGGCCAAGTCTTTGCGAGGTTTGGTGATGAGGGCCAAAGGTGCATCCTGAGTGGTGCTTTGGATGACTCCATTAGGGTGGTGAGGTTCAGGGAGCCCCAGGAGGGCACTCGAAAGGAAGAGGTTGGAGTGATTGTTCTGGGGAGGCGTAGGCTGAGCGGGTGGCAATGGCGATGAAGACAATGATGTCCTCTTGGGAGACTTGTTTGGCCCCTGCTGCTGCTTCTTCAGCTCAGATGGGAACGTCTGCCCTTGGGACATGAGAATCTGGAAAGCAAGAAGGAGGAGAGAGAAAGAGTAGGAGTGGCAGGGAGTAAAAGTAGGGGAGGGAGAAAGAGAATGGGAGGCACAAAGAAAAATTAGAGAAGAAAGGGGACAAAGTACAGTTGCTCCAGCTGTCAGTTCTAATCAGTGTTGATTGTTTGAGCAGGTGACAAAACTACAATGCTGAAAAGTGGTACAGTCAACTGTGTCTAAGCTTCTTCCTGAGAAACTGAAAGAGCATTAATGCAATAACCAGAGGCATTGTATTCTGCCAAATGCACAAAAAGAGACACTACAGATCAGTCTGCAAATGTAATTACTTTGTCTGCAGATTTGAACATCTCCGTCACCATTAGTATAATACAACCTGTTTGTCTCTTTTAACATTGATTGCAAGTTTGGTTCGAGCTGTTTTATGCAAAGGCTGGCTAGACTTGACATTGTAGATTAAACTGGGTGCAATATGAAGTGAAAATAATCAATTTCACAGATCATGAAATACAGTAACGGAGCTTAAACCACAGGGGGAATTTAGATGGTAGTAAACTTCCCTTTAATGGTAAAATAGAAAAGGGGAAATGATTTTTGTCCGTTTTTTACAGAATACGCTAATCAATGTATTTTTCCAATTGATTCTTTTTATATTTTATAATATTACTTCCAAAATGAGCAATATCAGAAGAATTATATCCAGTTAAACAAAATGTACGTTCTTTCTGATGCCAACAACAAATCTTGCCTTAAATAACTAAATGGCTTTATGACTGATAAAGACGACCCCTATATAAGGCAAATTCTGTATTTTTGGCATTCGGTGCAATAATGGATGTTTCAAAAATAACATCGTTGTGATAAATTACCTGTTTGAGCCTGAACTCATTGATCTGTGCAAGTGAGGCTTCTAACTGTTTCCTCTTGTTGGGTTTTCCAGGGCCAGCAGTAGTATGTTGAGATGGCTTCACCGAGGGCTTTTGGGAACTTGTCACTGATGAGGTCAAACCAAATGGGTTTGGGGAGGTAGATGGTGGGAGAGTTGAGCGAGGTGGGGAGGGGACAGAGAGAGGCTTAGGGGAAGAGCAAAGAGAGAGGGGTAGGTGCTGCGGAGAAGATGATGGCAGTAGTTTGGGCAGTTTGGGGGACGCAGTGCTGGAGAGTGCCTTTGGAGATGTTGTAAGGGCTATGGGGGAGGAAGTAGGTGAAAGCTCCCTACGTGTTTGTGTAAGGAGTGCAAGTGGTTTTGAGTTAGCAGCCAGGCCAGTGGACTGGATCACACTGAAGTGTTGAGGTGGACCCTCTGTCCTGGACCTGTACTGGGTCATTGGTGATGACTGGGACAGTGCAGGAGGAGAGGCAGCGCAAGGTATGGGCACAAGAGTGGGTGGGTTTGAGGGAATCTTCTTCTCCCGGGCATCTCCATAATGTGATCTTTCAATCTTTGAAGTTCTATTGCCTTGTAACAAAACCTGACGATCATATATAATAACCTAAATGAGCAAGGATTTATTTCAAATCGACACCATGTTTCTTTCATTATTTCCTATTCCTTCTTACCTTTGATTTCTTTTTTGCCCGCTTCTCAGAGTCTGACAATTCAGTCTGTTTGTCTTCGTCCTCGTCATCCTCATCCTCATCATCTTCATCATCCTCTGCCAGGTCTTCCAGATCACTGCTAAGGGACCCATCACTTGAGCTGTCTGAGGATGTGCCAGATTCACTGTGGCTTGCCCCAGAGGTGTCTGTCGGCTTCTTTTGTGACTTCTGATGTGAGAGAAAGACAAATTATGGATACATTTTTGTTTATAATTGTTTATAATTTTTAATTTGTCCATATTGTGTAACTAAGGAAGAATTCAAGTCAGAGAACTGGCCTTCTCTTTAGTTTTTTGGATTGGCTTTTCCATCGCCTCCACAGGACTGGTTTCAGTAGGGATGTGATGACTGTTAGAGGAGTCTGGACTTTTAGCAGGTTTGGTCGATGCCTGAACTGGAGCAGAACTGGCAGGAAAACTCCCTGATAGTGTGGTGGGAGGGAAGGCCCCACTTCCATTCACTGCACCATTCACTCCTAATAAAAAACACAAAACAGACTGATTGGCTCTTATCCCACTGTCCTCAAGTCAGACTTTACTACATTAGCGTACAAAATGTATTATGTTTCATTCTGCAGTTAGTTCATAAAAGGCATAAAAGGCTGGTATCCTATCAAACAAGCTACATCAGCAAGGTAAAAGGTCAGTATGTGCAGGTAACAAAAAACAAGTTTAACTCTTACCTTTAGGTGGGGCATGGCTATTTTTGCCCGGCATCCTGATTTGAACAGGGCTGGCGCTGTGGTTCGGCTGAATATGAGGGAAGAACGGAGGAAAGCCAATGAAGGAGGGAAGAAAGGCAGCAGCACCTCGTCCATGGGCTTCAGCAGCCCGCCACCACTCTGTGCAAGATAGAGGAGAAGAGAAGATGCAGGATTAAAGATGAAACCAAGTGCTGGCAAAGCAACCGTATCTCCATCTTACCAGAAAGGGCTCCAAGCTGAGGATGGGCAGCCAAAGCAGCTGACATGCCCAGGGACCCTAGGCCTCCAAACTCAGGCCTGCTTGCTCCAGCAGAGTAGATGGCTCCGAAGGCTGGGTGGTTGACAAGAGGGAAGGCACTTGACAATGTGGAGCCAATGAAGGGCTGCTCTCCTGCGGCTCCAAACAGACGGCCTGGAAACAGACACATAGTTCATGTTTTCAGTTTTCAAATCCTTGATTTATTTGGCCTTTCATATATTACAGCATAGTCATTTAATGGCCACATATCACAGGATTTTACAAAATGCAGTTCAGACAAGTGGTGACTTTTCTTTTCACTCTATTGTCTAACTGGATTTCTAAGTGTTTGTTTTTCCACTAAAACACTTTTTCCTGTGTTTGGTATATGCCTAGAATGAAAAGTAGTTGTTGTGCCTTCAACACAACTCTTAATGGTTGTAGGTTTATCCATAATTTAATATTCCTAATTAATATTAATCTTAAACAGCTTTGAAGATGTTTTCTATAAACCTGATGACACAAAAAATAACCTGTTACTTAAAGAATTACCTTAATCTTCAGTTCTGAAAGTGTAGCTGCTACCTAACTTTAAAAGCCAACTTTACTGTTTATAACCAAGTTCACTGATTTTAGTGTACCATAATGTTTATTTCTGTACAATGAAACATGCCTTTGTTTTCAGTGTCAGAACATTCTGGACCGTGACAAAGACATTCTCAGTGAGGAAAGTGTGTTTGTAAAAAGGCATAAAAAGCTAACCTCCTTCAATCCTTTTGGCATTCAATTTCAGCACAGAAGAATACTTCATCAACATCATCATCATCTAGCATTTTCCTGAGCACAATCATTTCTGGCAAGGGCGACTGCCACAAATTACCTCCTCCCAGAGTCAGATGCAATTTGGTGTGAGCATATTTCATGCAAATTCAATTTCTATTCCAGAAAAGGAGAGCAGGCCTGTCTGATGCCTCTGCATAAGCCAGGTAATACATGGGCAAAAAAGTGATGACGGAAGAAAAGGAAAATGTTGTACATAGTGCAGATGAAAATGTCAAACCACTATACACCTGCAACATCCACCCAAGTGTAAGACCGACACAGGGGCTCAGTTTGTCTACGGGAATACAGTTTAAAATCTAATTATATATAGGTATAATAAAGTCAGTTATAGTGTGAGTGGCCCATATTGCTGATCAAACAGTAAGACTGTGAATGAACATCATTCTACACATGCCTCTTGATTAGTTTTGCAAGGTGAAAATGAAAGGGTTTTAGTCGTGTCTCCTCAGTTCCCTCAGTGAGTATCCATTTTTCTGTTGTTCCAAGGCCTCTTTTTACCATGAAACAGGAAAATATGCCTATTGAATGTCATTAGAATATGCTGAATATGTAAAGGCTGCCTTGCCCGCGTCAGCTAGAGGATACAAAGATAAACGACTGCAACGCAACCCCCAGAATGGCCAGCAACAGCATTCACTGCTGCCTTGGGTGTCCACCTCTCCCTCACATAAGTATTTCCTTTCTCGGCAAAGCAAAATGCCTTCTTAATATTAATACTGGCTTCCTGAAGGCAAATAATTAAATCTAAAAACATAAAGTGAGGAGGAAGCACAGGAAACACATATACCTCGGATTACCTTCTTTCTGTTCCTCTCTCTGCATGTGTCTCTCACTCTCCTACTCCTGCGCCTTCTTTCACATTCTGTTTCAATCCCTCCTCTACTCTGACAAACTGCACCGCCTGCTTTTTTCATGTTTGGATGCTGCCGAAGAGGGATTAATTTGTTGTTTGTTGCAGTCAATCAAATTTCCACAGACAGATTTAAGTTAATTGCATCCGTGAGTTGATCCCAGAAGAAGACAGTGCTACAAGCGGTGATCAGCTTTTATTCTCCAAGTGATATCCTCATCAATGACATGCACACACACAGTGTGTGTCCTATTTTATATTTCATTTCAAGTGATTTTGGCACATCTACAAAATATATTTAACTCCTGCTGAGTTTGTGATGCCAGTATATCTCTGCCAAATGTAATTGATGTTAAATGATTACCTTTATGCTTCCTTTATGCTCCGATACCTGAATATATGCATTGCTCTCATGCATAAATGAATGTAAAATATAAATAAATATGAAATAAATGAGGCTGACCAAAGAACAAACAGGCCAGTGTTGCCTAGAACATGCAGTACATCAGCCCTGCCTCTTAGTATTTCATCTAAGAGGCAGGGCTTGGTCCAAAATTGCTTATCTTGAAAATCTGAACACACGTAAAGGCACGGAGGGATAAGACGGATGTATAATACATAAGGAGAAGATGCTCTTAACAGTTTCTTCTTTAGGGCAACACTGATAAAATGGAAAATAAAACAAGAGACTTTATTTTGCTCTTCTTTTTGTAACTGAGAAAAGACAACAAACTGCGAAAGCAGGATGTGCTCTTCACTGTTTCATAAAAGCTTGGATTGTGCCTTTGTGTGTGTATGTGCATGTGTGAGAGAGAAAACCTTTAAACAAAACATTTTTTTTAAAAAAAGGAACTATGAAAGTGAGCAATTGATTTGGTTTCACAGGGGATGTTTGAGAAACACACACAGATACAGGTACACATACACTCTCTCGAATGAGAAACACACATGGTCTTTTTGTCTAATATATAGAAAGGTAGCTTGATCCTGGCTATAGGACAGGGCTGACCAGACACTGAGTGGCTGACAAATGTTAAATCATGCAGGCAGAGGCGCTCTCGGACTCGCTCACTCTCTTTCTTTCTCTGTCTCTCACACACAAACACACACACACACACGTGCACGCACGCACGCAAGCATGCATGCACAGTGTCGTGCTGAGCTTGACACTGAGGCAGCTGGAGCCAGAGAGCTGAAGGTTGTCAGGAGACATGGCAAAGCATGTGTGTTTTTCTCACACAAAAGAGCCCCCTAATTGTTTGGGATTCATTAATGCAGAAGCTTTTCAATTGCAACCCAAGCTGTCAGGGAAAAAAAATCTTTGTAGTTAGAAGATGAGGTGTATTCACACAGGCTAGAAAATAACTGTATAATTAATACTGGAGGAAACTCATTTTTCATGGTAAAGAAATGAGGAGGACGCTGAATGCTATCAAGACATGAAAGTGACCATATTTGAGTCTTGTGTTATGGAAAGTGTGTGTGCTTGTATCTTCTTCCTCTGTGAGCACAGCTTTTGACAGGCAGATGATCGACGAAGAAAGAAAAGGTGCTTCTTACCAGAGGTGCTGAGGGTGGATCCCAGTGTTGAAGGGCTCGGGGCCAGGCTACTCTTAGGATGAGGAGCGGGGGACGATGAAGAAGAGGAGGAAGAGGAGGAGGATGAAGAGGCCGCAGGGGAGGAGGTGCGAGCAGCAGACAGGGTGGGCGCAGGGGAGGCCAGCCGCTCTCCAGACTCCATATCTGTCAAACACAATCCAATCAGCAGGGTTACAATAGCAAAGCACACCCATCCGTACACTTGCAAACACACATGCTTAAACACACACACACAGACGCACACACACCAATGAATACTGTCACACCTACACAGCATGTTCTAGCAAATGCATGTGCACACACACATCTTCTGACACTTTTGCTTTCACATCTCACTTCCCCTGAACAATATTTCTATTTAGCCATGCTCACTGGCTCCCGTGCCACCATTGATTCTATAAGAGGTAAAAAGGAGGCATCTTTAAAGGTTTTGAAAGTAGAAGACAAGGCAAGTTTTTGAGTTGTGCTTTCAAAAAAAAAAAAAAAAGCCTTAGAGTTGTGTTGTGCAACAAGAGCTGTTCTGCACAGAGCTCACTTAGCCGATGTTGATGTGGGATTTTTGGACTGGCACAGATAGCAAAACAACAACAATGGAACCAAAATAGGCATTTCTTTTCTGTCATCCCCTCTTCCTGAGACACACAAGGTAAAATCTGCCATCAAACTCACATGTAAGCCACATTTGGCGAACAGGATGCGTTCACACTCTCTTGATAAAAAGGCCTGTCATTTCAATTTAAGAGCTCTTTGAGGCCGTTAAAGACGACATTGCTCTGCGTCCTTTCAGTTGGAAATAGAAGTAAACAAAGAGGCTTTTAAATGATGGTTGCATTAACCAGCACAACAACTTTCCATTATCAGTCAAACAGTCATCACGCCAGCCATTATCAGCCCAAAACAACATCAGATATATTTGATCATCCTGCAACCATATTTTTGGGGGTTTTGTTTTGGTTGTTGTTTAACTTAAATTCCACACTGTTTACAAAAAAGGTGCACAAACACAGTGCCCACACTATTAACTCTACTAGTTTCAAAGCGTGCATATTTGTGCACACGTGAATACACAGTTCACAGGGTTCAACCACACAGCAAACACACAAAAACAGACACAAAATCACGTCCCTGTCTATCACATCCACCTGACTCTTTTTCTCTCTCTTCTTCTCTGCCTGACACTAATCCAGGACAGAAAATCCCCTTCAAAAGCACAGTTTGCAGATTGTGTTTTACAGGCAGGCTTTGTTATTGTGTCATTACACATAAACATTCTCTGCCTCCATCTCTTTTTCCTTCCCTCTCTCCTGCCACCCCTCCACCACCCTCCCTCCCTCCCTCCCTCGCTCCTCTGCAGTGGGAGCAGAGCCACTGATTAAATCTCTGAGACAAAAGCTGCTATCCTCTGAATATCAAGTATCAGCCTTTCGCCAGGAGCAACACTGACAAGAGAGAGGGAGAGTGGGAGAGGGAGAGGCGAGGATGACAAGAAAACCTGCTGCAGTCCGCGGGGAGGAGGCTGGTGTGCCATCGGACAGCCATGACTGCTACTGCTGCATTGAAAAGATGGTGGTTGTGTAATTACTAGGAAGGTCAAAGGTCCTTTGAGAGGCCTCTCGTGCAAGGTGACAGGATTTGGGTGAAGGGAACAAATTATCAATCCAAAGAGGAGATAAATTAATCTTTCACACACGTATATTCTTTTTTTTTTTTTTTTACATTTTTAGCTCGGTATCTGAAGAGTTTTATCAATCCTTGACGGTAAATGGTTGTCACACTTTGTGCTCCATCACTCTGACTGTCACCCTTTAAATGTCATGTTAGGGTGGAGAAAAAAGGAATCCTTCAGTTGACAAAGAGAGCACAGGTTTTCTTTCTCGTGGTTGTACCAGGGAAAATGTAAGTATCATTAGAAGTGTGATGAAAATGCAAAGAAGCTGTGGCCCTTCGTAATTATCATAATGCACGTGAAAACAAAAGGCTTGTGTCTCTGAGGACGAGCCAGCTTATGTGGTGTCAGCTGGTAAGTGAAGCGGCTCATTCCCTACCTTTTCAGAGAAGACATACTGAGAAAGAAGGACAGAATACAGCTAGAAAAAATGATGGGGAGAAGAGATAAGCGAGATAATGCAGTCTGATTTTGTTGTGGGAAAAAGATGTGAAAGGATAGAAGAGAAGAGGATGAAAGACAGGCTTTAAACCATTCCTGTCATTTCTCAATATCTGCACTTAATGTCTCGCCTTGTCAAAACTTGATGATGTGAATAGAATTGATTTCCTCCCTAACAAACAACAAAAAAAGCAATCCCTTCTTTGCAGAGGTGTAAAGCAGACCGATCCTCCCCCTCATCTCTTTTCATCTTGCACATTTTCTCAAAGGGCCTCTTTCTGGGATGAGAGATGGAGGGAGAGAGGACAACTGGGGGAAAATGACTGCAAGGCAAGGCCATCCTCTACCGACAACCACAGACTGATCACTTAGTGCAATTAAAACTAATAACAATAATAAGATTGGGTCCAACAATGTACCACCAAATGCACAGCCACAACAATGATTACAACAATAATGGAGTGCCAAGGTATTTAAGGATCCAATCCTGACTTAATTAAGAGAAATTAAAATGGATTTAGCATCAGAATTAGCTTGATTTTATAGGTAATTAACAGCTACCACAGCGGTGGCATAAGGCAAGCATTATGATCTCTGTGAATTGTTAAATCAATTCCATTTGAACGGCATCGGCCAATCAGCACTGAGCAGTGGAACCAGAAACTGCACGTCTGGTAGATGCACGTAGAGGCAGGATTCATGCTAATGGACAAACTATGATTTATAAAGTGTTTTTCAGTGCTGAATTCAGAGTCTAGTCCCCAAATAGACAACAGCACCCGACTGTCAGTACATGCAGCTAATAGCGGCTGGATGCAGGAGATAGACTAAACAGCACTGTGCCTTTATGACTGCATGTCGCCTTAATATAGGAGCCGTCACATGTTAGTGTCATGTGACGAAAGCCGCACTATTCATAGGGGAGATGGAGTGTGTACATTTGGTGGTGATGTAATGGCCTATGTTGCCTGGAATGTGGCATTACATCACGCATTTGCTTTGCAAGAGTTGTGTGTCTGTGTAACTGGATGTAATGATCTCTGGTACACTCACATATACTAATGGAGGTGTGTTTGCGCGTATGTGTCACGGACTCAAACTACTCAACCCGCTGTGCGTCTCACTTCTGCCCCTTTTCTCCTCACCCCTTCAACACGCAAAACACACACATACACATGCACACAGTAACAGATGGCTGATACTAACTGAGATAATCCGCCAACAGAGTCATCAGCATGGATCAGTGGTAATCAGAGTGTGGACACAATGTCTCTTCTCTAGCCGTAATGGAAGGAGCGCCTGGCGCAAGAGAAAGGAAATGCATTATTCCCCATGATGCCCTGACCCCATTCAAAGACACATGGTGGCTCCCAGCTCTTTCTTTTTCCTCTCACTGAAGCTGACAAAGAACATATCATCGTTGCCTCCACAACATTCATTTTCTCCTCTGGATCTCATTCACCCGGGCTTTTATTTTTGATCTGGGACTGCTATTTAGCTGTATCCTGCTAACAAGAGAAATGTCAACATGAAGCAAGTGTCAATGGGAAGGTTTCTACTGAACTGAACTGAAAAACACTGAATTTGATCAGTGCAACTCAAAAAAAAATCATAAATACATATATAGACACACACTCAATTTTAGGCATGTCAACGTGGTCAAGATATCGGGCTAAGGTTCAAACTGAGCATCAAATATAGCTTTTATTTAAACACATACTGAGAATTGATCACATTACTTAGGTATCCATAAGCTCTTCCCTTGGTTACATGGTAGAATCAAGATGGCTCTTTTCTTCTGTATATTGTTTAAATATAGGTTTCTGAGATAGTAAAACCTATAAATGTTAATGAGGGACCATCTTAGGCACAACATGTACATGTTTGTATCATCCTGAATAAAGCACACATACATTAAGACCCCTTTTCCATCTCCCCGTCATCCCCCCTCCCTGCAAACACAGCAGTAGCCAGGAAATGACATAACCGGGCATCTTAGTGAAAATTATGTGACAACAACCTTTGTCCAGAGTCAAACACCAGCTCAGAGAAAATAATGAAATAGAAAAGGCAGCCCAACACCTGCAGCACCACAAAGTCTACACTGTGAAAGCACAGGACATCAGTATCATTGATAAATTCCCAAATTGCAGATTGATTATTATTAGCATTTTAATTACTAATTTTCTATATCTGTAGAATTTAAGTGCTTTGAAAAAACAAACATGGTCATAGCCAAACATGAAAGGAGAACAGAGCCCCAAGCTTTGAGAGGTCTGTGTAGGTGATAACAACAAGGATGACTTGGACTCCTCCCTCTGCTCCACTCCTGCCCAGTGACAGATGGCAGAGGAGGGCACACAGGGGATGGGCACCATCTCTCGCCCCGCCCTGGCTCTGCTTCTGGCCACAGGTCTTATTACAGCCACACTATTGACTTTAACACTGGATCCTACCACACTAGACCTGCTTAATCCCTGCCAGTGCAAAAGGTAATGATATGGCTCATGCGTTGCGAGTGCTGCATAGAGCACAGTGACAGAGTTTCCAGCTCCCAGTATTCACTGGGCAAAACACGTAGATATCCATGTCGCTGTAAGAGGCTTAGATAGAATATAAAACCAAATGGCATGCCACACACGCTCTGTATATTTTTAAAATGACAAGAAATCAGCTCTTGCAAAATGGTTTATTTGCCTTTTTTGAGCATACTGTAGATGCCAAAGGCTGGAATCAACACCCCTACTCACCATCCGGCTCTGTTGGCTTCCCAGTGACAATAATGTGATTTTGGGACATGGTGATGACTCGGTGGAGGGGAATAGGATAGGCTTGTCACTTGTGTTTGATGTCAAACCTATGTGTGACGGAATAGTGCTACTCAGCTCAAACAGACATAGCATTACGCCCATTTCCAGGCAATAAATAGAAGAGAAGAAGATGGTTGTCATGTGAGTCTGAGTGTCTGCACATATTTGTTACAGATGCCTGTCCACATACACAGAAGTATAACTTAAATTCTAAATAAGGAGTAAACTAAAAGAGAAACAGAATTCTTCATCCCTGATTCACATTCAGATCTGCATCCAGCCAAAGCTAATTATTCTCCCCATGGTAACCTGGCAGGGTCTTCACATCAAAAAATCACAAGTGTGCATCAGGCAATCATCCCTGATGAATCTGCCCTTCTCCCTCTGCTAGCCACTCACATGTGTCTGTCAGTCCCATTGCTCATTACAATTTTTATGCAAACTGAACCAGATCTGGCTGCATGTGTCTTCAAGAGGTTTTAATGACTTTAGAGCAGCATTGGTGGCATACGCCAACATCATCTCAGTGCTCCAGAGTTCTGCAATGCGCATGTGCGCATGCACGTCCACACACATACTCTCTTTCACCACATACATTATAGGCAAGTTAAGTGGTAAACCAATGCCCGCTGAGGTTATTTACCATTTAGATTACAGACTGCAACATTTTACATAGCTCTGCTCCAATTTCTGCAATAGAGTGGCAACATAAAGAACAAAACTGATGACTTGCAAAAGACTTACCCTGAGGCCTTAAACAACTTGTCTCACAGCACAGTACATTCTAACCAAGGCACCTAAAATTCTCCCAAAGCCACAATATTGGTAAAATAAAGCAGCACTAAATCAGCTAACAATCTCAAATTCAAATGTGGACAATTACAACCTGTTTTCCTGATTAACTGTGATTGCTATATAAGGATAGCAGCCAACATTCAGGAAACAAAAAGTCTGGGATATGAAATGCCGTTAGTTATCAAGTCGTATCAAAGGTCTACGGAGGGAATCGGGGTGGGGTTCTGACTGCAGTACTCCAGATATGCATAATGCAAATGATGTGCATGTCAAATCGAAAAACAAACCGACAGTGACAGAACAATGGAGTAGCCGGTGAGAGGCAAGTCTTGCTTCAGTAACAGTTACAGGTTCTTCCATCTATCTCCATGAGAAGATTCCACTTATAGCCGTGTTGTTTTGGTAAAACTTTACATGCTGCTAATAACTGATGTCAATCTGCAAACATGAGAAAATGCAAGCAATCAGTGTGAAGACAGGATCGTCTAATTAATGTTGCGTAAACAACCCAGAAGCCTGGATTCAGGTGAAAATAAGTGACGGGTGGGCTCCCTGCAACGGGCTGGCAACCTGTCCAAAGTGTATTCTTGTCTCTCACCTGGTGACTGTTGAAACATTCTCCACCTTCAGCCCCAATTAGACTTGAGTGACATTCAGCAGAAAACAAGATTGATGGATTATTGTCCGGGTTTTTTTTTTCAAATTTACACTGTATTTGTGGAAGCAATGCTTGATTTTTGTATTTTCAAATGATCAAAGTCAATATTAGCTGCAACTAATTTAAATATTTAAACATTTAAATAGTTCCTGGTTTGTTTTAACGGTCATACATGGTATTAAGTCCACCTCCTGTTTAGCATTAGAGTAAAAGCTACACTACCATACAAGAGTTAGAAGAAGAGGTCAATATTACATTTGTAATTTTTGTTCCAGTCGTACGTAAATCACAACATTTTGGTTTGTTTTGTCTTGGGGACGGAAATGTAAATGTTGCTAAGCTGACTCAACATGCAAATGTTGCCAATATCCCTGCCTAAATGCTGGGTTCATCTCTTCTGCAGCACCTCATGTTAACACTTTCACCAGCCCCATCTCTGCACTCCTTTTCTACGCTTTACCCTTTCAGTGAAATTTAAATGAATAACAACGGCTCCATGATGACTTCATTTTAAGACTCTGGCTTCTGTTGAAAGCCAACAGACAAATCCTAAGTAAAGGTAAACAAGCCTTTAACATCGGCTAGTAAACAGACAACATGTTGGGTGATTACAATGGAAAACAGCACAGTTTTACATGTGTGTTGGAAAACTGACATCAAATGGGGGTATTAAAAGCTATTAAGTCGTTTTAGAACAACAATCTGCCAACAAAAGCTGTGGTGAAAAAAAAAAACCCACCAGTGTTAAACTCAATATGTCAATCATTTGTATCTCTGTTCAAATGGCTTCTTTACTTAATGTTAAAAATGTGAAAATGACTGTCTGGAATAGAACGGTGTCATATTGACAGAAAGGGAGGTAAAGCAGCGGGCATTCAGCCACTCTGTTCTGCTTCACTGCAACACGGGAGGGAGGCCATCGCGGCCACACACGCACGCACGCACGGAAGCTCGAGCTCACGCAGATGTAAAACACACATAAAGGCATTTACACACAGGCAAGCACACACTTGCGCAAATGCACACACCCTGATACTCTCTTCCCACTGCTCCCCCCATGCATCTCTCTCTCCCTCCCTCCCTCCCAAACACACACACACACACACGCACGCACACACTGAGTGCAGCAGGTGAGGTGCCAGCACATCACAGCGCTGCCATTTTTCAGTGTCTTGCTCAGGGAGAAGCGCTCTGACATTTTATGAAGCACTCTGCAGAAATCAGCAGCTTGTAATGGCGGCTGGACTGTCACTCCTTTTTACTATTCACACTCCCTCTATCTGCCTTCCACACGTTGCTTTTAAGATATAATCTTCCTTGATTAGCATAATCTAATCAATTTAACAAAATTGGCTTTTAATTACAAAGTGCAATCTCTTTCTCTGTTTAAGCTTTAAGTGGCTTTTGCACTCATTTGTGAAAAAAAAACTGGAAAAGCAAAACATTAGCTAGAAGTAGGAAAATATTTATAACAACATTGATTTAAGCAAATGATCAAAGTGTCTGAAATGTATAATTATCAGGAAAGATATTTAAACCAAGAGAAACTCTGGTGTAATAATTGGGGCCGATCCCTTCAATACAATCCTTTTTATTGTTTTGACAGCAATTTTATTTGGCAGGATCAAACAGTGGAATGAAATGTGACAAGTGGTGTGTGATGTGTTGGGGTGTGATATTTAAATATCATCTATATTAGCCCTTAAAGGGATCTCTGTTAATATAATTGCACATGCTTACAGGAAAGGCCTCATTATTACTGCATTTTTCATGAAAAGTCAGGGATTTATAATCGTGGTTAACATTTTGACATACTGGTGTGCCTGATGAGTTCTTTCTTGAACAATGATTAACGGTAAAAGACATTCAAAACCACTACTACACGTTACGATTTCGATATTAGCCATTGTGACAATGAAGACATTACAGTTGCTGTTGAGCCTACAGAAGTTTACAAAAGAAGTTGGGCAACCAGCAGCCTGTGGCCTGGCAATCCACAGCAGCCTCAACCAAACTTTGTTCCCTCTAGTTGCACCAAATTTAAAAAAAACACAAAAAAAACCTAGGAATAATATGCCCGGAGGGAAAATGTGATTCAACTTGAAATATGTGGGAAGTGTCAAGGCCAAATCTCTCTGTGTAGGCGATGCTATAAACCCTAAACTAAGCCGATTTCATTAATGTGACATTAGCATTTGTAATGAGAAAAGGGGGAAAGACCCTTGGGACATTTTTGTACTGTTTCAAAAGTCTCAGACGCGCATGCATGCCCACGCACACTCAATAGCATATACTATATATGCAGAAACATGCAATGTAAAGAAACATACAGTACAAGCAAAGCAAATACTTCACACACCTCTGACACAAGATTCACAAAATAGAGTCAAAACAAAGAAAAATGTATTGTTTTACATCATTGTTTATAAAATTCAGGTCAATCCTAACAGGAAAAAACAGTCAAAGCAACTCACTTGTGCATTCATCTTGCCAACACATGGCTGTTGTGTTCCCACATGTGATGCAGGAAGATCCCCTCTCCTTGTCCACACAGCAGTAAAATGTTGCGCTAACCTGACTTGTTTTAGACTCTGCAGCAATGCTGGCAAGGATTTTTATGTTGATTTCTTTCTGGTTACATGATCTGGAAGTGTTTAATTGACTTATATTGAGCAACAGGTTTCTGAATTAGGGCAACTAAATTTAACAACACCACAAGGAGGCATCACTCAAAAGAGGTATTTATTAGAATATTTGCTACTTCTTTATGTGTAAACTAAAGGTCCTTATTTGATCAGAATATGCCTGCATTTAAGTTAAAGGGTATGACATCAAATGGCCCATTTATAAATCTTTCCATGGTCACATAATTGAAACCTCTATTGACTTCTTAAGTTTTGGTTTGAAGTAAAAAAATGTCTTGCTCTGCATTATTTACTACATGACTACATAATTCCACCAGATAAACTGTTCTGCAGTTTTTCTTTAATAATGATCTCAGCTTTAATTACCAGTAGCAATTTGGTTATGCATTTTTTTTATGTATCAGTATTAATTATTTCATTTTAATGCATTTTTTATTTATAGTCATGCCATGGCAAAGCATTAAGAAGAGAACATGAAGCAGACCCTGCACAGATCAGAATGAAGTAATTACTTAGACATGGATAGTTGTAATAAATATTAACTATTTTCTCCCACAGGTCTGTAATTAGTAGTTTTTCTTTTACTTGCGACTTTAATAAAGCATGTAACTAAGAAATCGGTGCTTATTTCTAAATATTTAAGGTCATAAATAAAGGCTGCTGAAATTGTCTTGAACAGCTTCTGATTTATTTCCCTCTCTCTCACTATCACACAGGCAATTCGCTAAGTTTATCTTTTCAAATGACATAATTTGAGGCTGTACATCTGAACATAGATTAAAAATATGGTGTGAAAATTTTACACATGTCCCTTGCAGACAGAATGAAATAAAATCTGAACATCACATCATTAGTAAATAGACTTCACATTGCCATCGTTGCTACTATCACCTTTCTGGTCCTCCAACAGGACATTTTTGCGTCCCTCAGGGCGCAAATGTAGAAAAAGCGGTAAAGTCCCGCAGTGCCTTTAAAGGAGTTTGTCACACCAGCAATGGGCCACTTTGATATGCTTCGGAATATTCGCGAAATAGAGTACCCTTTCCCGTGACACGGCCCTGTTTCCTGTGTCACCCCATGGCTTAAAAGAGATTTCCCTCTTAAAAAATAGAAATTGAGCCTCTCCTGCCGACTGTGGCAGAGCTTGCCTTGATGTTACTGTACTGCAGTCATAGTCCCACTGGTTGAAAACACACACACACACACCACACACACACACACACACACACACACACAAATTCATTGTATTACTTGTTTATTAGAAAGACACCATCGTGACCCACTATTAATTCCTTTAAATTCTAATTCAAAGTCTATGTATAATAGCACTGTTTACAATATATATAACAGGGCTTAAAGAAAAGAAAAATAACTAAGGCTATGCTAATTTGCTGACCATGTTTGGTGTACACCATGTAAACGCCATGATGAGCGGCTCCCTTGATTGGTGAGGCTAAAACTAAAGCCGCCTAGGCCTGTTGTTGATAGCCATGTCTCACCCACTCACTGCCCAAGAGGGAGTCAGGACAGACACCACTGCTCAGAGTCTGTCTGTTCACATACGTAAAACATGGGCTAGGATTACACAGGGCTCAAATGTGACTCATCCTAAGAAGAGTGAGTGGAAGAACAACCCCCTGTTCTTCTGCACAACTTCTGCACACACATGCACACACACATGCACACACACATGCACACACACATGCACACACTGACAGCGATGATGGCAACTTCACAGGCCCAGAGAGCGGACCTTGTGGTTCCATACACCTGCCAGAAACAGATGTTAAGAATAAATCAGAGGGAAGCTCAGGCTGAGGAAAGGCTCACACGGCTGTAACCCCACCAACTCACTATGCAGCACAAACACACATACACACACAATACAGAGCAAACAGCTGCACATGACAACACACGCCGGTGATGAAAGTAGCAATAGCGTGCATAAACCTGACAAACAGACAGAACTTGGTAGTAGGAAAGGAATTTTTTTCGATTTCCATCTACCCCACTTATATTTTTGCGTTTTTATCTCTTTTTTTCTGGTGCTGTGTAACCAATTCCTCCAGAGCTGAGGGCTTTAAGTGAAACTGTTTTGGAAGAGGACGAAATCCTCAAACAGACAAACAAGTCACAACAGGGCTGGAAGCGGCGTGGGCGGTTTGTAGAGGAAGCTGTTTTTCCGCTGCTGACTAGGTGAATTTCATGATTTCTTCACTTAAATCTAGTTGCTATGATTTATGAAGCATAAGCATCTTTACAAAGCATGTTGTTGCAATAGATGTGTTACACAATAACAAAAGGGAAAAAAGCAATTTTTGAGGACTATGAACTCTTAAAGTACAGTCTGAAAGTTAACAGCATCGTACACGCTGTCATTTTAGTGTGTCACTCTTCCTGGTTCCAGACACCATGTGTCACAAGGCAGATGAATCTTCCAACCACACATATTTTTCTAGGCTTTAATTCATGTCTTTGGCCACCTTTTGGCTCTTCTTTTATTGTGTGTGTGTGTGTGTGTGTGTGTGTCTGTGTCTGTGTCTGTGTCTGTGTCTGTGTGTGTCACCCTTCATGCTTAACAGCCCAGAAAGAGGAAAAACAGTAAGTTAACCAACAGTGCCCTGACATTATCTCTTCTTTGCTGTCCTGGAATGCAAGCTCGCTCTGAAGCTCCAAAAATGTTCTTTCGTTATGAAACAATGTGTGCACCCGCATACGTGTGTATGAATACCTAAGTCTTGCTGTTTAGTATCATACCTAGAATAATTTTAGTTACAACATTTAAAATTGAGGTTCAAATCACTTTGAAAATAAAATATGCACAGACACATGATATCCAAGTTCTTTTTCATGATTAGTTCTGTTTCAACGCTTGCCCTTGTCTGTCCTTACAGTCACTGGGCAAAATTAAGCCCAACCCTGGCCCTTGAGATGCCAATGAGTCTAACATCCATGACTCAAGGGGTCAGGCAGCCCATCCATGCTGAGCATTAGAGGTTAAGGGGATGAAACCAAGTGTGAAATGTGAGAAGACAAGCCAACATGGTTTCTCAGGCAACAAACAGAAAGGCGACAAACATATCACTGTGACTATAAGGAACGAAAGGTATTTTAAGAAGAAAGACTCACATCACTTGTGATTCACACAAGAGCAAAATGGGAAAGGAATTAATGTGGCTTTTGAACTAGCTGAGTTTAGATATGTTAATCAGTAATAGCCTGTTGTACTTCAGACAGAAGGTACAGGACGCACTGTGTTTGTGTGCGTGAGTGTGAGAGAGAGATTGGCAAGTCCAGCACCGCCTGTATATGGGCTGGTTGAGGTAAGCAAAATCTCTACACCAGGAGATAATCCATCCAGAGGGTTTCCTCAGGAAGCATATGGAAAATGCAGATGCTTTTCAACCCACAATAGCTATTAATATCTTCTACACAATGTTTGCTCATGTCCAACTAAGGACTGCGATTCCTGCTTAAAATGTAGTCGCTATATGTAATACAAGCATATATAGTTTTTAATGAACATGCATTCATACATTTCTTTGTTAACCGCATACCCACACGGCTCGGTAAACTGACTGCTCAGACGTGACAGGTTGTAGTCTGTTCATGCCATTTAAAGAAAGAATTCACTCACATATCCGCAATCATCACTCCAACTACCTGACAGGAATTGTTCACAGTGGCACCAAAAACTTGTGTTAAAATGACAGTGCTGCAAACTGTTTTAATTATAGCCGACATAGATAACAGCCTGTGGAAAACATCAACCTTTTCTCAAAGCCTTCTGCAAGATATAAACATACAGTATTCCCTGGAAAATGCTCTTTCGTATGAGGATATGCAAGTGTGGGTGTGGGTGTATGTGTGCACGCGCATGTGAATACAATATTCGTTTTGCTGCAGGAGGACAATCTATGCATAACAATGAGACGCTCTAATGAAATCAGCCATCAACCTGCGATACATACATATTAAAGCAAGACCTCAGAGTGTCATTCGCTTAGTGCATCATTTGTTCCCACTCATTCTCTTTTTTATACATGCCACCTGACCTTTTAGAATATGTCCCACCCTCACTACTTCATGCTAAAAATAGGAAGTGTACCTGCAGAACAGGGACTAACAAACATGTATGCTGCAGTCAGGAATACTCTGAAAACATGATACAGCATTATTTGACGCTGAATCATTTTGTATGTTTGATTCTGAACTTTATAAACACACATTTCTTTGAGATTCACCGTTATAAATGTTACCACTGTCAAAGCTATACCTTCAGCATAATGTCATATCATCTCAGCTGGCAGGGAATGACGCTCCTCCTTCGCTCTAAGCACGCTTCACAGCTCTGGACTCTCTTTTGCTCCCTTTCTCTCCATAACCCCCACCCCCACATTGGCAGGGAAATGGATCCCTCCACCTGACAGTGGCCATTTTGAGCCTCCTCTCTCCTCTCGTCTCTACTTCTGCTTCCTGGTAAACAATAGGAGAGGGATAATTGATCAAACAGCCAGGGAACCCTCCGAGCAGGGGAAGGTCACCGCCCGCCAACCTAACTCACTCACAAGGGTGTGTGTGTGTGTGTGGGTGTGGGGGTGTGTGTGTGTGGGGGGGGGCGTGCGAGTGTGTGCGTGTGCATATACAGATGCATATAGTACACGTATGCAAGTGTACAGAAACGTATGTGTGTGTGTGCAAGTGGAGGGTGGCGGGTGGGGGGTGTTTCTGATGCTCTTGGGCTGCCATTTTTCTTCCCTGACAAAGACTCCATCTGCCACAGAGCCATTTGCTGCCTCCCGAGTCGCTAGAGCATTCTGCACGCCGTGTTCACCTTGATGTCACCTCTACACAGCTCCTGCCTTGCTGACGTTGTAACCACACACTCACACACATATACACAGTCTCTCTCACTCACTCTCTCTCTCTTTCTCTCACACACATTTCTTCTCCAACTCACAAACACACTTTAAGCTACTGTCATACTATCTTTGCACTTTCAACACACAAACACACACACACACACACACACACACACTCAGATCCACACACACATGGAGAGTGCGTATGTGTCAAGGCAGTGGCCTTCCCTCTACTCTGCATGGCTGATATCACTGTGCAACCATCAGCGCTGTGCATTGTGGGAGTGTCTGTTGGGGCAAAAAGACGCGACAGGGGCTGAGGGATTCACACGCCTCTGAAAGACAGCCGAAGGTGGGGGGAGGGAGAGAAAGGGAGAGATATATGGAGGGGGCCGGTAACTGGAAATGAGAGATGGCATTTTAAAGAGGAAGCTGAATTTCACCTGCAATTACCGTAGCTCCGGGGCACATGGCTCGGTTAAGAGACATTTCATTCCAAAGCCACCATGTATAGCTGCTGCACTAAGCCCTGAGAGGCACATAAAGAAGAATGGAGACAGAAAACGGAGAGAGGAAAACTCTCCTCAGCCCAAGATGGCTCTCAGCAGATGCAATGATGAAAGAGAGTAGGTAGTCAGGGGTGTAACTGGTAAATGAAACCAAGCACAAAAAGCTGGAGAGGGAACAAGAATATGGCAGAGGAAAGGAAACAAGGACGGATAGACATTCTCCTTCAGCAGGCCCCAACTCAGCCATCTGCACACCAGACCAGACAGCTGAACTGGGCCTCTGAGAGCAAACACGTGCACACATACACACAGTGAACAAAGAGCAAATAAAGTCCAATGAAAACTGACACACGTTTTCACAGGGACCTACATGCAAAGCTGGAGGGGTTTAATGATAGATTTCTTTTGTAGTATTCATTCTCTTACTCCTTTCCCACACAGACACAGAACTCTAAATGAAAGTGTAATGGTTTCCCTAAGGCTCAGTGTCCTGGACTGCTTTACCGACCAGACTGCTGTGTATCATAGGAGAAGTGTGACTGCACAAATACAGTAATGAGCCCTTGCTGGGAGCAGGGAGCCTCCTGGCACTGCTAATGGCTCCTCTGGATTGCAGTTGTATCCAGGTTACAACCTGGGCTGGCTCACAGGGTCAGAAGGGACAATTTATTTCCAGAGCAGGACCACGCCAGGTCTGTGTTTGTGGCAGTGGGGAAAGGGTGACAGTTACGGGACACAAAGTTTTGTCAGAAGTGCAATCACTGGGTGGTTTGGTGCTTGGGTTAGCCTTAAAAACAGTATGCCCAATAAACTTGAAGGCTTTCATGGGGCAACAGCTGGCATTTTGTAGGCATCACGTATGGGAGGGAGAAGTGGGTGGGGGTTGGGGATTGTCTGTGTGGTCCACTTACCACCATAAAAGAAAAGCCTTGCTAAGCATGCACAAAAGTACACAACTAGTCATAGTCACAGAAACTGTAAAGTAATTTAAGAGTAACCAATGCAATCGATTTGGAATTATAAATTCTTCGAAATAAAATCCGCCTTATACAATTGTGCCTTTCACAGTTCTGTTGTTGGTTGAGTGGTAAGTAAGTGTCTTACGTCACAGGCTACAAGATTTATAAACTATGGGGATTTAATGGTTTGCTCTAAGTATTTTATAAGTGACAAGAATGCAACATTATGACGCCCAAAACTCTGTATATTTAATATTTTGATCAATGAACTACAACAAATCCACACTAATACATATACACAGGCACACAGACCACTTCCTTTGTTATCCTCTCTGGGAAAACTCACAGCTTGGGTTCTTTAGCTCCTGTTTTGTCTGACCCTCCTTTCAAAATGTCCCCCTTATGACCATGCACATTATCATCCGGGCAGGCAGCCCCTGAGTAGACTGGGGCTCCCTGGGTGCAGGCAGTGATTCATGGCACAAGGGTCTGTAAAAGAGCAGCTTCGGCCCACGCTGAAGCCCTTCACATGACAAGGAGAGCAGGGGCTGTTTGGCAACTGGCATGAATCAAAAGTCTGTCCAAAGGACTGAACCCTACAGAGACACGGCAGGCCAAGCAAAGCCAAAGAGGAATGGTCAGTGTGAGTGTGTGTTCTTGTACATTGTACAAAAATAAGGACCCAGTACATATTTCATTTACAAAGTGAAGTCGTTCTCGCTGGTCCTCAAAACACCACAGGGCTGTTTGAGGGTTAAAATTTGCTGGTAGGGTTAGAGTATAGTTAGTATTGTGATTAGGTTATGGTGAGGGTAGGTCTTCAGTTGTGATGGTTAGGGGCAGTAGAATGCATCATGTCAATGACAGTTCTCACAAAGATAGAAGCACGTGTGTGTGTGTGTGTGTGCGTGTGTATTGGGGGGGTTAGAGAGTGAAAGAGACACACACAGTTGCGCTTTTCAAACTACTGCTGATGTGTGTCTGTTGCATCTATACCGTTCTCTATCGCGAGGACAATCTCGCAGAGGCATTTTAACAATCTTAGCTCCGAGGCAAGTACAAAGTACTAAATGTTTAGGTGTTATCTCTAACACTTCCCGAATCTAGCTGAGCACCAGTTTAAAGGGCAATGGGAAATAGACACCGCCAGAAACAAAGTGACTCATGAATAAATGCTGAGAAATGATAGAAGGTGCTAGAACTGATGAAATCTCTCAAGTTTTGTGACAGGCATCGAGACACAAATTCTGTGTCCTCGGGCTACGAGGTGTAATTTCCCCTTCGAATGTCATAAGAGCCATGTCAAAAATTATCCACCACACTAAGAAGAAAATGCTTCAAAGAGAGAGAAAATCTATCATCCATCTACCTTCTCTCTCATGGTGGGATGCCATAGGAAATGCTAGCCCCACAGGACACACACGCACACATAAAGAGTGGACTGCTGTGGGGCTGACGCAAGACTATCTCTGTCTCACGTGTCTCTCCCCTTCGGCCGCCTGCTGCTCCTGACCTTCGAGATGTTTTTCTCTCTCCTTCTTCCTCTCCTTTTCTTCCTCTCTATTTCACACTCATTTAACACGCGTGCACACATACACCGCACCACATCACACACATTTGTGCGTGCTCGTGTGCACACACACACACACACACACCTTTCAGCCACTCAGTATATTGTCATTAAAAGGCATTGCATTTGAAGCATGGATCAAACAGATGTGGCTGTGTAAGCAATGCTGCTTCTTCAAACAGCTCATTGGCTTAAGTACAGATAGTCTGCATGCATTACACCGCTCTCTCTTAAATGCATGCATCAAAACATATATGTGCAACCAAAACCAAACAATCTTCCTGGAAACAAGCCGGACTCTGGTTGCGGTTCAGCAGTGGCTGATGGGTGTGAATTTTAGGTTATAGTGTTGTAAAAAAAAGTCATCAGTGTTTTAGGAGACCAATGGGTCACATTTTTAGTGAAAAATCTTTGCCAGAAATCTAATTAACCATACATGTTTAATGTGGCTCACTAAAACGCTGCCATACGTTTACATAACCAATAGCTTTGTGCTATAAGACATATTTCTTTGTCTTTGCATTCGCTGTCATTATTTGCATATTCCTCTGGGTGTTTGACTTGAGAAGCTCTTTCCCCTTTCTTTCTCTTGCCTTCCACGCAACAAATGTCAGCTAATTACACCACAGTTGTTTGGATGAGCTCCATATTTCTCTGCTCTGCTGTCATTTCTACGGGAAAAGTCTCACAGCCAAGGAACAAGTGAGAAAGACCCACCGATGGGGGTAGAGCTACAGGGGTACAACCCCTAGCAATTGGTTTCTAAAGAGAAGACGTGTCAATATCCATCACACATGATACAACCTACCTGTGGAGGATATTATTCACAGCCAGACATGATGTGTAATGGTTAGACCTGATGTAATCAGGCCTGGTTACACTCAAGGCTTATGATCCACTCTGCCAAAGCTGGTGTTTTCCTAAACTCTGCATTCAGTGAAAACCTTCAAATAAAAGATCCCATTTCACCTACTATCATGCTCACAACAAGGCCAACGAGTCAGGCAGGAGTGAAAAGTGCAAGTCATTGTTGGTGTGTGGCACAATGAACTGCCGCACTGGTGTATGTGAAGTGAAGCCTTGACGATGCTGCCGCACCCCTGAGTACAAGCGGCCAACACACAGAGATGGATGAGCAAAGAAAAGAAAAAAAGAAAGCATGTAGCAACACAAAAACAACCAACCCCGATCTAACCTCAAAGCCGTACAGGGCACAATTAACGTCCATTTAAATTCAGCAGTGACTCTGATGTGACAGAAAACTCTTAGGGTGTTTATTAGGTGCATACATTTCAGAAAAATATTCTGATTATGATGGGAAAAATCTAATTAATTGCTTGATTCACTGAATGAACCCCGAATTTGTAATGTAATCATAATAACTGTTTTTCAAGGGACTCTTGTTAAAATTAATTGGGGAAGAAAAAACAACATCTTTTGCTGAATGAATGAAAATCAAATTAGGCTTGAAACTGAAGGAGTTTGCTCTGCAAATTTGCTCTGGTATGCAGGGTATCTATAGAGTAAATGAAAAGCACTTTGAATGACACATGTACTCATTTGCTAAATATACATGTGGAAATTAATGTTCATGTTGTATATATTGTATACTCACTGTTAAAGATGTCTTCAGCTCTTTGTCATCACTGCTGCAACACCTGGGGAAAACAGACAAAAGTTAACTGCAGGGCAGCTCAAAACAAGTCTGAATAAACAGAAGTTCTTAATAATAACATTCAGGATGTGAAAATTGTAAAAATTCCAGATACCAACACACAGACACACACACAAACACACACACACAGAAAGTTTCTATCTTTTCCTTGTAAAACCTGTTTGCTAGAAATGGATCTACACACCGGAGCTTCGAGCATGAGGATATTTTCCCCAAACACAAGACGGTTCTTGCAGAGAACCAAGCCTTTCCAGTGTTCTCACGCCCATCTCTCACGCTTTGTCCTCTATAGGCCCTCCTGTGCTGTTGCAGCCTGAGCCTAATCTAAGAAGATCACCAAAACAGGCACCACCCAGATATAACATGTCATAGTAAGAAAATACACGTTTTATCTATGTGACATCGCCCTATGCAAGTTATAAACACCAGGCATAGGACTACGGATTCTTCAGTAAATGACTGAAATGCTTTCAATCACAGCTAGTTTTCCTAATCTCTAACAACATCAAACAGCATGAATTCAATTCAGCTAATTTTAAAGTAAAACACAAGCTCGGAGTGCAATAAACAGTCCAACTGTTGTCTAATAGCATGTGTGGATAGCTAGCTAACGAGGTTTTGTTGACAGTAAACACGTCCATCTGGTAAACTTCTAATGTAATTCAATGGACGGGTCCTTTGCTCATGCTTGAATATTATATATGACTAGGCTACACCAAATGTGCCCCTGAAACATTAGTCCGTCAGTGTATCTCCGCACCGAGCTCACCTGTTGATGATAACGACACCCTTTGAATGGAGATAGTTAATTATCTATTCTTAACTGACAGACACACGTGTGCATCCTTGTGTATGTATATATACATACACAAAGAGAGACAGAGAGAGACTAGAGATGTACAGAAATACTTTGATAGCTCAGTGCAGTGATAATGATAACAGAAAGCCAGGTAACCTGAATTCATTTTCAGCTTTTCATAAAGGCCTATTAGTGGATGATTAAAGGATCTCTGCACATAGGTCTTCACCATAGAAAATGATTTGCCAGCCACAAGGAAGGTAAATTACACTGGATAAGAAAGCAACTGCTGTCTGCCATTATTTGCTTAACTGTGAATCAGGTTCTTTGTCTGTTAACTTCATTTTACGGCAAGAGATTCAGTTTTAGATCGACCTAAAATATCAAGAAGAAAAACACGTCACCTGTTCCTCAAGAAACATTCTTTCACTGTAATAGTCCTCATGAGGACTGTCAGATTTTTCATTCTTAATTAGTATGAACTCTTCTGTTCCTCACTCAGTTTTCATAGCAAATGTAAAAAATGATTAACACTTTGTAATTTTTCTAAGTGTTATGCTTTGGAAATTAAAGCCTGTTTATACACAAAGTTACAGTATTTGGAAGTTACAACATAATCACCGCTATTGCTTACTAATTTCCATCTAATTATCTTGAAGACAAAAGAATCAGAAGAGAAAAAACAGGAACTATCTGCAAAGTTGTAATTACCTGCATTTACACTCCAGACATGTGTGCACAGGGACTGTGCAACCTAACTGTTATGAGTTCTCTGAACTGTTAAGACGTTTTGCTTCTAAAATCTTTCCTCGCCTCTCACCCTCCAAAACTGAAAGAAAGAAAGAAAGAAAGAAAGAAAGAAAGAAAGAAAGAAAGAAAGAAAGAAAGAAAGAAAGAAAGAAAGAAAGAAAGAAAGAAGAAAGAAAGAAAGAAAGAAGAAAGAAAGAAAGAAAGAAAGAAGAAAGAAAGAAGTTTTGAGGTCTCTTTACAAAACAACTGTTGGTATTTGAATGTCAGTAAAGACAGGAGCACCCTGTAAGTTTGCATACAGAGCTTGGCCTAAAATCTCTTGCTTTTTAATATTTGATGCCTTGTTAGGAGAGCTACACTGGTGAGGTGTTTGTCTCTGTTGATCTTTGGCACACCAGGCCCTGTGGGAGTGAGTTAGAAAGACTTGGCCGCAGACATTTTCCTGAAGCCCCCAGAACAAAACAGGCAAGTCTTGACAGTCTGTCCGCCACCGAGTCGTCACACAATCAGTTGCAGGAAACCAATCCCTAAATAGCTGTGATTCATCTCTTCATCACACACAATGACGGTACACAGTGCACAAAGAAGCTCTCTCTTCCCCCCTCTCTCTCTCTTTCTGTCTGTCTTCCCCTATCTGTCTCAACCCCTTCCCCCAGTGTGGTCTCTCATGCTACTTAAAAATAAGTGCTTCTCCCAGCTTTCTTTGCCCTGTGATTTACTGGCAGTGTTTAACTGCAGGGCAGCATCTTTTATTGTTACATGATCTGGAGCTGAAAGCTGACAAAATGGAATCCCAGTGCAAGTACCTTTGTGTGTGAGTGCATATTCTGAGCCAAGCAAGAAATGGGTAAAGGAATGAAAAACTTGTGTGAGAAATGTTTGCCTAAATGCATTTCCAATCCTCACAGGCTGTGTGTGTGTGTGTGTGTGTGTGTGTGTGTGTGCGCGTGAATTTGTGTGTGTTATGTTTGTCGCTCTACTAAATGGTTTCTTCCTTGACTTGATGGAACAAGTGCCATCTCAAGGGAACGGGTTATACCACACAGACAAAGTAAAGAGCTTTGAGACTGGTGAAAAGCTTAGAGCATTACTGTGATCCATTTGTGAGAGGAAGAATATATGTGTACAGTATGTGACATAGCATGGTGAATTATGGACATCTTTTTTTCTGTGTATGCAGGCAAGCTTTTGTGTTGCCATGATGACTACGCTTAATGGCTTAAAGCCTGTCGTTGAATTAGGCAATCCACTTCCTGTTCTTAATTTTCTATGTAAGAACCTAATTCAATAATTTGGTCGACCTGGCCTTGCCAGAATCTGTTCACAGTGGCATTTGGAACGATGACATCAGTACAGTATGTGACTGAATCATCACCACTGGATAATCAGGCTAGCACAGGCCTACACAGCAGGTTCAGTGTATCATTACAGCCTGGATGATCCATCAAGATGATGTGTGAAGGTCAGAGTAGCCGTGACCAACGCAGCTGTCATATCTCCTCCCAGCACCCTCTTGGCTAACTGGGCTTCCAAAACACTCAGCACAAAACATGGCCGACTGGGGAGCACAGGGGCCAGGGCCAACACAATATGCCTATATCCAATACAAGGCTCATATTATGACAGTCACAACATCTGGTGCAGGAAGATTTTTTTTTTTCAAAGTTTACTGCAATTTCACGTAAATTTCTAAATAAATGCCAAATATTACCACAGATCTGACTATAAGCACCGATGGATAAAAGAAAAAAGATACTGTAAAGGTCTGTAGAGAGCACATGTGAATCCACTTTGATTTTAGTGTTTGGATGTGATGCTTCTATTAAATGTATCTGCTGTCTCCTTGATCAAGGGAGTCAATAAAGGGCCGGTCCAGTCAAAGCCTCCGGGGTACGTGTGTATCCTCGAGTACGTGTGTGTGTGTATGCGCATGCGTGTTAAGGGCAAGATTCGAAGTATTCTGACAGGTGAGTGATTGAGTGCTTTCATTTCCCTGTGGCAACAATGAGCTGTGCACACAAACATGCAACATACAGACGCATACACGCGCAAATGAAAAAGTCATACCCGATAGAAGATGGAGCGAGAGCAGGAGTGAAAGAGCTGTTGTTGACTAAAGGATGCTGCCTAAATTAGCTCTAAATGTCTGGATTACACACGGGAGCTCTCGCAGAGCTTTAGCAGACACCGCCTACAGTGCTGGACGTATGTGGATGTTTCCATCATTTCCAAGGACGTGCAAACACGTAACACATGCTCCCACGAACACATTGTCTTTACGATAGTTCTGAATATGCGACAGCCTGATCACACATGAGCACGTGCATGCAATTCAGACAAAACTGGGGACATGGATGGATTAAAAATGTGTCAAAAGAATAAACACATTTTTTTCCAACCATATCGTCAGATGTTTTTGTCTCGTTCTTGGCTTCTGTTGGTCGGCAGAGCATGGGTTATGGTAGGAGACATAAAGACAGGGTAAGAAAGGAGGAGAAAAAAGAAAAGGGTAATGAGGGAGGTCAGCGCCCCAGTCTTAGATAAAGGCCCTCTCCCTCCCTACTGCCTCGGCTTTCGAAAGCCCCTGCCAGGATCGCGAGTCGTCTCACGTTACAGCTGTCTCTCAGTGTCATCGTTCAGAAAGAGAGAGTGCAAGCAGGAGGGAAACAGACAGAGTGAGAGAAAGACAGACGGAGAGAGGGAAAATGGGACAATGCCACCGCCTGAGAGGAGCTAGGCTTTCATAGATGGACAAGAGAAAAACAACAGCAGCAGGTTCAACTGGAAAAAGAAACCATGTGGCTTGGATGACTTATGGCTCTTCTTGTGTGTATTGTCATGACAGAGAAAAAGGCATTTTGTTCATTTAAAGGTGTGTTTGACCTTTTCAAGATATCATTTCAAACTGTAGTGTGAAAATATAATTTCCTTTATTCCATACAGGACTATATATATATATATATATATATATATATATATATATATAGGCTCCTAAAGGGGAAATTTCATCTTGTAATATATTGTGAAAATATAAATAGTAGTACGATTTATTAAAAGAATGATACTGGCTGCTGCACACTGGCAGTTGTCTGTGGATATGTTTGTTCACTCGTGTCCCAATATGTTCAAAACAACACCCTGGACCACAACTGACTGTTACAATTACTGATAGTATTTAAAAAAGCACATACGTAAATGTAGTGCACGGATCACAACGGTTTTCCCATTTGTTTGTGGCATTTCTTCTGCAGGTCTGCAGGAGTTAAATTTTGAAATTCTGGTTCAGTTTGGAGTCAGCTTTGCCAGCGCAGCTAAAACAAAAAGCCTCTGTGGCAGCAGTGACCAGATTTTAAATGCTGAAGAAGATCAATAAATGGGGGTTGTTGAGGCACAAGCTTATGCATTCGTGTGTGTGTGTGTGTGTATGTGTGCATAAATGCCTGTATTCTGACAGTAAATGCGTATGTGTGTGTATATGTGTGCATGTATACATTTCTCTTTACACCCTCTAAGGCTCACAGCTCCCCTGCCAGTTACAACCTATTCTATGTACATACTATCATCAAGAATCCCACTGACCCAGGAGGCACACCAATAGAGAAACCAATATCATTCCCATTCCCACATCCAGACCATCTTTCTATTCCTTTTCCCTTTTCCATCTACGAACAGCCAGCACGTATTGTGAGGGAAAGTGTAAATATAGGCCCCGTGCTACATAGGGAGAATGTCAAGGTACAGCAAACATCCAACTAAATAGCCGTTGTTCCACCATTTTCATAATCATCTTCCTGCTAAAACAAAAAGGCTAGATATGACAGACAGGTAAAAATGCCAGAAAACATCTTGTGGGGGGGGGGGGGGGTTCTGTAAATGCGATGATGTTAACAAATTTATCTTGTTCAGTTGAAATGTTAAAAATGTCTCGATCTCTTGAGGCCATCCAACACAGACACATTTCTTTTTTCACAAAAGTATAGATTTACAAGCCTGTTGTGGGGTTGTTTGTCATCACTCAAACCTGTTATAAATGGATAGACATTAAATAGATACTTTCAGTTCACATAAAATGAGAACCTTCATTGCCATATCTTTACCACATAAATATGTAATGGAGACAAATAGTGAATAATGAGGAGTGGTGCGTGTGGTGCTCCACAGTTCCGCTGAACAAGAACTACATCTGTAATTTCATCTCCTCGGTAATGTACGAAAAACAAAAACAGCCCTGAAGTGGAAAAAAAAAATCATCGGGACCTTTTGAGACTTCATTAAAAGAAACTTGCATGGACTTTCCAAACAAGGTGTCTCTTTAGAGGAGAAAATCAACCTTTTCACCTCGCTGGTGGAAAAACCAGCATCCCAACGAGACGGAGCAAGCGCAAACAACCTTGACTTTCATCAAGGAAATTCTCACATTGAATGATAAATAGAAGCCCAGGGGACGAACAGCAAAGAAGCAGCTTATCGCCTTTCCCTCCCAAATTTGGCCGCTCTGCTTTCTGTCTCCTCAAAGTCAACACTGGGTGACCCTCTTGCTCTTTACGCTGCTTATTGTTTGGTAATTAATCCACCATATGTAATCCACAGAAATGCGGAGACAAATAAAAGGGTTTCTTGGTTCTTTCACCTTAATTAACAGCTGAGTTTGGTCATTTGTTTCTACAAGAGGAGGCATATGTGCCCTGTCTCATTAACTTGGGTTTTATTTACATTTCTCCTTACAGAGATATAAGCAGATATTTGTTGCAGAAGATGGAAGAAATTCTGCCATATCAGAGATATCAGTGCAAACTGTGCGCTTTGGATGATTATCTGAGCTCCATAAATAAAAGAGTAAGATGGTTTCACCAATTTTCCATTTACCAGCCACTGTGCGCACATACAAGTAAGAAAGGTGCGTGCATGGGACAGTAACCTACTAAAAATACAGTAGGATGCAAAAACAGATAACAGAACTTATTTAATCAAAGAAACATTGTCAATCTCATGCTTCTGAGGGAGTTGCACTTGTGTTTATGCTGGGTTTCTTCTCAAAGGACGCGTCCATTTGAAGTCCTAAACTTTTGCAGTATTTAAACGACTGGCTTTGTGCACGCACATTTATAAGTAATTCGTGCGAAGAACGGGTGGCGAAAAGGAAATCGGATGATCAGAACTCTTTTTAACTGTTACCAGACAGCAGACCTCCACTTCCTCTTTAAACTTCACAGCTCTTTGTTGGCGCTCACATGCAGAGATTTGACAGGGATCCCAGATGGCCGTTATTATCAATGGATTGTTTGTAGGCTTAAATATTATCTGTCTAAATTCAAAAACTGACATGACTGCTGTATTTGAGTTAAGCTACAAGCAGACTCTTAAGGACATTACACTGACCAGAGTAAGATCTAACATTAAGTAAAGGCAATAGAATCAAGGGCAGCTGATATTACCAATTTTCCATATCTCTTGTATACTTTGATTTTTGGAATTAAAAATAACGTTTGTAGGGTCCTAAAAGTGACAATAAAGAGAATGGGGGCGTTTAAATGACATCATTTTGCAAGCAAAGGGAAGCGCTACTGCACACCACCTGATGGTGATGACTTGATCAATACATCATGCGCTCCTAATTAAATCTCTGTCACTTCGTTTAAAAATATATAGACTCACAACGGGTTTCCTCCAAATAAAACAGACAGCTCCATATTTGATACCAGAGGATTATATAGAGAATACAGCCATATGTGCACATGGGATTGTCTTCTCAAAAGCTGTCAGAGTTCTGTCAGATTCAGCACCCCAGACACAGAGCTCGTGAACCTAATTTCACCTAATCAGCTTAGTCAATAGCAACCGTTTGCTGTGACTTTGGTAGACATGCAAATAGGGCTTAACTATGTCTATCCTTAATTCCTAAATGTTCCGAGTCAGGCGGAAGTCCTTCTTTATCTCTTCAAAAACAACTGTACCAATTTGAGAGAATGAAAGTAAAAAGGGGAGAGAGAGAGAATAAAAAATCCAGCCAAGAGTTTATGGTTTGTTTGTTTTTTTCTTGACCTGGCAGGAAGAGACATCTCTGATCTGACTGTGCTTGAGGTAGCACAGTGTGCTTTCATTTCAGAACAACATGGCAAACAAACTCTGACAGATTTGTTCATCTTTTTTTCACTTTTTGTTCTTGCTCACTCTGTTTCTCAAATTATGGGAAAACACGCAGCACAAATATATTAGTGCTTGTTGGGTTTGTATGTTCAGCTGCAGTGACACACACACGCGCGCGCGCGCGCACACACACCACAGAAACAAATCTGCACTAAATGATGCTAACAATAGAGAGCTGAAATAATGGCAGAAAACTGAAAGAAACTGTTCCGTCTCAATTCACTGATACCACTAATGGCTTCTTAGCAGCTCCATGAAATCAAGCAGCTGTCATGTCGATGCATCAGCAGCGAGAGGAGGGAGAGCCATCCCCATAAGGACAGAGGCACCGCGCCTTCATGTTTGGCTAAACATCTGCTCCTCTGCACTCCAGCTTTGCAGCAATAAATGGGCAAACAAAAGAGGTGGGAGGTGAAATGATCAGATTTTCCATTTCAAAGCATTTGCTCAGTTGGATTTGTCCTCCTCATCCTTCTTAAAATGCTTAGGCATAAGGAAAAGTGAGATCTGTCAGATTTTTTTTAACAATGAGGGACACATAATGCCCTTTATAAGATGGATGACAAGAATAAGGTCACCAGTTCTTTCTGCAAAGACAGTTTACTGTCTAAACTGCTGAAGCTGTACTTCTCCGATTAATGCAGCAGGCAACACTCGGGCATGGTTCGTCTTCACCAAACGATATAAAGCTATCAACTGTGTTGATCAAGCAAAACCACACTTTTAATGTTATTGTGTTACTTCAACTGAATTAAGTCAAAGTTAGACAAAGCCAGATAATTGCATCAGACAACACATATCCCTCATTCAGGCTCAAACTGGATGCACTGTGTATTCTCCACTCCGCAATTCCCTGTCCTCCAGCTTGACCAACGGTATTAATATGTAACTAAAGAACCAGGAGCGATACAGGGACACGACGACAAATGAGCTTCTGGAGTGATTTTGCTGACTTTTTTTTTTGCCAGTTGTTTGATTCTTTGCAATGGAAGATGTCAACTGGAAAAAGGTCCAAAATGAACAGAAGCTGACATGGGGGGGAGGGTTGATCGACACCTCAGTTAATAGATCAGTTCCCCTCCAACACTTGTGAACTGCGATTTAAAAAAAGACACATTGGTGCAGTTAAATGGCCCAGTCGAGCTCTAACTGTATAGCTGACATGTAAATGTTCTGTCTGTGCGTGTTTGCTGCAGCTGCAGGTCTGTATCAGTGTGCCTGATAGCATATTTACAGACACAATCAATTCCACCGTGATAAAAAAAAATCCAACATGTACGTAATGACTTTACAATCACATAAATACTTTCGAACATCTTCTAGATCCAAACAGCATCCTTTATGAGTTAATTAGCAGATATTATGTCATTTTGGTTGTCCTGTCCAGTCATCCGAACTTATTTCGTTCTCTGTACACTTGCACCAACATTTTAAAGCACATTTTTAATTCTATAGAATGTTCCATGCGTGTCATCATTTCAGTTGGATCGTCTACCCTTGGTAATTAATAACCGTCCTTCCTCCCTTCTTTCCTTCCCTCCTCCATTCATTCATTCACTCCCGCATAACTGCTAACCCAAACACGAAACATCGCCTAATAATCTAATTTAAATAAACGCAATTAAAAACCATTGTGAAAGCGTTTATTTAATCGCAGGCTGTTAGCCTTCTAGCACCGCATCGCACTCACCTGCCTGGCCATTATGCTGTACACACGCACGTCACCTTATCTTTTTCAACCAAACCACAAAAACAAACAGCAAACTAAAACAATCTTGAAACCATCGCCGACAATCTGTTAACCGCTTTCGTTTGCTCTCTAAATCCACGTTCACGACGCGATTCTGGAGTTTGTTTTGTTTCTTTTTTCTTTTTAAATCCAAGCCTGAACTTTGGTAAAACTTGCGAGGAAAAAAAAAAAAAAAAAAAAACACGGATCCGTTTCCTTTTAAAGTCGTCTGTGTGTGCGCGTGTGTGCGCGTGAAGCGAGGGGGGGAAGGGGGGGGGGTGTGCTTCGAGGGGGGACGAATTTTAAATAACCAAGATGGCGAGAGGCTTGTTGTTTTGAAAGGGGCAGAAAAAAATGGAGGATATTGTAATATACACAAAGGGATACATTTCAACAACTCGGCCGGGCGGCTGCTAGCTTGCCAGCACGCTTCGCCGTTTGAGGAAGCGGCAGCGATATCGCTCCCCGGCCGGCTGGCCACCAACGGCAGGGCGAAAAACTCAAAACTCTGACCCACTCCGAGGGGCAGAATGAATATTATACTTCAAAGTTAATCCAAACCGATAAGGATATGTTGTGTGTTTGTCACCGACTGCTTTATTTTGGCGTCGAGGGACTATTTAACTGGATGGGGGGGGGTGTTTTTCTATCGGACGGCCAACGACAACCAGAGGCAGGCAGGCAGTTCGGTGCTTCGTGGTCACCCCCACGTTCAGCACGACAAATACGCACTTAAAACAAGCAACCGTGTGCGTGGACGACCGGTAAAAGCGAAAGAGACAAGGGGCGAATCCCTAAAAAAGTTTAAATTGTCAAAGATAAACCGAGTGATTGAATAAAACAAGCGTGAGCGAGCGGTGCGGCGAGGGACACAAAGACGATTACCACTATCAGGTCAACACTCCGGAGGAAGAAAAAACCCCACTTCGTTCTTTACGTTTCGGATCAAGAACTTGGTCGTTTCGATCAAACGTTTCGGCAGCCGAATATAAAAGCTGAATGAACGTTAACACAAAACGGAAAACTATCAATCTACCGAGCAGTTTACGCACGCTAGAGGGGGGGGAAAGAGCTAAAACTAGAAGCGGAGCCAGCTTTACGCAGCTCATCGCCCGTTCGGATGTGGAGAAAACAGCGTCAGTAGAAATAAAGCACTTACCTTTTTTTAGTTTCGATACTTTACTTATGTCCAACGCGGTTTTTTAGTTCAACGAGCACTTCGAGCCGGTCTTCTCCTCACCTCTTTTTTTCCCTTGGTCGCTTTTGGTTATGAAAGAGGTCGAGGACGAGTGATAAAGAAGGGAATTGGGCAGTAATTGAGTCTCGGTGTGTGAGTGCGTGCGTGCGTGTGTGTTAGTTACTAACAGCAGATTGAAGGAGACTCTTCTCAAGGTTTATTCAGCTCCACTTCAAGGAACCGACCTGACGTCAGCTCACTACTGCCACACAAAGAAAACTTATTATTTGTGCAGCGGCCGGAGTGAAGGAAGGCTGCTCTTATTGACCGTTATGACTGGATATGCGACGTTGTCATCGGCGCTGTCACGGATGCGGCAACTTTATCGACGTTGTTGGCGGCGTTAAACCCGCAGATTATGCGGCGACGCTCGGTTGGTCCACAGCCAAGCAAACAAACGGACGATTTAAATCGCGCCACGTTAAATAAAAATAAAAAATAAAAAAAAAGAGGAAGAAAAAAAACCACACACAAACTGCAACTTTTACAACTTTTGCTCAATTCGAGCACATGGATGATCATTTAGGGTTTGATTTTTTTATTTTTTTTAATTTGCTCATTTTGATCAATTGAATTTTTATGGAAGTTTTTTTTTCCACGTTAAAAGATGAGCTTAGATGTGAATTAGGGACTAATTGATTATTTGATTGGTTATAAAAGTAATAGACTAAATGTGACTAGGTGGAATCTATGGACAGACTACTTTGACTCTGATGAAAGGAGCATCTCTCAGAAGATGATACTTGATCAAATAAATCCAAATCAGGTGCAAGCTAACTCCAAATTAGAGCGCATTTGTCACACAAAAATGGGACAGATCTTCCCCAGGATGGGATCAATACATTGGCTGGCAAAGACAGCCATCTGTGCCTAATTGTATGCTTTACCTCCTCTTCTGAACACACAATAAGCAACAGGCTGAACGCAGGCCCTCTGACCCAGACTGGGTTTCCAGACGGGGGAAGATTATTTCATTCAACTGGAAAACAACAAGGGGGTGGAGGGTTTGGGGGAGGGTTTTTTTTTTCTTTTTCTATTTCAGTGTTGTGGGCAACTGTTCGTACGTGCCCCACCCCGACCAGGATGGGTCGCCGTGCCAGAGCCAACTGGTGTGTCTCTCGTGCTGCATGTCCCATCATCCCTGGTTGCATTGTAACAGGTATTACAGTGGATTAACAAACTGTTTACTGTTAGTTTATAGGCACCTCATAAATCATACACAAACAATGAACTCTTTGTTAGCAGCTTGATGGAGGGTTGGTTTACAGGCACATTCATATTAATGCTTCATAAACATTATAAATGACCATAACTGGATTGTGTTACTCCCCCCTTCTCTTTTTCCCCCCACCCCCTCCCTTGGCTGTGATGTCGCAGCATCCAGAAGTGTCACACGGCAATATACATTTTTAATTACCGTAGGATTTACCACGACGCTGCATTCGAGTCGTTCCAGGAGTCGTTTAGAGGCTGAAAATCTGATTCCTGCGTTTCTGAAGACAAACACGGAACCTCGTACGGCTTGTGGCATATAGTTCAAACCATTTTATAAGCTTGTGCTTCATGTTCTTTGGTCATTGATTTTCCTCTCTGCCCCTTTCCATTACCTGTTGAGGTGTGGGGGGGTGCTCTCCTGCAAACACACGCCCCAACACACGCACACTCAATCCTCTCTCTCTGTCTCTTTGGCACCCTGGTGTATTTCTTCATCTCCCTTGCTTTATGTAGCTGGAAAAAAACCTGACAGGCCATGAGGAATTAAAGTGGTTCTGTTTGTCATACAGTAGCAGCACGACGCAAGGCTTTTTAATTGCATTGGAGAATCTTCATTAAAGATAGCACATGCGGGCGGGAATGAGGGAGAGGGCTGCATGGGGCGGTGTTGAGGGGGCATTCTGAGCATCGTCATTAGGAGAAGGCACTAGCAGCATAGAAGGGTGGGCCCTCTTTGCATGCACACTGAGAATGCCTGCCGTACCTCGGTCATTTGTAACATAATAAGTGCCAGCACAATGACTGCAATGCGAGAAAGCACACCACGGGGAAGAGAAGGGGGAAGGGAGACAGCATGTCTGTCTAAAAGAGGGACTTTTTTTGTCTTGATTAGAAAGTATAATGAGCCACTAAAGAAACAGGAAAAAAAAGGGATCTCTCCTGAGACTGATGGAAAACAAATTAATCTGGTGATTTGGATTTAATTATTATTTTTCTATTAGTCCACCAGGCAAAGACAGGGACAGCCATCAAGAAGCCAGGAGCTGTGCTTGCATTTATTGATTTTTGCCCAGACACATTCAGGGAATACAGATTCATCTGCACTCCTCCCCACGCAATCCGCTATGTGGGATTCCATTAACGCAAGAAGCTTGCAGCAACTCTGCGATGTTTAATTTGAACACCATAAATAGACCCTTAAAATAGTGTTCACACACAACAAAAGTGGCCTAAGGATGTACCGGTAGTCTTTTTACACAATTGAATTAGTCTTCACTTACTGTCATGCCCTACGTAATAACTATTAAATGAACACCTAAATGAATTAAATTAAAACAATATTTATATCGAATCAGTCATGTTCTATTGTTTGTCCAATATCTTACAGGACTGCGATGCCTGTGTTTAATTTAATCTTTTGTTTTGGATTTATTCAAGAGTCCTGCAAAGCGGACTGTTATTTTTCCTTCAACCACGAAGCGTCTACATTTTCTTTTCCAATACATCAGTACCCTCAAACACAATGAACGGAGAGTTGTAATGATTTGGAAAGTCAATGGTTTGGACGGCGTGTGTGATTAAAGCACAAGGGACCAATTTGCAGCTGCTAGCTGTAGGATCCTGCTGCACCTCGAGTGGCGGTCATATTCGCCCGCTGACACGGAATTCAGCGGTCATGTCAGATGAAGACTGCTATTGATCTGAATAGGGTTTGCAATAAATTTAACGGTGGCATGTGAGATCCTGAAAGCTGCACCGATGGCGTGAAGAATCCATGTGAGAGTGAAATATGTGTGCAAGACTCACCCTTTAACCCAAGGGGGAACTTCAGGGACTCTATGACAAGCGTCGGCCTTCTGCTCCTCCTTTTTTAGGTGTACAAAAAAACCTATAGATGGATAATGATTTTGATTATATTTTCCATGCAAGGTTGACACAATCTAAATGAGCACATTTGAAGAGTGTTTATTGTGGTGGATGTAACTGAGCAGAACCCTCTGTTGCATGATGTAATACACAGAATGGAGAAATCATCATAATAGCAGAGTAGTAGAGTGACTCATTCGTTGATGAGGTGCATTCACAGTGTCATTCAAAGAGGAGCTGCACATGTAGTCGGTGTGTGACTGACGGAGAGAGAGAGAGATTAGTGTGTTCCTTTTCTGGGAATGAAGAGGCATGTGTGCCAGGAAAGGAAAGAAACAAATCCCAGCAGCCCACAGTGATGCATCTCTGCATGAAGAATTAGATCACAAGCAAATGTCACCCCAACCTGAGCAGCCAAATGACCTTGAATCGAAGGAAAACACATCTTTGCCCACGTCAGAGTGTACACGCACGGCAGAAAATGTCAGCAGATTTTCCATCTGCTAAATCCGCACCTACTGTAAGTGCAGGGCTTTAGCAAAGGTAATCGGGCTGGTATTTTTCTGTAAGTCTATGAATATCACTCTGCAGGGTCCACGCTGTTAACTACTGTTACTTCTGCGCTGTAATTTCTCCTAATTAAAATATAGCAATAGTAGAGGATGATGAATCCAAAAATGGGGAGAAGGATGAATAAAAAAAACACCACAGGCAACCCCCCCCCCCAGACACAAAAAAAGTAAACACATACACGCACAACACGCATGCACCACTTAACATTCTGTGACTTCATTGTTGTTTTCTTCTTCTTTTTGTGAAAGGTGAAGCCAAGGGGATTTTTCAAGGGAAATGGCTTTTACAGCTGAATGTTAGGCTCCAGTGAATAAGTCTGTGATAGTTAACACACTAACACTGATTTCTGTCTACACATGCACATCTCTGGAGTGTTCACGTTGAGAGAAGGACCCTTTTTTTTGCCTACCATAAATGACATGTTGTTGTTTTCCCTTCTCTTGTCTCACCGCACCCCACGCTGTGACACTTCATTTATTTACTTCAGTTTTAAAAGTATATGTACATATTAGTATACTGTACATATGTAATTTGTACAAGTAGAGGGAGAAAGAGAGGCTAACGTTTGCCTGTCACACCCGCATGTCTACTACATCAGTAAAAAATATCTAGAAAAAAATCCAAAGCAGATAGAGTGTAAACTAATTTCTGCCTTTAATGCCCCTTTTATAAATCACTTCAATGTTAAGGAATAGAACTGGTAGAATGTGGGGGAAACGACACCAGTCCTAACAAAAAATAATACTAATCATGCATATTGCCATTATGTGACTGTGTGTTTGCATCACTGAATCAATATTCGTATTATCGAAGGCTTTCATTCATCGGCGATCAGATACTGATTAATGAGATTGTTGGTGTCATTATAATGGAATGAAATTCAACGTGAACAGACCTGGCAGTTAAGAACACATCATCCGATGGCTTAAATGATCCATTTGTGAAGGAGGGTCTGACTGCAGGGAGAGGTGGGCCTGTGGGGGTGGTATTAAGACGATTTTAACACTGATGAAAACAGGCCCTGCATTAATTAATACTGGCAGGTCGCTGCTCCTCCTGGCAGTATACAGGCAGACATTCTGGACTGCCCTCAGTGACGCCTGGTCAAAAATAGGGCAGCGCGGAGCAGAGTAATGATCACAATGGTGACATCATCTTTGCCTTCAATGCGTCCCCTCGGTACTCCTCTGAACAAAGAGCAGCAGGCATCTAGGGAGGGAGGCAGATGTCACTTTGTGTCTGGGGAACATTAAGACCAACAAATGTTCTTTGAGACCTCAGAAAAGCCTTTTAGTGGCCATGTGGGGGGACACGGCGCTTCGCTCAAAGTCACTAATCGAAAAATTGGCCGCTTGTCTCCGTGAATTAGGCACAACAGTTCCGTCTTCCGCCAAAGGTGCGATTAAATAAACATATTTGGATTTGTAGTTATTTGCTGATCCAAAGGGAGCAGAGGGGGAGAGACTCCTGAAAATAACTCTCAGGGATCTCAGAGGGTGCCCCTTACAAACATGTGACCCAAAGTGTTAACACATGTGGCCTCGCTTTTTCTTCTTTCTCTTCCTCTTGTGCTCGTGTTTGGACGCACGTCTGAAAAATGTTTCGATGCGGCTGAATATCATGAAGCGCAGGAAAAACATCCTGAAGCGTCCCACGTCGCCACAAGACCTCCACTAACAGAGACAACGCACTGAGGCCGCCAGAAAACAACTGAATACACACAGCACAATTCCTCGACCGCATTTCGCCTGTGGTTTATCATCGCTCCTTTTTTTCCCCCAGATGGAGAAAACAATCGTCCGCTTGTAATGAAAGCGTCAGAAAACAGGAAGTTCCTTGGGACAATTTGTTCTTCGAAGGTTCGCTCAACCCTGCTGCCGCCGCGTGTTTGCTTCCACGAAGCTGTTTGATTAGAAATAACTTTGGACCTTAATCTGGATATTCTTCCCCCGGAAGGGATTCTGAGAAACGCTCGCTTTTCGCACCCTGGAAGACACTAAACTTGCATTGTGTCGCCTTTTGCGGAGTTCATGTGTCCACACAAACAGACGGAGGAAGGGAAGAAAAAGAGGGAGCGGAAACAGATTCTCCAGACCTGGACCAGCCGTGGGAAAAGAGGGCTCTTAGAGGAAAAGCAGAAATGTCTCAGGACATTCCTTTGTGATTACACAGTGCCGGACAAATCCAGACATTCTTGTAGTCATTTTGTGTTGTGGGCCTTGAATTAAATTCAGAAGTGTAAACAGAAGTGCCTTCAAGTGCCCATGCCGTTATAGCGTGAGACATTTTTGAGCCATTTGACTTGGTAAAGCAGGAAGTTGAGGGCAGTGGAGGGGAAACAACACTACCAATTTGCATTAATTATTCTTGTTTCTTTTCCTCTGAAACACAACGTGCCACAGTGCACAGAAAAAAAATGAACAGCCAGCTCAATGGCACAGGTACCTAGTGCATATTTAGAGCACATAAACAAGAGGATTCAAGAAAGAGGGGACCATTGTGTAGAAATCTCAGGTTACATGCCTGTGATCTCAGCTGAAAGAGCAAGCCGCCCCCAGTGAGGAGAGAGAGAGAAAAAAAGCATGTTCCCTTGTCACAGCTAGCGTGAATGAGAAACAGCTCTAAGGAATGCTCCATTATCGTCCTATCAGCGGCACTGGGGGAGGAGAGCCTGTGGCTGGTCTTCACATAGTAATGCAGAATCATGTGCCTGAAGATGGGGGTTGGAAAGGGTGAGGTGGGGTGGGGGATTTAGGGTGCACTGGCCTACAGACCCACAAATGGACTAAGCTCCCCTCCCACTCCCCAGACCATCAGCCCTTGCATTTCCTCATTTGTCTAGGTCAGGTGTCCTTTTTGTCAGCAGTTAATCTGCAGCATCACCCTCCTATATTTATCCCTTTCACTGTCTGTTTCTCCTTCACCTCCTATTCTGCCAGCCTTGAGTAGATTTACACTCGCCTCCAACGCTGTTGCACACACATGACCGATAATGGACCAGCCCGCCTTTTAAGTGCTACATTTCTTCTTAAAGCATGATGTGTGTCTTGTTGACCTTCACATTATGATGCACCTGCTGTGCAAAAGTGCTTTCTCTTTGGACTGATTGGACTTTTGTGGAGCCCTATCCCAAAACACATGCACACACACGCACACAAACACGGAATTTTACAAACTGAAACAGAAAATGTAAATACGTACAAAGCAAGCCTGGTATCTCATTGGTGCTTCCTGATATCTTGGTTTTAAATTAAAGTATGCAAACCAAATGTTAATCCCGGATTTCCCGAGATGACGGATATCTACAGTAGATTTCAAAGCAATTATTCAAATCAACCTCATTAAACCTGTTGAAATTGGCCATAATTGCCTTCCTGGCTAAACAAACAAGTTATAACGTATCATGCAAATAATAATGCGGCTCAATGTCACTTATATCAATTGAGAGGAAGAAAGAGTGAGCTATAGCGCCCTCTAGTGGGGGTCGATGCTCCTCAGGCTTTCCTAATGACGTCAACCCTGGACAGTACCGTGTAAACACGTTCACAGGGTGTGTGTGTGTGTGTGTGTGTGTGTGTGTGTGTTGTGTGTGTGTGTGTGCTACCTTTGTAGCAATGACCCAGATTCAGATGATTTTCAGATGAAGTGGGATCATCAGCATTAACAGATGCTCCAAATGACATTTAGAGGTCAGTGATTTATCAGTGCCATCCTTCAAGACCGCAAATAGCAGCCATTAGTCAAATTTTATGTAAAAATGCAAAAATACAGTACAAATATTGTATATTCGGGTATTAAATCTCTGTTCCTTCATCTTATTAATAATTATTTCATTGTCAGCATCAATCACTGCAGGTGTAACACTATAAAGTACATTTTATGCAGTTTTGATGATTTCGTTTGCAAAAGAACATCAGCCGTTGCTTTAATGCCCATCATGATAGTTACACCATTAAAACAAACAAAATGGCTAATAAATCTAAATAATAAAATATAAATATCAAATTATTATCTGTTAATGTTTCCCCAAAACCCATTAAAGAAAATATTGAGCATAGCTGAATATGACTGCTTTGTTTTTTATTTACACAGGATTCCAAATATCCATCTCTGAGGTCTGTGCCTCAGTACAAGAAAAGGATTAAATCAGATCTGGGTAGAGTAAAAAAGCCTTTGAAAAAACATTTCCTTTTCCAACTACTATACATAAGATAAAAAGACATTTAAACGAGAGCCATTTGGAATGTTGCTGAAAAGCCTCTGCAGAGCTGTAAGCCAATAGGATTTGGCTTATTAATTCTGACATGATTTTACAGTGTCTCCCTTCAGGCATTCATTTTGAAAATGTCAAAATGTCACGATGCACATAAGATACATCAACATGCCCCAGTTTTGTCAAAATCCAGTGATGGGTGTGCATGAGATATTATCTCCGAAGACGCAAATCAAAACATTCCATTTACCTGGCTCACACACACACACACACACACACACACACACACACACACACACACACACACACACACACACACACACACGCACACACACACACACACACACAACACACACACACACACACACACACACACACACACACTTAAATACTGTTATAGGTAGTGACGTTGTCTAAGTATGCAGTTATGTTGCATTTCATAATAAAAGGGGATGAATAAATGACAAACTTACCCAATAAAGTGTCTCCTAAGTGACTGAAATTATCAAAGCAATCGAAAGCAACCCTTTATTAGACTTAAACTGTCAACCAGCAACACCTGTTTCCCACGATAAACCCAAGAAAATCTTATTATCCTTAAAACAGTGCACACGTGTAACACGTGTTTAATATATAATCTGCTTTAAGTAAAGATTAGTGCGGAGTATCGTAGTTAAACGTTTATGTGCACGTTTGATGACTCCTGCGTATTTGCTCCCATTGTGTCGCGCAGTCACCACAAGAGGGCGCTGTTTATAGATCCTGTTGCTTCATCATTAAAGTTGTCGACAATCGGTAGGGCTTTACATTTATATGTTGCCAAAATGTGGGTCCTTCTCGCGCATCAATGTTGTGGCTACCAATAGATTAGAGCAAACGTGTGGATGATAAATCGCCATAAAGCGATCTTTTCAAACCTCTCCCTCTGATTCCCTGCGCCACGTGATCATTTGTCAACAGGAGTCAATACGGACGCCATCGCTGCTGAAAATTAAAGGTGATGACTTTGCGCCCTGACAGCTCGCTGTCCTCTTTATTTCACCATCTGCATCTTATTAGTGGGATCTGTCGTTATCAAGGTGAGCCAATAAGCATTTGGTGGGTGCATCATCAGTTATTACACTCTTATATCAGACTTGCATGGCAGGGCACAAGTGTCCAGCTAACAACTTAGCGTTAGCATTCTAGCTAACGGTGTTGCTAATGCAGCAAAAAGCTCCATCGAATAGTCCTAAAGCAGCTGAAATGTTCCGCGGCCGCATCCGAACAGGGACAAATAAGTCGAGAATAAACATGACACGATGTTTAAATGTCGTGTCCCGTCTCTGTCAAGGCCATCTAGTAACAAAACGATCTTAGGGTGCGGTTTTAGCTTTTTCTTGTTCCTTCTTTGAAAACTCAAAAAGTGATGGCTGATTTGTGACTAAAAACATTGGGAATGCGGAAAAGGCGACGTTATTGTCGATTTGCGTCGTCCAACCTGCAAAGAAATCGAGTCTGTTTTTCGACTTTTATGTGGTGCACTTTAAGTTGGTACTGACACTAGCATTTTCCTGCTTTAATGCAAGTCTTGCGCTCGGTTTTTCGTCGTAGTTTAACTAATGATAGCACTTTTATTTGTGTATTTATTAGCCTATTTATAGTCTGTTCGTATTCTGTACTAACACTTTAAAACCCCTCCTTCTATATTGTCTACAGTATAATAATTAATACAACTATACTGTATTTCTAGATCTATATTGGTGTCAGCGAGTTACTCTCATTGTTCCACATTGAACAACTGTTATAGACGCAGATGTGAATGGTTAAAGAGCATCTCAGAATTGCTTTACAGTATCCTGTTTACATGCTGTTGAAAGTGCTTCGGCTCGCTTTAAGTGTCATATTCATGTGACTGAGTTCAGAGTCCCCAAGATAGACACTGCAACTCGGATCCGAGGGGTTTGGCAACGCCGTGGCGGAAATGCGATTACAGACTAGATTGCAAGGGTGCAGGCTGTTTATGAGGCCATGCTGCAGGTGTAAAGTTCACCTCATCTCTGCTCATTTGTTCTGGGATAATTGACTCGTCCAGGGTAGCGTTGTTGTTGTTGTTGTTTTCTTTTGCTAGCTGCCCAACAGCTGACCCCAACCATCTCGCCCACCCTGCTTGAACAGGTGATCCATGATGGACTCTGGCTCTCGCAGGCTTCCTTTCTTTCTGCCCAGTTCGAGGCCATCCTACATATCGAGCCCGCGACTCTCCTCGTCATCTCTGGGCTCGACCAGGTTGCACAGCGGGGAGACGGCGTCGAGCCATGACAGGTTTCCGAGAGTGTCCTCATCTTATAAAGCCGACCTGGACCAACAGGTATGATTGCACAGAAGTAAACGCAGATGTCCTTTTGTTCCTTAGTCTTGAATTTAGTCTATCTTAATCTAAATGTGTATGACGAGCCCATTTCATTATTGCAGTAGGGTCAGGTGGAATATTATTGGATTAAGATTAAAATGAACGACAATAGTACTTTTAGGGCTCACGCCTTCCTCCGACTCCGACGAATTTCACTTTTATTTTAAATTTCTTCACGTCTGCCTCGTGTATTAAGTACTGAGAGAAAGACTTTAAAAGATGCCAATTTCTTCCAGTTTCCCTCTGGAGTCCAGAATCGTAGATAACGGCATATGTCAGCAGTGCAGCAGTAGAGGCACTGAGTGTCTTTTTATAGAGCAGCCTAGATTCTTGGCTCTCGTGTGTATTTTAGTCCTGCTTGCCCCTCTCAGGATAGTGTTTCTGATGGCCCGGGCCCCTGTTGTCTCTCCAGAATATTCCTAAGCAAGGTGCAAACCCTGAATAAGCCACTTCTTCTCTGTCTTGTTAGATTGTGGGTGCATTGAGCCCAGCAGCAGCTGCTGCTATTTTTGCCATGGACGTGTTTTTAAAGACAGATTCCTCAATACTAATGTTTGATTCTGTTCTACCATGTTAGCATTTGTTGTTTAGGACAAAAACACCTATCTTATGAACAAACATACCGTATGTACGTTATAAATTGTTGTTTTTGCTGTGTACAACATACTGTGCTGCTGCGGATGATGATGCAGGATTTTAGATGATGCAGACTGTGCTCATAGAACTCTGCAATTACATCAGCTCTTTCCATTAATGTGCGGTCGAGATGTGTAATAAGTCAGCACTATAGCACTTAAAGCCAGACGCGTGTGGTCAGTTCAGCGGTAAAAGGTCTCAGAGGTGAGACAACATTTAAACTGATCTTTCAAATCCTTTTCTTCCATTGAAGAGTTCCCGTCTCCTGGGCTCGAGAGACTTCGGGAGCTCTGAGAGCCGCTCCTCCAGCTGGAAGTTACCCTCCTCTCTGACCTCCTCCAGTAGATCCTACGATCGCCCGTGGGCTGACTCGACTCTCGGCAGCAGGATTAAATCGGTATTAGAGCTGTGCTCTCATTCAGTCCTTCCTGAATCATAATTGGTGAAATATGAGCTTTTGTTTTTTTTAATGTGGGTTTTTATTTTCCCAGACTGATTCTGAGGGGACGTTGGGGATGCGCTCAGTCGTGTTGAACGCCGCTGATGATGGCGATTCTAAAAGGGCCAAAATGTCATACAGCAACAGAGGACTCTACTCAAGAGCGCCCAGCACGTTAGCTACAGGATCCACCTTTACTAGTAAGGGGCTTAGCACGGTGGTGTGGTGGTTAGCACTGTTGCCTCACAGCAGAAGGCCCGGGGTTCGATCCCCGGTTGGGACTGATTGGGGACTTTCTGTGTGGAGTTTGCATGTTCTCCCTGTGCCTGCGTGGGTTCTCTCGGGTACTCCGGCTTCCTCCCACAGTCCAAAGACATGCATGATTGGGATTAGGCTAATTGGAAACTCTAATTGCCCGTAGGTGTGAGTGTGAGAGTGAATGGTTGTGTGTCTGTATGTGTTAGCCCTGCGATTGACTGGCGACCAATCCAGGGTGTACCCTGCCTCCGCCCATTGAGCTGGGATAGGCTCCAGCCCCCCCGCGACCCTCAGTGGAGGAACAAGCGGTAGAGAAAATGAGTGAGTGAGTGAGAGGGGCTTAGCAGTGCCAGAGCTACATAATATCAGGTGTGTGGAGGTCACGGTGCGCCTCGTAGCTCACCTGACCTCATGTGCGGCTGGCAAACGTGAGGAAAACCAGTCCGGTTGAGTCATGCTTCCAGTTTACGGACCTGTTTTTTTACTCGTCTCTACTTGCTATATGTTTATTGTGTTCAAATGTATGACCCCTTAAAGCAGTTTGCCTCCTCTTTTCTCAACAGATGTGGGTGAAAAACAACGTGACACTTCCTCCCCGACGCCGTGCCGTTTCCACGCGCGGTCATCGACATCCTCATCCTCATCCTCTTCAAATCCGCTTTGGTCCAGGAGAGAGACAAAGAATGAGAGCGGCCTCGCAGGTTTGGGAGAAGGGAGGATTAGGAGTGGATTTGCTCCGTCATTGTGTAGGCACAGCAACACTCTGAGCACAATAATCTGCCCCCCACAATGTGATGACTTGTTTGCTGGCATTTTGTTAACATCGTTTTTAAAAAAATGAGGGATTGATGGAGGGAAATGTATACTTTTATTTTTCTTATTTCAGGTCAAAGCCACAGGGTGACTTCCACGTATGCGCAGGGGGCTCGGCCCAAAGAGACCACCTACTGTTCCCCCTCCTCGTCTTCTTCTTACTCCCCCATGGCGAGAGAAAGCTCCCGGAATCACCTCACAACATCTTCCACCTCGCAGTATTCTTCACTGGGACGCGATTTGAGCAGCAGAACTTCAGCCCGGTTCTCACTTGGGTCGCCCCGCCTGCAGCCACCTCAGGAACAACAGAGAAGCTACCAAACGTCACCACTCGTCTCCCCCTCCTTCCCGTCTCGCACCTCCCTGTACGCCGCACCCTCGGCCAGAGCCGAGACGGCGCTCCCTCCACGGCCGAATCCCGAAGGCGTCGAATCGGAAGGCACCCGCTCCACCCGCCGCCTTCTGTCCAGACTCTTCTCACGTCGCTCCAGCCAAGACTCTTCGAGCGGCTCCAGCATTCGCTCCCTCGATGACGACGGTCCATCTGCTGGGGGGAAACGCGCGGTCACGGATCAGGGGACCAGGACATCTTGTGTGGAGCCAAGTACTCGAACCTCAGAGACGACCTTTGGTATCCTCAGGAATCGCAGAACAGCCCGCGCCCCAGTCCAGGAAAGCAACCCTGGTGGCTACCGCGGCGGCCCGTCGGAGCTGCCCCCCTCCTCGAGAGACCCTGGAGCCGGCAGCAGTGTCCCAAGACACGGAGGGATGTCCTCCTCCTGGCTGTCTTCCTCCATCCGCGACCGCTGCTCTCCTCTCCTGTCTCGACTCAGAAGGCACGCCAGGGACGAGAGTCAACGCTCCTCTGGGGGGTGGAGCAACAACGACCGCAGCTCCTCACACGATGACGATCATGATGATGAAGAGGAGGAGGAGGAAGAGAAAGATGAAGGAGCTGCCGGTTTACCAGCATTTGGGAACGGCGGTTCCCGCAGACTCCCGGATGGCGTCGGGCCAGCGTCAGAAGATGATACCGATGAGTTCTCGCCCCGCCGCAGGGTCGGGGTCTGTGAGAACGTATCACTTCCCAGAAGTTTCAGTAGTGTTGAGAACCAGACGGGTGACCAGAAGGAGACGGACGCGTCTGGCAAGGATGAGGAGAAGCTCCGCAAGATCAAGGAGAGGTATCAAGTGTGATTCCTGTTTCCTCTCGTTCAACTTTGAGATGTGGCCATTTCCGTCGGCAACAGCTCGGGTGGAGTGATCCCGTCTTTTTGCTCCCTCAGGCTGCTGCTAGAGGAATCTGACGAGGAAGAAGGTGACATGTGCCGCATCTGCCAGATGGGCGAGGACTCCTCCTCCAACCCCTTGATCCAGCCGTGTCGGTGTATAGGCAGTCTGCAGTATGTTCATCAGGATTGCATCAAGAGGTGGATTTGCTCCAAAATCAGCTCAGGTAAATGAAAGAGCCCCCCCCCAACCTTCAGATCTAATGAAGTCCTCGTCTGATCGGCCAGCTAATCCGCCGTGTTTTTGCCTCCATTAGCAACAAACCTGGAAGCCATCACAACGTGCGAACTCTGCAAAGAGAAGCTGCATTTGAATATAGACGACTTTAACATCCAGGAGTTGTACAGGACACACGTACAAGTGAGTGAGACGCGAGGTGCCATCGAGAATAAAGGGGAGGGGAGGGGCTTATTTCCTTCGTGCAGCCTAACACCAGAGGGCGATAAACATAATTCACCTGCTCTTTGAATTGAGTAACTGGTTTTTAAAACGTTGGTCATCCTTTTGTAGCGTGCCTTACATTGTTACAGAAAGCCTTGGGTTTGAACAATTAGTGTTTATATTATATGAATTCCAAATATAGATTTAATGAAGTGGTTTGATTCTGGATGTTTTTGTCTACAGTCAGAGTATGATGAATTCATCAGCAGTGGACTCTACCTGGTGGTGCTGCTTCATTTCTGTGAGCAGAGGTTCTCAGATGTGCTGGGAGCTGTTGATGGAGCTGGGGTACGAACACACACACACATACACACACACGCCCGCTAATGCATGCTCATATAAACATAATTGATGTTTAAATCTTATCAAATACATCTTGAAAAAAGAACCGTTTCTTCCCCCTTTCTCACCCAGTTATTCAACGTGTTGAGAATCCTTCATGAACACATGGACAATCTTGAAAGTACGTTTCTCATATTTGACGAGGAGCCGCCCTCGCGTATCAAGCAGGTTCCTACAGAAGATTATCAAAACCACCCATGAGGGAAACAATTACGTTTGTTTTTCTTTCTTTTATTGAGCACCTCGAGAAAGAAGTCATTATATGCAAAAAAGCATTTTCATAATCAAATTGTTCCAGAAAAAGTTAATCTGATAAGAGCTCCATAAAAACAATCAGTCGCTCGGGGTGATGGAGTTACTTTCCCTTAACTTCCTCCTTAACTGCCCAATAGAAAGCTTCAAAGTGAACTTCAGCATCTTGTTTTTTGAAGTCCTTATCGTGAAATCTGCTTGTGAATGAAAAGCGAAGGTATTTGTCACTAAAGAGTCCGAAGTAAAGTTTCACCAGGATGGCATTCCGCCTTTATTCTCCTCCACCACATTTTTTTTCTCACGCCAGTGGCCCTTGTGCTCTTCTGTAGGTTCCAGTTTAGCTCTACTGGTGTCTTCTATTATGTGTTGGCGTCCATTTATCCTGTTTTTGGATTGCAGATCCCCTTGCTGAGGATGAAGAGGTTCAGGACAACAGGCCGTCCATTGAGTTTTCCGATCTGGACGATGACCTTGAGGACGAGTACTAGCGCTCGCTCGCCTTTGTTGCCGGTGGTTTTTGCTACTATGCAACCTTAATGCATATTGGAAAAAAACAACAAAAAAACCATTTCTGTTTGAGTGTGCACTTTATGTAAAAGTACATCTTTGAACCAGTTCAACCACAAGTGCTTTATGTTGCCAGTGAAATCCAGAACAAGAAAGCACAGAGCAATGTGTCAGTTTGTTCTAGTGATACTAAGGGTTCTACTTGGGGAAATAAGACAAACTGCTTTGCTTTAATTGTCGAGCTTCTTTTGATTTGATATCCGGTCAGAATTTCCGGACATTTTTAGTTTGCCGTAAACAGCTCAGTTATTTCCTGCGGTTTAAGATTAAATGTTGAATGCAAACGACTACAAGTCAGTCTTTATATTGCAATTTACATTGCAACTGTTCTACAGCATGTTGATTCACTGGAAAATATCATTTCATTCATTCACAAAATTAGCCGTTCACTTTCAACTTTGTGTCAAAATGGCTGCTGTTGAACAGTGTTAATCACATCGTACAGATCTCTGTACAGAAATACTTCCTTTCAGCTCATCAATATTAAGAAACTTGTGTTGCCATATGCAATAAAGTATTCCTACAAGACTTGGTAGTTTGTCAAACTTCCAGCCAGACGTTTGTGATCATTTGACTGATTAGATGCAGGAGAGTTCATGAGAAGAAACACACCACTCCATCCACGTTGCAACACAGGATCTTTAATTGGAAGCACGTAAGTTGATCGAAATTGATGGGGACATCTTCGGAAGTGGTGGGAACGTTAAAAAGAACACCAACATTTGGTTTCCAAAAGCAAAATCTGAGGCTTTAACGCTCCAATCATCTTTGGTTCATTCTCAGTTATATAAAACAAACATATGTACAAAGCGTTCACAGCAAACAGCAGTGCAATTTTAAGATTAAAAAAAAAAAGATACCTCATTGTGCTTAATATCATTGAAACTACAGTTCCAAATCATACTAAAGTGCGCTCTTTCTCAGGTGCATAGGAAAGTCAGTTTTAGTTTAAAAACAGCAGGATCAGTTTAGAATTGCAGCCTGACAACGTTGGCGACATTACACTGGGTTTTTCATCGGAGGAAAACTGGCCCAGCACATAAAACGAAAGGTAGCACATCCAGTGCCTGCAAGCCAGTGGGAAGAGGTTCAGGCCAAAGGTGGTTCTGTTACTGCGTGGCCTCGTTTTCCCACCAGCGATTTACGAACAAGTCACAATAGGTTCACCTCCTCCCATCGTCTCGTAAGGTAATAAAGGCACATCAGGGAGTTATTTTGGTCTTTGGTCTTGGCTACGTTTACGACACGCCCACTCTCGACAGCTACTTTAGTCTTGTAGATGAACTGACAACAGACCTTTTTAAGTTGAGTAAAATCAGTAGATGCACATGTAGTTTAAGTTTTAACACTGTGGTGAGAATGAACTCCGTGTATAAGACTCAAGGTTTCCTTTTCTTTTTGTTGTTGGTTTTCCTTTTTCAGTTTTGGTAAATCTAAATTGAAGAACAAACACAGCCCCAGCATCCCACGGATGCAAATCAACAGCAAAGAAATAAATAATTTAAAAAGAAGATGGGAGAAGGCTGCCGCGAGACCCTCGCGCGACAGGCCTGTCCACGCTCCCTGAGGCACATTATCAAGAAAGCTCCGTATCTGTAATAATACTGGTGGTGTCCATGTCGTCCAGCGTCCTCTCGTAGCGGATGGTGGAAGAGAAATGGCCCCTCTTTTTCTTGTAAACCACGACGGCAGCGATTACAAGGAGAGCGATGACCGTTATGATGAAAAGGACCAGTACCGCTGACGACCCAGCGGACCCTGAGGGACACACGTGCAAGCGGTGAGAGGGTTGGGAGGGAGACGGAGAGCTGCAGCCGGCTTAGCTCCCAACCAAGAATCACATTTAAACACCTAACACGGTGACGTTCTTCTGTTCTCTACTGAAACACCAGAGGTCCTGGCACAGGGACTCTCAGACTTCAGTTAAGTCGATACTCACCTGCTTCGGTTTTGCAGACGACTCGACTGTAGGCGGTTTTGCAGTTGACAAAATTCCAGGTTCCTTTATCTCCCGTCATGACGGGACATCGCTGCTCCGTTCTCCTCTCCGTCGTTAAGGCCTCAGGCTTCCAGTTGGAGTAAACCAGAGCTGAGCCATCCTGCCAAGATACTGGTTTTCCTGCAGGAAAAGACAGAAATAAAGATATGTGTTATCCCAAATTTTAGATTTAGGTCATTATTCTTGCACGCTTTATAAATGATGGCGTTACCTTGAGTATCCAGAGTCATGCCGAGCCATGTCCGACTGGTGATGAGAGGGTCATTATCTAAGTACTTTGACACAAATTCATTCTCCTCGGTGGATTTTATCGTCAGCAGCTCAGCATCTGTCAGCAGGAGAGAGGAAAAGCCACAACGGCAACATGACTGCTCGCCCACGGTGGCCTCTGATGAACGCTAATTATGACCTTTGTCGACTAAAACTCACCCAAGTTCTGGCAGATTTTCTTCGCCGCCTCCATGGTGTGCACGCTGTAGTTGTAGAGCCCCATGTTGAAGGCGTAGCACTGGTCCTGGTGCTGCACCCACTGTGAGCCGCCATCGCTCTGAGGGCAGCGGTTGGCCTCTGGGGCCGCCTGCAGTCTGGCTCCTGATTCAGAACAACACAGCAGCAATCACTCCACAAGCCCGGTGCTAGAATTCAGTGGTGTTGGGCTCCCTGTCTACCGTCCCCTGGCGACGGCGTCTTACTCTGAGAATCGGTGGTGATGGTGGTGTTGTAGCAGATGGCTCCATCCAGCAGAACGTTGCAGCTGGTTCGTATCCAGGCTCCATCGGTCGCCATAAAAACACAGGTGGGCCCCAGTTTCCATGAGTCAAAGCCCACCTGTGGGTCGGCGATAGTGAGGTTGTAATCAACCTTTGTTCCGTCCGACCATTCGTAGGCGGAGCCACTGATCTGTGAGGAACGCCAAGAATGAGGTTAAATGTTTAGGTCAAATGTGCCACTTGCACTAAACTCTGCAAGCAAAGCTCTCACATCCTGGTTTGATAATCCAATCCAGAGAGGGAAGCCATCTGTCTTGACAATCAGATTCAGGTGTTCATTTTGCTTAATGGTGTGGACACTCGCCAGGTGGCCTCCACGCACGCCGCACTCTTCCAGAGCCTGGTACCAAGTCAGCGACCGGGCCAGGACCTCGTAAGTCAAAGAGCCGTAATTTTGAAAGTCTTTCGATGATCGCTTGTACTCTTCCTTTGATTCTTGGGTGAGAAATATGAGAGAACAGGAAGTGAAACATTGTAACGACAATCAGAGCGCGGGTGAAGCCCCACAGAACGCATGACGTACTGACCGTGGTCCAATTTACAGACGACAATGCTTTTCTGTTTGAACTCTGAAAATAAACGTGGCTTCGAGACGAGGATCCAGCTGTTGTCAACCATGAGACCGGCCATGAACGAAGTATTTACATTTGGTCTGCCTTTATTCCAGTTGGAGTACTGGACATTTGTGCCATCAAACCACTTCATCTGGGTATCTACAGCAGAATAGAAATAACAATAAACAAACCACAGCACCAGGAAATTGCATTGAAAACACACCAATTCTGCAAAAACATGTAGAAAAGCCATAAAGCAACAGGAATTATTGGATAGTAAACTACTCCCGACTTACAAAACTAAACAAGAAAGGAAATACAAACCGTTTGCCTGTTTGAAGAGTCCCAGCCACACAAACTGGGCCAGAGTCCTGAACGGCAACAGCTGCCGCGCGACAAAGTTGCTCTCCTCCGCATTTCGGATGGTTAGGATGTTTGCGCCGTCATCTGAAACATTGTAGCCCGGTCGTTAACAGCACACTCCATGTCAAATTTTAAAAGATAACAAAACATGCTCGGGGAAGAGTCCTACAGAGGTGTGTGCACGTTTCTTGAATGTGTCCCTCATCAAACTTCGCCCATCTGGTGGAAACCAGCTGGAAGGCGTAGCAGTTGTCTCTGAAGGGGATCCAGTTGGGACCGTTCATGTTGTGAGGGCACTTCCCAGCGACATCCTCTGGTTTGATGATCACCTCTTCTGCACGACATACATTTACAGGTTCTCAGACTACTTCGCTCTTGGGTATCTCTTTTTATTTTTCGTTCCTGTGCCGCTATGCTCACGGTGCGGTTTGTGGCAGATGGCGCCTCCAAGCTCTTCCTCACACTCGGTGGCTTTCCAGAAGCCATCAGTGTCCAGGTACACGCACGCACCGCTGGTCGTCTCCGAGGGCCAGCGGCTGAACACGGTGTGACTGTGGTCCGTCCAACGGTAGTGGATTCCTTCCTGGGAACAGAACAAGGACTCTAAACCCAAGAAAATGAGCAGACCCGAATAAAGGCCGCCGATCTTTGGTACACTTACGTCTTCACTGAAGAGGCCGATCCACATGGGTGTGCGTGCACGGCTCACGCTCACGGTTAAGATGGACTGTTGGAAGGTGTCGCCTATACTCGCCAGGTCCATGTTATTACTCAAACACTGCTCCAGGGCCTCGAACCAGGTCATGTTTTTGACGAGCAGGAGGAAGGTGTGGTTACCGACGCTGAAAGGTTTCTCAGAGATGCTGGGCTCTTCTAATTTATCTGTGGTTAGATGTTAAAATAACAAGGCCAGGTTGCAACAATAACTTAACCATTGGAATAAACAATTCAAAATGTCACGTGACACCACTTTCAAATCTTTTTGTGGCTGTATGTGCACGTATTTTGCGTTGTTACTGGTGATTTACCCGCAAAGTGTTGGCAAACCGCCACATGGTGAAACTGGTCGCAGGAGGAATAATCCCAGGTACCCAGCATGGCGGAGTTTGGGTTGTTCATAAGGAAGGCGCACAAATTTAAGTTCTGCAGATCCCATGGCTAATCAGGAAAAAAAGAGAAGTACAACAAAAATTACACAACATCAACTTTTTAACAGAACTGCGTAAAGCAGCCTTTCATTCAGGTCAAGCAGTTCTCAGAACCCAAATTGTGGGAAGTGGCACCCAAAAGCACCTGACTGAAAGTGAAATGTGGAAGGAAATAACAGTTCCCAACCGCTCATCTCATCGTATATGAGAAACTCATATACAATTATCATCATCCCGTTTCTCTTAAAGCATTCTGGAGAAAACCAGTGTAAATGACCACCACTCCTCATTATACAACTATCTACACGCACATTAAACTACTAAACCAGGAAGGATGGGATAGAGAGATCTCCCCTCTATCCCAGGGACCGTTGGTGAGCTGGAGGGGGAGGAAGTGGGATGCTGCTCCCATGACCAACACCCAGATCAGTGGAGGAAAACAGACAGATGAATGGGTGATTATCGAGTTGGGAGGGGAACTCACATTTATTTTCACAGACCGGTGCATGCCCACAAGCAGGGGGTTAAAATTGACATAGTTTACTGGAGACTGATCTATCCATTCAGACTTTTCATGCGTGAGTTTGAGTCCAATCCATATCCGGTCCACGTTGGTCATGTTTGGTAACAGGGTGATGATGAAGTCTAAAACACACACGCACATAAACCAGAGATATTACTGCTTATCCGACAGCAGCGCTTTAAAGTGTATTAACCCTAAAAATATATTTGCAATCTTTAGAGTGTAAATATAGAGAATGAACAAATGCAGGCCCCCACCTTGCTCCACCTGATCTGAAATTGTAACCAGGGTTCCTCTGACCGACTGACACTTCTCATTGGCATATTTGAAAGACAAAGGCTTGATGCTGTTCAACACAGTGTAGCACTGGGGGGAGAAAAGATCAATACAATCACATTTTGAACAGAAACCATTATTCTCCTCTCAGGTCCTCGAGTATACGATCCTAAAAGACTGTGTCGTTGAATCAAAGTGCAGAGTGGGTGGGTGGCAAGTCGACATGAACTGAATGTTGTCAGCTTTGATCGCATTTACCAGCTCACGTGGGCACTTTGTGTGTAGGAAGGACACATGTTAGTTTGACTGCAGTGCAGCGTGTTGAACAAACGAGGAGTCAGACCTTATTTCTGAAGGACAAGGAGTTATTTCCACAGGGCAGCCCTCCAGGTTGGGGCTCCAGGGGGTTCTTCTCCACTGATGTGATGTTGTGTCTCTCGCACACAAAGGGCAAACGTTGCTGGCAACTGGACTCTTTTTCTGCAAGGAAACACAGTTTCAAGTTGGACAAGCTTTGAAAATGAAAAAAAAAAACCTTTTAAAAACTCTGCACACATCTGAAAGTCTGCCCTCAGTCAACTTTAGCTTCAGCGAGCGTAGCTCTTGTGTCAGTCAACCTTAATTTGTTAAGGTCTACTTCCAAGGCCAACGTGTGTGTTCTCAGAGCGTTTTGCCTGTAAAACAACTTCCCATGTACTGTCTACTCACCAGGAAAGAACGTTTCGGGACTGATAGTGGTGCACCTGTGCTGGAAAATGGGATGATCAGGGTACAGTGGGGGAAACCTTGAACAGAGAATGGACTTCAATTACCTTCCCAATACATTTTAAAGGATTGTGAACACTCTGTATCCATGAAACATCACATGAAAGGCATATGTGCATGACTGCGTGGACTCACAAAACTGGAAATAACTGAGAAGGTTTTCTCAAGTCAGCCCACCAGTCTTGCACGGAAGACTTTGATATCTGTGGGGAATGTGCAAAACCACATGAACTAAATGGTAACACTGGAGCAGCACGTGTTGCCGCTCGCTGCACGCTGCATCAAAGCCAAACCCCGTCCTCTCACATACCTCTTTTAGGCGCTGATGGATTTTGGACGCAGCCGCCGGGCTGAGTGGCGTGGCCAGTTTGCTGCCATTTGTGCTGCAATAAAGATTTGCTTCTTCAAAACTCAGCTGAGGCTCGTTCACAAACCAAAACTCTGCTCCTTCAATGAAGATGGATGTCTCATGGTGGCCACCTGAAAGACATTGAACAGAACATGCTAAATGGTGAGAACTACAAAATAGACAAAAGATCATTCGAGTCATAATGGAGATGTTTATTACCAGGATTGTACCAGTCTGGATTCTTCGGCGTCTTTCCTGTTGAAGCGCATACAAATAATAATGAGCAACACCACGCAGAAAGAAAAAAAACTGCAGTCACATGTTAAAAAAGGTCATTTGAAACCACCTTTATGTACAAATGATAGACTTTGACCAATGGCCGAGCCATTTTGCTTTGTGACAAAAGATTTGACAGCAGGAGTCATGTGGGTCTTACCACGTGGTATTTGGCAGACCCACTCCAGCCTGGCATCGCAGTGAAAGGGCATGGCGAAGAAAGGTGTGGGGGGTAAGTCGTGGAGCAGATACATAAAAAAGTTTCTCAATGTGCTCCTGGATGTCTAGTTGGGACACAGGGTTTTTGGAAAGCATATTAGAACCCGCAGTAAAGCAGTTTTACGACTACGCTGATCCCTGACCCTGACTGATGGATTCAGATAAAGCTATGAGGCAACAACAAAGACGCGTTGCATGATAGCAAAGACCAGAGTCTGACTGGTGAAATAAATCGGCACCAGTGACTCAGCGGCCACTCCCTGCTGAACAACTGAACAAATAACCTTGATTTTCTGGTTGCGCCGCACAGTCAGGCTAACACGAGCTCACTGTAACAAATGACACCAAAACTCAACTATGCAGCTAGCTAAGCTAACCCGCCATTAAAAGGTAACAATGCCCATTTCTGTTAGAAAAAATGACTTATTAAGCTAATTAAGGAATGAAATTGCATGTTTCACCTTAAATGCAGTACAGTCCCGATCGTAGGCATCATCTTCGTGAAAATTGTGATGAAAGACATCTACAGACACCTGTTAATAAAGAAATTAATAAAATTGCATCATATATCAGATACATGGTAAAAACAGTGAGAGTAAATGGCAGATAAAGTCTGAGGTTCTGGACGGTGATGGTTAATTATTCTGAAAATTCTGAATTAGTGAGTCATTCACCACCTACACAGTTTTTATTGTTGCTGGTCAGCTAAAACCTTTTCCCACGAAGAACTGTTACATATTACAATACAGTTGGTACGCCTTTTCGTTAAACGTGAATAGATGGATTAGCGTCAGGCTTGTACGTACAGGCTGGCCATTGCTCCACTGCCAAGAGCGATCAGCTGGGTTTCTCCTGTTCAGGCCGACCCAAAAGTACCGATTATCGCTGCAGGAAAAGCATCAAAGCAACCGCTATTATTTATAGAACATTTTATGACATATCATTACAGCGTGAACAATTCCAGCTCGTGCACACCTGATGGTCTCTCTGATAATGACGTGCAGGGCCCTCAACTCATCAATACTGGTGAAGCTGGGCAGGTTGGCTCCCAGAGCCTGACAGAACCTCTCAGCTTCCTCCCAGGAGCGCAGCCTGCTCAACCGTTCATGGTGGAACACCTGAGAATTCAAACACGCTCCGATGAGGAACCGGGCTGAACCCCAAGAACGCACAGAAGCACACACACAGTACAGAAGTAATGGCATCTGAACACCACAGTGGGCTCACGTCTAAATAGTTGTGACTACAGACCACGCTAAAAAAAAATGTAAAAAAAAATAAACCTAACAAATGACACACACACACACACACACACACACACACACACACACACACACACACACACACACACACATATACACACATACACACACATACGGGCAGGCTAGAGCCTGTATAAACACCCACACATGACCCCTATCCCACCTTGTAGCAGTATTTAATGTTGGATCTGGACACCCATCCCGCAGGACAGGTGGCGTTTAAGTCGGGTTCCGGTTCTGGAGTGAAGGCTGGACTGAGGTCTATCCTACAGATGGAGCCAGCCCTAAAAATGGTGCAGTTCTTCACCTCCCACTTGCCCAGTGGTTTCATTGTGGAAATAACTACACAACCTCCGTCCTGGTCTGAAACACACATGGGGTTGAAATTCAAACTAAATCAGCCCTAAAACAAACAGCCATACCATTTTATCAAATGCTGAACATTATGGCACTATGGAGCTTTTGTTTTGTTTTCCTAACCTGGTTCAAATAATTGCCAGTTGGTGTATGTAACCACACCCCCAGGTCCATCCTGCCACTGGTACTGCCCTGTGTTCTTAATGTCCTGCAGCCCGATCCAAAAATACTGAGGCTCATCACTGATCTGCTCGGCCAGCAGACGGTTAATGAACGCCTGTTCGAACCTGTAAAAGAAAAGCAATCACATGATTTTCTTGCCCAAGGACGAAAAAAAGACAATGCTGAATTCCATTTTCTTTAACCTGTTTCTAATAGTAGCGTTACATCGATCTTTGAAGGACACTGGTTTGGTGTTAATCTGATAGCAGGAGTTGCCATGTCTTTTCCAACCCTGAAAAATGGACACCGGTGAGATTATATTCTCAGTTTCATAACGATTCATAAAATGTGTTGAAAGCACAATTGACCTTTTAGGGGAATAACACTTCAATACTCACCGCGGGACACCCAGATGGTGTGGATCCATTGATCACTCCTTCCCTCTGGCAAATAAAAGGCAGCTTTGTTGTGCATTGTCCGATCTTCCAGCCGTGCGTCTGCAGATGGACACGTGTCAAAATATTGCACGTCTCACAGGGACAGGCCCGGTGTCGCGCCTTCCCACACACACCCAGCATGAAAAGGCTGGAAACAAAGGGACACACACACCTCTCCGGAGTAGAACACACAACTGGTTTCCTGAGTGGGCTGGACTGGTTGGTTTGGGCTCCAGTAGGTGAAGTTGAGGGGAGCGTGGTGAACCCAGGAGAAGACAGTGGGGTTGACACCGCTGCCGATCAGACCAATCCACACATCGAAAATCTGGCCATCTGGCGGACACAGAATATTATTATTATTATTACCCAAAAGCTGCTACATGAAAGTCATTTAAGAAGAAAATAAAAAAAATGAGACTTACCTGCGTGAAAGTTAGTACTGATCATCTCTTTACTGTCGATGGAGTGGAAGCTGGCCAGGAAGCCCCCTCCTCCATCCGTGTTGTTGCAGTATAGCCTGGCATCTGTGAAGCTTTGAGGGTTAGCCTTCTCTAACTTGTAACACCAGCCATTCCATGGCACCCAGCCATCCGCACACACTGTTTCTCTGTATACAAACGGCTCTGCAGACAGGGTTGAGACATCATCAGTTACACGTTAAAGTCAAGGACAGAGATTAACATGCTGGTTCCTGATTTCTGTAGAAATAAAAACAATGATCGCTGAACGTAGCAACTACGTAGTTTAGAGTCACAACTGATAGTGAGTCCACCTGATGTGACTTTAGTTTTGCTTTTCCCAACCTACTGAATAGAATCGACTTGACTATATTCCCTTTTGGTATCAGGTGTTTGCTTTATGCCTGCTATTACAATCTGTGCCTTTCTGGCTGATTTGAGAAGGCAGCATGGAAAGGGAGACGATGACCTACCGGTTTTATCTGTGGGCGGAGGGCTGACGCTCTTTTTGCAGATATACGGCAGATGCTCGTGGCACGATTCAGATTCATATTTGAGTTTGGAGTTAAGGACACCACAGTCTGACTCAGTGATCAGAGAGGAGGATGGCATACCTGTCAAACACAATACCACTTCAAAATAAACACAAACTCTGAATTGCTAATGAAAAAAAATTCTTGTGTTGCTGAGCAAACTGAGAGCAGAAGGGTCAATGTTACCAGTATAAGCGATATCAATATAAATACCTATTTACGGGCAGGGATTGTGGTTTTCATGATGATGAGAACCATATTACAGCTGTAGTTACAGTTCCAAAGAGGACTGGAATCAATTTGAATTGGGATCAAATTCTGCAGGTCCCAGCATGAGACAGAGAAATCTACTGGGAGTGGGCGGCCAGAAAAATGGGCTCTTATCTCCCAAAACTCTACGATAAAAAGAAAAACTATCTGCAGTGAGTAGCAAGGATGGAGTTGGCACATTAGAAGAGACAAGAACAGGCAGGAATGGGCAGAACTCTACTGAGTGGGCATCAGCAGTGGGATGAATATAGGACAAAATCCTTCATTGTAACTGACAGCAGCAGCAGATTATCAGGCATTTGCCGCAGAGTTGCTCGTTGCTGCTTCCAACCCGAAGGAGCTGTTTCTAGAGTTAGTTCTAATACTTTTAATGCCACCTGCCAACAATCTGGAGTCTGCGCTGCTCCTGACTTTGTGGTCCTGGGTGTTTCATAGTTGAAATCAATGTGAACATCAAGTGAGCAGCATCTGAACTCTGAAAGTGGCACCTTTCGGTAGTGTCAATAGTTTATTCAGCAGCACTAACAATCTCAATTCGGCTTTTAAGTCGCTGCGTTAAAGACGCACAGAGGGAAGCTTCTCCCCCACACTGGCCTCTTTGTCTCAGCGAAAACAAATACACACAATAAGATGTTATTGTGCTACAAGGAGCAGATGTAACGAGCTTAAACATGAGTTCAGGTCGCCCTGTTCTTTTTCTTTCGCCGCCAAAATTGGACACTTTTACGTGTTTATACGCCAACAAAGATATGCTCTGAGGAGACATAGATTACAAGAGGAAACAGTCGAAATAATAATCTTAAAAAAATACCAGTTTCCCAGCGCAGGATGGTGAGAGGGGAGCCGTCTGACCACTGCCAGCCCTGAGCCGTATCTAACTGGTGCAGGCCGATCCACATCCTCTCAGGCATGGTTTCCAAGCCTACGTGCACTAAACGCAACATCACAGCAAATGACATGAGCAACAATGCATGAAACAAGAAGTAATGTGAGTAGAAAAACACACAAAGAACTAATAAACTCAAAAACAACAAAAAGCATTTCAGCTCAAGGGAGAACCTTTTTCAAAAGGGATTTAGTAATTGTTAGCTTTTAACTTTGCTACCTGTGGTTAAACCAGTGCTTCTCAATTATTTTCTGTTACGCCCCCCCTAGGAAGAAGAAAACATTTTGCGCCCCCCCCCCCCGCCGTGACTTCAATTAGTATCATTTGTCTATAAAATTGTTATAAGTACACCTCTGCATAACATTGTATCCTTATTAATATTAAAGAAAACAAAAAAAGAAAGAAATATAGACCAAAGCGGGATGATTGTTGCCAATATTCGGCACGTTTTTGCCGAAAAAACTCAAGCGGCTGATCAGCGTGACTGGGGTGTAATGTCTTTAAGTGAGGGTTAGGGTTAACCAGGATTAGGGTTAACCAGGGTTAGGGTTAGTGTTAGGGTTAACCAGGGTTAGGGTTATCAGCGTGACTGGGGTGTAATGTCTTTAAGTGAGGGTTAGGGTTAACCAGGGTTAGGGTTAACCAGGGTTAGGGTTATCAGCGTGACTGGGGTGTAATGTCTTTAAGTGACGCCTTCATTTATTTGGCTTCATGCTGTCCTGCCAACATTTTTAGACACAGTAAACACACCGGTCTTTCCTCGTCTCCCACCGTAGTCGCAGTGAAGCCAAGCGCTATAAATGCTTCGTCATATTTCCTCGTCTTAGCTTTCGGGAGACTTTCGTTTGTCTCATTATCTCCGTCTCTCTCCGCCTTTCTTTTCATCACTGTTAAGTATTTTTTCATGCTGTCTCTTGGTGGTTTGTTCACTGCACTTCCTGTCTCTTGCTCTGTGGTGTGTGCGCGCGGGATGTGCAACTACACTTTATTCTAGTACGGCAAAAAAAAAAAAAAAACATGTTCTCCGGGGGGCGCGCCCCACTATTTGAGAAGCGCTGGGTTAAACCAAGATGAGTGGTCAGCCTGACATTGTCTAAACACAACACGCCAGATAATAATCACGTAACCTTTAAACAAATGATACAGATATGCCAGCATTTTCAATACTTCCAGTGGACTTTAATAGGACTCCTGAGCCAAAAGGAATTACTTTAGGGTTTAAGGTTTACTTTACAAATATTTGTAGTGCTGCCACTGTAACCAAGAGTTCCTTTTTGGGAATACCAACTGAATTTACAGGGACGTGGCATTTTCCTGGCTCGTGAGAAGAAACTACCAGTGTTTTGGCTTGTAACGGGAGGGGGGGAGTAACAGGGGGGGAATACTCAACTGTGTCATAGCCGAGATAGCAGGAACTTAACGTCAGAATGAAACAGCGGAACACATCAAATAAGCACAACAACTCTGCAGTAATTTCTGACAGCAACATTGCACAGAACCAATGGAAGATAACCGCAAAAGCACAGGTTATTTTTAGAAGTTGATGTTCACTTGAAATGAAATTCATTTGAAAGGAGGAACTAAACAGTCAAATCAGAGGTGTAAAGAAGTAAAAAAAAAAACTCCACATCCAGTTGACTGAAACTGCGACTGACAGTGTAATGAAATAGTTGTTGAACTTTACTCTGTGCTTTCTTTTAGCCACACCAAATGTTTTTACACTAGAAAAGCAAAAATGAGTGGATGAATCTTACAGGTTGTGGAGTTTAGTTCGTCCAGTTCAGTCACACTCAGGAGATCGGCTCCCTGGCTGCGACATGCGTCCAAAGCTACATGCCAGGTCACAACGGCACCGGAAACAAACTGATAGCAAGATTTGTCTTCTGGCCCAGCAAAGAGAGTCTGGCAACCCTCTTCTATAAAGTCAAAGAATCTGTGTTAGTATCGGACATTTGGTGTTCTTCGATGCTGCATGTGGTTCACTGATTTTGCACGTTTCCAGGCATCAAAATTGTCATATTTAGACAATAAGTTCATTAATGAAAAAAGGAATCTTCATAACAAAACAGAAAGACGAGTTGTCAGACAAATTCAGACAGTATCCAGCAAAATAAGGACAGTGAAAGGTAAAACTGAAACGAGAAGCTTAAAACAATATAGAATAATAACGTGCCAGGTATTAGGCAGAGTCCCTTCCTTTGGTCTTGGTCAAAATCCATTGTTGTAGCACACCAGGTTACTTTAGGGATTTGTGGTTCTGGGATGCACCCGTGATACCAGGATCCATTGTATTTAAATGGGAACACACAGGGAATTCCCTCAGAGTTCCCTTCAGTGGTGTGGACAACTGCAGAGGGGAAAGCACAGGACATCACAAACCTCTTTAGTCATGATCCAGAAATTGGGAAAGCTTGCTACTACACAGGAAGAATTAAAAAAATTAACATCTTTTAACACATTGAATGCAAATGACTTGGACTTGAGGATTTGACAAAGTGGGAATACACCAAACTTTTGGATCTGAGCTGATTTACAGTACCGGCCCGCCTTGAGTCTTATCCATTAATCTGGTATTTGACCTAGTTTATTGTGAACTCGAGTGAGTAAGGAATTAAATGCAACCACCAGTGTTGTAAACCGCTGCAATGTAAAATAACCAGTTTGGGAAACTCGCACAAAACAGAGGAAGTCAAACCTGTATACACCAGAGTGAAATCCAATCCCAAGACTCGGGGATGCCCCTGTTCAGCTCTGTTCAGGATATTTTGTTTTGGCTCGCTCAACGCAAGGTGATTTTTAACTAGTTTCATTTAAATCCTCATCATTTTAAGCAGTCATCCGTCCCCACGGCTGTATAAGTGACTTGCACTCTGTAAACGTTCGACTCAAAGCCAAAACAAAATGACCACACTCACCACGGTATGGCTTCTGGCAGATGTTATCCTGAGATCCTCCTCTCACCCAGGTATCTACGGCGTCCCGTTTTGCGGCCAACGTGCCGTTGTTGACCACCAGGGCCATCTCGTAAACGGTGTAAATGGCTCCATCCATGCAGCGCCACCACAGCAGGATAGCAGAGCCACACTCAGCCAGGAAGAGCGTCTTGGATTGGACATCCAACGCCAGGCACCGAGACGAGCCCACGTGGAAGAGTCGGTGACCCGAACCCCACTTCCACTGTTGTGAGCGGCTCTCGGGTGCACAGGGCGCTACTGTTAGAGCCCCAGTGGACCCTGTGCCGAGGCACTTATTTGTGACGGAGTGCTGGATGGTGAACGCGTCCTTGTCTGTGGCGACAGGATAGACACACAAACAGTTATGACATAGATGCAGATTTCTAACAATTAGAAATGCTGAAAAACATCAAACAACTCAGAACAACTAGCATTTTTGTCTTTTTTTCCAGCATTAGCATTCTGTGCTGCTGTGGAGCTGAAATAATCTCTTTTGGTCTTGTCTTTATGGTAAGAATATCAGCCAATTCTGATCCAAATTTTCAATTAAAAGTGGGAGGTTTAAATGACAAGTTGTATCAGATTGCCTATCCCTGGGTTTTTGGTTGTTTTTCCATTTTGAAGCCCGATTGCAAAACTGACACCGCCTCTAAAATAACCTTCAACAGAAGTGGTTTTCGTATTGATTTCATACTGAGGAAAACCTCCAGATCAATCATGACACAGGATCTCCACAATACGTATCTCCAATTGTTAATCTGGCTGCATTTGACCGTAAACTATGGAAAATGGACACGACGGAAATATATAGGAAGTTGGAATTTACAGTACGATCCAAACAACAGATCAGCAACAGAAGAAACCCGCACAACAATTCAGAATTGTGCTACAGACTTTTGTTAGAGGATTAAACACATAACGTCAGACTTGTGCACAGGCGGAACACATGGCGCACACAGAGCTCCTTGGCTGGAGGAAGGGATGAGTTTGCAATTTACTGGACCTGTCACACTAATGTGCATCACAATGGGAGGGTGTGGAAGGGAACAGCGTTAAACTCCAGGCACACCAAAAGCCTCAACTTGCTGTGTTTGTCGTCCTTTAACAAACTGATCTCCAGCCATTCGCGCAGTTAAGACTTTGAGTCGGCATCTACGTGGGAATGAGCTTGGGTCTACTTTTGAGATCTGAGCAAGAAAGAAAACGAAAGCTTCACGCAGATGCTTACCAAAGTGGGTAACGTTAGCCGATGAGCAACTCCCCAGGAAAACGTTTGCCTGAAACGCCGTCAACAAACAAAGGCAAAGTGCCGCTCCGGATAATCTTAACATGATCACACCGCAGTCTTGGTAATATTCCCTCTAGGAGCATTTAAGTGTAAATATAAAAGTACTCCGGTCGAACGAGTGACTTTAGAATGAAAGCAAAACCATACTTTCCGACCTAACCCACTTCATCTGTCAGTGTAAGCGCGTCGTCCTCAGTCCCGCTTCAACATTGTCAAGACGAATGTAACCCCCCATGAAACACAGCACTTCCGGTTTGTCCTACAAAATAATAGTAGTAGTTGACGTCATGTTAAGATTATCGTTATTTTGTAACTAATCCGAAATAAACCATATTACAAGGAGATAAATAAGAATTTGAATTTCTAATAGTCTGAACCCCGTGAAAACGTTGAAACCTTTTTGACAAAACAGAAGTAAGAGATTAGATATACTTTTTACCGTAATAAAATACATTGATTTTATTTTGAAGGCGATACTGCTGCTTTTTTTTTATGTCTATATATTTTCACCCCCCATGTAGTCAAACTTTCAATTTTGATCCGTGCCTGATAACGCAATAAAAACAAGTCAGTGTAAAAATTAAAATAAAAAGTTACCGTTTTAATTTTTAATGTCTTTTTGAGAGGCTGGACGATTCTGCTGTCCAGCTGACAGGTTGTAGTCGCTGGGTGTAAATATAGATACTGACTTTATGTAAATTATGGATAATTTTGCATTTTTATGTAAAAAAAAAAGAAAGATTAAAAACAACAAGGACGTCAGTCCAAAACCAAACACAATTTATACTACTACTTGGTGAAGTACATGCTCTTCCCTCTGCCATCAAACACTATTAATAGTTAAAGGAGCAGTTAAAAAAAGAAAACTTTCACTTTAAAGTTAGTAGTAACAAAGCATCGAATATGGAGTAGCATAACTTCTGCTTCCAATATATTATACTTTTGTAATTTATCAAATGTCAAACATGATCAAAGTTTGAGAATAATCATTAATACCATTTACGATAAAACACATTTATCCATAGGGAGAGGTCAGCACATTTTCATGATCCAAAGTCACAACAAAATCTGCGACAAATGTGCTTAAAAAATATATATATATATCGGGAGTCTGAGGCTTCTATGCAGGATCTTAGCTGTTCCTAGGACTGCGCTCTTCTGGACAGAGATATATAATACTGACAAAATTGCTGGACCATAGAGGCATTAGAAAATAAACAATCCCTGCAATAAGCAGAAGTACAACTGATCTTTCAATACAGGAATATAACAAATATTGAGTGTTCAGTACCTCAAATTCTTAAGACTAGCATCCCTCCTCAACATCCGAAGTATGTGCTTCAAAAGTGATCAACTTCAATGTGCTCTCCACTGGTAATACAAAAAATATGAACAAGAGAATACGAGATCCTTTAAAGGGATTCAAAAGGAAAGTAAGGCAAGTTGTCTGTCATTATCTCAAAGACATAACGAGGATGCAGAGTCACAGCTTCACAGTAGTGTTTGTAACAGGAGATTAAAAAAAAAAGAAAAGAAAAGAAGTCTCTGAGTGCTATTGTGCAGAATATGGACTCAGGTCTGTGATCAGCACATTTCCATCTGAGTCTGTATGTGTTCCAGATTGTCTGTAATAAATGCTGCCGATGGGGGGAAGCCCCCGAAAACACAAGGCGTTCTTCTTATATGCAAGCCAGGTCGCTCCTGCCAACAGGGCAAAGATCAGTACAGCCCCCAGCACTGCAGCGGGGATGGCACTGTGATGAAACCCTGAAATACAGTCATTTTACATGATTTTTTCAAGTCAAGCATGTTCTATTTATTCACAGATACCTGAATCCTTTCTACCTTTTAAAGATTCCACTTCCACCATGTCGTTAGCTTCTGCAGAAACAGAAACAATTAGATTACTTATTGACATTTTGCAGTGAAATGTGATCTTTATGAGCATTTTCTCACCTTTTAAAAATTGTTTACCTAATGTACATTCATGATTCATCTGTACGTAACAGGAAAACCTGCGCTGCAAAACAGCTTTTGTACTAAATAGAGCCACATCTAGAACCACAAAGTAGAGGCTCTGCTGAAGAATCCCCCTTCCATGGACAATGTGGAGAGTAAATACTCATTAAATTCAATTCATTCTCAGAAAGGCTTTACAAAATACTAATTAAGTCACATTCAGATAACACTCTCTGTGTTTAATGGGTTTTTACGCTTTTAAACAGGTATCAGTGGCAAAGCCCAAATAGCCTTTGGCCAAGATAGACTGAAAAAAAAGAGACTATTTTGGGACCAGAATTGTTTTTGGTGTGTGCTGCATGCTAAAGAAATGGGGAAGACATTTCAGTTTTAGGGTTTGTGGCATAAAACTCAAGTCAACAGTGGTTATGTAATTAAGTAGCAGGCTGTATTACGCCACGGTCTCATCTGTGGTTATCAAACATTATGGATGATCCCTTTAACACCTCCATGAAGCAAAATAAAAGTGGTGATTTAACTTACTTGTGGTGGTTTTACAAATGAAGCCCAGTTGCTCGGTACATTGCGACAGGTGCCACACGCCATCAACTCCTCTGGTGGTGACACAGGTGTCTGGAAATACCAGTTTGGGGTCCGGGGATTTGTTGGGCCAGTTATTGTAGTCCACAGGTGAGCCATCCACCCACACCATTGAATTATCTAAAAGGGAAGGCTTCAAATTACTGAAAATTGATTGAAAGAACGGGGGAGGGGCAGTGATCATGACTCTTACTGTCTTGGTTGAAGTCCATCCCCAGCCACACGGTTTGGTGAAGAAGCCCCAGAGTCCACAGCTGCTCCAGAACAAAACGGTTCTCTTGATCACTCATAATGGTCAGGACATCTGAGTTATTGGCTGGAATGTAGAAAGAGAGTAGCAGAAAGTTAAAGCTTGTAGCAGCGTGGGAATCTGGGAAAAAAAAGGTTTTAAAAATTTTGTTGTAATTTCCCAAGAGGCAACAATTGTATATTTTAGAGCAGCTCTAGATTTCTATAATTGTTTTTATAGAGGAATCAGTCTCTGTAGTTTAAGGCCTTTTACCCATGAGCCTGCAATGCTCTCTTGATTTTTCAAATGTGAGCTGGTAGACCACAGGGTCAAAATTGTAACAGATTTGTCCAAATTTGACCCAAGTGGTCGGACACACCACATCATTGGAGATGAAGGGTTTACTGCCTGTAAGGGAGAGCAGAGGTTTTTAATCACACGTTAGGAATACCACTGATTGGGAGAAATGTGAAGATTCTCACTCGAAGCACTGACTTGGATGCATTTCCTGACAGAGGGCGCCTGGTAACAACGTTTCACAGTCTGCCCTTCGCCATCTGCCATTGACGTCCACATACACGCAGTCTTCAGCCAGAGCGTCTTCATCATCCTCCGCGTCCCAGTGTGTGTACACCGTTTCACTGCCATCCGACCACTTATAACTGATGCCACCCTGGAAGAAAAGTCGCCGATCAGCTGCTTAAAGTGACAAAGTGATGTGATGTCGCCCTTGTTAACGGTTGAGAGGAGAGGGGAGGATAACAACAACAATAATTATCATCATAATAATAAGGGTTCTTGGTTCGAGCCCCACTGCAAAACACAAAACATGGAAGGTGTTCTGGTGGAAGGGGAAGGTGCCAGAACACCTTCAGGGCACTGCTGGATACCCTTGAGCAAGGTACCGAACCCACAAATGCTCATATGGGGCCCTGCGATGAACTGGCGACTCATCCAGCTGTGGAGCCTAGCTTCACCCATTGTGTACCTTCCCCGTTCCCCCCAAAAGTTATAAAGCAGTTGATAATAAGGTAGTCACTGACTATAAAATAAAGCAAAAAGCTACAGCAGCAGACCAATGAGACAAAACACTTGTGCTTTTCATGGAGGATACATACAGGCAGTTCACTGTGCAGCCCAATCCAGTGCGGAGCTCCCAGTCTATTGACAAGGACAGTGAGGAAAGCCTGGTGGTAGGCGTCCATGATGCTCACAAGGTCGAAATGATTCTCTCTGCACATTACCATCGCATTATACCAACTCAGGTTGCCAGATATAACCCTGTAGTTGTGGTCCCTGTACTCAATATTGTTTGGAAGAGGGTGGTGGTAGGAGTGAGTGGGAGACTTGGTTGTATCTAGGACAATAAAAAGGCATGACAAGTTACTCAGATGTACAAACCAACAGGGGTCCAACAGCAAAAACACCCCCATTATTATATTGCATGAAATACTAATTCAAAAAAACCAGATGTATCTCACCCTGAAGTTTCTGACATACAAAGCCATACCCGCTCTCACTGCACTTTTCATCGTACCATTTCCCTGTCATGTGAATGTTGTGGTTGTTTGACAGAACAGTGCACAATGGTTCCTCCTGGGGATTAGCAAAGTAGATATAACATTACACGTTCACTTCATTCTATTAAAAAAACACTTCTAGTAACATATCCGCAGCAACATTGAACTAATAATGCATTCATGGGCTTCCTTCCTTCCTTTCTTCATTACATCATTATTTTTATTGTAAACCTGGTCAATAATATTTTCTGACCAAATAATTTGTTTTGCCTGCTCTAATTTTAGTGGACTACGTTCTGCCAAGAACCTTTAAAAGCAATTGTGAAGCCTAAAATGCAGCCAAATATGTGTAAGAAGTACTATACAAGTACTATAAGACATCAATTCAATTGACAGTGAGAACTTACAGTAAAATCACTCTCTATTGGAGACCAGTTGCGATAGCCGGTCCATTTCAGACTGATCCAGACACCTACTGCACTCCCCTGCAGCAACATGGTAATAAAGGCTGCAGAAATCAAAGCATGAGAAACACACAGGGCGTTGATGATAGATGTCGCTGGCAAATGCCATTTACTGTTTATCTGGTGACAGTTGATTTGATTTTTCTGACCTTGTTCAATCTCACTGTCTATGGTGACCAGCGAACTTTCAAAGGAGGAGCAGATGGACTCGGCATCTTTCCAAGTCTTGCCCTCTTTGGGACTGCTCGGCAAGTGAAGCAGGAGACACTGCAGGCACACACACGCACAAAAACACCTACTTAAAAATCTATCTTGCTTCTATAACACTGCCTTCCACACATCAAAGGTCAGACATCTTTTTATGATTTTCTAAACATTAACTTGTTGACCTGAAAACCAAATCCAGGTCAGAAACATTCCAGTAAATCTGTGTTACAGTAAAAAGAGTAAATGTGCATCTACGAAACATGGTGTGCATGTCCATGAGTGTGTCTGAACCTTGTGTCCAAAGTAGAGCCATTTCTCTGGGCATCGTCCGATATAGTGGGGTTCTCGTCGAGTCTCCAGGACAGACACGGTCTTTCTCTTGCAAACATAGCCGTGGAGTTCATTACACTTACTCCTCAACCACTTCCCTGCAGCACGCAATGACAAATTTATAATGGTGTCTAGTGGACTCGTGTGCCTTTGCGTGCTTCGATGTGATTACCTGACGATGAGGACATGGTGGCACACATCCTGTCTTTCCTTGGGCCAAGGGCACTTGCCTGAGCCCAGTTCTGAAACTCTACCTCTGTCCTGTCACTCCACCTGCAAACAAACACCACGTTGAAGGTTCTAAGAGAATCAGTGGCTGCAGCAGACAATATTTGAAAAGCTCCATAAGGGACACACCTGACCTCCTCTCCTGGTGGCCCAATAGAAAGGCCGATCCACCAGTCAGTTGGGCCTAGTGATAACTGGAAAGATACAAAAACAGAATCCAGTTAAAAATAGACTGATTGTAGGTATATATATTTAAGCTTTATTGTGTCTCCAGTTTGTTACTGAAGTTAAAAAGGTGTCATTAAGTAATACCACATAAGTCAGCAGCTTGAGAATATTTATATATATTTTATTATTTATTTTTTTAGAGGTGAAAACAAACCCGTCGCAAATGCTCCTTGATGAAGTGTAGCTCATCTCTAGAGTGGATGGACAACAGATAAGCTCCCATCATCTGACAGGCCAGAGAGACGCTGTCCCAGTCGAACGGCTGCTGCACCAGAAGGTACTCAGCTCCGTGGTAAAACACCCACGGCTCGCTGTCTGTGGGCGTATCCAAGGGAAACGGAGACGACAATGCCAGTAAATACAGTTACTGGCATAAATTAAAGACATGCAACTGCACATCTAACAACGATGATAGGCAATAAAGTCATGATTCTTGGGAAGACATTTTTATACCAATTTTCCAGTGGCAGATATAAAATTAACAAGAAATGAAGCTGCACGTATGATGAATGAATATTTGTTGATATCATGTAATAAAAAAACGTTTTACTTACGCTCAATGTACCAGTAAGGTTTTTTCAGTTTTTCACCTGCAACGTAAATCGTACTGTAACACATAAAGCAGTACATCTTGTGCATCTGTTCAGAATGTCACTGTGACTGTGTTAACCTTTGGCTATCTTGCAGATCCACTCGTGTTTAGCATCACAGAGCTGTGGTACGAAAGCATCGGTCAGGTAACTGTAAACAGCGCAGTGCCGCCTGTCATCATCCTCAGCTTTATCCTCGATAAAAGTCGTCACCACCTGCATGAAAGCACACACCAGGCAACGAGACGCCCTCAGATTACGACTACTGAAGACTACAATAAGATACGCAGCGATCTCAGCACTTACGGGGGTGTTGTCCGACCACTCCCAAGCTCCTGGATGCTCCGGGTCTCTCTTATTCAAACCCACCCAGAATGAGCGACCCTCTTCTCTAAAAAATAAAAAAGAGAGAGAAACAAAGAATTCAGCGCAGATGGTTTTCATTCTAGTTATGTATTGTGGTGAAATCAACAGCAACAAATAATTTTTCTATATATATTTTTTAATTGCTTCTAGAAGAAGAGGAACTGTACTGACCCATCAAACATAGTGCTGAGTAGCTGCTTAACAAACATCTGCTCCTTGTAGTGAGTAAAACTGGTCAGCTGAGCCCCGAGGGCCTGGCAGAAAAAGTCTGCCTCCACCCAGGAACGCTTCATCAGGACTTTTTCATCATGAAAAACCTACAAGAGCAAAATCTTCTGTCAGCGGCAGGTTACAGGGAAAATGGACCACGCTGTTGGGAAAGAGATGTTTCTGTACCATCTGCATGGTTTCATAAATTATTTTATCCTATAGGCAACAAATGGGTCATTTTCAATGTTATATCTAAACAACATGAAACAGTGAAGCAATTATGTTGAGAAAGAAAAGAAGGTATTCATTTTCTGTGATGAGCAGTCGTACCTTAAAACATAACAGCAGCTCAGCCTGTGATTCCCACCCTGGAGGACAGGGGGCGTTGGGATGATTGAAGTGCTGCGGCAGCTGGAAATCATTGTCATTGTGGATGCTTTGCTTGCACAGTGACAAAGCCTTAAAGGTCCTGCAGTTTTTTACCTCCCACCGACCCAAAGCGGGCCCACCTGACATAACAACGCAGCCACTGCCACTGACTGGGGCAAGAAAAAGGAAGATGGGAAGATGTTTACATTCGTTTAAACATTATCCCACAACGCTTTAGCAGTATTTATTTCTGAATAGCAAACTTGCAAGCACTGGCTACCTGGCTGGTGTTTGTTCCAGTTAGTGAAGGTCAGTGGCACCGGCGGGTCAGTGTTGTGATCCCAGATGTACGTTCCATCATCATCATCATCATCATCAGTGCTCATGAGACCAATCCAGTAATACAGACTACTGTTGGCCCCACTCGCACTTAGCAAACTGTTTACAAATGCTTGTTCAAACCTACCAATTCAAAAAAGATGACAATGAGAAAAGTTGGTGCAGAAAAATGATTTTGGGCTTAAGACCACAAAGTAAACAACTGTCTTAAATAACACACCTGTCTTCCACAGTAAGAAGATGACCGTGGCAGTAATATCCGATTCGCGCATCTTCATTGATCTGTTCCTGATTAGTCACAGTGTAGCAGGAATGCCTGTGGCGTTCCCAGCCCTGTGCCATAAAGTAAGTAAAATTCATTGGCGATCATAAAAAGCAGATGGTTTCCATGTATTTTCTGTGACATTTTTATCGGAACTGGGATAAAACCATCAATACTCTGCAAGTCTGCCTGATTCTAATTTGGAATTAATATGCCCTGCTAGTCTTTAACTTTGAACAAGGCTTTGCATTGGCTTGTGTGGCAGGGGGTGTTTTGACGAACAGTGTAAATTTGTCTAACCCTTTACCATTCCTTCATTGTCCCTATATTCTGTTTACCTTAGATTCTACCCATGGCATTGACTCAGACCACTCCTTAAAACTTTTCTGAGTGTTAATTCGCACAGTAATCCCCACTACCTGGTTGAACAACACAGCAAACAAAATAGCCTGGAAGTGGAAAATTCAATTTTGTTTGAGACTGCATGCGCATGCCTCCCGATATTGTAGCTGTAGGGACATTTTTGGGCTTGTGATCCAGGGCATGAAGCAGCCTGATGAGTCAGGAGTCTGAAATTCCTGTAAACAAGAGTCAAGGAGCAACATGAAGACCAGACAATACGTCAGCAAGTGGAGTGAATCAGCTCATTGTACATCAGAAGTGGGAGTAGTAGAACTACAACAGGCGTGCAGTTGCCCATCGAGCATATGCTGATCTGTATAAAGCCGTTATAACAATGTCTGACTCGTGGCGGCTGCCCGTAAAAAGTTAATAAGTCACCAGATATGGAGTCACAAATGACAAATCAGTTTTCATGGAGTAGAATGAGGTCAAAAGGGAGTTTTGTTGATATCAGGGCACTAGATCAGCCTCTGACCAAGAGAGCTATAGAGGCTGAGGTCGACCACACCAGGAAACCTTTGCTGGCTGTGCAAAGAAGCACACAAATTCAGGGTGTAAGATGTTTGCAGTTAAAAGAACACCGAAGTCCTGTTCAAGCCAAATTGTAGATGTCAAATTCCGAGGCAAATTAAAAGTGTTTTATGTTTTAAGGTTCTCGAAACCGCCACATTGTGTGCTTAGAAAATCAGAAGCATGGCATGGCGAGTCCTTTTGAACTTGTCTTGCGATGCTGCAGCTATTGAGAACATGCATTTGTCTTCTCACCTCCGGACATCCAGTGTCCAAGTTTTCACTGTGATTTATGGGCGTCTGGCTTTTTCTCCTACACAGAGCAGGCAATCGCTCATCACACGACACCAAAAGCCAGTTTCCTTCCTGCAAAAGAGCAACTATTTTACTCCTGATGAGAAAGGCACCTACAATATCTACATATAACTATCACTGGGAAATTATAGCTGACATAGTTGATTGATGAATCAGTCGTTCAGCTGAAATTGAAATAGGAAACATTTTAAAAAGTCATTCATCAAAATAAAACTATAGAAAACTATTCTGAAAAGAAATACATCAATATATTGGTTAATTTAATTAGAAGATCCTCTGTTTTCTTCAACAATCACGATGAAAAGACACCTTTCTGTCTGCTTTGGCACAGAGTATGTCCGTCTGGTTGGGAGGGGGGTGATACTGGTGCCACAGTGTGAGAGTTACTGGTGAGCCGTCAGACCACTCCACAGTAGGTGATGATCCCCGTTTCCAAAGGCCAATCCAGACCTCCGTGCTATCCCCAGAATCTGCACACAGCATAGCATTCACCAAATCTGTATCTTTGCACACCTTTAACAACACAGAGATCTTCACCCACAACGTTCTTACAATTAGCCAGAAGGTCGAGAAGCATTTCCACTTCAGATAGAGAGCGGATGCTTGTGAGATTTGCTCCTCGAGAGTTACAGGCCTCAGAAGACTCCTCCCAAGTTCCTTCTGTTTCAGACAGCAACCTGTAGCAGAACCCTTTATGTGGCCACCAACCACTACTGCATTCTGTATGGATATACTGCCAGTTCTCTGTAAGAGAATGAATAAATACATGTACAACTGTCCAAAAAAAAGCTCACATTTGCATCACATACACACAGCTGCCAAGGCTGCTTTGCTCACACTCCCAAGAGAGCAACAGTAATGAAGGTGAAAGGTCATTTCCCAGATGCTATACAGCTGTGCAGAGTAAAGTGCTAGTATTTGACCTAAAATACCCTCCCATACATTTTTAACAGGCTCATAATTTATCCTTTTAACAGGCCTTGGGGATGTGGAGTGATGGGCAGGGTCTCACCTAGGGGCTCGGCTCTGCGGGTGTCATTGGGCGTCTTCTTACAGATGTAAGGCAGCGCAGACTCACACGAGAGACTCTGCCAATGACCCTCATAGGCTGAATTGTACACTCCACACTGTCTGTTGTCTTGGAGAGGACTGGCGGGCAGAGCTGAGGGACACACAATGATAGGAAGACTTATTGTTGTCATGCTGATATCCAGGTTCATTAGACAAATGTGTTTCCAGCACAGCAGAAAATGAACACGAGTCCTGAAATATATCAGTGTGAAAAGCGGTTGCATCTAAACAGAACCACTTATATTATTACCTGTGGTGAAGTTAACCAATGACAGAGGGGCCCCGTCAGACCACTGCCACCCCCGTCCATCCTTCAGGTGGTTCAACCCGATCCATACCATCGCTCCAATGCTTGCTAGTCGGTCTACCACAAAATAAAAAACAAAAACCGCGCCTGCCTTGTTATTCCTGACTTTAATGTGTTAATTCAGGGGAAAACGCATCAGATATTGTGTAGTACTACAATGCTAGAGGGGAAGTTAGGTTCTCTAACTTGTTGCCTACCTCTAATGTAACTTTGTTCTGCCAGGCTGGTGATGCTAAGCAGATTCCCACCTTGGGCATGGCAGGTTGACTGTGCCTGACTCCAGGTCAGAATAGTGTACAAGTTGAACTGATAACACGCCTGGAGCTTTTGATTTGTCTCCCAAAAATGGTCACAGCTATAACCTGCAAAACACAGTCACAAATGAAAACGGCAGTAGGGATGACAAGAAGGTTGGGAGGTGGAGTCTCTTTATTTTAAATGGGAAATTCGAACCCCCGTACAACTAGTCCGATGAGTAACTGATCACTTATCCATTCGTTTTTTCACCTGGAACTGGACAAAAGCCCCATTTTTTAGTGTCATCGTAGTGGGTGCTGGTAGCACACCACAGCAGATGGTCGTCACGGCCTTCGGCTGTGCACTCATAGTACCATTTGTTGTTGTACTTAAAGGGCAGAGCGCAGGGCATGCCATGTGCATTTCCCAACAAGGTGTGGATATCTGCAAAAAGCATAAGTCATATATTATGATTTATGAAATGTCACCAAAGTGCTTTGAATTTCAGAACCCTTGTGAGGTATTTTACCTTCATACGGTCGGGAGCAGGGCCCCTCTCTGTCGGTGTTGTATCTCTTCCACAAATGATGAGCATTCCTCTTTACCACCACCAAACGTCCAGTCACAGTCACCTTCCACTGGGAAGCCCCCTGCAGTATTTTTCCACTGCAGCGCCACCACAGTACAGAGAGAGCGGTGTCGCATCTAAACGTGCCGAGGGGCTGCGTCTTGTTCGACAGATTGAGCCCCAGACAGGTGCTGGTGCCCAAATTGAAGAGGCGATGCTGGGAAACCCACTTCCAGAGCATGCTGCGCGTCGGCCGCTCGCAGTCGCCCAGCACCAAGTTGGAGCGATCCACTGTGATGCAGCGCTTCAGCGGTTCACTCTCCAGGAGGAAGAGGCCTTTTTCTGGGATGAAGACAAAAAAGAGACAATACCTCACATTTCTACATAAATAAAGGGGTACAGCATTTTCCTTTGAATTTTTTTCATTGTTTCTGACTGATAAGTTCATTGGTGGGCATTCTGTCTAGTCCGACTCAAGCCACACTCTATTCAATGTGGTTGCACAACATCTGATCTGAATTTTTGAATATTTTGCGATCAGACCTCATGTCAGTCTTTGCACCTCAAAGGGTGTCTTTAACTTCTAAACTAATCATTTATAATCGTTTTATTCCGAATGCTCTTGTTTGTTATTATATGTTGCTTAATTTAGTTTTCATTAAACTTTTCTTTGTTAATAGTCATATCAGCATTATTACCACCATGGACAATGTTTATACTTGGTTGGAAATTAGTTGGGGGGAAATGGGGAGGGGCTTATTCTGTTACTGCTTATTCTGTCACTGGAGAGCACCAAAGGCGCCTCACTTTTTGAATAAAAAAAGTTTTATTTTAACATACAGTCTGTAATAAAGTAATTTAGAATGAGTAATTATTTTCTGCAGATACTGACAATCCGTTAAAAACCACCATAGCCTAACAGGAACAAAGCACAGTGATTCAAAGTTTGAGGCCACTGTGGAATTTTGAAGGTATTTTCATGTTGGAGTCTGCAGATATGTAATGTTTCCAAGTTACCCGCTTATCACGCGTTCCAACACTGTTATAGCAGAATCCTACCCAAATATACAGCGTGAGCCTGTTTTGCAGGAGGTCCTTTGACGTGCAGCAGCAAAGATGAATCAACTTACTGTAAAACTCAGTGAGCTGCTTTTTGTCCAGCGCTTCATCGCTCTGGTCGGTGGCGCAAGAGCAGATTTTCAGCAGCCACAGCACCGCACAAACAGTCGCCACGGCACTGACACGGCTGCAGCGACAGATCTGCAGTAACATTGTTGTGCTAAGTTGCTAAGTTGAGGAGACAGAGTCGGAGCGATGCGAGCGAGGCTCCTCAACACGGTATTTCAGCCTAGGCCCCGCCCCGCTGCCCACGTCACAAATATTTTGGGTCAACTATTGTCACTTGTAGGCGGACAGTCGCGGTTTATTTTCAGGTGATACCATAATAATAATTAATTGATGATGTTTTCTAGTATCGCATGTGCAGGGATGTGAGATTGAATATGTTCTCACTGTGTAAGGCCGTGCTAAACCACGCCCAGTTCAGGATGAAAATGATTTTGGGCCGAGTTGGAATGTTTGTTTGTTTTGTTTTTTTACAAGGTTCACATGTAAAACAACACCAAAGAAAAACTTGGATCAACAATGGATCAGTAAAATAACAGAATAATGTTGCTATTAACATGAGCCTGGTGGAAAAAAACAGGAAATCCATCATAGGCTACGCCGTACAGTCTGAATATGAATATTTAAACTGTCTTATAGGAGTTTAGCAGTTAAAATGCAACATTTACAGTTAAAATGTTTATGGTTCTGATGACATGTTGGATTGCTTTCTAGATCTACAGGCAAGAACAAACATATTTGTATGATGTCAAAAATCCAAGTATGGGTATTTTGGAAGGAAGGTTCATAGACATGTGAAAAAGCTGATACACACGACAACGTTAGAGGGACTATATATTCTCAATACCAAGGGGCTGTTTTATTTTTTAAAAATTGATCAAATTATGCTAAAGTAGGATTTCAAAATTAAAGTGCTGGATTCTTTTAAAGTTGTTTTAAAGTAGCCATCATGTGGAAGTCAGTACAGTTCCTTTATATAATTTTGCAGGGTGTTGGTGCACTCACACTATTTTCTGATGCAGTAGTAGGCCTGCATCTTTGACACCAGTTTACTGACCTCAATGTATGAAATCAACATAAAATGTATAAAATCATCATTAAATCAATGTATCACTTCACAAAAAGTCAAAACTCTTTATTTACATGCCATTAAGAAACACATTTTTCAGTGGTCAAGGCTCAGCCTTTCTTCACAATAAAATAACACCAACAGGATGCACATTAAAAATAATCCACCTGCATATTTACATTCACTGGAATACAGCAAACCTCATACTGTTTTTCAGTAGTAGAACACGTCGCATTATACAGCAGACCGATTTCCAAGATGCATGTTACAGTAGGCAAAATTTTATAGGACCATGCAAAAGGAAGTGCAGTGTGTACTTGTACACTAGTTGTACTTTTACAGTAGTTAATTTATCATGTAGTGTTCATCTGACAATGGCCAAAGACAAAAAAATGTAGTATAAAGTTAACTAACCTTTTAGAGATCTGTACACCCATGCACACTCACTCTCACACACTCACACACTCGTACGCAGACACTTAAGTGCATTTTTCTTTTTGCATAGTCTCCATTTATCATGAGCAGTAATCCAGTGTAATATTTTTATCTCTGTGAGTCTCTCTATAAGTTACGTTTTTAAAAGTAGATGTTGAGCTTCTGAACAGAGGGTTGGTCCCCTGAGAAGGAAAAATAGAGAGAGAGAGAGATCATGAGTGCAGCACATAATACTATAAATGCCCCTTTTCAGACAGCTACCATCATTTAATCAAGAATGAAACAGTAATGTTTTGTTTGTTTTGTTTTCACATATGATCGATTGAAGACCAAAGATTCAACGCTGCACCAAAATACATTCCATGGTTGGATTTCTGGTTATAGACCGTACCGTCTGCCATTTCGCCTTTGACCGCTCGGCCTCGAACTTGGCCACCTCTTTGCGGTCATGGACCGACACCAGCACCTTCCACACAACCAGCAAAATGAGGCCGATGCACACAACGGAAAGGGAAAGCCCTAGAATAATCACGAGCATCCCAGGAGCCTCTGGACAACCTGGAAAAACAGACGCCGATCAAGGACTTATACAAGAACTCCATTTTTCTTAATAGAGTTTGCTGTAAACTCACCGTATATCTGGAGATTGTATGCGATGGTCCGCGTCTCACTTGCCACCACGTTGAAAGAGATCCAACACTCGTTCTCTGTCATCACAGTGCACTGCAGTGAGGCGCTCTTGTCATAATCTGAGAAAGAAGGAGAACATGCATGTCCATAAGAGAAGCAGCAGTCCATCCCATATCGCCTTCCCTTTGGACCACTTTGTTCTCAGAGTGTAAACGGATATACTTGTCTCTGTTGTGCTGTCAGTGAATGTGATTTCCATATCAAAGGCTAAAATCTGGTGCGTGTGCATGTGTGTAGAGCATATCATTGCATTTCCCATCTCAAGACAGACAATCTCCTCTGATGATCAGATACTAGATATCGTTTCTTTAAAATGTCCTCATCCACAAAAGAAGACGAGGTACCTTTGGCTGTTCACATGCGCTACAATAGCACTGCTTGTACGACAAGGTAAATAATATGTTTCCATTGTGGTGGCGCTACACGGATGGTGTGTGTAAGAGAACGAGGGGCTGCAAGGAGACACCCGAGCTGATGTAGGTTGGCATTACTTCAACTCTCTGACCCATGGGAGAATTTAGCATTGTTGAACACCGATATCACTATCAAAAACACTGAGCTTGTAGGATAAACAGAAGCAACAACAAGCATTTTCAGGTAAAAAAAGAGTTCCAGCTGTGCAGTTGGTGCATGGAGTTGATGCCTTATCAATGCTTGTCTCTGCATGAAGCACCAACCCAGGTCAATTTGAAACTTGCCCTACATTCTGTTTTCATTCAACGTTTCCCTTGAATTTTATCACGTTAAAGTTTGTTGTGGAAATACTGCACATTCCACAGCATGTGTATGTTGCCACAGCACCAAACAACAGGCAAACACGAACACAATCTATTCAGGTTCCCAGAAACACTGCAATTTTCAATTTCAATTCAATATTTAAGTTTTTAATTTATCAAGCCTGAGCCAACAGCACATTCTACATTGAAATTTAATTCAGCTCAAGTTTAAAAGGTAGTGAAAAGGTATCCTTTACCTGCTGTTGAATTGATGGAAATCTTAGGGATGCTGCACTGTTGGTCACATAATTCAGCATCCTCTTCCTCCAGGTGGCATTCTACACAGGTCCTAATGGTACAACAGGGGAGGAACAGATCAGGTTTTACTCAGCGGCAACACAAAACCTTTTGGGAAGCAAAAAGTTTACTGAGTCTTCAACACAAAGAAATCACAGAGATGGTCACTTATCACAGTTTTCCCAAGGCTTGCTTCACTCCCTATCACAGGTCTCCTTCACAACAGTGGTATTAAATGGCACTAATCCTGACAGCTGCTTTACAATGCAGAAAGGAAATCTCTTGCTATGTTGGGGGCATTAGCTGTCTTTTGATGTCACATGGAAAGTGCAGACACACGTAAAAGGGAGCGAGAATTGGATACGCCTGTGCTAAAAAGAACAGACGGATCATGTGGCGTGAGGCGATGACATTTTATATCTTTCGGCGGAGGGAGCTGCAGTGAGAGACAAAACCCATCACGTTACATCTTGATTCACAAACTGACGCCGCTAATGGCTTCTCACCTTGCAGAGTTGCAGGCGTCTCCACATGTGGGGCACTTTTCACACCTGTCCCCGGACGCTCCGGGTATGGAGCACACGCAGTGGCCACACTCGCATCTCCCGCGACCGCTGCAGAGAGTGCCATCCTCTGACACGCACGCCTCTGTACCGGTACTGCAGTTGCAATAGTGTCCCTCCCAGCCGCTCTCACAGTGACACTCGCCGCAGTCACACACTCCGTGGCCTGCGGGAGCAAAGTGGCCAAAATGAGAGATTCGAAAATGCATGAATAATGTATGACGGTCGTGTGTCACTCACCCCCGCAGAGCTCCCCACGGAAGCGAGCGCATGAGTAATTGTCGCACTCGCAGTGATGGCCATAGATGCGTCCAAAGTTGGACGTATGACACACACACTGGCCACAGTAGCACTGTCCCTGTCCGCTGCATACCTCGGACCCATTGTTGGCGAGGCAGTTACTAGACAAGGTGCTTTCCTCGCTGCATTCACACTCTGCGCCCATAAACCCTGGCTGACACACGCACACCCCACAATGGAAAGTCCCTTGGCCTTCTGCGCACTGGCTACTGTTTGCATTAGGAGGTGACTGGCAGTCACAGGAGCACAGAGACTTCAGTTCCACCTCTAAAGTGTCCTGCAAGCCCACAGGCTTGAGGAACAAGTGCCGAAGTCCAGACAGGCATTCTGGCAGCGCCACGGACACATTAAACACTACCTGCGGAGCAAAACACACAGTTCCATAAATATTCCAGTCTATTGTTCAAAGGTGATAAAACAGCCATTCAGATCAGTGAAAAACTACAGGGTTTTTATTTATTATTTATTTATATGTTAGAACTGTGTGCATTTGTGGCGCTGTGCTTTATTTTAATGGCTGGGCAGTGTGTGTGTATGTGGTGAGCTCATCAGAATGGGCGTGGAACTGAGGAGTGGATGAACAAACAGCTCCTCACCATGTAGCCTGGCCTACGCCGAGGATTTGTTTGCTCAATAGCAAATAATCGCAATTAAAGGTAGGTCGGCCCAGTCTGTTGAGATTGTGTCGGAAATACATCCTGATCACAGTCTGAGATGACTGGCAACAGTCATCAAAATGCTGTGTGACTCTGCCTATAAAGAAAGCCTTATCAGATGTCTGCATTTATTTTTTTTTAAAACAATTTCCTTATTAATCAAAAATCTTTTATATTATGCTGAAATGCTTTTCTGCATCATCCAATGGGTGCCTTTTGCGTAAAGGTTTTTAAACTACACAAGCTAACAATACCGCAGTTTCTGTGGTATTGTCAACTCAAACAATAAATAGATTGTCATATATCTCTCTATTTCTTCTAGTTTATACATGCTTTATAATTACAAGTCGTTTGACTTCTTTGTTAGTGTAAGTTGAACAGCAACGTGAAATCTTCTGCTCTAAAAATGTCGTGCAGGAGAAATGTAGAGCATAATAACAGACCGTCTCTCCAGGTTTGATGTTGGTGCAGCGTTTTAGATCTGGGAGCACAGTCCCATTTGGGCAGATGGTTGTAAAGGACATCTGGAGCTCTTCCGTATCTCCAAGGACCTCCAGTTCAATCTCTGAACGTAGTTCCTGCAACACAGCACACAGATTTCTGAGCGTGGAAATGCAATTATCAGCACATCACAGAGCTGAACCACACGTCACCCTGAAATACAGAAATGAATGGGGATTTTCTGGGAATTACACTTTCACCCCGCAGCGACCTGTGGGGTGGCAAAACCCTACATCTATGGTTTTTAGATGAGTCATGTTCCAGGTGTGCTGGGTGATACAACTGCACCTGAGGAGAGAGTGACAGCTCACCTCAGCTTGTTGACTGTCTGGCTGACAAATGAACCGCATGGTTGCTAAAAGAGTGTCAATTGTTGTGATTCCCAAAGGACTGTAATTATATTGTATCTTTGTTGCTAAGGAGGAAGAAAACTGGAGGAGATTTACAGGATACAAGGGTTTGAAGTTGGATTAAGGCACGGCAGGTATCGGATTCAGAAGACAATAACTGTTACTCAGTTGAATCTACCCAAAATAAAGGCATCAGATTACCATGATCAAGGTCATTTTAAAAAAAAATCAGAGTACCCTTGTTGTCTTTGCATAAGCACAACAAGGTTGGATGTCTGCTCCTCATGGTGGAGAGAAGCAAAGTGCAAGTATAAGTACTTTAAAAAGTAATTAAGCAGAAATATTAACACCTCATAAGTGTTGTGTTTTAGGGAAAACAAAGCCATAAAAAACAAAAGCCACGTGTGAGCCCCATGGAGAAATTAACTGTATATTAGACTCGTCTTGCTTGAGCTGCACAGTACACATGCAAAAAAAGCTAGCTCATTTTGTAAGTATCAAGAGGAACAGTTAGCCAAGTCTTCACAGTTGGTGCAATAATGCGGACTCCTTGCCGGAACCGGCAAGGTAATTACAGGACCGGCTCACAGCTTTAGATAGGACAGGAGAGCATGATGGACAGGGAACGACCAACCGCAACAGAGCATGTGAGAGGAGAAAAGTAAGTCAGAGACAGAGAGCAATCAAGACAAGCCGAGACCTGCCGTCCAACATGTTGACTCAAAGCGCCGGGTGGTTGGAGGGGAAAGATTGAATAGAAAAAAGGGGAAGAGAGAGATAGGTGAAACCAGGATCTACTGGTTCTGGATAAATGAAATCACTCATCATTTTCCGAATTAATTTGGCGTATTTTTACAGTTGATACAACAGACGACAATGACTATTTATTTACTTTGTATGCTGTTACAATCAGCTCCAAAATGTTCCTCGAATCCGTTGCCAGGACTCCAACAGTGGCCCCTGGTATGAAATTTGCATAGTTCTGTTAGAAAGGGAAAAAATACCAACGTCACTGATACAAACGTGTACGTATTTGTCTAGCAGGACTAACCACCACCCCCCCCCCCCCCAAAAAAGAAATCTCGATGAAAGTGGAACATTTTCCTCGCTCCAAGGACAGCTCAGAAATGTAAACAAACCCTCACCTTGTAATTGTGTATCTGTGGTTCTGTCACAGCGAATATCAGCAGGATGTTGTTTTCCACCACCTTATCAATTAGCTGACCGAGAGTTGGATACTCCTTCAGGAGAATAATGACAACATGTGATAACAGCGAAAACATCGTTGACTCATGGCGTGAAATGACTCACACACTGAATGAAAAGTATTCAAATATAGACAATATAAAAAAAAACAAATCACAGCTGCTGCCTAATAACATTTGTTAATATTGATGTACCAGCATGGTGGACATGGAGTATTCATTGTTGGCATCCAAGTGACAGTGGCCGTCGTTGGGAATCACGATGCCGGCCATTTTGCTGTCCATCCCGAAATGTGAGTCGGCATCACTGACGAACACCAACAATCGCATCGAGTCATTCCTCCATCCTATTTTGTCCTGCCAAGTGATGCACACCGACGCATAAACAACACAAGTGAGTTGAAGTGGACTGCAGCTACGCTCACACCTCTCACCCCACAGACAGCTGCCTGCATGATGGCGTCAAACCCACACTCTGGCAGGTCAATGTTCGCAGATATGCGCTGCTTCGCAATGATCTGGTTGAACTTGTCGGTGTCGCTCGTCAGCGACAGCATGTGTCTGTATCCAAATGTTGGCAGGCAGGTTAGGGAGGAGGAGATGCCACTGAGAAAAACGAAACAGAGGTCAAGAAATGATTTTTAACCTGACTGCCGCAGCGGTCTCGTTTTCTACCTGCAGGGGTCCGCCAGCTCTTCTTCTGTGATCTTGATGAACGGTAGGGTGGGTTTCTCCACAAATGAGCCAAAGCCCATGCGAAATTTACTCGTGAGGTTCGCCATTTCCTTCGAAAGACTGGACCCCAAATCTTTGATCTTCTGCAGATCGTCCATCATGGACGCAGACAGGTCCATCAGGTAGTAGAGATCCACAGGGTAGTCCTCTGTGTGCTGCACCTTCACCTGGAAAGTCACCTGACTACCTGCACGAAACCCAACACAAACACCTCATCTTTACTGAGGAACAGGCAGCCAAAACCTCAGTCAAATCGAAAATGCGTCACTTACCAGGTCGCATCTTTAGAGCGATCTTCTGAGGTGAGATCTGAGTGCTGTTGTGAGTTTCAGATTTCTTTCCCAATGGGAGATCCTGAAGGACTTGGGCTTTGGAAACGGGGAACTCTAGGTAGCTCCTGGCACATCCCTTCACTAGCAGAGCATCCGGCGCGTCGCATCTCTCGCCGACTGAAAACCAGTCTGTGAAGTTCTGCAGAACCATAGTGGAGACAACCGTCATCACCGCTGCAAAAACACAGCATCGATTTGCTACTCTGTGTGACCTGGGTGACTTCTTTGGTTGCGTTGGTTGTTTGTTACGTGCTGCTTACCTCCTGCGTGCACCAGGCACAGTGAGAACTGAGCTGCAAACACTCATCGCAGGTCGCAGCACTGCCAGCTGAACACGACCCTGTGGCCACATGGACACACACGGAGCAAAAGGTAAAAATATTAACAGCTAAAACAAAATTGGGAATGAAAATTAGGAATATATATATATATTAGGAATATATATATATATACATATACACACACACACACACACACACACACACACACACAGAGCAATAAATACCAGGTTTTATGATTTAGGACTTAATAAGTTATCTTTCTAACAGCTAAACAGTTATCTAACAGCTCTTTGCCCCTGATTTAAGTGTCAGCCCTGCTCACCCTGCACGCTGTTGATCCAGTACCGCAGAATCAGGCTTAGCAGTATAAGCCCCATTAGTCCGTGACGTTACTGCTTATGAGGAGAGAGAGAAGAAGAAGATTTCAGGTCGTCTCAGGTTGACATGAATATTTCCGGCGCCGCGCGTCCTCAGCCGAACGTGGAGTTGGAAAGCGCGGCTGCACTACCTGGACAGAGGAGGAGAAGCTGCCGGAGGAGGAGGAGAAGGAGGAGGAGGTAAGGGGGCTGCCTTTACCTGCGACGCCTTTTATGTTTACTTCCGTCCAGGTGAGAAACGAGGCGGTCGCGGGGAAAGAGATCAAACCCATGTACATGACATGAGGTTCCATCTCCGCCCTTTAATTGTCCGATTAGGTGTCGTTCCCACAACCTTTAAAGACGTGAAGGAGAACTTCCCGATTCAAAAGTTAGCATTATCAGGTCTGATAGTAATCCAAAACTTGTAGTGGTGGAAATGACCGGTATAAGGGGAATTAAATCAGAAGTTACCGCGTCCTAAATTAAGTTTAACCCTGATTTTATTACATTATTCTGGTTCTGAGTTGCACTACAAAGTATTATACACACACACATACACTGTCAAAGATTATTCTTACTTTCCAGTGTTTTATTTTCTAAATTATAGATATACAAAACACTAGAATTTTGGTTTGAAGTTTGCTTTTGGTGCTTTGTCAATGTTTATATCACTGTAATTATACCAAACCAGAAATTCCAGTATAGTTCCATTTGTTTAATCTTTACCCGCCCATAATTGTTATTAAGCATCTACAATGCATCTTATTTAAGGATTCGGTCAGAGTCAGTCAGAAGACGTTCTCACAGTTTTTCTGAACTTAGTGACCCATCCGCTATTTAACAAATAGGGTTGATAGATAGATAGATAGATAGATAGATAGATAGATAGATAGATAGATAGATAGATAGATAGATAGATAGATAGATAGATAGAACAGAGGGTAAGAGGCAACAGAGGGTAAGCAAATACAGCCTTCAGTACATCTCTTAATCAGAAGCCATAATTGTTATGAGCTTTTCATTTGTAACACTCGTTAAGAAATGGAAAAATCAAACACAAAACATCCATTCACGGCCTTTTACATGATCTGAAATGTGACTGTGCACTTGTGTTTGCAAGGAGTGGGAAGGAGAGTGGCTCTGTGTAGGTGTTGAACCATTGACAGCTGCAGTGAAAATACCCCTGCTTGCCCCAAGTCAGAGGAATCTCACGGTTCATCACCACACCCCTCTGGATCTAGATCTGGGTGAGTCCCATCTGTCACCCCCAAACTGTACCCCGCTCTCCAACATTGACTCTAATCCCTCTCAACTGTCGCTTCTCCTTTCCTCTTTAAAATACTCCAGAATGATCCTCAGCGGTCTGTATTTTAATCCATTTCACTTAGCAGAAATGTGGTATTGATTTTATCAAATTTAAAGACCTTTTTTAAATCCTCACAGTTATTCCTTTATTCTTCTTTTATATAGGTCTAATTAACTGGGTTATATTTTCTAGAGAATTAGTGCTTCCGTTACAAACCTGGGGCTGAAGCTTTTCAGCTTAGCTTCAGGGAGAGTCTCAAAATAAATACTGAACTTCAACACGTGTCACAGCTCTTCAAATTCAATCTTCAATTTTTCTGCTACAGCCGTCTCTCACCACTGCTTATTTCGTGTGCATAAAAGTGGAGGTACAGGGCACATAACCCTGCAATGATCCGACTCACCTTCAGGGGCATCCTCTGATAACATGCTGTCCCGTCTAAGTCTGTCGTCCTTGTCATCAAGTGAAGAATGGAGAGGACTGGACGAGCATCAGGCCAGCACATTCAGTCTTATTGTATCCCGGCAGTCATCAGAGTAACAGTAAACCTATTGTAACGGCGCCCTTTATGAAGCATGGCGCTGGTGTGACCCTGCTGCCCATGCTCTCGAGCTTGCGTGCTTTTGTGTGTGTGTGTGTGTGTGTGTGCGTCAGAAAGTGTGCAAGTGTGCGTCTGCATACTGGGGTCATGTGTGGGTGTTTATACAGGCTCTAGCCTGCCCGTATGTGTGGGTGTATGTGTGTGTGTGCGCGTGTGTGTGTGTGTGTGTGTGTGTGTGCATTTGAAGGGCTGTGATGATAATGAGTGACAGCAACAACTGGCAACCGTGAGAGCACCACAGAATCCAACTTCTTTATTAAGCGTGAAACCAGATTGTTGGGTTTGCATGGCACCGGTGGAGCTGAAAACGACTGTGGCTGCAGCAAAAGTGACGGGGTTTGTAATTGTTTTGCATTTTCTCTCTCACTCTCTCTCTTTCTCTTTCTCCATGTGTGCCTGTTGTTCAAGTTCAATTACTTCCTGCTGGTAGTAGGAGGAGGAAGCTAGGAGAATGAGTGCCAGCCTCCTTCTTTCCATGGTATGATTGGAATGCAGGTGTACACATTTATGTGTGAGTACAAAAAATATAATAGTGCATAAAAGATTTGGAGATTCCAGAAGGACACACGGCATTGGGTTATACTCCAGAAACGTGGAGTGGTATTGGTTCAACAAGCACACATTTCCACAAGAAAAGCCATTTTAAGGGATAATAGGGCTACAAAGCAATAGAAATAAAATAAAATGGATTTTATGAAAATCAGTACTGCATAAATATAGGTCAATTAAGAAATCTACAGTTATCAGTTTATTTGAGATTTATTTAGCTTTTGTGTATTTTTCAGATAACACAAAGATTTTTTTTTGCTGCATCTACCTGAAGATGTAGTTTAAGATTATCATCCAGTTCACAAGAATTTAAATCCTTTTATCTGTTTAACAGCCTGAAATAAGCATGATTAGCAATAACAGCTTCCATATCCTTATTACCAATCCAGAATCCAGTAAACATACAGCAAGTATTATATTATATTATATTATATATATTATATTATATTATATTATATTATTATATTATATTATATTATATTTTATTATATTTATTATATTATATTATATTTTATTATATTTTATTATATTATATTATATATATTATATTATAGTCTAATGATCCCTAGTCCTAATACAAAAAACTATGATGTAGTGTGGTTTTATTTAGTAAGAGGATTAATGGGACATGTGTTTGCACACACACTTTGTTGTTTGCAGTGTTGAATCACACACTTGTTGCAGTGATTACTTAAATGATGAGATGTATATCCTCACAGCTGTAGTCGCTGACATGCCTCTTGTGAAGGATGATTTGTCATGACAGGATTTGTTTTTTATATCGCTCATCTGCAACTGCATCTGCATCTGCAACTCTCTGGAGAGAGAATTAGAGCTTAAAGCACATTTTGAGCAGGCAATTATTAAAGACAAATTGGTCAAATGTACTAAAATAGATTGCTATATTATCAGAAAAGGCTCAATTGGGAAATAAAACTCTAAATATATATTTCATATAATAAAACAGTAATGGAAATTTGTAAGATAGAGACAAAATTCTCTTTGGAAATAAGAAAGAAAGCTGGATTACTAATTCAGCCCTCCAAATTCATTTTCCCTCCCTATACCTCTGATTTACTGTTAACAGTTCATTAAACAACTGAGATTAATGGGTGATTTTGCACTGCTGTGGAAAATCCCTCTAACGGAGCGATGCCTGCGAAGGCCCCTCTCTGTGCCCCAGGTGTGACCTTGGGTTTCCTCTGGGGATCAGTGCCTTGTATCCCCTCACCTGTGAAGAATTAAGAGAGATATGGCCGGATGGAAGGAAGGAGAAGGGGAGACTGTGCTTGGAACATATCAGATTCAAAGGGTTAATACCCTCACAATAGGCATGTGATTGACGTGTGTGTGTGTGCATATGGGCTTTGTGGCATCTGCATGTATGTATATTCTTGGATAGATGGTGTGTTGGGGGGGAGAGTCGGGTGTGATGTCTAATCTTGTATCCCCGGCGGTTTTGATCCCGTTGACTGGTGGGCGATGAGGCCATGGTGCCTGCATGTCTCTTGGATCAGCTGTGCCAAGTCTGAACTTCAGAAGGCAGATCCAGTGTTAAGAGTGAAAATATTAAAGGCTGTGCGACTAAAATAGTACCTGGAAAGGGCCCGAGCCTGGGAGCACACATGTTGTTCATCTGAGCAGTCATAATTTGCAGACATAAGAGCAGATGTGGTCACACGAAACCTGTAAAACGACATTTAAAATGAAATATTGTATTCCGTCTTCTGGACAGTTTTGGTTGACGACGCCCTCTGCTGACAAGGACTAAGTATTGCTTATCTTCTTTTACTTTATGTATTTAATATTGTTTTATATAAATCGGACTGTTTAACATCTCATAGATACATTTTTCCACAAAGAATAGTGGGATTTTAAATATATATAATAATATATAAACTCTGATATAGTTTATTACTGTATTACATTCAATTAACTCGCTGTAACGCTCAGTCTGAATCATTTGGCCTCTGCTGCATCAGTATTGACCCTTCAGTTGTAAATTTTAGGAATGTGCAAAATGCAGAGAAAAAACAACACCCACATAATTAATTACGACAGCAGTGGTATCTGAGAAAGAGCCTTTTATTCAGCAGTGTTTTTATTTCCAATGTTTTCAAGGACAGATCAAGGAGAAAATTGATTATCGCTTGAAGGGGAGAGGGGAAGCAACGAGGATAACGTGTACATTTTATTTTGGGTTTGGCTTTTTTTTTTCCTTTTTTTTTTTTTTTACATTTTTTCCCAGCAACAACTGCTAAGAATCCAATTGTACTGCCAGTAACAGTGTGGTTACTTGTATTTTCCCAACACAGAGCATTTAACATCATTGTACTGTTGGGGATGGGGGGAGGGAGGGAGAAGCACTGTGAGCCTAAATATTTGACCATTTCTCTTCTTGTTGAGACCTCACATCAGAAATAATCCTTTTAAAAGAAAAAGAGCAAACAACAAAACTCGCAGGTTTGCATTTTTGGCCCTGAATGTGTCGTTTAGAAATCTTATTGCGGAGAAAATAAGCTCTGAAAAACAGAATGGTAGCCAGTCGTGTAATTTCAGTGCTTATGCAGCATTCATGATTGAATTTACTACGTTTGCATGAGGTAAAAATTTCTCATTTTTCCACTCGTCTCACAAATCGTTTGGCATGTGGTCCGGCCTAAAAAGAGTTTAAATCCATGGCAATTATTTTACAGAGTTTCACAGGAGCGCTGTAACAAGACTTATTTTGTATGTTATATTGTCAAAAGGGGGAAAAAAACCCAACAAAAATATAAGAGGATCATTAAAAATCTTTAAAGAATGGCAAAAGCAGTTGTACGATAAAGGTTCTGAATCTCTAAAGTTAGCTCTCTGCTAAAAAATAAAATAAAACGGCACTCGTTGTTGAGCGAATGACACACCACAACTGAAGCGATTACAAATAAAGAAACAAAGCGCAATGTTTCTTAGCAGGTCTGGGAGAGAACGCCGCGTGTGGGAGAAAGAAAAAAGAAAGAAGTCTTATCATTTAGCCAGCTCCTGAGCGTGGCTTTGGTTCTGATTCGTCCGCTCTGGTGAAACCGGGGCTTTACCTGCAAACCCCACCACACCAGCAGAGTCCAGCAGAACCGTGAGGTAGATCGCAGGTCAAACTGACCACAGGAGAACAGGAGAAAAAACCCTCATTAAAAGATGTCTGCCTGTGTGGTAAAGTTTCACTAAAGCGTGCCTGTTTTATGTCAATCCTCAGTGTGATTACAAAGTTGCTCCGAGTACGTTGCCATTCCGTGTTCTTAGTATTGCTGCGAGACTCTCGCCATCTTATTGCTACCAGATGATATCAAGACACTGGTGATTTCACACACTTTGATCAGTCAGATTGAGAGATGACACCTGATCATATTCGATGGAGGATGTTTCATGGGATGTAAAGAAGGCACCAATTTTTTTTCTTCCCCAATAATGAATTCATTAATTTCCTCGTAAAATGGTCGCCTGCGTCAGCTGTCAGGTGCAGTTGAGCATTAACTGATACTGATAAGCTGTTCTGTGGCATCTTTAAACAAACAAAAGTGTTTAAACTTCAAACTTCAGTGCAAACAGGCTTTTTGCAAGTTTCTTTCCACATGTCACAAACAAGGAAGTTAGAAATCATAGAAAACCTAAAGGGGGAAATCTCATGAATCCTGCTATCGTGTTGTACTTGAAGGTGCGGTTGGGGAGGTGTGGATCTTCTGGCTTCTGTTTGATCCTTGGGGAAAAAAAGAGAAAAAGAAAAAGGAGAGCGAGTGTGGGTTCTTATCAAAATAAATCTTGCTCTGGTTTTCTTCCCGTTACTAGCCAACCGCTTGAGTCTGTTTTTCACTGTCCTCATTAATCACCACAAACACTGGTGCTGTGCAAAAAAGTTCACGCATCTGGTCCAGTCAGAGAAGGCAGCAGCTGCCATTGCCGTGATGTCATCAACCAGCGCCCGGCTGCTCTTCCACAGGTAACGATCTAATAGTAATAAAGAGGACATACACAGTTTTCTGCATGTTTTAGCATTCAGATTTAAGGGGAAACCTTGTAATATTGTGTGCAATACATTTACACATTTTGGGATATTCAAGCTTCAAAGTGATAAAATAAGCATGGTAACTGATTATTTCCTTCATTTTCTTAATGAAGAATGTTCAGAGATGTGGGAAAAGCGCGTTTAAAGCAAAGGAAAGTATTCATATATTATGTTTGCAGGTTGCAAGGAGAAAGAAGAGAAAGGGACAGAAACATAATCATACCCGTGATTACTTGCTGAGTTGGCTGTAAGGAGATGAGTTGTTGGAAGAATCCACTTGTTGAGGCGTCCCATTTTCCTGGAAACACAAATTGCGTCTTTCTTTTAGAACCTGGTAATAAGCATAACTACCGTGTTTGTTTCAGATAATTGATAGTTTTAGAGGAGGAAAACGTCATGGATAACTCGTGGCCATGGGAATGTAGTATGGCTTCAGTGACTTTGTAAAACAACAATTATTTCAAGACAGAAATCACTGAAAAAGACTGATCTGGTACACGCCAAGTCTACTTACAGGTACCGCCTGTATGGGAGGATACTGAGGAATGTAACCTCCCTGGATGTTGGGGTTGGGGGAAATATACTGAAACACAGGGAGAAAATGAAAAAGATTATTATTTAATGGATATTTCCCAAGCCTTAATAAAACCCAGGACTTCTGCTACCCTACACTTTAATTCAGTCACCTTTGTCTGTATCCCACCCCTTTATATGAGCATCCATATTGATGCTCATATAAAAAGAATATAAAATCCATATCACTCACTGCCCCCGTGCTTCCCAGTGATAGTTGACCCATCTGCTGTGTTAGCATGGCTGTTGGGTGCAGGGACATCGAAGTGTCTACAGGGGGCGACATCACAGCAGCCTGTAATAAGGGACAGATGTTTTTGTCAAACACAGATCACATGATTCCACATTACAGACTAAACTAATTCCGATTAAATCCTAAATTTGGACCAGAGCATGTGTGGCAAGGGGTGTTTGGTATAAATAAAGCATGACTTAGAGTTTTAAACTGCGGGATGGCAGAGAGTGACACGCAGGAGGAATATTTGGTGGCTTTGAGGTCGCTCAAAATCAGGAATTTTTCAAAGCCGCAAGAAGGAATAAGCTGTTGTAAAAGACATGGCATACATGAAGCTCCAGACTGTATACCATTAAACATGCCGCCTTTAGGGAATGAACCATTTCCTAGTTAAAAAGGGGGGGAAAAGTGGAGGAGGGGCAAATCAGCAGAGACACTTGTTCCATTGGAAACCATCTGTTGGAAGAGTCAAAAAACAGTCACAAGGCTGTCTCTGCTTCAGGCATTTCCTGCTGGATCCAGAGAGAGGGAAGGAGGGGGTGGAGGACAGTGGCTAAATGTCTTTTTTGGTTGTTCCACTTCCCTTTCGTATATGGATCGGGTACAGTACACCAGCTCAGCACATGCATAGAAAATGGGTATTGCCTTGAAACCCTTCCCCTCCCAGGTCTGCACCTCAAGATTTGGAGATGTTTCAGACAGTTTGTGGCTGCAAAACAGGCTGTTTAATGCACCAAGGGCCTGCCACTGCAGTGGGCTTTAGCAAAGCCACTTGCCCACAGAACAAGAGAAAGGTGTGTATGAGTGAAACAATGCTGTTCACTTACAGGGTGTTGCATGATATATGGCTGATGTGCCACCCAAGAATGACTCTGTACCTAATGGCAGGACAGACGGGAACAACAAGGCAAAACAAGAAACAGATGGAAGGAAAAGAGTTATAAACTGGAACATTTATGAGAAAGAAACTTTACATTAATTATATTCAAGGTGAAAGAACATCCCCAGCATAAATGATGCATTTAAACTGGAACAACAGATTAACAAATCCAGCCACACATTCATTATTCATGCTCAGGGACTGTGTTCAGACACTGGAGAAATACCCAATGCTGTTGTCTTTCTATGGTCACCCCATTCCTTTGCTGGTCTGGCACTTAAAACACATTTAACAGGAACATGAATCACTGGGAAGCTGACAGATATTACATCTCTGCCTCCTGTTGGAAGGTTATAAGTGATTTTAAAAGCACCTCCCATGCCCTGGTCATACAAAGTATCAGGTTCACAACCAAAGAACTTTTTACCCGTCAAGAAAATAATAAAGATGTCAATGATTGTTGTGCATGTGGTAAAAGTTCCTTGCCATTTTGTGGTTGTTTCATCAAATTCTGAATCTTAATCTTAATTAATAGACTGACCCCCTGATCGTCGATGGCGAATGCAGAATTAATAATCAACTCCTGGCAGCCTATTATTATGCAGTTTTACACTGAAAACTACATGGCAGCAGTATCAATATCTATAGCACCATTAAAAACCAACGCACACATCGCTCTATACACCCATGTAACCTATATACCAGTAGATATCTTGAAACACAACAGACAGGGAGAGGGAGGGAGAGAGGGAGAGAGAGAGATACCTGGTATGCCGGGACTGTAGACATATAGGGAGACACTGCAGGCTGGACAGTCATTATCCTGTTAGCCATTGGATATGGAGAAGGATAATACCTTCAAAAAGAGAGAGCAACTTTCAGGAATCATACCTGTATTTACATTGTAAACATTATCATACCTGCAGTTACTCACCCGTTCTGCATAGCTCCTGAGGAAGGGTCATAGGTGAGAGTCATCGCACCCTAGGACGAAGAGTCAAGTGTTTATGTTGCATTTGAATTCAGTCGTAGAGAACATCACTCGCAGTGACAACGTACTAGTCTGAGATCACTTGTTTGGCCGTTAGGAACAAATCCTCCGTGACCGTGTTTCTTCCGTTGACTGTCTGCAAACTTGCACAGCAATGGCTGAGAGGGAGCTGGACCCAGAGGACAAAATAAAGGATAAAATAACAATCACACACCATTCGGTTGTAGGCAGGGGTGAGAAGAAAAGAAGAAATCATTTATCCTACCCAGAGCTCCAGAAGGTATCTTGATAAATTTTCCATTAAAGTGGGAAATGACGGCGTGACACTGCTCTGTGGTGTCCATCCTGTTGGGTAAAAAGATAATGACTCATGGTTACGCCGCCGCAAGCAGCAATCTTCAGTCACATTCGCGGTCTTGTGACGCAAACGCAGATAACGCTGTTACGCTTTCTTGGCAAAAAAATAAACGTTGATTCATTCTAAAGTTAAATCACATCCTGCAGCCTCCTGTTCTATAATGAATCACGTACACATCCTTTGTTAAAATTGAAATAATAGGCAACTCATAAAAGAAAGAGGTCAACACAAAAATGCCTGAAGGATTACTTCCTGTTAAAATCGTCATAGAAAAGGTCCTGCTCTGATGTCAAATATGTTGAAAATGTCACCGAACTCGATGTAATTAGCCATTGCTCCACCTAGCAATCGCACGAGTCCCACAACCCACCTGGCGAAGCCCACGCCTCGACTGCTGCCGCTGTAGTCTCTGAGGATCCGCGTGGACACGACCTGGCCGAAGGGCTGCAGCATGTTGTGGAGCTCCTTCTCATCCACGGACAGAGGCAAGTTGGAAATGTACAGGTTTGTGGGGTCCTGCTCCTGCTGCTGCTCACGTTACAGGAGAGCAAGAGGAACAGTGTTTTACAATGATCTGATCTGCAAGAGTCACATTTCTAAATGCATGCGCATCATTTGTCATTTAGCAGCCGCACGGCACTACTTCCTGTCTACTGAAAGAGCAGATCTATTTTTCCCGTCTCCTGCTGTGCGGATTAGGATTTGAGGCTCAACTAAAGTATATTTAAGGGTCAGAGGAAGACATTTGTTTAACCAAACATGAATAAGCTGTCACAAACTGTACACACATATACACACGGGTAGACAAACAGACGGTCGCACACTTCATCTGTGCATTGCAGCGGCAGCTCCGCACCTCTTGCCTAGAAACAGCAGGAGAGCAGTGTAGCCTAGTTACCACAACACAAACTGTTTTCTGCTGCGTTTGTTCCAAGCACAGCCTGCTCTCCAGAGAGAAAGAAGAGTGTGTGTGCGTGTGTGTTTGCATTAGAGAGAGAGGAGAGAGAAAGAGAGAGCAACCCCTTGTCACTGAACTTTTACCCACACACCGGCAGAGGCCAGGTTAGGTACATTAGAGGACCAAAAGAGGTGTTACTGAATCAAATCCTACTGTCCTCGATAACATATGCAGCCCCAAAGCAGACAGAACGTGTTCATTATCTAAATCTATTAGGACCTGAACAGCAAGATGCAGTATGGTGTAATAAATTTGTATTATCTGTCTCTTTAAACTGGATGGTGTGTTAGTGTGCAAGATGGTGGTCCTCTGAAAAACATGGCACACTGAATGACAGGTTATTTGGCGGAGGGAAGCATGACATCTGGAAAATAAATGGGGTCACGGGAAGAACAGCTTGTGAGCTGGGGTCATGTGACCAGTCTAATGTCATTCTCTGAACACGTATTGCACACAGGCACGCATTAAACAAGTACAGCCCATCAGAGATGGTCATAGGCAAGTCATGCTCATACACACGTATCCACCCACACACACACACACACACACACACACACACACACACACACACACACACACACACTTGTGCCTGCAACAAGCTCACCTTGGCCATCTGGGCCTGTATGCCGCTGGTTTTCAGAGCATGGACCGCCTTTAATGCTGCCGCCGGGTTGTCAAAGTCCACAAAGCCGTAACCTGTGGTTGGTATTTACATGGAGAGAAGCAGAGATACTGTCCCAATCAGTGCCACTAAAGAATATAATGTGTTATACGTGAACTAGCGCAACATTTTGTGAAACCTACAGATTTACTACTTGCAGATTGATGTTATTTTGGTTTTGGCTTACACTCAACAGCAGAAAGCCAAATGATATTACCAAGCACCAACAGCGACGCACTTCTTCTTTCTTTGAGCGACTACACAGGCCGCCGTGATTATTCAGTGTGTTTTACAAAGTCCCTCCTCCATTTGCATTTAGAGCATTGAACCCTGTTTGAGTTTTGGTAATCCATTATAATCTGCTTTAGCTTTTTTTAAATCAAATATATGACTATCATATATTCCAAATGCAATTTCAAAATGCTTCTGCATGTTCTTGCAGAACATAGATGCCACATATACAAAGCGGACACGTTGGGTCTCAATACAATTATTAATGGATTACCCAACAGCATCAAACTCTACATTAAACTCTAAAATGTTAATAACTTGACTGACCTTTGCATTTGTTGGTTGTCTTGTCCAGAATTGCCTTTGCAGACTGAATCTTGCCATACCTGAGTACAATCACATACATGTTACTGTCATATGCCATTAAAATTCATGAATTGTTTTGCGCATACTGCCCATCAATTCTCTATTTATAGAGCAGCTGATAAAGAAATCTCTTAGTGGGAAGTTTAAGAGGTCAAAAATAAGACTTGAGGGAGCTCATGAAATACTTGTATTCATTCAGATTTATGGGGATTTATGGATCTGGTCTCATAAACTAATAAAGGTTCTTCTCAATGTTTGGAAACCATATTAATCCCCTGTCATTTGTTTCATCATTTCATTTGAACCAGAGTCAGAGTCTGTGAGTTGCTGTCTGAGCACATGCATCATGCAGGAATAAATGCCGAGCTTATATCACCATTCAGACTTTGTCGCCATGAAAAGTGCTTTCATTTCTGCTTTGTGCCGGCAAACACCATTGGGAACATGAACAAAACACAAGCAAACAGGACACAAACAGCTGCTGCTGCGGCTGGTTACATGGGTGAATGGAGCCCTCAATATGTTTGGGATTCATTGAGAACAAGAGGAGACTAAACTACAGTAATTATGGCATCCACCATACTGTCCAATCAGACTGAGCCTTGTGTCACCAGGCTGCTTCATGCACAACTCTGCTTTTTCTTTAAATATTTTATAGTCTACATTCCACTGTTGAGCCATTCCATGTCAGTTTCTGTTTATAGACATATGGTTGGAGCATTTCATGTGTCATCAGTTTTCGCTGTGACTACAAGGGTACATTTATTATGTTTTGGGGCAAAACCGCAGATAATAAATATTTCTGCATTAGAATCCAGCAGAAAACCACAATAATGACGTTTTTTAAGCTATGGCAGGAAACCCATTAGATATAAGAAGACCCAACTCTCAAAACTCTGCAAGGATCACAAAGCTGGTTAGCTTAGCACAAAGACAGGAAACCGTGAGGAAACAGCCAGCTCGCTCCAGAGAGATTACAAATGGAAGCTTTTCCAAACCCTGCACTATATTCTCAGCTAATATTAATTGTACACATCTTGAATGGCATCCATCTTATTTGTTGTGTGAATACCCGTGTTCCTCCGCACAAGACTAAATAATTCTTTACAGTTTAACAGTAAAAGCAACATAGACAGAAACAGGATTACAGATGGGCACGCCAACATTAAGTACTTAGACAATTTAGTGCTCAGTTATCATTAGAAGCAGAACTAATGTGTTTTAAGAGCTTCCAAAAGGCTCTGCAGACATAACTGATGAAGGTTAATTGCTACAAAGGGAAACAGCACAATCACAAAAGACACAATCTGCCTTGCTTTTGCAGTGTGAATGCAGTTCGTTTACAAGGCCTCGGTCAGCTGATCAGAGTGGCTGAGTCCTGGAACTAAATATGAAGTGGCAGGACCATGAAGGCGATGCTCCATAGTGTGCTAACAGTTCTGAACTTCACGGTAAAATGGCGGAGCTCATGTTTGACCGCATGTGTGCAGGTGAAGAGTGAGAATATAAACATATGGGTCATTGTTGCTAGATTATTGCTAGATGTTGTTTGATCTGACTCAAACTGGAGGCTTGACTACTGCAAAGTTGTGTTGGGTGTACTCACTGGTGACACAGTTTAACCAGGTCGAGGTCCGTTGTGGCAGGAGGAAGGCCGCGGATATACAGGTTGGTTTTACTGAGCTGCTCCGGGCCTGTGCTGCTGCTGTTGCTGCTGCTGCCGGGACTGGACGGAGTCATGGGGTAAGACTGCACACAGGAGAGCCACTGTTACAACTCGACAGAAGCTAGATAATCTAATTTAAACCTTGGCAACGATCACAAGAAGCTCTGTGTAAACCAAAAAAACCCAAACATTTGAAAACACAGAAAACATTACAATTCCTTATGGCACATCCCATCCATTTTGGAGCTTAAAAAAACAAGCATCAAAACAAACAATGATCCACTAACAGGTCACAGGTCTATTGGGAAAGTATTGATAAAAAAAATATATGTAGTCACTAATATCCAGAACCTGCTTCCATTTCACCTGTGTGCTACTTTACAATTCTCTTTTATGATACAAGATCCAGAAGCAGCAAACAAATTGGCCAATTTATTGCTTTATGGTATGTGTGCACGTCCAGAATATAGACTTTAGGATTACCTGCAGTTTACATACACACAGACATACAACTGCAAGCAGGAGAAGCAAAGACTGTACAAATAGTGTGAGGAATGGTGACAAATACTCGTGACTGTCAGTGCAATAGTCTAAAAATCATGCTCACTTTTGTGTTTATGGATGAATAATTCTAACAAAAAGGCTTTGAATATCTCAAACAGGTCAAGGAAATGGGAGAGGGTGGGTGATTTTGAATGGATTTTTACACATTGGTAATAGTCACAGCAAGGAAACCCACAATTTTTTTCATATTTGTGAGTCAAATCATGCAGCACAGCCCTGTAAAACACTTCCTTCCTCTCACTCATTCATTAAAATAGCTCCAGGCCAGCCTCTCCAGAGCCGATCAAAGACAAAAAGCATGGCAGAATCCCACCATCTGTCCATAACCAAAGGACAAGCAGCTCCCATGGAGCCAGAGCAGCAATGGATACGAGCGAACATTCACCAGCTTAAACCATTAAGAAAGTCCTCTACTCATCATGTGATGGCTTCGCGTCCACGGCTTTGCAATTTTGCTTTATCAGAAGAGGAATTAAAGTGGGAGGAAGAAGCAGCCCAGAGGCTTTTATATTTCCTGATGTCTAATTACCTCAATAACTGTGTTGCAGACCATCATGGGCTCAAATTAGGCACCTGAGTCTCCATCAGAGCATCGAAACACCTTCAAAGAGACAAAACCCACCTAACACCCACACTGAAAAACACCCACACCCTTGGGATTCTTGAGTGACATGGTTCCCTACAATAAACCCAGTCAAATGTTAATATTTTGACCAACTGAATGGACATTTCATCTGCTCACACACTCAAAGGGTCGAACAGCAGCAGCTGCCCCGCACAGGCGTTTTAATCTCGTTTTCCATCAAATCAAAGGTGTGGCGGGGAACTCAGGGGCGTGGTTTCCACTTTTCCGTTCACCTGGGCGGTCAAAAAAAAAAAAAAGGATGCAGGCAGCACTATTCTCTCCAGAACAATGACACACGCGCAAACATACGCACACTCACAATAACCGCTGCGCATATTGACCAGACAGACTGGGCAAACAGGGTTATATGGATATAATAATGAATGTCTACAGCGGCCGAGTCACCACGGCGGCTGCTTTTATTCCTCCATCCATAACTGGAGTTCTTGGTGACTGGTCGCGCGGGGCCTTTTAAAATATACATATGTGTGTATGTATATATTAAAATGATGAGCAAATGCCTCTTTTTTGAAGCCTAAAGGAGCTCATTGACGTCACGTGTGGCTGCGATTACTCACCATGTCTGGTCTTAATGCTGCCTTAAATGAGATCCAAAAAGTAGCAATCAAATAATAAATTCGTGCGTGCGTGTGTTTCTTACTTGCTTCCGATTGGCTGTCTTCAGCGGGTTGCCTGTGTTGCCCGTGTTTGCAAAGATCATCCTGGAGGGTAAACGATTTTTATTTTCGCCCCTTAATTTCCCTATAAAAAATAAGTCGCAACGACGAGTCACGGCGCTGAATCCAAGCGGTGCGTAAAATCTATAAAATAACGCGTGGGCTTAAAACATCCGCATACTGAACGACCTGGTTATCAGGAATACGGCTTCGTTCCTGCATAGATATACTGACATCTATCCAGTCGGGCGCACAAGCGACGGGACGAGCCTCCGGTTCATTGATCTACGACGTCCTGCTGCAGACCGCTCCACAGTCCCACCTACTACAGACCAAACCATCTCCGCCCCTGCAGGGTGTTCCACATCAAAAAGCTACACCGTGGCTTCATAAAAACCCGCAACACTGGGGTGATTTTTACGATGGGGCCACCTACAGACCACTTATATCTGTGCCAAAATGTGGAATCTATCGCAAAGCGCGTCTGGGTCTGGACTGTTGGCGCACGGTGCGTCAGATTGAACACCGGTTTGCTTTCATGTTGTCGTCGTCCGCGCATACCAAGCATTCTTCACCCCCACCACAACACACACACACGCACACCCTCTTCCTCTTCCTACCCTTCCCCCCATCCTACACACTATATGTCACAGAATGAGGATGCAATGAAATATAAGCAGGGAACTGGCCCAGGCTGGAGGTCAGAGTCTCCCTATAAACCACGCAAGAGAGCTCATGCGCAGTCACCAACACAATAAATATATGGACGCAACCTATTTTACACCAGCTGAGATGCAATCCACCTTCTATGCAGGCTTTGGTTGGTTATCCTGCATGTACATCACGTGATGTGGGGGTTCAGCCATGGAAAGAAGAGGGTTCATTTATATGTGAGATGCTTTTATGTGATTGGACATTTATGAAAGTGCAGAGTAAGCTTTTATTTTCTACATGAGGCACGGAAATTACTCATGACAAATTGTGGAAAAACAGGAAGTTAGTGTTATAAAATGATTCTTCATCCTTTTTTAAAATTTTCCATCATACAACCTGGACCTGAATTGGCAATGTCCTGTGTTTGACCTCTGAGACCCTTTAGGTTCATAATCAGGCGATGGCCTAAATGGGATAAAAGGTTTTGGTTGTTGCACCCAGAATGAGGAACAGCCTCTCTCATTACTGCAGGTCAGGCATTGATGCCATCAATCAAAGGGTATTTCAATTCAGCGCGTTTAGTGCTTTAGCTCTTTTCTTTATATCTTCACAAAACACCACAGAGGGGTTTCCAGTATAATTAGGTCTGACATTCTTTGTGTAAATAATACAAATTAGCCTAATAATTAAAATGAGGGGGTATATAAGGCTGCATAAATAGGTAGGTGTTGCTTTTCACTCAGATTTTGGTCCAATGAATAAAGATCCAGTGTGTTGTTATGCCCATTATAACCATTTTCATCCATAAGCAGTACAGAATATGGTTTCTTTCTGTTGCTACATATTTAATCAGCAAAAATGTCCATTTGATAACACCTTGCGTTTAAACTCCAATGCAGTTATTATTATTTCATTTATCACTAAATGTTTTGAGAGAAGATTCTTGGGATATTTTCACTTTCAGATATGACAGGAAGTGAAATGAAAAGGTAGAATGACGCACATTAAGGGTGCCTAGACTAAATTCAACTGCAGCTGTTGATCCTCAGCATATGGTTTCCATCTTAACCTCTATAAACATGTTTATTCAGAAAACCTAGAGCACATTAGCAGATTGGTAGGAAACACACTCAAAATTGTAATCTTTTGCTGTGCACACACAAGCACAGCCACAGCAGTGAAGAGGGTAGGGACAGGTTACCTTACACTTCATTTTTATTTACATATGGACACTAAATGCCACAATGGAGCCATCCTTCTGCTGGTCTTGCTGGAGATTTTATAATGCAAAGCTAAATCCAAATCCCATCGGACTGCAGGGAAGCTCTTAAAGCATCAAATTCCCCCCCCCCCCTTATTTCCTCCACTGGTAGGGTAACGGCTCCAAGCTGGTGTCAGGTTGCAATCTGAAGTTCCCTAAAGTCCAATCATTCCTATCTGAATAATCAGCTTAACCAGCCCAAGTATGAATGGTTTCCTGTGCATTTTATTATCCAGTTTCTTTAGTCATTGATAGATAATCCTATTGTGTTAACTGGAGCATAAATTGACCTTCAGGTGACATGTTTCATGCTAAAACCTTCACAAATCAAATATAACATATTGTGTTTTTAAGCTGCTTTCCTTCAGTTGTGTCAAACACCCAGCGGTCAATTGATCTGTGCCATTGTCTCATTCATCTCTCATCCATTGTTTGCTTGTTTAATTTATCATATGGTTTCAGAAATGATGATTCTGTGTTTGTGAAGAGATTTCAGGTAGAACCACTTTGAGCCAGTAACAAAAGGAGTTGAATTCATTAAGAAAGCCCAGTCAGAAATAATAATAAGCAATAAACTAAAGACAAAGTCCTTGGCTTCAAATTTAAGTGGGTAACATTTAAACTGTATAAGCAATAATCCCAAAGAAGATGAGCAATGTAGCAATTGCACTTTAGAGAGTGTGAATAATGCATGAGAAAACTCAGTAGTAACCAGTCTAGTTCATCAATAATATGTACATCCTGGTTAAGATTGCTAATTGTGTTGAGGCTGAAAGAAGCTTTGTGGGTGTGGGAAAGGAGGTGACTGAGGAATTTGAACTCAATAAGGAATTAGCTGGTTTCAAAACACTGACGTTTAACCAGTCTGGCTAGCCAATGTGGTCAGTAACAGTGTTGGGTGAGATTGTTAACAATATTCTGATGGATTTGCAAATGCTTGCAAATATTTTGTGACAGAAAGCAGACAATCTTGTTTTGGAGTATGTGAAGTCTTTAAACTCAGGCCCATGGTGTATTTTTTAAATTATAAAACGTTTTGAAATATGCTTGGTTCCATTATTAAAAAAAGTATTAATATAAATTTGCTGCAAAAAATTAAATCCTTACACTGCATGAACTTGGATCAGTTCCAACCATACTGCAATTTTATGACATCAAACAATTATTTACATCTACATCATAATTTAAAAAAAAGACAAATGGTCTTGTTCACGGAAAAACCACAACATTTGAGAGTGACAAACGTTTTATTAATGTTTAAACATACAAGGACCATTGGAAGCAATATTGCACGTAACATAATCATATTTTATCTTCCGTTTTATATATATTATTAGATAATTACGCCAACATGTATTTTAAGAAACACAAATAAAATAATATATTGAAGCAAAGTCGATGGTGAAACGCTTTGTTCTGTCGCCCTCTTGTGTCTTAAATTTGCAAATTGCCAATCCGGCACCAGAAAATGACATCATCAGTGCGACGGAAGTAGTTTTTTCTACAGTAAAAAAAAGGAGCATTCTGGCTGATTCATTGTAGCCTGTTGGTTTGAGTTGTCTAGGTTAAGAATCAAGCTTTTGTGATTATCGGAACAATTTGACAGCAGGTATGTAGACATACAGATTTAACACGGAAATCAGTTTTCCAGAAATATGACCAGAATGATTCGGCGTTTTGTTTATTTTGGGTTTTTTTTCAATTTCGAAGTGAAGATTGTGTAGCAATAGTAAGCTAAGGCTAAAGCAGCTAGTAACAAACGGAGTTATTGGAACCTTGGGTAGATGCAGTTTTCTTCCTAATTTCTATATGAACCACGGGAGTTGGTTACTTGTTTAAATAATGTGCTAGTCAATATGACAGCCTATACATTTTTGTCCTTAGTGCAACTTGCATAACTACCCGAAGCTAATAAGCGAGTTGGATGCTAACTTCATCCTTTTTCATATTACCAGGTGACCTCTAGTTTATATATATTTAAATTCACGACTGTACACGACTATTTAAAATGGGAAAAAAGCACATTTGTGTAAGACATAGTGATAATATATATAGAAATCTAACCTTTAAAGACTACGCTATTGTGTTAATGACAGGCTTTTTTTTTTCTTTTTTTTTAAAAGATGCAAATATAGAATTTGAAGCTGCCGGTACCAAATATCTAACATATAGAATACATACTGTCAAGGTCTTACGCAAGTCCCACCAAGCATTAAGTTGTGTATTTGCTGTGTCATCAGATCCCAAAATGGACCGACTGCTGAGGCTTGGAGGAGGAATGCCTGGACTTGGACAGGTAACATTCACTTCCACATTCATTAATATGGGACTGACCAAAGATCATAAAGAGTTCAAATACCTTCCATGTGTATTTGACAAATAACTTGCAGCTCATTAAACTGGAGACCTGTTTACATAACACCTATAACATGGCATGCCGATGTTTTTGTTTTAGTAATTAATTTATACATACTCTTAAATTGATGGCTATCCTAAACTTATCTTAGCCTATTATTGCAACACACATCAAACACTCCCAAGTCCAAATCGTATACATTACACTTCAAAATAATGGTTGGCTGATAGCGAGGCATTTGGAAATGTATGTTTTGCTTTGCAGGGGCCCCCAACAGATGCACCTGCTGTAGACACAGCAGAGCAGGTCTACATCTCCTCTCTGGCCCTACTCAAGGTACCCAGTGTTGCCACAAAACCTGATTTTAAAAAATGTCTGTTTTTCCTCAGTTCACTGTATATTTGCTCTTCACTAGATGTTAAAGCATGGGCGTGCGGGTGTACCAATGGAAGTCATGGGACTGATGCTGGGAGAATTTGTGGATGACTATACCGTGCGGGTTATCGATGTGTTTGCCATGCCTCAGTCAGGAACGGTATGTTCAGTTTTGTGCATTGGTGTGATTCAAAGGGAGGAAAATACCTGCAAATAATTCCTTTACTGTAGATTTACCACTATTGTTAATGTTTTTACCTGACAGGGGGTGAGTGTGGAAGCAGTGGACCCTGTGTTTCAGGCCAAAATGTTGGACATGCTAAAGCAGACTGGCAGGTAAAATGTGAAAACATAATTACTTTGCAGTATAAATATACTTGTATTTTGTTATCTGCATTTGTCAGCAAAATACTGTGACCAGATTTTTATTACAATTAAGGCACTGCTAATAAATCAATACATTTAATAAATTGTGCTGTTTAGACCAGAGATGGTGGTGGGATGGTACCACAGTCACCCTGGATTTGGCTGCTGGTTGTCTGGTGTGGACATCAACACACAGCAGAGTTTTGAGGCACTCTCGGAGCGTGCCGTCGCGGTTGTGGTGGATCCTATTCAGAGCGTCAAAGGAAAGGTAAAGAAGTTTCATCTGGAAATGGTTGTAAGGCCCTAGATACATTCAGGATCAACTGAGCCACCATTCATCTTTAGCCAGGCAGGCAGCTGAACGATTTTTGCCCTACCGTCTCTTTCAGGTTGTTATCGATGCGTTCAGGTTGATCAATGCCAACATGATGGTGCTGGGGCATGAACCTAGACAAACCACATCCAACCTGGGACATCTGAACAAGCCTTCAATTCAGGTAAGATTTGTTTCTGACTAATCTGTTAGCACAATACAGGCGTCCCTGTAAAGTGGTGCAGAGGTTTGTCATGATTATGATGTGAGGAGAAACACATTATTTACATTTGGCTTTCAGGCGCTGATTCATGGACTTAACCGACATTATTACTCCATCACCATCAATTACAGGAAAAATGAACTGGAGCAAAAGGTCTGAAAGCACACTCGTTTATTTACTTTCAATTGAGAAGACTTAACATCGTCACATGGTTTTATTTCCCTCCAGATGCTGTTGAACCTGCATAAGAAGAGCTGGATGGAAGGCCTCACCCTGCAGGACTACAGTGAGCACTGCAAGCTCAATGAAACTATTGTCAAAGAAATGCTGGAGCTGGCGAAGAACTACAACAAGGTACAGATTTATGTCGCCATTCATTAAAAAAAAAGACTTTTAGATACCTTACATGATTGGTCCTGTAAAAATCTAGCAAATATTGATTTGTTAAAATTCTGAAAGTTATAAAAATAAAGGGTTTCAAAAGTACCTTTTCAGCATGCGAGTGAACAGATCACACAGATGATTTGTTACTCGTCATCATTAAATCAGCATTGGCATTAAGAAAATATTGCATTTTGAACTCAGGCTGTTGAAGAAGAGGACAAAATGACCCCCGAGCAGCTCGCAATCAAGAACGTTGGCAAACAGGTGAGGTTTTATGCATTAATGTACCAGTACTGGAAACTGGGAGGGTGCACCAGTACTGGTACTGGCACCAGTCAGATATTGTAGCGTTATTGCATGAGTATAATTTGGTTAGATATGCTGACAAATAATCTTTCTCTGAAGTTGATTACAAATTTGGAACTGGAGTGTTCCTCCTGTGTCATCTGCATTTTTTTGTGCTTGCAGGATCCCAAGAGGCACTTGGAGGAGCATGTCGATGTCCTAATGACGTCCAACATTGTTCAGTGCCTAGCTGCCATGCTGGACACTGTTGTTTTTCAGTGACAGCTCTGTGTGTATAACTGTTAATATTACAACCCTTCTTTTCTTTTATATAAAATAAATGTATGTATGTACAAGTGATGCGTTTCATTTTTATATTGTACACGATATTTTTCGCGTGGTCTCTGTATGCAGTGAATTGACTGACGTAATATTCAATATAACCACAGGGTGGCGCCACAGATTCAGTTTACCTAACAATAGGTAACGCGATGGAACTGACCCAAACCGCCACCGATATCAGTTCAGACTCGAGTGTGGGGTTAATATGGACTAGTGTGTGTGTGTGTGTGTGTGTGTGTGTGTGTGTGTGTGTGTGCGCGCGCGTGCATTTCGCATATAGTAAATAAGGCTCACCTGATTCAAAATCAATTTTATTTGGCCATGTGCACAATAATAGCAGCCAAACCTATTAGATGTCGAGCTGCATCCTCAATATAAGCAAGTCCTTAAATGAAATAGCTGATCAAGTAGGTTTTAATTTTATTTTTGTAACTGGTAAATGTGTTTAGGTCTTGGAAAACTGAGCAAAGATTTGGTTTGCCGCATAGTTCACCCAATCCTGGGATCAGGAGACAGCATTTTTTGCAAATGAACTAACGTGTCTGGTTGAGATTTCCGGAGAAAATGGTCGTACACTCAGCGGACCATGATTCATTTCTTTAGAAAGACAAAAGATTTTAACAGGTTCACAGGATCGCAGCCAGGCCCAACTCATCCTGAGCATATGGCCCCTCTCAGGCTTGTTGAGTATATAATAAACAGTCAGGACAGATGTGCTCCCTGGCACCTCGGGGGTCCGTGTGTTACATCACTTTTGTTCCTGTCGAGACTCTTGACGACCCTCAGATGCAGAAATTGGCTTTGAACAATATAAAATGTGGGGCTGTGTAATGAAACACCTCTCTGATCTGGGAAGGTCCAACCAAACTCCACGTATTAGAAATACAGACGAGATGAAAATCCCAGATAGAACAATTCGGCCCACTTGATTTTTAGGTGTATTTTTTAAACACTGAAGTGCTAAATTTATTTTTTAAAACACTTGTTTTGCTTTCCCACTTACGACAAAAGCCAAAGACTGTGTTGAAAGTTGTGGTTCATATTCAAGTGTGTTTATTTTAACCGACAGAAAAGAGTTGGGAGCCCTCCAGTCTATCAGAAATGTCTTGATGTCTCAGTGTGATAAAGACTAACATTTACCATGTTGTGCACAGAAGAAAACCTAGAACAATGTTATCGTTCTGCAGCCGCAATACGACTTCCCCTCAGGTCTGACCCCACGTTTTTTACTGTCTTGTTCTTTCTTAGGTGAGCGTAGGTGTTTACAGTGAGTCCTTGAATGCACCACATGGACAGACCGGTGCTTAAGCAAAAGAAGCAAAAGACGCTGACAACCAGGGAATCCATCATAATATGCATTAGTCGTGGTTTCCTCCAACTGTACAAATATACCTGTCTTATCTGACGGCCCTTCACGGCCCACCTTTTCAAACATTTTCAGTTTCTTTTTCATCCAAACAGAATTTAAATGGAGGAGAAATGGAAAAAGACCGACTTGTTATTAGATGGCGGTGCTGTTTATTATGTTTTATAAGGTCACAGCGTACCCGGCATTAGCTCATCGCAGTTAAAGAGAGCCAGAGAAGAAAGTGAAGTCCTTTCATGTTTTTGATGTGTTCATGTGAATGTCGAACAATATGGGGAGTTAGAAAATGGCCAGAGAGGCAAAGATGCCCTGAGTTTGGTGCAACATGAGGCAGAGTATAGATTCCACCACATCCTAAAAGAACTGGGAAAAGAATGCATGTGTGAAAATCCCTTTTTCATGTTTTAAAGCTTAAACACTTCCAGATCTGCTTGCAAAACGTCTCCGTAGAGAACAAGCTCTACCTTTTCCCACTGGCCATTAAAAGTGACAGAGAAAAGTGAATGGGAGGGGGATTCAATGCATTCTGCTGGACAGCTGTGTTAAATCAGCTTCCAGCCCGACTCCCTGCTTATGTGCACGTAACCTGCAAAGATGTTCACACTCTCAGCACGTCTGTGCCGCCAAGAAATAAACAGATCCAAACCCTCTGCTCAGTTCAGCTCCAGGCCGGTAGGGAGGGGTTGGGGGTTGGGGGTTGGGGGTTGGGGGTTGGGGGTTGGGAGTTGGGAGTTGGGGGGGGGGGGGGGGGGTCAACCCTACCTGCGGAACAGTAATGTATACAACCTGTGAAAAATGGTGCCTCCTGATGTGCGAGGAGGAATGGCACATCTGGGAAATTGACAACTGTGTTTGGGGTTATTTCTGAATCAAGGCAAAAAAGGAAAAAAAGCACGATTTAGATAATGATTTTGAACAAATGGGAATCATCTGCACGTCCTGTTATGACAGAGGGGGAATTTAAGCAATTGAGCTCAGGCGTCGATGGTGTTTTGGTTTTTGACCAAATGTAAACACAGTGAGATGCAAAGGTCAAAAACGAGCATGTCCTCACCAGTGGGTGTAAAAGTTCAGACGGACAGAAATAAGACTCAGCTCATTTATTTACGGCCTTGTTCCTGATTCCAGGTGTTTGGATCCTGTTTTTCTGTGAATATTATTTTATATAATTTATATTATTATGTATTCTATATTATTATTATTATATTGTATATTATTGTTATTATTGTGATATTATAGTCATTTGAAACAATCTGGACCGGCTCATGTTGAGTAAAGCAGTGCATTGTGGGACAGCTCTTTCACTTCTGGTCCTGGTTAGACCGAGGCAAACTGCTGATCCTCTGGAAAATTTAAAAAACCAAAATATGAAGCAAACATCTATTCATATTTCCGTTCCAGAGCTCAGGTTTTGTAAGTATAACCGGTTGCCAAAAATTCAAAGCTGCAGAAATGCCGAGAGCTCAACCCATTAATTATGTGAAGTCATCCCTGTGCGTGTTATGTAAGGAAGCCATATGCTTCGTTTCCACAAGAGACACTGAAAACTAATCATAAACAAGGCAGGGAAAGAATGATTGCGAGAATTTACCAGAATCTCTCCTATTTTAAAGCAAAAACAAACACTCCCCCTGTCAAAAGGTACCTCATACAATGGTACACCCCCCCCCCCCCCCAGGGGCCTTAATGATGACTCACCCCATGTTTTTAGCATAAAACAAGCATTTTTTAGGAACCATACAAAGATTTAAAATGATCAAATTAAATAGACTTTAAATAGATTATTTCTCTTTTCATGTTTTGGGATGTGAATCCTTTGCTATCATAGCTGTGGTGGAGTAATTACAGAGTAATTACAATTACAGTAATTACTATGTTGCCTTTGTTCTCCGTTCCTCTTCTGTTTTCACATCTTCATTTCCTACCGGCGCTGTGCTAATGTGACACATCGCAGCTGAAGCAGGTTGGAAACAATTCTAAAGCAGCTGTGCTTTGAGTTGCAGCTTTTAAGGTAGAATAAGTTCAGGTATTAATGACTAAGCTGTGGGAAATGATCAGAAACACAGAGTTCTCCTTATTTGTAGTTTAAGGTGCGCTGCTGACCGATTTTTTCAAGAACAGTTATAGTCTTGCACAAGCAGCTCTAGGAAAAAAAAAAATTTTGGAGGAAAAATCAGCCAAACAACCACAGTAGGTTGTCTCCACCTCTTTCCTGTAATATGGGATGTTCGGGAAACATCTCATATGAATCCAAACTGTCAGTGTAGGAGAGTTTGACTCCATGAGATAAGGATCAAAGGCAATTATGCTAGTTTATGACGGTTCAGTTTCAACTTGAACAAAAAAGATTCACTTGGATACTTTCTCTCAACTTCTTACTTCTGAAGCATCTGCAATTCCAATTCAGAACAAAAGGTCCTGTGTGACCTCCTGATAGTGACCTCACGCTAGAAACCTCTAGATTTTCTCTTTAGTTCGAAGAAACCGACCACTGACCAAATAATCTCCACAACAAACACAGGATTTCACAACCAGAACCGCTGCATTAAGACTTGGGCTCTACAAAATGTGATTCAGACGTTCGCGCAGTTTACATCTGTTTTTGTACTCTGTAGTTCAAGTCTAGGCCAGACGCCAGAGCGCACGTGGTGCAGGTTGCCTTCAGGTGGACTGTGTCATCCCTGGAGGTCAGACATCAAACCCACTGAATGCATGTACAGACGTAGAGACGGTGAGCGTCTTTGGGGCGGTTGTCTACGCTGCAGGACGGGGCACATTAACCTGAGCTCACCACTGGTACTGAGTGATGGAGGACAGGGATGGCTGTTACTGGCACAACTGAGTAATGTGTTTTGACAGTTTTATAGGAGGGTGAAAAAACTTGGGGGATGTTTTTCATAAGCCTGGAACTGTTGGAGCAGAGCTGTTCATTTAAACAGCATTTTATTTCGGTTAGCGCTGGAGGTTTTCACGCCACAGGCCGGAATTCTGCTGGGAAATAATGTAATAAGGACTGTCAGTTTAGCTGTCTACCCACTGAGTCATTCAACAACAGTCTGGTTAAATGATTTTTGTGCTGCGTTGCTGTACGTCTGAGTCACAGCCACTCTGGAGCGTGGCCATAGCCACAGCCAAAAGAGCCAAGCCCTGGGGCTCGCTGGTCAGTGGTTGCCTAATTTAGCTGACATTCTGAGAGGTAAACAACGCACGGCAGCAAAGGGTTAACGGCCGGTTTTGATTAGCAGGCGCTGCAGTCTAAAAAGTTGTGGTTAGCGTTTGGCAGCTTATGGCAGAACCAGAGAAATGTTCTGGCGTGTTCCTCAGAAAGCAGACGGGGGCAAACGGAGCGAGCGGGGATGTGGTCAATCTCACGTGGAACCAAATAAACTCAGGCTGCGGCCAAAAATGGCAATAATGAGGATCAGAGGTGCAGACCTGTAGCGTCATCCCTCCGGTGCGAAAAGATTTGATTGTGAGTCTGTGATGTCAGCGCTATCATGTTCGCTGCACGTTTCTTGTACCACCTCTCAAATTTCCAAAGCAGTTTGGTTGCGATGCATGAAAACAAAATGTTTGCTTTTATGGCAAATTCCTCTCATATTGATGGTAGCATTGTCGGGAAATGACAGCTTGTCTGAGTAAAGAAGTGTAGAAAAGAAGGAAAATACACGTTTGAGCATCAAATGTCACAGTATAGTGACGTCAATCAACTGCACATCTGCATCTCCACCATAACCTTGGTCCAGCGAACGTTCTGTAACTCTTGATAAGGACTTGCTATACCGTCGTTATTACCTGTCACGGCCAGTTTACTGCACTTACAAATAAGTGTTTTACATCACAATCCAATCCAATTGTGAATGTTTTACATTGTTTTAATTGTTTGCATTTGCATTCAAGGTAATACAAATGTTAAAAAAATCTCATGCTGTTGTCCCCAACACTACAATAGAAAGGGCCCAAGATTGAACCCTGTGGGATTCCATTAATCCACAAATTGGTTCATCACTTCAAAACCAACAACAATTTACAGTATCTTGGGTTTGACCCAACAACATTTCTTTAAAACAGAAACTACATTACCAGAATACTGTAGTTTGATAATGTCGCCACTGCTTTTCTGCTTGATTTCTGATAACGACAGTGATTAAAATTGTAATTATTCTGTACTGGATAAATATAACCCAGAATCGTATGTAAAATTCTGTATCACTGATATTCGCCGTGGCAAATCAGAGGCCTGTGTATCATTTATAGAAAATAAACGTGTGCTGGACGGCCGCCAATATTTTAAATGAAAGTCTAGCTTCTATAGGCTGAAACCTGTCAAATGAACATAGAGACAGTCACGCATCAGTCATCAAATCCTCTCAGGAGACGGCACACAGAGGTTTCACATATGTTCCCTGAAGGCAAAATGTTCGTCACATGGTCACCAGTCTTTTTTGATGCGTGACATGTCCAGTTTAGCACAAGAGGTCCTCTGAATAGAGGTGGTAGACGTCCTTTCTGCAGACTCCATTAAGTGACAACAAGCAGAATGCCCCTGGGGACCGGGGTTGAAAGTGTAATCCAGGCCTCAAGCCCTTACAGTAAATTCTTAGTCAACCACATGCAACACGCAGTGCGGTGGAGACCAGACATCAGCGCTCTGTGCCGACCGTGTTTGCTGCGGTGTCTGTATTTCTGTGAATGCATATATTTGTGGAGTTGTCTGACCGGGGACGTGTTAAAGGGTCTTTGGCGGTCCAATTGTCACGTCCCTCTGACAGGACTCTCTTTTATTTAGTGTTCATCGTTAATTCCCACTGAGCTCTTTGGACAGGACCATCTGTTCTTGTCAGCCTTTACCTGAGAGGAAACAGGTAGCCCCCCTTCCTCCTCCTCCTCTGCCATCAGCCAGGTGAGCTTGCATGTCCGTAGTCTAGACAGGAATGAGTGAGTAATGGTGATACTTACAGCACCGTGCACACCTAATGACATTTCCCCTCACTGGCCTGGAAAATGTGTTTGCACCGTCCAGACGAGGTCACAGGAAATATTTTAGGGAGATATTGTCAATACTGCTCTGTGGTACTCTTTTACAGCATGGCGGACCTTCACTGGTAATCCGGAGGGCTGGTCGACTAATCAGGTGACAGCAACCTTCACAGTGAGAGGTGAAGAGGTGTTTTAGTGGAGGGGATTGACGCACAAACTCGTGTCACGTGCACAGTGTGAGTAACAAGCCTGACCAACGTCGGGCTGGGATGATTCTCCACCTCAGGGTCATTGGTGCTGACTGTAAATCTTTTGGAATTTTGCCCCGTCTGCTCGAACATCCTCGCCATCACACTGGCACCTTTATATGGGAACTCTTTCATGTGATGTTGAGTAGGCGTTTTATTAGACAACCAGCTTTAGTTGGTTTGACAGGAAAAGGAAAAGGCTCCTTCACATGGGTCTGAAATTCTGTGCACAACTGCGAATCTCGCTCTCTAATACTTTTCATTTGTGGGAGCAAACGAGGTCCTGACTTCATTTCTCTATTCATTTTAGATTAGGAATGTCTACACCAGCAGAGAATTATTGTAAATTAGTGCTATATCAATAAAATCACAAAGAAAACTTGGGACAATCATCCTGGGAAAAGGCAGCTCCTTTGCTTCACTAGATAGAGAACATGACACACTGTAGAAGCAGAGGTGCACACACAGCCCTGTTAAGGTCACTATTGTTTAGACTCCGGTGTCACGGTGTGAAAGTCCAGAAGAGGTATTCACGCCCATAAGTGAAGCCGGGTCACAGAGGAACTGGAAATGGCAGTGCGGGTAGATACAGTTTGGACTGGAGGAGAGGATTACATTGTGACTAAACCAGGGTCACACAACAGTCGGCAGAGGGGAAGGTCATAGGTCAACCGAGGTGTCGCTTTGCAACAAAGTGAGACTTCATACATCTGCAAGGATCACACAACTACAAGGAAATAGAGTAAACTTTGAGTAAACTTTGGAAATACGCTTCATATTGGTTGTGCTAAGCCTACATTTGCTGCCTTTTTGGCTAGAATGAGCATCAGGTAATAACAGCCTATTTTTGCCGAATTGTTGCTTCTTTACAAGAAAGCCCAAAAGACCCGGCTCTTGACTGGTCCCTTTCTCTTCTTCGCAGCTCCTGACACTCAGGTTGCCCAATCTCAAAGCGGTGTGAAAGTCTGTGACTCAGTCCATAATTCAGTTGACGAGGCATCACCTCTCTTCACTTGTCCAGTCACTCCTTCGCTGTCACTCTGAAAGCGAACTGGTTTCCATGGTAGCCGTGTTGTGTCACTTTGTTATGGAATGTTTGGAAATGCTTCATCGGGGCGGCTGCTGGTCGGCAGGACAGCAGAAGGTCTTCACATCCTGGGCCGAAAGTGACGGCTGATCCAGATGGAGTGGTGGCGAATGCTGACAGGCCAGAATCCGTTCCCCAGTCATCCTCTACTCATTTCTACAGTTCAGGTCTTAGCTGGGACTGTCTTTTTTATATATATATATATATACCAATCCTACCTCTTTTACTTCTTCAGAAGGCCAACAGCAGGGCAACAGGGTAAAAAGGGTGGGGCAGATAGACAGCCAGACAGTCATTGTTCCGTTCTGACTCCAAACTCTCATCATGTTCTCTATCCAAGTGTTTGTTTTTATCCTCCTGTGACATCCCTCAGTCATATCCTCCTGTTATATGCGCCCATCTCCCTCTGCTGGACCAGGTGAGACCAAAAACTGCAGGGCAAGAACATTTATTTTGCATTTGTAAAAACTGTCGAGGTAAAACAAGCAGCTGAATATTTTCATATCTAGTGTTTGCTGCCATGAAAGACTCGCTGTCTGCAAAACACACGGGATTTTCTATTGCATTGTCGGTAATCTCTTCCCTCATGTTCAGCAAGGGGGAATAATACACAAATGGGGGAAAATGCTGTCCATTGTTCCTTTTAATTTCAGCAGAATGTGATGCTGAATCAGTGGAGTCCACAGGGAATTGTCCTTGATTGTGAGAAGCCTAGAGGAGTTTCTGCACCCCTGATCCAGAGTAGATGTTTACATGTCTCCCTTTTCTGCTCTGCCAAAGGATCTGTAGATACCACACAGGCATAAGATAGCAACAAAGCACCGTTATATGCAGCACTGTGGCAACGCTGGTTCCATTATCTAATCTGAGCTTTTCACCTCTTTGCACATTCAAATTGCTCACTGGGGTTAAACAAGAAATCAATCAATGTGAAAACAACCAGAGCAGAGATAACTCTGGGGTGAAATATGGATGTCAGGTATGGATAGCAGAGAGAGATGAGGTCGCCCTCTTTGAAGCAATCCAGACAGCCTTAACGCAGACAGCCCATAAATCTGATGTGCAACCCAAGCAGAAAATAGATGCTTAAATAAATATATTATGGGACGTCAATGTCTCTTTTTCTTACAAATATTTATATTTTAGCCATGATTCCGTCCATTTTAGGTGGAAAACCTGCCAATATTCTCTGGTTCGTGAAGTATCTCTGCAGCAGGAAACTGCTTTGCATCTGAAATCTCCACTGTGTGGAGCACCGTCGCACAAATGGAAAATATTCGGAGACGTAGACTTGCAAAACAAGGGTCATGTTCTTGTTTTCCTAAAAAACATTTCATTCTCAAGCTCTACCACTTGTTCCATGTGACAGGAATCATTACAGTAGCTGCTCTCCAGACCACAACCAGCAGTCATTTTCGTGGTTTAAGCTGACATGAGCAAAGCTGCACATTGTGGTTAGCTTTTATTCCGATTGTGGATATTATCTTTAATTTCTTGGAAGAGCCATGCATGGATATTTTCCCCCACATCCTAATTTGTATGGCTGTTAAATGTGTTAAATACAACCGTTTCTCATCTGCCTGTGCATTTTTACCTGGCCCTCTGCCTGCCACACAGCGAGAACCAAGCATCTTAGTGAAACGAAACTTTTACATTTTTTCATGCCCCTTCCTGAAAGGGATTATTCCCCCCTTCTAGGGTGGGTCATCCAGTAAGAGCCCTCCCCTTTGGTCCGAGTATAAATGCGGTGCGCGCACCTCGGCTCAGCCTGGTGCAGCAGCTGCGCGGCGGCAGCGGGGATCAGAGAACAAGGGACCGAAACAATCTCTCCAAACCAGCTAAAATACTAAATTACTTTTCTTTGCTGATTATTGCATCCCCCCTCAATTTTTTTTAGAATCACACCCTGTCCTCAAAATGACCAGCGCCCCCCTGACAGGGTTGCTGGTTGCGCTTTGCGTAAGCAGCGCAGTCCACGGCTTGCCAAAGACCAAAAGACAAACGGGCCAGTATCAGGTGTATCCCGACATCGTCCCAGCAGACGACGCAAAAGGTTTGTGAAAATGCTGATTACAAATTTGACTTGTAAAGTTTGTTTTTTCTTTATAATTGCACCTATTTTTTCCTTAGTTCTGGCCCAAGTAGCTCCTAATAATGTAGAAAATTATTTAATAGGCAATTTGCAGGCAAATGAAAATGTGCCTATGCATACCAATAATTATCTTTACACAACTTGATAAAACTTGTTTTGTGGTTTGATTTCTAGTTGGCTGTGAGGAAAACGGACGCACTTACAGACCAAACGAGCAGTGGGAGAAAGCCTACCTTGGCAGCACGCTGGTGTGTTCCTGCAATGGAGCAGCGGGCATCAAATGTAAAACTAAGCCTGAAGGTCAGCGTGAGACCAGTGCAAAAATTCCTCAGCGAGCAAATTTTTTCTTCCTGTTCAGACTGCCCATGAAAATAAACAAATACAGCAACAATCCGACACATTTTAGCAAAGAAATGAAAGTCATTTTCATGTGTGTATTGTGCAGCCACTGGAACAGTCTCATGATGTTGGGGGGAAAAACAAAATCCAAACCTTTCATTGTTTCTGTTTTCAGTTGAGGAAACCTGTTATGATAAGCACAATCTCCGGACATACCAGGTTGGTGAAACATATGAGAGACCAAAGGATGGGATGATTTGGGACTGCACCTGTATCGGCTCTGGGCGGGGCAAAATTAGCTGCACTATTGCAAGTAAGATGCAGCTGAATTCATTTCACCAGTTCACATGCGCTACAAATTTAATTTTAAATGCATTTTTGTTTAGATGTGCAGAGGCGTGTATGCTGAGGAGTGAAAGTTTTGCTTTTGTCCTCTCCAGACCGTTGCCATGAAGGGGGAAGGTCTTACAAAATTGGGGAAACTTGGAAGAGACGTCATGAATCAGCCGACTACATGCTGGAGTGTGTCTGTCTCGGAAATGGCAAAGGGGAGTGGACCTGCAAGCCCGTGGGTCAGTACTGTCACTGCCTTTAAACATGCAATGCTGCTAATTTGGCCACTCACAGAATCTTAACGCCTATCATGACTGCGTTTGATACTCTTGCACATATTTGGCAGCGGTCCAGTGTGCGAGTGAGAAAGCACAGATTTTGATTTTCCCTCTCCCTTTTGTCTCTCTTCTGAGAAGACTAAGGTGCCTGCTTGCATACCATCTTGACAGGCTGCAAATGAATTAAATTTGACTTTTTCCCTGTGTTGCAGCTGAGCGTTGCTATGACACCGATGCATCTTCTTCATACGTCGTGGGGGAGACTTGGGAGAAACGCTACCAAAGCTGGATGATGCTGGACTGCACCTGTCTGGGCGAGGGAAATGGGCGTATCACCTGTACCTCCAGGAGTAAGGAGCACAAAAACACCCCTTTTTTTTGTATACTGCAGTCGCACAACGGCTGCTGAAATGCATGTTTTTGTTGCTCCCCAATAGACCGTTGCAATGACCAGGACACCAGGGCTTCCTACCGTGTTGGAGAAACTTGGACAAAGTTGGACTCCAGTGGGTACACCCTGCAGTGTCAGTGCTTAGGAAACGGCCGTGGAGAGTGGCAGTGTGGCAATGCTGTCAGGAGTAAGACTCTTATTTTGCTTAATAAAACACCCAGAGCTTTATTCTGATCTCAGCATTCACACGCTTGACTTTCATTATGGGCTATAGACACAGGTGTTGTCGTGACCCCCACAAGCCATCAAAAGGTCGCCACTTACGGGACATGTCGCACGGACGCTGGAGTCACCTACAGCGATGGACAGAGCTGGTTCAGAAACCAGGGCAGCCAGCAGATGATCTGTACCTGCCTGGGAAGTGGGGTCAGCTGTAATGAGTACGGTGAGTACAAGAAGATGTGAGGAAGACGGTTTTTGCTTGTCTGTTGTGAAATAAGTTGGAAAGTCATTGTTTTGTCCACATTTTCTTGCTTTTCCCCCCTCTTTTGTGCAGAGGTCAGGAACCAGGCATATGGTGGTAACTCTAATGGTCAGCCCTGCGCGCTCCCATTCGTCTTCAGGGGAAAGACCTACTATTCCTGCACCTCAGATGGACGCACAGACGGACAGCTCTGGTGCTCAACAACCTCAGACTTTGAGAAAGATCGCCAGTACTCTTTCTGTACTGAAAAGAATGGTGAGACTCAAGGCTACATTTGGAAAAAGGTTTTCCAATCTAGAATCCCCAACATGTAATCTCTGTTCATTTTAATTGATGTTTGCTGTGAAGTCTGTTACAGAATATTTATCAGTGGTATTAATGTGACAAGTTAGATAACCAGGTAATCTCTCCAATCCAGTCATTGTTGCTACAAGAGGTGGAAACTCTAATGGGGCCCTGTGCCACTTCCCCTTCATCTATGGTGGCCGCAACTACACTGATTGCACCGCTGATGGGCGGCGTGATACCATGAGATGGTGTGGTACCACCTACGACTACGACTCTGACCAGCTCTACGGGTTCTGCCCCATGGCAGGTGAGAACACGGCTGCTGTATTGTTAATATTGTTTGAGCTTTAATAACAAATTCAATTTCTGAGTAAATAAGCGCTTAAATAAGATAAATGTAACCTTTTGTTCTCTGTCATATAGCTCATGAGGAGCTGTGCACCACCAGCGATGGGGTAATGCATCGTGTTGGTGACAAGTGGGACAAACGCCATGATGTCATGGGTCACATGATGCAGTGCACATGCTTGGGCAACGGCCGCGGGGAATGGAACTGTGTTGCTTATTCACAACTGCGAGGTCAGAAAGGCCCCAAGCCCGAAACTTAGAGCATTTTCAAAAGATTAAGCCTTTTTGCCAGTTTTTACCTTCCCAATAGACAAGGTGGTGTTTTGATCCATCCTTCTCCTGTTCTGTGAGCAGACCAGTGCATCGTCGATGGCATTTACTATGAGGTGAACCAGGAATTTTCCAAACGCCACAAAGAGGGCTACATGATGAACTGCACCTGCTACGGAGAGGGACGTGGCCGCTGGAAGTGCGACGCTGTCGGTGCGTCTTTCTGTTGATTGGCTGAGCCATTGGGGAATAAGAGCATCTCATCTCAGATTTACTGCAGGTTCTGACCAGTGATGTTGTCCCTTTACTCCAACAGATCAGTGCCAGGAACCACAAACCAGGGCTTTCTACCAGATAGGAGAATCCTGGGACAAAGTCCTCCATAACAAGCAGTACCGCTGTTATTGCTACGGCAACGGAATTGGGGAGATGAGTTGTCAACCTCAGGGGAGCCAGCCGGGTAGGAGGGATACATCATGTCTCTCAGCTTCATCTCATTTTTCTTTATGTGCCACCTGGTTTGTATTTAAGTGTGGATGCAAGTGTTCCGATGTTTTTTTGTTTTTAAAAAAACTTTATATGCTGCTGAGCTTCCTCGAGAACTTCTTCTTCAACAGTAGTCAGCATCACAAATCATCCGTCCCCACTGAACACCCATTACTAATAAATATTAGTCATAAAATTCCCTGTAAACAGTATATCTTTGATATTCTAATGAATGTTAAATGTCCTATTTGTTTGACATTACAATCAATTATCCAAATCGCTGCTGGTCACTCAGGCGTTTTAGAATCCAAAGCCTAAACCTTTGCAATTAAAATGATTTTGTCCTCTGCTTCCTGTAGCTTTCGGACCAACATTTGTTGGTGCTTTACTCACCTACCAGCAACCTCTGATCACACCTGACTGAACTAAAAAGGTTGCTGGGGTGAGATGGGGGTCTGAGCTTCCTTCTCCACTTTGAAGTTTGGCAAATGGTGAAGTGTGGCCAGTCCCACCACCCCTGTTTACCCCTCTGGTTCTTTGGTGTCTGCTTTCGCTCGTTGCTCTTTTGAGTTTGTACTTCCCCCGCCTTAGTTTAATGACCTGCTGTGGGGAAGTGGGTTATTCAGAGGGGGTTTGTCTGATAATGTGATGTCCACAGGTTGAGTCATAATTGCTTGATGGAGAACTTTGTTCCCCACCAGGTCGTGAGTCCTGAAACGACTGACCTCAAATGTTCCAGAACTTTCAGTCAAATTACTGTGTTGTGCTTAGGAGGGATTATATAAGGCTATATAAACACTGCTGAATATGATATTTCTGTTATGTTACTCTGTTTAATGTCAGTGGCTGTTAGAACTGGTTTTGCATTTTCTACTGGTTTGTTTTTATGCCAAAATGTAAATTATCAGCAACTCATGAAAGTAACTGACTCATCTACACAAGTAGTTCTAAACACCTAGTTCTTGGTCTCACACCCTCTCCTTTTGTCTTCCTCTCCTTATTTTACTAATCAGGTGGCCACATACCTGTCCGGGTCATCATCACAGAGGCAGGAAAGCAGCCAAACTCCCATCCCATCCAGTGGAACCCACCTTCATCGGTCCACATTACTCAGTACATCCTCAAATGGAGAATTGTAAGCGTCTTTGGTTTTTAAGTTTCTTGTCATCCAGAGTTTGATTTTTTTTTGTTTGCTGACTGCTGAACAAACAATCTGAATGAGGTCAGATGCTTTTGGAAATGTTACAAAAATGTGAGCAGTAAAACACAATTTATAGGTAGAAGAATAGCCAATTAGTAATGATTTATTTTTACCACACCTTCTATTTTCTTTGAAGATGAGAGAAGTATTTATGCATTTCAAGTGAAACAGATTTCTCTGAAGAGGTTTGTATATTTTGGAGAGTTACATAACGACCTTGTCCGGCCTTCCTGTAGACAAGCTTAGTAGTTTTCCAAAAGAGGGGAAAAAATAGTTTAACTCCTAAATCGGGAAACATTAACACATTATGAACATATTAACCCCTTAAAACTCAATTAATGTCTACATCAAAAACTCTTAGCGTGTCATCTATGCTATTATTTTCTTTAGATTTATGCATTTCATCTAGCAATAAAACAAGTTCAACTCAGTTGAAAAGCAATTCACTAGCAGCACCATTACAGAATCTATGTTGCATTATATCAGTTTAATAATTAAGGTCTTTTATTGATTTTTCCAAATCATCCACATTGTGACACACTTATCTTTGAGATTTCAGTCAGTGAAGTCCTCTCTCATAAAGTTGGAAGCCGATTCCTACCAATGTGTTTAAAAAAAAAAAAGAGTATTAAGGTGTCGTATTGATTAGTGTTCTCAAAATAATGGCAAAACATTTCAGTAATAAACTCAAACTTCTATCAGATAAGAGGCGACATTTTACCAGAAAGAATCAGCGTTTTCTATTGTACAATCCCATTTCACTGGATATTATTTAAAATGTGTTCTTAAAAATAGTTTTGCTCTGTGTGTTTTTCCACACTTTATTCGATTTACCGCTGTTGTAGAAAAATTCTATGAAGGCCTGGAGGGAGGCCACCATCCCCGGCCACATCAACTCCTACACCATTAGTGGGCTGCGGCCAGGCCTCACGTATGAGGGTCAGCTGATTAGCATCCTGCGCTACGGAAACCGCGAGGTCGCACGGTTTGAATTCACCACGACCGATGGTTCTCGTAAGTGAAATAAAGCCGCTGCTTTCCCTCAGTACATGTAGAGATTTTAACGGAAATGCTCCTTCCTCTCCCTAGTGGAAGAAACAGTGGGAGAGACGACCCAGCCGCCTCCGCTGGTAGACACTTCACAATCGGTGACAGAAATCACTTCAAACAGCTTCGTTGTGTCGTGGACGTCAGCCTCGTCCACCATCTCAGGCTTCAGGGTGGAGTATGAGCTCAGCGAGGATGGGACTGATCGAAAAACGCTGACTAAGCGTAAGTAATTCATCATAAATTACAGATCGAGAAAGTAAAATCAATCTCCTGGCACCTGTAACATCTTTTCAATGGCTTCTCCAGAGCTTCCACACACAGCCTCGTCGGTCAACATTGGCGACCTCCTGCCGGGACGCAGGTATGATGTCAGGGTCTACGAGCTTCCAACTCAGGGAGAGCCACACCTGATCCTCACAACCTCCCCGACCACCGGTGATGGGACAATTCTGCACTTTTTCATGGGAATGGCTTAATAATTTTCCTACACAAACTATAACATTCATTTTCTCTCCTCTACTCAGCTCCTGACACTCCTGCTCAGCTTACGATCAAAGACGTTAGGGAGTCTTCAATCCAAATCAGCTGGACCAGACCTCAGGCACCCATCACTGGTAAAGAACTTCCCCCTGTGCATGATGCAAAATCTCAAGTTCGTTCCAGTATATCTACAACCCTCATTTTCATTTGCTGATTGTGCCTGCCAGGTTACCGTGTGGTGTACACACCCTCAATAGAAGGCAGCAGTACAGAGCTACTCCTGCAAGGTTCACCTACTTCAGTCAACCTTGTGGACCTCAAACCCGGTCTTCTTTACAACATCAGCATCTATGCTGTGAAACAGAATCAGGAGAGTAAGCCTATTTTCCTACAGGTCAGCACGGCTGGGTCTTCCCTGCCAGGTACGTACAGTACTTTTTAAGAAAAAAAAGGGCTGTATTTTATACCTGAGTAATTTAGTAGTAATGCTAAATCTAAGCAAAGGTTGTAATTATGTACCGATTCCTTAGACAGTCAGGGTCTTTATGAAAGACTTGTCAACATGTACGCTTACAGCTAAAGTTGGGACTTTTATATTCTTCTCAGAGGCCTCCTCTCTGCCTCTTTATCAAGTCTGACCCCAGAGTCAACCTTGTGCTTTGATATTCACATGAACCTGAAGCACACACAGCTTTCACAAACTCCAAAAAGTCCTGACTATATTTTACACCACATATTTTTCTTTATGAAACTGTAGTCATACTGTGTGAGGCACGGTGTCTTGTTATCCTAGTGGAGGATTCTAATTCTCCACCACTTCCTGTCTGCAGAAAAAGTCCCATCGCCGACGGATCTAAAGTTCTATGAAGTTTCAGATGCGAAGATCACAATAACCTGGACTGGTCCTCCCACTAGGGTGACTGGGTATAAGGTGACCTACTCCCCAGTTGGGGCCAACAGAGCTGATTTGAGACCCATGACGCTGCCCATCTCACCCAACGCGTACGCTGACATCACTGACCTGCAGCCTGGCACGCTCTATCGCTTTTACATCTATGCCGTTAATGGAGGAGTGGAGAGCAAGCCACTAGTGGGAGAAAAATATACCAGTAAGTGGTCCCACCGAGAAAAGAAATCCAGAGTGAGGCCTTTTAACCTGACCTCATAATTTCCAACCTCTGCAGAGCCCGACTCGCCAACTAATGTGCGCTCCAGTGACGTCAGCCATAACAGCGCGCTGGTCTTCTGGGATGCTCCTCGCTCCATTGTCACTGGCTACCGGCTCTTCTTGAGCCTTGAGGGCTCCAGCCCAATTGAAAAGAGGATCCCGGGCACGGTGACTCAGTACCCATTGAAGAATTTACGTCCAGACACCGAGTACACCATCACTCTTCACTCTGAACTGGACAACAAACTCAGCGAGGCCGTCACTTCATATTTTAGGACCAGTCAGTATTGAGAAAAAGAACATAAATGGAGGGAAAAGTGTGGCATTTTATTCCATTTAACAGTGTTTTAATCAATGTTTTAAACCACTTTAATTTCATCCTAGGTCCACAGTTGGGAAATGCTCCTTACTATAACACAGAAGTCACTGACACTGCCATCACCATCACTTGGATCCCCATCCGCAGATTTAGCTACAAGGTACACAGCTGCATCATCAATGCGTTCAAACAATACACCCTTCCTTCATGTAGTATGGAAGAGACTTTTATATTTCAGTGTTTATGATGAGTTTTTATTGTCTCTTGTTTCCTAACTTTGGATGTTTGTGGCCCTCTCCCCAGGTTTCTGTGCTTTCCAGCCAGGAAGGGGAGTCTCCCAAAGAGCAGACTTCTGGGACAGGAAGAATTTATATTACTGGCTTGATTCCTGGTACACAGTACACCTACAGCGTTCAGCCCATCTTCAATGGACAAAACCGTGGAAATCCCATCGTCCGGGACGTTGTCACTTGTGCGTATCCAATACCTCTTAATGGGGCCAACCCCCCTCATCAACACTTTGGCCAGAATTTAAACCAGAGCATGGGTCTTGTGCTTGTGTAACAGTTTCTTTTCATTCCCTCACAGCGTTGTCCCCTCCCACTGACCTCAGAGTGAGTTCCAGGCCAGGCACCGATCTCACTGTCCACTGGGTAGCTTCCAGTACACCAGGTAAATATTGAGTGAAGGGGGGTAAATCTAGACCTTGTCCTTGCCGTGGTATTTTCTTTTTTCTAGGACAAACTTCTTTCAAATATTGACTTGAAAATTGCAAAACCTTGTTTGAATGCTGTTCTATGTCGCCCCCATATTTGTTGTGCATGTCTACTTTGGAAGGCATCACAGGCTACAGAGTAACAAGCACGCCCACGAACGATCAGCGAGGAAGCTCCGTGGATGAGTCTGTCGGTGCTCATAAAACATCCATCATGCTAGAGAGCCTGACACCCGGTGTTGAGTACAACATCAGCGTTTACACTACCAAGGGTCTTTTGGAAAGCCTGCCTGTGTCCACTGTTGTCACACCAGGTACGAGGAAAGAGGAAAGCATTCACGTGTTTCCAATGACACACACATCTACATACATAGCACAGACCAAGGTCAGAATTCAGGTTATAATGATCTATAACGCCATGCATAACATTCAAAATGTTTTTGCCAATTACTCAAATTTTTTTTTGAGTGCGTGCGCCTCATGAAAGTGTATGAGGTAAAACCAACAGAATAATTTAAGACAAACATGTTGTTTGCAGCTGCTGTTTGGGCCTGACTGCTCATTTTAATTGATTTGTGTTTGTGCAATCGCTTTGCAAACTAATGTCCTACATGCATGGGATTCTGTTTGTCACTCGGGATGTGCGTGTTTGTTGAGGCATGTCTCCAACAGTTGAATCTTTGTTCTAATTTGAAAACCAACAAAAAATCCATGTCGACTAGTAGAAGTTTTTGATTCATCTCCATGCAGCATGGCTGTATTTTTTACTGCTTTGATGATGCTACCAATGGACCATGATCTATTTTTTATTTGATTTTTTTTAATTCTGTCTCTCTAATTGTGCTTGCGCTTTGAAACTGCCCTAACCCTTTCAGAAATCCCCACACCGAGTCACATTGACTTTGTCGACATTACTGACGCCACCATTGGCCTGCGTTGGACCCCTCTGAACTATACTGCCGTTACAACTTACCGAATAATGATAGTAGCCTCAGGCCAGAGCTTGGCATTTTTTCAAGATGTGGTGGAGGCATCTGCTGGTTATTACACGATTCGCGGTTTGGAGCCAGGCGTGGACTATGAGATCAGTATCTTCGCTGTTACAGAAGATGGAGAAAGCAAGCCGACCACACACACAAAGCAAACACATGCTGGTGACTTATCTCTTTCACTTAATCAATGGGGAGGGGTGGGTTTTGGGTCGCAAGAGGTGATACTAAAAGTCACAATTACAGTAAAACTAAGAATGTATATTTGCAGTTGTATGTTAACATTTTTATTTTCTAAGATACTTTTCAAATTCCAGACAGAATATTTCATTTTTTTAAACTCTTTTCTCTTATTTTTTCAGTCATTCCAGCACCCACCAAGCTGCAGTTTGGAGGGGTGGGTCCTGACTACATCAGAGTGACATGGACAGTGCCGTACATGTCCACAGCGAGCGACATCTCTCGTTTTGTCATTCGTTACCACCCTGTAGCTACGGACGACGACGTCAAGGAGGTGAATGTTGGTGGAGCCACAAACACCTTCCTGCTGCAAAGTAAGTTCAATGGTGACACCTCTGGTGCCTGCTGGAATTGCTGGGGCTGTTTTGCGTGTTAGCATTCAAATTGTATTTTTCATTCAGACCTGTTGCCCAACACGGAGTACCGCATCAACGTCGTGAGTGTGTACGGGGAACAAGAAAGCCAACCAGCCACAGGAACCCAGAAAACGAGTAAGTTTGACCATTGGACTCTGAAATTTGAAGCGCCAAAACCATGGTGTTGGACGTACAGTTAACTTAAGTCAATTTTTGACAAGATCAGTACGCACATTATTAAAATAGAGCCAAGATAACACATGCAATATCACCCTTTTCTTCAGCTCTGGACTCCCCCACCGGTTTGGACTTCTCTGACATTAACACCAACTCCTTTACTGTCCACTGGGTGGCTCCAACCTCTACCATCACTGGATACCGCATACGCTATCAGAAGACAAGTGGCGGGCGTGGAAAAGATGAGAGGGTGCCGCCAACCAGGAATTACTTCACTTTAACTGGACTGGAACCGGAAACAGAGTATCTGGTTCACGTGTTCGCTGTAAACAGCAATCAGGAAAGCCAGCCCCTGACGGGCACACAGGCCACCAGTGAGTTTCTTTGCTGGTATTTTTGGTCACCATCAAATCCTATTTTTGTTTTCTGACATGAGCAACCTAAATATTTTGACACTTTCCAGTCTCTAATGCTCCCACTGACCTGGCGGTAACGTCTTCCACTTCAACCACCATCACCATTCGCTGGGACGCTCCCTCTGTCACAGTAAAGAATTACAAGATCTCCTATGGACCAAGTCTGTCATGTCTTTCTTTATATGGTCCTCTAAACCTTGTGCTGATTCTAAATTCAACCTTGGATCTTCTTTCATTTTCTGCCTGTAGGAGGAAGATCTCCCCAAGAGTTCTCAATCCCAGGCACCGAGACTACTGCAACCATCACCAACCTGACTCCTGATACCGAATACACCATCACAGTCTACGCTGTGGCAGGACGAGGAGACAGCCCAGCTTCCAGCACCCCAGTCTCCATCACACACAGGACTGGTACAACAAGGCTTAACTCAGTGAGACTCCTAAACATGCATTCAACAAGCAGATAAATACCAGTCTTTCTTTTCTCTATTTTAGATATCGAGCCTCCCACAAACATGAAACTGACAGATGTCATTGACAACGCCATCACAGTGAGCTGGACACCAGCCCAGGGTCCAGTTAGAGGCTACAGAATCACCAGTGTCCCCAGGAATGGCCTGGGGCCCTCCTACACTGAGGATGTTGGCCCTCGTATGTCATAAATACACAACTGCTCACAACGCAACATTGTACATAAAGAAAGATCTATTTCATTCACTCTTACGGTTTTTATTTTGTATGTGCTCCTCTGTTACAGAACAGAGACAGTTGACGTTCACAGGCCTGATGCCCACTGTTGAGTATGTTGTGAGCGTTTACGCTCTTGGCAATGATGGACAGCCATCTTCCCCCGTGGTGGACAGTGCAGTCACTGGTTAGTTTGACTGTAAATGACACAAGAAAGTGAACGTTTGTTGGTTTTAGTGCAGCAAACCTTGTAGATAGAACAGTAGTTTAAAAAAAATGGGTGGAAAAAGGTGAGCTAAACTTTTATATTTTGAGCAGTGTTGCACACTTTCTTATCTCAACATACAGTATATCATCCTGTAATCTATTACATATTTTGCCAACAAATTAGCCTAATTTCCCCATATTTTCATTCTTCTGCAGCCATGGACCGCCCAAAAGACCTGACCTTCTCTGACATTGACTTCAACTCTATGCGCATCACTTGGGACAGTCCCGATGGCACCGTGACAGCATACCGCATTTTGTACTCCAGTCCAGAGGAAAGCGAGAGAGAGGTGCGCCCAGCCCCCAGAGGTGACCATGACAGCGCGCTGCTGAGAAATCTTCAGCCTGGGACCGAATACACCGTTAAAGTCATTGCCTTCCATGACCGAAGACCCAGCAAACCATTGGTGGGAACCCAGGCCACAGGTAGAAAGAGAAAGCAGGAAAGAACACAAGTCCTTTCTTCTTGTTCCTCCGGTCCTAAATTTCTTTTTGTTGTTCCAGTTCTTCCTCCTCCAACCAGCCTTCAGATCTCTGACGTCGATGCCTCCTCCTTGACTGTGTCGTGGCAAGCTCCCAATGCTGCGCGCCTGACCGGCTACCGTGTGGTTGCCAGTCCCAAGAATGTCAACAGCCCTGCCAAAGAAATAAACGTTTCTCCAGATACCACACGTGTGGCTATCCCTGGGCTCATGGTAAACACAACCATACAGTGTACAAGTCCGACCTGGACTGACGTCATTGTCTTCATCAAGTCATGAAACAGCATCATCTGTATGTGCATCACAGGTGGCAACCAACTACCAGATCCAAGTCTATGCTCTGAAGAACTCTGTCACCAGCAGACCATTGGAGGGCGAGACGACCACACTGGAAGGTAACTGGCTGCGCTGAAGCTGGACCCATTAAGCTCTACTGTTGCTCTGTTTTATGACCATATTCCCCCCCCCCCACCTCCATGCAGCTATGAGTCCTCCTCGTCGTGTGCGTATCTCTGAGGTGAAAGACACTTCTTTCACGCTGACCTGGCGTTCAAAGACTGACTCCATCACTGGCCACCTCATCCAGGCCACCCCCATCGGTGGCTCGCATCCCACAGTGACCAAAATCATTCCAGGAGATGTGAACACCTACACTCTAACAGGTAAGTGCACCCCCGTTTCTTTCTATAAAATTTAACCTATTTGCAGTTCTGCCTGTCCTCACTGCATTTTTGTGTTCTTTTTTATTTCTTCGAAGATTTGCAGCCCAGAACTACCTACTCTGTCAGCCTGTACACTATTAATGGAAACACCAAGAGTGACCCATTCACTCTCATTCTTAAAACAGGTGAATTAATGGTTCATAAGTTCTCAGGTCAATAGACAAGTAATCCTCCCATGGCTATAAAATTTAATATGGTAACTTGTATTTTATGTTTGTCACTGAAAATGGCTTTTTTTCATAGCTGAGCCAGTGGTCCAAGCTCCCACCAACCTCCATTTTACATTGCTCACCCCCACCTCGATCTCCTTCACCTGGCAGCCCCCCTCCACGCAGATCACAGGATACGACATCACCTACGAGGAGTCAGGGAGGGCACCGCAAGTGCTCACACCACGACCCCATGCAGGCCAAAATTACGCCACCATAGCTGGTACGGAAGCTTCAGACTTCACTAGAGACATTACATCTTGAGTTATATTTTAATTTCGGTAAATGTCTGGCTAAAATGTAAAATATGAACCCCTTCAGGCCTGAGCCCATCCACAGAGTACATCATTAAAATCACTGCCATCCAGAATCCATACAAAAGTATACCTCTGGTGGGCAAAATCAGAACCCGTGAGTATTTAGACCTGTTGCAATGTTGCAGATTACACTATATCTAGATGCTTAGATGGTGACCTCATAATGAGTTTATTCATTTCAAGGTCTCTCACTCTTGACTTGTCCACTTCCTTGATCCCTTTTCTCCTGTCTAGACCCCCAATCTGTCCTTCCCCTGCCCCAGCCCGGCGGTTCTGGTGGCGGCATGGATGTACCTGACAGAGGCTCAGATAACCAGATCAATATAGTGGGAAACAATGGCCAGGACGGCCAGGGTGGTCATAACCAACGCGTGGAGTACACAGAGCATAACAACATTGGCCAAAACAGAAACCCACAGACGTCCCAGGGCCAAGTTCGTGAGCCCCTGATCTTTTTGCCCCTTCCTGACCCAGAAGGACGCAGGAAACCCATCCTGAAGCTAAACATGCCTGCAGGCTCCACATTTGACAATGATACAGGCGTGCCACAGGAGGTCCAAACCAGGACCACCATCTCCTGGAACCCTGGCACTCAGGGCAACGCTTTTGTGCTGTCTTGCTATCCCGTCACAAAATTAAACGAGAAGATGTTCCAGGTAAGGTGACAAAGGTTTTCAGACTTAACCCATATTGAGTCATGTGACATGAGGCCACTAAATTTTCTTCTGTGCATTTGCTCAGGTCGAGTTGCCAGGTACAGCCACCACCGCCACCCTGGTAGGACTCACACCCGGCGCAGACTACAACGTGATTGTGGAGGCTCTGTTGGGTGCCCTCAGACAGAAGATCTTGGAGCAGGTTGTCACTGTTGGAAATACAAGTAGGTAACACAGAATAATCCAGGAGAAAGCAACTAATGTGTAAGGTTGAGTAGTCTCTCCACATTTTTTATTTTTAGTATTTTTTTAAGTACCTGTTGTAGACTGGCTTTTTTGGGGGGGATATCTCCTTTATTCACCTCACTAGCAAAGGGAAAAACCAAGAGGCAAATTAGCAAAAGAATGCCATTTTTAATCTTTATGATAAAAAGTCGAGTGTTTAATGATTAACTCTTAAATAAAGCCCTTTCCTGAATGTTACACTTCAGTCCCACAGGAAGTGCTTTCCAATCAGGATCTGTGTTATGATGCCTTTACTGCGACGTACCACGAGGTTGGAGGTGAATGGGAGCGGATGTCTGAGACAGGTTTCAAGCTGTGGTGTAAGTGCCTGGGTCTGGGCAGCGGCCACTTCAGATGCGATTCATCCAGTAAGTTTGTGGGGTATTCTTTTAGGGCCTCGTTGAGAATGAATACACTGCAAACATTTTGACATTTTTGTATGTCCAACGTCAGAATGGTGCCACGACAACGGCATCAACTACAGAACCGGGGAGAAATGGGACCGCCAAGCGGAAAATGGCCACTTGATGAGTTGCACTTGTTTGGGAAATGGCAAAGGAGAGTTCAACTGTGAACCACGTAAGGCCCTTTAACTTTTTAAAATCTTTTTTCCCCTCTCAACTGGCAGAGGAATTAATGTCTGTTATCTGAAACCCAGATGAATCAATATGCTATGACGATGGAAAAGCTTATCAGGTGGGCAACCAGTGGCAGAAGGAGTTCCAGGGTGCCATCTGCACTTGCACCTGCTTTGGACGACAGCAGGTACGATCTCTGCCATGATGTTTAGCACACAGCGTGACATTTCTGGTATAAGCATGTTTTTTTGCCCCCACCCCCATCAGGGTATGAAATGTGAGAACTGCCGGAGACCAGGTGCCAGCGTTGACGCCAGCCTGCTGCAGCCTATTAGATACGGAGACAAACTACACAAATTGGTGAATTCGGTACTTTAATTTCAATTTCCTGTCCTGTGTTCAATTTTCTTCATTTTTAACACCAGGTGATCTGTTTGAATGTGTACATTTTTTATATATCCTCCAGAATATCCATTGCCCGATCGAGTGCCTCCGACCCGACCTGCTGGCCGATGTCCCTCAGAACCCTCGGGAGTAAAAGGACCACCACCACCTGACTTCTGCTTTGCTCCCTCACTGCACTGTTTCACTCTAGATTTAACGCTGTCTGCCAGCACAGTAGTCGCCACGTCTCAGACGCATATTAACAGCAACCAAGTGTTTAAGTGCCTTCCTGCCTAAGAAAAAGTTTCCCGCAACAGCCCTGAGTACGACCATTATTGGAAGTCATTTAGGGTTTGTACCTGAACTAATGTTTTATAAATATTTTTCCCTATTTCATCTTTGAAATTTAAACCAAAGAGTTGAAACTGTCAGTACTGCGCTGAAGAATGTCAATAGTTGCAAAAATGGGCTTCTCTTGTCCCTGGGCTTGGGTTCTTTACTGGAGGGAGTTTGCACTGTGCCACATTCTCAACTCCTCTTTTCACTAATTTATCCCTCTGATCAACGTGTGAATGTGTGAACTGGGATGTGAGAATTTGCCCTGGTTTATTTTTGTACTTTCGTCTGTAACCGACGTCGCTACCATCGACGGTGGAAGTCCCTGATTTGAATAAAATTGGAGAAATCCTCTTGGAAAAATGTTTTCCCGTTTGCATTTTCTTTTGCTTTTTGACATCTTTATTGCTTCCTTGCCGATAAACCTTAATCAATCCTCATCAGGCTGAGAAGGGCATCTGCTCAATTTCAAGTAATCTGCCGTCCATCAATCCACAACTTAAGATTTTTCACCACAGGAAATGATATTTTGTATTTAGCTATCAAATCCTGAAGCCAAGTGTGAGTTGACATGAGGTAAAACTTGTGAATTTGGTCATGTAACAGGACAATTCTTGGAGTTTCCTCTAAAAGTACAACAAAATGACTACCAAGAAAAAAAGATACATCAGTTAGACCTCAACCTGACTCAAATGTTGTTGTATGGGAAGGGCACAGGAATACCTACATCAGCTACACATATTGGTGCTCTTCCATCACTCAGTCATCACAAGGAAACTACAACTACTCAAGAAGTCTTACTCGTACTTTATTTGAACATTGACAGTTACAGTACAACTGGCATCAGGACTACAAGTCAGTGCATTTCTACATTTTCAACATGATGCCGTTTTGTGTTTGTGATCTGACCCACACTGTGCTAAATAGAGCAGTGTTTAAGGAACTAGGAAGTGCCACTTAATGATGGAAGAGGCGTAGATTAGTGTGCACCAGAGTGATCCCCTGCTCATTGCAGGCATTAATGACAACCTCGTCAGCAGCCGAGCCAGAAGGAGCAGCGATGTACTCCACGCCGCTCTGCACAGGGACACAGGAGAGAATGTTATACTTTTTTATTTTATAAATCACATTTTAGAATGTGAATTTTTTTTAAAAAGGCCATTTTATGCATTTTCATAACATGGATTGTTGCGTTCCCAAATTTGCATGTGTAACATTACCCGTTTGGCACGATCAATGTTGTCTCTGAAGGGGAAGAAGGCATCGGAGCTGACAGCCACAGACTGCAGAGAGCCGATCCACTTCTTCTTTTCAGCAACAGACAGAAGCTCGGGCACCTCATCAAACATGGATTTCCACACTGCCAAATCTGGACCCTGTCAAGACAAAATAAGGACCGTTTTTGTCATAAATTAATAGGATGAACATCAGAGTTCGTGGGCAGGTGGTTGCAAAAATAATCCCAAAACACCCTCTCCCCACTTTTCAGATGCCCACCGATTAGTACAGTCCCAGACTGGTGTCAGCCTGCACACAGACAGCTACACAGATATGGACACTTACCTCTCCAATAGTGTCGCTCACATACTGGTCAATTGCATTGGCCATCTCTGCTCTCTTCACACCAGTACGGAACTTCATGTTCAGGACACGAGGGTGGTGTCTCAGCCACCAGTTATCAGCTTTGTCACCTGCCAGTCGGGTACAGTGGATACGAGACTGCTGACCCGCACCAATACCAATAACCTGCAACAGTGAACATTAGCAAGGATGCATCAGTAGATGGCGCATGAAGAGAAAAGCTAACTTTAGAGGTGAGAAATGCAGAATCCTACCTGTCCATCTTTAGCATAGCAGACTGAATTAGACTGAGTGTATTTGAGAGCGATGGTGGCCACAGTGAGATCACGTACAGCATCTTCCGAGAGCTTGTCACAAACGAAGGGTAAACAGCTGATCCAGGATTGTGCTGATATATATAGAATTATTTCGCAGGAAAATCATGACAAATACTCACAGAACCCTTGGATACAACATTGTTAAAGAATTCCTTGTTGATTATTCCTCCATTTCTCTTTTGCTTGAGGTACAGACCAAACAAGACTCTCACTTCGGTCTCATCAGGCTCATATTCTGGATCAATCTGAAGCAAATGCAAATATAAGTCAAACAGAAAACGTCAAATAACTACAACTAAAGTATTAGGGACCAAAGTTCTCACCTGGAGAACGCAGTAGTTGCCATTTTTCTTCTTGGAGAGGATTTTGAGAGCCTCCTCTTCATAACCAGGAGCTATGATTCCATCAGACACCTGAGAGTTCATCAAATTATTGCTACATGAATTCACCAATCAGGGATTAAATGCATTTGCTCATTTATTTACCTCTCTTGATATAATCTTGGCGGTGGGAACGTCACACACATCTGACACGGCAATGAAGTCTCCAAAAGAAGACATCCTGTCAGAACCTGCAAATGTTAGAGTTCATAGAGTTCAGGGCAAAATTAAACCACAGTACAGATTATTCCCTGCATCGTTTAATGCTTCGACCTCGTGCCCTGGCATAGGCCGTGGCCAGCGGGGTTAGATCCTTCATCAAATCATGCACCATGCACACTCTGGCTTCCTCCTCAGTCAGGGGAACTCCCACAGCAGCACCTTCATGAAATACAAAATATAACTGATAAGTAGATGACATCAGAACCTTTTCTCCAGAGTAACTTGAGAGAATCATAACTGCACAAAGGGTTTGTTCCTTACCCGCAGGACTGACGTGTTTGAAGGAGGTGGCTGCAGCCATACCAAGGGCCTTCTTTAACTCTCGAACCAGCTGCCAGGCATTCAGAGCATCACAGAGGTTGATGAAACCGGGGGAACCGTTGACCACTGAGACGATGCAAAACCAGGGACAAATTTTAACTTCTCTAAAGCTTAATGATCCACATTAATGCTCACTAAATGTTTAACTTAGCTGAACATTTTTCATTTTTATATGCCCCATAATGAATATCTCATTGCTAGAAATCCACTGTGCAGAGATAAGGTCTACCTTTGAGAGGAAGAGCTGGCCGCAGGGTGTAAAGTTGGGCAGGTGCTTGGTGAGGGTTCATGCCATAACGCAGAGGCAGCTGGGAAACCCCACGACTGTACTGCCCACGAAAGTAGTCCGATATGGCCTCGTCATACTGTGCCGTGTGTGTGAAGGCCTGGAGAGCAAATAACACAGATTACCTTCGAATGGGGGGAAATATACAAATTTCTATTAATAATTACATTACAATCTGGGGAAAAGGTATCCAAGTTCAGTCAAATTATGTCAAATGTCAGACACTGAACTCTAAGCTCCACATCTGTGTCAATGTGATAAGACTACAAATCTGGACTTTGAGCTGAGGGCCAATGCAAGGTGAAAAAAAAAAGTCAGCAAAGAAACTTGCAACAACTCAATGTAAATATTAGCCACAAGAGTTGATTAAATGATGAAGATCTTAAAGGCAAGTCTTTTAGGTACCTCCAACAGTTTAAATGTGCAGCTTTATGGATAATACAGGGGGACCTCTACTTACGAACATCTCTACATGCGAAATTTTCAGGTTACGAAACGTCTCAACGGGAAAATATTTCCTCTTGTTACGAAAGAAATTTCAGGATACGAAAGGCAAAAATACGCTACCGCTGCTACTCGCAGCTCGCGGAGTTTAGCGAACGTAAACATGCTTGTAGCTGCTCTGCCATTGGCTATCGCCTAGCATCTTCCTGTCATCCCATTGGCTAGGAGGGACGTCAATATGTACAAGTTTGTGTGTATCCCAGCGTCGCCTCCGGGATTTATTGTGGGTGTTCGTATGTTAGTCCATTAAATGTTCCAAGCCCCCAAAAATTCGGACATAATTTTTTTTATAAATCCGAATTTTTGGGGGCTTGGAACGGATTAGGGCATTTACATGGAAAACGCATCTCTACTTAAGTAATTTTCAGGTTACGAAACAACTTCCGGAACCAATTAATTTCGTAAGTAGAGGTCCCACTGTATCCTAATTTCACAAATGATTAAGCTCGTCCTTCATAAAACTTAACTTGATGCATTTTGCTTTTTTAACACCTTCGATGCATGCACTGTAAAGATGGTACTGTTACATTGGATTATCCATCCTTTTGTTGTAAAGAATAATTGAGTATTTCATGAGTATCAATTACTTTAAGAGCCAAAGTCCGGCGTGTTTCCACAGATGTATCTCTGTTTTCCAAACTCTCCATTTCTTTGGCCACCAATGAATAGTCAGCAGGGTCACACACGATGGTCACACGAGCATGATTTTTGGCTGCTGCTCTCAGCAGAGTTACACCACCTGCGGGGGGGGGGAATCACGAGGCTCTTATGTTAATACGAAGAAAATACAATTTACTATCACTGCTCCGTGCTCTTTTCAGCAGTACGTACCAATGTCAATCTGCTCCACGGCATCGTCCACAGTGACACTTGGGTTCGAGACAGTCTTTACAAATGGATAGAGGTTGCACACCACCACTCTTTTGAAATTATGAAAAAAATGCAACAAATAAGTCATCAGAAAGAATGGTAGGTGATGTCAAAGGTAATTCAGGTTGTGAGAAGCAGAACTATTTTTCAGAAAATTACACATTGGACAATACATCTTAAATTGTGCTGAATAAAATCCCTAAATTGAATCATTCAGATTTACATTTACATCTGATTGGGATAATCTTTCAAACTTTAACTCTTGCATCGTAAGCGCATGCATGAGTTGGACTCTGTTAAATGCTTCTTCTTTTTTTTTAACTTAAACAGAAATCCTGCCAGCATCCAACATTATCAGTTCAGCAACATCTTCAAAAGACACCACTGTGAAATCAGTGATCTAATCACATTATCCTTATACAAATGAGGGTCACAGGACAAGCATACAGCCAAAGCAGCAGTTTTCCATCAGCAGGCTGCAAAAATCAGCTGCATGTGCTCCTTTATGCACACTGGCTCAGCTTGTACTCACAGGGACACTTGGTTCTTTTCACTTCTAACTCCTGTATGAATCAATATAAACGTCACCCAAGAAGCACATTTGATAGTTTTTCCACTTTTGACATTAATATTTGTTATTCGGTCTCACCTGACCAGGCTGTAGCCCAACTTCTCCATGTCAGCAGTGTCACTGGGGCTTTTTCTGGCCAGGATGCCCCCATGGACGGCGGGATGAAGGGTCTTCACTCTGCCGCCCAACATCTCGGGGTGTCCGGTCAGGTCAGACACGTCCCTGCCGCACAGCAACAGGTGCAACAGTTTAAAACGCGCATTTCATTTTCACTTGGAGAATTTCTTAGGATGCCAACCTGACGGCCAGGCCGGCGTCCCGCAGGGCTTTGGCGGTGCCACCCGAAGCCACCAGTAACAGACCCACATCCACCAAACGTTTGGCGAACTGGACCAGTCCGGTCTTGTCTGACACGCTCAAAAGTGCTGCGAGGAAAGAGAGCAAACGAATGGAACTTACTTTACTGACGAGGCAAAACAGATAAAAGTGCACTTTGGCTACGCTTAGCTGAACGCGTGGGCTAATATTAGCAAGTGCTAACATCCTGCAACGTAGCAGAAGCAACCCTGAAGTAGTGGCGATGGATGGGATGAATCAAACTCGAATCAAACTCGAATCAAACTCGAATCAAAACTTTTACCGAGTTCCGAGGAGGCCATGTTCACGGTGCGGAGGCAGAGCGGACGTTCTCCGGGCAACAGCAGGCTTCTTCCCTCGGCTCCACTTTACAGACGCCGCGAGGTTGCGAGCGTGGAGTCACGCGCAGAAAAATCAACAAAATTCGCCCGATTTCATCACGCGCAGAGACCCGCCCGGTTGGCGACGCGCCGCCCCTCACAAGCAAACGCGCCCATGCACGCGGCGTGCAAAATGCGCGTGCAGTCCTGCAGGTCACCCCAAACTTAATTCCTTTATTTTAACACCTTTTTTCTCCTTTTATCACGTTATTTTGGCGTCTAAAACAAAGCTCTGGTTTTATGTAAATATAAAACGGGTTATATATATGCATTTCCCGTAGTTTTGAATTTCAGATTTCACTTGTATTGAATCAAAATGGCATCGTTGTGCACTTGCGCATGACCGTAAAAAGACATTCACAACAGTTTCGCTAAATTTACATGAATTTATGAGGAAATCGATAAATTTAATAGATTCAGCATTCAAGTTGGGTTTCTGTATTTTCTATCCTTTCTTTATTAACTATTCATTTAACACTTGAACTATGTTGTTTTGGCAATGATGTTGCTGTACATCAAATATTTATATATATATATTTGTATGTTGTTTAAACTTCATGAACGTAACCAGTATAAACTCTGTAGCCATGCCAGTGATCAGGCACCGTGGTTCCTGATGTTTGACCACTAGAGGGCAGAGTTGGACTGCATGGTGAGATGAAGACGTCGACGTTTTAATGCGCCACATCACAACCTTCTCTTTTCATTTAAGCTTCAAAATAAGCATTTTATTTATACATAGGGTTAAAGTTTTCAAGTCACTGTTTAACATTTACTTGAAGTGGAAAATATCTGCTTTGGAAGAGCGATCATTGCCCATCAAGCCTATTTTGCAGTCAATAAAATGTAATTAGCATATTTTTTAGTCTTCTCAGGAATAAACCCTGAATCTTGTTGCTGATCAGCTGCAATGAAGGTTATACTGACTCCAAAATGGCACAAGCATTAATGCAATTACAACACATATCCTTCAACAAGAAATTGTTGCGGCCTAAATTATATTCTGTATTCAGCCCCGCGTTTCCAATAAAGTTTGCTGGCCAAAATCTGTCATTTTATGGTCCTGAAGAGCGTTTTTAGGTCGGACAAATGTGGATTTATTTGTCTCCGTCACTCACTCCAACTCCTCCATTAGTTAAGTGACAGGATGGGGCCTGGGAATCCGCCTGATTACGTTAAAAGTTCGCGCAATCTGTTCATATTTAGGTAACGAGCCCGACGTCTCACTGACTGATTAAACTGGAGGGCTGTAAATATTTTAAGAGCTGTCTGATTTAAAGAAGAGGAGGCCGGTGTATTTGGGACAATTTCTTGTAACTGCTCCGTGTAGGAGAGCACATCACCTCTGGTGAGTGATTAAATAGACAGCAAGACACTTTATGGAAGAAAGCAGGCTCAATATGCCTTATTGGTTAAAATAAAAGCAGTCCGTCAGCACTTTTGCATGACAACTGACTGTATTAAACGAATTTACGCGGAGGATTTTTAATTAACGTGTCTGTGTATCCAGATTAAAGTAAAAGACAAACAGATTAGGTGGCTTCCATTTGTCTCCCATCGATTCACGTCATTTTTTTTCAACCAAATTAAAAGCTGCAGTTTAGGTTTTCAGACTGTTCACTCCCATAACACTGCAGTCAATGAAAACGTATTAATAATCTCGGAAATGTACGTCCTTGTGGCTATAATTTCATGTAATTTCGGATTAATCGGGATTAAAAAAGGTGTCTACAGTTTTGCCTTAACGTTCCTTCCAAATTAAGGTTAGAAAAATTACTCCATCCTAAAGGAGCTCAGGGAAATAAATTAATAATTAAAAAAAAAGTTTAAAGTGTTTGTAATGGACATTCATTTACATTCCTTTAAAATTCCTAAAACTTTGGTCATATCTGTTAGAAATGTGTTTATGCAGACAATTAAGGTGTCAAACCTGACCTTTGACCTTTATATATACAATAAATGCAATATAATAATATAATGTAATAGCTTTTATTTCAAACAACATCAGTTGTTGGCTTTACAGGTTAAAACTCTTTTCGTGAAATCAAAGTACCTTTGCTACTAAATTCTTCTCTTTATCTGCAGTTCCAAAATCAATTTTTCAATTTAAATTATTGCGGTCACCAAAATAAGATGGACAGATTCAAGGTCAAGTTGTTTACTCACAGTAGATGATGTTGGTCTTTTAGACTTGTTATTATTAGCAAGAATAGCTCATATATCATCCAGTACCAGTCTGTTGTGTTCTGGGCCATCAAGTATCTCTTAGTTTAGCCACGCTTTGCTCCACAAGAGGGGGCTGCTCACAGCCAGTTAAGAATGCATTTAATCACTATATAAACGTACGACTGTGGCCCGAGAAAAGGCAAAATGATGCCGTACTGCATGTCCTTAAATCTGCTCTTTAATCACAACCCCAATAAAAATGCCCCTGCTGCAGTTACAGTCACCATCGCGCTTGGGCCCCTGGAAATTAAAACGGTCCTGTGTGACATCACCATCAGGCTTTTGATTGCTTTACCTTCTCTTCATTAACTTAATTATTTGGCCATCAATAAACCCCGTGGAGTAATTAATATCTGAGTGCTTTTCGTAATAAATTGAAGCTGTTAACTGTAGATTAGCTTAGCTTCGTTGGCTGGGAAGACTCAGTGGTTGTGTCCACTGTAAAAAAGCTGTCCACTTTTATGTTTAGTAAAAAAAACACATTGGTGATGACCTGAGCGTTCAGTTAAGGCCACTAGGATGTGGTCCAACTTTCCTTCATCATGTGAGACGCCTCTCACTGTTGATACTTTCACAATGTGTTACTTTATGACTAAATTCCCGCAATATATCGAATTTAACACTCAAAAACACATAAAAATCCTTGTGAGCTCTTCCAAACTGTTTTTTTTTTATTTCACAGTTACAGCACAAACAAGTTTCTCATAAATACACATATGATTCATTGAAATCATTCAAATAAATAAAATTAATTTACATGTGACGACGGAAACAAGCCCGGGAACGCTGCTGGCAACGAAGAAAAAAAAATCACAGTGTTGCGCAATGAAATCACAGAAGCGACTGGACGAGGAGGTGTTTGCTTCAGTTTCAGCAGCGTGTTGCTCTCGACACCTCCTGCAGGCTCCCGCCCCACCAGCAGACACCCTTTGGCATCCTTCAGTCCTGTTCACGATGCGCTCCAAAAGACAGCGGTAACCAGAGAGTCATTTTGCAGAATAAATGAGCACCTTTTTATGCATGCAAATGCAATGACGTGTAATTTGAGCTGTTTTAGCCACAGGATATTTACGCAGCACACCCGTGTCTGTGTGTATTTGCTGGCTGTGTGAATGATTCCAACAAATAACCTGAGCCGAACACACCAACATTATGATATGGCAGGGATGTTTTGGTGGGCCTTCTTCACGTTTCTGTGCGATGTCCTTTTAATATCTTGACAAAGGTCTCTTTACAGTCCCGCCCTGATCTTTCTGTCACCTCCTCCCACCTGAATCCCCTCCAGCTCCTCATCAGTGTAAGGGCTGTGGGGGTAGCCAGCGTCGGCGCCGCACTGCATGTAGTCCGTGGATCTGGGCATCCCGACTGGAAAACCGTGCTGAGCTTCCTCCTCCTGTTCTTCTCCATCCTCCTCTTCATCCTCGTCGTCCTCATCCCTCTCCTCTCCATCTTCCAGATCCAGATCTGTACCTCTCTCCTCTGCACCAGCGGCTCGTCTGCTCTCATCAGGTTTCTCAGCGGTGGTTTTCCCCTCACCGCGCAGCCGCTGCATGTCGGACTGGGCCGAGGCTCCGGCCTGCTCCTTCGCCTTCCGGCTGCGTTTCCACTTCATCCTGCGGTTTTGGAACCAGATCTTGACCTGGATGGAATAAAGTTGTTGGGTTTTTTTTCATTTGAGGGGCCAAAAGATGTAAACCTCAGAAGCATCCACAAACCCGAAGCACCAATTTCAAATGCAGTTCTTCAGAAGATAAACCCACCAGTTCATACTGGCATGATGGCTAAACCACCCAGAGGTTGTCGGGTGCTGTGCTTTTTTCCCGGCGTCGTGTTTTTCTCAAGTCGAGCTTTTAAACCTTAATCACAGCAGTTTCCCCCAATAAACAACTCCACATTTCAGACGTTCGACGGTGATTGTATCTTGTTTTATCTTAAGTGTGTTAAAAAGTTAAACCTAACTTATTTAATCACTAGGAGGAAAAAATGGAAAACTAATAACACAGAATAAATTCTTCAGTCTGCCGAGTTATCTGAGGAATGCGGCTGCTCCGAGTTAAATATGAGCCTCGTAAAACTCGGTTATCGATGGGTGCTGTGATGAACTTTCAGTGAATTCAGTAATAAATTTGCCCTCTCACCTGCGTTTCGGTCAGCATGAGCGAAGTGGCCACTTCGAAGCGTTTGGGTCTGGACAGGTACTTGTTGAGCTTGAACTGGTTCTCCAGCTCCAGCAGCTGCTGGCTGGTAAAAGCGGTGCGGGGCCTCCGACACTTCCCCAAAAGACCAGACTGAGGGCCTGCTGAGGGAGCGGGAGCCACAGTTGTTGGAACTTGTAAAATTATTTATGCAGCCAACAAACCCACCTGGTTCTTTATTCACTTTGTTTGCCTTTTGATTTTATAATATTTCTAAATGAATCTTAATTTAATGTACAACAAAAGACAATGGGGATGTAGTTTAATTACATTTTTTGGGGGGGTGGTACACCTGCACACATTCTGTGGCCATCTAGTTTATTGTTGATGGGGAGGACAAGCAGAAGCAGAGACCATAAAAACACAGCCATGCCATTAACTTAATGAAAATTCAATGAAGGCTTTGGAGTTTTTATTGATGAACTACAGAAGGTTTTAGGTGTTGGCTTTATAGATTCTTCATCACACAAAGGCAGTCTTCATCAGAGTGACATTTATAGAGGAATAAAAGGGCCAAAATTAAAATATGACAAACAGATAAGCAGTTAAACTGTACTGAGCTAGATATGTGCTGCTGCTGTTCACACAAAACGCGAAGATCTCGGCAAATAGGAAAATCCCCGTGTAAAAAATGCACAAAACACGTGTATTACACAATTACGATATTTCAAAAAGTTGGCAAATAATTTGTGTTGAATGAAAAAATATTGTTTTAAAAGCACATACAATAGAAGGTGTTCTAAACTGGGCTCTTACCCTATATATCAACTAACTGTCATAAAGTTTTTACTGATAATGTCTATTTATTATATTCAGCTAATGTTCAAACAACATGCTCATACTTACAGCTGTAATCGGGCAAACGTGGGATCATGATCCCAGCGCGGATCCAGTGCTCCAGGGGCAGAGATCCCGCCAAGGCGGCCGCCTTCAGGTGCTCCGGGTAGGTCTGCGCAAGCTGCGTGAAGCCGGTGTATGCAAACGCAGGGTGCTGACTCCCGAGCGCGGACAGGGGGTACATGGGTGCCGGATACAGGCCGGGAATTGAGGCCAGTCCTGGATGTGGGAGGTTCAAAATGCCGGGTTTCGGGATTATTCCAGTCTGAAGTTGCGTGGCGCGAGGAGACGGGGTGTCCGCACGGCGACAGGAGATCGGGCTGCCCGCCGGACTGTCGCAGCTGAGGTCTCGACTCCCCCGGTTATTCTCATCTGCGAGCAGAGCATCGATTCTGAAGTTTCTTGATTTCTCCATCGCTGTTTGAGTCGGTCAAAGACACAAAAAAAAGCCCAGAAAACAAACCGACTTGGAGCTTTGCGGCCGCGCACCTGTGCCGTGCGTCACAGCGGAGGTCGCGTTCACAAACTCATGCGTTTTCCCTGTCTTGTTACAAAGGTTCAGGAAGGTCGACTCAACTGATGTCCCTTTAAGTCCATCTAAAAAGCTGCAGATCACACATGTCAGTCACTTCCGCGCGCGTCCTGGTTAACAGAAACCGACAGAACAACAAAGGTGTGCGCGTCGCCCTTCTCCACCCCTCAGAGGCTGCTGCGCGCTGGGATTGGCTGCTGCCTGAGCTGCGCTGACGGGCCTCTAATCAGCTAATTACCTGCTCGTTTCTAACCCCAGTAAGCGTTCAGAGTGAGGTAATGTCCAACCCCTGTCCCGCCTGCAAACACCCTCAACTGCATCAAGGAGCGGAGGTACATTAGAAGATTGGACAATTGTAGATTGGACACCCCAGATCCCCGGATCAACTCAGCTGATCTGAGATAAAACGTCTCAAAACACACTGGTCAATAGTATTTATTAACTGCCTTTTTTTTAATCATACAGACATGTGTACTTGAAGTTAATGACAAAAATAGTTAAATAGTTGTCTTAACACAACTAAACCGCGGAGGTGGTCAGTGTTAACATGTATAGATAAACATGTAAACAACATGTTACGGCTGATGTTACAACAGGCCCAAATTAAGGCGCCGCATCGTGGTTGAACAATTCAGATCGAGGTCCAAAGCATCATCCTCTGGAAGATCATATTTACAGAAGCGTAAAAACAGCAAACCAGCATTTGTTTCAGTATCACTAGTGTTTACAGTGTTTACACTAGTGTTTACTATAAGTTAATCATGTATTTTACAGAAACAGTCCGCTGGACCTTGACCTAAGAAAATAGAAGAATGGGCAATTACATGATTAATGTTAATCCATCATGAACGCCAGGACAAAGACTCGATTTAATAAACAAACAAATTAATTAATCATTTTATACTCGAAGCAATTTAAATAATTCTTGAGACTAATTGTTTTAGTTGGTTCAACTCAAAATCTCCTCCGTGCTGTCCCAGAAATATGAATATTTTCTGTTTTTCTTTACTCAGTTGCATAAGGAAACGTATGTTGACACGCTATGGATGCTGGTGCTAAACTTTAAGAACGACATCGCATTGCTATATATTCACGCTGGGAAAAGTGAAATCCATGCGGGACATGAATAAAAGCGGATAATTCGGGCCCCCCACCCACCCACCCGAGACCACCCATGATATGTAATTGGCTGCTGCTCCGTCTGTCGTTGACCTCCAGGAAATTGGAGCGCTCTTGGGGGCCCGCCCATCCCTCACGCCCATCCCTCACCCCCCATCCCTCACCCCCCATCCCTCGCCTCCGTCCCTCACCCCTTTCCGATTTTCTGTCTCTCCCTCAACTCTCTGTCAGGCAGATTACGCACGCAACCGCCTCCTTTGCTGAAATGGAGCTGGTTTAATTTGCGCCATGCTGGTTTCTCTCTCTTTCCAACAGCCAATTCTCCCTCGGAACCTTTCTTTTATGGGTTGAAAGTAATTTAAATAGTCCAGGTACAAATTCACCCGGGCCTGTTGACGGGGGCGCACAGATTAAATGGATTGGTGGAGGCTGGCCTGTGTGCGCCCCTGCTGCAGCTGCGCGATCCTTGATCAAATGGCTGTTCAGCGTCAGATCTTTCCAAATTTAATCTTAAAATGCACTTTGCAGCTCAATTAACAAAAATGTTTGGCCGGTTGGCATTCACCAACAGCAGTAAAAAGGAAACCGAAGACTAAAAGTAAATGAAAATATTCTGACGCAGCCATATCACTAGATCATTTTACTGAAACTCCGGTGTCGTTCAAGGAGAACAAATACAATGGATCTAATTCTCGTTCAAAGGTTTACAGATAAATTAAGTGAAAATTTGTGGACTGAATTATTTAAATATATTTAGATTAAGCTTTACCCTGTTTATTATCATATTTTAACAAACGGCTCACATAAACCCTGAAATACCCCAAAACTTGTCCCCAATCATTTCAATTACTTCCTCTTCCGCAAAACTGAAGTCTCAAAGTACTCCACAAATAATGTGTGTAGGCTATTCTCATGTTCTGTGTCTGGTTAAATGTACATTTAGTTTAATTGACTGCATTATGGGTAAATGTCTTTAATTCCTTAAATTCTTAATTCAGTTTAAGAATGTGTCAACAGCGTTGCATTGGCAATGAGGGAGGTCGCCAAATGCTGAGAAATGAGAAAAATGCTAACTTTCTTTTTCTCTGTCGTGCCCTCTTGAACCCTTGCGGGAATCTTCAGTGTTCACACTGTGGGAAGACAATTGGTTCAAAGAGGCCGACGGTCCTTGACGGCGCCCCACAAAGCCCCAGTTTATTGACAAGGTTTGAGTCATTTAACCCAACGACTAGCAGGAGTTTACTGAAAGATTAAAGAGCTTATCAGCAATTACAGGCGTATTTTTCAATCATTACCACAGCTCCGAGACAAATTGCCCCGAACTGAAACTAATCCAGGTGCTCTGTGCGAGCCGGCCTCGTCAGCACGTTATGGACTCCTACTGAGCTGCAGATTTATTTAACCTCCTGATAAGACTCTTTCAGACTGTTGATAGACGACAACAGTCGGGAGCTTAAATAAAGGAACTAGAACCTCGGCAATTTGTCACTCCGATAAGTCCCGCACATAAAAAAATGAAACAGGACAGGCAACAGAATCTTGGATTATTTTCATTGATGTTCTGTAAGAAGACACTCTGGTCCTCGACGGGGCATGTTTGCCAGTGTCCGTGTGCATGCAGCGGGGCTTCCTCGGGACCCTGATGAGCAGCATCACTTTTCCCACAGGCGCTGGACAGTCAGGCGGCAGCTGTGATAAATGATTTGGGAGCACAATGGGCCCTCTGTGGAGTGGAAATCATCTCTCCATGCCCACTGTAATTAGACTAATTCCTGACGCATAAATCAGCTGGCTTTCTGTGAGACCTTGAAACTAAAATTAATGTTGTCTCATTAAGAAGATAAAGGTAATTTATTACAGCTTTACTTCTACTTCTACAGGCCCGGTCATTTATTAACCAATATTGAGTTTTGCCATATGACATCTAGCCCATGTATGTGCATCTCTTGGCTTCTCTGGCCTTTTCCCTCGCCGCTCTCAGAGGAGAGACAAATTAGTCTTTTGCTGAGTCCGCGACTGCGATAAAGCTATGTTAACATCAGGAGAACCTGCGCAGCTCATGTAGCACACACAGCAGCATTTAGCAGCTTCAAGCTCCTGATAAATCAGCCACAGCATATTCAATCGTAAACCTTTAAGTCCGTGTCAGAACGGTTGAACTAAATCGGGGGTTGTCAAAATTGCAATGCCGAGATTGCATTTTCTGACCGATCAAACATCCGCCCCTGGCACATTTTAGATTTTCCTGTGGGGATTTTAACGATCTGGGTCGGCGGTTTGTCTAGGATGTCTTTTCTTACCATTTACATGCGTTACAATACCACCTATGATGGCCCTGACTGGGGAAAAGCAGCAATTAACCAAAGATGGATGTATGTCTTACTGTTTTAAAAGACAGGTGATCCTATCAGACATGTAATTGTGTCTTGTTTTAAAGGTCAGTTACACTGCGCTTGTTAACCTAAAATCCAAATTCTTATGAATTAGCTACCACTGCTACCGGCAGCCCGCCTTACGATGCGTGGCAGCTCACATTTGATCCTCCATTGAAAAAGAGTACATGCACACTGCTGGTTTTAAAGGTCTCTCTTTGATTTCCCTCTAATGACAGATAACGGAACGAAACTGCTTCCTTGCATCTCCCAGATATGAGCTTAGCTAATCAATGGCAACTTGATAAAGTGCAATAGAGGAAAAACAAATAAAATCGCAAAGGTCCAGAGTCTGCTTAACATATAAATTGGGGAATTCCAACCATGCAAACTTCCATCTCTTCCTCAGGGTCCCTGTTTGCCTTTTCCACACTGGAAACAAAAGCTTCCTTTCAGCACAATCCAGTTCAGTGTGAGTTTTATGGCCATTTAATGGGTCCTTCCATAACAGCTCTGTGTTTTACTATCACGTCTACAAGGGCCCCATTGTGCATAGACATGAGAAGATAGGAGATAAATGCGCCTTATCAGCCACGACAACACATCATTACTTTCACCCTGGTATCTCACTATGCCTCGCCATCGGGCATTATCTGACCACTTATGAGGACATTTATACCCATCAAGTGCTTTGAACCTCTCCGACAGTTAAGTTTACTTTATCCACTTCTCAGTTTCTGTAGATCAACACTGTTTTAAAGGCATTCCCATGCCATAAATACAATGACCTTTCAGTCCGCAGGATGGCTCGCATTGCCGTCTGCAATGGCCTGTAAATCTGCATGATTGCTTTTCCTTTCGGCAAAGAAGCTTCTGCCATTTTTGCCATCAGGTAATGTCTTCTTATTGCCCAATTTACTGTAACTGCTAAGTCAAAGCAAAGTTCACAGGAGGTAGGAAAGGAAAGGGCAAAGTGTCAAAGACTGGAAGGCAGATGTGCTCCGCTGTATCTACTAAAGCCTAGCTAAAATGATCGCCCCACATGTTTTGCTACAGAATTTTTTTAAAAGCACAACTTCTTCAAACTTGAAGACAATACAGATATTGCAGGACACCTACTATGTGTCAGTCCTTTAAGTTAATCAACCTCTGCAGGACTCCTGTGGTGCCGACTCCAATCAGATAATGATACTAAGAACCTGGTCAATATTGCCCCCAAAAATTCAATGAATTGATCGGTCGCTTGACCTTGTCAATAAACTAGTAGGGCACAGTTCAGAGATGTCAATCTGTGATGTTATGGCAAAGGTAAATCTCAGCTTTTTCTGTATTCAACAGCTCTCAATTGATCAAAACCCTCAGAGGTGTGACACATCGGACTTCCTTTCTCACTTTTATACCCAGATGGGTTTTCCTGTTTAAACAAGATAAAAATGTCTGAGTTATTTTCCTATTTCTAATTACGTCTAGTTTGCCTTGAACACCAATTTCAGAGGAAGTCTCGTATTAATCCTGTGCAGTGCACGTATGTTCTTTGGAAGTGGTTAAACGATGGTTGTTTTTGCACACTTTGACACTTTTCTTCACCTCAGTGATATTTGCGCTATTTATGACTACCAGGGTGCAGAGGTCAGGAAACTCATATCTCTCTGTCATCGTGCTAATTGGGTTGAATAAGCCGCCACTCCTCCCGATAAACTCTGTGCGCTCAATCTTTAAAGTGGAGGAAAATTGTTTTTATTCAGCCTTTCAGGGCTGAACCAGCTGGCCTCTGTGCTTCGAGTGGGGTTGAGAACTAAAACCACTGGCTCTGACCAAGCCTCTAGATGAAGCAAGGTTGGACACGACATACATGTTTGGATGCCCCTGAGGATAGCGTGCAGTGTTTTCACATGTGACGTTTTGTTGATTCCTTCCCTCCACCTCCCTTTGACCTTTGACCCTGATCTAGCCTTTTGATTAACAAGAGGTAAGAAGGCACAAAGGCGGGAAAGATGTAACTTTAGCATTTTGTACACAGCTTTGTTATACATCCGCCATAGATGTGTTCCCTTTTTATTGCGATTCACCTTTCTTTTTCATTTTATCATAAATAATTTGAAACCTTTGAAATTTCAAAATCATAGTTATATGATTCTAGTTTTAAAGAGAAAAACACAAAACCTTAGATTTGTATGGCTTCACCGCAATGATAGTAACATTTGTCACCGTTTAAATATTGATGCGACATCAGCGTGACGTAATGGCGCTCTCGATTCCTCGTGAAGCTGTGACGTGTTGACTTGAAGGAAATGTTGCAGGTGTGCCAAGGGACTGGTTCAAAGAGAGGTAACTCAGGGATTAGAAATACTATTATTGTCTGCTCTGTCAGAGGTTCTGACAAGCTCAACAACGGGATGATGAAGTGGATGGCGGATGATTTGTCTCCTGCTCTGAGCCCAACGTGAATCTGCGGTGATTAATTACAACGTTCAGCATCCCGTCACAGATTCCTCAGATTCCCATTTCTTTAAAGAAGAGAAGGCTGCGATGCAAGTAGAAGAACGGAGTGCAACCCTGCAGGAGTCCCCCAACAGCATTAATTCACATCAGCCGTCACCGATCTGACCACTTTTTTTTTTTTGAAAGACCTTCAGTGTCCTTCTTTTTTCTTGCACTGGCTTATTTTCCTCATCTGATAATGCAGCAATATGGAAATAAATTGTTCCATTAGGTGCACTGAGCTCTGCTGTCAACCCAACCACGCCGCACCACTAATGGTCGCGTGGTTGATTATGACTAAAGATTTATGAAAAAAACACTCTGGTACCGTGCATTCTTTAGACATTGGTGTTTTTCTTTTGTGGGCAGAAATAAAACAACACAAACCCTCACATGAGGAGGGCCTCTCAAAGGCGACACGATGGCACGCGCGGCCTTTTTCACAATTTCGGCCGGCAGGATTAAGGGCTACTAAAAAACCCTTGTGTCTGTGCTTCCTATCAAATTGCTGCGGAACAAAGTTGCTATTTCAGCCCGCATCTGTTTGATTGTTAACCGCAGGCCCGGGCTGCTCCTCCTTACAACACAGGTGTTTTGCGCATATGTGCACACACATGCTGGTGTGACTGATCCCATTCATCAGGCCAGTTAACCCCTTGACAGCAAGTAGTAATCCAGAGCAGGCACTCCCTCTAATTAAACCCACCCCTCTTCCTCCAGAGGATGCCTCCCCTCCGCTGGCAGCAGAGACGCTGACCTTCCAACCCAGCTCTCATTGCTTCTGGGGGTATTTTCTACCACAACTGCAGAGTGAATCAAGAGGTTTCTGCTGAATGAGCAGTTTATGCCAAAATACTGTGTTTTACTGCAATTAAGTGGGCTGAAGCTCTGCATATTGTCCCAGTTTGAATGGTGTTAAATTAAAATATTTGGGTTTTTAAACATTTTATTCGGAGGCAGCGTTCAATGAGATATACCTGCTCTCCAGGCCTCGTTTAGGACCGCTGTGACTACAAAAATTAATTATAAGTAAACAGGACCTTTACTGTACTGCTTGATATTTTTTTAATTTAAAAAATATTTGCTTTTCCAGGGCTGTTCCAAAGCTGACAATGAAGCATTTACTTTGTTCATTCAGGTGTTGACTTTATCTTTTAAATCCAGTCCATTTTCCGGTGTTTGATGTATGACAGATTAATGGACATTTTCTTTCATCCAGGAAGTAATGAGTGTGTATGAAATGGCATTAATGTATTTGAATTGGCACGGAGGCTCATGGACGACTTTTGTGTGGCACGCAAAGGTTACGGAAAGTTTAAGATCGGGCCAATCTGTCAGATTGACGGCATCAAAGAGTCAGGAAGCATTAGTACAGTTCCTAGTTGAGGTCCAGGTCATCAATAACACAAAAAAGAATAACCTCACATTGTGAGTGTGTGGTTTTGTAAGCGGTTTTGTATAGGTTTCGGATTGATAAGTATCATGCAAATGTATGTGGGGCCTCTATAACATAAAATTCTATAGCATAAATCCTAAATTCTGGGTGTATATAAGCTTGCTTAGAACTGTTATTTTTCAATTGCATCATGCCTTTTTATCGAGACTTTTATTATTATTATATTACTTCAGAAAAATATTTGAATTAATTAATTTAGATGTTGTTACTGCCTTTTTGCTATTGCCTTTAATAAATATTTTTTATTGACAAAGCAAATCCAGTTTTTAACATCTAATTATCAATCAACTGTGAATGAACTGTTCTGGATAAAAGGTATTAAAATATTCTTTCAGAGGCCATTTAAAGCTCAAAGCTTCAGCGTCAGGTCATCTTTTATAAAAGAGGTAATTGCATTCAGAGGTTCATATTAATGTGATGCCGCTACATTTATCGCTTAGCTGGACATACCATCACTAGTGACCCTTTCTCTGAACAGTAACACAGGCTTCACGTCCCACCAGCGAACAATTTCTAATCTCATTTCCACACCACTTTTCCCAAATAGGCCCGCGTCAGCTGGAATCTGCAGCTCATTTTACTGTGGCGGCAACCTCACAGTGTCACTGTACTATTCCATTGGCATAATTGAGGTGGGTCAGATGATAAAGAGACCTATAACAATCAATGCAGGTGAAATAAAAAACAGCTCCCACTTATTACATTTGTCCTTTTCCAACGGCCCCTCTCAGATAAAGGCAACCACAAATGAGGAGGAGGAGGAGGAGGAGGTGGCTTAGGAGCATCAGAGCTGGGCCAGATGAGATGTGACAGAGTGCCACTCTTCTCAAACACCTCCTCATCAGCATGACACAGCTGTCACGGCCCTATTTCAGTAAAATTAAACGGCCTTACGGTAAACTCGCCTGCACACGGGGGAGGGGGAGGGGACTGGAGCACACGTACGTGCCTGTAAATGAATAAGCTTGTTGTATGCAGATGCTCTCCTGGTCCCCCCCCTCCCTTTCAAGCACCCTCCTCTCCTTTTGACATGATAATGGCTCCAAATTGATGAAGACACTTCACTCATTCGGTGACAACTCCGCTGGCGAGTCACATAAACACTTCCTCCACGCCTCGCTGTGCATCAATCATGGCCGGGGCCCTCCCTCTTTGTGCGCTGGGCTCGGGCACAGGAGGAAGTTGTTTAATCAGCTAATTTGCTCTTCTCCGTGTGCCGTTAATGACTCTGCCTCCTGTGGATTATCTGGTCATCCCGTCCACTTAATCAGTGCTGATGAACTCATCAGACGATTAGCCTCCTTTTGCCTTTTGCCTTGTTCTTTGCAAAGGTTTGTAGGCCTGTAATTAAAACTAACTGGCCGGGGCAGCTTTCTCTCTTTATTTGGTGGAAGAGTCATTTCAGGAGTGCTCCTGCAGTGGACCAAGACGGCCAAACTGTACAACTGAAAACCCAGAAGGCACGTAATTAATGAGGTGATGGATGTAGAGCGAGCCATGCGGTGCACCGACAGTCCCCCACAGCCCAGCGTCAGTAAAACCAATGGGTTTATGAAGCAACACTGGCGTTTTAAAGCTGTGGATGCTTCCCACTGTGGAGCCAGATAATCATGCTCACCGCGACCTTTACCTTCTGACCTTGACCTTCTGACCCACTGAGTGAATAGCAGCAACAACCCCAAAGAATTCCTGTCAGGATGTTTCCAAGATACAATGACGGCAAAAGTAGGACGCATGGACGATGAGTAGAAGTATTATATATCATAAAAAAAAAACACGGGCAAGAGAAAAGTTTTGCTCATTTCCGATTCATAGTTTGATTGATTTGCATCAATTTGTCTCAAATTCTGTCAGTGCGTTGTCAAGGTGATGAAGGGGCTTTCTGTACCCCGTGTACAGGCAGAACCTCATAAACACCCAAAGGACACTTGGAATCCACACTCAGATTTCCTCTGTAAAAAGACTGATGAATGTTTCATTTGCTGGTTTGATGTGTTTTTTAATTTTACTTTAGAGAAAAATGCAAACTTCATGCCTAAATCAGCAGAGGGCTGTATTTACCAACACTTTACAACCTATGATGCATTTTATACATCAGGAATTACCAAAGAATAAAAGCCAAGTTTTGATTTAAGAGGACCAGATCTGTCTCCCAGTCCCCCACAACCCAAATATTTTTGATTTCTTCCTATGGTTAGAAGGTTTAATAGAAGAACAATCACATTTACTGGGTCAATTCATTAGTTTACGGTATGTATTTCTGATATGCTGGACCCTTCCAGTCTTTCAGAGTTGCTGGTTTTAGCTGCTTTTGCAGCAGTACTTTTACTTAGGGTGAAGGAGTTTTGATGCCTTTAAAAAATTCATAACATCCAACCTCCACTGACCTTATACAGCAAATAAAAACTATCGATCTTCCCTCCCCAACTCCCACTTTAAAAGACTTATTGTAGGGGTCCATTTCATCTAATCACTTGGCAAAAGAGTCCAGGGTCTAAATAAATAAAGAATAAATTTTAAAAAAGTCCCCTGGCCAACATGTTGCTCTCACCTTTGTAGATGAAATTACCCGAAAAGCTGTTACAAATCAATATAATCAATGCAATCAGCTAACTGACACAGGCAATCTCTTGCCAGTAAGTAAAATACCCCCTCCCCCGGTGGAGATCTTTCAATCTTTACTGCCATAATTGCCCCCGAGGGTGACGTTAAGGTGTAGCATTTTGTACACTTAATTAAATTAGCGAGCGGCGTGGACAGGGTCCGGCCGCTGATCTCTGTGAGGACAGATCGTCTGGCCCTGAGCCAGTAATTAAGCCAATACCTTTCCTGATTACGCCAATCCTCCTTAATTAACTCATTATGCATTTTAACCCAAACACTCCCGTGAATTAATGAGCAGAGAGAAAAGCTCCGGGATGAAAAGGACACCTCCATCGCAAACACAAAGTCATAACTCATCCACTCAGCAGGGCAGACGTAATGTCCATATTTCTCCCTCTTTCTGCTGCAGCCAAGACTAATTTGGACTTGAGTGACAGCAGTTCTCGGCCTGAACACATAAAGCTTTAAAGAAATAGCAGCTCCGGTCTGGCAGTAGCAGCAGAAACTTCCCAGCGGAACCATCCAGAAATTGCTCCGAAAGAAAGTTGTGCATGCTTATTTCAAACATATAGGTTGACATTGTTGGGGCCACATGGGTCCAAAGATGAGAAATTTAAAATAAGGCCCAGGGCAGGAGTGCAGGGGCACGGTGACAATGTGACCTATAATGCTTTGCTAATTAAATAATATACTAACTGATTCACCGCCAGCGCTGTAAAGCCTGTGGATTGTTTCGAGGGTGAGAACTAAAGCACGTTGGGTTGTGAATGGGTGAAACAGATTCAAACACACAAACCATCTGCTAACAAACACTCAAAATTGGTGGAAAAAATGCTAGAAAACACTGAGTCGACCTTGAGCGTGTCTTGTATGACATCATTTCAGGCAATCTGGAGCGTGTGCTGGCGGGCACCAACGGTGGGGGCAGAGACATAAACACCTCCACCCCAAGCCAGTCCTCGGGGAAGAACAAATCATTTGTGACATCATAATTCAATCACGGCGTATCCTTGGGCCTTTTTTTTACATAAAAAGTTATGATCATTTTAAACATTGGTGTTACGGTGTTATGTTATGGCTCTGTTGTTGTTTGTGCCTGATTAAGCGGGAGTTAGCTTTAGAATCCTCAGAACTGCGATACGTTAGAAATAGCCAAAGAAATGCAGACATATGCCTCTGTTGGGATGATATTGTTTTTCATACATTAATTTCCCCCTCATTTTTCTTTTGTTGAATGTGCCAGTCAAGTGCTTGATAGCGAAAGTGATACCATCTTTATCCACAGACTGGCTGATAAAGATAGCATCTCACTATCACTCAGAAACTACGTAATCTGTTCAAGGAACAATTCCTTATATAAGAACTATCACAGAACGATTATACCATCAGGCACAAATATTAAAAATACCAATGCTACCACTTGCGTGTGAACATTTGAAGAATTTGTTTGAAGATGTGGCAGAAAAAGACGTGAAGGATCAGACACAGCTAACACATTATATATCCACATACTTTCATTGATTTTATTGTTTAGAAGTTGTTTTAAATATATTTTGAATTTCAAAATACAATACAGTGCTATACACTTAATATTTACTGTGTTGTGAGATATGAACTGAAATAATGTAAAGTCATTTGTTAGAATCAAATGACAAAATCTCAATATCTCTGTCAAAATAAGCACAAGTTTCCTGTTGACAACCCCCCTGACTTGTTGAAACCCCCACTATACAGGACGTCCACCAATTCATAAATTAACTCTTTATCAATCTTAATACAATTACATAATATCACAGATTGAGGAAAGTAACATTAGTAACATTAAAAAGGACCAGCTCTTTGAGATGTGGATAAACCCTGAGAGAAAACTTTAAATCAATGAAATGTAAAGTGTTTTAAAAGAGGACTAATGTGTGCAGTCACAGCACCATCTCAAAAGGATTTTTCTTTCTTTCATTTCTATTAACAAAAACATGAACCGTACGAGCAGATACTTGTGGCGACACAGCGCCTCCCCGTGTTTACATGCGTCATTGCAGCTTAAGCAACAACGTTATCACACTACATGATAGGAATGCGGATAAAACGAGGCAAAGAGGAAGAAAAAAATATTAGAATTAATAACCGGCAGGGTATACGTCATATAAGTTAGGTAGGTGATAGTGACTGTTCAGCTCTGGAGGGTAAGCAAGCATGTGCATAATAGTTTTTTTTTTTATTTATTAAAACAGCAAATATGCACTAGAAAAATGTTTATAGAATTCGCCGAGGCCACGAGTACCAGTCATTTAATTAAAAAAAATATATATTAAAAGACTAATGCCTAACCAGGCTTTGTCAAAAGACAACATAACCAGCACCTCTTAAACTAACATCACTTAATCACTTAATCAGTTTTAAACATATGCAGGTTACTTCATCATTGAGACAGTATGGAACGTAATGCTTCAGGGCTAAATTACATACAAGGCCACTCAGATGATTTGACATTGACAGCAACCTAGTAACTAATTCAACTATTACCTAATACCTTTTATTCTCCATGTTCAATGGAGTTTTTTATTCTTACTGTTTTTAATAGATGCCATCAAGATCTACATAAGAGTAGTTTCCAAGGAATGCCCATATCCAGCAAACCCACATGTCACACCACAGGGGTTTGGGCTTTCAGGACCTGTACCTGGTCAAGAATCCAGTTGATATCTGGTCTCTCTTGGGGGTTTGACACCATAATGGAACTAAGCAGCGTCTGTAGACTCTGGGAGAAACTGGGAACAATGGGAATGTAATGTTAAGTAATACAGTTAAATACACCTCGGACTGGTAACTCATTATATGATATTTATTTTGACTTTTTCATTTCATTATAAACTTTTTTAATCTTTCAGATGCCCTATAAGATGCACTGTTACTGACCGACAGGGCTGTGGGATGGAAACTGGATTCTGGACTGCCAGAGCAACACTGTCCCCCTTCTGAAAGATCATGTCGTATGGCCCCTCCAACATCATCATACAGTAAAGCACACAGCCAAGTGACTGCACAAGTGTTGAAGAATAATCAATTTAAAAAGGTTGTCAAAAACAGGCCAAACACTGTTACGTTTATTCTAGGCTTTCCAAACAATGTCCACAGAGCTCACCCAAATATCAGTCCGCTCATCAATGATGCAGTGGCTCTCCACGTTGAAGAGTTCAGGGGCTCTGTAGGAAATGGTGCATTTCTGGGCGGCCCAATCCTGTAATGTCATGGCCTCTTTACTTCCTCTGACCTAAAAAGTAGTCAGATTATAGTTTGATTTCTGTGTTTGACCAATGCCATTACTGCTCATCAAGAGATGGTGTCTTTACTTCAATCCTGGCACGGCTCATGGAGCCCAGGTCCATCAAAACCGGTCTGTTCTCTTCATCTAGAAGCACATTTGTGGGCTTCAGGTCCCTATCAAAAAGAGCAAATAAATGACATGTGAGGTAGCTACAACTTTTGTTAAGACATTTCTAGCAACAAATGAATTTCAAGACTTTAAAATTGTAGCTTCTGTATTCTTTTCAGACAGTGAAACACTTCAAGGGTTGAAGCCTGTTCTCCTTAAATATAAAGATGTTCCAAACATTATATGGAATTAGGACACAACTAATGTCCAAAATGGATGTTTTTTGTACGTACACATCAATAGGAAGCAAATACCTGTGCGCATAACCTTTATCATGCATGGCCTTGAGTCCAGAGCAGATACCATGAAGAATTTCCAAGACCTCATTTTCACACAAGAATTTTGCTCTGTCTCGAAGCTTCTCCAGGAGACACCAAAGGGTACCATTCTGTTTATAGAAACACAGCAAAATATCAGAATTCTATCATTTATGCTACATCAGTCCAGACAGAATGGCTCATCAACTTACTGTAAAATAAGGCAGGAGTAACCAAGCTTCAGTCTTGCCTCCAATATCAATAAAAGTGTGAGCAACCAGGGTTAAGATGTTGGGATGATTAAAGAGCTGATGCATCTCCACTTCTGTCTGTGCCTCCTGGCGTCCCTCACGGTCATGGCACAGGATCCTTTTTACAGCATAATAGTGCCCGTCCTTTGCTCCTTCAACTTTATCCACATAACTGAATCCACTGGAAACCATAGACAGAAGTAAGAGATCGATTTACTCATTAGATCCACAATTGCTAAAGCAGTTTTACAATTGGTGTAATGTTGACGTTACCTTACCCTTCAGCTAGTTTTTGAACAAAGTAATATTTTTTGTTTTCAATGGTGATGGAGCTGGGGGAGCATATGCACAGTGCCTGCCCCATCTTGTCTGGAACATTGTTTAGGAAAAAAACTTCTACGGGGCTGGAAGAAATGGAAAAATATTCAGTAAAATTTTAGACACAGGCAGCTAAATAGTCAACAATATGGTGCATTTTAAAAATCTACTTATTCCTTAATCTATTAGACAAACTTCGTAACAAACATATGTCATATTTGCATAGAGCGACAAAAAATGGCTAAATGTTAGCCACCACATAAAATACCCACCAAAATCCAATATATTTTTTAAAATCAGATCTGATATTAGTGATAGATGGTTATCAGACAGAACGGGCAATATGATATACATTAATAAATACATACCAACTGTTTAGTCTGTCGTGTCATGCAGTGTCTACTTTCTTAGCAGCTAATTGCTGTTTCCACGTACAGCATAAATAATAAAAAGCTTCTGTGCTGCTAATCGCCAACTATGCCACATTACAACTCAATTTAAAGCTGTTTTCAGCAACAACATACCTGCCATCTATTTATTATTCTTTGAGTTCTTGTTGCCGTTTCCTTCCCTCGTTTGGTCGCCACCAGTGCCCGATCTGCACCCGGAAGTCGATCGGCTCTCTGCACGTCAGCGCATGCGCAGAAGGGATAGGTCTATGCATCCTACTTCCCACGTTGTTTTGTTGGGAAGGATATGGTTTATTTAGCTGACAAGGAATACAGAGATCTGATTTAAACACTTCTCCTTCCAAGTTTACTGATTTCCCAAGTTGGGGAAAATGTCCAAGATGTAGGATGTGGTTCTATAGAGTCTGTAGATTTCTATGGTTTATTCAGTCACTGCTTTAACTGCTATTGCTTATTTTTCGTACCTAATAAGTGGCGCATACTGTCTCTTTTTTCTCTTCCTGTTCTTCAATGTTTTTGGATTGTCGGGCTAATTACTCACGCTGATTAAACTGGCGTGTAAATGGGAGAATTACTTTAATAAGTACAGGCACGCAGAGAAACGTTTTGTTCGGTTTTATCAAGAAGATATTTCATCTATGTCTGTCGTTTGTGTGCTCTTAATACTAAAGAGTTCACATGCTATCTGAAACTCAAACAATTAGTATTCCTGGCTTCCATGGTAGGATGAATGCCCTTGTACTTACCCACTGTTCTAAGGCATAGTGTCATTTCCCCATTTTCTACCTGGATTTAAGGCTTGCATTAAATCTATGTGACATTTGTTTCAAATACAATTACAAAAGTTTCACTTCCTTATCAATAAAGGCCTAGTTCTATTCCTTATGGCCACTCAGCAATGTAAGTGCATGTTGACTAGGTGGCGCCATCACCCCGCAATTTAGCCTTATAGTCCGTCTTGTTGGTTTCATTAACCGAAGAAGAAGAAGTACGATCTGGAGGCAAAATCATGGCGGATTATACACGTAAAAGAAGTGGCTCCGCAGACGACGGAGGTGATAATTCTGCTAGTATAACGTATAAATGTGGTTGAGAAACGAACGGTATAAAATGTACCGTCCATCCTACTAATCACATCCATAAAGTAAACGATATATTCAATACATGTCGCTAATTTGACGCTAGCTGCGTAGGCTTGCTAGTGCTACCGTGTTATTTTCCGTATATTTCCCCTTATATTTTGTATTAGCAGATTTATCTTTCTCAAGATGCTCAACTGCATTTAGCGGTTAGCGTTATAGCGTCATTCAGTTTAGCTGTTTGCAATAGTTATTTAATGCTATTACATGCTACACAGCAATCTAAAACAAATCATTTGGGGCCTGCAGACAAATTGTTCTTAGACGTGCAAAGGAAACGGTACATCTTAAGGGGTTTATCCAAGTTTATATATATATTCTTTTTAGACGTAGAAATAATTACAATGCATTTACTTATAAGGAACCAGATATCATTTGGTTCATGGGTGGATAGTAACCTAATGTTAGGCACACGGGTAAAGGTGTCAACAACTTTTTATTCTCACTGGCTTCATTGGAAACTGTTGTTCACCTCGGTGAGTTGTCTTGCCTCAAGCAGGGCCGCAGGAGGAGGAAGGCAGAGTGAAAACTAAGCCTGTCTCTTGTAGCACTGTGGGAGGAGAAGGGCCTGCAGTCAAACGCACATCCCACCATCTCACACAGGAGGAGGATGACGAGGACGAAGCATTCGAAATACCACCAGCACCTTGCAAAATCTCCAAGATAGGCTTAAGCATGAGGAGTCAGATGGGGAAGAAGTCGAATCCCATATCCATCAAACTTGGAGCAACTGTGAGTGTGTGACAATTGATGTCAACCACTGATAGTTGCAGGCGTATTCAAATAATGGCAGATTGCTAACAATTATCATATTGGCGCATTGATCACTTAATCAACATGGACCGTTTAGACCCATTTTGAAGATACTTTATTTTAGAAGTCTGCATTAATATGTATATAGATAGATATATATTTTTTGTTTTAGAAACCAAAAGAACCTGTGCCATCAGTCCCTCCAAAAAAGCCAGGACTGGCATCTGTTTTTAATGAAGATGATGATGTAAGTACACATTGAGTCCTATTAATTACAAAATGTCAGAGGCTCATCTTCACTTTTTCTGTTGCCAGAGTGAACCTGAGGAGATGCCTCCAGAAGCAAAGATGAGGATGAAAAATATTGGCAGGTATAGAAAATACTGGCACATACAACAGACACTGTATAATTGGACTGGGAAGTAATATTTTGGTTTATGGAAAATCTGTTTTTTTCTGTTTGAAGTTATTAATCGTACTGAATGTTCACAGGGAGACACCAACGTCTGCAGGACCCAATTCCTTCAACAAGGGCAAGCATGGCTTCTCAGATAATCAGAGGCTTTGGGAGAGAAAGATAAAGACCCAAGCAGAAAAGTCCTAAATGACGGCCATGTATTAAGCATTCACAATACATACGTCAGCTGTGTTTCTGAAGCCTTGAATTACTCTTTAAATGGTGGATAGAGTATGTCAAGCCTTCTTTTACTACTTCATGACTTCATCACATCAATGTTTCAAACCACTACTGGCTGATGCTGATGGACTAATATTAATTCAACAGACCTCTGATCATAGGTGAGGTTTAGAAAAACACACATACACACAACTAATCTGTGTACATTTTGCTACAGTTGATTCCCAATTAGAACATTGTGTTTTCCTTTAACACTGGTCGTGATCATCAGCTCACTTTGCTAATACTTATGTAAAAAATGTATATAGAAGTGTGATTATGCTTAACTTTTACATTTGTAAATTGCAATGTCTTGTATCAGTATGCATGCTTAGATGTGCGTATTTAGGGTATGATCTGGATGACGCATTTTCCTGAATTTAGTTTTTCCATTGTCAATTCGTGTGCGTCTGTATGTTCACTTTTGGAGAGTTCTGCTGTTAGACAGTTACTGGACATATTTTTTCCATGTATTATCACTATGAATATCCTGGAAATCACCAATAAAACCACAATGCTTTTCAGTGTGGCGTATGACTGTTTTCCTGTTTTCATTCGAACTGAAGAGCTTAAAGGTTAAAGTGTTGTTATGATCGTTTGTTTAAATGGACTTTCTCTGAACATCGACGACTGTAGTAAAACAATTTTACAAGAAAAGCTATTCAGTCCATATTTAATATGATTTTAATATGCCTTTCTAACTTGTTCATACAGAAAAGGTACAAGCAGACATTCATTTCATACAGTATTAAATTACTTGTTAAATTACATGTTTTATTCAGTATATTGTTAACCTATGTCATTGTAAAATAACAGGTTTGCTTGCCTGCTTTTTAAAGGGAAGCACAACCAATCATATATCTGTGGAAAATGTAGCTCATTTTTTCCCTGAGTATGAAAGTTTCCAGGTGACATTTACACATTTCAGTGCACAGTCATGTGTAGAGATAAAACCGTTAGATTCTCGTACACTAGTACCCACTCATGTTGTCACTGGGCAACAACTTTTTCAAAGATCTCCAGAAGTTGCCGGTTCTCCTCTCAGAATTTCCTGAGGTCCAGTCCAGACTTGGCAGCACCTTCAAGGCTTTTTGGACCAGGAGGGGCAATGGGGGGTCGGGCTTGATTTTGCCTGCTGAAGCTTTATTGGTCCATATCAGGAGGAGTTTTGTGGTAGATTTGAGCAACAAAGCCTTAAGAAAAGGAAATAAACAAAGCCTTTAAATATTTATTTAATAATCTCAAATTCTGACAGCTATTTAAAAGGGTGGTACTACTTTTGGTTTCACACGTGGGTACAGATTTCTTACCCCTTTGTCAGTAGACATAATGAAACCAGGTCATGGTTTTAAGTACTTTCACTGGAACTAATACAACATACTATGCCATCACCATAAAGGCTACTATCCACAAACAGCCGTATTTAATCACTAAAATTAACTACAGTATTTCAATTGTTTTTATATTCACCACAACAACCTCACTCAACATCCACGTCACGTGAGAAACTTGTCTACCTGGATTCCTGATTCCAGGATGAAAACAGCATCGGTGTTGGAGAGGTAGTCAGCTGACAGGACGCAGATAAGCATCCGGCTCCTCTGGATAGAGAGGACCACATCGTTTGCATACACTGAAATAAAATGGGAGCAATCAGTGTCAAACTGCCAACACGCATAATCGCACAGCGATGTCTGATCACCTGACCTCCCCCAGGAAGCACGTCCCTCTCCAGGAGGCAGAGGCGATGCCCCCACTCCTCTAACACCTGGGGCAGCAGCGCCTCCAGTGGTCTCTCTGTGGCACCACCTTTCTTCCAGTTGAGCAGGTTCGAATTGGTGCAACCTGCTGTTGTAAAAGATTAATATTCATGCGACACCACGCCAGCTCACAAATTCGAGCGCTGCGTTTACCTTCGTCATGGGTGCCAGGGGGCGACGGAGAGGATTTATGAGGCCACACAAATGACAGAAAGACATCGAACTCTTTCTCAGCTGACCAGTGGCGGTGAATCAGAAAGAGAGCAGAAAGCAATGATTGTTCTTTCTGTATGTGATTATGAGGTGGAATAAAGAAATCCAAATTCCATCCAAAGCAAAGTACATTTTGCAGCAAGTGTGTCTAGAACTGAAGCCACATCCTGTGAGGCCTAGCAGTAGCTCTAGTCAGGAAGTGCATGTCAGTTAAATTTGGGTTTCGCATGTGTGTCAGTGCATGTCCACGGGTGTGAGGTCCTGACCTCTGCTGTGATTTCCAAACTGGAAGTAGGATCTGAAGATCAGCTGCAGTTCCAACCATTTCATGTGCAAAATGATGCCCAGCCCGGCCACCAGCAGCAAAGGTCCAATGGGATATTGAACCAGACACGGCCATTTTACTGTAAACAAGTCTCCACATTACAACCCACATTTAATCACTTGAAATCACAGAAGTAATTATGGTTCTCAGAAATTAGTTAACCAAATTGTGAATTATTGCTGTTAAACATATAAATTCTACTGTATAATTAATCATTCATGTTCCTCTTTTCAAATTAGTTTAAACAGGCATCGCATTTAGACTTAATGGAAATAGCCCAGGTTGACGAGGAACAACACCACCTTTGTGTCTTTGCTTCAGTCTGATGGTAACAGTGCTGCTTCCATTGATATTGGTGGCCGTGCAGGTGTACGTGTTGTGCAAATGTTGTGGGGTCACCTCCTCGATGACTGCTCTTTGAGTGACCTTGACCACTTTAAAAATGTTATTTGCCAGTCTGGACAGAAAGAAAGTTCACGACTTCAGATTTCTTGTTTGACTGATGATGAGAACAAATGAAACAATGACTCACTGTTGACTGTCCATCAGCACCCGGGGGGTTTTCCCCATGTTATGGTTCATGTACCACTGCACCTCGGGTGGATGCGTTCTCATGATGTCGATGGGAAAATGGATTCTGCATTCCAGAGTGTGAGGCTCTCCTGAAATAGGTACAAATCACTGACCCCTGTGTGACAGCTAGTAATCTAACATCAAACCCCTGTTCAGAACACAATCAGACCGTACTGCGCTGTTGTTCTTACCAAGCTCCACTTCCTCTGTGAGGTTTCCATCAGGATACATGATTTTGGGAGGTTCTCTTGGTGTGTAATAGGCTGTTAAGGTACATGCAATCAGTTACACAGCTCCATTAATAGAAATGATGATGATGATGATGATGATGAGGTGAAACAAGAGCAGCCACTGGTAATTGTCAGCAGCCCATTGGGGAGTAAAATATCAGCTAAAGAAATAGCTAAAGAATACAACCAGCTGTCAAAAGATAAAGAGGGTGAGCTTAAATTAAGATAAATAAAGTATATTTAGCATCACCATTTAGCATTATACATGTAGCATAAGCTTTAAGTGGCTATCCTTGCACCTTGACAGCACTTACGTACAACAGTGACGTTAACGGCTCTCCGGAAGATCCAGTTGTCTGTGGTTTGTCTGTCACAGAAATACACACCAGTGTCATACGTGCTGACCTGGCAGAGTTTCAGCCAGCCGCTGTGCTCGCAGGACCCTCTGCGCTGCGAGGAGACAGCTCTGATACCCTGGAGGGGGACACGCATCACTTTAGTTTGAACTGGTGTGTGTTCCTCCAAAGTTCCTCCAGCCCGCTCACACACACCACCTTTTGCTTCATCTTGTACCAAATTACATCTGTGTTGTCACTGCAGCTGAGACCTGGACAGGAAATATTCCCTCCTTGATTCACAAGCAGATATTGTGCACCGTCTTCAGGTTGGTAGCATCCCAGACTTTTTCTCTCCAGCACCTGCAGGTGGAAGGACCAGTTCCTGTCACTGGACAGCAAAAAAAGATGATGCTCAGTCCACGTAAAATTTAACTGATCGTTTGTTAAAGATCTTATAAATGAGAGATGCTTAGTATCAATTATATTGAATTAAAATCTCAGTTAAAACAAATGATAATTTACCATGTGAGACATGTGTACTGTCCAGAATGTTGTGTCTCAGCAACAAAGTTCATTCCACACTCAAAGCTTAAATGTTTCCCATCTTTGCTTGTCCTGGACCAGGTGACCCCCTCGTCTGTCTTTTCCGGTCCAAGGCAGGGCATCATAAATATTTCTGCCTCCACAGCTCTGTAGCGCTCATGTGTAATATCCTTTCGAAGGTCTAAGACAGTTAATAAGCTGTTTGTTTTTTAAACCACAGACACAGGGTTGAATATCTGTTCTAGTTTAAAATATAAATTGAAAAAGACATTGAATCCTTCAACATGACAACTTTACTCTTAAAAACATCTCAACTCCTACAATAAAATAAGATTTTGAAGCGGATTACCCGGGGTTATCCTTCTCTGGTTTCTGACGCAGCATGCTCGCAGCAAAATGGGCAAGATAAAGTAAAAGATAACAGATCCCATGTCTGTCTTGCTTCTCTCCATCTGTATATACTGCTTGCTGATCAGTCATGATGCCCCCCCCCCACACACACACACACACCCACACACCCCATGTTGATAACCACATGTGTTGTTTCTTGGTATTTTTCCGTCACTTCTCGCTCTTAGACTCTGACACGAGATGCAAGGTTTTCACAGGACACGTAGCTGAAGTAGTAGGTATTTGGTTTCCTGTGTCGGTTGTGTTTGAACAAGCAGCAGTTTATTCCTTCATATACTGACTCCAGTCTGTTTGATTGTTTTGTGAATGGAAGCACCATTTCTGCACAAACAAAACTGCAGACAAAAATGCAGCGTGGACTGTAGATAATGCATGATTTTAATAAAGTTTGACTTTGTGGATAGTGGCTGCTGTTACAGCCTATATGATTGGATTTGATTTTAAATGTTTCTTGCACTGATGGTACGTCAACCTGAAACACAGTGACTGTCATTAATGACTCCAGACAGGGATGGTGGTTGAACTTAGCAGCCATACAAAGGGAGCAGGGTCATATGTGAGCCTTTTATGGTTCGGTGCCTTGTTCAAGAGTACCTCGGTAGTGCTCAGAACGTGTCCTGGAACCTCCCCCTGCTATCACAATGCCAAATTATGCCATGGCATGATCCCACCCGCACAGACTGAGCTCCCACAGAGCTGTTCCAGATATATTGTATATATTGTGTGAAAGCCAATTTACCGGATTCAGAGTTCTCACATCTGCGGTCAGGTCACAGCAGAATGGCTGCTTTCTCTACACCTCATCGATATATTTATCTATTCCTCGTGTTGACAGGAATTTTTTTCAGCCTTTTCTTCAGTGCCTCGATGTTGGGAGGACGAGGAGAAGAAGGTGGAAAGGCCTTTCCACTTAGAAGGCACTTGTCTGTTTGTTCATGTCCAAAAAAATGCAAGATAGAGTACCAGGAGATTGTTCTTTTCAAAAGGTTGCCCTGCAGCCAATGAGTCAAAAAATAAACAAAGATGCACTGAGCAAAAACCTAGTGGTAAATAAAAAACCAAAAGGTCATTTGACTGAAACATTAGTCACCACTGCACTGCCCCCGGTCTCCGTGGTACCTGAACGCTCACCAGGCCAACTGTACCTCTCTGAGTTGGGATGACACCTCATGCTGTCTGCTGGATGCTAACAGCCAGTCTCCATCCTATACATAGCTTGTGTTTCTAGAACAAGTCTGTTGCTGCCTGTTCCAGCATCTTTCAAGGACATGAGGCATCAGAGGCATAGCAGACAACTTATCTTTGTAAAATGCACATATGTCGTTCAAAACTCAGCATGAGCTTTCGGATGATGACTGAATAAGGAGAACATTTAATGTTTATACAAAGCAAAACCACAACAGTACCTGCTTACATAGACGGATCATAGCTGTGATGATTAAAGTTGACTATTTTGGATGAATGTATGAGGAGTCATAACTAACACATTATTAAATCACACACAGAGTCTTAACTGTTAGCAATCTCAGATTTTTAACTTTAGCATTTTTAACCCTTCACTCATGTAACATCCTGATTTGTCTAGGGTAAAAGTCTTATTTTTTTCACATTCTGCAAGGCCGGTAGGTAGTATCGTAACCTCTTCCAGAAGGAAGAGGAGAGTGGCACGGAGCTTGAGCCCTTCCACGTCACTCGATCTCCAGCCTCAGCGAGGAGTTGCAAGGCCTCCGACACAGACCCCGAACACGTGCCCTGTTCTACATTAGTTTGGATGAACACTAGACGAGTCCGATGCTCCACAAGGGCTGAGTGAACAGCGATCAGGAGGCCAGACTCCAGACAGGAATCTGATGAAGTGGGAATCAAAACCACGGTCCGGCTCTGCTCGATGCTGTCCAACACTGCATCTGGTGCAGCTGCAAACAGAAAACAGACCATCATTTCATGGGGCTCCCTCTGTGGGTTCTTTAACATGCATCTATATATTGCACATACCGTTCCCTGGCAAGACATCTCGATCGTAAAGGCAGAGGCTGTAGCCAAATCTTTCTTCTAAAACACTCTCTAGAAAACATTTGTCTTGTTCATTGAGTCCTCCGTCTGTGTCGCTCTTGTAGCACATCAAAAATGCATCGTAGCTCTTTCCATCTAAGCAAACAGCAGCAGCTTTCAGTGCAAACAGGTAGAAATCAAGTACAGGTACAACATGGACTGTCCGACAAGTACCTGAGGAGCTGCGGTGACAGCCGAGGGTGTCCCGCAGGAACAAAACCATGTAAATTTTGAACTTCGCGTAGACAATTACGACAGAAATCATGAAGAACACAACGCAGCCGACGCTGACAGCCAGGGAAAGATAAGAAGGAGGAGAAGACCCTGCGGGGAAATTTGAGAGCAAGATGATTTTGAGACCCGTCGGTAGCCTGCGTGACTAAACACTGGATGACAAACGTACCATTTTTCTCCAAGCGGATGGTGACGAATGTTCCCGGCGGGCTGGCGGTGTCCAGTTTACATGTATAATTCCTCAACAAATCAGCCTCGGATACATTGCTGAACACCAGCGATGCCGTCATATTAATCTCTCCAGATTTAGATTCACTGCTAAGTCAAAGGATGCGGCTGAATTAAAACCAGTTATTAAAATTGCTGTTGCAAAGGGTCTGGAAAATCCATTAGTACACCTTGTAGGATTGTAGAAAACTGGCAGACTCTGGTTAGTGGTAACAAAGTCCTCCCCGATCAACCAGAACAGATCATCGAATTCTGAGTACATGACAGCCTTGCAGTTGATCACCACCCTCGAGCCTGGTCAAAAGCAGAGTTAGCGTAGGTTTGAATTGCAGAGAATTCAACTTAGAAACTCACAATAGAAACAATAGAAACTCACCTAAATCTACATAGAACGTCTCGCCCATTCCCGGTGAAATGATATCTGATTTCTGATATTCTCTGTATTTTTCTGAGTATATAAAAAGCCGACAGGGTACTTTCATGACATTACCATGAGAGAATATGGACTTCTGCAGAGGTGTGCAGGCATACTGTTTGGTTTGACGTCAAGCAACATGGTGAAGGTCATGTTATATAACTGATCGTGACACTGATAATGTCTGGTGCAGGTGTAGACACCGTGGTCCTTCTCCTCCACGCGCCTGAAGTAACCCGCCTAAAAGGAGAAACAAGGACTTAACCAAATGACTCAAAAACAGTGGATAGCTCGCTCTGTTCTCTGCTCCAGCTACATACCTTGTGCCATGTGATGCCGCTGGGTTTTATACCTGGGATGTTTTCAGCAGGAGCATTCTTTTCGGGGCACTTCAAGGTGCAGGACTCTTTCGCATTACAGGTCTGATCAAACGTACTGCTCCGCGTCGCCTCAATCGTCAGTCTGAACCACGACTGTCCACTTTTATTCCTGTCACATCATTTGTGGAAAAGCCTCAAGAAACCAGTCCAGATTCTAATTTTAGAAGTCTTTAAAGATTGTCATTAGGACCGACTGGACTTTACCCTGCAGAACACGAGTAATTCCCCTGATGCCCCACAGAGGCGCTGAGGATCACCAAATTTCTTCCGTGCACCACCACACCCATCTGCCTCTGCTCTGCCATGGACATCGCAGACAGGTCCTTCGCCTGGGCGGCGTAATAGATCCAGATTGTTGTAGTGTTCAAAGGACAGTGCAGCGCCACCATCTCACTTGCCATAACCTGTACATTTTTGGGTGTCTGAGAACACACACCTGCAAATGAAAAGTTATTTGGTTTTACAGTCATGTGTGACTTACAAACTCTCCACAAATAAATATTTTAGACCTATATTGCTGGATTAAAGCTGTGTAATCTCTTATAACACCTTTAAACTTGCTGGGATGTTTGCTTTTTCCTGGTTTTCATGTGGAAAAATTGACATTGTCTAATAGTCTTGGTTTATAAGGAACCATTTGAACCAAAAGAGGAACCAAAAGAGGAACCAAAAGGGGGGGGGGGGGGGGGGGGGGGGATCTTTGATGCTTACATCAATAAAAATTCTATTTGTATTGACCATATTGCTTTCCATTGTGTGAAAAATAAGGGAGCTTCCAGTCTAAACTTAAATTGCTAGAAATACATACATTGATATGCGTCTCATATACCAAGTCAGGTTTTAATACAGCTGTCAAGTTTTGTCAGAGAAAAGCCACGCTCTGAAGAGAAGTCCGTGTCTTATTTCCCGTTCTTTTACAAAACCACACATTTTTTTTACTAACAGATTTCTTTAAAAGGCGACACGTTTTTACATTGTAGCTATGTCTGAGTTTGACAGACGTGATCATAGCGTGTTTCTATTATTTTCGCATCCTGTTGCGTGAAATTCCATCTTAACGTTATCCAGGTATCCTCTTTTCTTCTTCGCGTTGGTCTCCTAATCTGCGTTTACATGGCAACGGCCCTTACCTGTTAATGATGTGAAGAGTGCAGTCAGATAGAGGAGACATTTCATCATCATCATGCCAACTTTAATGCGCACAAAACGATCGGAAACGTCGCAAAAAGCGCGTAAAATCAATCAGCTCAACTGCGCAGCGAAACCGACCGTAATTTCCCCAAACCCGTGAAACCACAATGCTGGTGAAAAATGAAACTTACGGAAGAGAGATAATGCTCCCATTGTAAACAACCCTTTAATTAGTAAAGAGAACAATATGATTAATAATCATTATTAAATAATCATTATTGGCGGTGTGAAGAGTGCATAATGATTATTAACAAATAATCATTATCATTAATAATATTGTTCTCTTTACTAATTAAAGGGTTGTTTACAATGGGAGCATTATCTCTCTTCCGTAAGTTTCATTTTCACCAGCATATGTGGTTTCACACTAAATATTTACCAGATTCAGAATAATGCATAAACATGCATTCCTTTTTTAGAATAACTAAATGAATGGATTTTTTTAAATGACACTTTTGTTGTCTGAAAAATAAGATGCGCACATTGAAATGAGCCGTTCGTAGACAAATATGACAAACGTCTGTTGTCCGACAATTTTAGCAATTTAATCAGCAGAAAGATTAAAGCGTTTTGTTTTGTGTATGCTGCCACCATGTGGTTAAATATTAAGTGTTATCCTACGTAGTTTTCTGTGTCACCTGGATTGTTTCACTTCTCTTTTGAAGAGGTTTCGCCTTCTATCCAGAAGGCTTCTTCAGATCTGAACTCGCTGGGGACAGAGCTTGAAAATAGAGCCCTTGTGAACCATTAGAATGTTCTGGGTGGTCCCCTGAGAGTTGTTGGCAGGGTCCTTCACCTAGTTTCAGTTGGTGTGTCTCCACTTTGTCTGCTTGGTGACTCACATGGATCACCCCTCACATGGTGGTGAGTCACCAAGAAAAACAATCCAGTTGACATAGAAAACTATCTTGGATAATAATAAGATTAATATCTATGCAGAGATATTACGTGTTATAATAGCGGCACATTAACAGGACATGTCTGGACAAGACTATGACGAATCATTAACAGACAAATAGCAACGTGAGTCAGCCTAATTTTCTGGAACAGGGAGTAAATCTTCCCTTGTCTGTATATAGAGATAAGTAATCTAGAAACAAACCAAAGGTCAAATGTGAGCTGTAGGTTTTCAGTTTCATATCGTTTTTCCCTGTCTTTCTCTTCTCTTCATTGACTAGACTACGATGCATAAATGGAGAAATTTGTTGAATAAATAGTCAATTATTGTTTATGTATCGATGTAAAAACAACACATTTGTAAAGCTTGAACTAAAATAACTTGAAATACAAAGACAATAAGCCGGGCCACAGTTATCTGTAGTATTCAACTGAAAGCAGTTACTAACAGTAATGCGTGTCCATTGTTTCACAGTTATCGTGCTTAGTAAATGTGCTCAGCAAAGGTCTCCTTTTGGTTTGCTGTGGGACAGGTAGGTAACATTGCAGCTCCTTCCAGAAGGAGGAGGATGATAACCTGGAGCTCGTCCCTTTCCACGTCACGCAGTGTCCATCTTTGGCAAGATGCTGCAGTTCCTCTGACCTTGGTGATGCTGAGGATTCAGATCTGATGAGAACCACACGACTGCTCTGCTTCATGAGGGCTATGTGGTTGTGGCTCAGCAGGCCAGATTCCAGACAACCATCGGAGGAGGTGGGAACCAGGATCACAGTCCGGCTCTGCTGAATGCGATCTGACAGAGCGTCCCCTGCACACAAGAGTCCGGGTTATTGATTCCGTTGCTTTAGTTCAGTCTCTATCAGACTACACCTGACATGCCTACCTTTCCCCCTCATGATGCCGCAGTCATAAACAGCATAGCCAAATCTTTCCTCCAAAATACTCTTCATCCATTTCCTGTCAAGTTCCATCATTCCTGTGTCTTCTTCATTCTTGTAAGACACCAACAAGGCATCGTAGCTCTTTCCACCTGTGCAAAAACAAAAAGCAGCGGCGGAAATTGTGACCATCGCGGCAACGCACAGGTGTTTCACAGAAGCTATGAGGAGCAGATGATTATAGTCCTAAATGACTGGTCTTACCTGAAGTGCTGCCATGGCAAGTCTGAGCATCTTGCAGAGAGAAAACTATGCTCTTTTTCAGCTTTATATAAAGAACTGCTGCCATCACAGTGAGAACAATGACTATCCCAATCCCAATCCAAAGAGCTTCCACCAAGAAGTTCAAAGAGGCTACAGGGGATCAATTATAAGCAATTAAAAAACCTGTGTCAGAGATGTTGAACACAGCAGAACTGGTCACAGGATCACCCACTTCATTTCATGCAACCCTCACGCGGATAAATCAAAGTCAGCACCAGCAGTAAAAGGGGCACCTTTTTGTTCCAAAGTGACGGTGACGAAGGTGGAGGGCACGCTCTCAGATTCCAGTTTACAGGTGTAGCGCTTGGACAGATCCTCCGCCGACACTTCTCTGAAGACCAGCGATGCTGTCATTTTTATCTCTGTACCGGTCGATTCACTGGAAAAAAAATGACCAGGAAGGAGGTGTGAAAGTATGCACGGTGGGATTGTAGCCACAAGAACTGGCGCGCCTGTGTGAGGCGTTTACCTGGTGTAGTTGTAGTAAACTGGTAAGCTCTCGTTGGTGTCCAGGAACGAGTCCCCGCTTAACCAGAACACCTCTTCAAACTCCGAGTACATAACAGCCCGACAGTCGATCACCAAGGCTGAGCCTAGGAAAAGGAATTTTGGAGTCTTAAGATCGAGTTTGCAGCGATCTACTGCGAGGGAATCACACAGAACTGACCTAAATCCACATGAAATACATCATTTGCGTGCGGCGAAAGTATCCTCGGCTGCTCTGATTGTCCTGCACAGCAGCAGAACAGCAACATCAGACTCACAGTGGCTTCAGCAAACATGGTCGCCAATCAAACAAGTGTGTCTTACTGCCTGGCTGAACATCCAGCGCCACTGCGAAGGTCTTGTTATACATTTGGCCTCCGTAGAGGTAGGATCTGACACATGTGTAGATGCCCCCGTCTTTCTCCTCCACACTGGAGATATAATATGGTGTTGACGATTCACCCTCCTGCATGACAGGAGATTGATTCTTCAGCTCCAGATGATTGACAGGCACATGGAAACGTGTGCGTTCGTGCGCGTGTGGGTTATTCAGCACCTTGTGCCACACGATTTCATTTATGGTCATGTTTGGTATGTCTTGAGCCGGTGTGTTCGCGGTAGGACACCTCAGCGTGCAGGCCTCTGGAGTGAAGCATGTCTGAGAGTACGTCGTCCTCGGTTCCAACTCTGGGCTCTGTGCTGGTAACACGGTCAGCCTGAACCAGAACCGTCTGCTCCTGTTCCTGTTAACGTAGTCAGTCGTGTCATTCATGAAGCTTCTAATTGCTGCGTTTACAGCTGTCAGCCCAAACAACCAAAATGTGTGAAAGCAAGAAGGAAAGCCGCGTGTATCCGCCACACTATGTAGATCATTAAAATGGATTGTGTCTCCATAGCGACCAACACGTTTTAGTTGTAAATGCTTTATCTTCTTTTGAGTAATGTTGTTTGGGTACATTTATATTTTACCCCAAAGAGCAGGAATAATTCCCCTGATGGTTGATAGAAGCCTCAAGAACCACGAGGTTCCTCCCATGAACCAGGAGGCCCGTCCGTCTGCGCTCTGACGAGGACATGTCCTCCGTCAAATCCAGGTCCCTCTCTGGGAGGATGTGACTGGTCCAGGTCAGCCTCTGCTGGTGCCCTGTGTGAGGACAGAACAGCGACGCCATCTCCCCTGCCTTCACATACACCTCTCTGGGTCTCTGGGGACACACGCCTGTCAAAAATGCCACATGACATGTATAAAATACATTTTAAATAAGTAATTCTGCTTAAATTTAATGACAAAGGCATTCAATTTCCTTATTTCCCGTTTCACTATATATTCCCATGCGCCAATGAAAGTTAACCTTTGGTAATTAATGCTGTGGCTGGATATGAAAACAGGAAACTGCATGTAGGGAAAATTTCACCGTCAGTTTCGGGATGGATAGGGTTTGTGCAAAGTTCATACCAATTAATCCTTAGTGACATTATGAGGGTGACTCATAAGGTCATATAACTACAGGTATTTCCCATCTCCTGAAGGAGATGACAACACACATGTATGAATTGGTGTCTTTAAATATATAACATTTTTCAAATTGATCCCAACAGTTTGAATAGTATTGACCCCTGGTAAAGGGGTATAAATTTGACTAATTTCAGACTACAACAAGTACCGTGTATATATATATGCCATCTTCCCTGCCACACACACACACACACACACACACACACACACACACATAATATACAGTATATAACAATGAAGTTTAAAAGTAAAGGTGTACATATTAGAAATAGTTCATGAAAATAGTTATGTGTTACATCAGACTTTAAATATTACATCAAATATATCAGCTAATTTACCGGGCTGTCTACCATGTTATGTGATTTTCATTAACAACGATAATAAATGCAAAATAAATCAACCAAATGATAAAATAAAAGAAATAAATGATTTTCTTTCTTACCTGTCAATAATATAGGCAGCAGGAGCAGAAGAGCCACAGATGTGTTGAGCGCTGTCATAGTGCTCCCTCACATCAAGCATCCACAGGAATCCTGACAGCTTCCTTAAAAACCCGTCTTGTATGTCTCAGGTGCCACGGACCCGCAAAGGTTTCATTGCTCTAGCCGTTAAAAACTGGAAGTGAAAGCAGCTGTTCCTGACTCGCAGCATAGAGCTCTCTTGATTCAAAACAAGGTTCAGCCGAGCTTGAGTCAAGTGTTCCGTGACTACCAGTAATCAGGAGGAGGATACCAATTAATCTCTCTGGGATTTGGCAATTTCGGGAAATTTCCTATGGCCATTTGACACACATTTGTGTTTACACAACATTTCATGTGAAAAGAAATTCAGTTTCATCAACATAGAAAAAAAACTATCCTCTCAGTTTAAGGTATGATTCAGTGAGGTTTTTTGCCAGTTTTGGGGGATTCAAAAAGTGTCTCCAATATTTCATCATGAACAGTGTCTGTGTTTTGACTCTAGAATGGCTGTTTGCTCTTCTGTTACAGCTCCGGCACCTTTTTATTCTTACTGAAAAACAACACTGCGTGACCCTGATCTGGTCAAATAGAGTTTAAACAAACAAACAAACAAATAAATAGTATAAAGATCTTTATGATCCGGAGGGCAGAAGTGAGGTAAAAAATCCTTCCACCTTAAGCGAAATTTGTGGTGGCTGATTTTCTGTATAAAAGTGCTGCGAGTGATTCCTCGCAGCGCTCAGAACTTACTGTGAAATCAACACAGTCCTACTAGTGTTGACCTTTGCACCCGATTGATGACAGAGTTGTAAACACTTCTTCTCGTGTCCAGAGCATTTTTGTCTAAAGAGCATGGCTAACCTGTGAGGATGGAAGATGGTAGATGTTAGCTTTTAGCCATATAAGGATCAATATAAGCCATATAAGCCATATAAGTCTCTGCTAAACTGTCCAGGTGACGGCTGCAACGAGAACATGCTGTGAGCAAAGGTCCCCTGGCACCCCAGACACCAGCTCCAGACCGGTGGAACATAGGAGCAGAGGGCAGTTAGCAGTAACACACACACACCACACACACACACACACACACAACCTTTATCTCTTCAATAATAATAATAATATGTGGGGTCAAAATAGGGAAAAATGAAACTTGAAAATTTTATTTTTGTGGATTTGTGCTGTTAAATTAAGAAATTGATGGAAAAAAGAGGAAACACATTGTACATCTTGTGAGGGAGGATACTGCAAAAATTGGAAAGACAGTATAAATTAGGTGATGCAGAAACTGTGATAAACTGTGAACTGACAAGAAGCACAAACTAGAGGAGAAAATCTGTTTGTTGAGGAGACGTATTGCTCAATATCTCAAGCTTGGAACAACAGAAACCAACCAAGCGTTTCAAAGCTAGTAGGATATGTAAACTTAGGTAGTTATAGTAAAAGATTAATGTTTTGATTCATTTTTCAGTCCTAGTTCCGACTGTAATGAGGTGCCAATGATGCAGTTTTGTTCATGAGATGCCATAAATCACCGACCTGATATGGATATGGTTGATTTTTGAAATGGTTGAAATCTACAGCTCTGAAATGAGCTTCAAGGGAAGATATGTTTTTTTTCAGTGAACATTCAACTTCAACAGAATAAATTCAAAACTGTGTCAACATTTATTTACTCACTCACTCACTCACTCACTCACTCACTCACTCACTCACTCACTCACTCACTCACTCACTCACGCACTCACGCACTCACTCACGCACTCACTCACTCACTCACTCACTCACTCACTCACTCACTCACTCACTCACTCTACACTGTATTCTTGTAAGTCAATGCCAATGCTGCCATCTAGAGGAAATAAATATATTGCACAGTTGCCAATTATACAGTAGTTCAAGTATAGGTGGTGCACTTATTTAAGGCTACCCTGAGTGTGGTAAAAATAATTACAATTCTGTTTCTGGGCATACTGTGTACCCATCATACAGGATGACAAAATGACAGGCTGTCCAATTGATATTTAATGCTTTATTTTGCCTTACCATGGTCAAATCTGCTGCTCAGCTCCACACAGAGAGGTTTAAACAACGCTGCTGTCGGCAAAAACTGAGGAGTACCAGCTGTTTCCAACATCTGGTTCTGTTTGTGGAGTTTATGATGTACAACCAACAGCAGAACTAATGTACCTCAACAATTATAACTGCTGTCAAGTTCAAGTAGAGTGCTGTATGAAGCATATTTGGGGCGATTAAAACAGAGGGTCACCACCCTCTGTTCATTCATCATTATCTGGCACCAGTCCCAACAGCCACTGAGTGCAAGGCAGGAATACACCCTCAACAGGTCACCAGCCCGTTAAAGAGCAAACACGCCATTCACTCACACGACTATTTAGAGTCTCTAATCGAATCTCACAAAAATTCACCTTTTTGGACTGTAGGAGGAGACCAGATTAGCAAGAAACCCCAACACTTCTCTGCCCCCTTTCCCAGTTTAACATTTAAATAGATCCGGTATTCACAATCTGTTCAACAAAATTACAACACAGTGTAATGCATGGAGGATAATTCAACAGCACACAAGAGACACAGCCCACACGTACATTATATAATAAATGAAAAATTGGTGCTCCCCATAGTTCTATAGAACAGGGCTGACATATGGAAACACTTTATCTTGATCATTATAAATCTTCAGAGATTCCTTCATAAATTAAAAGATGTTGAAATACAGAGGAAACTGAAACATGATGGGGATGAGGTGAGTGTGTGGAGTTGATAGGGGAGGTTCTTGCTATAGAGAGTTTTTAAAGATGATAAATGGAACATCTGGCTTCCGTCCCAGTTCTGCTGTAAGACCAGAATTCCAGCGACATTATGGAAGCATTTTTAAGATTTTTCTTTACTGAAACGGATCCAGTTAACTGGTCAGCACACTCGAATTACTGGAGATCTTTCTTAAGATGGTGAAGCTGGTAAAAAAAATACCGTAAGTGATGGCAATATAATTATTACTCTAATAATACATAGCTGTAGTTCTGTATTTGTGAAAGCTCAGACTTAAACCAAATATGGTCTCAGCAGGGTTCTGTGCTTATTGCCCTGTTGTGCAATGAGCCAATACTCAGAAAACCCAGGTGGATTTAGCAGACCTCCACCCTTTCATAGAGAATGATGCAGACGCCCATTCTCCTAATAAAAGGTGAGTTTAGGCTCACAAAACATTATTGGAAATGTAATAAAATTCTTTATTTTAATAATACCATGCAGAGGACCTTTCCTCTGGGTGTTTCTTGGAGTTTGGATAAAGACAGAAGACTTTGGGACTTGGAATCAAATTTTTTTTAACATTATCTTTGTGTTTACGGGTCAGTGACCATGATGTTGGAGCCGCTGAAGTGCATTGTGAAGATAAAAGGGGTGGAGAGCACCACCTCGGAGGGCATGTACAGTATTCTCCCTCGTGAGAAGCACGCAGCACAGACAACATATAAGTGATCCGTCAAGCGCATGTTCTGGTTATGTCCCGGGCCTGTAATGCCCGATATAAAATTAGAAAGCCATCCATAAACTGGCTATCTGATCCACATCCAGTCCAACCAGCAAATCAAGAGGACAGAGAGTTGTTGTTAATGTAAAAGCTAAAGAATTACTGAAGAATTAAGGGACAGAAGACTTCCCACAATCTATAGAACTCAGATGGTTGGAGTTGAGGGTGAAAACAACATCTTGGCCTCTACAATAATTAAGATGGAAGTAATCACAAGCAACCTGGAGACATGTTTAATCTAATGGTAATTTGCATGTGAGTTTGAATTTCAGCCAGCAGAATCCACCAACTGAGTGACTGAATTACCTGAAATGCTGCACATCATCACTGAGAAATCCAAAACCTGCAGTAGAATGCAGGGAGGCATCGGTTGAACACTACTACACAGAAAACACTCAAAGAATTCGAGTGCTGACTAACAAAATAATTAGAAGGTATGTGATTGAACTGATGGTGACATAGGAGAAAAAGTGCAATTCCTCCCCAGTCTGTTATTGATTAGAGTCGTGTTCAGCACAGCCGAGGGAACAAAAACCGGTTTCCTGTGATGAAACCAGACCTGAGCCAGAAACCACCACACCCAGTCCCTCAGCCCCTTAACAGTCTGCCTTGCACATGAACGCATAAACGCACGCACAGATACAGTATAACAAACGTAAAGGCACACGCCAAAGGGCATCGCGTGTCAAATCCGCTACATGTCAAAATAATGTCATTTCCAAGCACTCTTGAAGGCCTCCTCCCTTCCTGTTCCTCTTCCAGGCTTCACACACATTTTTTTCACAGTTTTCCCTTTCCACACTTCACCAGACTTCCATTTCTTCCCCACCACCTTTGTTTTGAATTTTCCCAGTCCCTAGTGTAGTAGCTGACCCCAGATGACAGAAGTACCTGTCTTCAATCATAAAGGCAGCTGGTGCAGATGGAGGGATTTGACGATGTGATGTTATCAATATGGTTTGTGATAAAAAAATTCAAAACAGACAACTCAAAGTGTTTCATCTGCTCATTTTACTCTAATGACATGCATGTTCTTAGCCTGAGCATTTATTAAAAACAATTTTTTAAGTTTATTTTTCGATTAGCAAAGGATTTGGTGGTGCGTTTTTGAACGCATGTGCGTCGGCAGCACGTTTGTGTCTTGCTCACAAAGCTCTGTTGCCTGTTTATGGTCAAACTATGTCAGCAGCTCCTCTCAGAAAACAGAGGGTAGAGGAGGAAATATAGAAACTGCCTGTGCAGAGGGAGAAGTGCATTTTAGGCAAGGGTTTTTTTTTTTTTTTTTGTAGTGAATACTGTACACGATTATTTGCCAAAGGCACAAACGCATTGATGTTAAGAAGTGCTCGTAACATGCTTTAAAATCTCTCATGCTTTTCTAAATAAACCACAGCAGTGGTTCTAGTTAACGTGCAGGTTTCAGTGAATGTGAAATGGGAGGCTGGTCCTGTGCTACGTTGTTGGAAACATTTTGTTTTGCTCCTACATGTGCACACTTGCAAAAACAAAAGTATTTAAAGTGAGAGTACTTTCTTGATTCCTCAAAGGGCCTGGGTGCTAAATCAATAGCTGAGCGTCAGCAAAGTTCCTGGAAATACAGGAAACCCCAAAAGTGTTCAAGTGACAAGTTGCCCTTCCTGCTCCTCTCACAGTGAAGACAGTGCTGAACACACACTCTGCACAGTGTAGATGCCTTCAAATAGAGCTGGCTCAACTGCATCTACTAGGACAGAGATGTTTCTCTGAGTTGCAGCGAGGCCTGACACAGAGCAGAAATATAGAATATTACTTATGTAACTGTTTGGCAGATTAGTGTGTGTGTGTGTGTGTGTGTGTGTGTGTGTGCGTGCGTGCGTGCGTGTGTGTGTGTGTGGTGTGTGTGTGTGTGTGTAAAGGCTTTAATACAGCTGCTTAATTTCCCACAGCTCACATCTGGACAACTGGGGATGTGAGAAAACCAAGAGAGCAAAAGAGCTGCTAAAGATAAACTGATTGAACTGACATTTTTGATTCATTTTCTTCACCAGATAAATTCTGTGGCTTGGAAATGAAGCAACGATCTTTGGTTTATTTATTTTTTGCTTGAATTCAGATTTTCAGGATTTTTGAGTGATTAAAGTAGGTTTTATCTACTCTATTGAGTTGTTCCTCAGGTGTTCATTAGGTGTGAATGATCTATCAGAGCAGTGTGAATGCTTGATGTGTTATCTCAGATAAAGTAACATGTCTTCCTGCGTGTGTTTGTGGACTGTCGTTCAGGTCAAAGGACATCGCACCATGGAATTACAGTCTGACCTGACAGCAAGCCAGATTGGATGGCGGCCACTTCCTGCTGGCCGACCGTGACCGATCAAATCTGTCTGCTACATAACGACTAAGAGGTGCTGTGTTGCACTCTTCGTGTAATTGGGTTCACCCATTGTATGAATGCAAACACCCGAGCAACCAATCAGGCATCGGCACCTGAATACAATTAGATGGAATTCCCAGTAGTTTTATGGTAACATTGTTGACATTATCGCTTCAAGATGTTCTGTCTGAATGAGGCTTGATTGTTCCCGCCTCTGTTACTACAGTCATCATTGCGGATGTGTGGGTCTGAGATTGTTTTGGTCAGGGGGAGCATGCTGGCTGGCTGCAGGACCGGCAGACAGGCGCTCAGCACAGACTCCCAGGAGTGTCTCCAATCCAAATGCCTTCCATTTCCCACAGACGTCATAAATTAAAATCTGTCAAAAATTAAAATCTGTCAAATCTATCTATCTATCTATCTATCTATCTATCTATCTGTCTGTCTGTCTGTCTGTCTGTCTGTCTGTCTGTCTGTCTGTCTGTCTGTCTGTCTGTCTGTCTGTCTGTCTGTCTGTCTGTCTGTCTGTCTAGTTATTTATTCACTATGTGTTTTTAGTTTTTAATTTCATTTGGAATAATCCAAGACAGATGATCATTTTAGGGGATGAAGTATGGAAAAGATTGGATATTTTTTCATACTTGGCCTTTTCACGTAATGTTCATTTTTTGGGCAAAGGAGAGATAATGTCAGCTTCATCTCCACCTTGATCAAACGTCCTTCTTTTTGGGGCAAAGTCTTTTAGCAGTAGGGACATTTCTTGAGCTCACTAAACTTTAGTTAATACCTGCTGCCTGGCTTTGGGAATATTTCAACCATGATTTTCCATTTTATGGGAAACAAATAACCCAGCAGAGGAAAAGACTTGTCCTTATCAGGGCAACCCCTGGTATGTGGAAATATTTTAAAGATACCAAGGACAATACACAATGGAGAACTTTACATCGCCCACGCAGGAAAACATGAAAAGTCTGTTCATAAAAATGTCCCGGTGGAAAGACGCTATACTACCAGAATAACACTGAAACAATATTCCCAGTGTGATAAAAACATGGAAAACCCCCCCAGGATGACGCAGAGGTCTCCCTCCTGCGGTTAACACGCAACTTCCCACAAGGAAACACTCATTAACCTGAAATGCTCCGTGCATCCTGCTGATCAGCGATTGTGCTCTGGTTAAGGCATCACCATGGCAACGGCTGTTATATGGGAACAAGTGTGTCTGGGCAGAGAAGAGGCTTGAGAGAGAAAGTCATCTAGGTTAAATTTGAGTGGAAAAACTTGAGAGTAGTTTATATTACCTCATGCTGACATCAGACAGTATTAATAGACTTGACTGATCATAGGAATCCAGCTATGGATTCACACTAATGATACACATATCTTAGGTCTGCGAGTCAAGAAAATAAGGCAGGCAATTGATGAATCCCAAAATATAAAATATAATGACTAAACTCATGTGTTGGTAAGCCCTTCCTCTACCAAGTGTTTTTAGCATATATGTGTGTGTGTCAGCAGCAAATTTAAGACAGTATTATAAATATTGCAGCCCATAAGATTTACAATCATGGGACTCTTTGTCCCTTAGACTGTCACATTACAGCATTAAGACGGCTTCCCTCCTGGCAAACGGGAGCTCCTCTGACAGTGCACATCATCATGATCTGCTCCCTGAGGAAAACATCTTCTCTTTTAGGGAAACATATGTTTAGTAATAATGAAGACTAACTATAAACATGCAATCAACACAGCCAAACCAAGTCATTCCAAATGCCTTAATCCTGATTCACATCTATCGAACACACGTGCACACAACATCCAACAACAACCCATTAAGTAATATGGATAACCATCAATAGTTCTATTTTAGATGATTATGAGTAATTTTGTGCATGTGATGGCAAATGCAGGCCTGCGCCTTGTGATCAGACCACTTCTGCCTGACTGGAAAAATGTAACCTCTGAGCTGTGGTATCATCCGGAATACACAAGGCAGGGAGGGGGGGTATCTCTATATCACCATAGTCACTACAGTGAATAGGGTTCATTGTGCTTGCTGACGTTTTGGTTGGTGTGAGTCAGGGTGACATGAGAGGAACGTGAGAAGGCATGTGCAGCCTCTTGCACGGCCCATCTCTCTCCTGGCTTTTAACACTTAGTAAATCACTTGGGTCTCCCAAAAACGTGCAAACACTCATTAAACCACGAATGTTAAATTTCTTGGGGGCGAGATATTATCTCAACATGTGGTCTCAGTCTCATTAATGCGTTGCAGACCAACAGCTGTGCAGAAGAATTGTGATGGCTTCCAGACATTAAAGTGGGATCATATTCATATAAATCTCTGATGGGATCTCTCAGGATGTCTGTCACTGTCCCTGCTGCCGTTCCTGGCCCCTCATGCATGGGTTAGGAAAATCACAAACCTGTCAATCATTATCTCTTACTTATAATCATGGGGAGAAAACACAGAAAAATCATGTCCAAGAGAAAAACAACTGCATGAAAAAGGACAGCTCCTTCCCTTTGTAGATGTTCAAAGTGCCTTGTGGGGGACACCATCACAAGGCCAATAATTACAGACAATTAACAATACCCATCTATGCAATAAATCCTACCCTGGACTGCAGAAGGAAGATGAATCACTAGGATGGAATCCATGCAGGCACGAAAATAGAAAGGCACCAATCTGTTTGAGAAGCCATGAGCTCCACATGTGGAGGTGAGTGTGATACATGCTGCATCACTGCTGTTCAACAAAAAAAACCACAGCAGCCCATTGAAGTGGTGCTATCAGAGTGCTTTTGAGTTGTTTCAGACTCAGCGTTTTGAGTGAATATGCCATTCGTCTGATCGTTCTGAACCTTTGTCATGTACAATGACCTCAGAGCTAAAAACTGGAGGTCATCTTTTCATCCTACATAAAACCAAATGAAATCCATAAGAACAGCACAAGGCAAAACTTAAGTCTGGAACTCACTCATATCTTCCAGAGGGACGCGACTCATTTGAACTTAGCTCATCAAGTTCGGGGATTTACCCATGATCACGGTGGAAGTACTCCTTTCCTACATGGAAAAACTGTTGAGAATACTGTATCTTAGTCATGAAAACCACTTGTATTTGGGTGGATGCTGAGGAAGGAAAGGAAATGCTTTGGCCCGGGAAGACATTTGCGTTCTGATGATCGGACAGATCTGACCTCTGTTGAACATTATAACTTTGTTTGCTGGTTTGGTGCCTCTTTGAGATGCCAGCTCTAAATCACCTAACAATGTGTGCATGACTAAAAGATGCAAACAATAAATAAAGCCCTGCCCCGAGCATCACTGGCCACAAGTCACGCTGGCCACGGCCGTGGCCACATGTTGACATCGCTGCAAGTATGTTTGCATGTTGTTGTTGTGGGTTTATTGTGCCACAATGGTCAAAAAAAAAATGTGCACACTCCAAAACACGGAGCAGCGGAAGAGCTGGCAAAAAGGTATGTTCGGTTTATACGGGTTCATTTTGGGAGGTTTGTTCTGTGCTGCTCAGTAACAGAGACATAAACCCAACGCAGCTGAGGTTATGACGGCTGTCGCAACTGTGCTTGTATTATTTTATTATATTAGTGAGAGCTTCACCTAACATAATCCATTCAGCTTGGCAAATTATTAATTAGTCACTGAAGCTAAGTCAATTAAATTCAGAAGTTACATCCTCACAAAGCATTTATTGTATAATGTACTCTGGTTAATGTTCCATCTAAAAATATCTCAGTTCATCTGATGACACGAGGAGCAGTCCTCTCACATGCCAGACAATCTTCCTTGTTTATGTCCCTCTTATTGAGGGTTGTTTTTGGTGTTTTAGAGGTGTTTTGTATTGTGGGAGAGAGAGAATTCTGTAAAAAGCTTTGGTTCAAATAGAATTTAATGCTTATTACATGAGCTGCAGTGTTTGATCAAGACTTTGAAAAAAGCAGCTCTTGGTACAAAGGTGCTTGGATTGTTTATGTTCTCTGCCAACAAAGCAGAACACGGAAGGGGATCTACGTCTGTGAGTGTGCGCGCATGTGCACGCGTTTGTGGGAGAGAGGGAGATGGTTTATCAGTGTTCTAAGGGTGCTTGTTACCGCAGATGTGAATGATTAGCTGTTCCTGGCCTTTGTTGTGGATAAAGCCTTCAGACCTGCACACATACAGAACTACACGGTCTTGTTGGCCATCTTCTCTAGAAAGAAAATGATACCCCCATTTCCAAGACTGTTTCCAACCCATTGTGTGCTGTATCTTGTGCATTAGACCAGAATCCAAAATAATGAGTACATTTCAATTACTGCATGATGATGGACTTTACATTATTTAATTTCAAATATTATTATTTCACTACTTATTACTGTAAAGTACAATAAGATAAATCACATATTTCCTATCAGCGCATGGCTGAAACAATGACTGTGTGAAAGTAGGTTACTGTAAACAAATGTTGACTGAACAATAAAATTCATTATTGTCACAACAGAAGTTACAGCAATATAATGTGTAATTTAGGGGGCTGGGGTGACAAAAGGGCCATTATTAAGCACTGAACGACACAAGGATGGTGCCCAGTAACTCTCTAAAGCGTTACTAGGTGACCACCCATGTTGTTGCTACTGGTCGACATTTCCACAGTGAATATCTGTGGAGACAGCAAGCCAGCATAAATTAAACGTTTAACCCTAAACCGCAGACCAATAATAATTAATCAAAGTCAGCTCAATTGAAACCGATGTATTGTCTGACACTGTTTCAGTTCAGTATTTGGAACTTTGTGTTCTGGCCTCTCATGCGCTGACTCCTGTGATTCGCAGCCACTACAACCTGTGTGGAATGCAGCCAGGGAAGTGAATCAGTGGGAAACCAGAAGACCAGGAAGAGACTGGCGGGACGACTGGAGATGTTGCCAGGAAGTGGCAGAGCAATTGTTATCTGGAGACAGGAAAAATGAGGAGTTGGACCTGGAAGCATCAATTGTAGGAACAGTCATGTGCACATAAGGCAGATCGGCCATGACAAACAGCTTTAAATAAAATCCATAATAGCAGGACTTCCAAATACCGTTCTTGACAATAAAGCGAACACCAAAAAAAAGCAAAGACCCAAAAATCCCCCAATCGACGAGTGTAAAAGTCACCGTAAATTAAAGTGTTACCGTATTTTACATGATTCGAATGTGGTTTCAAAATAAAGGTGGAGGCCAGCAGTTTTATCATGTCCACGCCCCGAACACTGAGGCTTGGCTGAGGTTCTTCCCAAGATTTCACACTAAATAGCTTTTCCAAAGAGCTCTGTGTTTATTTCGCCAAACAGCTGTTTCACAGCCTCTCGGGACAGATGAGAGGAGAGGGCCAGGATGGGAGAGAGGATTCCAATACTGAGAGGCACCGTCCCAGGAAAACAGGAAATAGATGGAGAGACAGAGTGAGACGGACATCAATAGCAAAAATTCCGCCATATGAGACTGTCCCCACTTATGACAGTGTCCAGAAGTGAGAGGAGGAAGAGAGTGGGAGGAATAAAACAATTAACATGAACAGCACTCTGGGGAATGTGAGTTTCCCTGACAACAGCAAGCTTGCCAAACAAACAGGCCCTTTCATGACAATGCAAAACAAATCGAAGCAACTCCCTTATTAGTGGACTCCATTCTGCTGGTTAAAAAGGTGTAAAAAACCCAACAGATTTTCCTTGAGAAGAATTAAATGCAAAAATGGCATGAACACCCTCCTGCCCCAGATTGCAGCGAGACAGGGGGATGTGTGCAGGTCCTAATTGTGTGTGTGTTCAGGCAGGGGTGGGTTATTTAGAACAGAGTTGGGTGAGCCAGCAGGTCCACCCTTTGTTCTGGCCGAGTCACTCAATTATAATCAGTTGCAGGAGCATGATTTGGATGGTTGTGAGGCAATACTCGAATACTTTTGTTGGTTAACACTTCAATAAGAATGCCGCATATTGACAAAAAGTGGTGTGTTTAGCATTTTATAATACAAGTCTCTTATTTTAGTAGTGCGTTCATATATGTTGAAGAAGAAATATCACAGGCACACTCCTTATAAATAACATACATAGTTAAAAAATACCCAAAAATGCTGCAGTACAGGAAATAAGCTGAGTTTGGTTGACCTGCAGGTGTAACCAGCAGGAGGCCCATGAACCCCCATTTTTTGTCTTACTCCTTCTACTGAGGGCAGCTGTCAGTAATAAAATGATGAGATGGTTGAACATCTACCAGACGCTTGCATCTACTCAGCACGGTTAGTGGAAATGATATTTGCAAGATCCTTTTGTACCCTGAGCAAATCCCTCGCAGTGAGGTCACCATTTTTAATCAAATGATCTCAAGATATCTGGGAACCATTTCTATTGTGAAATAAACAGAAGAATCGGGAGGATGGTCTCACTTGAGGCAATCATTTTGTTTGGACACTGATGCCATGTATTTATTGAGGAAGGACAGTGATGGCATTTGTGGATCACCCGCTGGCACAGAGAGCGTGTGATGAGAGAAGGGAGTGTCTGTTTTCTCTTTCCTGACCAAAAGTGAATCAGGGTCAATCTCTAAGGGACAATTAACACATGCAATATATCAGTGATTCTCTAAACAACTTTTCAGCTCCTCTTTTCATCATCCTCTACATTTAGACACATCCAGTCGCCCCAATTTTAGTATGAAACAGGTCACAGCTGCTCCATCCTGTTCTGGTCATAAGAAGCAATGTCTTCTTAGACCACTTTGTGATACAGTGAAGGACTAGATAACTGGTAGTAATGAATAAAATTAAATTATAGTGAGGGCTTTGAATGCTTCAGTGGGAAACCTCAGCATGGATTAGTTTATTTTGAAGAACCAGTCCTTCCATCCAAAACCCCACCAAATAAAGGGATGCTTCACGGAAATAATAGAATATTGCCTCATCAATATAGTCTGCTGGGAAAGACTTAAAGGTTAGGTGTATATGAAATGTACTTGATGTGCCCTGATAAAAATACAGCAAAAGAGAAGAAGTGCTGGAAACACCTAAAACTGAGGGATTAAAAAAAACATTTAAAATCAAATCACATTAAGTAACGTTTAAGTACATTTTATTTATTAACTAATAGCCAAAAGCTCTGGGCATGGTTGCACAACAAGACATCTTCTATATCGCTTTCCCTTTATTAATTGTCCATTTATCCCTTTTTATTCCTAATATGGGACATTTAAAGACAATGGTAACACGCCCTCTCGCGTGTAGGAGTTAAAGCATGGACAGGATAAAGTTAGTTAATGCCATCAGCAGGGATGGGTCACATGACCTGCAGTGGTCTGATATACGCGCTCCCGACAGCAGACGCGGCACCGTGCGCCCAGACAGACTAAAGAGGCGAGCAGCGCACCATGGTCCAGCTCCTGCGCGCTTTTCGGCTGAGTCCAAACCGCTGTGCGCTACATAAAATCAGCAGATCCTGAGTGGAAAGACGAGAAAAGTTCTGTTCTGCTTTCGGGCTTTTATGCCTTCAGCGTTCGAGAACCAGCTCACCTGCAAAGCAGAACCATGCGCTCCAGGGCTGCGCTCCCACGGTAAGTGATTCGATTTTTAAAAAGGCTGCGACGAGAGAGACCTTGAACGCATCTGTTCAAAAAGAGGCTAAGTATCAAATTCAAATATTTAAGATGAGGAAAGAATTTTCAGAAAGTCTCGTAAAATACTAAACATTTTCTTCCTTCTTTTGTCTTGAAAATCACTTTTTGATCCTCCAAATTTATCAGCTTCAATTATACCCATTTCAATCTAGTAAAATATAACCCTAATCCCAAGTCAGTTCAGCTGTTTATACACCCTGGGTGGGCTTTGATTAAATATTTACTTATTTATAAAAGATGGAGGAAGGGAATTGTTTAGGATTCCCATCTTGAACCATCATAAACATGGTAAAATAACTCACATTCGGTGCAACAAAATGCTATTTAGTCATTTTCCGCCCTTGGTAATGTGGGGAATTTTCCATGAGAGCCCTTGATCCTTGCCCAGTCTGTCATATTTGGAGCATGGTGCATTGTACCACAGCCAAATTCCAACACTTTTTTCTAAACAGGCTCAAATGTTTTTCCATTTTAAAAGGGACCGAGATATTCAAACATGTAAACCACAAGCATGAGGACTGCACAAATGTTGACTCAAGCTCTTGTTTATGGGAAAGACTCAAACACCGCATCGTGCCGAAGAGCCAAATTATTGATATTTCTCAAATATTCAGCTGTTTTATGTGTCTAATGTGTTCTTTACATCTTCAAGACTTTTCCTGACCTTTCTTCCCATAATTACAGGTTTTCTTCCATCCTATTACTTCTCTTCCTTCCCCCTGTTCTCACATTCTCCCATCCTCGGTGGGTCCTCCAGCGTGTCCCAGTGGTTCTCCCACGGCAGACAAAGGTCCAACCAGCTCCTCACTTCCTGTCTCAAGCCCGCCTGGATGTCGGCTCCTCCTGTGACCCCGAATGCCACAAGAAAGCCCCCCGCCCGAGCTACCAGGACCTGCGGGAGTTTCTGGCCTACGAGACTCTCCACTCCAATGGCCAACTCACTGAGACGGCTATTGGGATCTATGGCTTTAAGCCCACTTCGCACATCAGTTCCACCTACTCATCAGGGTCACCTGGGAAGGATGCACGGCCACACGTGAGGAGAAAGCGACAGATCTTTGGACACGATGGGCGATTTAGCATTGCAGGACAGGACTTTCTGCTGAAATATCCATTTTCAGTGTCCGTCAAACTGTCCACTGGTTGTTCTGGTACACTTGTGGGGGACCGCCATGTCCTCACAGCTGCACATTGTGTTCACGATGGTAAAAACTATGTAAAAGGAGCCCAGAAGCTTCGGGTTGGCTTTCTAAAACCTAAACAAAGGGACACGAAGGCATCATCTTTTCACCCTCCATCTAACTTCACCAACCATGTGGAGGGTGGCCCCGCCCCCTACGTCCCTCCAACCAACACCAAAATGAAGTTCCAGTGGATCAGAGCCAAACGCACGCACGTCCCCAAAGGGTGGATTAAAGGCAATGCAAACGAGATCGGGATGGACTACGACTATGCATTGCTTGAACTCAAGAAACCCCACAAGCGCAAGCACATGAAGTTGGGCATCAGCCCCCCAGCTCAGAGGCTTCCTGGACGACGAGTCCACTTCTCAGGGTTTGACAATGACCGCCCAGGCCAGCTGGTCTACCGCTTCTGTCGGGCCGGCGAGGAGACGCCAGACCTGTTATACCAGCACTGCGACGCCCAGCCTGGTGCCAGCGGCTCAGGGGTTTATGCCAGGATGTGGGATGGGCGGCGCCAGCGCTGGGAGCGAAAGGTGATAGGCGTGTTTTCCGGGCACCAGTGGGTGGAGCGTCATGGCTCATCTCAGGATTTTAATGTGGCTGTGAGAGTCACACCTCTTAAATATGCTCAGATCTGCTACTGGATTAAAGGAAACTTTGTGGACTGCAGAGAGGGCTGAAGAACAGCGGATGAGCAGGGACGAAGAAGCCATCGGGCCCCGAAACATCATCACACATTACACAGCAGCATAGAGGTCAGCTTTGGAAGCCTTGGGAGCATCACATATTTAAAACACTGATGACCAAAACTGACTGCACTGAAATCCTTACAAACACTCACGCATATGAAAATACATCCAAGTATCCGAGTCTGAAAACTCAGATACGTGGTCGCCATGCCTTTGACTCCTCGCTTTAATAATTAAAAAAAAAAAAAAAAAGATTTAAAAGGTTTAAATATGACCATAAATGTTTCCCATGTCTTACGATATCAGCTACCAGTAATTCTACATTTGATTTTGTCCTCTTTTTTTCTTCACATTCTGTGAACCGAGAAAGAAATATCAGCTCTGTTTGGGTGGTAACCAGGGTAACCAAAACAGACAATGAAACACAGAAGTCACTTTATCTGTTTCTCGGGTAAAAATAAATTAAAAAACAAAACATCAGCAGATGCTAAAATTATCTGGAAGAACATCTGATCCAAGCAGGAAGTGAGAAAAAATGTTTTGGTGGTGTTCAGATAACAAGGGGCAGGGCCGTGAAGAAACAGCTGAGAAGAATTCAGGCTTTTTATTGTGCCAATACAAAAGATTGCAACGTTAAAAAGTCGTGACGGTTTTCTACTGATGATTATGAGTTCTCTTTAGTGAATGAATGTAAAGTCAGATACCAAAGGTCTCACAAGTTTCTCTGCAAAGCAACCATGACGGTGGGGACACAATAATGTACTAACATCCTGAAGTGTACTCTGCCACCTGAAGTTTGTACTCCGAACGCAGATAATTCTGTTCAAGGCTGCACGATTCGTTGAATGTTGCACAATGGTGCGTCGCTCCCCCTGGTGGCTAAACAAAAGCAGTGCAAGATACGTTGGGCACCTCGATATCAACCTCTATAAGCACTTTTTACTTTCTTGTGTTAACATTTGTGAAAACACATCGTTACATGTTTTTGAGAGTGTTCCTGGCATTTTTTTTTTGAATGAAATATATTAAATTGCAATAACCGTTTTCCATGTTTCATAGTCCGTATATACAAATATGATATAATTAGGGCATAATTAAAACACTGCTTAAACACCACTTGTTTTATTTCAGATGTCGTAAAACATTTCTGAAATTCCGTTGTGAAAATTGAAAACACTGTAAAAAGCCGAAATATGAGGACCAGCTCCAATGACTTCTCCAGCACTCATGCATTCATTAACCAATTTAACCAGCAGTTTGGAATATGGAATATTACACATACATACACACACCCACACACAAAAACCTGACGGGTTTATGATGCTTTTTTCAGGTTTATATATATATATAAACCTGAAAAAAGCATCATCAGCAGAAAATATACTTTGTGGTCTGGGGGGTATTTAATCTAACCTGTTGATCCAAATCCCGAAAAGGCATTTCAATTATGAATGAATTGTAGAAGCAGGGTTCAGGTAAGCCTTTTGTATGGTAACTTAAAATAATCTTTAGAACTCAGATTTGGTACAATTATAGAGACATTCCAAGTCAAGTCATCAGCAGCATTAAGCCAGAAAAAATAAATCCTTTAATGAAGAGGTTTTGCATTGTGCAGTTGATTTAAGGTCTGTTTCACAGGGGGGAATGAAACAAAACATGGGCACAACATGGCATTCATGTACTTTTAAAGACTCCTCTGAGGCACAGAGAGAAACAGTGGCCAGCAGGTGCACACTGGTTGATGTGGAGAACGACATTCTGCCACCATATAGGAGCAGTCGATGCACAATCAAAGTCAACAGAGGAAAAAACAAATCTGTTTTGTTGGTTTTGTCACAAAATAAAGATGGACGACCTCAGCTTTATTCAACATGCTGCCGGAACTTAAACACTGACTGCAGACTGGAGCCCTTGAAGGCTCACGTTAAAGATTCTTGTTTGTGTTCAACAAAGACCAAACTGAAAGGCAGACTGCTTTTAACGCCATTCCGGGAGCGGGACATACACACACTGACAGTGACGACACACTCAATTATCATGCAAGGCCATATCTGAGGCTAGGAAAATTTATGTCCCTAAATGCACCATCAGATACTTTGGTTGTAAGTCACATTTGTTATCATATCTGCTTCCTTTCCCACTGAACCACATAAAGAATGACAGGGGGAACTGTGAGTACAACCAGGAAGACAGAATCTGTTTTGTTTCAGGTTTGTGGGCAGTTGATTCCCAAATGCCAACAGTAAACAACTGTTCAGGTCTTTAAGGAACGGTGCACATAGTGATCACAAGATAACAAATTGAAAGAGGAAGTATAAACCAATCGGACTTGAGAAGAGCACCTGCAATAGCTAACCTTCTGGTGACACTCGTGAGCGGTGCAGCAGTGGGGAACGACTGCATTACTTTGCAATGTCACCGACCTGCTCATTTTTCTTAAATCAAAGGTGAAGACATGTGGAAGCGCCTGCATCCGTTTCAGTAAAGAACCTCTCATCGCTGAATCACGCATCCGAGTCCGCTCTGTGACTAGCCACTCACACTCTTTGGTGAAAGTCGCTTCTCGGCATTCCCCGACTTCCCTGTCGCCTAGCAACAACATAACGCTCAGTGTCACTAATGGGAAATACCAGATGCAACTTGAAACGGTATACAAAATAAAAATATTCTTTTAAATAGGTTTTTTTTATAAACATTGCATTAAAAATAGAACCGTATCAAAACACGAATGCTTTCACAGTCTGCGCGTTGACACCAAGAGCTCCACGTCAGATGGACTTCAGCAGACCTCTAACCGTCCTCTCTCAATGTCCTCAGCTTGAAGGCGAGATCTGACAGAAAATCCTTTACTGTGACTTGAGCCCCAAGCTGTTGGAGGACAGAGGGTAGGAGTAGGCTTTACCCAGCACGATGCGGTCACGCAGAAGTTTAAAAAGGACATAGTAGTTGCAGCAGAGAATAAGGCCCAGGGACAAGGTGTGGTTCCACCGTTCAGAGCGCAGTAGAGAGTATAACTGGTACAAAACCACGCTGGACTCAATCCAGATGAGCAGGTTCAGAATCCTCAAAGGCTTGTGGAAAAGGAACTACAGTACAGAAAAGGAATGAATGTTAAAAAAAACAATCAAACATTCTACTATTTAGTATGTAGCAGTTGATTTTTAGGAATGGAAACAATTTTACTCTAGATTATTAGAATGTGTTGCCTGAAAATTGAATCTCGGGATCTGGTCTGGATGTACAGTTGGGCCGACTAGCTGCTCCTGAGCTGGAGAGACCAAAACTGTTTTTTTTTTCTTCTCAATAGTGCCACAAAAGAAATGGCTTCCCCAAAACAAGATCAAAAACAAGTATTCTGGAACAGACAAGTCCAGATGTACATGTAGATGTTTATTTCTTAAACACTAATTTAAACAGGTCTCTGCTGCAGAGAAGGACAGCTTCGCCTTATTTTAATTCAATACCTACAAGTTATTGCTGCTGCTTTAATGATATAAAAAGTACTCACATAAAACCTTGCATGGGAGACATCTGAGGGCAGAGCGACATTATAAGGCCCCACGGCCTTGTACAAACATCGACTGTGTCGTACCAACACTCCTTGGGGCCAAATGGTGCCTTCAGACCATCTAAAAACACATCCAGACCACAGTTACCCACACACACACACACCTGTGCAAAAGGATGACATACTAGTGTAAACACAAGGGGGCGCTCACAGATGCTGAGGGGCGTTGCTGTATGAGCCGTGCTCCAGTTTCTGCCAGCGGCCCAGGTGAGCGGCTGAGCGGTGGAGCAGGTCGCAGTAGCTCGGTGGCAGCAGCTGGCTCATCAACATCACAAACGCATTGATCCACACCATAATCAGATGCTCGCAAGACCAGCGCATGTCATAGTACTGGGTGCTCTGTAGACATGTCGCAGACGGAATATCATGAGGTTTTAACAGTACCAGAGAGTTTGATCGCAAACTTTTGGTAAAGAGTTTTCAGGGGGGGGAAAAAAACTCTACCAACCTTGACAAAGCAGAGAGGCAGGAAGGCGACATAGTAAGCACTGAAGAGGGAGTTAAACAGCACTTCCTTGATTCGCCGGTTAAAGTCGCTCTTTAGTTCCTCCACCTCTGCTCTAATTAACTCTGGTGTGTGAGAATGTGTGTGCGGGGGACACGTGTGAATAGGCATGTGTGGGGGGGTTGAGAACTGCTGCCTTAGATTCTCTCTTAACAAGAAGAGTAAGTCTCGAGGTCGGAACAAAGGAGGCTCTGCGAGTTCGGTCTGCTGGCTTTCCGACTGGTAGTCGCAGTCTGCTGGTGGTGTTGGGCTTTTCCCTCCCTCCTGATGAAAACAGCAAAGTGGGACATACACACCAAATCTGCCCCAATGGAGAAAGGGAAGGGGACAAGGACGAACAAGTCAAAGTCTGGAATAATAATGCAGATTTAAAAAGGTAAGATAACTATCAGAATGCATAGAAAATGATCTCAATATGTTCCTTATTAGAGTGTATTCTGAATTTTCTAAAACAGATGCATTTTTATGCCTCAGTTATGTCAAATGGGTCAAATAAATGTAATTCAAGGTAACTTAATAACAGCCCATTCCTCATTTTTAAATCAGATCAGCAGGTTCTTCGCGTCAGTCGCTTCACACACGCAGCAAATAGCAGAAGAAAGTCAGCACTGAACTGTTCATTAATCCTGGAGGTGCAGGTTTAGGGTGCATATGCATCCACAGGATGACTGCTGCAGTTCAGAAAATGAAATGAATTTCACTCATTCTGCCAGAGTCTCTTCATCCCACCAGTGCAAAACTTCAAGACAGTAGCACTTGTCATTTCTATATCAGTCAACAGCCAGTTTGAACAAGGAGGCCAGCAGGACAGATGCTGAGATGTGTGCTCCTACATGGCTTCTTTGCATAAAATCCTGATAATGACAACAGAGTCCGTCCGTCAAAGGAGCTTAAAAAGCATAGCAATGTGGCAGACGTGCGCTGCACATGCACGCTCATCAGTCCAACATTTCCAACAAAGCAGTACTCAGAACCTCAACACAAAGCGACGCTAGCTTATCAACCGTGAATGCATTTGCAGAGTGAAATTTATCTCAAACTGCAGAATTGAACACCTCCAATTGTCAAACGGAACAAAGATAGATATTTTCCTAAGATCAAAGGACAGTGTGTATCAGCGACTCCTGCCTAACAGGAGTGAGGGCGGGGGGTATGGAGAGACTCACGGGTATCCCAGAAAGAGCAGGTTGAGCACAGAGTGGTTCTTGCAGAGGTGGACTAACGTCCAGCAGAGCACCCAGCCGCACATGGTCAGCAGGCTGAGTCGAGCTGTGATCAGGAACATGTAGCGGAGCAACGATCCACGGCTGCTCTGAGACACCTTCACGAGACGGATGACAAAAAGGCCGTTAGAGAGACAGCAACGGCATCGCCGACCTCAGGTAGGTTAGGTTCTTACAGCTGCTACTCAAATGAAATGGGGATTGTACAATCTGTATGCTGACCTCTGAAACTACTGTCCAAACAAGCCTCCTGGCTAACATGACTGTGATGAAGATAGCCAGGTGGTAATCCATAAGATGGAAGTTCTGAAGACGAAATAGGAAAGACGCTTTTTGAAAACAATAGTTGCTTCCATAAAAGGTTAAAACTACGTGTTGCAGTTGCAGGCAAAAGAGCTTGTTCTTCATTAACCTCTGCAGGAAATATGCTTTAAATACCAACATGGAATTCAGATTCTTAGAGTCAAGCATGCTGCAACACTAGTGGTGCGTGTTTTCTTACAAGCGAGGTAGAGGCAGCGGGGTGGCTGTACGGGTACCACCAGACCGTCCTGTATATGTTAATATACTGGACAAACAGCGCAACCAGCAAGTACAGAAAGAGCAGGAACTCGAAAAGCAGGCTGCTGTCCAGTGGCAGTTCGGGGATCCTCGAGTGGCGCACCGGCTCCGGAGTGATGAGGGCCGAGAGCGGGGGCGCAGAGAGACCCATGGAATTACTGCTTCTGAGGTGGACACAGAGAGTGTGTTCAGAACACTGTGCTTGTCACACACAGACATCGCCTTCAGTAAGTTCAACAGGTCATTGTGGGAGCAGTGATAAGGAAAATTAATAACATGAGATCACTGTTTAAATACTCCTAAATGCAGACTGCACAATAAAACACTTTTGAAACCCCTTGTCAATAGTTTAATGACAGATATTGGTTTGTAAATCTCTCGGTTATCAAGCAGAAACGTTTAAATGTATTACCGGTTGCGGAGGCCTGTGCCATTGGCAATGTTGCCTCCAACCAGAGTCTGCAGGGACGGCAAAGCAGCGCGACTTAGTTGCTGTCTGCTCGGACCCCTGCGGCCTCCTGGCATGGTTGCCAGCTACCGTGGCAACCACAGATGCCGCCCACCAAGCAACAGCTGCTGGGACTCCACTCGTTCTCAATGAGCCACCATGTAGAGCCAGGGCACTGTCGAGGAGGGACACAGAGCAAAAATCAAAGGTGTTTATCAAAACTGCGAAAATCTCAATTTGACCATAACTGTGATTAATGAAAGATAAGCTAAACAAATCTTTGCCCTGTTCAATGGTTTAGAATAAACACAGATAACAGCCGCGTGTCCTCGAGAAACCTGAACCTGTGAAATAACTGGAGAATCTGTTGCACTTTAAATCAAAAGGAAAGGCAAAAACAGAAGCACTGAAGCTCTATAAAAAGGCCGTTGGAGTAACCTCGTTGAACTTGAATGAAAGACGTGACCTGTTATCATGACACTGATCGCGCCAGAGTGACATTTCAAAACGATACAACCTTATTTTCGCAGGAGTAGCTTGCCATGAACACACAATGATCCTGAAATATTATTTTCAAAATCTAACTGTGTGGAGTTATGGCCAACATTACCCTGTGTTATAACTCTAGAGTTCATAATCCTGCTGACATATAACCGATAACTGACAGAAAATAAGGTTACAGTCACATTATGAAACCTGGATCAGATTTGCATGTTGTGACAGTTCACATTTCTCTCTTCCGAAACCAAAAACATCTGCTTTCATCTGGGCCAACATAAAATTATTTTGAAGTCAAGCAAAGAAACCCAGTGCTTTTTTTATTATTTTTTTTAAGACATGCTTGACCTTTGGCCCTCTGGCTGGCTGCAGAGTGTCAAATCTTCACATTTTGTTTTAGCAGATAATGCTAGCTGCCGACCAGGTCTTTGTTCACATCAGGCTAAAAATAATCCACCGTGAGTCACCTCAGGATGAACATACACACACATCTGTCAATAACACGTTGCGGAGGTCAACTATAATCTCCCAAGCGTTAAATAGCTTCAACTTCGTTAGAAACTTAGTTTAATTGAGGCATGTCAACAGACGACCAAGAGGAAAGCTGCACAACAGGACCTAAACTACCGCAAAGCTTGGCTAATGGCAACAATTCCAAGTGCCACCACAGCATTGCTTAACTAAAACAAAAAGCCGGAGCATCAGACCAGCTTGTACGTGGCCTGTCTGCTTACAGCTGCAACCAGAATCGATCTTTTGTTGATGTGGAATGGGTCCCATTACAAGTGTGTCTGCATGAAAGGAATACCTCAATCAGTATTTAGCGTAATTAAGCATCAAACAGACGAAATGTTCACTGACACAAGTACTTAAAAGGATGACCTCACCATTTGAGACCTGATGTGGATAGCAGCTCTTTCCTCACAGCCCTTGTTTCAACTTGTCATAACTGGATGTAGAAACATTACCAATGGCTCTTCAGGTACGCCAGCAACCACAAAAAACACAACTAAATAGAATTCAGCCCTTATTCAGAGTGACAGATGATTCTTTGCCATGTTTCTGATAAATCCCTACTCGATTCTTCAAAGTTAAAGCCAACTTTGGGGTCAGATACCAAACCTGGCTATGAGATTGGACCTTATATCAACACGGTTTGTGGCAGAGCTTGTATTATATGCTGAGATTACTTGTGCCTCCTTCGAGTCCTTAACCCAACTGAAGTCGAATCGTTTAACAGGAAGCACCAACTTGTCATAGTACTTTCAGTTGGTCAGTGAAAACGGGAACTAGTGATTGTGACCACAACTATGCGACTGGAGGATTACATCTTGACGCAATGTGGAAGTGCAATGCGTTCTCGGGTTTTACTTCGAAAGAATCTTTTAAAAGTGTATAAAAAGCAGGAGAAACGTTGAGCTAGAAGCTAAAGACTGCTAACCAATTCTCTTTTAACTGTTCTGACGGGTTTTGGGCTCGCTGAGGCCACTACCGAAGATGTATGTCTAAATAATGACACACGGTTGTTGACATACGCCGCACAAACTAGGGGGCATCGTCGCCTTACAACCAGAACCAGGTAAGCTCGTAGCTACCAGGTGGATGTCAAAACAAACGCCTTTTCTCTTTAAAACTCTCCGTAATTCCTCTATTACTCACAGCACATCGACAACATACGGGAGGGTGAAGTGAACGAGGATGCATCAGTCAGTTGTGAGGCTTCCAGCTCGACAAGTCCTCAGTGCACAGCCTTCCAGTTTTCAAAATCCCCAACTGCACCGACGTGGCGACGAGCTACAGGGACGCTGGTGATGCTCAAGGGTCGCTCGGTCTTTGGCGGAAGACATATAAGGGCTTTTAAAGTTTGCCACGGGCTTTAGGAGCAACAGTGTTAAATGCGCTGCACAGAGACCGACGTGGCAAATCCGCACCTCCTCACGCTGCGACGTCATCACTGCGCGACCGAGCCGCTCTGCACAGTCGCAGTTTGATCAAACTTTTTTTTGCCATTAACTTTTAAGAGTGAATGGAAACCGCATTTTTTTTCTGAAAATTTGACCATCGATTACTAAACCAACAGTAAAACACATGCACAGGCATATAAAATTGTATATTGTTATTTTCAATATGTTATACCTAAATTAGTACGTTTTGTGCCGATTTAATTTGATTTTTTTAATCTTTTGAACGTGACAGAGGAGGTAGTTTGAAGCAAAAACATTTTTAAAACATTACGTTCAAGACGGACAGTGCATTTGCTTATTTTCTTTTATGAACTTGTGTATTTTCTATCTGCATTTAATATTTCAATAGGGGGCAGAAAATGTAGGGGGACTTTTCCAGACTAACACAGGTTTCAATGTTTTGTCCGCAAAATCAAAATTGTTCCCTGGAGGAAACAAATAAAAACGGTTCGAGCACTTGCTGTTTTTTTATTTTTAATTGTTCCTTCTTCTTTGTTCTAAATCAGAGGTTGTTCCGGTGGTGGGGGTCACCTGTATACGTCACAGGAAAGGATGAAATCACCTGTTTCGGGGTGTGGTCACAGATTAGTCTGGTCTCCGTAGACAGATAAATTTCAGCCGTACGCGCGGGAGGAAACAACAAGCATTTGTTTAAGTTGAGGGAGGAAAATTTGCTTTAGTTCATCATTTTGTTTCGCTCCTGTTCATTTTGACTGGGTTTGGTGAGAAACGGTGCGTTTTGTCATCATGCGGCCATTATTTGCCGTCCTCCTCCTCCTCCTGTCAATTCTGAAAGGTAAAGGCAGTTTTATCAACCTAATCTCACTGCAGTATTTGTTTTTGTGTTCTATTTTTCCTGGAATAAATTGAATTTGTTGATTCCAAATTTCTACCGAAACTACTCAAGATGCCGATGTAGGTCACATGACAGTTGTGTTGCCGTGTCACAAAAATGGAATTTTGTTTACAGCAAGTCCAGTTTGGTTATTTTACGGTTTATTCGTAAATTTATTATTATAACAGCAAAGATTTTTTTTTTTCCAAAGTATTCTCTTGCCCCCAATGAAGGTAAAGCCAACAGGTTTCATTCCAGCTTCTGAATATTTGCTTGTCAGTTTCACAGTAAACTGTTTCCTGTGTCTTTGTCTGTGGCACCAGTTCTTCTGGTTTTTCCACTTTGAAATCTGCTCCTACGTTGTGAGAAACCGACGCACGCGTTTTGTTTTCACTTTACAAAACTCAGTCTGCTGCCTCCACTGGCACACAAAATCCCATCTTATATATGCTGAAAACAGTGCTGTGGTGTGTGGGTGTGTAACCATCATTTGTCATGCCCTTGCAGTCTCGGTGTGTATCCAGGTCAATGTTCCTGAGCAGCAACGCACCACGTTTCTGTTTGCTTCAGTGATTATTCGGTGTGATTACTCCACTTCTGCAAGCCTCCAAGATGTTCTGGTCACGTGGAAGTACAAGTCTTTCTGCAAGGACCCCGTCCTGGAGTACTACTCCACAGGTGAGCATGTACCCATGATGAGTCTTGAGGAAATTCGAGGTTAATTGGCATCAGAAGAGACTCGCCGTCTTAAATTTGAACAAATTTGATGTTATGTTAAAAAAAAATGACGTTGTGTTGGGGGAGATAAAGCAGGAAAAATCTTTCTTATTTATTTATTTTGAGAAATCTTTCTACAAGATAGTGTTTTAGCTCTAGACACAAATTTCGTTGTGCAATATTTTAATTCTCTACACTTGTAAGTAAAATGGGCCTCATGTTAAGCTCAAGTTTGCTGGGATGTCCGGCTGCATGAAGCACACATACTACACAGTAAAGAGCTGAGTCACTCGTCTCATTTCATGTTTTTCCACACTAATATAGCATAGCTTAGCATTGCTATTGGTTCAATGAACAAGCAACACTGAAACCCTCTGTCACAGCAACACAACGGAACAATCGGTGAATCATCACAATGACGACACAGTTTCATGTCACTTAGTGAAACGGGGATTGACATTGACTTATGAATCAGCCTGTAGTCTTTTGGAAAAAGGCAATGACAATTGGTGGCGACACAAAAAATATTTGAACTTCACCTAAAGCGCTGCCCCTGCTTTTGCAGCGTACCAGTCGGCCCTGCAGCTGGGACAGGACCCGTCCAATGACTGTCCAGACCGCCAGCGCACAGTGCGCACAGTGCTTCAAAAGAGGGGAAGCAACGAGGCAATTCTAGGAGTGGAGTACCGCGAGCGCAAGATATCGGTACAGAACAGTAAGTTCAAACTTCGTATGGCCTCATCAAAGTAGCTCGAACCTTCGGCATCCAGTTTAAAACGTAAACCTGATCTGGTAAAAGAACAAAATGCTAGTTGTGTTCTTGTGCATGTTTGCCCATGTGCAGAAGCAGATCTGGTGATCAATGAGGTGATGTGGTGGGATAATGGGGTTTACTACTGCACTGTGGACGCTCCGGGAGACACATCTGGAGATTCTGACAAGGAAGTCAAGCTCATTGTTTACCGTAAGTAACAAAAACAGTTGTTTGTCTGATCAAACAGTGGCCGAGCTTTACGGCAGACTCACAAAACGTGCCCGTCATGTGCTTGACTATCTTCCTGTCTTCTCTCAGACTGGCTAACAGTGTTGTTAATCATCATTGGAATCCTCCTGCTCATCATGCTCTTCTGCATTTGCTGCTGCCAGTGTTGCCCTCAGAAATGTTGCTGCTATGTCCGCTGTCCCTGCTGCCCCAGAACGTGCTGCTGTCCAGAAAAGGGTAAAGAAAAGCTACCTGCTAGCTTGCCATTAATGCAAGTTAGCAATATTAAAGAGATCTCTTTTCTCATCTTTCAGCTGTGATGCAGCATCGTATGATAAAGGAAGCTCAGAGGGCCATGGCTCCTTGGATGGGGGGACAGCCGGTATACGGCCCAATAAGCCACGCCTCCACGCAGATGAACCCCCTGCTTTACTCAGGTGTGTACACCTTTTTTTTAAATGTTGTGTGATCCTTTATATCCTCACGCTGTCAATCTACATTTTGCAAATGTGTTCGCTTCTTCCAGGATCTGTTTCAGGAAAAAGCATTCCATTGAAAGCCATGCCTCTCCCACCTCCTCAGTCCTCCGCCTACAGCATGCCCCCTCCCAGCCACAATGGTAACATCACTCCTGCCAACACCAATCACATGCTTGATTACTTGGAGAGCCAGGTGAGGGGGATGGACATGACGAGTCCTCTTCTCCAGGTATGTCCAACCAGCGCTTCCCATGTATTTGGGTTTTTATCTTGGCTTCACAAGATCTTTATTTTTCTACTACAGAGTATTGCTTATTGCCAGTATTTGACTCCATCAGGTTCCGCCACATCCACCAAACCACATGCAGCAGGTCCCACCTCCTCACCAACACATGCCTGCCGCCATCCCATTTTCCCCCGGTCCTCCCAGCATGATCTCTGCCCTCGATGATGCCCCCACAGAGCGTCGCATCATCACTCTGCCACCAATTAGAGAGCAGAGGCCAAACAGGAATCCACCATCTGCTCCCAAGACCCGCCCTCCGAGCTCCAGCGAGAGCGGCCGCAGCGGATTTGGCCGCCGCGATGAGCGTGGTGCAGCTGGCAGGCGATACCCGTCACCCGCTAGGTCTAGAGGCATTCCTAGGAGCTACAGCGAAGACTCAATGGATGGCCGAAGCCACGGCAGGGCACGAGCGGGGATGGACCGCCCCCGCTCCCGCTCCAGGGACGATCTGTTCGACAGTAGATCCAGAGCAAACTACTCCCCTCCAGCAGGGCGGCGCTCAAGAGGCGGATCGTGGAGCTCAGATGATGAGGATAGCAGTAGGCGAGGAGGAGCTCGGGGGGGTCGAGGAGGAGGTTATGGGGACAAACCGCCACTCTACACTGAATACGAACCTGGGCAGAAACCAGGAGCGCGCTACTCCGTAAGAAACACACTGCTTTAGGCGATGTGCACATTGTGACGACCACAAAAATGCACTCCTGTCAGGAGAAGTGCTCAGATACATCAACACAGAAACAGCCGTAGTGATACTGACCAGTGACCTGAATCTAAAGTTGGTGTGTCTCTCCCAGGACAAGAGTTCTCGCAGTGGCACCAGCATCGTCATCTAAACCCTCCAGCTGTGAACTGCTCCACCACCTCAGCTTTAGAGCGTACAAACCTCCCACTAGAACTGGAAACCGCCTTATCTGGCTACTGGTAAATGATTCGCAAAATTCACACAGGATGCCTAAAATGTGATCTTCCACAAGATCACATTTTATCTGTGTTTAGACTTGCCTGTTTTGTGGTTTGGAGGTGATTAAACATAAGATTTGTCCTTGTTCAGAAAGCCGAGAAAGCATTTTAGCTGTTACTGGTGGACATGTGAGATTGTATAACTCTGCTAATTCAAAAATGTAAATATTTTGAAGAGATGAAGGCCTTGTAAGATTATTTTATTTTATTTTTATTTTTTAAAATACGTTTTGAAATATTTCTACTCAGGACTTTCTTTAGCTACTCTTATTTCTGACAAAGCTAAAATAAAAAATCTTACTCACCAACTACAACATATGAACAGTGTCAGAGCCACGACAGGACATATCTGCCACCATCACAGATCATTAGATCTATATGGAATTATAACTTAAAGGTAATGATTTGCACGTTTTTTTCAGTGTCTTGATATTGTGCATTTGTTTTAAAAATGTTTTGAACTGTTAGCTTTTGTATATACAGAGTTTGCGCACTTAAGGCTTCTAAATACCAGTACCAGGAACCTGAACGGATGTTGAGGGTTTTCAGCACATTGTGACTGTTCAGCTCTGGAAGTTTTGCTGAGCTTCTTGTACATTCTTTTGGTTGCCATAGTGAATGAATTTAAGCTGGAATTTCTTGAAATGGAATGATCAGTTCTACCTGTGTTGGTTCATTGATTTACACTGTACATGTTTTATTGATAAATATTGCCAATAAACGTGTTGCCTTTATAGCAAGCTATTTTTGGCTTTTTAAGTTTTGCATCCAAAAGGAAAATAAAGTAGTTGCATTGAGCAACTTAATATTAATATAATGCTATATTTCAGGATAACTGTAAACCTCCTTTATTTGTAATCATGCAACCTTATATTTAAACCCTACACTTCCCATGAAACACAGGATGACATCTGTAGGCCATATTCTTTACCTCCTGGGCCATTTTTTCAAAAGCAGTCCCTAGAACGCCATTATACAGTAAAAGCAGGAATGCAGCCTGAACAATCATAGTTTGAGACTTCCCGATATAATGCGGCTGTAGAGCTGAGCCGTCATCGGGGTGTAACTCTTCTCCCCGTCATCAAGGACGTAAAGAGGGTCCTGAACAAACGCTGGGTTGAACCCCTCCTCCACCAGCTTCATTTTCATCTGTTTGAAGGTTCCCGTCACCTCCATGACATTCTGGATGCAAAAACAATACTCAGGCTTTATAAACATCAGTGACCACGGACACACAATCATTCAGAACGCTGCAGCGTGTGAACTGGAATCACCCGTATTCTTATGAAGCGAGGTCGGGCGTATGAGGGCAGGTAGCTGACCACATGGTCATATATTCTATGCCCATCCAACTGCTCCCCTTCTCTCACAACGACAGCCGCCATTCCAATCCGTCCCTCGTGGCCTGCGTTGCCAAACAAGCAGAGCAGTTGGCTTTGCTGTTTAACCATTCACAAAATGGGTTTATTTGTTTCGCAGTATCAGGGGAAGAACCTGGCACTCGGACACCGTAAACGTTGGCCTCCTTGAGACAACCGCTCATCGCCAGGATGTCCGACACTTCAGTCGTCGCCACGTTCTCGCCTTTCCACCTGTGAGGACCAGCGGGCAGAGAAAGCAGTAAAAATCTGGAGATTTATGCTTCACAACTGCTGAAATTGAAGTGAAATAATTCACCTGCAGAGAAACATGAAGGTACAACATTCTATAATCTTTGAATGAAGTGCCTTTCATGTAGCCGACGTTTAACATTATATTTGCATTTTCCCAAGCAGATATTGAAGGACAATGGTGACTTGTTTGCCTCGCCAAACCTTCACGTCAGTAATGTACCTGAACGTGTCACCTACACGATCCTGGAAGTAAATGAAGTTGTCGCTGTCGATTCTCATCAGGTCTCCGCTGTTGAAGTACAGGTCTCCTTTCTTCAAAACATTGCGGAGCCTTTTCCTCTCAGTCTGTTCCTCATTCTGGGCATAGCCAACAAAAGGGGAAATACCTGTGACCTTTGACACAAGCAGTCCCGTCTCACCTTAAAGAAAAGGAGAATGAGTATTTCACATGCATATTAAATAGCTCATAGCCCAGACAAGAACACAAGACCATTTAAAGTGCAGACATTTCCTTACCTTTAGGTGACTCAATACACAGGCCATTAACATCACGAACTGGTTCATCCCGCTCGGAGTCATACTGGATTAGAGTGTAGGGAAACAGCTTCTACAAGAGGACGTCAAGACAACAGAGCCTTGTTTTGTGGTGATTTCAGCCTTACAGTGATGGCAGCAGAAATTGTTATCGCAATAAGATTTTTGTCGTGTTTTTAAATAAACCCTTCCATGTCACATGCAATCAATGAGTTTCAGGATGTGATTTAGTGCATCCTAACATTTGACAATGTTTAAATTATGGCCTATATCTAAAGAAGAGACTCAAAAAAATGTATACATAAGTGTAATTACCCGACAGCCTCTCAAACTAGGTTTTTTTTTTTTTTAAATAAAGTGATTAGTATTTCGTGGTTGTTTAGGGGATGCTTTACCTCATATGGGCCACTAGATGTCGCAATTTGTATTATTTTGAAACGTTCCTTGCTACGTTTACAGGGTCTACAGCTGATTTCAGTGACAGATTAAATTTGATCAAATGCTCATAAACACATTTAGTTTGATTAATCTCACTGTGTAGGAAACAAACAAAAAACCAAAAATTTGTGTATACCCGATGAATAAAGTTGACTCTCCCAATTGCCCCGATTTTTCCAGCATAGTTGAGAAAGCCCACGTTTCCCTCAGTCGAAGCATAAAACTCTTGAATCTTGATGTTCCCAAAGCGTTCAAGAAACTCTCTCCAAACCTCTGCTCTCACGCCGTTACCAATGGCCAGTCTGACTTTATGGTCTTTATCATTTTCTCTCTGTAGATAAAAAACATATACCGTATATTAAACATGTAGCTATAATTAACTTTTAAATAGCAAAACTTCAGCAGAAGCAGAAAGCTTCTGTCATTTACTTTGACTTTTGATGAAAGTGCATTTATGAAATTCTGTGTGTGGGTTGCCATGCTAACTGCAGCACTCTTAAATTAATTTTGTATAAAAAAATTGAAGAGTGACAGGCTAATAGTTACCAAAAATACTCCCGGGCACCCTAAATAAATCGACACAGACGTACCACTCACAGTGGCCCAAAGTAGGAGTGGAGTGAGATTTGTCTGCAAAGTTATTTGATAGGGTCTTCTTCAGGAAAGGCCAGAATCTATTCTTAGACGCAACTGTATGCAGTGACTTGCCAGGACAGGAGGTGGTCACACAGTAAAGTAAATAAATACTTGCAGGCCTGGTCCGCTGGCAGCCATGCATGACCTGACTGACCCTTCCTCCACTGTATTTGCCACATGATGTGGTATCTGATCAGGATTGTAAACGGTTCTCTTCTTTCTACAGATAGTTCTCTTCCACTGGTTTGATATGAGCTTATCACAAATAATCAGTGTAAACAATATCTAAATTCTCTGTCTCGCTGGGTAGGTTATTTTAGCCTGATGAGGGCCTTTGTCTTGAATTGATTGGATTTCCTCTCGTGGTGATTCCAGGGTAAATGTAACTGCTTTTCCTGCTTTATTATTTTAATATTGGAAAACTGTATTTTACCTAAATTTAAGAGGATTAGATAACAGAAACAATCTTAATCAGAAGATAGATTCCTATCTTCAGTTTATACTAGTGCAGCCTCACAAGAGAGGGAGGTAAATGTGCCTTTATTTTATATTGTTAAGCTCTAATGTCATACATGTTATATCCATTCTAAATGGTGTAGAGCTGGAAACAATAATCACATTACCTTCGGTGTGCAGCACAGGTAACGCAGCACCTCTCCTATATACTGAACAACGGTCACGTTGTGTTTCCTGCAGTCCTCCCAAAACTGAGAGGCGGAAAACTTCCTCTTCAGGAAAATGGTCGACCCTTCAAAATAAAACACGAGTGAAGTGCTTGAGAGTTACTCATCTTAACTGAAACAATTAAACCTAGTTATCTACAAGGTAGAATAACAATTTTCATTGTCCTGTGAACTTTAACCTACTTTCCTTTTTAAGTGAGAGGAAAGAATTTGGAGGTAATCTGGTCCAAATTAATCTGGCTCCTTAAAGATTACTGCACAAAGAGTCTTTCATGGAGTTTCTTTTTCTTCCTTTTTTAATCTCACACAGAAACCTGCTGGGCCAGCGATTGCAGTTTTAATGCAGTGAAGGGATGCACTAAAATGCTATGGAGCTAGGTCAGAAGTTGGATGTTTCAACTCTTTTCTTCATCGGATGGCTTTATTTATCTTCTGGTTTTAATGGTTTTAATCTGAAATTAAATGGACGCTCAGCATCATCTCACCTGTCTCAATGGAGCCAAGAAAGCCGATGAAAAATCCAGCTGTGTGATACAGAGGCAGGTTGAGGTAGACGACATCATCAGCCGTGACGCCATATGATGACAAAACAGCCAGAACAGTGAGGAGGCGGTTCTGATTGACGACGGCTGCCTTGGGGAGACCTGCGATGAAACAAGGGTTAGGTCACAGCAAGTCACAGCAAGCACAAATCAGGGTGTTGAAACAGCCGTCTGTGCGGCTGCTGCGTCACCTGTGGTGCCAGAGGTGTAAATGTAAACAGCTGGGCTTTTAAGCGTGACGTGTGATCTGAGGGACTGGGGTGGAGGACTGTCGGCTGCTAGTTCCACTTTGTCGGCGAAGCTTTCAATTCCAGGAGTGTCACAGTGCTCGTTCATCAGGAGGACGGTGATGCCTTGCTCCACCAGATAGGGCAGCACATCCTCCACTGCGTCCTTCAGCTCTGAGATGAGGCATAAGTCAAAATACCGTTTACAATTCAGAATATAGGCAGATCTCTGCTGTATAAATGCACGTTTTAATTCTCATAAATGACTTTTTTTTTAAGCATTCCTGGTGTGTTGGCCCTGCAAAGAGCTCTCTACATATCTGGAGACTGAACTGAGTTGTGTCAACACCATCAATTCGACCCATTAATAACTGCGCATTTTTCACAAGACTCTGAGGGAGAAACAACTTTCTTGGTGTTAAACCCAGACCTGAGGCAGCTATCAACACTGTGGCCTTGCAGCAGTGGAAGCAGTGCAGCAGAGATTTGCTGCGGATGTTGTGGTTGAGGAAAGACACCGGAGAGCCCAGCTTGGTCAGAGCCAGCCAGGTAAACATGAAGGCAGGCTCGTTCCCCATGAAAAGAGCCACCGTGTCCCCAGCTTTGTACCCAGGCTGCGCACGCAGCGCGTTGGCTGTTTTGCTGCTGATTCTGTCCGCGTCAGCGTACGTGTAGCGTTGCTTCTCAAAAACAACCAAGGTTTTGTTGGGATGGGCAGCAGCTTGCTCCAAGAAACGGTCCAACGCCAAGAAGAGCGGTCTCCTCCTCCTCCTCCACACGTAGGTCAGGAAAATCGACAGTAGATCCCTGCAATAAAGAAGGTCCATCCAGAGGAAAGGGGAAAAAGATTTCAGGGCCAGTGGAGTGATGAGCGCAGTCGCGACAAGGCATGAAAACAACACGAACAGCTCCATCCTTCAGAAACACAGCGTCAACACCGTGCAAAACGGAGAAAAGAGTATTTTTATTTAGTGGGCGGTGCCTCTCCCCCTAGTTGGCAAAAAGAGACAATCGCTGGGAGAAACTGGTTGGACTCAAAATGCAGAAACTTGATTTTCTTTTTAAAAATTTAAAGACAAGTAAAAGGTACCCATGCAAATGTTTGTACATCTTGGAGGGAGAAAATAGGAGGGGGTGGTGGAAGAATGTTTGAATGAAAACTTTCAGAACATTAACATACCAGGATTACATAACATTTCGCTTTATTTTGAAAATCCCCCAAATTTTCCCGAGATGAACTGCGGACATCCTGATGGGGTCGCCAGGTCATTTTGGTGAAATGAGTCTGAGACGGTGGGTGATCGAATACATTTCACTTTTGAATGTTTGCAAGTAGTGACACTTCCATCACGATCTTTGACTGACTGGCTGGAAGATGAAACAGGGTTTTGAAGAGATCAGAGTGGAGAACTTCATCAGAACTTCTCAGAGACTGTTCCTCTGCAGCAGCATTTAATGGTAATAGCCACCGGCAGATGGCGCCCTGCTGTTGCTCCTTAATTAGCCGCTAGAGTCTATAAACACACATCCAGGCTGGAACAAGACGCAAACTTGGCTTAATCCACAAGTACTGTACCTGTTACTGCCTCTCCAGTTTTGTTCAATATTATTGTTTTGTTAGAGCCAGACAGCGTGATTTAAATAATAACAATAATAGTAAATAAAAATGACTACTTCTCTCTTAATTCTAATTTGTACTGTAGAATTGACCTTTGCTCTCAATTAGTGTCCTGCAGGAGCTTTTGAACCCTCAGTCACCATATCTTATTTTTTATTCTTCCCAGAGACAAAGCAAAGCTGAAGAGACAAACAGGCTAGATGATTCTGTCGGGTCCAAGGTTAGCATCTTCTGTTTGGGACAGTGAAAGACAGACAGGCTGGCGCCGTATATGATTGACACAAACCAGTGACCTTCCATTTGCCATATATACCTCTCGGTACAAACGTCTTATCAGAATCGGTGCTGGTGCTGCATGAATAAACTGTTGCTGTGTTGGTGTCACTTCTCCTGATCAGTAAACTTCATTTCAGCACAAGTCATCTGAGTCTCCTGCATGTCAGTTCCACAACTTGCAGAATTTCCACTGCAATGATGATAATAATAATTGGAGAAATCTGATATCTAAAATGTTTTTGCATATTTCCTTCTCTTGCAGAATGTGAATTTTTTGTTGGCAGCTTCTTCGAGGTCTCTATTGGCTCATCACTTGGGCAGGAATGACTGAACCGAGCCCAGGAAGTCCAGCTCCTTTGTCTTAAGGAAAGGAAAGGTAAATGACTTGTGCTTCACTCTGGGAGACAAAAAAAATTCCATCCATGTCAGCAAACCCAGGGGAAAGCAACGGATAAGCTCTTCACCAGCAATCTGAAGGACAAAATGAGCTACCAACGATGATGTGAAAAAGTCGGGACTTTGGTGTGATCAGCTTAATGTCTGCAACTATGCCAGCTCTTTATCTGTCAAAGTACAGTGCAGGGAATCACTGACAGACTTCCTTGTGTATATCCTTACATGTACAGCAAGTGTTGAATCCATCACGCCTTTATTTTTTAATGTTCACAAGCACGTAAGAGAGAGTAAGAGCCTGTAAAGCACATAGTGATGCTTTTATATGTTCATATGTTGTGTGTCTAAGTTCCAGCCAAGCTTTGTTATGTTCATTGTTTCGGCAATACTGTCGCCACATCGCTGATACATTTAAAACCCAGGAGTCGTAGGCTGAGATCACTGGGTGCTGGTACTGGTGGCATGTTTCTGTGTAACGGTGGGTCACTTATCCTCACACATGTTTGGAGATGGATGTACGCAGGTGTAGATCTGACAAGGACGCGCCACCCGTAGGCATCATGAGATGTCCTGGGATATAAGCAGCAATCTCCCACCACTTCTGTGTTGTGTCTGGCAACAGATGAAACAGAGGTCAGCATGGTCCACCGCACCATACTGAGGACTGCTGGAGGTCTGGACTGGTCAGGCCTGGTCAAGCCTCTTCCCATAACATGTCAGCCAGGCCAACAACCTTCTGTGGCCACTTCTGCCATCTAGATGATCGGTCACAACCATTTTCCAAGCTGCCATCGGCCCGCAGCTCCCCTGGCACAGGCATTTGTATGTCCTGTCTTCAGGAGCATTAATATCTCCAACTTCTCCTTTACTCAGTTGTCCTGAATCCATCCACAGGTCAGGTCCCCAGATCATCTTCCATGACATCACCGTCTTCCACGGTCTTGCATCCGATGCTGCCTGCGGCTCCACCAAAGATACTGATTAAGCTTGTGTGTTTTAACAGTGTGTGTGCACGTGTGCTGGATTATTTTAGAGTTATGATCTAAGTGTCAAGGTCAGATCGGCTATTTATTTCACTTGACCCCAGGAAAATATCGGATTTTCTTTTTTTTCTCTGTATGTGTGAATTCTTGAAACTTTTAATAATCATTATTAAAGGATGAACTTGTAATTGTACTTAAAGTACTTAATTGTACTTTGGATTAATTTCCCGGGTGAGATTTCTAGGGTGGTGTTGTCACTTAGTTTTTGTTTTGTTAGTCAAATTAGACATTAGCTGGTTAGTTTGATCAACAGAGCTCAGGACACGGATCCAACGAGTGGACAAATTTAAGGGCAAAAGGAAATAACACTGTTTTAACCAGTCTCAAAACTACTTACCTGACACGGCATCACACATTTGTGAAGGCGCTAAACTTGAGCTAAAGGATGAAGAGTAACTCAGTACATCTCTGGCAAAGAGACAAGACGGTGTCCTGCCACACAGATGCCTCACAGTTATATTAAGATCTCAGCATGATTTGTGAGGACACCTGGCATTTTACGTCCCTCTGTAGCTAATCAAAGACAGATTCTGCTTCAGAGGCATGATCGGTGTGAATGACCGGCACATCTGGACCTGAGGTAATTGCATCTGCAGAAAGGTGCTCGGCCTGCCATCCAATCACATAAAAAGGAACAATCTGCTGTGACTCAACAGATTCACTGAAGCGTTTCTGATAACACTGTAGATGTTATGCACATGCTCAGGCACAAGATTTATTGTGTTATTTTGAATAAGCCAATTAAATAAATGTGATAGATACAGTAGATAATTAAAAAACAGAAAAATAGTTACACAAATATTCCAGAAAGTTAAGGAATCTTGGTGAATCTGTCAAAATGACCTGAAATCCTGAAAATCTTTGTTGCAAAAGCTTCCCTGCAGAGAATATGCCTCCAGCAGCCATCCTGCTGTGACCTCGCATGCCACATGAAAGGGTGCATCACTGTATCTCTCTCCTAGCATCAGGTGACCAGCATGGGGCCTGATGCCAGCACACTCTCAGCTCTTCCCTGTCCTACCTCAACTCTCGCTTTTGCCTTCCCTGCTTATCGCCCTCTTGCCGAGGTTGCGCCACAAACTCCCTCAGAGTCAAATTTTGGAGTGACAAAGTGGCTTTGATTTCCACTGTTTAAACTCAGTGGAATATCTGATGACGCTGACCTAAATTGTGTTTTTGACATGGAAGACATGTATCCAAATGATCTAACCCACAGGTTTAACAATAATAATCATAGACCATGTGTTCCATACTAAAAGTGTCCTAAGGTCATGAGATAATGGATGAAAATGACATTAATAGGTCAGATGGGTAGTTTACTGTTCTCCTATTCATCTTATTGGATTATAACACCAAAGTTCCTGGAGTGCCTTGGAAATGGAAATGAATGTCTGGATCTGGCACTACTGTGCGGCACAGGGCCATTGCAGACAGTGAAGTTGCAGCAGTTCAGATTGGCCATGCATCTGGCCTCAGTGCAAGCAATTGCATAATGACAAATATCATATTCTTCTTTATTTGGACATACATGCAGTCACACTGACAATCATTTTTCCTCTGTTTAAAATGCATTTTTAAAATATATTTAAAACACAATTAATGTCCATTGTGTGTTTATTTGGTTTGTTTTTGACATCTATTGCAAAACCGGACTATATCCAGCATATCTGGACCACAGTCCAACCTGCTTTGCATCATAGCTGAGAGGCTGTTGCTGGAGTGGGAAGCTCCTGATTAAGATGACTGATATCTGTTGCTGATTACAGGAATAGACGCGATTAGAATTATATTTGCTGATACCAAATTCACCAGTTAAGACTTCCGAAATCTAAGGTTCCTTTGTGTCCACTAGATGTCGCAATGTGACCTTAAAATATGAACTAAAGGGTTCAATTGAAGATTAAACCCCCTTTGTTTAAAAAAGAAGAATTCTACTGTGCGTGAACACTAAACAGCATGACATTCTAATACTACACCGTAGAAAAATATATTTAACTCCTTTTTTTCTTGTAGTCGGCCCTGCTGCTCTGCAATTGACGGTGACCGCATTGAACCAATCGTATCTGAGCAGAGGCACTCGTGGCCAGCACACCCCAGACAAGCATGTGAACGCACCGCGGCTATGTCTGGTCATATTTCCACTCGTTTCACCCTTCCACGTCCACGTATATGTCATAAATGTATGTCTGTAATTGCGTGATATACTGATGTCACTCCAGCCTGTAAAAGTGTTGAAACATGGCATTTGAGTAAGCTGAGATCCACGAAAATCTACAGCCATTACTCCGAGGGTGATATATTTAGTGGCTTTATTGGCATTTTAGAAGCAGATTAAAGAAGAGGGTATGTGTGTCAGGAACTTAAATAAAACTTTGATTAGGGTACAGATTGATTTAGGGCGGAAATGACAATACACATATTTTTGAAATGCATTCTTTGCCTCCCGTCTTTAAATGACGGGATTCTCACTTACTTTACTTGGAAACGTTTTAACGCTACTACCCACAGATAAGAATTTGCTGGCGCAGGAGGATTGTGTTTCAGAGGTTTTTCTCAAGTCACGTTGCTGGCCAGCATGGAAGCAGCCAATGGTGTCCGAGTCACGTAGATCCTCGGCTATAAAGCTAATCAGGCGCCTTCGATTGTCAGCAAACGAGAGGAGGATTCTGCGCTGCCGTTTGGCGTCACTGATACTCATTATTACATTGGAAAATGCTGCGAGTCAGGTGTCTGAGAGGAGGTAGCAGAGGGGCTGAGGCTGCCCATCTGATCGGAGCCATGGTTGGTATTATGGTGGTTTCATTTTTTTCTTGTGTTATTAAATAGGCTGGGGGAAAGCACATATCCACAAAGAATAAAGAATATATGTTTTCTGCTACACCTGAGCGGCTTCTTTCACTTGAGATTAATTTGTTATTTTATTTGAAAAGAAATCACGGGTTCTGCAACAGAATTCTCAATCAACTCATCGCTTGATCCTATGCTTTATGTAGGGGTTCCCCCCCCTCACCCTTGCGTTTTGGTATCTGAGTGAGCGTCGACAGCTGTTATAAAGTTGGAACTCTCAGAAGTGCTGGAACGGAGGCAGCGCTGTCTCTGCGGATAGATTTCTGAAGGATAGGTGTGCTTTGGTGCCAAACATATTGGCCGAAACCTCTGGGGTCACTCTTTTTTTCTATCAAAAACTTTGTGCAACAAATTGCTATTTTCTAATTTCTCAACCCAAAAGAAATCTCTCTGTCTTTTGTTTAAAATCACGCTACGTTTGTCTGAAAAGTGTCCTAAGGAACTGTCTGAAAGCAGCCTGTTGCCCCCCAGGTCGGCCGGGCGGTGACTGGATGGGCGCAGAGGGCCCTTCAGAGCACTTCGAGCGCGGCAGCTGCGCAGTCGCAGCGTGCGATCGACGAGGAACATGTTACTGAGCCCGAGCAACAAGAGTGTCCCGTGTGCAGCTACAATGAATGGGACCCACTGGAGGAGGTGATCGTGGGTCGTGCTGAAAACGCCCAGGTGCCTCCCTTCACCGTGGAAGTGAAAGTAAGTGGGGAAAGACGCACGGCAGGAGGTCAAAGATGCAGTTGAAACGCGTGAATACAAATCCGAGCCTGCAGTGGAGTCACGATTTCAATCTTTTAACAGGCCAACACGTATGAGAAGTATTGGCCTTTCTACCAAAAGAATGGAGGCCAGGCCTTTCCAGCGGACCACTTGAAAAAAGCCGTGGCGGAGATTGAAGAAATGTGCAATATTCTACGCCATGAGGGTGTCACTGTGAGGAGGCCAGAACCCATGGACTGGTCCGTGGTATACAAAACTCCTGACTTCACCTCAAGTGGTAAACTATCAGCTTTCAGACCTCTTAATGTCTCAAACCTGCTAATTCTGGATCACGATTCTATCTCCCTCACAGTCCCCCCTGTCTTTAACAGGGAGAGGACTGAAAACGGGCATTTAAAATATTGCCTGTATTCAAACAGTGAGGTGCTGGGTTTTTAATGCTCCACAGGCATGTATGCTGCCATGCCCAGGGACATCCTCCTGGTTGTAGGAAATGAGATCATAGAGGCTCCTATGGCGTGGAGGGCCCGCTTCTTTGAGTACCGCGCTTATAGACCTTTGATCAAGGAGTACTTCAGAAAAGGTGCTAAATGGACCACTGCTCCAAAACCCACCATGTCCGACGAACTGTATGATCAGGTGAGACTCATTTCAGACACTTATAAATGTGTGCAATCACTTCTGCATTGTGTGTCTTTTTTTTTAATACAGGAGTTTTATTACCTCCAAACTACCTGGAACTTGTGTTGTTATGACAGAGCAATTAGCTTTATTGCCGTCTGGTTCCCTTTAGGAGTATCCAATCCGCACAGTGGAGGACCGACACAAGCTGGCCGCTCAGGGCAAGTTTGTGACCACAGAGCACGAACCCTGCTTCGACGCTGCTGATTTCATTCGAGCTGGGAGGGATCTGTTTGTACAGAGGAGCCAGGTATACGCTTATATTCTCGCTTCTTTTCTGCACGTGAAGAAAACGCACAGAAAACGCAGACGATCTTTAGTTCCTTTCTAAACAGAGCCGCTCTGATTGTGTCACAGGTTACAAATTTCATGGGAATTGAGTGGATGCGCCGCCATCTGGCGCCGGACTACAATGTCCACATAATCTCATTCAAGGATCCTAACCCCATGCACATCGATGCCACCTTTAACATTATTGGGCCTGGGCTGGTGCTGTCAAACCCTGACCGCCCCTGTCAGCAGGTCAGATATCAAAGCAGACAGGTAGCTCATCCTGAGCAGAAGAAACTTTAGCTTAACCTTTTTATTCCTCTACTCTGGTTAGATTGAGATGTTCAAAAAGGCTGGCTGGACTATCGTGAAGCCTCCCACACCCTTGATTCCTGATGGTCAGTGTTTAAACGGCGTCTTGCTACTCATATAGTTCAGCAGGTTTTATTTTAAATGCAATCTGTCCATGTCTGCATAGACCACCCACTGTGGATGTCCTCCAAATGGCTGTCCATGAATGTCCTGATGTTGGACAACAAGCGCGTCATGGTCGATGCCAACGAAACCACCATTCAGAAAATGTTTGAGAGTCTTGGTACGATCACACATCCCAGTCATTGCATCCCACCTTACCATCAAAGATGCTGCGCACATTCCCATAATGCTACTTGGTCTCTTCTCCGCAGGCATTAAGACTGTCAAAGTGAACATACGTCATGCCAATTCACTGGGTGGTGGCTTCCACTGCTGGACAACCGATGTCCGCCGCCGTGGTACCCTGCAGTCCTACTTTCACTAGCCTTGCCAGAAATAGGCAGTTTTTATTGAGCTTAAGAATTAAGCCTCAGTCCGGAATTTACAGCCATAATTGTTAAATCGTTATTCGCAATTAATTGTAGATACGAGTAGATGACGACTTGTGGTGTTTTTAGCTTATTCTTGCTGCTTTTCTTTGGAAACATATGCATAGTAGTAGTGATTGATAGCGATATCAAAGTTCTTGGACTGAGTCTTTGAGGCCTAATCAAATGAATTGTTTTGCTGTATGTCAGAGTGTTTTTAGCAGACAGCTTTACTTCCATTTATCAATTTTCTTTTTTGCAACAAGTGAATTCGCTCATCAGTCATCTCAATATCAACTGCATTTCTGGCCTGGCTACGGTGAGGTTTTATTTATGGCCTATACATCTGAGAGTCATAAATCTGAGGACAAGGTACAATTTGGTATATGCGATTATCTTAAACAAGGGCACAGGAGGAAAGGGTTTTTTTCCAAACGTTTTTTTAAAATCTGAAAGTGTTTAAACAATGTTACTTAAGTCATTATACATTTATTATATTACGTATTTCTTATTTGTAAACTATTGAACTATTAATATTTTTTTCATACTCTTGATTGGACTTTCCCATCACTTAAATGTTTTTATATATTTACTTCAAATGTGTGCAGACCATATCATATATTGTATACCTTTTGCCTCTGTTCCTTTCTTCTACTGCAAATCTGGGCCAGTTATATGCTGTTAATGCTTCTCAGCGCTTGGCTGCTTTTGTGCTTGTGCGAGTCAGATATGCTTAAGCAAAGGAAGATAAAATGTGTGTTTTATAGTTGGATAAAGGCTGCTTCTTATAATGTGCTGAATTTTTGGGAGGTTTTGGCTCAAAAGTGATAGATGTTTTGTTTGCAACATTAAATGCATTAAAACTGAAACATGTCTTCCATTGATTCTCTAGAATTAAGGTCATCGGAATGATTTCATTTTATGCATCTTATCTTAGGTTATCTTGATTACATTTATCACAAAATACAATCAGACCTTGCAGATTTCTGCATTGTCATAAACCACAAGCCGACTTTGTAGTCAGGGTGAAATTATCTGATATAATTAATGACAACAGATTAAAAGAATAATGTCATAGATTCCATAAAATAGTTGAAGAATATAAACTTAAAATGAATAGTCACAAATTTATCTGAATAAATCGGGCGGCTGGAATTGGTTCACACTTTGCACTCAGCGCGGCGCCACGCTTAACACGTTTGGTGCAACATGTGTGCAAACATTAACCAGTATCGGGTCAGTGAGTGCACCATTGCATCACATAGGCCTAATTCATTACATAAAGTCCAAAAAAATCCAGATGGATGCTGGGTCAAGTAGTTGTGACGTGTCTCCTACATTCTAATCACACATTAACAATAAAATTGCAACGTGCATTGACTGCTAGTCAAAGATGACTTGAGGTTCTAGTTGATGCCCTTGAAACATACTGCCTATAGGTTTACATAATGCAGCTTCTGCTGATGACTTTAAAGGGAAATCTACTTATTCAGACTAGCCCGCTGTCGCAGCAGTGCCCACCTGCATTTTTACCCTCCTTATTTACTGCTTTTCTCAATTGATTGATTAGAATTAATTGTTAAGCACATTGAGATGTGTGTTACACCTTTTTTCCGACTACAGGGTACAACATGATTCACTTTATATTTGTTTAACAGGCAGGGGTGGAATAATCTGGCAGCCCAGTCACCTGAGACATGCTGCCATCTAGCGGCGAGAAACGCGTAAAGCGTTTTGAATTTGGGCAGTATAGAAGCCTCGCAATTGTTCATCCTAAACTGAAATAAGTCAGTTGAATAATGTCTAAAAGATCACATATTATGCGTAAAGATGTAAAGCCCGAGGAAGTAAATACCCGAGTAAGACAGGAACCACACATACAGTCACGCATGTGCCAAATGCTTCCAAGAGGTGTCCAAGAAGAGCAATTCCCTCCAGTTTTAAAGGTAAACTGTAATAATATAATTGTTTTCTACATCAAACATAATTTTGAAAAAGCAAGATATTTATTTTCATTTCAACAGACACACACAGTTGGAAAGATGCTGCAAATGTAGCTGCTACACGCCTATCACAGCGAGGGCTTGGCTCGACCCTACCTGGGTGTGTGCTACCTGTGGACAAAGTTTAGGCCTGTGGCTTGATTGAAGTTATCTCAGGTCAGTTTCACTTGACGTCAGGTTGCTTCTGTTCACGCCTGTTTAAACTTGCTTCCACCCCGATCAGTACTCACTGGCCCACGTTCACAGATGCATAGCTTGTTTGTACAGCTGCCGAATTGCGCAATACTGCGGCTGCCTCATCAACTGTCCTCAAACAGGAAAAATTGATTATATTCTGGTAATGATCAGGCTTTCATTTCTGCATGAGAACATATTCTTTGATTCCCTTCAGTAAAGGTCAATTTACACTCTGTATTAAGTCCACAACACTAGGCCAGAGACGCCCTAACGTGCCAAAGTCTTTGATTGATTACATTTTAAACGGCATCAATAATGCAATCAATTTTTTTCTAAATGCTGCCGCTGCATTTGTAGTGGCTTGAACGAAGCGATAAGGCGATCTTTAAGACGAGCGTGCAAAGGTGAACAGAGTAATACAGTGGATTTATGACCCCGAGCTGCTGTAACTATTGTCTGCTTTCAAGATCCTTATTCGACTCCCGTCTGTCACGAAAAACAGAAATAAGTTAAATGCCAAACAATATATTCTTATCTGTTAAAAGAGGTCATTTTCAGGATATGACTGTGGTGATCAGCATGAGTGGATTTGTCCTGTTGTCACTGGCACGCCAGACTTTAAACAAGGTCCATCAAACACTTCCAACCACACGTTTGGAGGGCTGCAACATCCTCGACTGGATACTGTAAAAGCTCAAGGTAACTCATGAAAGACGTCCCTCTGGGATTGTCCGTGCACCGCTTGTTCCCCTCACTGTAATTACACAGACAGGTATGTTATTAGGTGATGGTGAAATGAGTGGGAAACTTAGTTAGCTGCAGGTCACAGCTCCATAAAAATGCTTCTCTTCGTTAAAATTTGGGTTTATTTTTTATAACAGTCCCTCTGTTTTACCATCTGAATAACATTGTGTGACTTCCTGCTCCTTTGATTATTAACTTATGTCGATGGTTGGTCTCTCAGGAGATTTACTTGATGCCAGATATGCTGGTGTTGATTAAAAACAGCTATTAAAACTTGACTGGATTCAATGTGTTCTTAATACAGAGTAGAAAGAATCAACAGTAAATCCACATTTGTGGGGATCCAGGCTGCAATTTGATGTGTTTAACAAGGCCTCCTTCACTTCCTACACCCTTCTATTCTAAATGAATGTTTTCCGTTGCATGATGACCAAGAAGAGGAGCCTCCCGGCGCACTGCACACAGATGAAGCACACACAAATATGACTGCAGGGTAGGGAGGTAAGTATTAACAATTTAGTGTGTCTGGAGACACTAAACACTACATCTTTAAAAATCTGTATATTGCTGATTTGGGGGAGTACTGTAACAAATTAAACCATATTTAGTTATGGGGAAAATGCTTAAAACACGTGATTTATTTTAGTTATGATTTAGAGAAGCCTTTTTTGCATGATGACAGTTGTATTAAATTTTCAAATGTATAAAATAAAACAAAACAATAAAGCTAAAGGCAATCATTTCAATTCAAACTACTGTGTTAAGGATAAAAACCATTTCTTAGGAGAGGACGTGAAAATTCACAGCTCTACTGCCACCATGTGGAGGCGACAGAGAACAACGCTAAAGCTGCGTGGGTCTGGTCAACCTTCAGACCCACGGTGGTGAAGGTACAGTGTGATCAGCTGGTAACAGGAAAAGAAAGTCTGAGGAAATTTTTGGATGGGTTTCTGTGCAACAAAAGTTTCATGTGGTCCATTTCAGCCACACATTTATTTTGCAAAAGTGGTCATTTACGCTTGAAATGTATCTAGTTTTTAAAACAATAGCATCAAATCAATTGCAGAAATATTCTTGTGAGTTTTCATATTAATCAAGTAAAGAAAGAAAATGTTATTGTATATATTCCTAACTTCAGTAGCCTAATAAATCTGTTCTATATAGGAATTATAATACTATAACATTCAATTATGTTGGGTTCTTTATTTCGGCATTAAAATGTGCAGAGTTTGCCCTAAAAGTACACATCTGAATGGACTTTGATGGTTTATACTGGGGAAGAACACCAGACTGACATCTTCACATTTTGTAGATTGCAGAATAAACCAGATGTTTGACAGCAGGACAAGTAAAACCACACAACAAGTTTAATTTTCTACATCAGCCTGCAGCTTAAGGACATCAGCAGAACGGTCAGTAATGATCAGTGACAGCCAAACATATAAAAATGTCATTTCAAAACACAAACAAACACATCCATACACACAGATAGGTATTATATGAGGGCTGAGTGTGGGACATTATTACCATATTTACTATGATTTAATTAAAAACCAAATACAGCGAGTAGCCATGAAGGGAGCCCTGCCCTTTATAGTGGTCACATCATTGAGTAGATATAAATATCAAACCCTCACATGATTGTGTTACTTAAAGCAGAACATCCGTCTCCCCCAGGGGCAGGGAGTCACGATTACACAAACACAAACTTTATTCTCTTTCTGACAAATTAATTATTTAAAATGACATGAACTGCCTACAGTAGTACATTGCAGCATACACTTTAAAATGACTACAATAATAATACAAATAATACAATCTCCCTCATGTAGCAGTTCAGTGTAGATAACCATAATATTGTTCATTGTTTTAACATTAGGATCTTACAAGTCCACTCATTATATAAGGATTGTTTAAACAAGTTTCAAAGTTCATTTAAATCAAATGTGAAGCTGGAAGTGAGAGCGTCAGTAAGCAGACAGTTGTGAGACCTGGTTATCATCGGCATGTCCACAACACACAGATGTCTGGCAGGTCCAACAAAGGGGACAGATGATGTGTTCACTGACCATAGGAGTGGTGGGCGGAGCCACGGGTCGGTGGTGAGATCACAGAAGATTGCAGCAGAATGCAGGTCTCTGCGGACCTTGGATGTCCTCTCCCTGGGTACACTGGTTCCCTCCTACAGACCAAAAACTGCCCTGACCCATTACTCTGATGGATGGAGGAGAGAGGGCCCGTGTGTGTGTTGCGATTGTCCTCATGTGGAAGTGAGTTCTGAGGGCATCCACCGAAACACCTGTGAAGGAGTCCAAGGTAGTGTTCTGTGTCAATTGGACTGCAGACAATGGGGAGACACACCAACTGAAACTGGTTCAATGACCCTACCAACGACTCTCAGGTGACCACCCAGATAATTAGCATGCTAATGGTCCACAAGGGCTCTATTTTCAAGCTCTGTCCCCAGCGAGTTCAGAACTGAAGACGCCTTCTGGATAGAAGGTGAATTGTCTTAAAAAGTGAAGAAAAACAGTCCAGTTGACACAGAAATCTACCCTGGATTACTATGACCTGGATGATTGGGAATCTACACAGACACCTGTGAAGGAGCCTCAGAAGCTCAGAGGGGAGAGAAAGCCAGCATACCTGTCCAGAGTCTCCATCGGACTTCATAAAAGAGCTCTGTGGCCATCACGTTACACCGTCCCTGCATATGTTGACCCTGCTAGATCTCCAGAAACAAACTGGAATCACTGGTGAGTGTCACAGGTCCAGGAAGGCCTGTAAAAACAAAGACCAGGAGACTTATTCTGAAGAATTCTGAAGATATTCTGAAGAACAGCTTGAGTTTGGATGAGATCTTTAAGAGAGTGACAACATGATGACAGTAATCATTAAAGGCGAAAACCTACAGTAAAATCACATGACTCATGTGATTAACCTAGGCAAATTACCAAAACATTTACTGTAATACAAAAAATGTGATCAGGCAACTGCTCTGAATAATACACATACGCTCACGTGCGCACACATGCATGAGCACGCACACATTTGCTTGTATGTTAACTTCCTGTCCAGAGGCCAATCAATGTTTGTGTGACACCATTTTAATTGATCAAATTAAGTGTAAGAAGAGACAAAGCATCATGAATAGCACAATAGCACATAATTATATATCTTTACTGGAATCTTTTACAAAAAGAATGTGGAGTAAATAGCAGTTTTCCTGCATGAAGGGTCAAAGGGCTCCTTTCTTGAAGCATCTCCATGAATAGATTAAATACGTTCTTTGTTTCTGGGTTTCACCACCAGTACAACTATCTCGCCACTAGGGGCGACATGCTCCAAAAAGCAACATGCTTATATGGAATATCGCTCCTCATAAAATAGCGCGGTACTGCAGCCTAACACTAGAGGGCGACCACCATGCTTAGTTTATGTGAGCACTGGCCTGTCCAGAAGGAATCAGGAGTCTAACAATGATTTTACCGAATCCACAACTACCTTATTTAGGCTCTGTCTAAGGTGCTTTTACACAATTTTACAGATGAATTTGGATCATAATTGCATAATTGCGATCAATAAACAACAAACGACAAATACACTCAGATCGGAAGCTGAGGTGAAATGATCACCCGGAAGCTGTTTTCGCCGGGTCTTATTTTTTAGTTCTATTTTTAAGAGGAATCCGCAGAATCCACAGAGGCAGGTGACCTGCAACCAGGCTGCGGGAGGGGTTTTTCCAGGCTTTCAAAGTTCCCACGGAAAGCGAAGGACCACCCAGCGGCGCAGAGCACGACGCCGATTAGCTGCGCGGCGCTCATTTGCATTAACGTCAGTAAAGGCTGTAGGTCAATCCTTGCGGGTGCTTTTATTGGATGTGCCGCTGTCAAGCAGCACTGAAGAATTAGAAGGGCAAACGCCAGAAAAGGCAGAGAAAAGACAAACACAATATCAGCGTTATGTAGCTCGCTTCTGCCTTAACTCCGCTGTCGTCAGCCGTGGAGAACCGCGCCGTCCCCGATTCTAGATCCGAAACTTGTTACGCACGGAGCGGTCTCTCTCTCTCTGCCTTTCTCTCCTTTTTAAAGGGGTTTTTCCCCCTTCATTGCGTGTCTCTCTTAAGCGATTGCATTCTCCAGAGGTTGGAGGCTACATCCACATCTTACAAGGCTGACAGCAGCTTCTACATCCTCTCCTTCCCTCCCAGGTAGAATGAGAGAGATTCGTCGAGCCTGGTAGCCAAATGCACCCGGGTTTGGACCTCTCAGGCGGATCATCCTCAACCGGGCAGCGGATGCGTGAATGGAGATTGCAAAACCATCCATCAAGATCTTCCTGAACCGATGAATCTCGCCTGATAAATGGAGTGTTCTGTCGGACTACATGACATGTTTTACCCAGGGGTTTTGACATCGGAGCAAGCGGCCAGAAGACCAGCCTGCAGTGTGAATATTTCAGCCTGTTGATGATGAGCCGCTCAGGACTGGAGCAAAGTGTCGTGAGAACCGGTTTGTGGCCCGTTTCTTGAGCTGAAGTGGGCCAACAGACTGTCATAGAGAAAAAAGGCATCCTTTTCCTCTTTTTTTTTTTTTTTTTTTTTGTTGTTGATGGCTCCGGGGTGGGGGAGGACGACTACACATGAAACCTTGGACGCTAAAATGGATAAAACTATTGCGTGAAGCTGGCGGGGGACTGCGTGGTGTCCTTTCAGGCCTACTTGGTAGATAACAGTGAAGTTGAGGGGGAAATGGTGATGTGGTACGAAGAAGGCTTGATAAGGAGACAGAGTGAGGGATAAAACCGTCTGATGCAAAAAGGGGATCAAGTTTTCCCAAATAAGACAGCTGTTTTGATTAAAGACCCCCCCCCCCCAATTAAGTTCATGTGAAAAAGAGAGGAAATCAGCTTCCTGGCTGGGGGTTGCAAGATATTATCCATGCCTTATGTCAGCGCAGTTGGAGTACCAGCACTGGTGCGGCCTAGATGATACATATTTATATATATAGATATATATTAAAAATGAATCCCTGAAAGGGAAGAGTGGAACTTTTATACCTTGTACCTAAATTCCTAGAAACTAGGGTAGCCTCAAATTAAAGCACTTGTGCAAAAAAAAAAAAGGCTGAAGTGGGTTGAAGCATGGGCTGTGCTTCAAGTATTCATATCTCTGATAGGGTGGTCTACCACAGTGGAAAAGAGTCCGAGGATTCCCACTCACCCCAGCAGACTAACGCCACTCAGCATCAAGGAAATCCTCTCTCTGGACTACCCCTCAAAGCCCCCAACTGCAAGGTGAGGGACCCCACACTCATTACCATAACACAGAGGCTGAAACGTTTGTTTTTCAAGGGTCCGTGGTGTGTCTTAGATAAAGTTCTCCGCCACAGTTTGGCTGATTTGTGACATGTTTATGGTGTGTTTTCATGGACCACATTACAGACAAACGTCTTTTTGCTTACTTTACCTTTTTAAGACCTATGCCATGAAACGTACTCTCTGAAAGGTCACAGGGTCACGGGTCTGTAGACCCAGCTGAAATATTTATGAATGATGATGGAATTAGCATTTGTTGCCTTTTTCAGGCCCGCGTGTGTAATTTGTCACAGAACCGACATGCTGCCAAGGCTGATTCTTTCTATCTGACACAAATTTGGCCTGTGATTGACTGTGTCTGCCTTCTGATAGGATATCCCCACTTACGTGATCATAACAAGGCATAAAATCTGTGATTCATGCACTTAACAGCACAGTTGGCTTGTAGAAAGACACATGTGAGCTCATATGGAGCAAAAGTGTGAAAAGGAGACGAGCAAGTGAACGGCAATAAGCTGCATATTTGCCCCCCTCAAAGAAAAGTTTGTGGCCAGTGTTTTACATCAGTGCTAAAAATAAATAAACAACTAAATAAAAAGGCCTATTTGTGCACTGGCCTGTAAACAATTAAACAAATGGGAAGACAGAATGTGAGTGACAGTGAGATTTATGTGCAGCAACCCGGTGAAGACTTTGGCTTTTGTGTCAAAAAGGCCCCATTCCACAATCCAGCAATAGTGAGTTCAGAACAGTTATTATATTTCTAAATTAAGATGTAGCCTCAAGCGTTGGCAGACTGGTAATAAAACGCTGTAATGTTTGCGTGTACATCTGCAGGCCTCTCCAAACACAAAACGTCTGTTTGTATAAAGTGCAATCCTGTGAATTTAGCAGTGACTAGAGGTCTCTGTGCTGGATGTTTTCCTCAGTACTGTAAGTGCGCGTTCGTCCCGACGGTCCGCAGGGTATTTGAGGGTCTCTGTCAGGCTGAATTTTGTGGCCAAATGTCAGCGAAGGATGCAACAAGAAGTCGACGTGACAGATGCCCCAACATCAAGATGCCCTCCCCGCTGCCTTTGATTGAATTAGTCCTCTGATTGAGTTAGGCTAATGGAATCCAAATCTCCTTCAGCTGGAAATGGTTAATCTCTCCTCTGTAAGGTGTCATGTTTAATGTCCTCTGTAGGTACTCCGGGGCTGCTTTTTATGTAGAACCTTTAGTAAAAGGAGTCAGTTGAAGATCCCAAATATGCAACATGCCATGATGCATTCAAGGACACATTACTATACATACAGTAAGAGATCAATAAGGAGGTTGCAGTGTTTGTAGAGTATTTTCAATGAAAGAAATGTAAATGGTGGATTTAAATTGAGATATGGGGAAGTAACGGCCTGATCACTCAATCATGACCAGAGCTGCTACCTTTACCCTTATATAGTCTGGATGCTATAGTGATCCTTAATTCAACGATCAGTTATATTTCTGAGTTTTAGCTTTTGTCTGCATTGTGTAATTAGCCAATGAAAACATCAAATAAAACCCTGTAATTACACAGAAGGTTGTTTTTGACTTGTGTAAATTAGGAGATGGAAACGCATGTGATGCCTCTTTCTGCTGATGGCATCTGTTCACGTGCTGGTTTTTTTTCCCCCTTTAATCAGTGTTTTGTCTTCATCTCCTGACAACTGTACCCATGGCCAATGCTAGCTAGCTTCTCAGTTAAAAACAATTTGGTCATCCCTCTTTTTCAATTTTCCCTTCCCACTCAGTGCTGTTATGTGTTTTCTTTCTGGTTTGCAGTCTTTTCTTCTGCATTTAAAAAAAATAATAAATCGCAACCTGCATTGGCTACATCGCCATCTTCTGACAAAGGTAGCCTTCATTTCAGTTGATTTGCACCTCATTAGTGTTCCTTCTTTTTTATCTCAGCTCTTTTGCAAAATGTTAAGATTCGCTTCCAGTTTTCAGATAGATTCGAAAAAATTGTGTTGCATTACACGCATCCATCCATCATGTGAGGAAGGAGAATGTCGGCGCACGGCCGGCAGTCACCACACAAGCATGGCGTTATCGCAGCAGTGAATTTACTTGATGCAAATGTTCATTGTGCTGTATCGCTGCTTACATTTTCTTAGAGAGAGAGAGAGAGAGAGGGAGAGGGTGGCTGGTACAGAACATGTGCAGGCATCTACAGTGTGAGAAAGTTTCAATAGAAGTTTGGGGGTGTGATGTGAGTCTTTGTCAAGGGTATGTTGCCATCTGGCCTGCTTTGGCAATGATAAGACTCAAGTACAAGGTCCTGTGATAGTGTGCGCGTGTGTGTGCATGCATGTGCAGAGCTAAACAGGCACGGAGAGCCCTCAGCCAAGCACAACACAATTTATCTGGCCTCGATGTTTTCCCGTCAGATTGCCCCCACTCAAAGAAATCAAGTGGGTCTGGCCCTGGAGAGTGAGCGTTGACTGGGTTTTACCCTTACCTCTGACTATAAATGGAAAAGGGCAATAAAAGGTGCTGGGCTTATAAGTATCTGGAGGGTAATACGTACCACCTTGTTTGCTGGCTAATTCCCACCCAGCCGGCATTAACATAAGTGGTGGAATTGCGCAGGCATACTTCACCCCCACCCCCTCTCCATTCTTCATTAAAGCCCTCTTGCGTGCAGAAATGACAAGAGAACACACAAGGCTGCACTTCTAAAATTTCTGCTGGGAACCCCATTAGCCTCGTCAGCCAACAGCAAATAAGCTGGTCTCAGAATCAAACAACATATGTGGTAAATCATGCTTTATTAAGTGCTGTAGTAAGACATGATACACTGCTGGCCTGGGCAGCCTATTTCAATTTTTAAGTTTTCTCTCCCACTGTTCTTGTGTGTGTGTGTGTGTGTGTGTGTGTGTGTGTGTGTGTGTGTGTGTGTGTGTGTGTGTGTGTGTGTGTGTGTGTGTGTGTGTGTGTGTTTAGTCTTAACTTGAGAGTCATCGGGTAATTTATTCCAGGGGAGGGCAAAGGCTCAGCTCTGTGATGAATTAATCCACTGTGCTTTTTTTTTTCTTCCTTGGACGAGAAAAGGGAGACTGATAATGGCGCGTTCCCACTATCATAAAATATAGAAGATCAGAAAAAAACAATTAAGGATGCGCCAACCTTGGCAGTGCAGCCGGAGCGATATTTGATGAAACTGGTGCTTCTGGGACGACTCTGAGCTACGTTCTGCTGTGTTCTGTGGTGTTGCCATCTCAGCAGAAGCTATTTCTGTCCTCCGCTGGTACAAACAACGTGAGAAAAACTCCTCCAATTCCAATAGAAAAGTGGCTTATTCTCAATATTGGGGTCCATTCAGCTTATAATATAAAGAGATGGTGATGATGTAATGTACAATAGATGTCGTCTCCATTTTGGAGCCCATAAAAAAGGATTCACTTCACTTCAATGGTCCTGCTGTTTATCTTAACAGCTGGTGGTTGGGATCAAGAGGTGGGCTGTGCTCATCTGTCTCTGCCAAGGCTGACATGTGTGTATATATAATGGTATTTTATAGCCCGGGGCACGGTACCAACCACTGGCACAGCACAGCGGTTTGCAGATTTGATTTCCACCAAGAACAGAGTTTTTGGCACGTGTCAGCTTGGATTTTGCTTATCCTTATGATGTATTGATTTACATGTGTGGTTTGATCCTATCTTGCATGCTTGTACAGTAAATGTGCTTCTGGTGCAGCAGACAATTCACTTATGATGATGATTGGAAGCAGCGACATGAAAAAGAGAGCGCAGCCTTGTTTGTGTAATGTGGTGGAATTTCAGTTTTGAGTGTCAATTTTGTACAAATTTGAAGTAGAGGGATAATTAATGGAATATCAATATCATCCGTTGAGAGAAACATGGTCGCTTCAACATTTGGGGGGAGAACTACACTACCCATAATTCCAGTGTCAGGTCTGATTGTTGGGGACCAGCTTTTACCATGGAAATGTTTTATTTACAGCCCCCCTCATCTGATGGCCTTCAGCTGCCACTGTGTCTTGACCCGGACCCTCTCTTTCAAAAACTCCACACATATTGCTATGGCGCGGTCTGTTTACAGGTTTTACCAGCTTTTATGTTTGTTTGTTTGTGTGCTTACTTGCTTTTTTGTTTGCTAGGGGCCATTGCATTAAGCCACAGTCCATTTGCTGGGAATTGCAATAGACGCATATTCTTTGCTGTTTTTTTTAAAATAAATGTATTTAATTGTTTTTTAAGGTTGTTGGTCGTGAATATAAACTATTTTTTAAATTAAGTCCAAGCCTAAAATGTAGGACTTAAGGAAACGTCAGCAGATGCTTCGAATGATGAAATGCACTTATGTTCATTTAACCAATAAATAACTGATACATTCTTGCCTCCTTGGGTAGAATTAAAAGGTGACTTTAAATGTGTTTGAATGTCTGGAAGGAAATTTTTAGTAATTTAATCAAGGATCTGCCGTTAACTCCAATAATAATAATTAACTCCAATATAGAACTGATCTTGGGATCATTGAGCAACTCTCTGCCACCTTCATTTCGGACAGCGGGACTCGTCATCTCTGAGTCTGCTCGCTTATGAGGTGTCACTTCTGTTCATGCTCTTGTGCAACAGAACCCCCCCATTGTTTTTGAATGACTTGACAACCAAGGCTGCGTTCAGCTCCCTCCCCCAGGTCAAGAAGTTACTATCCTACGGTTAGCAAGTAATCATTTCATGAGATTATATAAATGCAACTACAGGTGTTTACATTGTAGCAGCTCTGTTCTCTTTCAGAGACTCACTGGAATGTAGATGAGAGTGGACCCTCGTCCACCGAGGGTCTTTATACCGCCCCAGTGACAGAGTGGCTTCCAAAATATATATCCAACGTGGGTGTGATATTAAAATGGAAATACGTTTCATGCAATTTCTTATTCTGATGCTGAGATTTCTCCACAGCTGTTTCAGCGCTGCAATATCAATTCATTATATATCCAGCCTGATGTAACCAACAGGCGGAACTTTGTGTTCTTAATGCTTTCCTGAACTCGCGATTGTTGTGACGTCTCTTCGTATTTTTGTTCTTTACTGAGGCCAAGTAGCTAACAAGGGCGACCATCTAAATTCTAGATGGGCTGGACCATGAGAACAGACGTTAAATTTTCAGTGTAGTTTATTTTGAAACTACAGTGAAAAATCCAGTTCTTAGCGTGCCTCCATAACTCATCAGTTATATTCCAAAATATCTTGTTTGTGTCAGGGGGAAGCTGGGAATCTCTGGTTTGCAGCAGAGTTGTTCTGAAAGGTTTATTCTACGAGCACAGCGGGTCTTTGGGGAGTCATGAGGTTGACGTCCATAAAACCACAAGTTGTTGTTGGACTTTTTGTGTAAGGTTTGTAAGTGCTTTTAGGCAGATTCTTTCTTTTCTCCCCCATTTTCTAACCTTTGTACAGAGTTTGTGTTCCCCCTGAATCCAGCAGTGGTGATTCTAGAGTATCAGAGAGGTCAGATCTCCTACTGTCACTGCAAACTTTGCACATTATCGCTGCTCTGGTTTTAAGTTTGCCGGCCCGCAGATGCCCCCTGCAGGCCCCAGACCCCCAGCAGCTGCCTGTTTACTTGTTGATAAGCGTCACCTTTGTTGTCCAGTCTCATTATACTGTAGAGGTTTGCTATCCTCATATTAGATTGGACTAGATTAGATTCAACTTTATTGTTATTGCACGTACAGGTACAGAGTAACAAAATGCAGTTTTGCATCTAATCAGGAGTGCAAAAGAAGTAGCAAGTGCAGATATAAGGAGTTAATATATACAATATGTGCAGTTTATATTGTTACAGTAGTTTACAGTTGTTTACAAGGTTGTTCTATGAACATATTTTACTAATGGGTATTTATATTAAGTGCCTTAAACTATAAGTGCAGAAACTATTTACATAAAGCTAGAGGAAATGTTCAAATGATAAATTAGGGATGTGAAGATGATCAAGTTGCATTGAGTTGAGTGTGCACAATAAGTTTAAACAGTAGCTATGTTGGTTACTAAGCTAGTGAGTCATATTATTTCATGGGTGATGGTTTCCAAAAATCGAATGTGTAATTTATTTAGATAATTTATTCCAAATTCCCTTGTTCTTCTGTGTCAGTTTAATTTAGTTGTCCAGATCATCATATCTCTGCCACTTAATGTATTGAGGCATGTTTTTCTCATTAATGTACCCTTCAGATGTTTATTTACCCTCTATAGAGAGATTTTAAGGTCCTAATCTTTGCACTAAAGTGCACCATGTGCACATTGAGCATCTGGATAGTTTGATCGTTTGTATTCAGGACAAAGTAACCAAAGTTTGATACAAGGGCAAGATTCCCCCCAAAAAACAAAACTTATGGTTGTAAATTGTAAACATACACATGGCAGAATGAAATGTGACAGCTGATCTGATCCAAACTACTTTCGAGTCAAAATATCCTTAAATTTGCCGAGTACAGAACTCGAGTACAGAAGAGCCTCTGAGGATTTAAATAAGCGGTTCTATAGCTTATTGGCTGCAGGAAACAGGCAACCCACTCATTCACCTGCTGAACGGTGCATTAAGCGCTCATGGCTGGTCTCCTTTCTTCTTTTATTGGACACAGCTATGACACTAAACCTTTGGGGTGCGTGATGCTTTTGCTCGAAAGACTCGAGTGTACGCCCAGTGGATGAATCCCTTATAGTTTTATGAACACAGACGGTGCACATTTTCTTCTCATTGAGAGTGAAGCCGCCCATTTAAGGATGGGATGGGGGGGGTGATGGTTGCGCCTCTTTACTGGAGTCTATTATGGCTAGCAATAATCATGTATAATAGATATTCTAATGGGAAGTACATTTCAGATTGATCCAAAATGTTCAAATATCTGGCTATAAAGTGGAGCATTAGTAGCTTTAGAAAGTACATTTTGGTTGGCTTGAAAAGTGATTATCGCACTCGCCTGGGCACACCCGCGCACACACACACACTACAGAGTGTACTGAAGATCGTTGCTTTGTCCGCGTCGAAATTATCAGACAGCTTCATGTGTCACACTGGCATTTAATATTATTTGTACTCTGCACGTTGTGACATTTGGCCAGTGATGCACAGAGAGGAAAACCACAATACAGCCGGACACGCATGAGTGGAAGATCTAGGAGGGAGCAGATAGTTCACATGAACACTGGTCACACTCATGGTTGTTATATAGCAGTGAATCAAAAGTCAATAAGAGAATGGGAAATGCTCATATGTGTTATTGTAGCCTACCTGCTGCACCTGCCTGATTGCATTCCTCACAGTTCATTTGGTTTGTCAATGTGCCACGTAACCAGAATAACAGCTTGTAGGTTTTTTTAAATATTCCACAAGAGAACCAATAGCTCTCAGCTTTGTATTTGCAAACTGACACCAATGTCTTGAGTTGATTTCACAGCTGGATGATCACTTCTTTCAAGATTTACTCGGACGGGAAGTTTTGCTTATCAAAATTTTCAGTTGGGGATACAAACGCTAGTGGAGTGATGGAGTAAAAATCAACCTAATGTGAAATTTGTCTACAGTGAACGAACAATTAGAAGGGTTAAAAGCAAGCTAGCTTTCCTTAAATCAGGCTTCCTATTGTGCAGTATTCCAGTCTCTGGTATCATGACAATATATCACATGCTTGATGTATCGGAGCTAAACCAATCTGAACTTTAGGGTATTGCTACAAATGTGCATTGCTATGCGGCCAACAAATCCTGTTCTTTATTCCTTTATTCCCCTGTGCGTGTGGAGCAAGTACAGTTTGTATGCCAGCCGGTGCATCGGCTCATGTCGTTTACTGATCCCTCATGCAACGGTGACATCACTGCTCCTCTTTTAGCAGGTGAAACGGGAGGGGTAGTCTGGTGATTACTGCATGCCCTTGCAGCCGTCTGAAGGGTCCCAGTGAACAGCTTTTGATATTTTCAAAAGCATCCATGCTGGTAGAGGAGAAGGTGGAGCCACGCCTTGTTGTAAATAAAGCAGGGGTGGTGTGGCTGTCCCGGGTGAATTGCTAATTCTAAAACACTATTCAGGCCCCCTGACTGAGCTCTGCTGCTGCTTTGGTTCTGGCAGTGAAATGTCAGTAGACAGTTGTTTTGTTTAGCATGTCTCTTGGAGTAGTGGTCGACTGCCATTGAAAGGTTCCTGGTAAGGTTACGGTTGCATGTAATGTTACAGGACCACGCATTATCCAACTTTGTCCACGTAAGCTCCTTTAGCTTGCCATTTGTATTATTGGCCTTTGATCTTACCTCGAAATGGAGCTCAGCTCTAGAAGGAGAATGTGTGCACCTGATCAGCAGCTGCCCATGTTGGCCATGAAGTGACTGTGATGAATAAACACACACATCAGATATTTATTTCATGTTCACACATAAAGCTAACTTCTCTGAGGGTCAGAGGTGTAGAAAAAAAGAAGTCCTATATGATGACATTTTTGCATGTGTTTTCATAACATGTACATGTGTGTAACCTTTAACCCACTGAAGCATAAAATATATGGAAGGAGACTCCTATGGTCAGAGGAAGAGCTGCAGGTTTTAGGAAGGGGTTGCCCCAGAGCCCTGGATGGCTTAGGATTGTCCAGGTCTTACAGGGATTTCAGGGTAATCTGGATAAGGACAGAAATACCTTGAAGGTGAACAGTAGAGAAAGTGCACAGCTTCTTATGCATCTGCTTTTAATTAAGTCACACTGAATGATGGGGGGACGCAAAGGAGTTAATCTGCATTGTTTGTTAAAGAGGTGTTCCACTGGCTTTACAAAAGAAGGTTACTTTTACTCTCAGAGGTGGACTACAGATGATGCAAGTTTGTTATTGTGACGGACAAATTCAGATGTCATTTGTGGATTTTTTTTTTCTTGTCACGACTGTCAAAAATTGTATTTACCAATTCGATAAACAGGTGTTTGTTTCATAAAATGGATGGAAATTTCAGAAAGACTTGACGATTCTTCTCTTACTCACATTCAATCGAACATTAAAACATGTAAGAAATATGGAAGCATTCAAAATAATGAGCAAATAATTCAAAACATGTGGAACGTTGAGCTGAAGCAGCTACCCAGAATGGACGAGCCACAGTGTTGTTTCGTATTAAGGTCGCCTTTTGTTCACACTAGGACCATAAAGATGAAAAGAAATGGAGGCAAGTTCAGATAAACACAGCAGAAGTGTAAAATTTGTTGTCACGGACGACCTCATGCATTTCTCCCCTGCTCCAGCTCTCCACAGATCCCTGTAGGCCGGTGTGTGAGGGCTCTGAGCGCACTCTCTTCCCCTCGTCATGGCGTGTTGGCAGGAGCTGTTTTGCTCCCAGGCCTCGGTTACTCTCTTTGGCACAGTGACGCACGGATGGCGCACACACACTCTGACCACTGCAGACCTGGTTACGCGCATGGGCCCAGGCGGTGTCACGAGCCCAAGCATGTGCTCTGATGTCACATATGTCTGGCTGAATTTATTTGTTCCGCTATAATTTTGACTTTGCTTTGAAGCCTTTCTCTCTCTTGTTCACATCGTCTGCCTGCTTTTGTTTGAGAGTTTGAGCGATTTCTGCAAGGTGTGTGACGCTGGTGAGAAACGGGGACAGGTCACTAAGGAAGAAGTGTCCTATCCATTTTCCGTAATCTCTGTATTTTTAAACCGCTGACATCATTCTGGGGCATTTGGGGAATGAGTTCCAGGACAGGTTCAGTTTCCAGCGAGCTGCTCAGTGTCTTCCCTTGGCGTGTGTGCATTCCCGTATTCTTGAATTTCCGCACTATCTGGTGAGGTAGGAGAGATGTCACTGCAGACAGAATAAAGGTCAGGGCGTACCCTGGAGCGCTGTTTGAAAAACAATGAATGTGAGTGCGTGACTGATTAGAAAGGGTTGGGTTTGGGGATGCGTGTGGAAGAGATATGTAGCATTATCTGGGCCTTGTTTGACCACACAGCTTTCCCTTCTTGATGCTGTGGCCACTGCGTTCCACACTGCACATGTGGAGTTTGCTTTATGCTGCATTTTCCTATCCTAAATTAAAAGACTTTACAGAGGAAAAGCATGCCACAGAATGGACCCATGACCTGTCGGAATGGGACGTGATGTCACTGTTTGCATGTTGGTGATATAAAAGATAAAGACTTTGGACTTCAGGAATATTCAGGAAGTTCACTGCTGTACATCATGCTCCCAAGAAACTGGACACGTGGACCATTGATAAATGAGATTTCAAGCTCACTGTTTGAATAAAATCTGTAATCCTTAAACCTTGTGTAATAAACAACTCCACTGTAAGATATTTTACATTTCCCAGCTCGCTCTGAAGCAACTTGGCATCCGACCACACAAACCGTAGCTCGGGAGAGAATATTTCTTCGCCACCCGGACCGCGTGCAGGCTGTATCGTACCGTGGCCTCTCTGTTATAATGCATATTTTGCCAGAAGGGGCCAAATACCCGGCCGGTCAGTGATGTTTTCTAACATTTTGCCGATGCAAGAAATTCTGGAACATCTGATTAGTTCCAGTGGTGTGCAAAAAGTGGGGATGCAGTATCTTGTTCCAACAGAAGCACAGCAGGAGGCACATCTGATTGTCACCATGGAAATAGTGCCCTTCCCTCTACGTCATGACCTTCTGGATCTTCAAAACGATTAGCTCTGTGTTCCACCACAGATTCGCGTCAGTTCTGTCGTCATGCACAGCATCAACATCCCACTGTGGCCTCATCACGGTTCACCCCAGCTTGTGGCATTTGCCTCCATCACCTATCCTTTATGAAATCTGACCCCTTTCTCTTCATAAAACCCTTTGCGAACCATCTTAAAGCTCGAAGATTGGCTGATCCATTCATCAGTTTCTGTCCATTTTGATCATCATTGTTAATATCGACCTACAAATGGACGCTCTTTGACAAACGTTATTGTATTAAACGTTATTTACTCCGATTAACTCTAAAGGATGCAACAACTTCTCGGCACCAATTCCATGTATATTGCGTAAAAAAGTTCAACAGATGATGAAACATTTCGCAGTCAAACCTAAGCAGAAAATTACAGATGCCGATAGAAAATTTATAGGAAAAAAGCAGGTGTTATATAATGTACATAAAAAGAAGATATAATATAGATGAGTTCATGTAAAATGTATACTCAGCTATGGTGAAGAATTCTCATCAAATTTGGTTGAAAAGTTGAAAAACATCCCAGTTGATGTGAATATCCAAGCAAATATCTGCCTCGATGGACTTTTATGCACGGATGTCTGTGTGAGAGCATATTCTTTACAGGATGTTTTTGTTCTGGCAGGTTGGTCTTCCCTGTCAGCATTCCACCAGACAGAAAGAGAGAGGGAATGAAAGAAAGAAAGAAAGAAAGAGAGAGCGAGACAGAAATACAGAGAACGAGAGGACACACTGGGACAAACTGATCACCAGTGGCCTAGTTTCCCTCAGCTATGCCAGTGAGTCAACTGAAGTCTTCTGCCTGGCTGACTCTGTGTTTGGATGAGATGTGTTTGGAGCCAGAATACACACCGATGCAGTTATTTTTCTAAATGGATGGGCTACAATCACATTAACACACAGGACGGCTGTGGAGTTTTTCTTTAGTTGGGAGGGGTGGGGGGCTGTTGGACTATGGTTATTTTTTCTTCACTCTGATTACTTCATTTTGCCTACAGCATTAAAGCAAAACACAGAATGACCATCAAAATGACTGAACTGCAGTCGTTTTCCCTTTCATCTCTGTCATTTTTAGCTACTTTCTCTACTACAAAGGTGTTTTCTGGATTACTATTTGCTTTATGATTCACGCCATCTTGCCTTGCCCATTTTGTGTCATTGAAATGACTGGTGAGTGTTATTGTACCCCATATAGTGAACTAAAAATATCCCCCTGACCAGTGTAGTGAACAGCTGATGGAAATCAGAGCTATGGTGCTATAAGAAGAGCCACATGAAGCTTATCTATTATGAGTAATTGACTGACCTTTGCATGCAAACATACAAAGCGCCATTATTAGTAAGCTAGTTGAGTTGGTTTTCAGCACTTTTTGAGCACTTTTTGTTCATGTGTGCCACAGAAAGGGTGTTATTGCATGTGCTCAACAAATGCAGCCAACACTGGTGAGGTTAGGACTTGTCGGCTGCTGTCACTGTGTGAAGTATTAGTGGAAGTGAATTGGTCGAGGTGTTTGCAGGGTCAGTTGTTGATTCGTCTTTAACCTGGTTACAGATTTGACGGCCCCATTGTCATCGATTCCTTCAGCGCAGATCAAATTTAAGTAGCCCCGCATGAAGGAGAATTATTCCCTTTGAGGTAGCGCACATGCAGCGTGGACGGCCGGCGTGGGGCGAGGCCGAAGTGTCGCGAGGTGCCATTTAACACATGACGGGAGCTCAGCGTGTGTGAGACACAGACTGTCTGTCTGGTACATGGTGTGCGTCTACACTCGTGGCAGCTCCCCTTAATCGGCGTTAATGAAGAACATTGATTCATCTCCACGTTCATCTTCATTTAATTCACACTTTTCGACGGGGACATAAATCCAAACCAGACCAGACGCCACCAGTGGCAAGACAACACGCTTCACTCCCTCACTCCCTCAAAAAATAAAAAATAAAACCTCATCCTCTGTAAAGTTCCTGCAGAGGTCTTTGCTTTGCATGAAATACTCATTTTATCCACAGGCAGAGACGTTTTAATGGAGCATTTGTCAAGAGCTGTGCTACAGCAAAGGGATCTAAAGATTGTTGGCATACATGGTGGCCATGCAGGTTTTCCTTATAAGCGCTATTAGGAAATCCATCCCAAGGCTCCCTGCATCCTGGTCCCAGCTCTAGGGTGGAGGAAGCTGTTTACTCTTTCTATCTCTCACTGCTGACGTCGGCGCGCTGAACAATGTCATCCAATTTCCTGTTTTCCACTTAGTGGAAAGCCACTCTTCCAGTGTGTGTGGTGCAGCGTGTGTGCGCCTATGAGCATGAGACAGAAAAGCCGGTGGGCTGACGGCGTACAGGAGGAGATCTATAGGGCCGGATACACTGGGAGCAGGATATAGGGTCACAGGCTAGTCTGCCATGTAAATACATTGCACGTAGTGAATGAGAGTATTTGGAAAATGGCAGACTGTCCTGAATGCCACTGGAGACGGTTGGGGACGCCCAGTCCTCGGCTGCTCTTGGTTTAGCTTCAACTCCCATGAAAACGGTGCAATAATATGATGTCAGACAGTTTTCCAAAGAACAAGAGAATGGCTTTTGTTTAGCGATCCGCAGATAAACCGGGAGTAGGAGCAGCAAGACCCCAAAGAAAAGGAACATTCATCAATGATAACAGAAATTGCATCATACAAACATAAGTCATACACTGAAGGAGGAACTTGGAGTTGAAGAGGGTTGCAAAAAGCCTTGCAGAGGAAACAGTTAGAGAGCTGGCTAGGGCAGCTAAAATAACACCACGTTGAAGTTTCCCAATGGTTGGCTGAAATTAAATGAGCTGAGCTGTCAGCTGATGTGCTGTGGGTCATCGCTGATTAGCCGAGCCTGAATCTGCAGCCTGACAGGACTAATACCGACTTCATTGGGTGTGTAACATAATACCATAAAGTATTTACCGTATTCCTTCCCTGCACACGTAATGCCACTCTGGAATTGTGGGTGTGGCCTCTGGCATCTTTTGTCACTGAGCAGGAACTGACATTTTGGAATCTTTTTAGCCTGTCTATTTTTAGACGTGTATTGTTTGATACTAATATGATGCAAAGTGCAAGTTTGTGGCAGTGATAAATAAATAAATAAATTGACGTAAGAGATTCATTCTGTTTATGTGCAGTGGCTAGATTCATGCCACAAGAAGGATCAGCGCCTTGTTTTTTATTCAGTCACAACACACAGCTTGATAAAGCCAGTGTTGACAGCATTTTATCAGCACTTGTTTAGCACTTTCCGAGCCTCGATGATATGCAACACTGCAAGCTGTCAGAGGCAGCTTCATCTTCCGGCCTTCCTTTTTGCTCCGTCTCTCCATTGCCCAACTTCGTTTTCCGCTTTTGTGGTCAGTGATGACTAAAAAAAACATCAATTGCTGCATTTTCCCACAATGCTCCACATGCGTATCTGCTTTGCAATCTTAAATCCATCCTTTGCGTGATCCGTCGCATGTTTATTCCAGATTCAAAGCACATTTTCCTGCCACCACCATGTGCACGGATGTAGATGATTTGAGAGTTCCTTGATCCTTGTTTTATCCTAGAACTTTGCGAAGGGTAATGTGACCCCCCACATGGCTGAATTTTTAGATTTTGCAATGCCTGCGGGGTTCGGCGGTTGAACAGGCAGAACCAGCAAAGTTTGTCAGTTGTGGTTTAGCCCTGGCCCCTCCTCATCAGGCCCAGCAGGAAAAGAAGCACGTGGCCGTCTTACTGTGGCTGCTGGAGCACAGCCCGGTCCACAACCTGCAGCCCTTACACCCAGCACACTGGTAACAGCCGGGTGACAACACACCCACTTCCCAAAGGTTGATGCATCCTCAAGTAGTAAAAAAAATAAGGACATGCAAAGAAAGAAAGAAAGAGAGAGAAAGAAAGAAAGAAAGCCTTGTCTGCAGATACAGGCACATCTGAGGGTGCATACTACACAAGCAATAAACGTTACTGACTGAACTATTACTTAATTTAATTGAAAAGGTATCAAATTAAACTATGATGAGTACTGGATTATGTTGCATTAACCTACTTCTTTAATAAAGTACGAGTAGCTGTTCAGTGGCAGAGGGAGAGATCGCGCCCGTCAGTGCGCAGCAGCAGAGTGACGAGAGGGCGGGAGGTGGATTACGTAGCAATACTCACTACCTCTGTGTTCCATGCCTGCACGGCATACATGCTCACTCACTTCCTGTGCTTTGTTTGCCACTGGTTCAGTGCCAACATAATGTTTGCTGGATTCAAATGCTTAGCAGAGTGATTCATCTGTGTGTGTGTGTGTGTGTGTCTGTGTGAGAGAGGGAAAGGGAGAGAAACGTATGTCGCCTGAAGACGCTGGCTTGCTTCTGGCTTTGTGTGTCTGCATGTGCATGTGGCATTCTGGCCACTGGTGTCACACATACCCAGCCGCAGTTGCACTGTGCTGGTGTTGGTCGGGGAGAAAAGCTTCTCTAGACGGAGATGGATGGTCTCTTATCCCTGTGGTCACACTGCAGACGTCATGAGACCCTGATCTCAAGTAATTACAGACTCTGATGTATTTCTGTGTCATTTCCACGCTGGGATCAACTGAGGAAGACCGTTTTTTTTTTGCTTTGTTTTGCGTCCGCAAGAAAATGAATGGTTTAAATTGTAAATCAGAACTAATAGAAGTCGGAATGGAACCATTCCCTCTGATACTTGGGGTGTGCCTAATTAAAATCATGTCTGACAACAGAAATAATGGTTCATGTTTGGTCTAAGGCCCTTTGGAAACACGTAAGCCTGTGGCATGTGCATCTGTTGGTGTGTATTCTTGTTTGACGGTGTAATTGCTCAACACATGGATCTTGTATCTGCAGCGCACATGAGCCCATCATGTGATTAGTTCCTTGTGTCTGTGAAAGATCAGATGATCGGCACATCAGCTCGCATTCATCCTGGTCATGCTGCCTGTTTGGAGACAGCTACAACAAACGGCCTAGTGTCATGATGACGTCAATTTGGCTACAACCGTAGGCTAATCAGCTTCCCCCCTTGGTTTATTTCATGGAGCTTTCAAAAGGCTTACAATTTAGCAGCAAGTGATTTATTGCTGCCTGGCATGCTGGAAAAATTCCTCTCTGTATTCCTCCTCACAAGTATAGATTGTTTACGGAGAGGAGGAATTCTAGAGGGATGGTGGTCCGCAAGGGGCCTGGTTGCTATGGTTACTAACCCCTAAGCTGGGTTCCATTTAGCAGGAAGGAAGCTAAATTATTTGCAGACAGAAAAGAGTAAGTTTTAATATGGGGAGAGAATCATGGGTTGAAAATTGCTTTTTTGTGGCTGCAAATCAGGAGGTGAAAGTGTTTTTTTGTTTAGTTGACATATTAATGATGAAATGATCCTGTCAGATTTCACTTTTCTTAAAGTGAAACCCCGAAATTCCAAACTCGTGGAGTATAAATGCAATCAGGACTTTCCTTCTGTAAGATGAATGGAGGAGGCTGCATGTGTTATAGCCATTCAGAGTTGATCAGCCTGACCTGCACTCTTATTTTACTGAACAGAATTGCTATCCAGAATTTCTACGTGCTTTATTTTGGTTATAAGTTGAAGGCACGGCATAGCCATGTATTTTCACTGTCAAGACAAATCACTACATGTCAAGTTATTACTGTGGCTTATAACAGCAGGCAGGTGCAACAGCAGGCATGTAACACACTGAAGCGTTTGGATGTGCCATAAAGTTACTTTTCCCTTTTATTACATTTTCAGTGTTTTGGGGGGGCAGTTGATAATCTCATATAGGTTTTTAATATACCTATATTAGTATAGATTCCATTCTAAGTAAGGGGACTGCAATATATTTGTTTTAAACCATGTTAAATGTTATTTTTGTTTTGTCCAAATGTGGAAAAAAATCCAAATGAAATGATGTTTCTTTAAATCTGTGTTTTCCTCTTTTGCAGACTACATCAACAGAGGTGCAATTTGGACCAATGAAGTTATTCAAAGACCCACTTCAGGTACAGTGAAACCGATGCTTTGTGGTTGAATGCACCAGGCTTTGTATTCGCAACATAAAAACCAGAAGAGAACAGAATATTGAAATGGGCACGTTGTGAATGAGGCACGGGTTGTCGTGGCAACACAGCCAAACATTTATAACTGAGAACATACCAAAATGAACAGTGCAGTGCAGAGAATCCATGGGCCTTTTTTCTCTACAAATAGGACTCTGTCATACTGAATGGTTCGTTTATGCAGGGTTGTTCCTTTAGCATGTTTTGCTGCTAAAAGCAACAGGTTGTCAGAAAATGTTGGTATTCGAGAAGAAATCTGGTGAATTTTGAGGTTTGGATGAAGAAGACATTTGCCTTTACAAAGGGGCTCAGATGGACTTTGTCTTACTTTACAGATTCAACCGACTTTTATAAGGAAAAACAAGAGATTGCTTTGCTTTAAAACAAACAATTCACCTACTTATCACATGTAGTGATTGTTATGCAATTTAATCAGGTCAACGATTGTTAGCTATTGGCTGTTTTTGAAAAAAGAAAAAGACATGCCTGTAAAGTCCAGGCAACTATGTATAGTTTGTGGAAGCCGCTATAAAGTTCACACATTCTCAGTCTCACGCTGAGAAATACTACAAGAAATGACTCACTACTAATGAGTAGCTTATAAACTGGATCTGTGGGTTCTGTGAATGAATTTTCTTTAATTGAATATACTAGAGAGGCAAGCTCATAAGCGAAGAGTCGACGCTTCCGCTTCGCTCAGGATCCCTCCAAAATGATTCATTTTTAAACGTGACCGCAGTAGGAAAACCAGCTAGAGAGATATCCCCTTCCTGTTTTTGTCACTCACAGCTGATCCTGTCATGCCCTCCTGCTCTCAACTCCTCCTCATTCTCGTAGCTCACAGGATCTGGCCGGGCCGCTCTTCGTTTGCAACAATGATGTTTTCTAGACAGAACGATGAGATCCTGCCAAAATGATCCCCCCCACCCCCAGCCCCCTACTCCACCCCCATCTCTTGTCGTCCTTTTTGCTGCATTCTCAGCCTGTTGAATCCTCACTTTTGAAGTGTTTCAGCTTGGCTTGACTCTCAGATGAGCTCTGTTTGTTTATTTCTTTTGTAATGGGGTGTGTTAGCACTGAGAGAAGCGAATCAGTCTGAGAACAGGCATGCAAAAGACCTTATCTACATCCATACTACCCCCACCCCCCATTACCCCCCATCCCCCCACCTCTGCTGGAATGTTGACTTTTCTACCAACATCCCAATGTGGAATTCTGATCTAATTCCATGTGCGTACCAAACATAGCTCCAGGACACTGTGGTGATGTATTTATGACCAAGACACTTATTAGCAAGAGCAGCCGTATGCGCGGTATGGTTTGTATTAGCTGTACCTTTCTCACTGGTCACAGTTCTCTGCTCCTGGCCCCGAAGCTGCGTTTAGCTAGTCTTTAGAATGAGTCAAAAGGGCAACTGTCAAAACAGCTGAGGCCCTCTCCCCTCATTGCGTGTGGAACAGGAAAATCGTGCCTTTATGCCCTAATTCAATTTCTCATATGTGATGCAAACTGAAGACCGGTGAACAAACTTTCCCTTCTTTACATTGGTTCCGACCCACGGCAACAGACAGCGGTGACGTGTGTTTGAAAGTGTGACTCATGACTCTGATCCTGGATGCGGGCCAATTTCAGGTCCAGTATTTACCCCAAGTACGAGGTTATAAAGAAAAAATTCTGGAGATGGATAGATAAATGGAGAGAGAGAGAATGTGCTCTCAGTGGCAGCACTCTGCCTCAGCCCTGGAAGAGGGGCGGGAGGGGCTGCAGCCAGTCAAGGCCACCTCGACTAATTGTGTCATAGATCATAGCAGGGGACAATAAAATCTCTGACGCACTCAAGTACAGTACAAGGGGAGCCTGATCAATCAGGGGCTGAAGGCCCGGGTTCACTGTCCACTCTGCAGCAGTGGCTGATTAAAAAGACGGGTGCAAACGAGCATGGAGACATCAGTGAAGTGTCGACAGCGCGGCGCTCTTCATGTACGGATGCAGCAAAAAGCCCATTAGTCTGCAGTCCTCTGGGCGCTCAAACTGCTTTAATTTCCATGTTATTGTGATGGATAAATTAAGCTTTCTGCCATCCGGTGCAGTCGTAAATTATTTAATTGCTTACATTTGCTTACTAAGCTATTCATTTCTTGATTGTTTTCTTTTTACAGGTACTTTTAGTTTTTGCCAAAGAGGACAGTCAGAGTAATGGCTTCTGCTGGGCGTGTGAGAAGGCCAACTTTAGGTGCAACATGGCACGAACACCTGAGTCAGCCCTTGAGTGCTTCTTGGAGAAGCATCATGACCTTGTCATCATAGACCACAGACATTCCAGACACTTTGACGCTGAAGCACTATGCCGGTAAGGCGGCTCTTTTGTAATCAGTGTTTTACAGTGATGCTGAATGCAATTGTCCCACTTTTAGAGTTAGTTCTTGAAACATTTGGACCTAGTTGATGTTTCACCTGGAGTTTGTGTAACCACAGGAGAGCCACGACACGCAGCTTTTATTATCAGGGCTTAAGAAAATATATTTAAAGAAATCAGTGTAGCAGCAGTAGTTAGACATGTCTGACTACTGTCTGTTGTAGACATAAGTACTTCCGTCCCACTCTAAAAAGGAGCTTTTAAGCTGGATTCCAGCCATTTATTTATTTAATATATAACCCCAATGGCTTAAATGGCTTTAGGCATGGTTTCATCAGGTTTACCTGAGTGGTTAATCCATATTCAGCTCACTAACCAGAGTAAGTTTTTTGCTCTTAAAGGTAATGACCAACCACAATGTTGTGTCAGCAAAGGCATCATTTTCCATGTCTGTGGAATGTCAAAATATGCAATGTGGAACTTTATTGGAATGTGCAGAAACACTATGTGGATAATTTGTATCTAAACGTTAATTTTGTCAATTTTGTAATATTAAAATGGCCGCCTTAGATGATTCTAAAACCCTCTGCTTGCTTTTTTTAATAGCTGTGTTACAGTTACGGTCAAATTCAAGTGTGGTTTATTTCAATGGTAAAACTGTGAAATCAAACGGTGGTATAACGGTGGTCCCTTAGTAATGTTAAATATTGTTAAATGCTAACGTGTGGTCTGGGGTCCATAACCTTGTTTGTGAAAACTTCTCAGCTGTGCATCTTTGCGCGTGCTTGACAAAAATCTATGACTCCATAGGGGCATAGAGCCAGCTCACTTTGGCCCAGCTAGCCCTGTATGCTACAGAGCAGAGACATGTGCATGAAAAATGAGTGGTGTCTGGCCATACAGCTCGCTATCTTTAGCCCCTGTCTAAACAAAAAACACATTTAGAAATATTCATTTGCCCTGCCCAGCATGTACGAAAACTCCATTCATTTTGGCCAATCCATATGTTCAGTGTTCACGCACAGGCTGCAATGGGGAACTAAAGGGCCTTTATGGCCACTGGCAGGGGAAAACCACAGGCGGATGAGTGGCCCTGTACACTGCATTCTTTAGGAGGCCTAGTCCCTCTCACAGAGCTCCACCACTGGGTTCTGCCTGAACTGTGAGATTTGGAGCGTGAAAAAGTGAAAAATACATTGATTTGATGCCACATGCTTTTCTACCAGCCTGCTTGCCGGCTAAAAAGCCCCCCTCTGTTTACATTCAGGTCAATTAGAGCGGTCAACTTCTCAGAAAACACTGTGATCGTCGCTGTTGTGAAAAGGTAGGTGAAGCTCGTTTTCTTCTTTTCTTGCCCTTATTAGGCTGTTCAGTAATTAGAGACATTAAAATAATTACAGAGAAACTGCAGACGATCAGGATTTAATTAAAAAAAACATGACTTTTTTGCTGCTAATGTGCTCTCTTTCTTAAGGCCAGACAGAGAGGAGGCCTCTGTGATGCCCTTGATCAATGCCGGCTTTAATCGGGTGAGAAACGGCGTGTATGATTTTATCCTTCTGCTGCCTGTATGTAGGGCTTAGTGCTTTTTTAACATATAGGTTGTGTGTTGTTTGACCTTCAGAGATATGTGGAGAATGCCAACATGATGGCCTGCTATAATGAATTGCTACAGCTGGAGCACGGTGAGGTGCAATCACAGTTCAAGCTAAGGTGAGTATTTCACCTCACACTTACATGGTCAGTCCGGCACAACCTATATAGAAAGCTGAAGATTCAAATGTTCATCTTCACACTAATGTTAACAATGGTTCTGTTGCTGCTGTCTTGCTGCAAGGGCTGGAAATGCTATTTTCACAGCCTTAGAACAAAGCCAAGAGGGCATAGAGATCACGTCTGAAGATCAAATAATTCAGGTGAGCAGTCGTCTCGAAAAAACGTCAATGCCCTCGACTTTCTTTAGTTCTTCTCTTTCTGTCATTCTCTTCTGTTTTTAGCATCTGCTCAAAGTCTTGTGATCCCAGATCTGCTCTGCAGTGGATGCGGTCCCGATCCCTCTGAATAGATCTTTTTGTTCAGCCCAGTGCGCTGTCGTGTTCCCTCGCTTTATGTTTTTCACGAGACAAATGTTTGTTTGTTTTTTAAATAATTATTATTTCCAGGCAGTGACAGATGTGAATGTTATATTTGTTGGGGGTGAAAGTTGCTAATGGTACATTTTACTTTACAGTATGTGAACCCAGCCTATGAGTCCATCATGGGCTACCAACAAGGGGAGCTAATAGGGAAGGAAATAATAGAAGTGCCTAAAAGTGAGAAGAATAAGCCTGATCTCCTTGAAACAATAAACTCCTGCATTCGGAAAGGAAAGGTAAAATGATTTCATGAAATTACAGCATCTTTTACACTTTTTGGACAAGCTACCACCTCTGTTACGGATTTACGCAAGTGCTCGTCTTGCAGATAGACTTCAAATTCTGGCCCTATTTCTCTTGAATTGGCTGCGTCGGTACTGTAGATCACTGCTCCTGCCTTCCTGTGTGTGCATCCATGCGCGCATGTGCGTCCATGCGTGCTGTGAATCTGCCGCGTGGAACCGTTCTGTTTCATGTACATAAGGACAGTGCTTGACGGCTGTGCTGTAATCTTACTACACAGAGAGCGAAGGTCAGACACAGACGGACTAACAGCAGGAAAGGCCTTTTTTAACTACCACAGCAGTCTGTAGGTGGGGGCACATGGAACAAAGCATGCTGCTCCCCAGGAGTGCCCCCCTCCAGACCCTCAGAAGTAAAGTAGCTCAACCGGAACCACAAACGCCACCATGCAGCAGCCGTTCGGTCGCACTTTCTTAATTTTATTTCCAATAAAAATTTCTGTTGTTTGCATCTCTTTGTTTGGATGGTTAAATTGCAGGAGTGGCAGGGGATTTATTACGCCAAAAAGAAGAATGGAGATAGCGTTCAGCAAAATGTGAAAATCACACCTGTGATTGGACAGGGAGGGTGAGTGACCACGAGGCCTGAAGCGTCGGTGACCATCACAGGAAGTGTAGTGAAACATGATTGCCCCACCTCATCCCCTCTAATGTTGCCTCTTTTTTTCCTCCACAGAAAAATCAGACACTATGTGTCTCTCAAATGGCCTTTAAATGATAATAATAAGGTGATGCTTGATCCCAGTTTTCCTTCATTTTTTAATGACTGAAAAGAGGTTTCTGGTTGGGTCGTAACGGGTTTCTCCTCTGTGTCCCTGCAGAGCGATAAAACCAGTGAACGCGTCCAAGCAGAGTCTCAGACAGGTAAGAGCCATCCTCATATTATCCTTGCGCAAACATTCCAGGGGATTTTTCTTAAAGGCCGTGAAGTCTTGTGGATTCGAGCAGGGGTCCTTTTCTACGGCATCATCGGCATTCGTGAGACAAGCTGTTATTGCTTCACTTGTGATCTGTCACAAGGTTAACATTAAGTTCCAGTGAGGAATGAAAGATACTCAGTCCTTGCTGATTATTTGCAAGAGCCAAATATTTCCAAGATGGTAATAACAATAAGTTCTTGATAGTCGCAGGAATCTGAACAGTGAAAACTCACGGCGTTTGGAAACCATTGCACCACACCAGTAAATCATTGTGTTCCTTAATCATGACCCAACGTTTTCCAGTCCTGGTTTATCTAGCTCAAACATCCCTCCAGTGAAACCAGTTCTGTCTTTTGTTAGCCTTGAAAGGGTTGCCCGTGCGTTTTATTTTGTCTGAAGTGGACCCTTGTTCTCTGCTTTATGGTGGTATCGACTGTAAAGTCAAATCACATCTGCAAGTGATTTCAAAACGGGCCGAATGCCTGACAGCCAAAAATAAAATAAAAAAAATGTAAAAACAGGCATCGTGTCTCACCTGCGCTCGTGTCCTCTCAACAAATGAGATGAAGTGACTTTGAAATCTTGACTTTTGTTCCTGAAGCTTTGCAGGATTGTCCAATGGGGTATATTTTGCAGTAAATCTTACAAAATACACCCGCGCCCTCTGAAGCATAGGGGCTCATAAGATTAACTATGCCTGTAATCTTTCAACCATCCAACAGCGGTGAGTCAGCACAGGCCTTTTCTTTCCTTCCCTGGCCTGAAAAAATATCTCCATTTGTTTTATTTTATTTTATCTGGATGTTGGTGTTCGTGTATTCAAACCTGAAGGCATCTTTAAGGGGAAGAGTCTGTTTCTAAAGGCAGGGAAGCCTCCGTCACTTGACGCAAACTTGCCTTTACGGTGTATAACGTTTTTCAACAAATCGCACATGTATTAGTGTTAATCATGCCTAGAAATGGCGCCCCTCCTGCCTTAAGATATTCTCTTTATGTATGTGTAAGAAATATGAAATGCTTCTCTGTGGCAGTGTTAATTTTTTTTCCCATATTTAGTAGAATATTGTGTTTTAGTGCGATCCATACTTTTTCCTCTTCAGTAATATTACTTGTGAGATGTGAGATTTTCCTTGAACTTAAATTATCTAACACAAGGTGCTTTCTGGTCCCCAGACATCCACTCGAGTAAGCACAAAGACCGGAGGAAAGGCTCTCTCGACGTCAGGTCCACGTCTCGGGGGAGTGACGGTGAGGGCGAAGATGCTTCTGTTGGTTTATAAAACCTTGTAGAGTGTCTTTGTGTTGATTGGACATTGATTAGAGAACCAGATACATTTTTGCTGTTGTTCAAACTTGAGATTATTTTTCCTTTGCATTGCTTCTGCCCTTCCAGGAAGCTCGCAGCGAAGGCACTCATCGATGGCCCGAATCCACTCGATGACCATAGAGGCTCCCATTACCAAGGTGGGTTCCCCAGACTCATTATCATATGCTCTTAAAGTTCTGTCATATCACAGCACTTTTGTAATAAACCCTTTTATGTCAAGAATAAACGTTTGATTTATGACTCTGCCAAAACTGCCATGGGAACATATGATGTGTGAGAGAGGCTTGTGGATACACAGGACATGTTAGGATTGTTTCATTTCATGCACAAGAAAGTGGCAGCCTGCTTAGCTGGAAACACACAAGTTCCCCCGAGATGGGTCACATGGCATACTGTGGTTCCTCTGTTGTATCATTTGACTGTGCAATCATCCCCTGAAGGCACGTCCTCTTAAGAATAAAGCTCTGATAGGACTGTTGTCTTCATGCGTGTTAGACAGAGCTAAGCACACATTTTGAAGTACATATGACTTTTACTTATCCAGCCTTGTTTTTCTAACACAGTGTTCATATTATGCACTTGTGTTATTTATTCTAGTCCAGTTCAACAACGTCTTAGTTTAGAATGAGCGGACGGAGGGCTTGATATGAAGTTCTACAGTGCCGCCTTGATAGTCTGTTGGCTGTAAACTGAAGCCAACAGTAGGTTAACTTAGCAAGAGAGTGGAAACAGGAGGGGCTGGGGTCTGTCTCAAATTAAAATCATTCCACATACGTCAAACTGAGGTTAAGCTCAGTGCTATCGTGGCTCAGCTAAGCTCGCTACCTCCCTGCACTTTCATCCTTCACAAGACGCACATATGAGAAACCCTTTGGGAGAAAGTGAATAAATCAGAACCTGAAGCCCCCCCCCCCCTCCAACATTGTACTGATTTATTCAAGGTGTTTCAACTCAACAGAAACAACTTTATTGACTCCGAGGAGGGATCATTTGCAGCTTAACCCATCTGCAGACACGCATTAACAACTAGCTTGTACTCAGAGTCCCAGATCAGCAAAAACAGGTTAATGAAGGAAAGAAAGAGACATTTTATTCAAAAATCCAAATAAATGAAGTCACATTTTTATAATCACATGTCCTTTAAATTAGGCAGTTCGGAATTTAATACGGTAACTTGATTATAGAGCAAGTCAAAGATATGAGAGTCATCCTTAAAGGTAGATTGCAATGAGGTGTATATCTTTCTTTATATCTTCAATCTTCTGAGCACAAAAGTAAGCTCACTTGGAAAGACAAATGAATTTTAAGTGATTTTACCTGAGCTGTATTGGTTTTTTTTCTAAGGATTTGTTCATAATTCCGTGTTAAACAATCCGCACGTCCTTTCTCGTCCAGGTCATCAACATCATTAATGCAGCACAGGAGAGCAGTCCTATGCCTGTAGCGGAGGCTTTGGATCGGGTGCTGGAGATCCTGAGGACCACTGAGCTCTACTCCCCGCAGTTAGGCACCAAGGATGAAGACCCCCATACGAATGACCTCGTCGGGGGGCTGATGACGGTAAGTGGCGATAACCTGTTAATTATAAGACAGAAAGACTCAAGAGCGCCAGTTTGGGGACTTTTCGAGGATTTTGGGCTCATATTTTGGAAAGAGAGAGAGATCTCTGAAGTGGAACGGTTGCCAAGTTGGCAGTCTTGGCAACGACCCCAGAGGAAGCGTTAGATTGTCCTTTGTGCTTCTGTAGGCTGGAGAGGAAAGTCTAGCCCACCCCCACCCCCCCCCCACACTAGTCACACTCACATGAACCTCTTCCTCTCAACTGCACGGGCCTGGAAACATCCTGTATCTGGATCGAATGAAATAATCGCGGCTCACCTCGTATGTGAATATTGCAAAAGTGATTTACTGAAGAAACAATGGAAGCCTCAGACGAGCGTGGATCCAGTGGATTTTAAGTGATGTGACTGTTTGCTCACACACACACACACACACACACACACACACACACACACACACACACACACACACACACACACGCCTCTGGTTTGTGAAAGTGAGGTGTGTTGGGGTCTGAACTCCCAGGAGCCAGTTAGGAAGAAGTGCTGTCATCATTGTTGGGGAGAGAGTCTTAAAATATCCAGTGTGTACAGAGGCAGCGCCACCATGAGACAATGCTGGGGTCAAAGATGAACCAGTCCACTCTTCCTTTTTCACTTGTGAAGTAAACATTTCACTCTTTGACACACACCCTAAGTACAGTCTACTGTATAGCTGAGTGCAAGGTTTCCGACAGACACAGGTCTTTTCCAAGGACCCTAAAGGTAATTAAAATCAGCCTTGGCACACCTTTTAGATATCTACATATTTAAAGAGAGAAATTGATATTGACATGAATTTCTATTCATATATATATCTCATAATATAATAATCCCCTAAATATTCACATATCAGAAATGATTATGCATATTCATAAATGTGCTCATATAGAAAATCTATTATAATTCTTATCCTAAGTGAGCTTTTGAGAGTTTTTTTTTCATGCTCAGCTTTGGTGTTCCTTCTCACTTTTTACATTTTCCTGGTCACAGGACGGGTTACGCAGATTATCGGGAAATGAATACATCTTCTCCACAAAGCGTAAGTTTATTTTCATTGGAAAGAAATGGTGAGATGCTGTTGATGTTTTACCAACATTTCAAAATGTATTATAAAGATGAAGTTCTCTTTAGCTTGTGTGTTTCTTCCATAAGCAGTGAAGTTTGTAACCTCGTTGGTCTGTCGTTCCTCCACCAGAGCCCCACCACATCCCCAGCCACCTGATCACTCCACTCTCGTTAAATGACATTCCTCCTCGAATTGCGCAAACGATGGAGAATGAAGACTCTTGGGACTTTGACATCTTCAACTTGGAGGCAGCGACCATGAAACGGTGAGAAGGCAATGCAATTATGAGGCCTTTTTTTGTTATCAGAATGATTTTTTTTTTCTAATGCTACAACATTATATTGAACTCTCCCACAGAACTTTGACCTACTTGGGCCTGAAGATCTTCTCCAGGTTTGGAGTCTGCGAGTTCCTGAACTGCCCTGAGGCCACTTTGCGCTCCTGGCTGCAAGTGATTGAGGCCAACTACCACTCCAGTAACTCTTACCACAACTCCTGTCATGCCGCTGATGTCCTGCATGCAACAGCATATTTCCTCTGCAAGGAGAGGGTCAAGGTAACAATTGAAACAGCAATTGGGTTTTACAGGATTATCTTTATTGTCACTCGCAATTTAGATTCACACGTTCATACCATTTAATATCTGCTGGTGTGGCAATAAAGTTCCTTCCTTGACTCCTTGGATGCTTGAATTAATTTAACAAGTGGCAGACTTTGGTCTGGGCCTATATTCTCCTCGAGAGCCGTGGTGTTGCCAACGGTGTCAGTGGCCCAACACCTGGTTAAGGGCATGACCTAGCTAAGCTGATTACCAAACTGTCTATTTCTGATCTTATGAAGTGGTCTTTCATTGGCTTAACCTGTAAACTCCAAGGTTACATCACCCAAAGAGTTCTCAGAAGGTCTATTGTGTTTAATTAAGTTACTTTATTACATGTAATTTGGACAATGGTGGAAAGTTGTAATATACAAACAGACTGTTTACTTTTGTCCTTTGTGGGATAATTTAACAAATACTGTATAAGTATTTTGATTGCAAATGTGGTCATTTATATAGACGTGTTATTTATTTTTGCATCGTTTTCATTTTGTTTGGCCCAACAGCAAAGTTTAGACACCATTGATGAGGTGGCTGCCCTGATCGCTGCTACCGTGCATGACGTGGACCACCCAGGCCGCACCAACAGCTTCCTGTGCAACGCGGGAAGTGAGCTGGCGGTCCTCTACAATGACACAGCTGTACTAGAGAGCCATCATGCAGCCCTGGCCTTCCAGATCACCACAAGAGATGATAAGTGCAACATCTTCAAAAATATTGAGAGGTATGGAACTGTTTTTATGTGCACACACGTGATTAAATGCTAAAATGCTACTTTCTTTCTGGTGTTGGGTCCATATATTTTATACCAATTATTAATCAATATAATATAATAAATTCTGCCTGACATAATGGTGGGTGTGTTTGTATGTTTCTTTGGGGAATCAAAGCTGCTGCCAACACTATCATCCTCTTTGAGAAGCAATAACAGACTTGTTCCATTGGGTCTCCTCTGTTCTCTGATGGATTAGAAGTAGCTGAAAATGTCCATTATACATTTAGTTACTGTGTAAAGACTTTTTTTCTCTGAGTGTGTTCCGACCAGCAGCTGCAGACGGCGTAAAGCATTTTTATTACAGGTGGTGCGTTTAAATAATGGGTTCTGCCTTTTACACACATCACAAAAGAGACCAAAAATAAAAGGGAATGCAGTAAAAAATGTTCAGTAAATTTTTGTAATTATGAAGGCTGTTGATTGCAACAGCATGACAATGACGACGTTTAGGTTTTCCTGTTTAAACTCTGAAGGAATTGCCAGTATACAAGTGTGCAGAGTCGATACTTGTTATTGAGGAATAATGTGATTTGAATCCCCAGGCGGAATGGCTCACATGTGCTGGTCCCCTCAAAGGACAGTAAACAAAGCATCCATTCATCACTGCTGTCACTGCAGTCAGAATGGCGAAACTGTTCACACGCCTCTCTATGCTGTTTACCACACTGTCATCTCACTCCATTTTCCCCTCTTGCACCCGTCCGAATTCTCTCCACGCTGACTCTCCGTCTCTGTCTCTCTCTCTCTTTCTCTCTCTCTAGGAATGAATATAGATCGCTTCGACAAGCCATCATTGACATGGTTCTCGCAACTGAGATGACCAAACACTTTGAACATGTCAACAAATTTGTCAACAGCATCAATAAACCATTGGCGGCTCTGGAGGAGAACGGGGTGAGGTCAAAAGCGCGCCTGTGCCGCAAATCTTTTCATCGTAGAACCTGCTTGAAAATAGCTCTCTTCATTTTAGTGTCATATTCCGCCACATGGTGTCACGGCCTTGGAACCGAACAGCGTGAAAGCGACAGCAGTAACTGAAGAACGTTTGAATTAATGATAGGACTGTGGCCTCAAGAGAATTTTGTCATTTGGCAGGAATCTAATTGTGTGTGCATGAAATGCTGTGCATTTCAATAGTGCTTAATATTTTCTCCTGTTTACTTAACCTGAGTTTTAAGATGAATCAGATTAATTTCCTAACAATCCTTTCAATCTTTGGGCCACGTGTTTTTTGTTTTATTTAGTATGTCTTGGCACTCATAAAGCTTTTATAAATAAAACATCTCAGATATTCAGTGGAATCCGACCGACGGTTTCAATTATGAAACATACAGTATGTATGTCATGTGACTGCGTGTACTGTGATAATACGTGTGGCACACCCACTCAGTGGCTACTGTTCTTTCATTGCCGGGATTGATTTTTTCCACTTTAAATTTAAGTACAGTTCTTTTTAAAGCTGTTTAGCTATTACATGCTGTATTATTGATAGAAACTGTATTTCTACTCAGTGAAACAGTTTGCTTCCAGTATATTGTACAGAGCTCTCATTAAGTTGCCAAATGTTGCTGTGTATGCTGTTTTTACAAACATTGCTGTTGTTAGTTGCTAGAAGGAACCCGCTGTGCCTGATCAAAAGTTGGCAATCCCAACTGTATCATGGTGATCTGAAAAGAAATCTGAACGCAGCGTGACAGTAGGACATAAGTGCTTTTGTGTGATTGGCATGTTTCTGTTTTAGGGAAGCAACGATGAGGAATCGGTCAAAAGCATTCTGACCTCCCCTGAGAACCGCATCCTGGTCAAGCGGATGTTGATTAAGTGTGCGGACATATCCAATCCATGCAGGCCTCTGGAGCTCTGCATAGAATGGGCAGGGAGGATTTCGGAAGAGTATTTTGCACAGGTGATTAGACTTGATAGTGTGGTGTAGATGGTTTTCCAAGGCAGAACATAAATAACTTTGTCTTCTCTGGGGCAGACGGATGAGGAGAAGAGACAAGGTCTACCGGTGGTCATGCCTGTGTTTGACAGAAATACATGTAGCATCCCAAAATCCCAGATTTCCTTCATAGACTACTTCATCACAGACATGTTCGATGCATGGGATGGTAAGAATTCACAATATGATGCCACCTGTAGAAGACTGAACATTGATGCATATGTCTTTGTTTGTACTGGTAGTGGCATATACAATATTGGAAGCATTAAGTCAATATTGGAAATATTAAGTCTATGAAACCTAAACAATTTTTTACCAAAAATTGCTAGATCAAGCAGAATTTTGAAATATCTACTACTCAGATTTGTTGTTGAGAATGTATGTGTGTATGTATGTGTATGTAGAGAGCCCATCAGTGTTGTCGCTGCTTCACTGTCTTTTATTGTCTCCCCAGCTTTTGCAGACCTTCCCAATCTTATGCAGCACTTGGACAACAACTTTAAGTACTGGAAAAGCCTGGATGACCGGAAGCTGCACAGTCTGAGACCACCTCCTGAATAGGAGCTGCGGCTCCAGCTTTGGGACTCTGCGGTCCAGGGTAGCCGTTTCCTGTTGTGCTGAAGGGGGTCTCTCTTGTTCTCACTCTCCAAAGGGTGTCCTCACCCTCACTCTCCTGCTTCTGTAGCACATTGAGCATCAACAAGTCCGTCCATCAAGAAACCACAGTGGGACTTTTTGACAGGCAGCTGCGGCAGTGACCTTGCTGGCTCTACAGCCCTGTCAGATGACAACTGCGACAAACTGACATTAGACACGCAGCATTCTTGTGACTCCTCATGCCTCTCAGGCTTTAACAGTGTCGCTGGTTCGAGCGTCACAACTAAAGGAGGGTCCTTAACAGCCTTTGGGCCATGCATCCGTCCCCTGGTTTTCACATCGGCCCTCCCTCTTTGCCTGTGAAGTTGCTATTTTAGTCTAAAAAAAAACTGCTTGTTTACTGAAGGAATAAGCAACACTGGAGGTGCGGATGTGTGGTCTGGATAGGAAGATGTCCAATCACTGACAAGGCTGGGGCTCGCAGTGATGAAGGAAGGCTCCCTCTGCCCTCGGAGGCCACTACACTGCTTTTTTTGGTTATTGTTGTTGTTTGTTTAGCAATATATTCACTTGTCCCTCAGAAACACATCCGTTGACGAGTACCTGCCAGGACACGTGGGAGTGGATGCTTTTCTCTTTTGGTCAGAGAGTGGATGATCACGCCGCCACTGGCACACCTCAATATGATGATCATAGGTGACTAATTACATATGAATCTGTTTGTTCATTTCTCTTTGATGTTCCACATTTTCTGTAATAAAATCCACAAAGGAATTGGATAACAACAAACAAATGAGTCTCAAAAAGACGGAAAAAGCCAAAGCTTATGAAGAAAAATACTACTCTGAAGTGACGTCACAATTATTCTGCATATGAATCATTACCACATTCACCTTTTTATTAATTTTCTTGACAAAAGTTGAGTACCAGTTTGAATGAAGACTTTTGTATTGCACTGTAAACAATATTATAAATGTCTACGTCTCAGTGATTTGTCCAGGAATGGGACGTTACATTATAGAATAAGCTGTTATCGTTGATCATCAGGAGTTTGTGTGTGTGTGTGTGTGTGTGTGTGTGTGTGTGTGTGTGTGGTGTGTGTGTGTGTGTGTGTCTCTCTGTGTGTGTCTGTCTGTGCGCGCATGCGTGTGTGCATGGGTGTGTCTGGGATTCCGGTGTGGGTGTATCATTGCAACAATCCCTGACTCCTTGGTTTAATGCTGGAAATCGCTCAACATTTGACAACAGCAGAAACATGTGAAAACATTCTGGACTTGAAAATTTTTTCTCCCAGAAATTTTTGTATCTGGTTTATCCTACTGAAAAGACTGCCTTATTTTATACAATATTTATACAGTACATCCCACTGTGCAACTGCAAAGGACACCTGGAGTTTTTCTTATAACATAGTCAGAAGGTTATGTTCAAGTAAATTTCAATATTTTTATAGACAATGACTTTTACACTGGATTTGCAGCAAATGAGATCAACCATTATAGCGATCTGAATACGTGTGAATGGGAAGATCACGTAGGGCACGTATACAGAGAGCTAAATGGTTAAGAAGGATGTGGGTCACAGAGTTGTCTATCACTGTCTTTAAGCATTCTCCTAGAGGCCACTTGCATTGAATTTCAGTCAAACATCGTTCTGTTTGGGCCACTTTTCCCACATTCTTATGCACAGGCAACAGCTTTGTTTTTGAAGCTGGTTTCGGTTTAGGATACTAATATATGTTAAGATTATTGCATATTTAAAAAATGATTCCTCTTTAAACAGTATATAAATGCCATAACAGCTAAACATATGAAGGTTAATAAGGTGTGTTGACCACAGTTGTCTTTGTTTTTTCTCTAATGACAGAATTGTACACGCAATCAGGGGATTCGTTTGTTCCTTCTGATTTTGACATCTGGAGGCACGGAAGAAATTTAGAAACTATTCAATGAGAAATAAAATAGTGTTAATTATTCATTTGTGGTCTATTTGTAACTCAGTGCCTGTCACAATGTTCTTAGGTTGCTCTCTTAATTTTAAGATGCATCAACAAAGGACTGAAATTAAGAAAGAAAGAAAAAGAAAAAAATATATATATGGTGATATTCCTTAAATTTTGCTGTTTTTGACAGCTTTAGACATACAAGGAGATGTTTTTATCTCTGTTGCAGGCAACTGCAACCACGCAAGACGGCATCCACTAAATTCTGCCATTTAAAAATTACTGTGTTCAGAAGTTTCTGTGGTTTGAATATGTTTGTGAACTATGTTTGTTGGCTGGGGACCAGGTTAAAGTTCACCACTGCAGTGCTGCTGTCTGATATCAGCTGTGGTTTTGCAAATTTGTCTCGTTAAAATATGTAGCAGAATCACTTGTTTCGTTGAGTAATTTAAGTTTCCAGCAACACAGCCAAAAACTGAAACAATGTGTAGTGAGTAAAGATCAGGGAAAACGTGATTTATTCTTCTGAAAGGATTTTCTGTCCAAACTCCAATGGACTATGGTGCCAATGTATTTTGCACAAGCAAGGGATGAATAACAAATCAGGATTTTTTTTGGTTTGTTTTTACAGATGTATCTAAAAAGAAAAAAGATGGACTTTTGTCAGCTATTTAGTTGTTAAATATAGCTGTAAATTAGGTGTTTGGACAAAAAAGGCTAAAGATTTGGGGGGGGGGGGGGGGGGTGCAATATATCTAGAAAAAGGCACTTGGAGACGTCTGAATCTGTTCATTTAGGATGTACAAATATGGTCTGTATAAATAGATGCAGGTCATCCCCCAAATATCTTGACTTACATAAAGTAGTGCTTAATGATCAAATCCCTCCAGAATCTGGAACGTCACCTAAATTAAACCAGCTCCTCCTAGACCCATTATCAACATTTTCCTTTTTGAAAAAACCGAGTTTAGAACTTTTTGCTGTATTTTGCTAAAAAGCACAGGCTGTCACGCAACCTTGATTCTCAAAACCTGATTCCCGTGTGCTGTGTTTACGTTTTTACCTCGCCAACCCACCATATTCACATCAAAAGGTGGTTTTGTGTGACCCAGCCCTAAATGGGACCAAACATGTTTACACGCATGGCGTCAGCTTTAGCAGTAATTGATTATCCAAAAGGCCCCTTTAAACGGTAAAATATAATTAAACGTTACTCTTCACGCGTTGCTCGTTGTGCATAACGGGGGGGAGAGAAGCACAACTTCCGGCCAGTCATTTTGCGACAGTTCGTCACAACAGTCGTCGCGAGGAGACCGGGCGGATGGCTAACCTTGTTTAGCCTCGTCTATTATACTTTTTTCTGCGAATCGTGTGAGGTTGTGCTATGTCTTCAGGGATGACTGGACACACGCCGTAAGTTTCGGTTCACTTTGTTTTCAGTTAACAAAATAACTTTAAGTCGCATAATTTGAGAACTACGCTGCATACTTGCACCGAAAACTGGGCTAACACGCTAAGCTAAACCAAGAATTTCTGCTTTACGTGTTAGCGCAGCATTAACGCCATCTAGCATAATGTGGCCGTGGCCTAAAACATGTTGGCTCACAATACTAATCATCCGTGCGTCTACATGAATAGTTTACAAAGTGTTGATTTCGTTTTAGTATTAGCTTCAGCCACTATACCTTTACCTAGCTAAGTTAAAAAAAAATAGTTACAGCGCCTTTTTTTTTGTTTTCCACACTTCAACTAAAAAGCTTCAACGTTTTTATCGTTGTCTATTATTTTTAGTATTATTTTTTATTATATATGTCACCACATCAAATTTGACAGTTTGTTTTAGGAAAACGTTGTTGGGTTTTTCCCCCCCCTTTAATTCTCAGGTGCCTGACCAGCCGATGGGATAAGCCTGCACAACCTGAACAGAGTGCTGCTGTAAAGCAACAGGGGAGCAGTGAAAATACAGCCCACCCTGTCTCTTTATCCAGAGTTGTTGGCACGGCTGGTGGAAACAGCACTATGTCAGAACCAACAGGAATGGGGGTAAAGCCTGCACCCCAGGGAGGGGTTGAAATGGCTGCAGCCATGGCCGCTAAAATAAATGCCATGCTCATGGCAAAAGGAAAACTAATGACGCCTCCACCGTTACTTGCAAAGGTGCCAGTTATTTGAATAAATGTCTAATGCAGTTTATGCAGTCTGTGGTGTGTTTATTTTTTGTCTCTCTTCTTTTGCCAATGTTTTAGACACCCCCAAGTGTGCCTGTGCCAGTCATTACAGAGGAGCTGGTGGTCACGGAGGTGGACATAAATGATGTTCCATTTAATTGTAGGGACCTACTTACTAAAGGAAAGACACAGGAAGAGGTATGTAGAAAGATGCCTTTTCCTGTATTCTAATGTGAGGACACGTCTCCACAATTTTTCACCAGGTTTTCTTTGCTTTTTCCAGATCCGTCAGTTCAGTGGAGCAGTTGTCACAACAAAAGGTCATTTCATGGCTGAAATTGAAAAAGGAGGTGCAGGGTATGGAATGGAAGTTACACCTGTTTGTCATATTTTTAAAGTACCGGTACTGCAAACATTCTAAAACATTTTGTTTTGCTTAACTTTAGACAAAGACCTTTGTATTTGCATGTGCAGGGAAAGAATCAAGAGCAAGTCAATAGTAAGTCCGTTTGTTTTGCTTCACTTTTCGACATGCTGGAAGCCTGTTTTTGTGGGAAGATGTTGACTATGGGCCACGTCATGTTGAAATATTTATTTGCGCTATTAGAGGCTGTGATGAGGATTAAAGAGATCATCTCTGAGGATTTGTTGAGGGCTTCAGCAGCATCAGGAGGTAAACAGATCCCCATCATGCCTCCGCTTACACTCTATCCCCAACCTCCTCGACCCGTCACTCCTGCAGCTGTGCCACGGACACCCAACGCCACTTCAGTGCCAGGGCAGGGACACCGGCCTGCAGCTCCACATACAGGGGTACGCCGTACAGTCTCTTGATTGAAGCAGACTCCTCGATACAAGCATAGATAAATTAAGACAATGAAAGGTGGCATATTCGCCTAATGCTGATCTATTAAATTAAGTAGCAGAGGCTATAAAAAGTCTTACAAAACAAGTATACATACATTTATTTTCATACCAACATTGTTCTATAGAGCTTTGTCCACACCAAGATTTTTGTGGGGCTGGACCAGGCACTGCAATCATTCAACGTGAAAGACAAGGTTGAGGGTCCAGGAGGGTCCTACCTGAGTCACATCCAGACAGAGACGGGTGCTCGTGTCTTTCTCAGGGGAAAAAGCTCTGGCTACATTGAGCAAGCATCAAAACGAGAGTCCTTTGAGCCGCTGCATGTCTATATCAGGTATTTTTGGATCTCTAAACATTTGCTGTCGACACCACTCTGCAAATGTATTCACATCATTGACAATGGGTTTAAGTAAGCTGCTATCTAGATAGCCATTCATCATCGACTACTATCATTATTTAATATTATCGAATAAGCCTAAATTTGCCTACTTGAACATGGAACACATGCTATTAAAATGACATCCTATCCTATCGACAGACATAGTGTTTGTATAGTGGCAAAATATCTTTGATTTTGTGATTAGTTGGTGTTAAAATGCATTAAACAAGATGTTTTTGTTTTCCAGTCACCCAAATGCAGCTGGATTGGAGGCAGCAAAGAAACTCACAGAGAGCCTGCTTGAAACTGTAAGTTAATTTAAAACAGTTAAACAGTGGTTGTGTTAACTAGAAACAGTTTGTACTCTGTTGGGAGGTTTAAGAAGGTGAGACTACTAAAGAAGATAGTCTTCACTGATACCCACCTCCAAAAGTGAAAGCGGTAGTGTGAACCACCTGATCTCCAGAGATAGATCCTGAGTGCTCTGCACCTACCTACAATCTAACTGTTGTTGAAAATGAACAAACGCAGCTTTGACAAATAGTTTCCAGGGTTCTTGAACAGATTTTTCTTTCATTCGCTCTACAGGTCAGAGCGGAACATGCCCACATGGTGTCGGTGTACACAGCGACAGGCTCTACACAACGTGAGTGTTTTTCCTGGCTTTTATTATACTGTAAACACCCCCTTCAGGCTCTTACAATATTTCTTGTCTGTTTTAAAATCACTATGTATGTGTCTACTTGTTTTACTTTTACCCTATAATGATGCACTGTCTTGGCTGGATCTTCCTCCAAAATGATTTAATCTAAGGGTTCTCCCAGAGAAATAAAGGATAATTAAAATAAAACTGCCTTAAAGGTTCATCTTGGGAACATAACTCCTGCCTTGCATTCTTCATGTCAAAATTTTGCCATGAATCTAGGCCACAGTTGTCACAAACACCATTATTGGTTAATTTGATATCTAATTTTAACGCAGAGTTCCATACTTTCATTTCAGCATACCCAGCACATGGACTTCCTCCTAGTAACAATTACTCTAACCAGGGGTCCTGGTATGACTACCCAGCTAATGGGTATGCTGGCGGCTATGCAGCTTACCCAGGAGCCAGTGGTTATTGGAGTAATGAAAATGGTTCCACAAGTCAATCTAACATGTCGACAACCCCTCAATCTTCTCAGGCAATGGTTCAGTATCCAGTGTGTTCGAGAAAACAGCATTCATATCTCGTCCAGGTACATTTTTCAGAGATTATACCATTTTATTTTTGATCGTTAGCTGAAATATATTTGTTCCCAATAGATTAAGGTTTAAAATATATATATCTATTTAAAAGTTTTTCAGGGGTCTGTGAAGTTTGAATTCTTTATAACGTACTATATGATCAGGTTATATGTGATGGGTTTGTTTGATTTAAGAAACCTGGCAGCACTGAGGTGGCAGAACCTGAGGGATCTTTAAACAGCCCCACTGAATCAGGAAGGCCCCAGCACAGTTTCCAGGATGGAGCAAAGGAAGGACAAGTTAGTAGACACCAGCACGCAAATAAACTTTGTATCTTCAGTTCCTGTTTATTGTTTAGGTTTATCACAGATCACATTATGAAAGCGAGAATAATCCTGGCTTTTTTATTCTTAGCCTCCCAGCAGCTCTCCAGAGGCACCGCCTGCTTCCAGAGTTGAAGAGGACAAAGTAGATGCAAGGTGTGTAATGGGATCTAATTTACTTTCAATAGTTTTTCTTCAAGAAGTGCATAATTTGAGTAGCGGTTCTTTTGGCAGGGTTCTAATGCCTCCACCACCACCCCTCTTTGTGGCTCCGGGCCCAGTTGCGCGCAAAAGGCTGAGAGAAGCTACAGTGGAAGATCGGCTCAGTCTGCCAACCAGCACAGCATCAACGGGTATGCGGTTTTTCCATTCATGAAGCTTTGTGAGAATTTCAGTCATCGTATGTGTTTTCCAGTGTTGCCTGTTGCATAAAATGGCATCTCCCCCCATGCGGGATTGGGGTAGGAGTGGAGACCTGTGTTACATTCTCATTGGTTGAACCAACTGACCTGCTTTTCTTGTATATGTTTTCTGTCTTTCCCTTGTTTTCTCTCTCGACATGCACCTCCTGGACCTGCCTCTTATGGATGTGTGCTGTGGTGCCATTTCATTTGATCTCTCCCCTGGCTGTGGATCATACGAAATCAAAAACTACTGCTAACATGAGGCTCCTCAATGGGTTTCCTTTTCCCCCTCTACCCCCACCCTTGTCTCTCTTCTCTTGTCTCTCCATTTTTATTATGCCCTTACAGGTGTTCAAGCAGACCAATGCATGAAGAAGTCTAAGGTGGCTGAAGATGCATCAGGGTTGGTACCTTACGGAGGGGATTCATCTGATGAAGACGATGAAAGGACACACAGCAGTAAGACAGATTACTCATAGCTCCCATCCCCACTGCCCAGGATATCCACAGACTCAAACATTAATTTTTATCAGTGCAGTTCTCAAATCTCAAAAGGAAAAGTCCACTCTTACATCTTTAGTATTACAGAATTTGACTCATTGAGTCCCCTACCAGAGCAGTTAAGCACATCCTCTTGACACTTTTCTCCCTTCCCTGCATAAAGGTTGGCCTTCAGTTCTCTCTACAAAATTTCTGTGATGATTTTTGCCCTGACATTTGTAGCCTTGACCACAGTCTGGACATTTTTATTTTTAAGGTCAGTGCATGCTATTTTTAGGCTGGTGAGCCAAAGCAGACCATGATATAGATTTTAAACATCCATTTTGCTACATTTGGGGCTTTAAAGAACAGATTTTCTATTTCTTGTATGCTGTTAAGGATGCCTTCCTGTTATCCCCAAGGACTGGTGTACAATTTTTGCTTTAATCAGCAGTTGTATCATATAAGCTTCTTCAACCTCAGCCTGAACTGATATAATGCATCATTCGGAGTGTCTGATGTTTCTTTGCGACACATCAAACACACAGACCAACTTACAGACTCTAACTACATTTCTGTAAAGGGTGGATAAAGTGTGACTACAATAATTGCAAGTGTATTTTATTTTATATAATACTTATTTTTCAAACCAACTTTTGTTAAACAAGACCTTTTTAATTTAAACCTATGGTCTAGCTGCTGGTGGTATAAATACAAATTGTAAAAGTCAGCAGAACTTTTCTTATCTTGGAAAATGGTGATTCCCATGGAATGCTTGAAATAAAAAGCTGAAAACACCTCACAGTATTGTGATATTGCATATTTTGACTGAATTTCTAAAAATATTCTCTTTATTTTCAATCCAAGGATTTGGCAGATTAGTTTCTTTGTCAGTCATGTCTGTTCCGATTTGGGGCTCAGATGAATGCGTATTCAGGGGCCTCTATGGCGTTGTGCACAGTAAGAGCTCCTGGGCTGTCGAAACCAAAGCAGGGGTGGACATAATTCTGGAAGCGATAGTGGAAGGTGTGCAGGTGCTGTTTCAGATCCACATTGAAGAAGGAGAGAGTCCCCTTCTGGTAATCCAGTGCCACTCCTATCCGCACTGGGTTCACTGTGATTCTCAGGTCCGGACTCCAACCGTTATGGAGGAACTCATATTTATGCCTTCAAAAGTAGGAGTGAAAAACATCGACGTTAAAAATCTGGTTCGGATACATACATATGGTTTGGTTTAAGTCTTCCTCTTACCCTTTGCTGAAAGAGCAAAAAAACTAGGATTAAAGAAACAACGTGGCTTTAGTGCCGGGTGCTCAACAATGGAAACCTCATAGTACTGCTGTCATTTGACAAATTTAGCAATTCATCTTCACTATTTAGGTACGGCAAGTTGCCATGGCAACCCCGATCATCTAATGGGTTTTTTCTTAGAGTGGGTGCACTTTTTTTTTTTTTGCTAAGGAAAGAAAAATTCCTGGTGTCTAAAAATACAACCCTGGCCTATTTTCTAACCGTTGTGGATCGGCATGCAAATCTCCTCAGACTGATAACAGAACCTCAGTTGCTTCGACAAAAAGCTGTGTACAAATTCAAACCAATCAAATTTAGTTGCAGCAAATATCTCAAACATTGCACCTAAGGGAATAAGGTGTGTGTGGTGGGGGGGGGGGGGGGGGGGTCACCTGGAGGGAGTGACAATGTGTCTCATACACCAGGAAGTACTGTTGGCTCCAAGGTACGAGTTTCTCTCCGTGTCCTCATATGCAACTCCAATCCTAAATTCCGTGTCATCATCCACCTCGACTTCCCAGTAGTGTCTCCCTCTAACTGGGATCAGGTCGCCTAAAACAGCTACACACCTGTACAAAACCAGTAGCTGTCTTAACAAGGTGAAACCCTTCCTTCACAAATGTGTAAGGTGCATACTGGACCTAGTGAAGGCGTTCTCGTCCGAGGCCATGGCACTGATTGGGAGCTCCTCGTCTCCATAAAATACAGTGAAGCCGTCTTCAGAGATGGACAGGCACGGATGGGCCGTGTCCTCCAGGAGATGGAAGAATGTGCCTGCACAGGTAAGCAGACCGGTTTACAGTTTTGTTAATCCAACAATGTGAACTGCATAGTTGGCTAGATTTGGACTGATGTCAGAAAGTCTCCTGAAGTACCAAACAGGCTGCCTACCTGTGGTGGACACAGTCAGAACGTCACTCCTGTCGCTCGACCCACCAATGTTCACAGCTCTCACGGAGATGAGGTAACGGCTTCCCTTCTGCAGCTGGACTACACACTGACAAGTGGGCACACCTACTATAGATCTAAGGGATTAACCAGTGTGATAAAGCTGACATCACTTCCTGTTACGCATTAAGAAAAGTACTAAACCACTGCATACTTCCAGTGGCTCAGCAGGTAAAGACGGCATCTTTAGAAGATGGTTTAGGGCAACGTCTGCAAAAATGGTTCAGATTAATTGCTTGACTGCACTCTTAAAACCCTTTAGACAGAATAGCAGAGGGTGCAGCAGGAGCCAAGGCTAAGAACAGATTTAATGAGACGGCTTGTCTGGATAGCAGAGGGTCTTACTCTGTCGCATCGCTGTACGTGCCAGCGGCACTTAGCTCACTCAGCTCCACTGTGTAAGAGTCAACAGGGTTGGTGTTTCCTGAATCCCAGCTGATGAAAGCAGCCTCCGTACAGCTCGTACACTCCCTCTGTTTGATCACCGGAGGTGACGGCACTGCGCACAGAGCAATCCACATTTATATATATGACCCCTTCCAAAAGATTGCATGACAAATAGCTTTAAATGGTTTGGAGCGACACCCTAAGACAGCTGCACTACTTTTACCCGGGTGTTTAATGCCTCCTCATGCACCGTAGGAGTGTGCTACCTGTCATATATAAGGCCTTCTCGCTGGCTGGACTGATGCCTGTGGTGTTGGTCGCAGTCACCCACAGTTCATACTGAGCATTAGGCAACAGATCTGTCACAGTGCAGTGAGTCTCCTTCACGTTCACCTTGCTTACTGAATAAACAAAAAATAGAAGTAACTTAAGCACTACTCAATGCAGAAATCGCAGCAGCAGACAGTAGTTCACCTTCTGGCACCTGGGTGCCGTCGGCTGGCACGTCCTCCAGCACCGGTCTGTAGTAAAGCTCATAGTATTCCACCGTGTCGTCTGAGAACAGGCTCCAGCACACACGCAGGGACGTCTGGGTGGCAGAGTTGGGTATCTGAGGGTTGATTACTGGGGCAGATGGTGCTGGAAGAGCAACAGTAAATAAGGTTCAGAGCAGTCGGTGTTTCGTGACTTCATTGAAAAAGTTAATTAAACTAGACGAGGTCAATTCTGAAGGAGCACAAAGATCTTTTACAGTATGAAAACTACACCTGGAATAACATTGATCGAATCCATCATTGCTTTGACATCGGTCAGGTCCGCCAGAGGAGTGTCGAACTCGGGACGTGTAGCTACTGTGAGATCCACTTTCTCCTTAGCAAACGCTTCGATTCTGTAGTGACAGACACACACGTTGTCAATCACAAGGCTTCATATAATGACAAGACAGCCTTCAGAAAATCAAATCTCCTCTGTAGGGCTGTATAGTATTAAAACTCGTCTTCCATGGTGTTAGTCTCTGACAGGCGGAAACCTCTAAATGCGTATTAGCACTGGTTAGTGTTCTTGATGTTGAACCACTATCATTTCCATTTTCATTCCATGGGCAAAGCATCACAATTACCTTTTAATGGTGGGCATGACAGTCTGTCAGTTAAAGAAAAGAAATATCAATATCCATTTTTATTTGCCCCCATGTTTGCCATTGATCATTTAAATGAGGAGTGGACACACCTTCAGGAAAAGCCTCTTGTCTTGACAGCGGTAGATCTCCTGGGCTGTCTCGATGAGCTCCTTGGAGGCATCCATCGCTTGACCACAGACCAGCAGCTGAGTGTACAGAGCCTCCAGCTTACCCTTCTTTTCCTCCTCCAGTCTGGTGGACCGTTTGTCGTATCGCTGGGATAGTGTCTGCAGCACGTCGTTGTAGTGCTGCTCCAGGTGCTGTTCACGACGGCCAAAGTTCTCCTAAATGCACACAGAAATCATTAGAGGTCATGGCCTTATTAATAGTTCTTGTGGTTAGACACTAAAGTGTAACACATGGATTTTATACTACATTCAAGATGCTTGCACAAGCCAAACAAAATTCTGAAAGTCCAAAAGACATCGGCCTCTTTCTGAGACTTTTACCTCTACGGTAAGAAAGATTTCTTCCAGGTGACCAACAAAACTTTCCATCCCTTCAACCTTCTCTTGCAGTTGGTTTCTGACTCTGTCGGTCTCACACTGAAAATAATTGAAAGTTAAACATCCAGCTTGAATATGGACGGTTCTTGACAAAGAATGAAATATCTGATTTTAATGTCAAGGCAAGGTGCTCGGGAGTTAAATTACTGGGTTAGTTTTTGTAAAAGTAATGAAGCAACCCCTTAGTGGACTAAAAAGCTGTCAGTTTTACATGTTTACATCAGAAATTTAATCAGGGCATGATTTAATATTGATGCAGGGAGCAGTATCCTCACCTCAATCCCTTCTTCCCTAAATGCATCACATTTGTCATCTGCCCCTGTTGGGGAAGGAGAGCTTTGCTTGCCCTGTTCTAATGGAAGAGATTTCTGGAGGGCAGCTCGTCCTCTTCTGTTTGAAACCTTGTCTTTGTGGGACTGCATGCTGGATAAATCTGTTTGTAACTCCTGTTGCTCAGCTTCCTCTGTGATCACACCCAGTCTTCCTCCCCTGATCTCGTACAGGTCCATGAGGAGAATCACTGTCAGATGCAGAATGACAAGGCTTTAATAATTCAGGAGTTGATGACAGACAAAACATAGACAGAATATCATAAAAGCTGAGTTCAAGGAGGGGAGAATGAATCGAAAAGACAAGCTTTCCTTACTGCCTTTTTTAAAAACCCAAAACTTTTATGTGCTGTATAATAGTGCAATTTAATTTAATGTTAAATTTACCTGGGAAATTCAGGAAATTTCAGTCCAGTTCTAAGCCACCATTTCAAGCCAGCAGCAGTGCCTGACGAGTCAACTTTGTGAGCAGCTCCTCTTACCCACCCAGAAACAGTAACAAAAATAGATTCGTGCTCAGATTGCTCACAGGCATGTGAAACATGCATGCAAGAAGTTGTTTGTCTAACAACTAAAACAAACTTAAAATAAAACTAGAGGACTCCTTTTATTAACATGCTGAGAAATAAATTTTGCATCCTCCCTTTGTTTAATATCAGGAGTTGGAAATTCCCGAACATGTGATCTAAAAGTCAAAGTTCAATGTAATGACGGACCATTATGTTGCCTTCAAGGCACCTCGAAAATGGCCATATTTTGAAACAACTCATCACTTTAAGCGCTAATTCAGCTCACGTTTAACTTAAGTGATTGACCATAACTAAATCAAAACATCTCTTTAAAAACTTCACATCTTAAAACGACGGTTAATATCAGCGAAATGATTGAAATTTCATACTTTATAACGTTGCGACGTTTTACCCACTCGTGAATGCAACTGACGTCACGGACATGGCGGAGGTTGTAAACAGAGGCAGGAGCTTCTCTCAGGCCGAAGTAAAACAACTATTTTAAGATGAATAACGTTGATTGCGAACGTGTTGACAGTCTGGAGGGCTGGGTGGCCATTAAATGTGACATATTTGATGAAGCCGAGACGTTTAAGCTGGGCTTCATCGTAGAGTGGAACGTCATCGAGAGTAAGTTCGCTGTCACCTGCCACAATCGCACGCTCCAGCGGCAGAAACGCAAATCTCAGCCGACGATGGTCAGCGACCCCCAGGCGAGCTGGGCCGGACTCTTCTCCGTGAGCGATCTGAGGTATATCCACCAACAGCTCTCGTGCGTGGCGGACATCCTGGGGGGCTGCTTTCCGGATTTGTCCGAGTTCGAGGAGGGCAACATTTGGGACTTACTTTTCCTGACCCGGAGGTCCGCGCCCCAAGACGACGATGAGAGGGATTTTGATCCACCCTGCCGCAAGCTAGAAAAGTATTTCAGCACGGCCATCGATGTGTGCGGCCGGAAGATTGTCCTCGACACGTTGTTCACTCAAGATGAGCGAGACGTGGAGGAGTACTTCGAAAATTTGCAGGAGTTCAAGAAGAAGACCATGCAGGAGGAGATGGCGCGAGCCAAGGCTCACCTGCGACAGGTGGGGGTTGTTGATGAGTAAACAACATGTAAACAATATGTGCATCATTTGACTGGCCGACATCGGTGCGTTTGTTATTGCAATTCGAGTGTGTGTGTGTGTGTGTGAGAGAGAGTGAGAGTGAAAGAGAAAGTGAGAAACGCCTGGAATAGACAAGTGAAAGGGAAAATGGCCTCGAAATTAGTTTAAATGTCCATATTTAAAAGAAAAAGAGGTCATCCCCTGTCATTTCGGAATTTTCTTTTTTCACTTTTTAACCAGAATATTGAAAAATCTAAATACTATTATTAATTTGGACTGACAATAACACAAAGATTTAGGGTATTTAAGAATTAAGTCTCTCAAAATGTTTTTGTCTACTTTCACTTTCACAGGCAGCATAAATGAAAGGAAAAATGTAACTCGATAACAAAAGTACACTATAATCATATTTTGGTATATAGTGAAAAAATCATGCATTTATTTTTTGACAGCAATATGAATTTAAAACAGCTACAACATCTATTTACTGTAAAAGTTTGTTCAGATAGTAAAATATACAACCTCAGATCACTACAAGTTTTGCCTGTTTCTTATATTTACAATTTTCCTTTAAGCTATCTATTTAAAAAATTAATAATTTCTAAATTGTGGTATGGTGACATGGATAAAGAGACATGAAGTTGCAGTGTCTCGCCCGCACCGCTCAAGTTTACTTGTCCTGATCAAAACAAAGTTTTATTTTATTTCATTAGGGTTGGTAATAAAAAGAGTCACTTTTCCAGCCCCAGCCTGTCTGAGCTCAGAATGCACCCTAGTCATGGTGTTCACGTCCACCATGTTTACAGCTGCTGCAGAGTCATGGTGACACAGACCGAATGGTGGCGCTGCTCAGAATCTACGAGGAGGAGGACGAAGCCTATCAGGACCTGGTCACTGTGGCAACCACCTTCTTCCAGTATCTGCTCCAGCCTTTCAGGGACATGAGAGAGATAGCTGGCTTCTATAAGATGGAGATACTGGTACAGAAATATTTGTTGCATATTCAGCTAAAAAAAATTACCAAAATTTCCTACCAAACTGTAATCATTTTACATGAATACTGATTGTTAAAAATGAGAAGCCTTTTTATTTACCAATATCTTCCTCACCGCAGAAGTCTTTGGAGTTTGAGGAGCTGGGCCCAAAGAGGATAGCAGCTCTGGAAAAGGAGGCAGAAGAGTGGAGAATAAAAGGAGAGGAAGCAGTTGCTTCCATCCAGGACATCACTGTTACCTACTTTGCACAGACTTCAAAAGCTCTTTCTGGTAGTTTCTGTCCATCAAAAAGATATTTACATCCTGATGTAGCTTGATTTTTTTCAATAATAGCATTACATAATAATGTAGCAGACCTTGCTGTAGAAAAACCAACAAATTTTATATTGAAAATTTCGAGAATTGCTCACTTGAAAATATGTTTGGATGTATATGTAAGTCAGTCGTTCCCAACACAGGTTGTTTTATGATTGATACATCCTTCCTGTAGACGGGTATCATCGATTTAAAAACATGGGTTTTAGGGTCTCATTCAGTCTGTTCTGCACGTCCTCAGGTATGTTAAAGAAGATGGAGGAGGACAAGCTGCGTTTTGGAGCCGCTGCCTGGGCATCAGCAGCTCCCAGACTGGAGAAGCTTCGCTTCCTACTGGCCAAAGAAACTCTGCAGCACATGAGAACCACAGAGATGTGCCTCAACCGCAAGCAAGACAAGATCAGAGAGAAGGTTCGTGCCTTTTGTTTTTCTGACGAACTCATGCGCATCCTCGCTTGTCTTTAAACTGGCATGAGGCAATGGTTCTCAGCAAAATCTTTATTTGTAACATCATGGCCAGCATTGCCTTTGCACCGGTTGTCTGTTGGGATGTGACATGGTGTTGAGATGCTCTGTTTTATCTTTCACTTGGTATTCCAGTCTGATAGGAATCTGTGGCTGCCTTGGTCCTTTGATCTATTTATGAAGCCTCTTTGAAAACACAGAGAATCCCCTCGACAGACACCAAAAACCTGCATGCATGAATGAGCAAGTGTTTCTTTGCACAGTGTATGTACATCCTAAAAATGTGTCTGATGCATGCAGATCAGCGAGTATGCGGGCTCAGCTAGGATGACAGCGTTTTAGGGATGCAGCAGTGGGCTGTGTGGTGCCAAGCTGCACATTTGAGAACACTTTCACCTGCGCTACTCATCCCGTTAAGCTCTTTAAAGGCCGGGCATCAGGACGACAGCTGGGTTTATCACTGTCAAATGCAGTCAAAGCCGTGTGCGGCTGTTCATAGGGACAGCTGTAAGTTACCCCTACACAGACTCTGACGCTGTGCCAACGTCACACATGCATCCTTTGAGCATCCATATTTGATTGCTGATCTCACAGCCTGTTCTCACTGACTACATATGATGTATCCTTAATAATGCATTGCAGACAGCTGCTGGTTTCAGCCCAGTGTCATCACTGTGTAAATGTGTACTTATAGACTTTAAAACCTGAAGTTTGTCAGCTACATTTTAAATGTAGTTCCTTCAAGGTGTCTCTAAGCATGACACAAGCAGTTTTCCATGAGATCAACTGCTTGTTGCTGCTTTATGAGGGATTAATTTGGTATACTAAGCCTCACTTTGATATGAAGAGAACAATTTTGGATTGTAGAAGATGATGACAATTCAATGTTTTTTTCTTCATTGTTACGGCGCAGTTGGCGAGCTTCACTGGCAGAGTCGTTGGTGGGCAGAGTGACTCAGCATTTGCATCTGAGGGCGGACAGCAGCGGGACACAGTGGACCAGCTGGAGCTGCAGTTCTATGAAATCCAGCTAGAAGTGTACGATGCCAAGTTTGAGATCCTGAAGCATGAAGAACAACTCCTGGTGGCTCAGATCGACACCCTGCGGCGGCAGATTAAAGGTAGGTTAGACCCAGTTGGTAGAGCTATTGAGGGAGGGCAGGTTTTGAACATACTGTAGCACCATTTACATCAGCAAAGCAGTGTGAGAGAAACTAGTTGTAATTAGTTGCTTGGTTGTCAGTATCTGATGCCGGTTAGGTCAGTAAAGATGATATATTAAAAAAACGGCTGCATTTGTGTTGTAGAACTGAAGGAGGAGGTGGTGTACTATGACGTGTGTGAGGACGCTGAGGAACTGCAGAGCATCGTCTACCCTGGTCACCAAGCGGACTCTCCAGTTGTCTGTCAGCTGAAACGACGCCTACAGAACCTGGAGATGAAGCGAGGCAACATATGTGCCCGCCGGGCTTATCTCCGCAACAAGAGGGTTAGAGGATGTGCATCCTCATTAGCGCCCATCAAATTGCAATCATATTTCTTGACGTATTTATTTATTTTGTGTGTTAGGATCAGTGTATGGAGGCCCAGGAGCAGAAGCACCTGCAGGCAAAGCAGGGCACCGTTTTCTTCAGCCAGCACCATCAGATTCATCTGGTAGGTGTCTCGGCAGTGAGAACCCCACACTGGCAAATGAAACAGGATTTAAATAAACCTGCACGTCTCGCACTTTTCACTGTCTGCCCCTGCAGAAACGAGAGAAACAAAAAGAAGAGGAGCAGAGGAGGAAAGAGTGGGTGGACCAGGAGCGGGAGAAAACCTTGGGCAGATTAAGATCCTTCAGAGAGGTTAGGCTCTCTAATTGTCTCACCGCCTGTCAGTCAAACCCCAGAGACTTGTTTTATTCATTACTTCACCTCATAATTAAAATCTGCTTAATCTGCATGTGAAGAGTTTGTGCTGTGAGCCTATAACTCAGTGGCAACAAAACTCTAAAATGTATACAGCACAAACAACAAATGCTCCACATCATGTTACCGATCTGTAAATTCTGAGTTACTGTTTTTTTTTTTTTTATACCATTTTTATTCATCTGTTCCAAGAAGCGGCAGGGTCAGTACCTCCTGAAGACTCCACAGGCCAAGGTTGCTCCTTCACTTCCGCATCCCTCACAGCCGCTCTCCCTCATCAGCCTCGGCCCCTCTGTCCCACCTGATGCCCCCCCGTCCATCCAGCCCGCACCTAGACGCAAAAAGACACAAAGGAAACAACAGCCTAAAGACATCCCTGTCCAAATCTTTTCTGCTCCACCACCACCATCACCTGCATCAGCAACCTGCCCTCCTGCGCTGCCACCTCCTCCTCCTCCTCCACCACCACCACCACCCCCACCACCACTGCCCCCTACACTACCTCCTCCACCTATCTCCTCTGAAGACACACCGATGCCTCTCAGTGAAGAAAAGGGCCCCCCTTTCCCAGCCAGGAACACGCTCAAGCAAAATATTGGTGAGATTCTCGGCGATGCTTCATTTTGAAGTTTTGATGCGATCTGTTGTGCCTGTTCCAGGTAAATGTGCGCAAGGGAGAGTTTTTGTGTGTTTGTTTGTCCGTACACGGTGTTCTACATTTCACCCCCACGAGTCCAGAGGAGGCATTTTTCCTCATTTGTGTTCCTGCAGATGCACACTCTCTGCTCCAGGGAGAAGGCAACGCCCAACACAGAATGATTTTCATGCTTTTATGTAATGGAGATCATTTAGGGAGAGACATTTGATGATATTGAATCATTAGCTACTGACAACCTCAGTGGTATTGGATTTGTCAATTACTGTATTAATAGATCTACCAGGGAGGAATCTTTGCTGTTCCTTTCTCTATCATCCTCAGTGTTCTGTTTTACTACAGGAACAATGGATGAAGTGTTGGCCTCGTTGCAACGTGGGCAGATTCAGCTACGCAAGGTGTCCCCTCCCAGGCCGGCGCCCCCTGCTGCAGACCAGAGGAGTGACCTCATGTTGGCCATCCGAAAGGGAGTCGCCCTAAAGAAGGTGAGACTCTCAACAAGTTAAAATACAACATTTGCAGATGTATAGTTGATTGATTCATGCAAAAAGACACAGAGCTAATCAGAAATGGCGTCATATATATACAAAATATTGGATACTTTGGAGATTGAGACATAATAAAATTGGCAGAGTTGCTTTTATCACAAGAAAAAAACTGTCAGTTTGGTCTTGGTTTCACTTTGACGTTATCAATATTTCAATAATACACGTGTGAGACATTCTGCTGCATCCATGAACGTGGACACTGCAATTTGGACACCTCATGCTGCTACAATTAAATTGATTGTACTTTCAACCACACATGAAAAGTCATCTTGATAAAAATTCACATTTCCTGTATGAATCCTGGAGTAAATACCACGGTGGCCAGCTATTCTATTTTTACCATTCTAAAAATATCACGGTATGTATTTTTAACTTGGATTCAAACAGAATTTAGGGGCTTAAAGCCACATTTAAACCGGGAAATCAATGTATTTAGATTTATTTTATAGACTTGCTTTATGAGTATTTTAGGGCAGGTTTGAAAGTCAAACTATGTTTCTATTTACAGAGGGAGCTGTTGTGTGGTATCAGGGATACATTTGCAGTTGTCTTAACTTTTAATATGTGCGGGTTAAGATGAAGTAATAAACTTCCTTTCCCTTAAATACCTCTACATACAGACCAATGTGCTGTTGATAGGAAAATTTCTCTCGCATGTCATCTAATGAAGACATTAGTTCAGCCGCCCAAGTGGTATTACTGTTGCTTTGGTCACCAAAATGTCTGTCAAACCTGTCTCGCAAGCAACAAGAAAATGCTCACTGTATTTAACATAAACACCTGCCTATAATTTGACCACAGACGCCATTTATATTTATTTAACACCAAATCTTGTAAAAAGTAAAAGTTGTTTAAAAAAGGGGCTGGTTGAGAGTAGCTTCTTTCTGCAGTCAGCCAACAGAGGGCGATATAGAGTGTTTGCTCACATGTATTTTTCTAAAGGTTAGTGTCTTACTACAGTATTAAGGTTTTAACCTTCTTATTGTAAAATGGAGTGACACGTAAGAGAAAATGGAGACTGTTTAATTAGCCTGTAATACACGTAAGTGAAATAATCCAGTTTAGGAGGCACTGAACGTTCAATGGAAGTTCTCCTGTTGTACCATAGATGGTTCCTGCTCGTTCAGAAGTCCACAACTCTGGAGATAACGAGTTGGAGCGCAGCATCAAAGCTGCCATGATGAGGATGAAGAAGGTCTCGGCAGACTCTGATGATGAAGACGGAGGAGACGATGAGACGAGGAGTTTGGACTGGGAGAACTGAGAAACAGGTGGACAGACCGAAGAAGCTCCTGGATTGATGAATTCTCCACAGTTCTGGCCTTACAGCTTATGTTGCTGCGAGAGTTTTTCTGAAAACCCTGAACTTTGACACGACGGGCTCCATGCGTGGCGTCAGACTGTAGTGTGATGTTATCAGATGCATTCAGCTTTTCAGAATCAGGGCAGGGCGTTGGCACAATAGTCCAGATTCACTTTATTTGCAGAAATTCACACTGTGCAAGTATAACGCTGAAATCGAGGCTCGTTTAAAGAATAGCAGCAGTAAATCAAATGCAGATGAAGGCTCTTCCTTTGGGTGCATTTCTTTTCTTTTTCATCCTCAGCTGTGTAGTTTGGGCCTTTTAACAAATGGTTTTGACTAGTGTCTGTGAGATTAAACTGTTTTATTTTTGAGCTGTGAATGTTAAGGTGCACTTTCCCCTTAAAGTGTCATGTCTGCTCTGATGTCATCACTAGACATTCTGTATTTGTTTTTACTTAAACAAAGAGAAGAATTATTCATATGCAGTACTGTTGTTTTTGAAGTCTAGAGGCAAGCTTGCGATACAGGTGACTCAGAGCTTCATGAAATAATTGCACTTTAATGTAATTCCATTTGAGTAGTCACGCTTCACTGTCCCAGCATGGAGAATGACAGCTCAGACATAAATGAACTGCAAGATCATCTTTGATTATTTCTTTTCTTGTCGATGTTGTTGGCTGATGCTGTTCCCTGATCTTGTGACGCAGCAGCTCCCAGATGTGTTTGCGGCTGTAGGAGACCGCCTCCTCTGCTGGCTGCTGTCACTTTGACTCTGCCCCTGTAATTTGCTGGCATCACCCATGTGATTCAAGTAGAAGAAAGGGTCATGTACCTCCGGGGAAGACGCAAGAGGCCCTTCTTTAGACAAAATCACCAATCCAGTGTCATGAAATTCCACGATGCGTTGCTATGGCAACAAGGAGAGCGGCTGTAGTGGCGTGCGTGGTTAGCCCTCTCTCTCCCTGACGCGTACAAAGCAGAACCGTCTCGTAATGATGCTTTCCCTAACCGCCCACTCAGTCACGCAACGAGATTCTGCTTTATCTTATCAAAAGGAGCAAATTCACATTTTATTTTTCCACCATTTTATCATATTATATCCACGCAGCGTCTGGGAAGGAGACTTCAGAGTAAAACTGACAAGACCATGAATGAATGTGAATATTCTGCTTCAAGAAGACAGATTTAAAAAAAGTCTCTCTCAACAAATTCCACTTGTGGCCAGACTAATAAATACAGAAACTCCCAGTGGTAATTAAGCTTCCACCATTTTTGCCCCCCTTTTGCATCAACGCCTCGGAAAAACAATGGGAACACTGTAACACAACTCATGTTCATTTTTAAAATGAAAAAATATCTGCATAAAGAAGTTGAATATCACAAATAAAACCAAAACCCTTTCATAAGTAGGCATTTAATTTTTCAGATACTAATTAAGGCTCTGTTCTGTTCTTCCTTTCTGGTGTCAAGTAAGATTGTGCTCAGCTGAAGCAGCCAACAGAACTGAAAGGTGAACAGAACCTTTTCAAATGCTAATTACTGTACTTACCAGGATTCTTCCCATTAATCCTCTACACAAGTGTGACCGTTGCAACACCTGTAGGAATCCATTTATCTATATTATAGATGCACGAGCTTAGTGGACTTTTATGAGAGACTTTTTGGATGTGCCAGTCACGTCAGGACATAATTGATGCTCATTTTGTGTCTCGGCTGATCTTCCCCCAGATGTTCCAACAAATTACTCACAATAATCAGATTACCTGGGCTCAGCTCAGAAATGGCAGACTCCTGTCGTCAAAAGGTTACGCTCTCGACGTCAGCCACAGTTTGAGTTGCCAAGGCAACGTGCCCTCTGATCTGTAGGCATTTCTTGACAGAAACGACAAACCTTCTCCATCCTGACAAGCGCTTTGTTTGTAGATATTGATACTTTCCACAGACGGTGACTAAACCCGACTTGTTTTGTGTTCCGTTAGGATTACAGCTAAATTTAGTGCAATGTAAATCAACATCAGGGAAAAAGCCGTGCGGTGGCGGAGCTTCTGTAGACGAGCCTGCATGGGATGCAGCTTTGGCACCGTCGGTTAGTTCCGCCTCTTCTGCTCTTTTAATCCAAGAAAGACGCCTCGGGACGTCCACACCGTCAGCATTTTTGTTTGTTATAAGAAAAGTTTTTCACCCAACCCACACTACTGACTTTAGCAGAGATTAAGGGACACCCCTCCCACAACAAACACATACACACACGCACACATACCCCACCCCCTCGTCTTTGTGGAACATGTGCCAAAAATGCACATAAAAGAAGACGCCTAGTCAGCTTTATAATTAAACTAAATTTTAACAATTCTCAGTTGTATTGTACAATATTGAACAGTAGTCACAAAAGTGCACAAGAGGCATCGGTTCTTTCAAAAGGAAGGATCATACATTTGTTTTCCAGGTGACTTATGACCAGTGTGGCTAAACAGAGAGAGAGAGAAGCTAAAGTCCCTTTATAAATACAAGATATCAAGCTCAGAACAACAGAACATTAGTGAAAAAATAGACTTTAACTGTTGAGAACTAGCCAATAAATATGCCACTACAACACTTGGATTGCAAATGGTTCAAGGTGGATGACCCAAAGCACCATCGTGCAACACCCATCCTGATTTGGTATCTTTTTCTTTTGATTATTAAAGTACATTTACAGAGAAATTGGGTTTAGGATGATTGACTACTGCAAAGAGGCACAAGAAAATAAATGTCAAACAAACCCCACCCCCACAAAACTAAAATAAAACAGGGTTTGTTGTGAAAAAGGCCCATGCCCTTTCAATGTTTTCAGTGAAGTACACTTTCACATTAATCCTCCCACTGCAGCAGCACCTTCACCCCCCCACCCCCCAAACCTGCCACCATAATATAAATTAGTGTGTAGGAAGCACGTCAACAACCTTTGAGAAGAGCATACATCCTTGTTCTACAAATGGACAGAGGTACTACTGCACACGACACTGCACTCATGGCCGAAACGGGATTTCTTTTGTTACTGGAGCTTTAAAAAGGAAAACCCCTGAGACAAGAGGATCCTAATTAATCGACAGACTTCTTTGGGACAAGTCTGTTTTCCAGTGATTTTAGTTTTTCAGCAAGGTTTCTCACAGGATTCATCAATTATTCCGGAGATGGTCACTTGGTCAGTACTCCTCACCAGGCAGATTTGGACTCACCTGGAGGCACTTTGTGTCATGGCCATTTGTCACATATATGTGCATATAATCTTTGAGTACAAGCTGTCAAACACACCTGAGATAAACCAGAGGCAACGGCAAGAAGAATCTGGAGGGGAGGGGGGGGGTAATTTCTAATGCTCAGAAGGGCCACAAAGATTAATATCAATTATTACTGAGTGTTGTGGGCCAGTATGGTCTTTGTGTAGGATCTATTTTAGCCCTTTAGGGTCAGTTCTGCAGGAAAAGCCACACATAGAATCAGAAACCCACCACCAGCTTTAACACCCCCCCCTCCTCCCACCTGACACATGAAATCCAAATGACTGACTCTTGATTTATCTCCAGAATACCAGCGCTGGTATTCCTCCTACCAGTCTCTTCTGCTCCAAAAACCCAGTGCATTGTTTTCTTTTTAGAAGCCAAAGCTGAACGTTTTGACACCACCTTGGGGACTAGATGCCACATAGTTTTCTGGCCTGAAGACATCCTGCAGTGACTCCTTTCTATCAGACCTCTGACCCTTCCAACTCGCTTCTCTTAGTTATCAGCACCCAGCTTGGACAGCCCCTGCCTAAACTCATGCAGCTCGTCTATCTTCCCATCCAGAATATCCATGAACTGCTTGAGCTCGCCCTTCATCCTGCCCTGCTTTTGTCGACTGTCGTCTATGTCCGTTTGGAGGCTTCCTATTCTTCCCTCTAGTTCAGTGTTTTTCAGCTCTGCAGCCTGTGGACAGAAAAGAGTGATATTAGAAAACATGGACCTCATGAAAGCCACTAATGTTCTTTAATTAAACAAGAACATCCGAACATCAAGCGGACACAAAAAAACTGAGATGCAAGGGGGGGAAGGGTGGTATAAACAGACGAGCAGGCGACAGTCGGGTCAGTTGGGTCACAGTAATGCAGAAATACCACCGAAGGGTGGGGTTTAAAATAGGACTGCTAAATGGGTGCTGCCCCTGCAGGACTATACCCCAGCCGACTCCTGAAAGCTGACCCTGCAGAGGGTGCCATCTTTAAATAGGAGGAGCGATGATTACATACAGTAGGAAAAGTAGATTTGCTCATTTTTTCTATCCTCAGATGCTTTATTGACCCGTTAATGAACTGCGACTGAGTTTGCAGTTTGTGTTCCGCGGATCAAAACTGGTATTCCAGAAATCCTTTTGTCCGGGCTCCTTCTTTAACTTTGGATGACTGCTTAGATAAACTCCTGCGTTGCCCGGTTCTGATGTCAATGCCATTATCCGGCCTGCTGTTGCAGAACCAAACCAGGAATTTCCAGCTTTGTGAAGCAATGGACTTTAGGCATGCTACTGTTGGTTTAATTCCCCAACCAGCTGGAAAAGCAGCACATCCCACTCCGAGTCTGACCTGAGTAGCAATCACTAGGAACACAGCTCATGGTGGATTTGGCTCTTATTCACTATGGCCTAACAATTCAATTCTGGTCTTGTAGAAGCTCAGATATTCCTGAAGAACAGCTGATGTCAATCAGGGGGGTTTTCAGTAACTTTTTGTCATTTCACACATGTTTCAAGTCATTAAAACTGAGGGGCTCGTAAAAGCCTTCAGCTGTATCTGCTGAGTGCAGACAGGAAAGTAATGGAGGATATCTTAAGGAAACCTTTTCAAATGATTCCAGTGCATACAGTATTTGCCTGTATGAATAGGTGCATTAAACACAATGTGCGCAAGAGACATGTGATGCAATGTCATGTCATTGGCCCTTGGGCACAGGTAAATAAGAAATCATTCTATGCATCCATCTTAAAAACCCTCCATAAAGCCTGGGTTGTGCCTGACTGTAACAGACATTGCGTCCACACATCTGCTGTGGAGCAAAAGGACAAAACGCTCTTATTTCTGTTGTAAATCCCACCCGAATGGATCCGGTAAATATACCTGCAGTTTTGCTGTGATGGTTTCACACTCCGACATGAGCTGTGGGATTATCTCTGCTTGCTTTCTCAGGTTCTCCACCTCCTGAGAACAAGGGGAAAAAACAACTCAAAAACAAGCAGGATCAAGTGAAGTAAAGCGATAAAATCTAGTTAATGGTAAATTCCAAATGACTGAATTCAAATCTGTATTTTAGATCAAGATGTCTCAGTGTATTTACTCTCTGTAACCCTTGATCAACCAAAAACCTCAAGGTAAAAATGACGCCACTGTTTTTCCTCCCAATTAAGCCTTCAGCTTTTAATTCTTTAGCAGTTTTCTTCTCTGCCATAGTCCCACTAAAGGTAATTTTACAGCATTTATTCTTATTTTCACACAAGTTACAGCAGTGGGGCTTCGTAATCACCTTCAGCAGCTTTGTACAGTTAGTACCTGACTGGCCATCCCCAGGTCAACAGCACAGTGAATGCTCAATAATTCAGAGGAACCAGTTTAATTGGATGAGTTCAGCATGTGCATTTCTAGGAGGCGGCGGCCGTCTGTTTTATTATCGCACTGCAACCAAAAAGGCTTTGTTTAGTGACCTCCTTTGGTCCGACAGACTGTGGCTGATGCAAACTGTGAGGATATTAAGCTCCCCGAGGGCCCAAATGCTTCATTTAAATTCTTTCAAAAACATCTTTGAACTGCATCCTCGCTGTTGTGCGTGAAATGTGCTGCTCTCTATACTTTAGATGGTCCTGTCCAGTGATTCAAATGTGGTTTTGTGTTCTTTTTCTGTGCCCCTGCACTGTCCTCCAGTGTTGAACATAGAGACTCTCAGAAATCGGTCAGATAATAACTGCAGTAAAGCAGTAAAAACAGGAAAGTTGTCGGCCATAATAAAATACTACTCATCAGTTCCTTCAGATTATAGCAACTGCTAACGAGCTGATTATCTGCGCAAGAGCTCTTGCTGCCATAACTGAACACAGTGAATAATGTCCAGTGCCCCTCTTAGAAATTAGCCATGGTGAAATTTACGCACATCAAAAGTGTTGTAAAAAAAATAAAAAATAAAGCAAAGGTCTTTGTTTAGCTGGTAATGTGAAAATAAAATAAAATAAAAAAAATCAGTCCCGACAAAACCTGAGGTCACACAATAAAAACATAATTCTCAGTTGAATCTCTTGAGGTGGAGAAGCGGCACTTCGCCAGCACAACTTGTGAAGAACTGTGGTACACTGAGAGAATATTTGAAATGAAGAGAAAGAAGATGGAGGACTCCAGGACAGGCTGAAGATAGATGTGGATGCTTTTGAACAGGAACAATTTTATGCACCCACTCCCTAACCTGATTTTTTATTATACCTTAAAACTGGCAATAGGAAGATCAGAAAACATAACGATGATACAAAATGGCCATACTGAAGAAACTCGTACCGATACTGTAACTTTAATACTGGGTGTGACAGCAAGCTGTTCTTCTCACCTGCTGCTTTTCGTTGATCTCAGCCTCCAACTCCTGCACTCGGACGCTCAGCTGGGCGTTTTGCTGCTTCTCCTGATCCGCTTCGTTACACTGGGCTTCTAGTTCTGCAATCTGAACACATACAGTAAAATGCCTAACATACATTTGCTGTGAAATTATTTAAAAGATGTGCAGTTTGTCTTCTGTTTGGCTCATGCAGTCCTTAATGATGGATGGAAAAATCCTCCACATTCAAATATTTTATTCTTAAAAGAGGCACCGGCAATTAGATCAGAATCTACAACATTTTATGAAATGCATCGTGGTTGCAGCAACATCCAACATTGATTATGAAACTAAAATGATACGACAGTGGACGAGCAAAGCGCTGCTCCCATTATTAGCTGCTGTGTTCAGTGGTAACACCAAGTACTAATCTCACGATCATGTCTTACGTTTTCTTTTTCTCACCTGTAACGGAAACGGAACACTTGTTCTATTGCAAACACTGTTTGAATGTCTTACCTTTTGTCTGAGTGCGTCACTTTCATCCTTGCAGGTATTAAGTTGTTTCTTCCAGCTCTCCACATTCGCTGAGGACTCCTGCAGTGCATCCACCAGCCTGGCATTATTCTCTCTTAAAGTCTGCAGCTCCGTTTCCCACTTCTTGGCATTAGTGTTGCTGTGAGACAAAACAGATATGAGAGAGAACTCATAATATATATTAAGTTGAAAACATGTTATCTTTTGACCCATTTCCTGTGATAAGAATAACAAATGATACACAAAAGGACAAGTGGGGGTTGTCTATAAAGTCTAATGAGCTGTCACCCTGGCATGCACAGCACTTTCCAGGCTTATCAATAGGGATGGAGTCTGTGATGTATATTTAGTATGTATTGCGCTACACTTCCATATGCATGGCTGGGTTGATGTGTGCTGCTCTGCGTCAAATGCAGACAGACTTGCAGCGCAGCATTCTGCAGTCCTTGGCTGCTTTACTGCCGTGACACATTTCTGCAGAGCAAAGTCCCAAAGCCTTCATAGGGCATAAAAGAATCCAGGAAAAAAACCAGTGGGCCAAACAGCCATTTACAGGCTGACTCGGTATTATTATACAAGTATCAGACACAAATGGAGCAGGGTTTCAACTGTAATAAAACAGAGTCACCTTTTGTTTGGTACAAGCACAAAAATCCTCCAACCCATATTTTTGCATGGGCGAACATTAATGGGCTCTTCTCATGATCTCATGAAATCAAAGCCTTACCTCTGGTCTACAGCACTCTTGAGACGTTCATTCTCGCTCTTCAGCACCGCAGCCTCGGGACTGACGTGAGAGATTTTCTCATCGTCCGTCCCGTTGATGCTGGACGCACGATTGTTGGAGGGCGTTTCTTGTCCAGACTCCTGGTGGAGGAGACAGGCAGAGCAGAGATTCAGTGGAAGCTTACCTGCAAGTCTTATTCATGCATGTCACGAGTTCAACTTTTCTCCCCATGACTCATGGATACACTTCTGAGTGCGAAACAAGCTCTTAGCTTCTTTTTGAGAAATGGCATAAACACCCCAACATGTCAGCGATGACAGCAGAGGGGTGAAGGAGAACAGTTGCCGGTGTTTATCGTGTCACACGACCCAGCAGGTTGGAGTGTCGCAGAACGGAATGTGACTCCTGCCATCTGGAGCCAGCGCAGTTCGAGAGTGTAACAGTCAGGCACTCGCCGTTACCGTGGCCGTCTGATTACTTACATGATATCCAATATGTAGTAATTGACACAAAATGGACGATATCGTCTGCATCACACAGCGAATGAGAGCAGTGAGGGTTACCTCTGAGTGGTTACTCGACGTTTCCACTTTCTCCTGAGACTTGTCCTTTGCTAGTTTGGCTGCATCTTTTACTTCCTGGAACTTTTCAGCAAACTAAGAGCGATGCATAAAAAGATGGGGCCATTAGTGATACAGAAAGCAAAACTGTCACACACAGTGTGGTTCATCTTTAAAAAATAAAGGGGAGTTGGAGAGAAAAAGTAGCCAATTAGCGAGCGACAGTGATAGTTTAGGGACCGAGTATTCCCTCCGATCAGTTTCTGACTGCTTCCTATCTAGAGCTTCTGTGACCCTGAGATTCTGCAGGAACATGTCGTCTCACCTTGGCCAGCTGTTGCTCAGAGGCAAAGCCCAGTCCGAAGACGGTGTTGGCCCTGCTGTCAGCCCACTGGCCAAATTTCTGGGACGTCTTGGTAAATGTCATGTTGGGTGTGATGGTGCTGTTGATGATCACCTGCTAGGACAAAAACAGCTCTCTTTCAAAACCTTATTGAGACCTGTGATATACAGATATACAGGTAAAACTAACATTACTAATGTTTTGGAAACCTTTTTTGGACTGGGACTCCCAGTCACCAAAAACCCAAATAAGTGGGTGTCAAAATAGATGAATAAATGTGGGAAAAAATGGACTCAAGTCTCTGTATTATAGAATATTAACAATTAAAATAATTTTAAGCACAAGTTTTATTAAAAAATAAAAGTTTATTATAAAAAGTGGACAGATTAACCTTTGACACAGACACGCGCTGACCCACTAACCTCTAAATTGCAACGTTCACAGCAGAATCTCACCTGTTCTGCCAGATTTAACATCTGCTGTGGTCTAAAATTGTACCCAGCGCAAAAGGCAGCAACAGTCGAAATAGATGCAACTGCAACCAGTCCCGCCTGTTTAAAGTAATCATGTGTGAACAGAAACATCTCTCATTGACTAACCTACTTCTACCCCATCTACCAACATGTTGGAACTTAAAAGTGGCACCTACAAATTATCCCACCAATTAAGAAACAATAGGAGACAGTTTAATCATAGTGTGGCTCTTGTCTCATAGCAACATCGCTCTTAACAACTCGAGAATTTAAATTGCTGACAGACTGGTGTCTTTTGTCACCCCTCCTCCTGTGTCCTGTTTTTCCAACGACTGAGGTGTGAAACACTTTACACTGTGTCTCAACGGAGCTGCACTGTCCACTCCAAACAAAAGTCAGAAAGAGAGATCCATGGGAAAACAAACAAACCAAAAACACCCAAACAGATGAAGTGGTGCTGCCCACACACCTTTCCTTCCAAACAGCTGAAATGAATATTTAACATCACTCAATGTGCTGAAAGGAACATGGTCACATGAAGGATTCTGGGTGTGAATGTTCACATGCAACTTTCATGAGGGCAGGAAATCGGAGGGTGCATTGGGAAAGCGCAAATTCTAAAATAGGATGGGCGGCAGCAGGACGCAAGACACCCAAAAGTATCGAATCACAAACACATTTTCTGCCAGGATTTCTTCTTTCTGACCAACATAAAAGGAAGTCAGTGGTAGTGAGATCCTAACAATGTCTATGGGCCTTGTGGTTGTCTGCTGGCACGTGCGAGTGTGTGTCACAGTAAGCGAGTGTGTGGGAGGAGGCGGAGTGGCGGTGGCAGCTGCACTGGTGCTGCGGATCGAATGGTGCTGGAGTTGCAGCCTGAAGCTGGCCACTGTTTACTTACCAAAAACCCAGAACTAACTCTAAGATCATCGTGTCTGTAAAAGACAGATGACAGACAAATAAGAGGTGCGGAACAAGGAAAAAGGGCAGAGAGTACGGGAGGGAAGGAGCTGCTATCACTCCTGAAGTGAGAAACGGACAGCGAAGACAGCCAATAATGGTTGGAGGGGGAACATGACAGCTGTGCTCTGACTAAAATACATCCAAAAAAATGAAGGACAGCATCCTGGAATTACTCAACAGGAAGAGGTGTGATAAGGACTATGAACTTCCTGCCAATCACTTTGATTACCGCACATATTAGGATTTTTTTTTTTTTTTACACAATATCTCAGTACTAGAGGCTGTGAAAACTCACAATTCTGAAATTTAAAGACATGACGCATACCCCTGGGTATCTGCAGATAGAGAAGGTTCGTTTGGTGTTCGGTCTCTGGCATTTCCTGCCCACATGTTCAAGAATCTCCAGATAATATGAGGAAACTGATAGATGCCTCTAATGCGTTACATTATAATAAATACCTACGATTAAACCCTGCTGTGGTGTTAAAAATAGATCATTTACAGGGTATTCTTGTGTTTGACATGGGGAGATCAGGACATATTAGCTATAAAATCACCCCTATCACATCACTCAAAAAGAAGCAACATTTTGAGCCGCAAGTGCTGACACTTTGTTCTGTTGGCCATATCATCATCTGTGTGTTGCCTGGCCACGACAGATGGATGCATGTAACTGACTGTTTGTCAGAGTTAGTCTTTGCATCGGTGCAGCCTATTCCTTCAGACAGACCTGCTTCCCTTGCAGCTACGGCCCAAACTAGGCAACTCTATACAGTTTACTTAAAGAAAATGCTTCTGTTGGTTGAGATTACAGAAGGCAGATGAGACAGGAGGACATGCGAGATGACAGGAATGCCAGAGCAGCGAGTGAAATGCTTGTCTTGGAGACCGAGGAGGTTGTTCTGCTTCAGAAGAATAAACGCTGTTCTCCCAGTGCTGCTGCTGCTGCTCTATAGGTGGTACCTGATTCTATTCGAGATTGATGTTTTACTTCCCTTGCTATCAAATTGTGGGAGGGCTTTACGAAATCAACTGTAAGGGAAGAAATACGAATCACTAATCAACAAGTCTTGGGCTATATTTAGCCATGTCTGTCTTGGGTTTCGGTGCGATCCATGCTAGAGTTGATGGATTGACAATGTCAATGTTGAGCCTTTACACAAACACAGAGGTGCTGGTGGATGAACATCAACATATATATCAGCCTACACAGGCTCCAACGTAGCAAGTAATCTGTTTGACTTTGCAAATGCTGATCTCCTGGGACTGTCAACAGAGGGATACCTGTTCAAGCCTTCGTGGTGTTTTTACACAGAAGACTTGTCACCATGGAAACGCAATGTACTCTTTCATATAGCTGAAAAAGGTGTGAGCATGTCATAGGGATGTTTAACATAATGCCGGCATCTCTAGCAGCTAATGATAGTATTGATATGCATCTGTGCATTTGCAGTCAGACACACACCTTGAATCCATCCACACTGATGATGCGGTAGCTGTTGCGTGTGCTGTCGTAAAAATAGGAGACGGTGACAGCTTGTTTGCTGGCGGGGACCCAGTTCTTCTTGGTGGTTGGGTCGATTTGGAAGACATGTGCCCTGGTGGTGTAGATCGGCTGCTCCCTGAAAAGCAAAGAACAGGAGTCAGGGACTATATTCATGAGAGGAAGACTACATCAACTGAGCTAAACAGGCTAAACTGAATCTGTCATCCAGAGATTAAGAGAGAGGCAGTGGTGGCGGTGGTGGTGGGGGGAGACGTAGAGACGGTTGGATATTTGAGTATATTTTAAATATACTCAAGTATTCAAGTGGAATCATTAAGAAAATATGTAAATGTAGCCCAACCATGATTATGATGATGATGATAAGAAATGTTTAAAATCATTTATATGTCTATGAGAGGGTAAAATAATCATCCTCCTAGGAATAAATTCGAATTATAACTGCAGCAATTTAGGGATGAACTCGAGTACTGGAATGCCTGTCAAAATTGAATGAGTCCAGAGGAAAATCCTGTGCAAATTCTCCTGCACTTTAGAAATGGACCAATAAGTCCGTCTCACTTAGACTTAAACATGCAGTCTCTTAGAGTTGGTTAAGTGCTCAAACATGTTGGAAGCTTTTCTGTTGCTGTTTGTTTACCAGACAAGAATTTTCCATTTCACTCAGTTACCAACAATCCACATCATACAGTGATACACAACAGTGTTTTGCATCCAGTCTATGGTAGATTCTAAGCCCACCCCGCTTGAAAAACATTCATATCCTCAGTTCCATATAAACTACACAGACAGTTGACACTTAAGCAGCTTAAAGTGAGGGGGGAACTGTGCATGTCCCATTAAAGGCAGTGCATGCTGGGAAAGACTGGACTATAAAATAGTTTGCATGTCAAATGTCACTCTGAAGTGTGTGATGCAAGTCTTCAAAAATATTAAAATCTATCTATCTTCAAGAATATTAAAGGGGCCTGGATCAGAGGACACCTTGAGAACTGCACAACTGCAGAAACTGGTCAATAAAGACTTGAAATTAAAGTTTGTTTCAGACACCGATGTTCAGTTGTTGAATAGCTTTTGTCACAAATGTGTCTCCAATGCCAACACAGAACACTTTAAAGTTTCTGTCTGCATTTATTCTTGACATGGTGTGTGTGCTCATTAGACACTCTATTGGTTAAACCATCTTTTCTTGAGAATCCATGTGGAGGTTATTGAGCACTGAATATAAGCTGGTGACCATTATTTCCACTGTCTAACAAGCTGTTAAGATTTGGAGTCATTTTTTCCCGATTCTCTTTGGTTTACAAATGTAATAATTTGCATTAACAAACGATTAATTGGAGTGAAAATGCACATTTTGCTGTTCAGCAGTCCAGCCTGCTTCACAGCAGCCCTGCTGTTGTAAAGGATGGACTTGTGTCAAGTCTATCAGGATGTCTTTAAAGTGCTACGAGGTCAATCGACAATCAAACCGCAAAAACACATGGGCCAATAATGCCGGCTTCCACTGGGATCACAGCTCTCTCAGATATGAAGGCCTAATATTTCCACTATCCCTTTAAAGCCTAATCTCACCCATCATCTGTTTTGGGAATAACAAAACCCATTAAACAGATCACTGTTGTTGCTGTGCATACACATGCACACATGCGCACACGCGCTGACCTTTGCAGAGGCCGTGAGCCAGGCTGGAGCCGGCTGGCGCTGGCATGGAAAGAGGAGTCAATGGACCCGGCCGAGCACAGGGATGCCCTCGCACAAGGGTAGAATCCAGTGATCCGGCTTTTGCGCGTCAGCTGTAGGTCGATTGATGTCATCGGATAAAACTGGACTTCACCAGGGTTGAATTCTTTCACCCACTGACTGTCAGGTCCTCTGTTCCCCATCTGCTGCTTTAAATTATTTACAGGTGTGTGTCTGGAGGGGGGCTGCCAATGTGGCCGTGTACTCCTGCTAAACCACCCCCCTCCATCCACGGTGATGCTGTGGCGACTGGTTCCACCAGATGTGAGTCCAGTTAACAGAGCATGATAATGAAATGAAATGATGTAATGGTGGTTTACTGTCACATCCTGTTAGTGGTCTCATTATTTTCCTGACAGATTTGACTTTACTGACAACAGGAGGTTTTATTCTTTCCATCCTTGTTGTGTTTTGGTAGCCGTGATTGTTTCAAATATGCTAAATAAATAAAGTTAACTTAAAAAATGCAGGAGAACACAGCTGATGTGGCAGCTTGTGTGCATTTACAAGTCGTTTAAGTTTTGCTGCACCTGCACGATTTACAGTCTCAGCGCCAGTAGAAGAAACAGGTTCATCCAGATTCCCAAGAGCTATATCTCACTTTAGAACCTTAACATCAATCACACTAATAGTTCACAATGATTTAGACAATTACATTTTTTTCCCATTTAGCCTCCATATGCCAAATGTGCTGAAATTTTACTGCATTACTGCAACTGATTTTTCTTCCTTGTAGAATAACTTCATTTTTAGGGACACAGGAAAGCAGTTTCATGATGTGGCAGAGACATTATCCTCCAGACAAATACACAACACTGATTAATATTACTGTTGAAATAACTACAGCAATTGTTTTTTCCTAAATTATCATATTTCAACAGTTGAACACGGATTTGTGATCACGTCTGTGGTTAAATTAAATCCTAAATACGCTTTTTACGCTTTGGGAGGTTTCCAAATGTATCAGTAAAGTGACTTTCATGTTACTTTAGAAGCTCAAGAGACTGCACAACACACACATTGTTCACAATATGCTGTGGAAATAGGACGTTGCATCGTGTCCTATGTATAAATATGGCATCACACAGCCTCTGGTAACCGGAATCTCCCTGAAGCACAACATTGGGGTCAGATTGTCTTTTTCTTTGAAAAGAGAAAAAATACACAGAATATATTCTTTGGGAAATGCTGTATGGAAAGACATCACCCTAATCTGGAAAATGAGCATCCAAACCATTCTCATTTCAGGAATTACAGGTGTTCTTCCCACGTTTTCCCTTTTCAGTTGGAAATCGAATTGGGAGTCGGAATTCATGAAAAAAAAAAATCACAACTGAAAAAAATGTCAACATAAACCAGGGTTGGAGCCGACAGTGCTGTCATTCCAAATAAAAAAGCCATCCTGATTAAGTGATACCTGTAGGACTTGGTGCAACTCGGGAGCGGGTTAATTTTTTCGCTCCGCCCACTGAGTAATCACAATAACATTCCAGGCATGGCTTCAGGAGTGGCCATAGATCACACCTACTCAGTCCAAACCCTTTGCGAGATGAAAAATTATTTCCAATTAGAGTGTTTACCAGTAGAAATGTTTGCCTAATCATGTTCAAAAACAAGAAGATCAAGTTTAATAAGAAAATCTTTATATTTCATACATTTGTTCTCAACCTTCTGTAACCTGTGATCAATGACGTTTTAAGCAGTTTTCGCGTCAATGTTTCGAGCTTATAGATTTTAGGACTTATAGCTTGTTTTGAAACCATGAATGTTGCCTCTACTTATCCTTTAGTGTAACTGCGACAACATCCATGAGCATGTCCTATTTTCTTTTCCACTCAGAAAACAAATGGAGGGGAAAATGATTATTCATTTTGCAAAAAACAGATTTATGCCTCAGATATATTTGCTGTTTTTTTCCCCCAAACTAATAATGGATGGATGACCAGAGAATCATTATTATCACAGTCCTGCTTCTAATAAATTGTAGGGCCTTGTGATATTGTCAACATTGCCTGTGCTATTTTCACACTTTCATTTTAAACCCACTGACAGAGGAGGATGCAGTTAAATAGATCTGGGCAGAGAAGGCAGAAAGGGAAAAGCAGCCTTGGCCAGAGCACCTCCAGGTCCTGCGAAAATAACCATCCGTCACCCTCTGCTCACACATCTGATGGTGATACCAAAATTATGTCGCCTCGGGATAAAAAGGCTGGCCAGGATCTGCAGGGGATTCACCACAGACCAGGAAGTGCTGGTGGGAGACAGCAGGGCACGGGCACAGATCAGAACAGAGACAGAGCTCCTGGATCAAGCTGGGACCAACGGACGTATCTGGGTCCACAATTTTAAACAAGAAAATTGTGTATTGCTTAAATACACATGTACAATTGTTTTGCACATTTACCATATGAATTCCAAATTAATATTATTATTAATATTCAAAAAATCCACCTTTACGTTTTTTTCCCTCAAAAGAAGCGTGTTCAACTGCTACATGATATTGCACAAGGACAATAATTTATGGAATATATATCAGCGGAACAAATCCCAAACAACCACAGTAGGCCTCTTTATCGAAACAACACGGAGAATCCAACTTATTATAAAAGCACACAGAAAGTAAGGAAGTCTCCACAGAAGCACAGCATGGCAGCAGATGGCCTCCTAGGCCTCAACCATCTGGTAAGGAGACGTCCAATCAGCTTGTCCCCTTTCAAATGCATGATTCTTAAACACCCAGACCTGCTTCTACACATCCACAATCCACATTTCAGAGCGCTGACCACGGACAGAACAAACACTCTGATTAGGAGTCTACCCTCCTGTCTGGGCAGCCAAGAGACCCGCCGCCATGTCACACGCTACAGAGCCTAATCAATGAGTGTTAAGCCTGTAGCCGTCACTCTCTAGCCAGCCGGGAGATTATCATCTACCCCGTTTTAGGGCTGCTTCAAGCGTGGCTTATTTTAAATAGCAATATGCTGATTGCGTTCTTGTCTGTGTGACAGATTATTTGGTAATAAGAGGCTCTCGGGGCAATCCGAGGGTGATTTTAGAATAATTCCACAGATACAGCACTTAAGCTGTGAAACTGTATTTAAAAACACAACCATCACCACTTTCTTCTCTCACTGAATGAAACATATATGATTTGTAGGTCATGTGGGCTGCACACAGGAAACAGTCATTTTCTTTTGGGTGTTCACATCTTGAGATACTGAATAATCACATGTAACATCAGGAAGGTGCATGATAACTTGTCTTTTCTGGTATTTGCCACATATTGAGTACCAAAATGCACATTCTACAAGCAAAGTGAGAACTTTTTGGGGAAGTGAGAATATTCAGCTGGAGCTCACAACTTCAAAGAGCTGTTAAGATGTGATTTTAGAATTGGGTTTATGTTGGGGTTGGTGGGGTAGTTAGGATGGTTAGGGTTAGGGGCTGGGTAATGCATTATAATATGAAAGTCCTCACAAGTATAGAAATACAAGCACACACACGTGTGTGTGTGTGTGGTGTGTGTGTGTGTGTGTGTGTGTGTGTGTGTGTGTGTGTGTGTGTGTGTGTTACAGTTGGTAATGAAAAACTCCAATTAGAAGGACAGAGATTCAGGGTTGGGGACATTTGAAGCTTATTAGACACTTAACAGCCAGACATTAAATTCAAACCTGTGACTACAAACAAGCATTTTATTTTATACATTTGACTATGTGCAGCTTTTGGGTTTTTTGTTTTTTAAGAAACGGAGATATTTCTTCTCATCAATAATCCTTACTGGCATTTGGTTGGGAGATGATTACTGAGTAAATGTTCTATAAAACTGAATATTTAGAATTTATTCCTAACGTGTTGATTGAATACTGCACTATTTCTTATCTTATTCAGTTGGACACTTAATTTTTGATCAGCAACAACCTGATCAAAGACTATATCGTGTTCAACCACTGATAACATTTTGTAAATTGTGATATTATTGCCTGGGAGGAAAGAACCATAGAAATTTTAACACTTAATGGAAAAAGAAAAACCATGGCACCCAAACTAATGAACAAGACAGATACTACTGACAGATACTCCCTCAGTGTTTGGCAGCCAGTCATCCTACCGGCAGATACCCAGTGAAAGTGGGGGGGCATGGAAAAAGAATTCCTGCCATCTCTGTGGCTGCACACTGGGTGTGACTGATGTCTGGTCTATTGGGGCCGTGCCTTGAAAGAAGTGCAGTATTGTCTCCCTATAGTCTTAAACCTGCTTGATGAGTAATCAAAACTCAGGAGAAGTCTGGACTGTTGAACTGGTTTCTTTTACAGATTAAAAATATGTCATTTCAGGAGGAGGACAAGCGCTGTGGAATGATGTCACATTTTACTTCATTACTCAATCACAAATCTTGCTTAGCTATTTGTCAATTCCTTTCCATGGATGTGTACATATCAAAGTTAGAGTGAGGACAGACAATTCTGAGCCAGTCATTTTCTTCTTCACTGTTTTATTCTTATCCAAATTAAATCAATGCAACCTGCTAGAGGTTTTCAAATGGGAAAACACCAACAAATGTGGTCACGACTGCATAACTATGGCAGTGTAGAAGACAACAGTCACAACACTGTGGACTCTTTAGAGGCAAATTTATATAGATAAGATCTAAAGTATTTTAATATCTGTGGGAGTCTGACTTACACCACCAACTCACACCTCACGGACAACAAATCAAAACACTCCCTGAGGAATTATCTGTGTGTTAGTTGGCAGTGCCGACTCTGACACCTCCTTGTCAAGACGGTCTCACAACCATAAGCAGCTGCTTAACCACTCAACGGGGAATTAGGCTGAACCACCCGAATTTCTGCGAAATTAATCCTGAATCTGGAATATCTAACCAAGCGGTGGTTCCAAAACAGAAGTGGACAAGACAGAGAAGACCAGTCCTTTTTTCAGCATTCCCACATTGGCAAAGAATTGTCAAAGACAATAAAATGAAATAAAAAGAATGGGTCTCACCAGCAGCTTTACAACACATTTAACATAAGAGACCGAATGTGTTCAGAACAGGTACAGTTGACGGCTTTTGCCCCCGCATAAACCCAGAACATTAGGGTGCAGGTGTCATTAGAAGCGCTCTGAAGGACACAGCTTTCCTACATTACTTACCCCATCGCCGCGGACTTGTGGGGAAACTCCTTCTATTCTGTGGGCTTTATCGGCTGCTGAAAATTAGGGTGTAAAGCTCAGTTCAAAGTCAGCAAGCGTTCGGCCGTCCGAGGAGTTGGTTCCTTTACAAGTGCTCTCGTTGTTGCGCGTCAAGTGAAATATGAGAACACTTCGTAAACTCGATTCACCGGGTTGTCAAGCTCTGTCACAAAACCTTCGCCGATTCAGGAAGTTTTGCCCTCTTCGATCGCTGTTTATGACATTGACACGCGCAACCGCTTAAAATCCCACTTTTCAATGCGTCCTTTGTCTTTTGTATATTCTAAATTAATGCTCGCGTTCCCCCGTTTGCTCTCTGCACCGAGAATCTTCCCCCACTAACGGGATTGCGTTTCATTTGTGGGCAGCAGCAGCGACACTGAGCGGCTCTCAACCCGTTCACACTCATCCACGAACCACCCACACCATAAAATCGGTGGTTGCTGTGGGTTTGCGGGGGTTTAGCCCTTGGTCAGTCCAAAATATGACATCAAATTTGCAAAATGATTCACAAAATGAGACCTGTTATTTTTTTTTAAAAAATGACGTACTTACATATTGTAAATAGTTTGTGAGGGTCACGAGTAAATTTAACAAAATGAAAGTTAAATAAGGAAAATGAGATGAGCTTGATATTTGCTACATTAGCAATTCATTATATGCCTCTTTAACGTGGATACATCCACCTTTTTAGGAAAAAAGGAGATTTTCCTTAAAGTCTGACAGACCCGTGCGTTATGTTTTTGCAGGCAGATAACAGCCACTCTAATCACGCTCAGGTGCGCGGCTCTGCGCGCCCCCGGAACCAACGTAAGCGTTTGTTCCAGGGAAGACATTCTGCGACGTACTAGAAGTGGAAGGACGGTTCTGTTGCTGCTTATCAAAATATTTATCGTGCGACGTTCAAGAATTTCTGTCGCAGAATAGTCCAGGATATGATAAACAAGTGTGGCGGAAAGTAATCTTATTCACGTCGTGTAAAATTGTTCGCCGAAAGGTCGGAGAAGCCTGATTTAGGTAATCTGTTTCTGTGCAACGCTAAATTACATTCTGGTTGAGCTAGTTGCTATGTTTCCCTTTGAAATATGCCATTAAATATCCCATTTGAGTACGTTAAGGGAAGAAAAAGAAGGATCTTTTAGTAAATTTACAGTCTTAAGAATGCTTCACAATAAAATGTTTCCGTGACGCACAGTATTAATGCCGATTCCTATGTGTTGTAGTATGGCTGAGAATACGGAAAACGTTCAGAAGTATGAGGAGCTGTTCGCCCACCGATTCACATCGGAGGACCCTGAATATCAGCAGTATCAGAGCCGGCCGGAGGAGCCTCCTCCCATAGTCGAAGACTGGAACAGCCGTCGAGGTGGAAACTACAGAGGGAGGGATAACAGGTAATGTTGGCTGGCAAGCCGCCATTTCACATCTGTAACGTTGTCATTTCGTAGAGACTATTATGTTATTAGTATGAAGGCTGGGTTGTTAACAGGAAGAGAAATTGAGCTTGTTTATTAGTCTATGTTTCCACATAATATCAGAGAAACAAGAGATTAGAGTTTTTTTTATTTGCTTTCCTGTCTAGGTATCAGGATCGTCGTGGACGTGGGGGTCCTGGCTGGGGTGGAGACAGAGGTGGGGACCGAGACAGGCATTGGCGAGAGAATTATCATGGACAGCAACAGTGGCATGACAGATCCAGGCAGGCATTGGGGCATGGAAGTAACGTTCACTCTGGTCCGCCAAACTCCAATCCGGGATACAATTCCAACCATCAGAGACACAATTATAACCACTATTGATGTCTGAAATCTCAGGGGTTGTCAGTATTGATGTCAGTTGCTTTGCAAATACTTTTGACAATGTGCAAATTTTTCTTCTGTGTATGTCAGACTGTCACGTCTCCGCAAGCTGTCATTGCGCAATAAATCAAAACCTTTATTTGAGATCTGTAATTCATAATATTGCAATGTAAACTGTCACCAAATTTCTAACATGACTGCAGAATGTGTCGGCATTTTGCTTTGTTCTGTCTATCTACTGTACTGCTATCATTTCTTCAGGACTTCTTCTAAACTAGGGACACTTGCAGTTCGATTCATGGCACTTTCAGCGAGATTGTCACTGAATGATAACTCTGAGCATGCAGGCTGTTCTTAAACCAATGTTCATTGATCTTTTAGAAGGAAAACTCAGGAGATGTTCACTGTTTCATTTATACATGTTTTGACAAACAGATATGACTATATATACAACACAGTATTGTTAAAATTCCAGTATATTTATCATGCAGTTTTATTTTTTGGCATATCTGTATGTACATATTAATAGATTTTGCCAATAAATCTGTATTTTCTTACATTGTCATTTTGGGTCTGTATGAATTCTTTAAATTTAAAAAGCAGGTTGGCTAGAGTTGGTTCTAGATTCAGCTCTTTTACACCATTTGTCAATATGATCACTCAAATCTTTCATGCTTGGTGACAGAAAAGACCAATGAGAGCCTGTACGCCACCTGACGTGCAGGTTCAGATGAAACATTCTTTACCAGATTGGTCAAACACTAAATCTGAAGGGAAAGCATCCTTCACTGCAGAAGGCAGAAGTCTAATTGCAACAGTTCACACTGAACAGCCTATAAAATATGTATGTGCATCATTAATACATTATTAGTACACGCGTCATTGGCTGTGGCACGTGTTTCGCTCGTTGCCATGAAGCTGTCGGCATTTGTATCGTCGCGTCAACTCCCAGTTAAGTAACAAATGGGGCCTCTTGGATGTGTTGGCTCCCTCCACTGACCCCCAGCACAAGGGCAGACGCGCTTCATTGTTTAATCGCCGTCTCAAATACTCTTTGCGTCTATTTGCGTCCCCCGGTGAAGACGGGGTTAACAGTTCATTCGGGCTTCAGCAGTGCAATCAGCTGTGATGTTGGGGGGGTGCTGAAACTGGCACACAGCAGAGAAAGGACCCCATTCATGTAATCAGTTTAGATTAAGATCAGTCTGGATTTGCACAGAGCAAAATATACAAGACAGAGGAACTAAAGCCTTATTCCACTAGTGTTTACCAGGTTCTGCTAAGATCATCATGTCCAGTGATGTCGTCCAGAGCCAACGTTTAGTAGTTTGCCTCAATCTAACTATCTTCTCTAAATGTAAACAGAACTTCAGCATGATTAGAAAAATGTAGCATTCCTATACAGATATGCTGACATCTAACCCTGGAACTCCTCCGGAACCACAACACTGTGCCTGCATTCATCTGGCCTTTATGTGTCCATGAACACCAAAGAATCCTTTATTTTATTCATCTTATCGTCTCATCGTTAGTGGTCTTTCACTTCACATGATCTCATGAAAACGTAAGTTTCCCCAGATAAAAACCACTGCCAGTTACATTTTAATTAATGAATCAGTGTACTTGCAGGGGAGAACAGAAATAATATAAAATGAAGAGGGACAGAGAGGGAGATAGAGAGAGGAAGAGGGAGAGAGAGGGAGAGAGCGGTGAGGGTGCGCTGAGATGTCGGGCTTCATGTGGCCTGTTTGTGACGATGAAACGTGACAGCAATGGAGACAGTGTGCCAGAGGCCATGTCCTTGGTGATGAACTCATCCACAACAATCTCACCCCTACATCCCTATACAAGTGCCCGCACACACGTGCACAAAACACACACTCTTGCACACATGCCGTTCTGACAAAAACCCCCAGCCCCTACAGCATTCAGCGACCTACATCTGGTGTTAGAGAGCGCAGGGACTCGGGTTGGCCCGGGCTAGCCTGCCCCCAGCAGACATTTGGGGAGAGTTCATGCAACGCTTAATGTGCGGCTCTGCAGTTTTCCTCTTTCTTCTGAAATAAATGCCTCCCAGCTTCTTAAGTTACATGCAAAAGTGGCGACAATTGTATCCTCTCAAAGGAAGGAAAGGGTGAAAGACAGCAGACAGTCATTCCTGCCATCACAGCTGACCCAAAGTCAAGCTTTTGAACCGGTTTGATGACATTTTGCTTTCTGCTCGTGCAACTGCAGGCTCAGTAAGTTAATCATGCACACACTCAGGTCATCCATGTGTAGCCAGTTGGTTGTACAGCTGTAGATGGGAGCTTGTTAGTCTGATTAAATACCTTCACAGGAAGAGACAGTTGCCCTTTAAGGACACTCATTAGTGGAGGTAGTGCACGGTCAAATTCTCCATTTATTGCTGCAACTTTTTCTTTCCAAGCAAAGCTAACCCAGGCTGACCTGCCCTAGCAACTGAGTGTTTGTTTGGATTTTAATCCAAAACAGCATGGCCATTTAGCAGCACACCTAGAAGCATAAAACTGTCGCTTTCTTTAATGAGCCATGCATGCACATCAGACTCATCTCCTATCAGGAAATTGGTTTCATCACGTCATAAAACTTTACTCCATACAGTTTAGATTTAGGAAATTGGATGGGTTTCCAGCAAAAGTCTTGTTTAAAAATTGTTTCACTCGCTTACGCCTGCAGACACATGAAGAGGATCTTGGGAGACCTGACGTTCCATGCGCCATATTTTGATCCTTGATTCATTATAACCCGCCCGTGGAGCCAGTTGTGTTTTAGTATCAAGCACAAGGAGCCCATGCGACCATTAAACCAGGCAAAATGGTTGTTTTATGTTTAAAGCAACATTAAGAAGAATTGTAGGCTGTGTATTTGTGTGTCTGGCATCACAGCTCATTGCAGGGCTCTGGCTGAAATTCTCTACACATGCTGCCACTATGAACATTAGATAAAACAAACAAAAGGAAAAAAGGCTCTCTTTCAGAATCAGAGAAGGCAAACAAAGATCAGTTTGTTTTAACTGGTGGCTCAACACACAGTTCTATACATGCACATTGTAATTAACACTAATCACAGTCATACAGCATTAAGGCACAGATACCTCCCACCAGATGTAAGTGCAGAAACGCACGCTTATGTACCGTAGGTTGATATGGTCTTCTGGTGCTCTCACACTGAATAATCTGCATGAAATATTTTTAAACCCTGTGCGTCATGCACATAAAGACAAATGAATACAGGAGAATACAGCAGGACAGGTCTGAGCGCCGCTTTGAAATGACTCAATGTGAGGCGTTATCAGTTCAGAAAGACAAAGCAGCAAAGGTGAGGAATACATTTATCCACATTATACAATATTCATCCCCCTGAATATTAAAACATCTGCAGGGAGGACTCGCGGTTTGAACACACTCAATAAATCATGAAGACAGCATAAAAGCCAATTATGGGCTGTGAAATTTAACAGTGTTATTGGATTGGGACATGACCAAAAAACTACTGTGCTGCACCGTGCTGTGGAGCACCACCCTGCCATGCATGCATGTGTGCAGCTGACAGAAGATCCTGGGTTCTGTTCCCACTTAAGACCTTTCTGTGTGGACCTTGTTTGTTGCATGTATCTGATTTGGTAGCTCATGCAGCCTCATGCGATGCACAAACATCAACATTAGGCCCAGTTGCACCTGTAAATAGAAAAGCATCTCCATGCTAGATTTTAGTGTGCAGATTATATAACGCAGCCAGTGGAAGCTGAGGTGGTGGACAGAAGGAAGAGGTCAGAGGGACTTTACAGTCGGTTATCACCTTTTGTCATCAGTGTGTGGTCGATTAGGGACAGAGTTGGATGGCTGCTCAGAAATCTGCAGCTCTGAACGAGCTTGACTTTATCTAGCGTGGCACAGAGTGATCCCTGTTGTGGATTATCTTAAGAATTCTCCACTACACAAATCTTCCTTCTTTAGTGGAAATGTCTCAGTTAATCATCCTCTGAATGTTTTAAAATGAGCTTTGATGAGGTGTTGTTTTTTTTTTTAGAATCCCTTTAGATTTAAAACACAACATCCAGCCTTGACTAGAGTCTGTGATGTTCCTGTATTATGTATCTGGTGGGTGGTGATAAGAAAGAAGGAGAGAGGGAAAAAAAGGTTGTCTTGATTTGATTTTCTTGGCTCTCTTTCTGACGCAAAGGTCGTCTAAGTGGGCAGTGAGCGGCACTTCTCAGGTGGCTGTGACTCACCTGACAGCCTCCCTGGACCAGGCTGCTCGTCAAAGCCCACTCACAGTCATCAGAAAATGGCCTTGTTTCCACCGTGTGAATGTGGGGATTGTGCATTCCCCAGGCAGAAAAAAGTCACTTAAAAATGACACCTGTCACTGGTTTATTTCTTAAATAAATTGTGGATGCAGTCGGGTGTGTTGCAGATTAAATTCCTCAACATTCATTTCAACGTCTTTTGAGGATCATCTTATCAGCTATTGTGTTTGCAGCTACAGGGCAGAAAGTTAATTATCAGGGGGAAGATGAAGTTTGGAGAAAGTTTCAGGACAATAACTATTAAAATATCTTGATGATGTCCTCATGTAAGGCCTTAAAAATATTGTCCAGTTGTAATTAAGTCTGCCAAAACTATATTCTAATAATAGGGCAACTCATTCTTAGTTCAATAATCACTCCTACGTACCTACATCAGCTTGGTCGCATCTTTAAGTCATAAACAGAATTTGTCTGTTTCCAGATTCAGTAACCTACTGACAAATTACAATAGCATGGTGCACTACAATGCTGTGCTACACTGAAATGTTCAGGACTAGATATCCATTAATTAGTTACATATAACACCTGATAAGGGGACTCAGTGACACACTGTTAAAGATTAACCCACTGTTTCCGACAAGATTCCATAAATGTAAGTCTCCCTAATTGGAGGCTGAATCTTTTTTCCACAAGCTTTTCCAGATTATTAAGTTTGATAATTGAATTATACACTTTGGTAGAGCCAACTAAAATGTTTACCTCTTATTTTTTCAAATTCTGTCAGGTATAACTTAAGGTCCATTAACTGGCCCTTCACGCAATGCTTTATCTGGGAATTATCTGGCGCCACCTGTTGGAATAAGGGAGAAGTTACTATTGATAAACCAGTCACGAGACAGTTTAACAACGCAACAATTATTTCTCCACATTTTGTCAAAGAATCATAAAACAGACTTTTCATTTCATTTATTTTATTCATGGATTATTATTTTTACATTTTTAATGGTGTTTATGAAATCACAAAATTATAAATAAAAACATGTACCACTGGCAAACACATGTAGACACCTTCTTATTAACAGTGCACAGTAAAAAAAAAACAACAACCAACAAACACTTGGTTAACGCAACGAATGGCAAAAATGATAAGTGAAATGACACAAACCAATAAATGGCCGTAGCCTCTGTAGTAGTTTAATGTGTGCTGGATAACGACTTGTGTTAGGAAGATAACAAGCAAGAGTGCAACATTGGTATTTAAGTCATTTACAGCTGATCATAACTTATTTTCTGATGACTTTCATACCTGTGGCATGGTCAAACCACATCCCTCAGGTCCGTACGGACAAACATACATACATATTTACACACACACACACACACACATACAAATACACACACACACTCGTAATTCAAAGGGTTTATGAGGCACTACTTAAATCTTCCACATTCCAGTCTCTGCAGCAGGCTGAGGTTACCATGGTTCACTGTACCTGCACGAGCATGATAAATTTAGATGTAGTAGATAATCTCTGGGATCTGTCCGTCCTCCACTGAGGTGCCGTTGTTGTTTCCAGGTGAGCTAAAGAAGCAAAAAGTTGCCTTGGTCCCCACGGATGATTCCTGGGTTACCTTCTTCAACCCTTTTGTGCCGTAATGGGAATCTGGTCCCTGAGGAGTAAAAACATACAACAGGTTAATTCTTGAATAAATAGAGAAAGAGTTCTAATCCTGATTGAGGAAGTGGAACTTTCCACTGACCTTTAAGGTGGCACATGCAGTGTAGCTGACGTTGGGGAGAATTTCCACAGGCTCTTTAAACATCACTCTGAACGTTGTTGCTGTGCCATCGCAGCTGAACCCAGTGTCATTCTGTCCCAGTGTGATGCGTTTATCGCTCTCTAAGATCTACAGAACAGCATGATTGATGAAAGTCAATGACTCAAGCACGCAACAAAGTCTATTTATAACAATCTGGCTTGGAACTCTCAGTATTCTTTTGTTAGGGAGAATATTTCACTGTTAAGGGTCTTGGAACTGTCGAAATCCTGTGTTTTATATGGCTTTATGTCGCTTTAGCTGCATGGCTAAATAAAAATAACCAAGACTTGACAAGAGCAGAATGTGTTTTCCATAAGGCTGAATCTGGAATTAACAAGGTGCTAATCAGGGGTCGTGTTATGGTGCAATGTCCGGCTAAATGTAAATAGGGTTAGGACCAGGTCTTCCCCCTTACAGTTTTTGTTTATTTGCCCCATTGTTTTCCTTTGCCAACTTGGTACAGGATAGACATGCTCGATTTATCTGAACACAGAAGGTCCATAAGCATCTGCTAGAGCAAATAAAACAGCCTAAAAATGTGTTGCACGTTCAAGCTACTGCAGGCAAGTGTTGTAGATGTACAGATTCACTTCAGCTACGGATTTCATGGGAAAAGTCCAAATTTTATCCTAAATTAATCCTTAAAGACAGGATTTACCTGTATGTTGACCTGATAGTCAGTGGGTCCGTGTATGGAACCATACAAGCCAAACCCCACTACGGATATTCTTCTGTTAACATTAAATCTGCAGAGGGAAAATTTGAAACGCAGAGAAAAAGAAAAATTAGACACTGTTTCAATTTTCTCTGTGGGGGGAGTGGAGGATCTTTGCCTCACCTGATTCTGTCGCTGGTACCACTGTACCCCCATCGACTCTCGACCTGCTGGAATCTATTAATGCTGCACTCCTCCCCCCTGAGGCAGCAGCGTGGTCTGTCGATGTATTCGACCCGTGGTTTGGGGTTTACTGTAAAGTGTAAAAACAGATTTACCACCTCCCGATCGAATAATATTCCAGACTGGGCAGGCCCTGTGGCACAAGAAAGAATATCAAACTGGTTTCTGTGGTTTGATTCGTTTAGGAACATGACGAATACAAGTGTGCTTCAGTGACAGCTGAAATGATGCGTGTAATACTGTAAAAGGTGGCGCAAAATTAGCAGGAGGGGGAAAAACACTTACCTGCAGCAAACTCCTCAACAGTCATAAGTGGGAAGCGGATGAGCGGGAGGGCTTTACCCAGAACCTTCTGTTTGTTCTCCGAGGTAGGGGGAAGCTGTTGTCTGTAACACTCAGCTTCTGCCCAACGTACCACTGCCCCAAACAGGCGGTTCTCCCTGATACTGAGCGTGTCTCTCTGCAGCACTGCGCATAAAGTGTCTACGCACGTGAAGAAAATGAAGATTCTTAATTTCACAGGTGGAAAAGTTGCACAAAAGAGTGACAGCAACTCACGTACCCAGGTCGATGTCTGTGAAGCCTTCGGCATTTATTGCATCTGCAGTGCTTTTGTCTATGGTGTCCAAGCAAAGACTGGCAAGTTGAGGTTCATCAAATAACCGTGCCTATCGTCAAAACACAACCTGGAGATATTAGCAAATCATCAGCAGTGGAATCTGGATGACAGTATGTTCTAAAATCACCTGAGTGAGGAGCATGAATGCATTGTCAGCTCTGAGGTGTTTGGTGAGAAATTCCACGCAATAACCCTCCAACGCAGGGACGGCGTACTTTTTGGCTGTATAGAGAGTTGTCATCACAGTCTCTGGACCAATGTGAACCTCATCAGAGTATAGAAACCTGCAGCAACGTCAGAAAATCAGCCAAATCAGACTATGGTGAAAGCTGCAATACCTTTCTGAATTCTAATCCGTTAATCACAATTTAAGACAGGGTAATAACACCGAAAGCCCATGTTACTCAGTTAACAAATAGGCAGTTTCTGCTTCCAGGGGTGCAGAGGTCAAATCCTCGTCTGCAGGTTTGTTCCCTCCCTCTCCTCTTTGACTAGCACCTGTCAAAAGTCATACCTGAGCAGGGCGAGGAAAGCTGCTGGTTCCACGTCAGGGAGCTCTATTTCGGTAGAGGTTGTGGCCATTCCTCCGTTGAACATGGCATCAAACACGGCGCTGCCAGCGGCCAGGACGAATTTATGAGCAGGTATCCTCTGGGCCTGTCTGCTCTTACCGACAATAAACCTGACGTCACTCAGCAGCTCGTTGTTGAAGAGGAAAGCGAAGCGCTCCTTTAGGGAACTCTTGGTCGCCTGCCAGTTGTACATGGGCTCACGGTGAAGGCCAAGGACCGGCGGGGAGGCGGGCGGAGCAGGACCGGAGGACGGTTGCATATTGGCGAGCACTGCTGCGGCTCCAGACTGAGCCGAGTTGGACGGCGCCTCCCGGACTTCATGGTTAGATGCTAAACCGCTCCGTCCGCTGGTCGCCATAATGATGCAGTAGTATTCTAAATTCTATGAAGAACCAGCGAGAACTGACCTAAGTTGCCAACTGCATGCGTAATTGTTTATTTATGTAGTATCCATCGCCATCTTTTACGCATCTTTATTGTCTGCCCTGTCTACGACTGTCCAGAAATGACGCAAAGTCTGCGTTTCTTCTTCTCGTATGTTGGACATGTGTGCGACTGCCCCCTTGTGCCCAGTAGCCCTCATTATACATCACTGTACTCCAATAATCAAAAGCCTGGGCTTTCGCCCCGAACGACCGTTCCCTCAGTCTCTCTCTCTCTCTCTCTCTCTCTCTCTCTCTCTCTCTCTCTCTCTCCCCTCCTCTCTCTCTCTCTCTCTCTCTCTCTCTCTCTCACACACACACACACACCTCCTGCAGCAGTCACGATTCGTGATAGCTCATCAATGAATCTTTATTGAGTAAACAAAAGTATCAATCCAATTAACGTTTACCTTATAACTGCATTTCATGACAAGTTGGATTTTTTTATTTATGTATTTATTTAGTTTACAACCAACTACATGCTTTCATGGTTCGGCAGTGACCACCAGATGTCAGGCGTGCATGCGTTGTTGTTTTTGTTGTTTGTTTGTTTGTTTTTCTTACCCATTGGGAGTTATTGACTCACTAAACACCAGCTTTGACAGAACTGATGGTCCAAAGGGAAACACGTTTCTAATTAGGCTTTGAGTTAGAACCACATGATGTTTAATAGATTAGGCGGTGATCGGATGGAACTGTGCAAAATGAACAGGTCAATGCAAAGTCCTAATAAGGACAGTTGCACAATGCGTGCGTGCGTGCGTGTGCGTGCGTGCGTGCGTGTGTGTGTCAAGTAAAAGAACGCGAGACAGACCAGCAGAACAGGTCATGCCCGCGAAAGCAGATCTGCGTGTTTTGGCCCTGTTGCACTCGCTTTGACTTTTCTCTGCATTCTTCAGAATTGCCCATGAGACAAAACATGTAAGTTTCCCGCGGTTAAATCTGATTTAAACTCTGAGCTTTTTGCACATCTTTGGCGCTCACACCTGTTCCCGACATGACCGCGTCTGCAGGCACGGGGGTGTTTGTGCTCTCGTTGATGTCCATCCCCACCTGCTATTTATTTAATTCACTTATTTACAGCAACAGGTAAGTTGTTGTCTCTGCATTTAATTTGTTTGAGCTAATAAATGAGAACTCTAATAGTCTTTGGCTATACTTTCCCCCAAATGCATGAAGTGCTGAAGCTTTCTTCTTTGCTGGGTGTACAACAGTCATAATCCTCATCCTTTCAGTCCGTTTTATACTCAAGAAGACTCCAGTTGATCCTCTTTTCTATGGTATGAGCTGTCTGTTTTTTCTTTTTAATAGCTGCACATTTATGGAGTTTGCTGCAGTTTGTGAATTGGTTTACTAAAACAAATGTGTGCATCTGTAGTGTATGCAGTATATGCAATCCTCAGTGTCGTCAATCTGATTATCGGCCTGGAGCAGGACAACATCATTGATGGATTCGTGACCTTTTACCTCAAAGTGGTAAGTGTTAAGAGTTCTGGGTGGAGGCTGGGTCTCTGTGCACCTCCGTGCAGTTCAAATGAGACATTTACTGCATTTCAGGCAGATCCACACATCAATACAGCACATGGGCACATGATCTCCTACTGGGATGGATGTTTCCATTACCTCATGTATCTGCTCATGATCGCTGCCATTACTTGGGGGTAAGATGTGCTGCATGACTTTGAAATAATAAACTAGTAGACAGGTTATTGGACATCTGTCTTCGAAAATGCCAGCGTTAACGTGGTTTACACAGGGACAGTTACCGAGCCATTGGACTCTACTGGGTGGGCTCCTGCCTTATGCGTTCCATAGTTTACATTCTTGGAAATGCTGTGGGTAAGTGCACTAAAAATAATACTGCTCCCACCTGCACAGCCCCCCAGTAATTATCTCTGTGTTTCTTATCTGTTAGAAGTGCAATGTGTTGGAAATGCTGCTACATTTTGAGTCTTTCTTCTTTTTCCAGGGAAATATGGAATCAAATTTGGTCCTCTTTTTCTGGTCCACATGCTGTACGTCTCTGTGTCTGTGTGGGCTTGCTTCCGCATCTTCAGTCAGCCGGCCTCCCGCAGCATCCTGACAGTAAATCGTCTTTTCACTTTCTTCCACTTTTGGCTGTTTATGTCACAAATATTTAAAAACTGCTTTTGATTAAAATTCTAATGAACACTCCTGTCATCATGCATCAAAGCTGAATGTGTTTAAAAGTGCATTTGGAACCTAATATATTTTTTCTTTCAGAACATCAAAAAGGTTGAACAAAGAAGTTTACCCCACAGACCTCTGGACCTGCTCTTTGTTATCTACCTCATTCTGGCTTTTGCTTTCTGTGTCTTCAGGGGTCTGGTAAGAACCACAACTACATAGAATATCTTCTTTATGCCCTTTTATTTATGCTGTTATTTAAAGTCTTTGTTGTACAGATTGTTCTGGACTGCTCCAGCCCGTGGGCCCAGGACTATATGAACCATTATGAGCCTTACCTGAAAGACCCCTCCGCCTATCCTAAGGTGCAGGTATGTCTGCCATCGCTCAGCCTCCTTCAGCATCTCTAAACAAACCTCTGAAGCATATATTTGTGCTCCTCAGATGCTGGTGAGCATGTTGTACTCAGCACCATACTACGTCGTTGCCCTTTATGGACTGATGGTGCCGGGATGTGAATGGATGCCAGACCTGACACTTGTGCACTCAGGAGCACTGGCACAGGTACGTTTTTGCATTTACCTGGTGACGACCAAACAAACAATTAAGTAGTCCACTAAATGAAATGTTACATAGTGATGCTTCCATGTTTTGCACAGAGAATCTGTCAAAAGCTTTGGTAGGGTTACTGGCCCGTGTAGTTTTCCTCATTTTTCCTCTCACACAATGAGAAAAAAATCTGAGTCGGAATGTTTCTTTTCCGACATGACGTCCTTGCTGCAGAAAGATAAAGCAGTTAATTGCATGTGCATGTAAACATACTGAGTGACCAAGAATGGGCATGTGGCCCAGACTCACTGTTAAACTCTATTCAGTGGCCTCATTGTGGCCTCTAGCTTTTTCTGCGCACCCAGACACAGGTGCTGCTACATAAACAGACGTAGCCTGAGCAGGTGCCGTATACATTATCTATATACATCTAAAGATGGAAACTTTACGAAGTAGTGAGCTAGCGCACCAATCAACAATACAGAGCAACCTTTGTGTTTGAGCCGGCTGGCGTGTCACTCATCGGAAGCACGAGGACAGATACTGACTTCAGGCCAAAAGGAATGGTGGTATTGGTAGGATTCAGCTGTTCAGTAGGTTATAAATAGGAGAACTGAATGCTTTCATTGCTGTGAGGCTTTTTTCAGTGAGTTTCTAAAAAAGTGGTAACATGTTTGTAATTCCCGGATTTTGGACTTTTTCCATTGGCTCCTGTGATACAATATTAAAACAATACACCCTAAACTGGTGTTTAATTTAATGATTTGCTTGTTCTTGCCTTTTGTTCCTGTAAAGTAAATTTATTTACTTGGTAAATGTGTGTGTCCTCGAAATATTTAAAGAATTTGTGGTGTTCTCTGTGTGTTCTCTTTGTAAAGATTGTGATGTCATTTCTGGAAAACTGCCTATTTTAGATTTAAAAGTTTTTCTAATGATTTTCAGGATAATAAGAACAATTATCAGCCTATTATAAAATGAAAACAACACATGGAAGCTCACAATATATTCATATGGAGTCAAATAAGAGAATTTGAGCTCAATACATGTGATATTGACTACATATTATAGTCTAACTTTCTCTTAAACTGTAACACTGTGAAACTGTGTTTCCCCCCACTCTACTTCACCTCAGTCTCAGTTCTCTCACATCGGTGCATCTCTCCACACGCGGACACCATTCTCCTACAGAGTACCTGTTGACAGCCAGCCTGTTTTTCTGCTCATCAATGTTCTTTACGCTGTGGTGCCTCAACTTCTGTGCTATCGCTGTCACACAAAGCCGGCCTTCTTTCTACGGACCACAACAGAAAACAAGACTGACTGACAGCTTGGAAAAAGAGTGCTAAGGGTGCCTAACTCAGAGGGTGAAGTACAAAGTACTGCTCGGTGAATTGGAGTTATTAGCAGATACTATTTTTGGAGAAGAGATTGGCTGTGAAAAGGAGTGAGGGTTTAGAAACATGACAAAATGCCAAATTGTGTTTGCATTTTTCCCTGCTTATTTTTGTGAAAATGGGAAAGCACATTTATTCTTTTTTTAGTGCAACATTCATCTGTGTTACTATGTAATTGCTTTATTTCTTTAAGAGTTGTGTGTGGAATTTAATAAGCATCATATAAGAGGTTATTTTATTCGCTTTTAAAAAAAATGAAAATAAAATGCTTTGCTGCTGATCATAATTTTTACTGAACTAAATTTGTCACTCGATCTTTTAACGTGAAGTTCTTAATCAGGAAGTACTACATTGACCTCATTTCCTGTTTTACTCTCGTGTACAAATTTAGCTTAGCCTTCCATTTACAGCTTCTTTTAACAGAGAAGTCCACAATATCCCCGAAATACCTCCAAATTAAATACATTAGGGCACAGTTAATTTCGATTAAATATATTATATTGGTTGTATTAGTGTACAAGCCCTTGCAGAAAATGCCAACTAACTAGCTTAAATAGCTTTAGCCAATGCGATGGCTGTACCAACCACGCAGCTTTCTGCTCCAGTTTTTAGGTATGTATATTTAGGCTTCTTTTTTCAAAATATTGAGCGTAAACTACTTGTGTGTTTCACTACCTAAAGTACATTTCCTACGAACGAGTTTTGTAATTTCGCCGTGTTAAGATGAATGACACTTGTAGTATCTGCAGCCACCACAAAAAGCACAACTGATTTTCAGATGTGAATATTAAATGCTATCTTTTTAAAATTCCAGCCAAAAACAACGTAAGGTTGCACTGAGGAAGGAAAGAAGAAAACGTAAACGCCAGGCTCTTGCCCAAGCCAGGGATCATGGTATAGAGACAGAGTTATAGTCCTTGCAAAATAAGATTGATATAATTGTGCAGGTAATCCGACTGAGCAAATTCTCTTGCAGATTTTAATAATGGAGACAACAACGTTTCTGCAGAAGAGAAGGAGGACGAAGATAACGACGTGGCTGAGTTGGAAAGGTGATACTTACATAATAACATTGGATTACTTCCTGCAGCTGCATGCGATCGTCTATTTCCCCCTTCAAAATGTTTGAATTATATCTGTCTGGATTATCTAGACAACATTTACACGAGGAATGGATGGAGAAGGAGAGAGTTGCTCAAGAGGAATTCAGGTTAAAACGTGAAAGGGAGGAAGCTGTTCTAAAAAGAAAAGAGGAAGAGGAGGTAAACTATTTCAGATTTGTGTTCAGTTCTTCAATAAGTTACAGTTTATTACTTAAAAGCTGTTGCATATTTATATATAATTCGGGTCTGTCTGCCTGCCTGCTCCATTCCATATCTTGAACTTGCTGTTCTGGAATTTGCATTTTCTATAGGTTTGGGCTAATTCGTTTATTTAAGATTTCTACACCTCAAAATAACATTCTGATATCCGTTGTCACCTTGGTATGTTTTCAGAGAATAATAAAGGAGGAATGGGAGGCTCAGCGGAAAAGAGAACAAGAAGAAAAAGAGCAGAAGCAGCTGGAGAAGCGAGACAGAGAGGTGAAACGCACTCCGGGAAGCTAAAAACTAAAAGAAATATATCCTCTTCAACTTTATTTCTGCATTTTTGTTATGTCATTCAGATACTTATGGAGTTTAACACAGCAAACCAAGTATATATTTGTAAAATGTATTATTTGCTGTTCATGTGGCTCTTTTAAAAGTAATAATCCTTGACTTAGTGGCACAAGCAACCATCCAACTTCTAAAATAAGGATACACAGAGAGAAACCCTTCAGCTCTCACAACTTGGACGTATCTTTTAAATTTGAAGTGCTTTGAAATTTCTCAAAAGCCAAGATGTTTCCACGTGCATTTCTTGGTGAATAATGTGGTCTTAACGCAGCGTAACAGATATGCAACAGTATGTTGACCTCAGCACATTTTCACCAGCCGTGTTTTTGCACCATTTGTAGGAGGCTGTTCAGAAAATGTTGGATGAAGCAGAAAACCAGGTACAAATGCATTTAAAGTAGCTAAATATATTTGAGATTATTACAATGAAGTGGGCAAACAAATAAATGATTTGTAAGAAAATGTAGAAGATTCTGTTTCGATCTTGTGGGAGGTTGAACTTGTACTTTTTTAGTACAGATAGATATACACAACATGATGTGTATATTTGTATCTGTGAAATTAAGTTAGAAATACGTACAATGTGTATATGCATTTTCCTGTTTTACCACCAGTTACAGAATGGAGGACCATGGATGAATCCTGAGGCACCTCTGACAGTTAATTCTGAAAATTATGGGACAGAGCGTGATGTCAGCAACTGTCCATTCTTCCTTAAGACTGGCTCCTGCCGTTTTGGAGACAGGTGCCTTTTGTTGTTCTTTCTGTAGGACATTCATTCAGTAGTGAATAGCTGGACAGCAACAGATCAACGTCTCTGGTCTGTGTTTGTGGATGCAGATGTTCCCGGAAGCATGTTTATCCCACCGCCAGCCCGACTATGATGATCCGCAGTATGTTTAAAACGTTTGGAATGGAAGAGGCTCGCCGAGACGACTACGACATCGACGCCTGTTTGGAACACAGCGAAGAGGAGCTGTACGAGTCATTTCTGGAGTTTTACCACGATGTTCTACCAGAGTTTAAGAGTGTTGGGAAAGTGCTACAGTTCAAGGTAAGTTGAGCTATGTATTTGTAGAACCGCTAATACTTCAAAATTCACTATTCATGATCCACTAATTAGGCGCGCTGTTCTTTATTTCATTCCTTTTAGGTCAGCTGCAATCATGAACCACACCTGAGAGGAAATGTTTATGTTCAGTTTGAAACGTAAGCCCTCAAACTGCCGCAAGGCTCTTTCAAATTTAATTTGCATTTGGATAGGTCTCATGTTGTCCTGTATGTTCAGAGAGGAGCAGTGTAAAGAGGCCTTCATCAAGTTCAATGGCAGGTGGTACGCAGGCCGGCAGCTACACTGCGAGATGTGTCCTGTTACGCGCTGGAAGAATGCCATATGTGGTCAGCTGCTGCCGTAGCATTGCATTTGAGCTCACTGCAGCGCACATGCTTTAGGATTTACCTCTGTACCTATGTTCTCTCTTCCTCTCAGGTCTGTTTGACAGACAGAAGTGCCCGAAAGGGAAGCACTGCAATTTCCTGCACGTGTTTCGAAATCCCGGGAAAGAATTCTGGGAAGCCGACAGGGACCTGCACATGTCCCCAGACCGCAGTGTGAGAGGCAGCCAGAGGGATGGGCGGCATTCAGAGCGCTACGGGGACCGTTGGCAGCGCCGCTGCAGTAGAAGCCCACCAAGATCTGAGAGGTCTCACAGCAGACGAGCCGGCGACAGATGGAGCAGCAGGAGTCGAGAAAGCGCAACGTCCCACCTGTTTAGAGAGGACAGATCATCTAGATCCAGACACAGCGATAGAAGGAACGATTGGTATCAGAGCAGGAGTACAACTCAAGACAGAGAGACAGACAGGCCGAGACGAAAGAGTAAAGATGGGTACAGGAATAGAAGTGAGGAAAGATACAGTAGAGGGGAAAAAAGGGAAACTCGTAGTAAAGAGAGGGGAAAGTCCAGAAGCTCAAGCAGGGAGGGAAAAAGAACAAAGCGGAGCCGAGAAAGGAGCCCCAAGAAGCGCAGTGAGCACGAGAACAACGGTAGTGCTGACTGCAAAAAGCGGCGGCACCACAAACGGACTAAAAAGAGCAAGAAAAAGGGTAAAAAGCATAAAAAAAGAAGCCGTGCGTCAGATGCGGGGACTTCCTCCGCCGAGTCGGATACCGAGAAAGAGTCGCCGGGAGAGATAAAGAATTTAAGTGAAAGGAGTCCCAGTCAGGAGACCCCCGACGCAGAGTCACTCCAGAATCCCAACGAGGTGGACGGGAATCATGCCGACAGTGACATGATCAGTCCTGTCGAGGAAAGTAAACAGCCTGACACGGAAGTAGAAAGTCAGCCGGCTGGAGAGAATTAGCGCCTCTTAGCTGCTCCTACTTGTGCTTTATTCCCTGTAAATGTTTTACATTTAGGGGCGAAAGAGTTTTATTTTCGTTTGAAAATTGCTTCTATCTGAAGCCGCGGCACCATGTGGTTCCAGTCACTGAGTAAAGACAAATGTGATTCACGGTTGAATGTTATGGATGCATTTATTAATAACTTTGAGCTATAAGAAAAGAAGGTTGGTAAACATGTTGGCAGTGCTGAATACAAAAAGTGGTTTGTTGTTGCAAGAGTCAAGAAAAACTTGGTCAATCTGTGAGATGAATACTGAATATGAAAAGTTAAAACACTGCTGGTATATCAAGGCAGATGAATGTTGACCACCATGTAGTTGCAAAGGAATATTCATTTCATATATGCTTGTTTTCCTGCATTTTAATGAGGAAAATAACAAGTAGACAGTCATGAATATTAACTGTTTACCCTGATAAGTGCAGTTTTCTGCTCAGTAAACTCACAATAATTGTATATTGTTCCAGAATAATCCCAACATAAGTTTTTATCAAACTCTTACTACTCTGTAAGTCCCTTTCTGTAAGGTAATACTTATATACACAGTGTTCTTTGGTCATATGTTAGTCTTTAAGGGCTAGCCAAACTATCGTAGCACATAAAACAAAGTTTGAGTAATCTGGACAAAACCTTCCAAATCTGACCTACTGTAATCTGTAGAGGTCTTTAGATTGTTGTACTTTTACTTTCAGAAAAAAAGGTGCTTTAATTAACCAAGACATGTTCACAAACAAACATTTTAGAGAGGAATATTGTGACATTAACACTGATAATGGTGTGGTTAGTGTTTGATTTAAGCAGCCTGACTATAAGAACCCAGGTTGCTGCTTCTCATGACTCAAAATGAGTGGAAAATGTCTTTTGTTAGAGAAACAAATCACATACTGTAATATAGTGAATTAGGAGATTTCTCTGTATATGGGATTTAACTGTACCCATGCCTGTGATCCCAATTCATGAGAAGCACCAACTGGGTTTACAACAGCACCTCTAAAGTTGACAACAGAAATAATCCCGCAACACTGCTTCTATGACCTTAATATGACAATATCGATTTTACTGTAGTTGCTACATTGTACAGTATTCTTGGTGAATCTGATGGTCGAGAAGTATGCGAATAGTTCAGCAGGATACGGAGTACATAGAAGACACATTAAAACCACAGTTGGCACCACAGCAAAAGGACACTACAGCATAGAAGAGTACTGTACACAGATGAGCATATATAATACAACACTGACACTTCAAACAGGAAGAGACGCCATAGAGACAGGGAGGTTACCAGATCTGCATCTGGAAGATGACGAGCTGCGGCAGCTTGTGGGTTTATGTCAGGCCGATTTCTTCTAAAACACTCCGCGGTGCTTCAGCCTCCTGCAGATGAGCAAAAGGTGGACTCAGTGTGCACTTCTGATTTGATCTACTGAAACATTCTGTCACACCACGACAATTTAAAAATACATGAGACACAACCATAACGTGTTTAATAAGTGACCCCTTTTTCCAATGTGTTCAAGTTTCCAGCAGGCGTGCGCCATCAGCCACGGAGTTATTACAATAGCGACACATACTTGGCTATAAATAACTCGCTGAGCAGAAATTCTGTTGATGACAAATGACTAAATCGCTCTGGCACGAGGGCGGGATCAAGACGTATCAATCAGGCTCGGCAGCCCTAAAATAAACAGCTGATGGCATGTGCAGCAGGTTGCTGGGTAAAAAGTCAGAGCATAAACACGTCTGGGTTACCGTATTACAGGTGAAAACATAGTTTTACCTCCTGCAGCAGGTCGGCCTGCTCTATGGCCTTCAGCACATTCTTCTTGGAGGTCTCCTGGGGTTCTCCACCCAGCAGGAACTCATCCAGAATAAAATAGGCTTTCTCGAAGTTGAAGATAATATCCAACTCACACACCTGTGGAATGCCATTAAGGTCAATATTTCACTCTGACTTTTCTTAACATAAACACTAATATTTCATTGGTGCCCATCCATACGTGACATCGATGGGACTTACACTTCCAAAATATTTGTCCAGCAGCTCTACGTATCTGTGGATGATCTCCAGAGTGATCAGTTCATTATCCTGGTCCTCTACAGCACAGCAGAAATAAAGGCTGGCGTATCTAAAGAGGAAAAAAGTGTTACAATCAAACACAAAAGCACCTGAAACCTAGCTATTAAATATGAGAATTTCCTTATCTTTCAGCAGATGGCTGTAACAACAAAATGCCCAGCATTTTAATCACATCTTGTAGTTTTAAAAAGGAACATTTCATCACAGTGGTCACAAGTGTCCACAGCCCAACCCCCCCCCCCATGAAACGTAGTTAACTCCCAATTTAGTCTATCTGAACGTCCCCTTCTCAGACATATTGGAGGAGCTGTCGAATACCTCTTGTACACAATTTTGAGGTCCCTCCATTCCAGGAAGCTGCACATCTTGGGCTTTCTTGCCAGTATGGTTTGGACCAGGTCTCTGGATATCTTCTTCCTTTCCTTGTCCGACAGAGGCACATACCATTTCTGCAACCGCAGCTTTCCCTGGCGGCTGAACAACAGCATGAACTGCATCTGGGAGAAAGTTAATATTAACATCATGGTCTTTGGGAGGGGACTCATTCAGCAAGGTTATAGAAAATGATTTAAACAACTAAAGGCGCAGGCCAATGTTCAGCATTGTAATAAATCCTTTATACAACGCAAGAAAGTAATGTGTTGCATTTAAAGCACTGATCAATGGAAAAAACAGACATGCAAAACAAGCCCCGCACAGACAGGAAATGCTTCAACACTTTTAAGGTCAGTGACACCCGAATATGTTCAAATTAATTCTGACTTCAACATCATTCGAAAAGCAGTCTTTAAGATAGCTATCCTAGATATTTAGTACATATTTACATCAACCCCGCGTATCGTTTGCGCCCCCTCCTGCGACACTAAGCCAGATGCAGCAGATAAAAGAAGTAAACACGACAGTTTACCTTCAACCAAGCCTTCTTTTTAAACACCTGGGAAACTGGTAAACCCCTTCAGATCAAGCCAAACAGTTTAGCTCGGCCAACGAGAACATATACTGGTGTTTCTGCCAGTTAGCTTCTTAGCCAGCGTGATGCTAAACTACACAGCGGACGGTGATTGTTGGGGAGACAGCGATGAAGGCAGCGGCTCTTTGATTGGCCGAAGCGGCTGCAGCACTGGGATTCGATTGGTCCCTGAGTCCCGTTATTCGTGACGTCACGTTTATTGTACCACTTAGATTTCCTGTTGACGTTTTAATTTAATGACTACGGTAATATTGCTATCGTCGGTGTTCCTTATAATAACGACTTCAAAATGTGTTATTTGAATGAACTGATACTGACGGATAGATTCGCGTATGTTTTGACTATGCCCTGTGGCTGATCTACCTGTACAATATAATGTTTTCCTTTCAGATTTAACGAAGGGAAGGGCAGAAAGTTTGTGTCGGCTTGGACCACCACATTTGGACAGTATCCATAGGTGCAGCAACTCAATACTACTACACCCATCAAAGTCCACATGTTCCACAGGAGCCCCCGAGATCCATTTTAGGCTGATTGTGTGGCGGACACATAGGGGTGTATCTCACACCCAGGTGATGCATGGGGTGATGGTTGGCCCTTGATTAGATGCACTGTTCGAAGCTCCATTTAGTATTGTCTGGTGGATGCGGTATAAAGACGTCCAAACCATTTGCTTTGTCCGAGTCGTTCCTCGTCCTGCCACAATATTAGATTTTGATTCACAATGGAGGCTCACTTAATTTATCCCCGATAATTCAGACATCGTTTTTCAATTTTCGTAGGTAATCATATACATCATGTAGCGCAAACAGATGAAACGTCAACTTTAGTCCAGCTACTAATTCCGCCGCATGGACGCGCCCAGATCGGCGTGTTGGCGCCCTCTGCTGTCAATGTCAGAGAAAACAGGAACTCGGTGTGTTTCCTTTCAGAATAAAGGTCCTGTCGCCTGTCGCCTGCGTAACGTCACTGCGAAACGTCTGACAGCTACAAGCCCCATTCAACACCTGAACCAGTTAAACAGCTCTGGGTGCCGACCGAGCTCCGATTTTTATGATTTTGTTTTTTTCTGCCGCCATGATCAGCAGGCTGCTAATAGGCTAGCAGACTGTAGCCGCTGCGGAAGATGTCGCATCAGATCGGCTGACCGGAGAGATTTCTCGCTGCGCTGTGAGTTTTAACCGCGATTCCTTTAGAATAGTCCTCTCTTGGGTGGTAATCATTTGCGTACATACGCCTCACGAAGCGTGGAATTCCCTTTGATGGATACTGTAAAGTCGTGTGTGTGTGCAGTGATGATCTCTGACAGCGAGGATGAGGAGCCGCAGTAACTCAGGAGTGAGGCTCGACGGCTATGCCAGGCTGGTGCATGAGACTATCTTAGGTTTCCAGGTGAGCCCAGATAGACCGTTTAAGTCAACGGACAGCTCTGTATATTCGTGTTGTTCTGCAGCTGTTATTGTGGCAATATGGAATCATATGATCTTGTTTACGCGCCCGTAGGAACATCCCCACCCTATATCAGGTTTTCCCTCAATCTACAGTAAAATATCAAATACTTTACAGTATACACGTCAATTCCACAGCTAATCCATAAATAGGGACTGAATTCATAGTGTAAAGTTTGAATATTTGCAAGTATTAGTACAATACATAACTATGTTTAGGTGCATTCAGGTCAGCACCTCCATGTTGCAGGCCTACATATGCAAGTGTTTTGCAAACTGAGCTGTGTGGGCAAAGGTCAAGTGTACTGTATAGGTTGGGTCTAGGAAAGTATGCATCTTTATCTGTCTGCACTTTCGTTCACACTCAGCAGCTGTCTGAGTTGAATGGTGGCCCAGAAGGCTCAGAGTTGATAAAGGAAGGGCCTCAGATCATGTCAAATTACAATATAATTAATATATTTAATTGTTAATTAAATGGCTACCAAATGACTCAGAAACCTGCAGCTGCTTTTTGAGACATGGTCAAAACTTAGTTAGGACTAACATGTTTTGGAGACGTCAAAATGCTCGCAGCTAAAAGAAACCCCGCTGTGCACCTTTAACCTAAAAGACAAGCCTGATAAGTAGCTCAGCCAGAAACGCTTTAAAATTCCAACATTTTTCAGAACCCAGTGACTGGACTTTTACCCGCGAGTGTCCAGAAGAAGGACGCCTGGGTGAGGGATAATGTCTACAGCATCCTGGCTGTGTGGGGGCTTGGCATGGCCTACCGGAAGAACGCTGACCGCGATGAAGACAAGGCCAAGGCCTACGAACTGGAGCAGGTGTGTTTATGACTGAGGGCGAGCGGGAGACAAGGTTAATGTGTACACCAGCATTTGTTTGTTCTGCTTGTTGCCTTGGGTTAAATAAGAATTCTAAAAAACAAAGCTTCATGTCCTTGCTTTATCCAGTCTTTACAGTATTAACGCTTTAATGTTTCTCTTACTGGCGAATGACAGATTTATGTGTTGTTTTTTTGCAGAGTGTGGTGAAACTCATGCAAGGGCTTCTGCACTGCATGATGAGACAGGTACAGCCACCCCCACGTTCCTGGAAAACACACACAGATGTCACTTTTTTATGTTTACAGTTCCTCCAGTTCTTCACGTTGCAGGTACCAGAGTTCAAGTGTCAGTCACAGCTTGTTTTCCTGTGTTAAGCCGACAAACAAAGTAAATCAAAATGTATGTGTGGATGGAAATGGAAAACTCGACTCTAATCTTCCTTGATTTTTTTTAGTATTATACACAACGTATTGATAATTCTTTTGACACATGCTGACTCAGCAGAAAATTATTCCTGCATGTTAGTGCAGGTAATTTGAGTATATTGTGTCTTACGTCTTCAGGTAGCTAAAGTGGAGAAGTTCAAACACACCCAGAGCACGACGGACTGCCTGCATGCTAAATATGAAACGTCCACCTGTGCCACGGTGGTTGGAGACGACCAATGGGGCCACCTCCAGGTGGATGCCACCTCTATTTACCTGCTGATGCTGGCACAGATGACGGCCTCAGGTGGTGCAGTGATGACGTTCAGATTTGAACAGAACACAACAGCAAACAACACAAAAACAGTGTTAGCTGAATGTGTCGTGTTATCATGCAGGTCTTCGCATCATCTCAAACCTGGATGAGGTCGCCTTTGTCCAGAACTTGGTCTTCTACATAGAAGCTGCCTACAAAGTGGCGGTAAATAACAGCATGTATCTAGTTCTAGTGAAATACGGTAAATAAACTTCCTTTCAAAGTTGTTTATTGTTATAAAGTATTTGATTATAGTGATCGCTCGGTTTTATGTCCTTCACATAAATTAGTCTTGGTCTCGCCTCTTCTGTCTGAGCTGCCCGAGGATACACTTGAACAATACCAGTAAACTGAACCAATGGAATTGTGGGTAATGTAGAAGATGCTATATGTTGACAGTAATTAGTCCTTTAAATGTTATGTTAACAGACATCAGGGAATATTGTATTTAAAGTTGCCCTTTTGTTTGTGTTGTGGATGAAAGATTTGCGTCTCCTAGGAAACGATCATCCTTGTTTAAACTGGGATTGAATTCAGGTTCATCGGGTTCATCAGAAAAATCCCTAAAAGAACTAACATATTTGTGGCTAACCCCTCGCTTCCAGCATTGCTCAACAGCTTGTCTATTTTAGGATTATGGGATGTGGGAGAGAGGTGACAAGACTAACCAGGGCCTCCCCGAGCTCAACGGCAGCTCTGTAGGAATGGCGAAGGTTTGTGGCGTGCTAAACCAGCTATTACATGGGACGCCCTTTGTGAATCACTCTGTGGTTTTTCAGGCGGCGTTGGAGGCGATAGACGAGTTGGATCTCTTCGGGGCCCACGGGGGGCCCAAGTCCGTCATCCACGTGTTGCCTGACGAGGTTGAACATTGTCAGGTAGCGTTTGGCTTTGTCTCCACCTACCGCATCTCCTGTCCTGCTCAGCGCACGTGTGTGTTTTCCTTCAGTCCATCCTCTGCTCCATGCTGCCGAGAGCTTCGCCATCAAAGGAGATCGACGCCGGCCTTCTCTCCGTCATTTCCTTCCCTGCCTTCGCTGTCGAGGATGCTGACCTGGTGACCATCACTAAATCTGAAATCATAAACAAACTACAGGTAGACGCTGGTGTTACTATGAATGTCCTTTGAAAAAATAAGGTTCTGTGCTCACTTTTGTTTCCCAGGCAAACCTCAGCCTTGAAGGCTGCAGCTATAGTCATAAATCCCTGAAAAGGCCATTCTTGCAAAAGGATGGTAATGATGAAATCAAAGGAATTCACGCATATCTATTATTAAAAGAAAAATCTGAGTATTTATTCAAAAGGAAAAACTCTTTTTAGAAGAGTTTTTGCATCTCTGTGTGAGTTTAAAGTTCCTCCTGTCTGGTTTTCAATCAGGGTCGCTATGGCTGCTGCCGCTTCATCAGGGATGGATATCTCTGCCCAAAAGAGGTCAAAACATTCTAAATCATTCCTGTGCAATGCTGTGGTTGTGGGTGATGTAGTCCGAGCTAGAGGGTAATTCCGGCTGTAATTCCGAACCGTTGTCCTTCCAGGACCCAACTCGGCTGCACTACGATCCTGCGGAGCTGAAGCTGTTTGAGAACATTGAATGCGAGTGGCCAGTGTTCTGGACTTACCTCATCCTTGATGGCATTTTTGCTGAGGATCAAGTGCAGGTACTGAAACGAATCCATGCGATCCACACGCTGTTACATGTCATTCTAGTCAATTCGATGGACTGAGGTGGACCGTGTCCTCTGAACAGGTGCAGGAATACCGTGAGGCATTGGAGGGCGTTTTAATCAGAGGGAAGAACGGCATCAAACTGTTGCCTGAACTTTACACCGTCCCTTTTGACAAGGTATGGATGTATAGAAAGTGCACATAGATCTGTTAGTTAATGTGTAATTCTGTCTCTTGTAGGTGGAGGAGGAGTACAGAAATCCTCACTCAGTGGACCGAGAGGCCACGGGACAGCTGCCACACATGTGGGGACAGTCGCTCTATATCCTGGGCTGTCTTCTGGCTGAGGTAGCCTAACACAGAACCCCACAAATCCCACATTAGCCACACCGCTCAAATCCTCCATCGCTGCAATTTTTTTTCACTAACCAGAACTTTGGAAATGCCTTTTTAAGGGGTTTTTAGCACCGGGGGAGATCGATCCCCTCAACAGGCGATTCTCGACGAGCTTCAAACCAGACGTGGTCGTACAAGGTTGGTGATCGGTCATGGGAATTGTGCAGATTTCCTCTCAGACTGCAGGGTTCTAAATGCACCTGTTTCAGTTTGTGTTCTCGCAGAGTCGCAGGAGATCAAGGCGCTGTTGAGCGAACAGGGCATGGTGGTCCAGACAGTGGCGGAGGTTTTACCCATCAGGGTCATGTCTGCTCGCGTCCTGAGCCAGATTTATGTCAGACTGGGTAAACACGCAAGCTCTCCATTACTGCAGATGTGTGTTTAACAGTCCTGGAGGAGTAATGATACCAGTCCATCTCACACCTGTAGAGGGGTCTCTTTGTGTCCCTATTTCAGGAAACTGCAAGAAGCTGAGCTTGAGCGGGAGGCCCTACAGACACATCGGCGTTCTGGGAACATCTAAATTCTATGAGATCAGAAATCACACGTACACATTCACTCCTCAGGTCAAACGACGATGAAATCTCACAGCTCCGTCCAAATGCCTTTTGCTGGTAAAGCGAACTCCAATGTCTGCTCTTTCCGTGCTCAGTTCCTGGACCAGCACCATTTCTACTTGGCCCTGGACAATCAAATGATAGTGGAGATGCTACGGACAGAGCTGGCATACCTCTCCTCATGCTGGAGGATGACAGGACGGCCCACGCTCACGTTCCCCGTCACTCGCAGCATGCTGGGTAATGAATATTTCAATGGAAAATTAACTGACACAATTTAGTCCTGTAGGTAATAATCAAATATTTATATCTTCTGTATTTTTCACAATGAAGAGACTTTCATTTTGTAGCCAATGTGCTCATTATTTTCACTTGTGTGTGATGTATGCATCAATATTAGTTACTCACAGCTTCGCCATACATTGAATTCTTGAGACACTGGTGATGTTTATTGGCATTGTGAGTGTGTCTTTATGGATGAATGATAAGAGAGACCTTTATCACTGGCCTCTTATATTTTCCGGCAGGCAGAAATCCAACCCAGAACTTGATCAGGGGACACGTCTGACATGATAGTGATGAATCAAAGGTTTTTGGAAACTGCATTGTTATTTTATAATGCGGTCTCGGTTGTATGCTCTCCTTTTGTGTACATGTTGATCTGTAACCAATCTCCTTCCCACAGACTCACAAATTTCATTCTCCTGTTATTTGTCACCCTTTTCTGCTCAGTGGAAGATGGAGACGCCGTTGATCCGTGTATTTTATCCACCCTCCGGAAACTGCAGGATGGTTATTTTGCCGGTGCGAGGTCTGTCTCCGCCCGAGCCTGATTTTCTTTCACTGATGCGTCTCCTGTTTGTGCTGTAGAAGTATTATTTCAATGATTCTGCAGGGTGCAGATGTCAGACCTCTCCACTTTCCAGACCACTTCATTCCACACCCGCCTCAGTTTTCTGGATGAGGAACATGATGACAGCTTATTAGAGGATGATGAGGAGCAGGAGGAGGAGGATAAATTTGAAGATGACTACAACAATTATGGACCCTCAGGTAATAATCAAGTGTGCTGTGATGTTCTGAGTCCTGTTGGATGCATTTGCAGTCATGGAGTTTATCTGTTTTATTCTAGATGTCTCAAAAGACAAGTTTGACCAGTATCTCACCCAGTTGCTCCACAGCACGACACAAAAGTTCCATCTTCCTCCCATCCAGAGGGGGCAGCACCATGTCTTCAGTGCTGAACACACCACCCGAGACATCTTGTCTTTTATGGCCCAGGTCCAGGGCCTGAATGTGCCCAGTGAGTTGTTAATGCATCTGATATATGCTGGTTTATCTGTGCATCTGTGCTCAAATTTTCAGAAATGTAAAAAATGAAGACAGATAGCACGTTTCAGTTCACTCAGTTAAGTAGTCAACATATAATGGGTCAGTTTGTTCCGTTTTCTATTCCAAAAAAAGGACACTGACCTTTGTTGTCCGGCCAAAGTATTCCACAGCTGGCCAAACATTCACTGCCAGAGAAAGAGCCCTTTCTGTCTAGTGTGTCACTCTAAGATATTCTCAAGATCGATGACGAGATAGTCAAGATGTGCTCTGTCTTCAAATGTCCCTTCAAATGATGAGCTTTTGAGGTGATATTTAAGTTCCAGAATTGTTAATACACAAAATAAAAATTATTTTTTATCATTTATACATCCTTCCTCTCATGGAGCTCATTTATGCTTGTATTCCTTAAGATTAAGGAGCGCCTAATACTTAAACATCAATAATAATCAAATCATTTGGATGTACCATCGCAAAATGACCAGTAGAGGTCACTCTGAGGCCAGTGGAGTTCTTGATCCAGCCGTCTCTATGGTTCTTGAGGTTGTTTCATTTACAGAAATCTACAGCATCTGAATCTACCCTTAAAGACCCTTGAAGGAAAAAATAAGATCTTTGGGGTTTTTGTCATATACTTACATGAAAAAAAAATAGTGACATTGCAGTTATTCCTGTGTGAATTTACAGTGTCTGCACATTTCAGAGTCTTCTATGTACCTACCTGTGACCCCTCTTAAGAGCAAACACCGCAGATCTCTCAATCTGCTTGATGTTCCTCATCCGCAACATGGCCCACACCTGAAACAGAACAAGGTAGGCACATTCAATTCTGTCCTGTATATCCGTGCCCTTTTTTATGACCAGTATGTTTACTGTCATGCTGACTAAAGTCCCACAGCGCTGCTGACCTCCACCTGCCGCGAGACTCACAGGGCAAGACCGACTTTGCAACCTTAGTGAAGCAACTGAAAGAATGTCCGACGTTACAGGACCAGGCTGACATACTCTACATCCTTTACATTATGAAGTATGAATAATAAAGCTGAAATGAACGAAGAGCTGAAAATACTGATGACTGGATCCGTGGGTCAGAATTTTGTGAGCTATGTACCTACATTTGTATGTGTTGCTCAGAGGTGCTGATTGGCTGGTGGAGTTGTCAGGTCCAGGACAGGGTGGCGTCAGCGTGCACACTCTACTGGAAGAGCTGTACATCCAAGCTGGAGCCTGCAAAGAGTGGGGGCTCATCAGATACATCTCTGGGATACTACGCAAACGAGTCGAAGTCCTTGCTGAGGTCGGTGACTCACGAATATGTAAATAGGATTTTACCTCAATCAAATATTAGGGGAGATGATAATTAGACCCAGATCAGAAACTGGCCTGAAGATTTTATGGCCAAAGATTTTAAAATATGCAAACACGTTTTTCTGCACTTCACTGTTAAGCTGACGTTTGTAGGCAGCGTTGGCATTAATATTACCTTAATAACTTTATCTCTAACTTTCTGTGAGTTTCTGAAAAATGACTCACAGTCTGCATCCCGCTAAAAATACTTTAACCTTTTTATGTTTGCTCCTCAGGCCTGCACAGATCTGATCTCCCATCATAAGCAGCTGACAGTAGGTCTTCCTCCTGAACCTCGGGAAAGAGTCATCACAGTGTATGCCAGCACATTTCATCATAAAAACCTAAAATCTTTGGTCCTGTGAAGCCTTTTATGAAAGAAATGCAGTGTCGGGACCCAAACATTCTTGCTCCTTCTCTTGTTTCCCTGCAGTCCACTTCCACCTGAGGAGTTAAACACTCTCATATATGAAGCCAGCGGTCAGGATATCAGTGTTGCTGTTCTCACTCAGGTAAATATTTAATATCTGGGCTACCGCTAGGCTTTTTTTGTTTCCTTTGTTTAGAGCAAATCGCTTGATCACCACACAGGAAATTATGGTGTATCTGGCCATGTACATCCGCTCTCAACCTGCGCTGTTCGGAGACATGCTGCGACTCAGGATAGGACTGATAATGCAAGTGATGGCCACTGAGCTTGCTCGCAGCCTGCACTGCTCTGGTAGGAAAACAGCCTCCATCATCCAAACCTACAGATGAACTCTTAAAAAAATATCACCCTTCCACAGGAGAAGAAGCGTCTGAGAGTTTGATGAGCCTGAGCCCGTTTGATATGAAGAACCTGCTGCATCATATCCTCAGCGGCAAGGAGTTTGGGGTTGAGAGGAGCAGTGAGTTTTCCTTTTGTCTGTCACTCTTTGTAGTCACTGTATGTACCCAAATACTCACTTGATTACAAACTACAAGCTTGATTATAAATCCGTTAGCTTACAGTAATTCAGCGTTTGAAATGTATAGTTGGCCGAGACCAGAAAAGGGACAAAACGGTCCGTGTTCCTGATAGTTTGATCATGGTAGGGGAGAAGAACATGTTTGTAATTTTCATCTAAGGGGTTATTTTGTGTCCATTAGTGCGTCCTATCCAGTCAACAGCCACCAGTCCTGCCATCTCCATCCGTGAAATTGGCCACACTGGAGCCACCAAGACTGAACGGACAGGAATACGTAAACTTAAGAGTGAGATAAAGCAGGTGGGAAGCATAGAAAATAATGGTCTGTGTGTGTGTGTGTGTGTGTGTGTGTGTGTGTGTGTGTGTGTGTGTGTGTGTGTGTGTGTCTCTGTCTGTCTGTCTGTCTGTCTGTCTGTCTGTCTGTCTGTCTGTCTCTACTAACAGTGTTTTTGCTTTGGGTTGCAGCTGGATGAATCGAGGCCTCTCAGTGTGGGTTCTTAGCATGAAACTAAACTAAATCCTGTTCATGAGATCAATGGTGCTCGCACCTGAAACTAACTCATCACATATCTGTAGGATATGCTTGTCCTGCCGCTCCTTCATGCGTCCTGCAACAATTGTTTACAACTGTTACAACGCTGCTCCATGCTTGAAATTCTGGTTAAAAAGCCATCAAATGTCACAGAACTCTGCCTGGAACATCCCTGCAAACCATCTCAAAGCGTTCTCTCATCTGTCATCCATATCCATGCATAGATCTGCAGCGGGGGTTATTCCTTGAGTAGCAATGTCACCTCGCCTCGCTCCACGGTAAAACAATGTCACCTCATTTGCTTTGAATCGCCTTGATTTTTCTCCTGGCACTTTTTCTTCAGATTTCATATTTATGTACGCGCTTTAACAATTGTGTGATTTGGCACTTAATAATAAGGCTGCTTGTTTATTGCCTTCCACATTTTAAAGAGAACAAAACCCTGAATTCCAACTTAATTTCTGTTTTTTACTGTTGTCTAATAATCGTCTCTATATTTATCATAAAGTAAATTCATCTTTCAAATCTTGAGATTTTGGGATTATTTGGCATACAGCAAATGTGCAATATCAAGCCCTATTATTGAATGTGCTAAAGAAATTGTGCATGATTGATTCAATCCATTTTATGCTGGAGCTTTTCTGCGAAAGGCAACCGTGAATCTAAAAATAATTCAACCTTATTTTCATGTATTTTTTTGACAGGTCAGGGACTGAGAAATAAAAAAGCATTTCACTTTCAGCCAGTTTTTTGTTCATTAAATTATGCCCATAAAGGCTTGTTTTATTACGACTAGATTAAAATGCATGCAGGTAAGGTTGGAGGCCACCAGTGTATGTTTGAAACACTAACACAGGACACTGACTGATGTCACCACAGCGCTGCAGCAGCCCCTCCACCCCCAGTGGCATCCTTTCTCCTGTGGGCCCTGGTCCAGGAGACGGGCAGCTGCACTGGGTGGAGAGGCAGGGCCAGTGGTTGAGGAGACGCAGGCTGGACGGAGCCATCAACAGAGTACCTGTGGGGTTCTACCAGAAGGTCTGGAAGATCCTCCAGAAGTGTCACGGCCTCTCTATCGATGGATACGTGCTTCCTTCTTCCACCACAAGAGAGGTATGCTCCCGCTGGGAGAGGGGGTTGGTTTTAAACGCCACGGATGTCATGTGTTTTTCCTCGCAGATGACAGCGGGAGAAATCAAGTTTGCCGTTCAGGTGGAGTCAGTCTTGAACCACGTCCCTCAGCCGGAGTACAGGCAGCTGCTTGTGGAGTCTGTGATGGTCCTGGGTCTGGTAGCTGATGTGGATGTGGAGAGCATCGGCAGTATTATCTATGTGGACCGCATCCTTCATTTGGCAAACGACCTCTTCCTCACTGACCAGGTAGTTACAAACAGGGGAAGAATTCATGTTCACGCATTTATCTGTTTTCACATCAGCTTCTGTTCCATCTCTACCTTTCCAGAAATCTTACAGTGCTGGTGATTATTTCCTTGAGAAGGATCCTGAGACTGGTATCTGCAACTTTTTCTATGATAGCGCCCCTAGTGGCATTTATGGAACCATGACTTATCTGTCCAAGGCAGCGGTCACTTACATCCAGGACTTTCTACCAAGCTCCAGCTGCATAATGCAGTAAAAAAGAAAACCAGTATGTTTCACAACTCCTTATAGACTTGAAATACTCAAAGGGTAGAGCATTTCATTATCACCTCCAAATATTTATGCTGAGCTTTTAATAGTACTAAAATATCCTGTTCTTAAATGATAATAAACTTACATGTTGCCTTGTGCAGTGACTGCAAATGATTATAAAAACAACTGTCTGTAAGCCAGCACTGTGAACTTAATACCTCTGCCAAGGTTCTATGGCAGCCTTTGTTTGTCTTTTAGCAAAATAACTCAAAATTTATGAATGGATTTTAATGGGATTTTCAAGAAATGACAATGGGCCAAGGAAAATCCCATTAAATTTAGCAATGTACTGTTTCAGATCTCTGAGGGACCTTGACCTTTGATCTTCCAAAGATCACAGGTGATGATCAAAACAAGGGGCTTGCAACTTACTATGTTATATAATGTGTATTACTACTGCCTGTATTAATACTGTACTATACTATATTCGTCTGAGTTTATTACTCAAGCAGACTGAAATGCAGCATTTTTGTGATGACTGAATTGCAGTTTGGCTGTTTTGCAATTTGGGCTGTTGTGTATGAGGAAAAAAACAAGTTTTGTCTTGTGATGCAGAATTTTGTTTTATTGCAACAGATCAATAATTTGTTTTGCTTTTACTAATACTTTTGGGAAAATAATCCTAAATATTGATCATCCCAAAAAAAATTTTTTTAAATGGATTAAAATGTCAGTGCACTTGCTACATGTATGAAATATTGTCCTAATAGTCTAGCATTAATGTGAGCCAAGAAGTCTGAGAAATGTGTTTATCTTCCTTCTTATGCAATAAATGGAAGTAAAATCTGTATAAGCTATAAATATAGTATGTCATTAAGACTGAGCGGTCGTGGTGACAGTTGAGGTATGCTTATTTTTGGCACATTTATTCCTCCTGCTTTAAAGTAAAGTGATTAAGATTATGTGTACCTGTATACAGTGTAAGCGTGGCTCGTATTTAGGGAAGGATTATATGGGTCAGAGGATTGAAGAATCTTCCATTCAGAGTAAAGAACCATTAAATTCACCACAATCCAAGATTTGTGTAGTGAAAGCTAAACAGAATGCCAACATGTTAATGTCAACATGGAAAAGGTGGATTTAGAAAACTGATAAGGTTCAAGAGGTGCTCAATACTGTCAATGTACCATGTCTGATTTTATGTTCATGCAATAAATATATGTGAGCTGATTGCAGTTTGTGTGGAACTCCTGGAGTGATTTGTAGCTGCAGAAACTTGCTGTTTACACTGAACCAAATAGGTGACACCAGATTCAAACTTGGATCAGACAGTGTAGCACATCAAGGAATATGCTGGATACTGTCTTCTCCTCTGGAGTAGTTTCCCTCAGCTTTGGGGAGATGTCATTGTATGGATTTACATAGGTCCTCCTGTCCTCTCTAAATGATCTTTATTCAGCGCAGATAACTCAGGTTCAGAGCTCCCAGTGACCTGATCTAGACTTTCATTCCTCCCTTTAGACCACGCATGGTCTGGCTGGCTGGCTGTCACAGGCAAAAAAACTTCCGAGTCAGGTCGGGGAACCCAGATATCAGGCAACAGCTCAATCCGAAGCGGGGAGTTTCCATTTCCTCGACCTCAAACCACCTCTTAGCATCTGCATCGTAGCACTCAGCAGAGCAGATGCTCCTGAACCCATTGAAGCCCCCGACAACAAATACCCGATTCTCAATTACTTCATAACCAAAGTTGCTGCGTGCAGTAAGCATATTGGGCACAGGATTCCATGAGTCTGTTTGGGGGTTGTAGGCCTCAGCGCTTTTTAGGTGTTCATGGCCATCAAATCCACCGACCTGTTGGAGGAAAAAGGACAGGTGACGAGAAGGAACAGACACTTGGAGTCAAGTCAGGATTAGAAAAAGGATTTAGAAATCAGAATGTGCTGCCGCTAACACTTACCGCATAAATGTGACCTACGTAGGCGACTACACCGTGGCCAGAACGCTGGGTGCCCATGGAGGCAATCATTGTCCACTGGTTTGTTTCTGGGTCGTAAAACTCACCTGTTTGGACGCTCTCTTCACCATCATATCCACCACAAATGTAAATCTGGGAGGGGGACAAGTTTAAACTTTTGTAATAAAATAATGAAAAGTATTTTGTGGAGAATACATTTTCTCTAACAAGTGAACACATTCCTTGGCTAAATTGCTCAGACTGAATATTCAGATCATGGTCAGATTATAGTTGTACGTGCATCATGACTTAACTCTTAAAGTTCTGCTCAAAAATGTTGAACGTAGGCTCTACGTTTGCTAGTGTCCAACTAGCGGTATGGTTCATCTATCTATGGCCAACGGTGGAATGATTAGACTGTACCACTGAGCTTTTGGTGTCCTTCCATCCACCAGAACAGCAGGACTTTGGGGTTTGGTCAGGTATTTCATTCTGGCTGCATTTTTGTTTTACCCACCTTGTTGTTCAAAGTCGTACAGCTGGCGTCGCTCCTCTTCTCGTGCATGGGCGTAATAAGGCTCCACTGGTTGGTGTCAGGCATGTAGCGCTCTGCAGATTTCTGTCGACTCGTCCCATCATAGCCTCCCAGTGCATAGATATATCCATCTAGCACAGTCACACTCGCGTAACACCGGCGATAGTGCATGGGGGCCACTTCGTGCCAGGTGCACGTGTTAAGGTCGAACCTGCACATGCTGCTGAAATTCTCCTGCTCGTCATAGCCGCCCAAACAGTAGACGGACTCATTTAGGAAGACACTGCTGTGGTAGGCACGGGGACGGTTGAGATGGTGTGGGATGCTGACCCAGCACTGAATCCGAACATTATACGCTTCAATAACGTCAAGAACGTCTTCATAAATCCAGCCTCCAATAGCCAGGAGGATATCTTTGGGCACGCGAGGGTGAGCAACCGTGTCACCTGTGGTGATTAACGGAGGGATGCTTGTAGCCATCTGCATTTTCAACTGCAGAGAACTGAGCACCATTTCCCAGCACTCAGCATTGTTGTTCATCAGCTCACTGGTAACCATGTTGGTGATGATGTACTCTAAACTCAACAAAGCCAGTCGGACCTACAACAAAAGAATGCAGCATTATGACCATGATGATTTTTACAAACACTCTTTCCAATATGTCATTTTTATCGGGTACAATTGGAGCAACAGGATAATAGTTACCTTTGGCAAGAGTATTGCAAAATGTCTCTTTCTTCTTTCAGAATTGTGACTGATCCATTTACAGATGGCCTCAAACACAATGCTCTCATTTTTCACATTAAGTTCATCGTGGTCAAAGATGTCGCAAAGTTCCTCCACAGACAACTGATGGAACTCCTTACTGGAAATAACTTGATCAAAGTTATAAAGGATAAACTGGAATGCCTTTTCCTGCAGTTGGGAGCAGTAGCAGACGTCGCTGAACTGCCAGATGCCGATGCAGTTTTCAGTAGAGAGCATCTCCATCAGGAAGTCGCAACAAACTTCTACAATTCCTAATACATTGTACCGGTCAGCTGCTAGAAGAAGTTCCATGGCATTAGTGGATGTCACGGGCACAGTGCTGGTGTATGCATAAAAAATGATGAGCCGTGTCACATCTGGAGAAAGGTCTGGTATCTCATAGACGTTCTTGTCTGGTGCTGACCAGGTTGTAAATAGGGCTCTGTGGAAGTTGAAATTATATAAATGTATAATTATCTCTTATTGCAAAATGTCAAGTGACTGAATACAATACAGAGACACACATTATTACGCCTTCCCTATAGGCGTACAAGATCAACATTCCAGTGTGGCTTTAAAATAAAAAGCAATTTCAGCAAAAGCTGCTATTCCCTTACTGGAAATATCTGCTGCATTTAGACAGGATGATCTTGTGGATTTGAAATTCAGCATGGCCTACTTTGATGATTGCATCAGTAAAACTGTTGTCGCAGGACTTGGAATACAATGATTCTGACATCCTTTTGCTAGTTTGTCTTGAGCAGGTTGTTGAATTAGAGAGAACCACAGCTTCTTTGTTTCTGTAAAGATGTTAAAAAAAAGCATCAGTTTTCTGTAGTAGTGAACAAAGTACACGCTACTAGTGTTACCACCAAGATTAACATACCCTTTGTGCTTTATGCTTATATGAGTCAAATAATCTAGGATCAAAATGCTTTCATATAGCTCAAAATGCTTTGATCTTGAAAAACTACAGTCACTACAAAGATTGAAACAAATTATACCAGTATCTGAAGTCAGTGTGTTTATCTCCTAGTGTCGCTACAAATACGCACAGGACAATTTTTAATTCTGGATCTGCTGTCCAAGAATATTAAAGTCCAATAATGATTATAGCATTTCATGTTAGGTTGTCTGAAAACTTAATGAGCTCAGTGCACGTGGTGTAGAGGTAAGTGGCAGCTGTGGAATCATTAACATGTCAGTTGCTTTTTCCACTGCACTACAATTGGACTACTGTACACTTGTCACATAATCCGTGTGCTTAATTTATGGAACCAGACTTTCTGACCCCAGGAGTATGCAGTAGCCAAATTATGGGCGGAGTCAAGCCACCTTCCTCCGCTAGGCGGCGATTTGTTTTACTTTGTTGTTAGGCCACACCAGTTTACCTTTTATGTCACACCACATCATTCCATAAAGAAGTTAGCAAACAATAGTTGGGTAGTGAGGAGACAAGTCAGGCTGATCAGAGCAGCAGTGAACCGGGAGCTGCAGAAATAAATTTAAAAAAACAAGACAGAGGTGAAACAAGTAAAAAACTCACAAGGAAGGCAAACTAGCAAAAATCCAATCTAAAAAAACGGCGGTAAAGTGAGCCAAGTGTTACCACAGAGGATCTACCACAAACAAAAACAAGCCGCTCTTTAAAGCTGCCGAGCTGATCAACCCAGATGAGCTGCAGGTGAAGGAGGTGGTGTTTCAAACCTGCCTCCCAGGGAAAGGGGAAAGAACTGGAAAAACAACAAAATACACTGAATCCTAACAGTTTATGCATCAATACTTCACGTGCTGTTTGTATGTTCTGCTTTTGGAGCATTTAAGAGCCACCATGAGCGCTGTGTTAGTGGTGGGGCACAGAGCAAATGGATATTGCAAGGCCTCCTGGAGGATACAGCCAGTCAATCCACAACTTAAAAAGAAATATTGAGCTTTTTCAGCTACATAAGCATTGCATCGTTCCCTTAATACTTGCCTGTACCAGCTCACTACTGGTTGCTCATTTTGAAGCTTCTGCTCGCAGGTCACCAAACTATAAAACAAAATGTAGTTCAAGCGTGAATCGCATGGGCGAGTTTGGCCTCAAATTACGAAATCATATGGATGTTGAGCTTGTGTGGGAGTGGTAGTCTGGCTACATTATACATACTAATTTGGGATGATTCTTAGGGCTTCCACTTACAGCATTAGCATTGATTTTATGTAATGGAACTACTGCAGGAAATCAGTTTCCAAACCAGGACAGTTAGTGGTGAAAAGGGTGTTCACACATTAAACAAACCAAAATGAATCTTTTGGTAAATCATGAATAAACCTAAAGTATAGTGTAGAACAGAATCAACCAAAAGTCTGTGTGATATGTAATGCTGTGGGTGAGTTGTGTGGTACCCATGCCAAGCATTGAGTTTGATTTAGCCGTGGCTTTTACCTTATTAACTTCTATATGGATTGTTGCGGTGTGATGTAAGGTCAACTAGCATGGCCCAGCAGAGTAAAATATCGCCACCTAGCGGAGGAGGTGGCTTTACTCCACCCATCATCCAGCTGCAAACTCCTTTGTCCAGTTGCATAAACTATGCACACAATTGAGCGTTAAGTAGTCCGAATTTGATTTGCATGTAAATTCACACATTGTTGGCAAATGCAACTGATTCATCTCTGATAAATGTTTTGTACTGTGGGCTCTTTTATCATGTTTTAATACAAAAGACAGAATCACAATAGAATAAAGTGTTTATTACAGTCATGGACAAAATCCAAACACATTTGCAATGTGCAAAATTTAAAATGTAGCAAGAAAACACAAAACTGTGACATGCAAAACAACTTTTAAGCAATACCAACATTGTTTCACTTTATCAAATTTGCCAACAGGCTGAATTTCTGTTTTTTATCAGTAACAATGCAATTTCAATATAAAAGCAGAGGATGGCGTTAGCACTGGTGGATAACTAGCCAGCTTAATGTCTGCATACAGTAAACAACCAGGAAACAAACCATTTCCAGTCCTTTGTATAAAAACCTCCCAATCTTTTCTGTTCATCCCACTGATTGTCCAGTGATGTGAGGGAGTGAAATACAGATGTTGCTGTTATGGGGACTTAAAAATGGTGGGTTTGAATTTTCTGAAACATGTGACTCCTCTGACTCGCCAGTGATGTCAATCCACTTCCAAAGTGTCCCTCGTCAAGTCCAGTCACACTAAGTAGGTACTAGTCCAAAATAGCACGTTTTTGGCAATAGATATAAAAGAGGTCACTGATCTCTGACATCTAGTTATCAAAGTGTGTTTAAAGACTTAATGACACTCAACATATTCTAAAAGGAAAAATGCTTAAAAACTGGATGGCACAAAATATCAGATATGTAAACAGCTAATAAATTAATAAATCAGTCATGATTAATAAATGCATGAATGATTTGGAAGTTAAAAGAACTATAATTTCTTTTAAGACACCATATAGTCAGTGCAGGAATTACAGAATTGGACAGTTTTGAAATGAATGTTGCCAAATAATCCCCCTTCCCCTAATATCTAATAGCAAAACCTACCTGCACAGCACGTAGGGTTTTGTGTTCTTAGTTCCTGCATAAGTAACGTTCAGTGAACAATAATCCCGAGTAATAATTTTAATATAAAAATCTAAAAGGCAGACAATAATATTCACTTCCATTCAACTCCTTGTATACAATACAAGGTCTGTTAACCCCTAATTGTAATGGTCGTGACAGCCAATAAGGCACTAAATTTAATGTGCATAACAGTTAAATTCAGTCCTCTGGCCATTTCAGAAAGCAAGATAACAGCAAAACTATTCTGTTATTGAATCTCCTTATCTTTAGCTATGCTGTTAATAATATTGAGACAAGAACAAGTTGCTTTTGTAAGATTTCAAAATGTTCAACGTTGCAAAGGTGGATCATTTACACTGCAGAGCAGGAGCTCTTCTCACTTTCCTTTCTTAGTTTTTAGCAAAGGAAGTATTTTACGAGGGTATATATAATTGATTATACGGGGGAGATCGGTCACTAAACAACAGCTCAGTCCACTGCGAGAAACGTCCATGTCATCTGCTTCATTCCAGTCATCAGTCTCGATATTGTAGTACTCAACTTTACGGGTGGTGGTTTCGCCATTGAAGCCCCCGATAACAAATATTAAACCATCCATTAATTCAATCCCAAAGTTGCTCCGGGGGTTGTGCATGGGTGACAATGGATTCCAGATGTCTGAGTCGGGGTTGTAGACCTCTGCAGTGCGTAGACGCACATTCCCATCAGAGCCACCAATCTATGCAAGTAAAAGCATGAATTAGCGAAACCAGTCACACAATTTAAATGCCTGGTGTAATTTGGCAAGGGTACGACTCTTTTAGTATAATTCTAGAACAATGAAGACTTAAAACCTAAAACATTTGTGCCATTGAAAATATACTGATGCATCTAAGATGCGGGTATGAAATGTTGATGCTTACTGCATAAACATAGGTTAAAGCAGCAATCACACCAACTCCACTACGCTGAATGCTCATGGGTGCAAACAGCGTCCACTGGTCCACTTCTGGGTTGTAACTCTCACACGTTTGGAGGCACTCTGTACCATTGAATCCACCACAAATATAAATCTGCCGATAGAAATGGGAGAGTTATCATTCTCGCGTGACTGGGCTACAGTATTGCAACCCTGTCTTTGCTATTTTCAGCTGTGCACTTCTAAGTGTGGCTATTTAAATAAAGAATGAAAAACCACAAGGCCTCTATTCCTAAACTGTTATTGCCAGCTGTTCTCTTACCGTACCCACCTTGTTGTTGAGTGTAGTGCAGCTGGCGTCGCTTCGCTGCTCATTCATTGATGCAACAAGAGTCCACTGGTTTGTCTCGGGAGCGTATGATTCTGCAGTTTTTAGTCTCTCAAACCCATCATAGCCCCCCATTGCATATATTTTTCTATTTAACACAGTTACACTGACATAGCAGCGCCGGTAGTGCATGGGGGCTGCCTCGCTCCACATGCCAGTAGAGAAGTCATACCTTTGCATAAGGTTGAATTTCTCCAACCGGTCAAAGCCCCCCAAACAGTACATGTTGTCGTTTAAAAAGACAACACCATGATAGGCACGTCGACGATCAAGTTGGGTTCCAGGAACGACCCAGTGGTGTGTGCTGATATCGTATGCTTCAACTGCGTGGGTGGGGTTGTTGCCGCTCCAGCCTCCAGTAGCCAATAAGATGTTTTTTGGATAGCGGGGGTAAGCCATAGCATTACGGGCAACAGTCAGAGGGGGGTCAAATGCATCCAGTTGCTCCTTGATGTTGAAACCCACTTCGATATTTCGGCAGCACAAAGAATTATTATTCACCAGCTCATGTTGCAGCATATTGAGGCGGATGTATTCATAAGATAAAAAACATAGCCGGACCTGCAGAGAGACAATATAAATGAATAACAGCTCAAACTTTAAACACATGGCTTTTGTCTTTGGACCAAACCTCCTTAACTATCACTATAGGACTGAGTTAAGGACTCAGTCTTGTGATTAAGATGCCTGAAGACAATAACTAGTTTGGGTGTGTGATATTCCTACACATAGTTAATGAATTAGGAGGCTAAAGGTCAGAGATATTACACTACTGTGTAATTATCTACAGCAATAAGAATAAAAGTATAGATTTTACCTTGGAAAATAGAATGGCTGTGAATTCTTTTCTGTCTGCCACTGCATGGTTGATCCACCGAACAACAGCCCTGAAGACAACAGCCTCACTACTCACACAAAGATGATCGCTGGCAATTATGCTGCAGAAATGCTCCATATCAAGTTGAAAGAACTCTTCACCCGATTCAATCAAGTCAAAGTTATTTAGAATGAATTTGTATGCCTTTTGCTCCAGTTGGGTGCAGAAGTTGTATTTGGTCAGCTGGTAGATGTCGATGCAGTTATCGGCGCAGAGCATATTGCCAAGAAAGGTGCAGCATTTAACTGAAATACTCATTATATTGAGAAAACCAGCTGCCCGGAGCAACTCCCGGATTGTCTTTTCTGACAGAGGAATGTTGTTGTTGTAAGCAAACTCAAAGATGAGCCGCATCACTTCTGGAGAGAAGTCTATTACAACGAAATGCCTTTCCTCAGGATTTGACCAGCGTATGAAGAGAGCTCTGTGGTTGAGAAAGAATGAGACAGTATTTTATCTATTTACCAACGACAGACAGGTGATCACAGGAAACACACATTGACATTATGGGGCAAATGATGTGAGATTGTAGATATTGGACAGATGTACCAACATACTTAAAGACTGAACTGCATTTACACATGATAATCTTGTGGATGTGGAAATGAACATTCTGAACTTGAATGACTGCATCAGTAAAAGAAGTAGGCGTAATAAAATCGGAACTTCCAAAGTCTGTCATATTAAGTGTATTTTTGATGCAAATACACACAGATTTATCGTATATAAATATTCATATATGTTTGTTTACATATATACACACATTCAAAATAAATATAAATCCAATATAAAAATCTTACATCAAAGCTGGCAAAGTTGTCTTTGTGTTTTGATCTGATTTTGGCTCAGTACCAGGAAGTGATACTGCTCCATCTCATTGTAGCCTTGTTGGCAGACGTTCTTCTCTGCAAACTTAATACAGCCCTTGGGTTTTATTCTATCTTCTTTGTGGTTTGTGCCTCTTTTGATTGATTTATTTTTGTGCTTTAAGATAGTGTTTTGCATCCTTTTATTTATTTAACCTATTACACAGCTTTGCTGCTTTTATATTTTTTAGATTTCATGTTCTTTGTGTTTTAAGACAGTGCTCTTATTTATTTCATATTATTTTACCTTATACAGCACTTTGAAAAGCTTGTACTTTAAAAAAATGTGCCGTATAAGTAAAGTGGGTTGGATTGGGCTGATGTAGTTCCAAACAGGTGGGGAAGGTTGCACCCATCAGTGGTTCTCGCTTGGGGAAACAGCAGTCAGATACCAGCACTTGGATAAATTCTGTGATGAACAACTTCCTGTAGCTCCATCCGGGAAAACAAATAGACATTAAGATAGAGAAGGATGAGTAAAAGTGAACACAGGATACAATAACAGGATTTATTCCAATGGAAAACTGGAATTCAATATTCTTTTTTGCTATAAGACTAGGCTGGAAGTAGGCTGGATCAGTCCAGCCCTATTGTATAGGGCCGATGATAGTTACACATGTATAGGGCCTACAGTATACTGTACACTGGCCAACTGTTGATTGGCATTTGGTTGAGCCAATCACAGGCTTGTAATGGAACTCAATGCTGTGCAGCTATTGCTGTGCTAAATTTGGTGTGATGGCCTGCACTGAGTGAAAGACCATTTGTTTGAGCTATTCAGATCCTGAATCACAGGTTACACGTCGAGGGGACGTGCTCCAAGGAAGCAAATTGAGGTTGTATGTGTGGCATCCTAATAAGGAAGGAATGCAACCTGTTCTTTTTAAAGGGTGAACAGGCTGCAAAAAACTGCTGTGGTACTACTGAGCTGCTCTAATAGACACAACCATATCACCCCTATACCTGAATTTCCATTGGTTGCCTATGACTTTTAGGATTTATTTTAACATACTATTGCTAACCTTCAAAGCACCTGATTGCTTAGCCCCCAGTTACTTTTCTGACGTATACCCACGTGTGCTTGCTCGCGTCATGATTTGGGCCTCCGTACTGTCCCTCCTTCAAGCATTTGCTGTCAGGGCACTTTAGTGATGGAACTCTGTGCCATGATCTTGGGCTGGCCCGCTTTGTACATTCTTTTAACGTCAGTCTGAAACCCTATTTTTATTGGATTGCCTTTCCTTAATTGTCTTCCACTTTTACTGCTGTTCAAGTGTTTAATTTTTGTTCTGCAATATTCTTTTCTACAATTTGTTTTTTTTCATTTAATGTGAGAAAACACACTCTAGAGCACTGCATAAGGTAAAACAATACGATATATATATGAATGCACATAAAACACTGGAAACACATAACACCAGAAAATTAGGAATAAAAGCACTGCCTGAAAGCATGAAAAATGTAAGAAAAAGGGGTGTTCAAATCTATACTTCAGGGGGCGATGATGGGTATGACAGATAAAAACAGGACATTCTGAACAGAATGTTTTTGCTGTTACCTATCTTTTTGAAATTGTCAGAACTTTAAATTTAGTGCGTTATTAAACTACCACCATGACACAGTCATGTATTGTATGAAGTTGAAATTCAGCTGAATCATAATGTCTACCTTTCAGATTTCTAAGCTAACATGATTAATCAAGGGACGAAACAAATGTCCAACATGTGGAAATGCAAACTATCTCATAACATCAAGACCAGTCTCTGTGTCTGTTCTCCTATATAGCTGGGAACGCTGGAAACTGACACCTGCCTGCAGATGTCCCTGGATGGGTGCAACACCAAAATACCAAGCGCAGGACTGACTAGCAGCACAACGGCTGAGTCTGGAAGTCTGGCCCTCGCTGCCTAGGCTACTAAGACCTGAACCTAGAAAAAGTGTCAAAGGAGGGATGAATGGAGCAAAGTGGATTTGGATGAAATATGTAGAAAGGTGAAGAAGAACCCTGTTGACGGGGATGAGCAGTCACCAAAAATGTTTTTAGACAGAGAGGGAAAGTGTGAGAATCAATAAAAGAAAGATATCAAACGCCTCTGCAAAGGGATTTTATTTTAGCTAATATTTGAAAAAGTGTATTTTCTGTTCTAACAATCATGTGAAAGCTTTCCCAAATACGGGGACAGATGCGAAAATAGCTCAGTAATACAGATGCTGACATGACTTAAAAATGTTTTCCAATCTTTATACCCTGATAACATCTTTGATAAAGGCATACATAGAAAGTGTGGCATTGTTTTAAGATCAGCATTTCCATTAATGCCCCATGCTAAAGATACTAATAGCTGTGATATAACTATTAATATTTGCATCCAGTGCAACTGTAGATTTCAACTGACACTGGACAGATTTCTGTTGTGTTTTGGGAAAACCAATTTTTTTTCTTCTAAAATTATTTCCAAAAGAATATTCTAATAACCCTTTTGGTGTTCCACAGGTCAGTTGTTTACATGTCTGTATTGTGTACAAAATGTTCCAAGAGAGAAATCTCCCGTCAGATATGTTAAAACCAGTAATCTCAGATCAGATGATAGATGACTTAAATGCTGATTGAATGACATTCCGGTAAAAACACTGCCACCATACTTCAAGACTGCTGACTCATTAAATATCCACATTGACCTTCATGAAATCCATCTTTCAGTAATGCCTTTTGGCACTAGTATTTCCAAAAGTAAAATAACCACAGTGGCTTCAGAAAATACACTGACTGATATCAGAGTCCTGGACACATGATTACTATAGAAATACTTATTTTGATGAAAAGGAAAAGAATAACCTGCAAGTATGTTGAATTAATAACTTCCATCTACCGTGCATGATTACTCCTTCCCAATGATTCTGTTGACTGGTTGATCTTTGTTATCCAGTTTATGTACAACTCTGAAGGCCTCCAGGAACTCATTAAAGTCTATACTTCCATCTTTGTTAAAGTCAATGCTTCGGGCAAGGTCATCGATTGCCCGGTTGTCAATCTTGATCCCCAGGTGTGCACTAAAGAGATGCCAGGTGTGTCGGAACTCTTCAATAGAGATCAGACCTGAACAAAGTCAACACACTATAAACTTCCATCACTCAAAGAAATACATTTAAATTCAGCAGCAAGAATATTGGATTTACCTGACTGGTCCTTGTCTATAATACTAAAAATGATCTCAATGTCCTTCCTGTATCTAAACAGAGCATCAGCCAAGTTGGGGGTGACCTAAAATGAAAAAAGCTGCTGTTGTTAATTGTCCATTTATACTCCTAAAAACAAACTACGCAGACAGACATTACTTCCATTGCCAGCAACTGTATCAGGATAAATAACCAATCGCACATTCAAACACCAAGATACAGCATTGGCTATAATTTAGGCTTCCATTTAATGTTAAAGTATGCTTAAACACTGAAGGTAGGGACCAGGATCAATCCATCAATATCTGGAAAACTTAAGTGAAGTTTTAGGTAATTTTTATACAACTGAGTGGGTGAAGGTAAGGTGAGGTAAGGTTTATATAACTGAACAAAATAATAATAAAAAAACACTTAAAAAGCAACATTTTGGCAGAAAGTGTTGCTATTCCTAGAAGTCCTCCTTACAGAACCTGCTCAAGGTTCTGGTTGAAGCTCCATTGATGTAAATGCAGCTAACGGCTCATCAAGCAGATAAGCTTAGGTTACATATAATTTCATAATGCTGTGCATTCCGTATTAAATCCTCACAACTTCTCTACATCTCGATCTGCACAATAAAAATAAGACCAACTAATTATTCTTCTGGTGCATCTCACTCTTTACTAACCTCAACCTGAGGAACCCCTGGTTCCATATCTTCGAAACAAGACTGATAGTCCACTCTGCCACCTGATGCCAGACGAACTAAATGTGGTCGCAGTGTCCTCCAGGGCAAGTCTAATCTCAGGCCGGTTTCCAGAACCTGTGCCCATTCACTCACCAATATGGTACCTGACAAGAGATGTTTTTTAATAATTCAATCTGGATAAATGCATATCACAACCGAGCAAACTGAGAATATCAAACCGGTGTTGTTATGGTCGTACTCCTGGAAGCCCAAGATCAGCTCTGAACGATGGGTGAACAACTTCTCCTTCAGGGCTCTAAGGGCAGAACCCTCAGCCGCTCTTACCCTATGGACCCACAGGCATTACATCATTTACATTCACGTCTTCTATCGTGGAGCTGTCACAGTCAATCCAGAGACACGCTGTACCTCTGCGTCAGGGTGAGTTTGCGTGTGGAACGGCTGACTTGATACTGGTAGAAGCGGGGCATCAGTTCTCTGCCCACTTTGATGTAGGCGCCTCGATTGCTCCCTTCCTCATAGTAATTTGATGCAGAAAAAATCGTGATAACCTACAGCGCAGACGCCCACACATTATTTCCCGAGACGAATGTTCTTCACTTTTCACCACAGCTGATGTCTACCTGTCCACTGTGACACAGCTCGTAACCCTCCTGTTTGCACTCGTGGGATCGGATGAGCAGCTGGAGTCCATGTTGGAGCAGCAGCCTTCGGGTGACGTCGGGGCCGAAGTAACAGCCTCCTCCCCGGAACGTGTTGGGACAGCAGCCCTTCAGGGTTTTTGGGTCACTCCACAATATATCTACAATCTGTCAGGGGAAACAATTAGTTTGAGTGTTTCTGACAGTGCGTCACATCACAGTAGGACGGAGCCAGGATCTGACCTGCTTCCATTCCTGTTCATGCTGCGGAGGTGAAGGAGCAGACATAGAGTCCAGGAAAGGCAGCTGGAAGACGCTGCCACTGGGTGAGGAAGGCGGCGGATGAGGCCTAAAGCAGGGCGGAGTTTTCAGGGAGCAGAGGGAAATGGAAGAGCAGGATGAAGAGGATGAGGAGGAAGAAGTGGAGGCGCTGCTGTCTTGCCGGTTAGGCCTGCATCGCCTCTCCCTACAAGGATACAGGTGCAGGTTACTTAAATTCTAAAAAAATGAGTCTCCCGAGTCTTTCACAGGTGGGCCACCGCTCTCAGACCTCTGGTGTGGGGTTCTCTGAATATTGTGGCTACGGCTGCTGCTGGGCCGAGAGCTGTCTGTAGACCTTATTCTTTTCACCTGTCTGCTGGACTGACCAATGCTGAGCTGTTCCACAGTAGTTTGGGGAAACCTCAGGGCAGATTTAATCTGCCAGAAGAAAAGAAATCAGAAAAGAGAGAATTCCCTCATTGTCAACATCCCAAAGTGTTGTTAATTTTCTAACACATCCACCACCTATTTTATTTTAATAATTGGGAAAATCTAATGTTGTAATAGCTTTCAGAGAGTTTTCCCCCCCGACTTTGTGTCGCTCCAGAATGCTGAGGAAGTCCAGATCCGTCTGGTCTGATATCCCTCCGTGAACAATCAGGATCTTTCCGTCAATGATGGTCGCGATGGGCAGGAGGCTGAACACATCCTGAAACAGCTGGAGAATCTCACAGCCGTGTATCTATCAGCCACAGCATAAAAACATGGAGCACCACGGTGATCCACAGGCGGCCGGTTCTCCCAAAGCCATGTATGTTGATCTTACCTTGTACTTCTGCATCACTTCCTTTGTGAACCCGTACCTGGAGGGATTCCATCACAGCGGGCATCAGATTTGCACCTTTAAAATAAAGCTCAACAACTCTCCACACTTATTTTCGCTCACCTGAGGTTCATTAGGTGGTCCTCATGGTTCCCTCGGTTCAGGTGCATGTAGTCGGGGTAAAGCAGAAGGTAGGCAAACAGGAGCACCATCACTTCAACGGAGTTTTTCCCACGATCTACAAAATCCCCATTAAACACGTACGGTGTCTCCGCAGAAGGAAGTCCATTCTGAAAAATGTTTTTTTATTCATTAAAGTTAAATCTGATTGTGCTTGATAGTTTATTGCCCATCAGATGCAAAGAGGGGCGGCAGTTAGTTGTAGCCAACCTTTACCTTATAAAATATGAGAAGTAAGTCATCGAGCTGCCCATGCAGATCGCCTGTTCCAAAAGGAAAAGCATTATCACCATTATTGTGGTGATCCCCCTCCCATTTTCTGTTTTTAATGAATGGGATGCAAATGTGCAGGAGGAAGTGGCCTCAAGTGACTGATCAGTGTGCAAACAAACAAGCCCCCCTTTTTTAGAGTGCTGCCATTAAGATGCAGCAAATACAACAAATTTATAAAATTAGTGATAATTTATTCAGCAGTTTTTTATTTTTACTCAGCTGGGCAGCAAAAAGTTGCTGAATTGCCTCATTTTATAGCTGCTCATGTTTGGACATGATAAATTAATGAAATTACAATGAGGAAAAGTCACCCACCACATATTGTAATCTCCTTGGTGTATGTTGTGGACAAGTGGATGATGTTGGGCATTTGTTTAAGGAGCTTTCTGGTCTCGTGCAGCAGCTGCAGAACATATCTGGCGTGTAGCGTCTTGGATGGAAGGAATAGAAAATAGTCCTGAAAACAAAAACTAAACAATTCAGTTTAAGAAGAGCCATATTCCGGACCTGCTGCTCCTTGAATGCACCGAGGAGAGCATTCATATCAGAGACAGAGAGAGGAAAAGACAGCCGGGGCCCAGTGTACGTCTCTGGTACGGTGACCAAGTTGTAGCAGTTCTCGTTTTCCAACCAGGGATCGGACGCAGAGTCCATCAGCTTGGAGATTAAGTCTGGAGGAGAGAGCAGAGAAAGAGATAAGGAATGGGAGAAGGTAAACATGTTTTACACAAAAACTGTGCTTCCTGACAGCTTGACTAGAATATGATTCTTAGATGTTACTGAATAAGGCGCTTGGAGACGACAGAACTGACATCCACTCGTTTGCTCGCAAAAACTGGAAAACCACCACTCATTTAGAGGCGGCAGCTGTCATTTTCTGACAGCTCAGCAGCCATTTCGGTACAGCCTCCCTTTTCTATTACAAGACCGCTGCGCTTTGTTGATGAAACCACTAATTTATGCAAACAAAGACAGTAAGAACGGGCACCTCTTGGACTGTTCCTTCTTTGTCTGCATCTTCGGAATATCCTCTGTCTCACACACATACGATGGATGTGGACCACTTTGTCCAACCTCTTCACATCACTTATGCTGATTTGCTTTAGAATTGGGCACGGTCTTTTGTAGTTTAATGATTAGCGTATCAGTGGAGCATTATGTGTGTTTAGTTGAATGAGTGAGCCAAAATGCATACGGCCGCATCCGTGTCACTAACACACAGGCCTCCATATTCACAACAGTTGCTAAGCAACAGGGTATATGCAATAGGGTTCCTAATCTGGACCAAAAGTGGCATGTAGAATAAGGCCTGTGTACACGTGTGTGTATATATACATATACAGTATATGAAAAGAGAGAGACATGTCCTGGGAGCCCAAATAGTTTGTTGAAACATAAAACAATCTACTATCTCATTTTCTCAGCAAATTCAATGCAAGTGGTGTCATCTTAAAAAATCTTACCTGGTCCATTTCCATTCAGGTGAGTGACGTTGTTAAGCATAAAACTGAAAAAACTTGAGAGCTGAAGAAAGAAGGACAAAAAAAAGAAATTTGAGTTTTTGGTTATTCTGAAAATTATTATTTATGCTTTGATCGAGAATAAGGAGGCCCGGGCTGAGAGCTGACCTGTAGCTGGTCCTGTTCACCGGCATATTCGATGGACTGGAAGATGTTCCAGGTGTACCTCCGCCTCATCTCCAGCCGGGCCATGTAGCGGCGGAACCACCGCTGGATCAAAACAGCTGCCTTTATCGCTACAGGAAAACACTGTTACTGGGAAACATCTGGAGTCTTATACACACAGTGCAAAGATCTTCCATTCAAAAGAGACAACAACAGAGTTTGTAATTCAAAAGTCAGATGCTGCTCATCTTGCTTCTGCTGTAAACTAGCAAGCTTTCAGCGTGAGCGGGGTCTTACTCAGGGCCGAGCTGGGAGTCTTTGTTGTGGCATCTGTAAAGAGCAAAACCAGCCATTCAGCATTGGTGATTGCCAATTGAATAAAAAGACAGCAGACTGAGAGGAGTTAACAAGACACAGGGGAGGTCAGTAGGAACAGTGGGACGAGGAAAACTAACTAATTAAAAGAACTTGGAGAAGCAGCACACGTTAGAGAGAGAAGCAAAACACCAGCTGTCAAACATCTGGAGTTTGTGAGAGCGTGAGTGCATGGGCGCACAACCGAGGAGTGCTTGTTGCCCTGGAATTTAATTACCATCAAATTTCGGATCATGTATTATGACGCAGGTGGGGAAAACACGGTTTATATTACAGCCTGGGTGTCACGTCTGAATTACCAGTGCTCCTCCCATTAAATGCTCAAATGTGAATGCCAGACCATTTGGAAATGACAGAAGGGACCATCACCGTATCTACCCGTCTTCTCATCTTTCCCTTGCGTCGCCGTAGCAACAGAGGTGCCACATCCCATGATGAGTCCCAGGATACCATGGGTTGGTGTTTTTCGAGCTAGCAGCGGTAGGTCACATCTGGGTGGCAGCATGTAACACTGGCAATGAGAGGTGGGAACAGCGAGAATTCCTTTAAAACACCTTGAACTCACTTTTAGAGAACAACATGCATGAACATACACAGTTCACTTAAATGTGCTCGACTTTGTGTTGTACTCCGGTTGTGCCCAGATTTGGATTACATTTGTCATCATGCATGCAATAAGTCCTCCACTGTTATGGTCCAGATAAATATTTCTAACCATATGTGGTGTTTTATAGACTTTTGGTGTTCTGGTGTTATTGAAGGTATTTCAAGGATGTATTTTCCCATTCAATGCCAAGATCCTGTAAATTTGCGCATATTTGGGGTGAAGATCTCCACCTTCACCACCGTATTTACATGCATCAGGGCTCTTAGACAGCACTGGTGGTGATTTATTATATTTACCTGCTTTGAAATCATCTCCATGGCTGAGGTTACTAAACCGCCATAACAAAGCGCCGATCGATCGTCATTTACTTCTGTTTTTTAAAGGATCCATACCTGTTGTTCTCATCGCCGCCGTCCGGAAGGTGGAAATCGTTAACGTGGAAAACAAGGTCGTGCAAGAACTGCAGACGACGCTCAGGCTACACGTCCAGTGAGAAGCTGCATTGGCAGTGAAACTGGTTTTTGCAGCCGGATCAGGAGCTGCTGTCGGAGAGGAGCGCGCACGGAAGGAGGAAGAGGAGGAGGAAGCGTTACCAGGTGGAAAAAGAAGCGTTTTTTCCTAACCTTTATTCTTAAAACAAACCTACATTTATTAGCTCCAGGTTTTTTTTAGATGTGTTATTGACAACATTAGGGATATTTGACTTTTAAGATTTACAGGCAATAAACATTTGCAGGCTTTCCATTTTGCGCATTATTCGCCAAATTAAAATTTTGGCCAATTTGCTAGACAAGAGTTGACTTTGGAGGCCGAAATTTTGGAAAATAAAGTGCATTTATCATCGGTGCCACCAGGGGAATTTAGGGATCGTGTTCCATGTCAAGTTTAATCGCCCAGCGTTTTAAGACGCACTCAGCCACAATATTTTTTAAAACTTCACTGTCGACATTTCAACAAAAATAAGAACCATCCTGCAGCATGATCACCCAAGACCTCTGCTGCGTCACCATATGTACAGAAAAAAGATGGAAAGGCCAGAAATGAAATTTTAAAATATGTCTTTAATGATACATCAAATAAAATCTAATACACAAGAGTCCAGCTCTTCATGCAGCAATTCTGCTTTGTATTTTCTTCTGCACCAGTGCAACAGCAGCATCGATCTCCTCCAGAGTGATCACTTTTGCTCTGTTGCTCCTCGACAGCCTGGAAGCCTCCGAGCTCACCAGTCTAAGAACAACCTGTTGGGGAAAACTGAGCCGAGTCATCAAGAAGTCCGGACTCCTCATCCCAGCCGGGCGGACCTGAAGGAAATGTTCAAACCGTTATATAAATTTGCACCGTTTTTTCCTGCAATCCCAAATGTTCCCTGTGGTTCTCTGACCTCTTTATGAGCTCTGTAGATGGACACCGACTGTGGTGGGACCATGCATTTGCCTCGTGAGGCTTTCCTCCTGGCTCTGGCTGGAGCTTTCATTTTCCCCTCCTCACAGCAGGAGAAAAGAACTCAGAGAGATTTGAGAGTGGTTTGTTTTTATCAGAAGGACTTCAGAAATGGAACAAAGGCGGAGCAGTGGGGCAAAAAGACACCAACACAGAGTGAGAACAGCTTGGCCCTAATCAGGCCTGATTGATGTCAGCCGTCTGTGGGCAGGAGTTCAGACAGGAAGAAGTTATGAATAGGACCAGGGCTGTTCAAAAAGGATTGAAAAAAGGAGTGATAAAAGGGATTGTATGGGAAAACCACATTAGTTTTTTTCTCTTGTCTTTGTAAAGACAGAAAGATTGCGACAATGAAGCTTCTCTCAGCTGTCGACAATGTGACAGATTTCACCCAATATCGTCTCTTTGCTTTATTTCATTTTCCTGTGACAGTGCGATGGTTCCTTTGTTTCTCCCAACAACTGTGCAGTATTGAGCCGCCGAACGTCAGTTGTGATGATGTTCATTTTATTTATTTATTTTACAATAGAAAGTTGGCTTGGAAAGTTGAATGGAAACCGAGTTTGTTTCTTTGAGTTGATGGCAATCAAATGTAGCTTTCAGCCTGTTTATCCGTCTGTTTTATCTGTCCATTTATTTATTATTTATCAATTATTTCCTTTGTCTAAACAAGGTTGGCTGCATTGATGTTGGTATAATACGTATTGCCGGTATATATTCTTGTATTTTCTCTCTGTCTGCTGGCACGCAGCAAATATCTAATCACTATTCTTTAAAATGAGTAACTAAAAAATCTAAAATGATAGAACTAGTTCTGATATTTAGCCATATGGAGAGTATGTATCTTAATGATAAAGAATGCATTATTCAGAAAGTCATTAAATATAAACACACTTACAGTAGTGGTGCTTTTTTGGGCTGGTTGGATTTTTGATTGACCCCTGATGGAGCGCTGACGCCCATCACAGGGGCAGTAGATGGCGAACAGCTGTAGGAGGGGCTTGGTTGGGCATTAGGTAAGGCCATTAGTGTCCTGAGGATTACTGTAATCTGGCATCGCTGCTGCCGTGGTTGCTCAGTTCACCATCGGCATCGTCTGAGTTGGAACAGGTTGGAAGATGGCTCCTGCTGCACGCCCTTTCCTGCTGGCCCTGGTTTTGCTGGGAGCTGACGGTAGAGTTTTGGTTTTACCTCAAACTGGACAGCATTTTAGAGAACTATTCAAACTCAAATGAGACTGCAAAAGGAAAGTATGACCGTTTGGTATGTGGATTATTATCTGCACCCTAATGTTCTTCTCTTCTCTCATTTGTGGTTTTGTCAACCTGCCTGAGCAGTTTTCATTAGCACTCATGGTCAAGAGGTATGAATAAATCACAGCAATTTATCCAGTGATGCGTAAAATGCCACCAATGTTATCAATCCATATATATGTGCAATCCATGCCTTGATCCTGAGTATTTCTGCTGTAGTCTGGAGGGGCTGCATGTCTGTATGTAACGCTATTGTTGTGTGTTTATTTGAGTTGGGAGTGTCTGAGACGTGGAACAGCAAGTCCTGCAAATGTGACTGTGAAGGAGGAGAATCCCCGACTGAGTTCCCCTCCATCAGGACCGGTTCTTCGATGGTGCGAGGAGTGGACTGCATGCCAGGTATGATGACATCAGTCAGCTGACGGTCCAAGCGTAGTGCAATCTGTTTCCTGCTGTTCCTGGTTTTTCTCAGAATTGAGGCTAGAATTAAAGTTTCCGCTCGGCCTCTCAATCTGGAGAGACAGCAGTGAGTCTTCTGTCTTCTCTCTGTCTCTCAAACATAATTTTGAGGCTTTATCAAAGGCCTCTACGCGTGCAAATATGATAGAGCGAATATTGATATGTAGATGCACATGCATGAGCGCATTAGACACCAGATTTGACGCCACAGGAAGGACATGCTCCACCGGACATCCTCGATGATGGTGACGATGACGCAGATGGAGCCGCAAAAAGATTCCCAATCGTGCTGGATGAGGGCAGCTAAAATTTAAAATGGCACAAAAGAGACTTATTTAGATTGAGAACCAGAGTTGGAGTAAAGAGGACAGCTGAGATGACAGTGACAGTGAGATGACAGCGTGTGTCTGTGTGTGTGTGTGTGTGTGTGGGGGGGGGGGGGTGAAAAAGAAACAGATAATCATCACTTTGGAACATGATGCTCAGACTGTTGGGCTCCTAATAGAGCGCTCTGATTGCACAATCACAGAAACCTGTAATTACCCTGTGATGATGACTGAGGAATGAAATGGACTTTTCTCTCTTTTCCTCCTCCAGTTTGCCTTTCCCCCATTCAGATTAACGAAAATGATTGCGGAAAAACACCAGGAAATGGACATTCCTGCTGCTATTATGCAAACACTTATCTCTTGACTCACACGGTCACTGCTGTTGTGTGTGTTGTAATACTGGGATTAGACAGGATGTAACCCCCCCCATGCCGGATTTAGCCAGTAGTAAACAACAGCAGGTTTCTGTTGCACAGTATCTGATGATTTTTCATAATTCCAGCGGGAAAGCTCTCCTATTACTTTCCCTGATCTGTTTTTCATGACCGAAAATGCATTTTTGTGATTTTAGCGGGCGAGCAGATTGACCGATGAAAACACGGGACAACATGGAGCTAAATCTGTGTGTAGTGGAGTATGGCCATCTGTCCGCCTGCTGCCTAATGGCCACCACTGATCTCCCAGTGTGGAGAATTAAACTGTGAGCTTTTAGGATGAGATATGGGTCACACCACGTCAGCTAATGGTGCAGCGGGCACAGAACTTGGTTGTTTGAGGACTTGAGGACAGAAAGGACGAAGAGATGGAAGAACAGGCACATGCTGTGTAAGCAAGTGGAGGGATAATTATTTGTTTGTGATGTGTAACTGTTGCCGAAATTGTCGGTGATGCCTTTCAAGGAAATCTAATGAGCCCCTGTTGTGAATTTGCAACCTGCAGAATGTCCGTACCACAGGCCTCTCGGTTTCGAAGCTGGATCAATAAATCCGGATCAGATCACCTGCTCCAACCAGGACCAGTACACCGGCTGGTTCTCCTCATGGCTCCCGGGCAAAGCCCGGCTCAACACTCAGGGCTTCGGGTAAGTTCATCTGGGTGGAATTGTGTCGCTCTACATATATTCCTTAGAAAAATTTCCATCTGTAATCTCATATTTGGGAATGTAATCCTGGATCAGGAGCAGGCAAAAGTACAATTGTATCGCTGGGAAGCCAATTTACCAGATTACAAACACTGAGAATGGGTTTTCTTTTCTGCGCGTTTCCAGCAGATCAACTTGTGTATTTATATTGTTGACTGTTGAGTTGAAAATGAATGAAAACATCAACCATTATCCACTGCAGTTCTACAACACGACCCCCTGTTCTGCATAAATGCATATAATCAAAAGTAATGGAGGACAAATCTCTGCATGATTTCAGCAATAAACTGCGTCATTTCAAAGATTTTTTAACGGGATAGAGCAAACTGCAATCTGCAAATCCTCCCCAAATTCTTATGATATATTATTAGCACATTTATGGGATTAGTTAAAGTAACCAGCCAGGAGGGAGGAAACTCTGAATTGGGCCCTCAGGAAATAAATACTTGAATCACTGCCCCTAAATCTGCTGCACTGGTACCAGTTTCCCACCTTCCTTCTGCAGGTGTGCGTGGCTCTCTAAGTTTCAGGACAACACTCAGTGGTTGCAGATTGACCTGAGGGATGCCAAGGTCGTGTCGGGGATCCTGACCCAGGGCCGCTGCGATGCTGACGAGTGGATCACCAAGTACAGCCTTCAGTACCGCACCGATGAGAAACTCAACTGGATCTACTACAAAGACCAGACTGGAAACAACCGGGTGAGACGGGTGCAGAGCCAATCTCTGATGTTTGATAAATAATCAACCTAAAACAATATTCCGCTCCTGCCCCCAGCAGTGTCACTCTAAGCTGCTGTCCTCTTGCTCCCAGGTCTTTTATGGAAACTCGGACCGGTCCTCATCAGTGCAGAACCTCCTGCGGCCTCCAATTGTGGCGCGCTACATCCGCATCCTTCCCCTCGGGTGGCACACACGTATTGCTCTGCGCCTGGAGCTGCTGCTCTGCATGAACAAATGCAGCTAAACCTCTTCTTGTTTCTGCAGCCCCCCAACTCCTGTTAACCCAAATCCCCATCCTGAGAGTGTGTGAACCCCCGTCCAGCAACAGGCACCAAACCACAAGAAGTTTCTCTTTAGAAACACAAAAAAAACAGGTTGGCCACAGTCACTTTATTTAAATATTTGTTTGATATGCTCAATGAGGCTCCAGTCTCCATTGTCAGTGGTAAAACTGTCTCAGTCTGGGGGCTTTAATGGTCGGCGAGGACTCGATAGATCATTTACAATGAAAATGGCATAAATTCAAAGCAATAATCAGGCAGCGTTGCTATGGAGGTTGCAGCCGCTCATCTTTCTTTTGTGGCACACCTTAAAAAAAATGTGGTGAAATGGTGAAAAAGATAATTAACATGCTCATTTTGCTTCTGTCACCAAATGTGTTTCTTGGATTGTGAGAGCCTTGTAAAAAATCGCTGTCTTTTTATTCATCTCTGACAGTTTTGTCCCTTGATTTCTCTTCATTTTAACGCAATTTAACACATTTCAGTGTTTTCTTTACTGTGACTCGACATTCTTTTTTCTGTACCTTGAAGTTTTTTCCCTAAATATATGAAAAAAATGTGTAAAACTATCTCTTGTGTCTCTCTACAACAAATGGAGTGCACTCGTCATCAAAAGTGGACAGTTTTATTATGAGACCCACATTCTCAGATATACTCCATTATTCGTATTTCACCCTGTAAGAAGAAAACAATATTTTAAAAAAATCAACAAATCAAACAATTGGTGTTGTAGGAAACACATTCATATTTGTGGAAGAAGAAAAAAAAAAAACAGGATATGTGTCTGGATCACTGGGGGGGATCAAAGCCTGTGGTCGGATCTGAAGAGTTGGGTCAGGATGAGCTAAGATAAGGCTTCCGGTCTATAGCAAGGCAAGCACTGTTGTCACTCTGTTCAGAGAATGATACAGACGGACTCACGGCAGTCACAATTACAATCACTGATCCTCCTGAACACATAGTTGGGCAGTTCGAGCATCCTCGGTCATGATCGAGGAGTTGCTTGTTTTGGACCCTCTTTCTGGAAATCCTTTAAATTAGGCCTAAATCAATCTTATCACTTTCAATCAGCCCTGTAATCCATCAGTTTATTTGTCTTGTTTCTGTTTTTTCTCTGCTAAAGCAGGGGTTTTGTAAAACTAAACACTCTGGAGCCCACAGATGTCTTGAATTATGAAGCAATGTCCACAGCCTTCTTTATCTCATTCTCTCCATCTGTGGTTAAAAAAAACATTTTCCTCCCAATTTACTCAACATGGAGAAAGGGGAATTTAACAGGCCAATTGAGGACAGGAAGTAAAGCTGTCGATTGTGCCGAGGCCACAAAAAGTGTGCCCGTATCGAGGTGTTCCATTTTATTGACTCATCCACGTGTAAGTAAGCAGGTAAATGCTTTATAATCCGGTGATGGTAGAATCATCCCTGATCATGACTGCTTGACAATGAAAACAAAGGTTGTGATGTGAATTGAGATAGAAAAACCAGACAGGTTTATAAAAAGGCAATTAGCAGTTAATCGCACACAGGGAAATGTAAACAGTGACGTTGAAGGATAAGTCTGGCCTTGATCCACGTCTGCCTTAGTGAATTCCACAGACGTGTCCAAAATAGAGGGCTGCATGTTAGTCAGGAGCCGCTGAGAACAGAGCACAGCAGATGTAGACAGAATCATGCCCGTTTTAAGAAAAACAGCTCTGAAGTTGCGAAAACTACACGGTGACATTACGAGTGTTCAGAATGAGGTGACCATGCTTTTTTTTTTTTTTGCCTGTCAGAATCAAGTCATTCAAAAAGTGTGCGGGCCACGGACTATTTACCACTAAAATCAATAGAATTTTTCTCAGACGACCAAATCACACATTTGAGCTCCACATTCATCCACGTTATTTTTTCTTTGTGTGTGTTCCCATGACTATTTACAGCAGGATGTTCAATGTGCTATTGCTTCTAAATCAACTACAAAGCCCATTGTCGTCATAGTGATACAATCAGTGTGTTAAAGAGCTATTGAACAGCTATTGTGGCAATCACTTGGCATAAAGAGGGTGAAACGTACATCCAGACTTAACTTTGAAGGAATTGAAGGTGAGATATTCCTTTTGCAGGGTGCTCGCCAACCACATTCACCACTTTGGTGTTACATGGTGGTTGGCTGAGTCTCACTGCCTGCTGTAGACAAAGCCGTCGTGGCTGATATGAACTGAAAAAAGAAAAACAAATCTGGGGTGTTCCTTTTTGAAAGAATGAAACAAAGAGAGGGACATAAAGGCAAGTGACAACACACGAAGCAGAGTCTAACAGTCTCGCGTTGCCCATACTGCTACCAGATCATGTTGACCAATAGCCTCATCTGTTGCTAAATTTAAAAAAAGAATGATGGAGATATGTACCATTGTTTCCATTTGTCACATTGCTTACCAAAAAAAAAAAACTTTAACAGTATTTCTTTACATGTGACAAAAAGAAAGAAAAATAATAAAGTGTGACACTCCATTAATAAAATATAAAAGTCAACAAAAACATTCACCATTGTTAAATATTCCTTGTGACATACTGTATTATCAACACGTAAATATCTACGCATTTCTCTGTGTCGAAACTAAAGCTTTGCAATTACACATTTAATTCTATATTACCTTATAATATTCCCATATAGCCTACATACTGTGTAATAGCTTATATCCTTGAATTTAAAACAAATAAATATTCAATAAATAATATGTATATAAATCTTTCTCTCTACAACCCCCCCCAGTTCATATCAAATATCTGAGCTTGTAAAACATTTGTTGGCCAGTTTAACAGTGGCTGTCTGATGGGTGTCTGTGGCGTCCTGTGGACAGAAGGTGGCAGCAGAGAGGCCACGAGGGCAGTGTTTAGATCACCTTGTTCCATTAGGGACAAAACAACTGATACACAGTTGTCGTTCTTGTCCCGCCTTTGAATCCCTATACACGACGGTCCCGGTGTTTGTGACCAGCCTGTCAAAGTCTGCCCTACTCTTGATGCAGGGGAAAAGGCTCTGGTGTAAACCTTTGAGACAGGACGAGACATCTGCGTCTGGCAGATGCTTCCAGGTATATCGGAGGCGGTACTGTGCTACAGCGCAGTCTCTTTCAGGTCATTGAGGTTTGGGATCCTGGTGCGGGATGCTCGAGTAAAGGTGGGTCCGTTCTGCCCTGGTTTGATGCCCAGCTGCTCGGGGGTAAACTGCGCACCCTCGGCTCGTTGCAGTGCGGACACATGCCAGCTGGACTCGATCTGTCCAGGGATGGGGTAGCTGGCCTTCCGACTCTTGGGTTGGGAGGAGCTGCTTACCCCGGAGTGACCCCTGCTGTCTGCATGCCCTCGGGTCTCAGGGTAGCCCGCTTTGGACGGGGGTTGAGGGGGGTTAGGCAGAGGGGCTTGGAAGCGCAGGTCAGGTGGAGGGGCAGGGGAAGCAGGAGACTGTTGCCTCTGGTTTGAGGAAGAAGGGGAGAGGTGAAGGAGCCTGCGTAGCGACTTGAGTGGCTGACTCTGCAGGGGAGAAAGAAATACAGTTGGAAACATCCCCATAAAAAAGACAATTTTATCATGTTAACACATTGTTCAGTCCTAAAAATAGGACTTTATTTTTAATCGTTGACTCTGCGAATGAAGAGATCTATATATAGATATGATAAATACAGATATGGTGTAATCCCCTCTGCTGCAGGGCCCCTCGATGTGTAGAATCCCAGCTGTTATAGCTGCAACCACAGATAGTAACTGTCAAAGTCCACTATAGCAATCTCGCATTTAGGTCAGTGGCTGGTGGTTACCGTGGTGATGTGACTATATATTCTGGTGAGTTTGAAATACTTGTTTTTATGTCACAGAGAAATTAAAGACAGCTCTTCAAACCTGAGAGTGAGAGTCCACTGGCTTCTCTGGCCAATCACTGACCCTTTCTAGTTCTCTTCCTCTCTCCCGCTCCCTTTCTCTGTCTCTCTCTCTTTCTCTCTCCCTCTCTCTGTCCCGGTCTCGGCTCTGTTCTCTCTCCCGGTGTCTGTCCCGGGATCGCTCTCGGTTTTTCCGTCTGCTGCTGTGGTGGGAGGATGACTTGGTGCTCCTCTGCAGCGACAGGTGTTCCTGTCCATTGCCAGGGACCTAAGGACACACAGACATGGTTATTAATCTTCCCCAAATATTTACGCAAATGTTTAGGCAATGCGCCATCGTAGATGTTATCTGGTTTGCAGCTAAGTGTCATCACACTTCTCATCATGCATCTCAAGCAGCAGCGAGCAAACCGCAGTGAGGTGGTGATGGTAAAGAGAAAGAGAAAAGAAAATGGAACATCTCAGTTATTTCTGATCATTCTATGGCTACAGGTAAAAAAAACCCCAAAGGATTCCATGAAATCTAATTTATAGGTTATGCAGAGACGCCAAATCATATTTAGCATCTGTTTGAATATGACATTTATTCCAAATGACAGTGATCTCATCTTTCCCTGTAATTTAACAATTTGATAGCAGTTGGAAAGTTTGTTTAGCTTTAGAAGAAAGCAAAAGTTTTTCAAGCTCAATCCATATAGTTGTCGATTATATATTATAGATAGAATATATAATGTGTTTCGTATTATGTGTTTTGGTAATATATAGCAGCAGCATTGAAATAAGGTACCTACAAAATATATTTAAAGAAAATAAAGACACTACAGCATAAATGATAAATGCCACCCATATTACTAGAATAAAAGTTAAGTGAAAATAAGTATGTGTCCATCAGAATGGCTATAGCTATTAATATAGAAAATTATAGTGAAGCTTATAGTTTTCAATTGTGACAGCGAAGAAAATATTATACAATAGAATTTATTTAAATTATAATAGAATCAAAAGCCAAATTCACAGCTATTAGAATGCTACAGCTATGCAAGGGCAGGTTTGTGGATATATACAGTTTTACTGTTCTACAACCTGTACTTAAGTGCAGTATTAGAGTAACTGCTCCTATTTGCAGTCCACCACAAGGCTAGGATGACTTTGAGCGCATGTAGGCTCACATGCATTTTAATGACCCTGTTATTATGCAGCGTGAACATGCAAAAGTGTTGCCTCACAAGCAGCAGACACTGAAGCATGAATCAATGCCCCAAAGCCGCCCAGAATGGGTGCACAAACGCCCGACAGTCCGGGGCCTGATATGAGTTTGAAATCCTTTCAAACTGGAAACCCTCTGGGTGGCTTTATCTTCAGGTGAGAGGATTTCAAAGCAGACGGCGAGGGCGGCGTAATCATGCGATCGTATTGTCGAGGTTGGATTACTGGAGAGGCAGGATAGGGTGGGGGAGGCTGTTGGTGTTGTACCATGGGCGAGGCCACTACAGGTAGGACTTTGACAGCTGAGTTGTGCTTTAAGCTATTCTTAGAACTGAAGAGGGGGAAAAGGCTTTTCTTGATGCTAGGGTTCCTCCCGTCTTCCATGTCTGTCTGTGGAGCAGAAAACGCCACAACTTTCAACACCAACAAGAAAATGACAGATTAGCTTGGTAAAAAGTGCTTTATATTTCAGTTAAGATGATGATACATTTTTGTTGCCTGTGTAACCACAGGTTCACCCTTATATAAAAAAATGTTCATTTCTTATACTGTTGCTATTAAAAACCATACATGTACATCAAAAATAAATGGCAACATTGTCCATCTCTATGCTAAAAGTGCAGTTTTTATTTTAAAAAAAGTATAAAGAATCCGGTTTTTCTAAGTGTCTTTTATTTCTTTCTTTTGATTATTTGTTTTCTGGAGACGATTCCATTTGAAAATCACATTCTCCCATTTTTATGGCGAGATCAACAATTGGTCAAGAAGACAAATTACAAGATAAACCAACTGGAATGTTATATAACCATGAGACTTCTTTTTTCAAACACATTACATCGTGCGATTCTTCTGAAATAGATTAAAAACACTGAATAATGGCACCATTTTCTTTGAACTCCTACTATTCATACAAACAATTTTGACAGGAGGACACAACTAAAGCAAATTTTTCACACAGCAAATTACTAAAAGCTTGCACTGTTGACAGAAGCTTGCTTGGACCCTTTTCCCATAAACAGTAATTCTCCCAGTATTGCTGAGGAGCTTTTGTCAACTCCTTAACTGCAGAGTTTTCAAGGTAAGGCTGAAGCAAGAAAGTGGTCTGGCAAAACTGACCTACAAATGGGGGGATGGAACCAAAAGAGTAGGAGTGTTAAAATGATCTTACTATTTGTGTCTTCTTCTTTTTCTTTTTAATGGCTCTGAAGAATCCTTGTTTTTCTTTCTCTTTGACAGGCTCCAGAGGATTCATGACCATTGCTTCTGCCGCAGTCCTGCAACAAAAAAAATTGCAAACGCAACTTCAAAAAGAAATGATTTCTTTGGAAGAACTAGACAAAGTCACAACTGCAGTACTGCGGAAAGGCCCAATATAAGAAAATTTTCTTCAAAACAATAGAATCCATCGACACACTTTTGCAAATGTATCATATTTTATATTTCATTGTGGTAAAATTAGGGAAATTAGCTGTGTTGTAAATGCCGGTAGCTCATTAATACGGATGCTTCATTTTAAGCTATTGAGCTCTTTACCACAAACAAATCCTGAGAAGGATCTAAGTAAGTGTTGTGACAGACTTGATGAGACAACAATGACAACATGTCAGACGCAACTGTTGCGTTAGATCTGCGGGCTGGATTTCATAGAGAACGTTTGTAAAATACACGTTTAAACTGTCTCCTGTCTCAGTTATGTAACACTGGAGTTGCCTCATAATCCCCAAATGAGTCTCACCAGTCGAAAGCGGTTTGACGTTTGGAATGGCCAACCATGGCAACGGGATCTACGGGTACAACGGGACCAACTGGAACTCGACCCTGTCCCACGGCGTCATGGAAAGAGGAGGAGTTATCTGGTCTGGGGGAGGGGACTGAAGAGAAAATGCAGATTGACCTTTAAATGCATTGAAAAAAACGTCTCAAATATTATTCAACGACGTGTACACACATTCGCGTCTCACCTCGGTAGAAGCTGCCCACTCTGCGAGGCATGGACTCGGTGAAGATCATCCGGTTCTCCTTGGAGGAAGCTCCATCTTCACCATGGGGGTCATGATACAGGCCAGCCTGAGAAACACACAAGGTCACCAGACCGCCCGAAGACTTTTGCGTGTCTTTTGGACTCGTAACGGACTGAAAATGCTGCTTATCGATAAACAAACTCTCTTATTTCATTCAGGTTAACGTAACAAAACACAGCATTTACACCAGCGGCAACGTGCAGTGATGCTTCGGTACAAACATAGAAAAGCTATGGAAGCCAGCGGCTCGGGAGGTATCTGTGGGGGTCGGACCTCGTTTTTTGAGCGCTGTGTGTGAAAAGCTGCTGTGTTGTCCCGCGCAGAGTCTTTGATGGGGGCACAGGGGTGGCCCATGTCTTTTGGGGACTGCTCACTCTGTTGGGGAGACAGGCGCAGGTCAAAGCAGACAGGAGACGCAGCGTGATGCAGAGATAACGATGTGAAACAGCCACAGCCCCGGCACTCACGCACCCACTCAATCTCAACAATTGGTGCATTTTCAAAGCACCCAGATTTTCTGTGATACATCTAGTGTCATGTTTGGGATCGAGGCTAAGCAACGATAAACACGTCGCTCGTTGCAGGGCTTTTTTTGGACACTTCTTTGCTGTGACTGGCAGTCATACTTGGAGAGGCAGCAGGCTGCAGGGGTTGCCCTTTACCGCAGAGACAGGAGCGACTCCTGCAGTCAGCTGCCACAGAGGAGAGAATGTGACATTCAGCAACGAGCACGCCGTTATTCCGTCAGACGGCAGTCGTTAACCTTAATTTTAGAAATGCTCGGTTCTGATTCCACCAGCATGACTTTATAGTGAAATCTGAAATATTTCTATGCAATGGGCTACAACCCTTGTTTATTCACACTATTTACTGATGACTTGCATATTTTGTTCACTGGCAGATTAGATTTTAGACCATATTGTATTGAATGTTCTGGCCACTAACCCGGGTCATGTCATCGGTGCAGTCCTCCCGGGAGGAGCTGACTGAGTGCCCAGTGAGGGTGGTTCGGTGCTGCAGCTGAGGCGAGAGGAGCTGCAGGCTGCTCGCCCGCATCGGTATACCCTGACCCGGGGCAGGCAAGCCCGCCATCCCGCCTTCAACTCCGTGTGGCCGATGACGCTCCCTCCTCACGTACATGGAGTGCCGTTGGGGCCGCTGCTGAGAGGAAAAGGGGGAGGTGTATCCCAGGCCATAATGATAGGACTCATGTGGGGAAGGCAGAGTGTGCGTGGACGGCATGGCTGCTCCTCCTGGATCTAAGAGTTCTGGAGCACCAGCCTCTTCTGGAAAAGAACACAAATATCACCTCGGTCAGGTGTAATTGCTGACATCACCTTGTTTGACATCATGGTCTTGTCTTGCTTGCTACACTTGGAAAAAGTTTGCATTAATAGCTCAAATATCTTCGTAGCAGGACCTGGTGCTAAAGGGTTATGTATCTACGTACCTGGTGCTGAAGATTTATGCCTGGACTTGTGTCTTGATGATGAATCCAGGGTGCTGCTCTCCATGCGGATGTTGCCGCTGCTACGAGAGGCAGGGCTGTGTCCAGAGCGGTCGCTGTGGCGGGCAGAGGGGCTGCCGGGGGGCCCTGGAGGGCCCGTAGGGGCGTTGAGGTCTAGGCAGCTTGTAGGGAAGAAGCGAGCACCAGGTCCCAGCCCTGCTGTGTTGGAGTTTGGGTCGTCCGGGTGAAGTCGGCCATCGCTGAGGTTCCCTACAGATTTGGCGTCACTCAGCGCGCTGTGGCTTTTGGACAGGCTGAGATAAGATGCTGAACTCTTTGAAGAAGACGACATAGACCCATGAGCGGAGTCAGCCATACTGTGAGTGTGTCGACTGTGTTGTTTTTCTGCCCCAGACTGCAGCGTGTTGTTCTTGTTTTCCAGAAATGTGTGGCGAATGGCCTGCTGTTGCTGCTGTTGCTGTTGCTGCTGCTGCTGCAGCTGTTGCTGCTGGAGCTGCAGCTGTTGTTGCTGTAGCTGCTGTTGCTGCTGCTGCTGCAGCTGCTGCTGCTGCTGCTGCTGCTGGGAGCGAGAGGAGCTGGGTTTGCTGTGGCTGTATTTAGCCCCGTGTCCTTGGTCTGGCAGCTTTGGTGACGGGCCCAAGTTGAAGTCAAACTCAGTCTTGCCTTTGACTTCTTTGGGACTGAGGAGGTGCGGAAGGTTGTTGTTCACTAAGTCTTTGCTGGACGAAGGTGAACGATTAAGGGTCTGGGACATGTACTGACTCTTGGGGTGGAGCGTAGGACTTAAGCTGCTGGGAGGGGGTTTGTTACCGTTAAGGAAACTCTTACTTCCGAGGTGATGGAGGTCTCCGTGTCGGGGGAGGCTGGAACATTCTTTGCTGTTGGAGCGACGGCTCGTGCTCTTAGAGTGGCTCCTGTATGGGAAAAGACATTATTTAATCCATCCTCCTTCCAGGCTTTGTCTAAAACTCTGACCAATTCACCCCACTTGGATTTTTTTCTGAATAGAACTTTGAAAAGATATTGGATCCCCCAACAATCCAGCTTGAATACAAATTCATCAATCATAAATGTTCACCAGTTGACCTTCAATTACGCTGTGCAAACTTTTATTAAAACAGCCCGCGCTTCTAATGGGGGCCTGCTTTCAACTGCCAAGTCCTCTCACTGCCAGAGATGCTCTGCAGGAGAGCGCCACCTTGCACCAAGCAGGCCCAGCTGGAGAAATACAAATGCAAAACACGCGGACAGCAAAATTCATTTTGTTTGCCATGACAGGAAGCCGAGCCTCTTTTCAATCCAAACACATCTATTTGAAAAGCCCACAGACTACTTTGGAGGATTTTCTTTTTGCAATGTGTGCCGATCAGCAGCAAGACTCTTCTCCAGCATCAGCTGTGATTGGTGTGTACCTTCTCCCAGATATTTACCTTTTATTTCCTGCTAGTGGAACCAATTTTCAGGCCTATTGATCAAATGTTTGCACTACTTTTCAATAAAGCATGACAAATATCGCCAGATATCAGTAAAGTCACAGACAGCAGCATAGAGCTGATACGCTGCCATGCATGCAAATCAGATGAGAGAAATCCACCGTTTATATTTGAATGCTGTAGAAAAAGAAAAAAATCGGACCTGGTAGGAACAGTGTTCTCTCCATGATGGTGAGTTTTCCTCTTAGAGGAGCGTGGAGGGTTCGGAGATGCAGGAGGAGCAGGCCGCTCTCTCTCCACCTGCCTCAGGGGTTGAAAGGCCGGATGGTTCAGACTCTGCTCCGTCAGATAGCGCTCGGTGGGGTTTAGTAGCAATAAGTTCTGACGGACGAAAGACATGGAGGAAATGTGTTTCAGGGCACCTGGAGGCAAAACCCCATTTTTGAAATATACTCATGAAAAATTTAGAGCTGTTTTACCTTCATCAGATCCAACATTAAGCCACTTAAGATGCCTTGGTATCTTCTCTCTAATGTCTGAGGATGAGTAACAGAGGGAAACTTCCATGCACACACGCACAGACACACACACGTGCACGACACATCAAATTCAAAATCTGGACATTGTGAATTTCAACATGTTCAGGCGGTTAAGAATCACAAAACTGTCACTCACATTCACACAACACACATGCGCGCACACACGCACGCGCAGGCACACACAGAGTTCAGCCTTCTAAGACGTTTACAATTACTGCTAAACTGAACACCAGCCACGTATCTCATGAGTCATGGTTCTGGGAACACTGCAAAGCGAGAGAGACACAGAGACAGAGGGAGCGAGAGACAGACAGAAAGAGGGAGAGAGAGAAAGAAGAACACAAGTGTGGAGGAATAAGAGACAAACATCTTCTACCCTGATTCCATGAAAACGAGGGTTGTTGTAGAAGAGTTTCATCTGTTCTGCAGGGAGTGGCCCCAAAACCTTCTGGATGGTGAAGAGCTGGAGACACAATTAAGTAAATTGATAAGTTATTTAAGTTAATACAGATTTGATGTTTTCTTTTGTCTTATTTTTCACTTTTTTTAAAAGGTCCTTTAGCTTCAGATTTGCAAATAATGGGATCTCTAAGCAAACAGAACAGGTAGATTTCTACTATATAACAACAACAACAACAATAATAATAATAATAACAATACTACTACTACTACTACTACAACTACTACTACTACTACTACAACTACTACTACTACTGAAACTGAAACTGCTAACTTCAATGCTAAAATGTTCCTCTCTGTGACACTCAGTGGCCATCGACACGACTGCCAGCGGGGATTGGGGGGGGGGGGGGGGATCAAAAATTGGCTTCAGTGTTTTCAGAGTCTGAGAGCTGCACAGTGACAAAGCAATTTCATGCTTGTTGGGTTCGTTAGTGTGCTGACAGGAACCATCGTTAGCCTGCTGTAGCTGTCTCAATGAGCACAACCCTACCTCTGTTTAGCTTCTCATGGAGCCTGTGAGCCTCAGCATATATGCATTAATGCAGGAACGCATGGGTGATGTGTAAATAAATAAAAAAATAAACATACCCTTTTAATGTATGACTCCAAATTCATGTTTTGCTGATCCCATTGATCAGTGCAAAGACAAGCACTTGGTTGGTCCAACAGTATGTAACTGTGATTTCTTTCTTTTTTTTTTTAACACATATTTAAAACTGGCTCAAACTGGCTTTTCTTCAGGTACAAGCGACCCACATGGCATTCACTGATTAATTTCCAGTCATCGTGTTGTGGTCACCTGATCTATCTCGCTCTCTCCTGGGAACAGGGGCTGTCCATCACTCAGCTCACCGAGGATACACCCCACTGACCACATGTCCACCGCCTTTCCATAGGGAGCTCTGAGGAAGAGAGAGGGCAGATGTGATGAAGCTGTAAATGGACATGATTATGAGGCTTTGCAGATGGTGATGATGCGCTCCAGTAAAATAAGTGGATTGGTGCATTTTTTTGGCTAATAAAGAAGATGGTTTATCTGAGAGGATGGTGTTGAGATGTCTGGTGAGGAATGGTGAGAGATTTGGCAGCAGGGGAGCGGTGGAGTTGGAGAGAGAGAGTATTTGAGTGGGTGGCATTCAAACACAGTCTCGATAAATGTTCCAGGGCATTTACTAAATCAGGCTACAGCATTGCAGCTAGATGACATTCAGCTGTCTCTGAGCTGGAATGGACAGTCGGTGCAGCAGCGTATCAAAAAACGGCAGCGGTAATGGAAAGAAATAAGGGAAATTAATGAAACTGCCAGGCTGACCACAAAACACACTTCTGTTCACATGTAATGTACAAAATAATGGGTAGGTAGCATTTAGGTTAAAATCTGTTTATGTAATGACAGTATGTACCAAATGGCAAAGAAATAAGATGGTTAAAAAGGAACCACTGGTCATCTCATTTGCCAAAAATCTGATTGCTAACTAATGTTAAGAACATTAATAATGCTGTGCAACATTGGGTGATAACATTCATTTTAATAATGCTACAAGTTATATCAGAAATCAATGATAATTCAGTCAGAATGATTAAACCCAGCCGGTCTGGAAGGCACACTCACCCCAGCAACAGTTCAGGCGAGCGGTACCACCGTGTGGCCACATACTCAGTGTAGTTGGCGTCTGTTCCTTCAGAGAGGTTACGAGCAAAACCTGAGCAGGGCAAACAATAACCAGCTAATCATTGACAACAAAATGACTCGTGTACAGTGCAACTGTTTTCGCAGCTCCAGGAACACCAGAAACTTTCCTTGCAACCATCATTTAAGTGGTCGCAGAACAGGAAAAGCATGGAAAATCACAACGAACAGCTTCAGGAGTGAATAATAAATAAATCTAACCCCTGCTGACTCAATGAGGTTACATTATCAAACCAGATCAACGGCCCCGGGATTGTTGCTAATTCTCAGTTCCCCCATCCCACCGGGAAATATGACATGACAACACTGTGATGTGTCAACAACATGGCTCATAAGAAATGTGTATTTTTTTATTTGAATGACGTTCTTGGGCAAACAGCGGGTTTATGCTTCTGTGCAGCAAAATTAATTCACTTGAGAAATATTTACAAAGGTGATAAATGAACGGAGTAATTTCTCACAGGAAGTCAAACAGGAGAAATTAAACTTCCCGAAATGGAATCACAGACACTGTACAGAAATATCGCAGTTAATTTGAGTGTAAAAATAATTAAGCCTCCCCCAGAGCCTTGAAATAAAGTATCTGTGATTAAAGACAAATGCTTCTTGAGAATAATGTGACAGAATGACTTGCCAAAATCACAGAGTTTGAGAATGTCATCGGAGCTGATGAGGAGGTTCTCGGGCTTGATGTCTGAGGAGAGTTCCAGAGAAAAGGTTGTTAACGTTCAAACTGCAAAAAAAGCAGCCGCTCAAAGTTCACACGCTGGTAAAAACAAAGACATTTCAAGAGTATGAGCGCTAAAAATGTGGTGCTAAATATAATGAAATGTCAAATAGATATTAATCCATCTGAACGCAGCAAACACCAGAGCAACAGTTAAAGGTTTAAATATAATCCCTTAAAACAGAGTTGCACGGTTAAAGGAATAAAAAAAGAGAAGCGACTGACCTCTGTGCACGATCTCATTTTTATGACACCAGTTGATCGCTTTGATTAGCTGGTAGATGTAGCTGCGGACTTTATCAGGCGGGGCGCCGGTGGGATGTTCCTCTAAGAGCTCCAGCATGTTCTGCACTCCCCCCCACAAAAAATACTTAAATGAGTTGAGGATTTGAAATCCAGAATAAATCTTTGGGTTTCTTTCTGGAGGGGATTCCTCTCTCTGCACTGCATGTGTAACACCATGGTGAGGTTTGTGTCTCCTAACTCTCCTCTCATTTCATGTCACATGTCCCTTCCCTCAGGTGTCACCTGCCCCATTTTCTTCCCTGATTCCTGTTTGTTTCCAACTCTTTCTCATTGCCCCCGTGTCTATATATGGTCTGTGTCTCCCTTTTCCCAGTGTGTTTTTGTCCTGTTGTGCGCCCCAGCCATTCTCCCAAGTCCTAGATAACCATAGTGGCAAGAGGACTGCATGGAAATAAAACCTGTCAAGAAATAGACACTTGGCTGGATACCTTGGCAACACAGTGGGGAATACCATTATAAACAGCATAGTTCATACAGTATGTTGCCATGGTGATTTTTTTTCCATGCTTAACTGAGCAGGCTCAGCAGGGCTAAACTTCTAGAGATGGAGCAATGTAGGAATTAGTGCATTTAGAGTGAAATTATGTCGTTGTACCGACCCTCTCAACATATTCAAAGACCAGGTAGAGTTTCCCTCTCCTGCGAAAAGCCTCTTTTAGCTCCACAATATTGTCCTGCTTCAGGGTCCGGAGCATCTTCAGCTCCCGAAGGGTTGTCTCCTTGACCTCCTCATTTTCTGTAAAAGAAAAAAAAGAGAGGGATAGGTGATATAATTATTCCCCCTTTCGTCTCGCTCCACCTCCCCTCATCCCTGTTCCCTCACTCACCCTCACTGTCCTTAAACTTCTTAATGGCCACCAGCTCATTGGTCTCCTGTAAATACACAAGGATGCATCACAAGTGGAGAAAAGGAAGGAGAAAAGTGAGCCAAAGGCCCACTGGGAACATTAAAAAAAAGAAAAGAAAATGGTGTGTCGAAGCTGCAGGAAGAAAAATGCAATATTCTCGTTTTATTTATGCGCTGTACTCGCATGGAAAAGGCCTACAGCATCCTTGGCACAGATCATGTACAAACCTCCAGCTTTCAGTTCGTCGATTGATCTCGCTGAAAAAACGAGGCCGTTACAGAAAAATGGCTGCTTTTCAGACAATGCAACGTTTTCATTAGAAATCTGTGGTTTCATCAACTGGAATCTTTTAATTGAACGACTTAAGTAAACAATTTTTCAGCATGTTTACCTTATTGGATTCTAATTTGATGTGTTGGACAATAGAGGAACTTAATATCAAACATGGGGAAAAGGTTTAGCTGTTTTTAACTTCATGAGGATTCTACCACCTGATCTTCTACGTATCCCAGCCTGCACTAACTCATCTACTTTGTCACCTACAAGACAGAAATTTGATTGGGTGGTTTTTCCCAACAGTTCTGCTGAATTACAAGTGTTTTCAGCACCAGAACCCTATAAAACCACAGAAGGAAACCTTTAACATTCCTGTATAAATTGGGTTTTTCTTTTGCATCTTTCCATTGTGCTTCAACGCTGGTCAAAGCAACAGTGATTTTAGATCAGGACAGTGCTGGTAGATCCACTTGCTGTGCTTATTGTGATTCGAGGATCCAACTCCTAAACCATAAGCATTGTTTGTTATTGATAAGTCTGAAACATGAGACAATTTCCCAGAGACAATTTCCCAGAGACAATTACAACATACACTGAAAGCTGCCTCGCTGTGTCCTCAGCTCATTTTCCTCTGTTGTCATTTTGTTTAGGGACAGTTAGACAACAGTGTCAAGTTGAGGCTGTGGAGCTGCCACCAACCTTTTCATTATAAACCTGTCTGATTTTTGACTTGAGAGATGAACCGGAATTAAACATCCCAGATTAACACCCCTGACAAAGCGTTCTCCCGAGACTGAAGCTGAAAGGACGACACGCTGGGAGATCCGCTCTGTTCGTCAATCAAAAGAAAATGCGACCACGTGTGACATTTCCAGCTCTGTCGCAGCACTTCGGGATCGCCTTCTGAGCCACATCTGAATTAGAGTGTCCAAAAATAGCTCCATGCTTTTCTTTTCTTTTTTTTTCCTTCTGAGGAAATGAGCTGCTGAATGTCAGGACTCATATTTATCATGTTTCCGCAGATAAAAATATCAGCAATTAATGTTTTAGCATAGCAGACGCCATCAGCAATGGTCCACAGCAACAGCTGATGTCAGCAGGTTTTTACTCAACTGACAAAAAATATTAACCTTTTATTTCAAGCATTATTCTATAAATAAATGAGAAACATGTAAATGCATTTATTCAAGCAAATACACTCGCACTTTTATGCAATATGCATTCAATGTAGCGAATATTAAAGTGAACGTTCGCATCTGTGATAGAAATGATTTTAAACAAGCAACAGAAAGACACGATCAGAATCCACACTAACTAACCATCAGGCATTTCTGTAAGATTACACAATCAAAGAGTGTTAATCAGCTAGAAAAAAGCAGAGCGCAAACCTCTGCCATGCAGGACATTTCCCCGCATACTGTTACTTACACCCACAGTGTAAATACCGAATAAAGGCAGTAGTAATACAAGGTTACGTAACATAGTGCATTGCGTTATGATCAAAGCCCCTCAGCGTTGGAAGATCAAAGGTCAAAGTTCCTCTAGAATCTTGAATATCACCAAAATGTTACATGGCCCATCATCAACATTTCTTGAATATTTCATTCATAACTTTTTGAACTTATTTAGCTAACAGACAAACAAGCAAACTCCTTGGAGGATGTAATTGCCATAGGTAATTAACATATCACTTTAGCAACACGGAATAAAGACGCCATATAGGTGCCAGGAAACATGGGATCTCGTGTAGGTTGTGTTATTGTCATAAATTCAGGATAACACATAAGCCTCCATACACACACCCACATACACTAATACAACACTTCCACAAAGTGACAGAACGAATGCCGCAGAAATACAAGCAGCCTTCCACCGGACTAATTAAATGCTCCATCAAAAGCATACTGTAATGTAAATGTTTAAATAATTTAGCATTTAAGTTGCACTTCATTTCTTGGTGGCGCAGTCAGGAGTCTGTATGGAGTCACCTGATTGTCTGTTCGACCAGCGCTCCCAGTCTCTCTGATCCTCTCAGGTCTGTCCTCCTAACAGGGTGACCCATTTACCATCTGTACAGGCTACATATGGAATACCTCCCTCTTCCATCACACGCACACATGCGCTGTTCCTCGGTTTTTCTCCTCCACCTTTTCTCTTTTTGATCTCCTTTGAGCTGAGAAAAACAAAAATAACTGCTCACTTGCAGCGCAGCTAAAATGCCTGTAGTACAGTGGTCTGGTTCTACATGTAAAAAGGATTTTTTAGATTGAATATAGGTGGGCAAAAAAGCCCCCCCTCTGATAATTTACAATAATGCAGTTAGTCAATAAAAAGTCCAGAGCTGAGCACATTAACGAGACAGTATAGATGAAAGGACAACTGATGCACACATGAATAGATCAATGAATTGAAAAGTGTGTTTTTTAACATTTACATTGCTAATTAAAACAGCTGGAGGTGACAATTTTTAAAACCAAGTAACTTGATCACCGAGAGCCTGAAGAGGGAGACTGGCCTGAGTGACGCTGGCTGTCAATGAATCAAAATTCCACTCTGCTGTATTTGATGGATTTATTGCAAAAATAAAACTCCTAAGCATCCAGGATTCTTGGTCATTATACAGTGTAGCATCGTGGGTGTGCAGGTGAAACATCACATACTTCTACGGCTACTATGTACACCACGTAACCTCTCAATTCCATCCATAACACCAAAACATCCATCGCCTCCATACATAAACATCCTCTTTCTGAATTACCAGGTGGTAAAATGAGTTTGGTTTTGAGAAGCAGAAGATGACTTTTGGGTTTTAATGCTTCCAAGTCATTTGGTTCTGTAGAATCTTTGGTGATCAGTCTGCTGTTGACGATTGTTTCAACTTCACAGCGCTCGGTGTGGAGCACTTCTTCATCCAGTCTTTGTGTCCTCAAAGTGGAATTGACAATCTTTCTGATGGAACAGATCAAACTTTCCCATAATCCTCAATGAGGTAATCCAGTGGGAGGGTTTAGACTCCACTTGATTCCCTTCAGTGACATCATTGGTGTACTGCGGATTCCACCCTTCAATTGCCTGTTTCAGCTCCCACTCTGCACCAGCAAAGATAATGCTATTCTCCAAATGTAGCTATCTCCTGTCTTAGCCTTACAATGAAGTGTTGAACGACACTGATAAAAGGTGTCCGACTGGAATTTTACCTCCTTTGTTTTCTTCCTCAGGCTTTGATGCAAGCACATACATGACTTATCCATTTTGTTAAATTTAAGTCTTCCATTGAGTAAATGGCACCAAGATCTTTGTGGCTTCCTATTCCATAGCTTCAGAGGCAAGACAGTCATCCATATAAAAACTGCCCATGATGGTATCAAACACCAGTTGGCTGAAGAAATATATTATCTTCTACACACTTCTGGAATGCAAATTTAGCATTGCAGGAGTTTGTACAGTGATGGATGTGCCCTCTACATCAAACCATGGAGACAAACGTTAATCTTGGGCATCAGTCTGCTGTTACCATTACAGGACTTCTGCTGTGCCACTTGCTGAGGTCCTGTAATGGTAATGGCAGACTGATGACATGAAGATCACCATGTTTTTCTCCTCGTGGCCCATGGAGTCCAACCAAGCATCATCCTGATGGCATGCCGTCCTTTCTCCACACTAAGGACGTCCTCCAGGGGTTTCAATACTCGGTGGACATTCATGACAATTAAAATTCCCTCATTGGTGCCTATTTCAATATCTATGGGGATTTTTGTACATCTCAATTTCTTGGGATATTACTGCTATTAAGTGACATGTTTATGTTGCATAAACATGTCTGGCAGTTCACAGGTCCAATCACTGACCAAACCAGCCTCCTCCAAATCAGATGCAATCCAGCTATAGTGCGAGAAATAATCTGTTTTTTCCTTCCAGAGATGCAGTTATTCCATGAGACCCAGTGTACAAGAGGATATTTAACTGCCTGGTTCTAGAAAGGCCTAGGTTTTCACTGAGCTTAGGCCCTTACTTGACTAGACCTTCACAGGTACAATGGAAAGCTTGCAGTCTTGTCACCGGCCCCAGTGAGAACACTTGTCAGGACGACAGCCAAAGAACTGCCCATTGGACCCTTCTCCTAATAACAGAATTGAGACAAACTACAGTGTTTGCCACACACCCTGCAAGAGGTACTTCCTGCATTCCTAACTGACGTGCCCAGTGCACAAACAGCTGAAACAAATTCCATTCTTTATCAGGAAATCCATCTTTTTAATGTAAGATTTCTACTCCAATAGAAGGCAAGTTTGAAATGTGTGTCCACTCTTGTAGTATGAGCAAATCCTCTCAGGTAAGGGTCCATCATTTACATTTTTCTCTGATTCAGTTCCTTTATCAACTGAACCAGCAGTAGTGGCAAAGCTACTACCTTGTGGCTTCAAGCAATGTGGTGATAGTTTCATTCTGCCATCTTTGCTTGCAGCCTCGTCTTTCTGTCACATGCCACCGTACGTTGCTTATCTCTCAGCTGGTATTGTCTTTCTCTCACTGACTTGTTCAAAGGAGTGCATAAAGGCATGATACTGGAGGAGACTGTCATCGAAAATATACTTGGACAAATACTTGGACATCTCTTCTAGACAGGGAAGAAAAACTTTGTTGTCATACCACAATCGAGGTCAGTTCATTCTGCCTTTCCATAATTGATTTTATAGGACTCTGCTCATTGTTTATGTTCCCAGCAAAATTAGTGGTCAAAAGTCTTTGGGGAGGGGTCGCTATGCTCCTAGCCACTATGCTCCTAGTTGGTATGAGCACTGGGGACCCCTGATGGTAGTATGAAGTGTTATCTATCCCTTTTTGTTTTGGCCTTGTACCTGTGGTTTGTGAGTCAATATGATGTTTGCTCTCATGCTCATCCTCATCTGATGATGCAAATGTATCAGTGTCAATATTTAAAGTTTAGGTTTTTCCTCCCTTTCTGATATAGGATTCCATCCAATTTATGATACGGAGGTCTTCGAGACATTCATTTTTGCCATCGATGATACTATATCTGCCTAAAGCTCTAGCTTTTCCTAAGTCCACTTATTATGTGCTTATGTGCTTTTAAAGCCCATTGCTCCAGTAGATTTTTGATAGAAGAAGATCTTGATCTGTTTTTTCTGCTGCTTTGGTTTGATATACTCATGTATCATCTTGAACACAAAGGCCTTCATCTTCTTTTTCTTTGCCTTCAAGAGCCTCCCCAATTAGCTCTGTAAGGAGTGACAATGTAGATCCCGAGGTAATCCAACAACAAAATAGGAGTGGCAAAAAAAGGCAGGAGGTGATCACCAAAAAAAGAGGTCCAGTACAGGATAGAGGGTGATAGATATAATGGAGATCCAATAGAGAGCCAGTAACATCAGTCACAACAGCTGCATAAATACACCTTGAACAACTTAAAAAACACTGGGTCCGTGCACATCTAAAACCCTGCAGGAGGACTAAAGGGCAGAGACAACGTCATCCCATTTCCAGTCATGGCAGCGACATTTCCAAAGTCATCCAAGCAGTAAACAACAGGATCAAAGCCCGATCACATATTAATATAACCAGTCATCCACTTTCAATGGGTAAGGGTTGCCATATGTGAATAAATTGGTCCATAATTAAAAATATTCATCCAGTTCCCAGTGCTTTCCCTCTGCTCTCCCCTGCTGTCCATTCACAAAATCAAAATTCACACTACTAGCACCAATAAATAAATAAATACAACAGCAATTCCTGTCTCCCACAACAACCTAAGATCAGTAGTTCTTCTTCCCAGTTTATTTATTTTCTTACACATTTTTTCACCATCTGATGCACTTCCTTATATTTACTAAACACTGAAATATAGGCTTTTGTCTGCCTGCGGACATTTTCCATATTCATTAAGAGTAGGCATGTTTTAGGGGGTAGATATTACTGTATTGTTCTAAAGCTGTGAGAGCCGTGTTTCTCTCACCATCATGTGTCTTATCCATGAATGCGAACGTGCATCTTCAGGATTTTACTTCCTGTGAATCATTTATGGTTCATGTGAAATTTTCATGAAACATGACGTGCTGAGGGATCTTCTGGTCCATCAGATGAATGTAGGGTAGGAAGTGAATGAAAGCCAAATGAGCTGTGGAGACTCCAGAGTGAACGCAAACACTGACAGCGATCAACTGTAAATTAACTGAGCTCTGATTTAGTACTCCTTTCTCCTTGAACATTCAGATTGGATTAACACCAAACATTTCCTGCAGGTCAAATCATCAAACAATGCAAACATTTCTGGTTTTAAAATTGTATCTAGAGATGTAGTTGTTCATGAGAGATATCCTGACATGACCATAAAATGACTTATTTTTAAAATAAGCAAGCCACTGTTGCAAAAAAATGGGAAGGTTTGTATGATGAAATAGCCTCGGCCATGTTGAGCGTTACAGTGCTTTTCTTTAAAGTAAAACCAAACTGTGCTAAATTCAAGTCTTTACTGTAAACCATTAAATGACCTTTAGAACAACCAAACAGTTTAAATTAGGTTTATGCTTTAAATCCTTTGAAGTGTCATCTTTTAAATTTATTTATTTCCCCCCAGTGTAATTATACCTCCTGCAGATTTCCCGGTATCACAGCCAGCAACATCTGGACACCCAGATTATCAGTTGAAGCACAAATGAAAACATCATTCTGCAGCCATGGAGGCAAGCAGATAGCGTGGATCAGAAATACATCTGAGCTGGTTAAAATCACACATTTGCCACATCCACAGAACCGGGGAGGTGGTTTTCAATAGATGAAGGTTGATTTGAGCAGAGAAGTGGGTGTTCAGAGATGCTGATGTTGCTCCTGACAAGGAGAGCACTGAGCTTTAGTTAAGGTTGGCCGGTCATAATTTATTTACCACCTGTAGGGGTCTGAATTTTTCATCTGCAGCCAGTCTCTGGTCTGCGTACAGCCAGGTTGTCCAGGCGCTGTGGCAACATTTGAATCACGCCACGCTAACATGTTGCAAGTACTACCAGTCACACCTAAAAGGCCAATGCAGCACCCTGGTTTTTTGTTTTACTGCCTGACAGTGTTCTTAATAACTGATCTCTGGCACACAAGACCAGTCATGTCCTCTGATAGTACCCTGACAGCCACAAATAATTAATGTGTTGCTAAACGAGCAATAACAGGGCTAACACTGTGACATAGTAAAATAATTTGAACATAAAGTGGGTTATACAGCAGTGTGCCAGCGGTATAAAGCCTGCAGAGGGTTTCATTATCTGAAGGATTTGCAGGCAGAGTGTTATACAGTATATATTCATGAACTGTGTACATGGTGTTTGTTGCTCAGTACACAAAAATACACTGCAGAGATGAGGTCACGATTGTCTCATAACTGTGGACGCACTGGACAACTGTATCAAAAACGTGCCAATATCTGAAAACATATTTTTTACATTTTCACCTGTTTTCTACATTTTTGTATAAATATGACAAAGTTGATTAGGTAAATGTACGGCTTTCTGGTTGCGCTTGTTTATTCAAAGATCGATTGTGTTAGATTTGTCAGAATCTAGTGGTCAGAAATGAGACTGCAAGAGCTGCAACCTTCCCGTTATAAGAGCACTACCCCAAACAGCAGGTTTGTCCTTTCTGGGCTACTGTGGAAAGATGGCGGCACAACAGAACAGACTATGTTAATTGTTGTAGGTAAAATTACTTTATGCGATATGAGTTTAAACGTTTCAGACGTTATACCATGATTACATCATGAAAATGAAAATGTGATCGTTTAAAGTGTCCCCTTTCTTTTTGATTAAACTTGATAAAAGTCATTTTAATAAAGAGGCCTTTAATGGAGGTGATAACAATAGTGACCGTAATCTGCCATTGACCTAATTCTCATTGATTTTAAATTAATTTTGGTTCCCTGAAATGCCAATCAATATCATATATGTTATTTATAGACCTACATTAAATAAGGACATTTACAAAATTAAACCACTGATAACTTTACCTTCTATGCCATGGGTGTTTAACCATTATCTCTTATAACAGTGTGTTTGTTTTATAGTTGTTCCCACAAAGTACCAGAGTAATAGGTAACACTTTAATACTGTTATTACTCCAGAGTACTTGAAAACGAACTTCTTCAGTGGAGGTTTAGTGAACAAATCAACAAAAGTATACATATCAACAACACTAATAGATATTAACTAAAAAAAAGATAAAGTTATTTTCCATGTTCACTCAAATAAGAGAATATTGGCGTTATTTTAAACAATTAAAATAAGTGTCATTTAAATATGTGCAGCTGAAGGCTGAACAGCTCTTAACAAAACAAAGCACTTAAGCCATCTCATCTTACTCTAAGTTTACGACCTGTATCATCATCAGAATTGTGTTTATCTGGAATTAAAGCACAAAAATGTCTTGGTGTTTGCATGTAAATGGAAGTTGGGTGTGTAAGAACGATTATCTTACCTTGTGCCTGCACTTAAGCACCACCCCGTATGCTCCTGAACAGAGAAATGAAGAAAAGATCAGTGATAATTGAGGCCAAGTCATTTTTCATCATTATAGTTACAGTCAGGTCTTGTGAACCTTGAACAAGTGTCTACAAAGCAAAAACAGTTAGAAAGAACAGCAGAGAAACAGAGTTAGCAGGTGAGATGGCCGCAAGCACCTCCACATTTAGACTTATATACTGAGAGGATTCTCATCAAAGCGCCGAACTCTAACCTAATTCTACTCTGAAATCCAAGTCTCAACCTTCAATCAGGGGGGTCTGATGAAGTGAAGACCAAACAAAATGTCGCAACCCTGCAAAAACATCTTCACCTTGCCAGTGCAGTGTGTAAGCTGGCCCTCACTCTGTAACATGTACTAGAACACACACACACACACACACACACACACACACAGTGTTGTACATCAGCTATGTAGAGGGAGATAATCATTGAACCGAAGTCACATAAGTCTGTAGTGTGACACACTATTAATGATTAATCCAATTTAAAATCAAATTCCAGAAACTGTTTTTTCATTTCTGAACAAATCCACTGCATCACCCATCACCAGGAAACCCAAGACAGAACAACAGAACCTCATAAGGTCTTTTGCACCACATCACCACAAAGCATACATTCGTTGGGGATTCCTCCGCACCAACGTCAGCAACGCTGAAGTGAAAAAGTTTCAATAAAAAAACCCAAAACAAGCAAAATCATTTTAATCATTATACATGTTTGACAGCCTCAACTGTGTGCATAGTGTATTTCTTTTTTTCTTTTAAATCTTTCAGCTGACAGTGCAAGTTTCATAATGTGCCACAATTGTCTTGTCTTCCGGTGACCTTGTCCCTTGGTTTTGCATCACAAAAGCAACCTTCTTTCTTAATGCCATCCAGATTTTTCGACTGGTTTTCTTACTTAACAGAAGCTAATTAGACATTGATGCAAACTGGTGTGGGACAACTTTTTAATTTGGGGGGTCACATTGACAATTTGACAGGGGACCAGGAACATGTGTGCTTATGTGAACTAATGTAAATGGCCTTATAAAAGGCATTGGCCTTTAACAGGCAGCAATGCATGAGTATGACAGGCTTATCATTCAAATTACTGAATACGCTTATTTCGTAACAGAGCAATTCGTTTTATTTCTTGCTTGTTAGCATAGTTAACATGCTTTGATGCAAAGTGACCATTGGTTTTGCATTCTTTAAAAACTGAAGCAGTTTCATTACATATCTGACATCCAGCCAATGATCGGATCAGTGAAAATATATGTTGCTGCCCACTGCTTAATAAACATTCGTCACGGAGTGTACAATTTCATTTTCTTTGGTCTGGTTATTTTCAACGTACAATGTGAAAATGTGAAGTTAAGAGTAATGCTGCATCCATGCACATTTGGAAACATTGGAGAAACAAGTTCTGACTTGATCAAGATCAAAATAAATGTGATTTTATTATAATTGGGAACAAGTAAATTGGGCCGGATTATGAAGCCCAACAAGCCCTAGTTTGCCAATGGCTGATATAAACAAATCTGCACGTGTGACCTTTTATTAACATTTCAATAAATTGGACGGTAGTTCTTTTCTATCTTTTTACGTCATCAACTATAGCTTTTAACAATTATGTGCGTAATTACAACAAATTATTGAAATCTTGTCAAGCTCCCAACAGCTAGCAACACCAGACTTTAACAGCAGAAATCTCATTCCGCAGTTTCTGTCTTCACCACTAAATGTGACCAAATCTCACCTGCTGAAGCTTAAATGGAGAATCAACTTTTGAATTATATCAAAGATATCTGGTTTAAAAAAATGTACATTACATTCTTAAAACATCAATCAATCCAACCTTATCGTGTGCAGAATATTGGAGTGTGTTCCAGCACAATGGAAGGAATTAAATGAAAAGGATGTGAGACTGTGACGTCGGGGTCCACAATTATGGACGTCCAGTCGAAACGTGATCTATAAATATTCAGCACAACCACTCACCTTCTCCCACAATGCCAAGGACTTCAAACTTATTCATCACATCACAGAGGGGTGGGGGTCCTCCTGCAGACGAAATAAGCTCTTGGGTTTTAATGAGGGAAGTCCTGTTTTGAGCGATGGCTGATGGAGCAAACTGTGGCGCTCAGGAGCGACGTAGCCAGCATCTGATCACGGCCCATCTTCCTTCTCTCTCATCCACCCCCTTCCGCTTTTTTTTCTTAAAAATGTCACTTTTTTAACGACAGATCTCTTCTAGTGCTCTCAGGATTCCATGCTTGGGGGCTTCTTATCCTTAATTTCTATCCAGAGCTCATCGCAGTACCTGGAGGAGGACAAATATCACAAATATCAGGATGTGTGATTATTCTCACATTCATCATTCCAGACGCTAACAGCAGCTCCTGCAGGGAATACTATGTGCAAGATGGCCTTTCTTGGAGGTCATATTTAAATCATGACTTCATTTCATCCCGTCGTTTCCTGTCAGATCAGAAGATGCAAAAAGCACCTGTCAAGTGGGGAAGTGTACGAGTCTGCCTCAGTGTCCAACACCTTTGTGCACACAGGCTCCTAAAGCCGTGATGTTTTGTTCTATATTGGAATGCAACAACAAACTGCTCTCAAGGGTTAATGATCTTAAATCAGAAACAGCCATCTAACCCTGCTGTAGATAGATGGACCCATTTAGCATGACAGGATATGGAAAATCTGACCAAATGCAATCCAAACCTAGAAAAGCACTCAGAGTGCTGAGTCCCACCAAGCAGGTAGGTCCCCCCTTAATGATCCTTACAGCTGTAGTACAGTATATACACATATATACAGTAGTAATTCAAGGTTACGCAACATAGGAGCTTGCCATATGATCAAAGCCCCTTGCCGAGATCAAAGGTTGAAGTCCCTCTGGAATCCGGAACATCATCAACTTTAATCAGCTCTTCTTACTACTTACTAGTTCCTTTGCCCACTGTCAGCATTTCCTCAAAGTTTGATTAAAATCCATGGAGTTATGTTCCCAACAGATTAACGACAGCTGTCAAATATCCTCCTTGGCTGAGGTTAAAAAAAAAAGAACACCCACAGTATAAACAAGACAGTGTTGTCCACATAAGTCATTTTGTTTAATTTATTCTGATTAAAGGAACTAGCACCAGTAGTAACAGTCAGTAACAGGTGGGAAATAGTATTACTCTATTTGATTCCACGTAAACTGTCGTTAAAGAACTAAGGCAGAACTAAAAACCCAACCGATACAGAACATGAACACACAACATTTACTCTTGAACTCTTAGGGAAAAGTCTGTAGTTATCAAATTTCTGTTGTGTAACACAAATGCTGTTGGGTTGGAACCAGCCGAGCTTCTCACAATATCACTCCACCATCATTTGTATAACACTTGATTTATTCAGCAGTGAAGAAAGAAAATGTTCATTTGGCTCATGTGTCCGTGTGGGCGTTTTCCTATGCAGCTTACACTCCAAAGGGAAGTGATAAGGTGGATGTTGAGGCCATCGCTTGCCAGTCAGTTTAGGATAATGCCGCCACTGGTGAGATATTAGACCGGTTTCGTGTCTTACTCGACAGAATATACGTCGAGAGCCTGGAACTGGAGCTAAAAGGCTGCTCTTCCTCCTGCAATCTGTGGATTCTTCCTTAAACGATCCCATCAGGGTCTGCTCATTGATAAACTGCTGCTTTTCCCCCATGGTGCCGTCACGCAAAGAGCTGGCTGATGGAAACAAGATGCAAATATCCCCGTGTTTTCCACGGGGATATTTGCACATGAGGGCGAATGCGTGCACAGAACACGGTGGAATGACTGACTTTTGGAACGTAAATTTAAGGCAGGTGCATGCGTCAGTCCACGTGCACGAAAAGATGAGGTGTGTGTGAGAGAGAGAGGGAGAGAGAGAGGGGGGCTAGTATTCCTGCCTCTCTCTCTGCACCGAAACTGCGTCTCTCTCATCGCTGCGGTGCGGAGCGCACCACCATTCCACCTTCGTCCACGCGTTTCTCAGCCTACACAGCACCAGTGCATAAATTATATCCAAGCCCAGTTCACGGACCCGTGTTCACGACAGCGTTGCACAACAAGATCCGCAAAGAGCCCCCGAAACCCCATAATTACACACCAGTTCGCGCTAAATGACACAAAACCAAGAGGGAAAAAAAGGCCAGCGCATCTCTTTTACCTCCTGGTGTGATCTGTCGTCTGTGTAAGGTGCGAATGTTCTGTCTCTCAAACACAAAGCCTCTTGCTCCCTAAAAATAAATAGCCGAGGAGACGTAGAAACATCATGTGGAGCGACATTAGGAGGGGAAGCCCGGGCCTGCATCGTGACACAATCAAAGATGGACTTACTCAATGTCTGGATAGAGGTGAGGATGATTCCGCAGGCACTGCGCCGATGAAGGGGTATCCATGGACCATCCGTAGTTCTGTGGAGCCTCCGTGTTGATGGCCTCAGCATCAGCTGGTTATAGCAGAAAAAAAAACCAAAAAAAAAAAAAATCGTCATTCTTGTGAGCGACGTTGCGCACAGCCAATAGAAACGCGGACGAGCGCGCGTTCCAGCACTGCTGGTGCCATTCTCGGCTGTGATGAATAAAACTTTGCGCTGGCAATGGTCTATACTGCAAACGCAGCCAATTACCTTCCAATTAGAGACATTGTGCAGGGCGTCAGCGGGCGTCGGTGCTGTGGCCGCGTCCCTCTCGGTCAGTTGATGGCGTAAGTGATTAAAAATCTTCCTGCAGCGTCTGCCTCCCCCCGTCCCCACCTACACCTCCCCTCCAATAACTAATTGGCGAAATCGGCGGTACTCGTGGCTTTACGAACACTTGAGCTATTTCACATCAGCTGGTATTAAAATGCATCTTGTTTTTAAATTCAAGGCTGCAGCCACAGACCGTGTATTGCGTCATCTAACCCCATTCGTCGTTGTTCCCGTTAATGTTCTCTAATATTAGAATAACAATTATGTCACGGACACATTCGTAACAGACTCATTGTGCAACAGTAAGGCGTGATATCGATTTTACATGCTGTAGTGGACAGTTTTAAACACCTAAAGTCCCGCAGCGACTGAGCTTCAAAGTCACAATGTGGGCTGAACAACTTCTTTAGTCTGGATTGATCCCCAGATGCTTCTGGCCTGATTAAAACTGCATAAATTTGCATTATTTCTCAGCATTTATTAGGTTTTTAGACTTCATATTTGTTATTTTATCCAAAGGGCATATACGAGTTAAAGGAAATGAATCATCACCAATATCTAGGACTTTTTTTTGAGATGGGAGGACATTTAATCACATCCCCGATGGAAAAAGGTCTTGCTCTAGATTTCAAATGGGATGATTTCAAATCAAATTGTATTATTGTTTTTGATTTCCACTGAAGAGTGAATGTGACTGCAGTACAGCAGGCATTGTTGCACTTCCTCCATCAAATCTAAGCGGTCCATCCAGGAACCACCTCATCCTGTGAATTTCCTTAACGGACTCATTGTTATAATAGGACGATTTAATCTCCTAATGGGGTTTAGAATTCCTTTTCTTTGATTAGCAGCCGGTCATAAATCTGACCCTCTGCAGTCATCTGTCATTCACATCCCCTCCACAAGCGGGGAATTAAATCTCCCCATGTAAAACAAATGAAATCAAATAAAATTTTTAAAAAATTCGTTCGGGCACAGTGTGCAGTTTCGTCACAGCACGAAAGGCGAGATCTATCTTCATAAAACGGCTGAAAATAATAATTTCTGACCCTGGTGGTGTCTGTGCGTGTGTCTCCGTGTGTGTGAGAGAGGGAGAGAGAGAGAAAAACCTCCGGTGGAAAAATGTGTATTACAGCACTGCGCTGTGGACATGCGCGGAGCTGCAGCGAATATGGCGGCATGTATCTGCTAGATAGTGAGGACGCTTCCATCAAAACAGCCTCTTCAGACGGTTGGTACGGTTCATATCTCATAATTACTCTCACTCCGAACACAAGGTTCGCGCGTGTGTGTGCTCGGAGGAGGCCGGATTGGCTGCGCCTCTGCGCAGACAGCAGTGCGTATTTACAGGGGCGTCCGTGCGGGTGGAGAGATGGTGCGCACCAGCGTTCCAGCAGGAACATGCAAGCGTGCAGATGTGCCTTCGCCGCCTGTTTACCTCCTCCCGCCGCAGCTAACGCAGTGTTTATGTCGGTTCAGTTCTGCTGCAGGACCGCGGCCGCAGCTCTCACGTCAGTTCCGAGCCCTCAGACCGACCAGTCCCGCCCACAAAATGTGACCGTAAAGCAAAAATTCGTTACGTCTTTTTGCATGAAATGTATCCTGAGCTGCTGTAAACACTCTGCTGGATAGTTAGAGTAGCTGGACGGAGCCGGGCTGCAACTGTGCGTGCACTGGGAGGAGGGGAGGGGTGTTTAGTGATGGAAGTTGCTGGCCTGAAACCGTTTCTTAAGTTCCCATCGTGGAGGTGACGCCCTGCAGCGAGTCACACCCCTCCGGCTCTCAGCAGTAATGTGATCCAGCCTGAGAACACCAGGAGACGCACGGAGTCCTCAGGCTGGCTTCATCTGGACTCACATGTTGTCAGAGGATGAGGAGACATCTTCTGCTTCAGATCAGTTTCTTGATTAAAACATTAACGTGGGACGAATGAGGAAAAGACAAAAATCAAGTAACCCCCCCACCCCAGCAAAACCCTCAATTTATCTTTACATTATATTGAAGGTTAATCACATCAATTTTCTTTAATAAGAAATTTGGAATTTATCTCTACAAAAATAGTGTTAGCTCATGAAACCTTTATTTTAAGGTTTTACTAGTTTCATATCTTTATTTAATGTATTCTGACAGACACAGACCTGGATTTTAATGTGGTTTGAGTCAGTCAAAAATAACCCAATAAAATGATTAGTCTTCAAATAGGATTGTCAAACTTTTTAATCTATAAAATCTTATGAGAAATATCTTCACCTTCATCAGAATTTTCCCTACATTATATATATATAAAATCCACAGACAAAACATGGCAGATAAATACTTATTCTGCTTTGCAATTTGAAAAATGAAATTTGATTATTCAGAAATCTACAGCAGCACCTAGTGAAAAAAAAATAGTGAAAAGGTGTGTAAGATTTAGTTTTTAGCTTTACTTATTATTATTTTACTTCCTGAACAGAATATTGTTTCTGTAATTTGGCTTTAGTGTCCAAAGGAATTCAATTGAAAATTAAATTTCAAGTTATTCTTTTAAATTTATATTGCTGACTGGATGCGTCATTTGTTTCCGTTTTCTGTGCAAACCCTGGAAATTTGTCTTTTGAATATTACCTCAGTGCAGTAATTGTCATTTTCCTCTTTAACGTTTTTGGAAATAATACATTTTTAAGAGTTTAAAACAAAGATATCCTCATTAATGTCAGATAAAAGAGGAAAATCATCAAAATGTCACATTGAATTGAGCGTGTTTGGAGTCTGAAATGAATAAATGAGGATCAGAGAAAATGAAAAATGAACAGTTTGCTTTGATTTGTGGCACAAAATGTCACATTTGCTATGGATATTATAGCAAATTGTTTTGGGCTTTGTTGATATTTTAACCATGAATTTCCTTAGCCTATCTGCTGTTGGCATCTAAAGTTCTATTTTTTGGTTTTAAAATAACAAAGAATGTCTGACATTACTTTAAAATTTCAGAAACAACATATAAATATCAGCACGTGTTGAATCTTTAATCTTAATCTTTAAATCTTTAATCTTTAGGGCATGTGTGAGGTCGTTTATCACCTCCTGAGGCAGTAAAAATGAAGTAGTTCCTGGTCTGCAGGACTTTTCCTCTGAGCCTGTTGAGTGAGGAAGACTCAGGAGGAAGACCTGTGAGCCCGTCTGCAGAGTCGTGCTCCTTTTCATGTAGCCCCCACATCCACATCCTTAATGGCTTTTTATGGCAGCTTGGAATCTTTATGGCTCCTTTTGGCTCAATGGGATTTGCTGCTGATGGGGGAGTGGAGATGGGGGGAGTGGTATCTTCAGATGGAGGGAGAGGAACGCTTCAGATACAAAACAGAATGGGAGACACGGCCCCTTCGGGAGATTTTCCTCATTGTGTTTGGAGTCTGTTCCTAATTTTTGGAAGATTTGGCTCTTTTTGTGTCTTCCCTCAGCTGTCTTCACATGGAGTGGGACTTTGCTCAGGTCTCTGCACACTGGAATCCAGAATTTTTGCCTAAGAGAGTGCGGTAGTAGGTTTTAGGGTGTTGATTTGTGCTTAACTGTTGTAGATTATATGAGCGCTGACTCGTCTGAGCAACAAACACTTTGCAGAAATGTGAGGAGTTTGTAAATGGAACCTACCTTTGTTCTGTCATCTGCAATAATGATTAATAATAACTAGAAAGGTAAATTGTGTTTTTAGGTAATTTGACAGTTTAAGTAGTACAAAATCAGCATTTAAAACAGGCCAATAGTCAGAATCTCAAAATATTATGAGTGATTTATCACAGGTTTCTAAACTCCTTGTAGACTAAAGTCTGTTATAAATGAGTAATTCACTAAAACAATGCTGCTGTGCCATGGAAGTAACAGCAGAGATTGCCTAATCGAGCAGGTGTCGGTGGACTTTGTTAGCATGTTCCACTCCAGCAGAGTTGGAATCTGTTACAGGTTGATTCTAAACTGCATTCTCGCTTAAATGTGTCCTTTTATTTGAAGATGTGCCTCCCTTGATTTAATCAGTGTCTCCTCTTCAGTGTCTGCGTAGGTAAAAGCCGCTAAAAGCCCCCGTGTCCTCTGCAAGAGCACTTTCCCCTCAGCATGGGCCGAACACCACACAGAGGTAAGCCCCCCCTCACGACCTTTAAACTGATGTTTTCCCTCATTTAATTAAACTTTTTCTTTTCTGCGCGTCAGATTAATTTCCTTTTTGCCTTGAACTGCTTCAAACCCATGTTTTATGCCGCAGTAATTACAGCCTGCGCTTCAGTCTCCCCCAAACCCTGATGAGCGTTTCAATCATCTTTTGATTCCAGATCAGAAAGAGGAGAAGGAAAGACGGAGCAGCATCTCAGCAGGCTCTGCCCTCGACAAATCCAACGGTTGGTATCTCTGATCTCGCCCCACTTCCCCTCCTTTGTTAGTCTTTTCATAAGCCCCCCGAATGAAATCTTTTTGACTTATTAGCCAGTGAGCCTCAGTGGGTTTTGGGGTTAGTCTTGTATTACTGCATGTAAATAACTGCTGCTGTGTTCCTCCTGGCTTAACAAAAAGAAGATAAATGTTGAGCAGGCTACATAAACCTGAGACTAATGTGACAACTAGTCTACAGTGAGTGAATATATAAGCAGACGAACGTGCTGACAGATTAATAACTGGTCATTTAGGCTCAGTGGTGGCTGCCCCGTTCCTTCCTCTCAGTATTCAGTGTTGCTTTTCTGTTGGAATTGTTGGTAGAACCTTTCAGCTGGGAAGACTACCTGAGAGAGACTTCTTCTATTGCAGCGTCGCCTACGTGCTTCAAACAGGTAGCTTGATCTATATTGTTAAGATCCTGTGTTCATTTTCTTGATGGTTGTTGATCTGTGTGAAGATATTCCGTATTTCTGCTGTATTCCATGCCCTCCCCCTCCCCCCGCAGTCCAGAGTCCCCCCTTCCAATGAATTCAAAGCAGGTATGAAACTTGAAGCCCGCGACCCCCGCAACTCCAACTCTGTCTGCATTGCGACGGTGATGGGCATGATGGGTATTCGCCTGCGCCTGCGTCTGGACGGCAGCGACAACACCAACGACTTCTGGAGACTGATCGACTCGTCCGACATCCAGCCGATAGGGACCTGTGAGAGGAACGGAGACATGCTGCAGCCACCGCTGGGTCAGCGCCCCAAACTCTTTGCAGGAGTTTCCACTCCTGACCTGCTTTTCTCCAGGATCACATTTTAAAAACACGAACAAAGAATTTGCTTTTAAATCCAGTTTTTTCACTCAGTGTTATTTTTTAACTCCAGGCTGCTGGAAAACAACACATCAAATACTGCCTGCAGTATTTGATGTGTTGTTTTTACTTACTTTAAGTGATTTCACTTGTTATTTTTGTCATTCTTATGAAAATAATTAGAAAAGTAAAGTCTAAGTCAGTCTTCTGCTTGTCTCATCTTTTTATGCACACCTGATCTTCAGCGTCTTCAGTCCCAAATGTCTGAACTTTTGTCTCCCACTCGTCTGTGTGCAGGTTTCAGGATGAATGCGTCTTCGTGGCCCATGTTCCTCCTGCGGACCCTGAGTGGGGCAGAGATGGCCCCCGCCTCTGCCTTTAAAAAGGTAATCACACCTAAGTCATGCTGCTAAACCCCTGGATGTCCCTAAAGGCCCAGGCTAATGTCTAATATTAATTTTGGCATTTAAATGTGACCTAAAACTCAAGGGTTTCTCATGTCTTCATAAAAACTTGAAAGGCTCCCTGTTCTCCATATCTAATAAAGGTTATTATTATTATTGTTGTTGTTGATTTGTAAGCCACATCAGTACTGAGCATACGATAAATCTCGTCATGATTAGGAACCCCCCAGTCCCACTAAAAACTACTTCCAGCCTGGTATGAAGCTGGAGGCTGTGGACAGGAAGAACCCCTACCTTATTTGTCCTGCAACAGTGGGAGAGGTCAGAGGTCAGGAGATCTTCGTCATGTTTGATGGCTGGCGAGGCGCCTTCGACTACTGGTGTCCCTTCGACTCCAGAGACATCTTCCCCGTGGGATGGTGCACTCTGACCAAACACACTTTACAGCCACCGGGAAACTTCTGTAAGTCACTTTTTCTCTCTCATTAGCTTGCTTTTTAATAACTACTGATAACAGATCAGTCACATTCTGTATCCATAACATTATAAAAATCAATTGGATGAATCTTTATTTTAAAGGTCAACAATAAATATAAATAGCCGCAAATTTGCTTGTATATTATTTTCTGTAAGTGGAAGAAGTTCATTTTGCAGAAAAGTTCTATGACAAAAACAATAATTGATTATCTCATTGACTGCCTGCCTTTCCCTTGTTTAAAAATCAAATAATTATTTTTTTAATGATCATTAGGCCATTTAAGTAAATCCAGGGGACACATATCCAGTTTACCAGTTCCCAAATGGCTAAATATTTCTTGTGCCATGAGTTATTTGAAAGCGAATATAGATCAGCAGCAAATATTGGACATGAAATCCGTTTATCAGATTATTTGCCATTTCTTTTCTTTTCTTGTTATTGTTTTGAGTAACAGGCTTTGTCGACCTGTTGTGTTACCACTTGTGACCGCTAGAGGGAAGCAGAGCACAAACGGAATCCCTGCAATCCCTAAATCAAAATAACTCGACCGTTTGTTTAGAGTTTGTTGGCCATTTGGATTAGTTTATGAGGTATAATTAGTCCTGCGGATACAAAGCGCTTAAGATATGTAATAAAGCACACTTGTATTTAAAAAGGCAATAGCTTTCTTTCATATTGTGAGAGAATTCTATCTGCTTCAGATTAAACTGCAGAAAATAATTTTCTTTTTCCTATTCATCTGGTAAGCTTTTGTATTTTACATGACATATCTGATAAAAATTTTAAGTGTTTTTTCTTTTAATTTATTGATTAGGCTTTTGCACTGCTCATGAATCATTCTTGAAGTCATCAATTATTAACAGTAATTTTCAGGACTGATGTGACTGGCTATTCACTTTTGTCATTTGTCTTTTTGGTTATGCTTTCATGCCAATGTAGATGGGACAAAGAAATGGAAACACCATGGTCTGCAGTTACTGATCAATTCTTTAAAAAAGCAGAAACACCCTTGAATGCGACATTTCTTCAAAACGCATCAAATTTTATTTTCATCCATTCAACACTCTATTTAAAAATGTCCATTGAGAGGTTTAAGGCTTCTCTAGAGTCCTGCCCCATTTCCATATCATTGACCTATGGATGTTTTCACTGGCCTGTGTTTGTTCTGAACACTATTCATGCCGTCAGTCGTGTCTTTAGAGGCAGCAGCTTTGCTCGAGATCAGAAAATGTCACCTCCTCTGACTGTACATATTTTTCGGACTAATTTACGGTAGTCTTTGCTTTGTTGGAGAACCAAGTCAGTCTGTGTCTCTGTGACCTCCTCTGACCTCCTGCAGAGGCTCTCCTTTCCTCCTGCAGAGTTCCCCAAAGGTCCATCTTCAATATATTTATCTGTTATTTTACATATATTTTATGTTACTTTACATATACAAAGTTTTTTTAAATGTGATTTTATGTAATTCCTGACTGCACTCCCCTAAAGAGTGTTTACATGTCAGCTAGCTTAAAACTTTTCTATTGCAATTAAGCCTAAATAACACATTAATATTTATGGTTACAATATATAAAGCCATCTGACCTAATATATTATACAGTTTGTATTGATAAAACAATTATCCAGATTATCATTTGAAAAAAATTATGAAATAGAGTGTTAATTAATTAAATTAAAGGAAATTTAATTCAGACTACTAATTATCAGTCAGGGTGTAATTACCAGCTAATTACTCTGAGCTCTTGCGGAACTACCGCTGTGTGATTTTCACATTATTAGAGATTAGCTGCTCAGTTTCTGTAGACATTTGTCACCCTTAAAGGCTGTTTTTTGACTAAAGATGTTTTTTAAAGTTTTGCGACTAAAGAAATTGCATCAGTTTTTTTCATGTCACTCCTCATGTTGGCTGAAATGATCCGGGCTCCATCAGAAAGCGTCTGGCTTTTAACCCAGACTTACAGACGTCTTGGCTACTGTAACGCTTGTGTGTTGTGTGTGTGTGTGTGTTTTCTTGGATTTTCCCTCTTTGTTGATGGATTGCAGCAGTCGAGTTAGTGGCCTGCAGCTTGTTTATGTGTACATAAGCCAGGCTGATCTGACGAAACACTGGCTTAAACACTGGCCAGCCATGTGACACCTTCATCCGTGTCCTTCACCAGCAGCTAGATTTAATATCTTTTTATCTAATATTTAATTGTGTCTCTTCATCATTAACACCCAGTTGGAGCTTAGTCAAGTTGTGAGTCTTGACTTGAAAGGAGGTGTTACAAATAAAGTTGGCTTAGCAATTAACTTACTATTAAAGTCTTTATAAAGTATGATTTATAAATATTGACATCACAGATCTTGTTTAGTCCTACATTCAGTGGTTATTGTGTTCAAGTTATATAAAAACCTAATTTATTAATATAATCTAACATCACAGAAGAGGGTTCCTGTAATCATTCTTATTCCGTGGGTTGCTCACAGGTACTAAAAATTTTCACAAACAAGTTACTTTATATATATATTTTTTTAAATAGCTGAAAAAATAATGCAAAAGGAAAATGTGTGCATACCGAAGCAGATTTGCATCACATAAACACATTTTCTGGACAGGATTTTTTGTGCCATAGTAATAAAGCGCCCTCTCTATCCATATTTATATTTTTCTCAACAAAACCTTGTAATTGAGAGAAGGCGGAGAATAGAATCCTCCAGACAGCCCCTGCATATTTATAGGTGAACAGTAGAGCTCGGCTGAAGTGTTAATGAGCTGTTAATTAGTTTTATATGTGCGATAAAGGAATGCCAGACACTCTAATTATTTATACATTTGGAATTTCTAATTTAAACTGTCCTGTTTTGACCCAGCTACCTATTTTTACAAGACGCTATGCCAGGACTTTGTGTTATAATTAACTAACTACATTCACCACGCAAAACTGCATCTTTATTTTAGCATTAAATCAGGTCACTGTAGCATTTTAACTCTAGCATGTTTGTTATTTCATGTCGAAGCGTGCGAAAAGAATTAGACCTCTATCTAATTTTCAAAATGTTTTTACAAATGACCAGAATATGCCAGACACTTTACTGTCATTAAAGTAATACTCAACATTTCTATTTTATCAGTGAATTTCCTTTATTTTAAACATCATGAACGCAATTTGCACTTTATACTGCCAATTAATCTCATTCAAAGGAAGCGTATTGGCAATAATAAAGACGGACTGCACATGCTACGATTCTTAAAACCATAATCTAATATCCTTAGATAGGCTTTTTCTTTCATGAACAACATTGGCTCTGCATGTTGTCCATTCAGAAGCAGATTAAGACATTTCACCCTGAAGGGACTTTTCCCATGCAGGCTTCCTCTGACTGCGGCCCGCATTGTTGCAGAGCCAGGGGTGATATCGGGCCATGTCAAAGTTTCCTGACGCTGGACTCGGCCGTCTTTCATCGGGGACTGCCTGAATGGTTTAGGGTTACACAGAGGTGACGCCTCCCTCTGGGTCCTGAGAGGTTGTGTGTGGAGAGAAAGCTTTGCTTCTGTGTGCACCGACTTCAGGAGTCGGCCCCTTTTTCAATCAAGACACCTCAGATCCACTTTAACCTTTTACCCCCTCCTGCCCTTCTCTCCATCCCCCATCCGCTCCTGGAGCTCCACCGTTAACCCCTCTCTCCCGCTCTCCCTCCCCCACAGGCTCACAAGCTCACGCTAAAGCAGGTGACCGATGTAGTCTGTCCATATAGCCTACAGATAACATGAATAAAAGGCTCAACTCCCCTCCCCATCCCACCCTCCCTCTCTCCTTTCTCCCCACTTTACCCCTCCTTAGCACTTATGCAAATCCTCCCCCCTAGCCCCCGTAAGCCTCCTCCTCCTCATTCATCGGGAGGGGAAACCGTGCAGGGGCTTCAGCAGCAGTGTGGGCTTTGTTGTGGGCGACTGCCAGGGAGTAAAAAAGACGAAAGCAGCTGATGGGAGACAATTAAGTTGTAGACAAGGAGGCTAAAAATCCAGAAAGTTCAGAAAACAAGGAAGAGAGAAGAGAACCCATCAGGCCAGACTGACTTTCTTAGAGAGAACCAGGAAGCAGCTGCCGACAGTGACAACATTGTTACGGATATATCAGTCCCACTACCACCACTTCCTCCACCACTGCAGAGAGCCACAGCTCCAGTTCTGGCTGTAGCACCAGCAGATGGTTTACTGGTGAGTCTGCTATTCTTACGGTAAATGAAAGTGTTTGGGAGGAGGTGGGGGGTGTCGTTTTTTTAGGTTGTTCTCTATTGGGTAAAGTTTTAATGGTAGCGTTTTACTCCGTGTTGGTGTTTGTGCCACTTGAAGTGAAACACTACACAAGCTGAAATAGTTTGATAGTTTAAAAATCCGGAAATCCAAGTTACAGAACTGCATTTTTTTAACGTTACCTTTTTTGGGTGGGGGGTAAAATATTAAAAATGGGAAGTCAGAGTTAAATTTGCTCATACGTGCAGCAGCTTCCTGCTCTGGAGAAAAGATTTAAGATCCTTTTTCGCACATTTTTCTTTGTTTGGCTTGAAGACATTTGGACTTTTCTTGGCTTGCTTTAAGAGAGCGGAGGCTGGCTGAAAGATGTTTGTGTAGTTGACAGTATTCTTTGCATGCACGTCCATGTGTTTTTGATCACGTGCCTTTTTTTGTGTGGCCCTCATAAATAATTACTTTGCTGCAGGCTCAGTAAGATTTTCCACTGCACTGATTTAAAATACTTTTAAGTTTTCAACATTTATGTATACATAGGTATATGTAGTATTTATAGGAGTGTGTAGTTTTTTTTTAAAGTTTCCCTAAGACCGATACTCATTGTGCCTTGTGTGTTAAGTTTATACTCTTACTGTTTAAGTGACTTCCACTTTCAAAACATTTCTCTCATACACACACCCATACATGCACAAAAGTGCGCTTACACACACCTGAAGCTACACTTTATAACTTTCATACAGCCTTGTGTGTGTGTGTGTGCGTGTGTGTGTGTGTGTGGTTGAATGGACTGTTTGCTCTAAGGAGGAGGTGCCTTTTGGGGGGAGTTGTAATTAGATGAGAGGCAACTCCAAGCAGGCCCTCCCCCCACGTCCCAGACAACAGAGACACACTTCTCAGCGACCTGGTTCTCATGAGTGCATGTGCGTGCACACACATACATACATACACACACACACACGATTGCATGTGCACATGTCTCCTCGGGCTGTGGCTTATGCCAGCAGGTCGGTAAGAACTATAGTCATGATCAGAACCATATGTCTCTGTTTTGCTTGCTAGACATGCTCTACTCAAGTTTGTAATTTTCTTGATTTGCATCTTAACAGTTTAAAAAACTACACATTGTTTAAATACAGTAATAGACACAATATATATTTTTTTAAATTTCAATTATTTCAGAATTGTCAGGCCTTTTACTGGTAAAAGAGACTAATATGTCCGTTCCTTGAACAAAAATCTCTATGTTACTTTTATTTAAAGCACATATTTAAATTTTAACTGATAAAAGGGCATCACAGCACTCCATTTGGTATAAAAGCTGATGTATCAGTGATAGTGGAGCTCTTATTCTACTGGTGAATAACTTCACTCCACCATCTTTAACACTAATTATTAAAGGCAATGAGAGCAGACCTGGATGGCTGAAAGCAAGAAGAGACTTTCTGATTTTTTTTTTATTAAATAGAAAATCATTCATGAACAAATAGACACATGAACCACAAAGATAGGCCAGGAATGCAGTGGGTGGTACAGATCAGGAGACCAGTGTTTAAGCAGCTAAACCTTTCTAATGATTTAGAAGGGTTGTGATCAGTTGTCTTACAGCTTTTAATTGTGATGATTTTTTAATTGTTTGACTTGGTTGAATCAGACAGTACTGAAAATGAATGCACCTCTTCATCCCCTTAATTGATGTTCTGCGTCAAGTAAAAATGTGTTCTTATGCATTTTATTTTGAATAAAAGTTCATCTAGGCCTCCAGGGTGGTGTTTGCTCATATTGAGAATGTTCTAAGCCGTATTCTGGTTACATTACTGCTATTTCCTCCCATCCAAAACCATGCCGATTGTAACAGCCCCTGTGCAGCCCTCTTATTAGGAAAAAGTGGCATTTGTCAAAAACAATGTAAGGATGTGACAGTCATTAAAACAAAACTGTTGGAAAACTGTGTTTAAAAACCCTTCCTGGCCACTCCAATGAACATTTCTGGTTCCATCACTGGCTCTGTCATTAAATCCTTGCAAACCAAACTGGCAGGATTTACAAGTCTGACTACATAAAGTTTCCACATATGTCAAAAACCCTGCGATTCTTAAGACACCTTTGAGAAAAATTAAAGTCTTTGGTTAAAACAGATCGCTCATCGTCAGAAAGCATTGAATGAAATGCATTCATAAGCAGCCTGTTTTTTTGAAGTGTCAGTTAAACATGCAGAGGTGTTCTCCAAAGTAAACGTTATCTTGAAACAGTATACGGGGGGAATGACACTAATCTCCAGGGGGAAAACGGTACGTGTTGCCTTGGTGCCATCACATAACATGAATGGATTAGATTTTCAGTGGGAGATCACAGTCGGCCCCCCTACTCTATTTCCTATGGTGAATTAGAAGCCGCTGATACTGATTGGTGCCCCGCAAACAAACTTTAATCTGCCTTCGTTGAGCTTACAGCTGTGTGAAATAAGTGTGCCACCATGCTAGCTGGTTTGGTCCTCTGAGAATGTGCTTTGTGTGACCATGTCTGAAACCAAATACTGGTCTTTTCTGGAGGCACATTCATGTGCCCTCTAAATAAACAGCTTTCAGGGCCCCCTCAGAGAATACCATAAGGCTTCCACATTCTCTTCATATCGCCTCAGTCAAGTGGCTCTAATGAAAGCCTCGGTCCCCGAAGAGCTTTACGCTCCCTCAGGTTGCTGCTTTCAGTAAGCCATGAGTTTGTATTTAAATATGAGATGTTATCTTTCTCTTTTTTGCCTCTCTTTCATTCACTTTCTTTTTTTTGTTTTCTTTCTTTCACATGTTCAATACGATGATTTTGTTATCAAGTCTGATTCAATGCTCCAGACTGAATAGGAGCCCTATTGTGTTGTTTTGCTCTGCTGACATGCCAGCTATTGCCTTTTATTGTATTTCTGTTTGACCACCTGCTAGCTATCCTGAGCTAAAAATAAAAAAATGGAGCATGTTCTTCAGCAGGAGTCGACATGTGCCGCATGCACCAACTGGTTTTAACTTGACATGAACATGGAGCATTATGTTAAGAGTGTTCCACCACCATTTTCATGGAGTATGGGTAATATCTGTCTTAGCTTGCAAACACCAACTTCTCTAAATTTGAAAACACATTCAATATTTTGATATTATATTTGTTTATGCTCATATTATTTAAGATAAAATGTTATTGCTTCACTATAATCAATATTTTAGATGTCATTTGGGAAATCATCTAGTGGACAGGTCGTCTCAAAGATGTGACTTTTGACACATTTGAGGAGTGTTAGGGGCTTTGTACAAAGGACCTGCCACTATAAATGTGCTCTAAATGCAAACCTTATTGACTTTAGTAAGATTTCTCAACAATACGCTTTTATTTTCACCTGCACACGCTTTTGCATATGCAAATATGTCATCAAATATTTTTGAATTGTTGCTTTATCCACACAAAACCTTTGGTTTGCAAATGATATGTCATAGTTCCAGTACAAATGTCCTATTTCCTCCATCCACAGTTACCCTCCCTGGTGCTCTCCTTGCTCCTGTGTCTTCCACCTCATCCTCCTTCAGCACACGTCGTTCCTCTGCCCACTCTTCCTCATCCATGCAGACGTCCTACCGACTGCCAAACCCCTTACCGCCCCTACCGGTGCGGAAGGGTGTCCGAGGCCGTCGTCCAAAGTCGCAGACTATTGCTCTGTTGAAGGCAGCAGCCGAGGCTGCAGCGGCGGCAGCAGTAAACGGAACCTCACTCAGTCCTGCAAGAACTGCCTTTGAGGGTCAGTTGGCACCAAGACCACACAAGAAGAGAGGGCCCAAGCCCAAAAACAAGGTGAGTTACAGCTTTTATGAGCTATCATTCCAAGATCCAGGAATAGTCCCATTTTTATTAACTGTAATAAGCAGAAATAGGTTTGCGTGTATTGAGGGAACGAGGCTTGATGTGGAGCACAATTAACATATGAGAAGCTGCGGCATCTGCTTCAGGTCACCTTTAATAAATCATTTATTAACTGCATTTGTTATGGAGTTAATGAGAGTGTCTGCTTATTTTTAACTGCAGAAGAAGCCTCGAGTGGTCCAATCCCATGGGGCATCATCAGTTCCAACACCACCACCAGACACCCGATTGAGCACCAGTCACATCTCTACTGAGAACAACCATGGAAACGGCTCAAATGTAGTTTGCACAGGTGTGAATACAGTGAATACACGCATCAACTATGACGATTAACTGTGTTGTTATTCCCATTAGGTTTATTAAAGATTCCCGCTGGTTAATCTTTAAATTTTTGTCTTCCCAGTTTGCGTGTATGTGAACAAGCATGGAGCCTATGGCCCACATCTTGACCGGAAACTGGTCCAGCAGCTTCCTGACCACTTTGGTCCAGCTCCCGTTAATGCAGTCCTCCAGCAGGCGGTTCAGGCCTGTGTGGACTGCACATACCAGCCTTCTGTGCTGCTGTCATTCCTGCAAAGCCAGTCACACACAGGAGGAGAAGTTATCCGAGGTAAAGAAAAGGGTAGCCCCCAAGTCTCCATTAAGGATTTCTCCAAAACTGTTCTTTTAAACTGTCCTTATTAAACCTTTTATAGGAAATCAGTCAAATCAAAAGGTGTTCAGAGACACTCCGTTGGGTCAGAGTAGAGATGAGTGAAATAATAGACAGTCTATGGCATCAGGTGATGTCTGTAATCAGAGATGACAAGTGCATCTAACCTGGTTTGGGATGCTGGGATTGTTTCTCCCTTGGGAATTTAGATTTTGAAAGCTGTGGATGGGGTATGATTTTGTGTGTGTGGGCAAGCTTGGCTTGGGTGGGAGGTGCATTGTGAGATGGGTTGAAAAAATTATGTTTGTGCTTATTAAGGGGAGGGTGCTAACCCTGAGCCATCTGCTACTCTTTCCCTGCCCATCTATGAATGCATTAAACATAAGTGTGTGTTTTCTTGTGCTGTGCAGTGCGATCAGAACATGGCATCCGCTACGTGAAGCTACCCACCGCCTCCAGTACATCCTCTGTGCTACGGTTCTTGGAAAACATGTGCCAGTATCTGGAAAGTGACTGTCTTTTCAGCTCGCAGCCTTTCAGCCCCTTTAACAATAATGTGCGCTTTTACAACAGGACAAAGTCAGGTGGGCAGAATATGTGGAGGAAGTAAAAGCATAACCATAAAGCTTTAATTGAAATTCTATACCATGCACAATAATGCATGTGTGTATATATAACCACACATATAGATGACTTTATAAACATATATATGTGTATATTATTTTTCTCATGAAGCAGAACCACTGTCTCACAATGAAAACGGGGTGTCCAATGACAATTCTACAAAGGATCCTGCTGGTGGCGCCATTCACGCCTCATCAGACTACAGAGCCGCAAAGAAGGAGCGGCCGTATTATCCGGGTCAGACACACACGCCACCACCTCTGCGACGTGTCAGCTCCAACCCCACTGAGCTCGGCCCAGTGTCAGCACATAGACGAGTGGAAGGTAGGGCCACCACTGGCCTCCACGACTAAATCGCTAATTCTAACCTTAAACCTAACCCTAATTCTAACCTTAACTAAAGCAACATTCTTACCTTAATCCTAAAACCTTCAAAAAGAGCTACAAAATGAGACTTGACAGAATGTCCTCATTTTGCAGATGAAATTCACATTCTGATCCTCACCATGTACCCTGTATGAGAACACACGCACACACACACACACACACACACACATACCCCGAGTCACTGAATTCTAATATTCTTGTGTGGTGTCTGTTGATGCTAGCAACGACCCGTTGCCCATGGACGGGAAACAAAGCCATTGTTTCACTGCTTCTCTGTCCTCTTCCACCTTTATTCCGAGCAGCCAGTTCAACAACTGGCCCCGACCATTTAAAACAAGACAAAGACACTTCGGCGAATGATGCCTCCTCCTGGTCAGTTGATGACGTCATCCGGTTTGTTCAGGAGGCTGATCCACAGACACTGGGCCCACACATTGATCTCTTCAGGAAGCATGTAAGTACTATTGGGCGTAATGATTACACGTGAACGCATGGAAAAGATGCTAAAATCTCTTGTCCAATGTAGAGGAACTGGGTTGGTACTTCAGTGATGGCAAATGCTTGATAGATGTGGAATTATGAGCAAGATTTATATCAGATTAACTTTAACGATTCTTTAACAACAACCTCCCTCAGCTCCCTGTCTCCAGCGATTAGCCGCTGATTGAATTGTTCTGAGAGGAAATGCCTGTCGTATTCTCATATTTTACGTGGCGCGCCCACTTTCTTTCTCCTCAGGAGATTGACGGCAAAGCACTGATGCTGCTGCGCAGTGACATCATCATGAAGTACATGGGACTCAAGCTGGGGCCAGCACTCAAACTCTGTCATCACATTGAGAAACTGAAACAGACCAAACAATAAAGGAGGGAGACGTTCTTCCTCCCCTTCTCCTCGCTGGCAGCCACATCTCTTACTCTCCATTTCATCTCTGGAGTAGATGTTTCCGGAGGGATGCTCTGCAGTTGGCTAGTTCAGGTACTGGTGGCGATCGCCTCGCGATGCAATAAAGTTCGTGAAAGAGTGGTGGTCGCGTCTCTTTCTCGGACATGTGGAAGAGTTTCTTTCAAATGTGTGGAAGGAGCCACCTCGTACCGTACTTGAGGGACCCCTACCTAAGTGTTTTTTTTCAGCAGAGGGGTTCTTATTAACCCTGGCAGCGTGGGGCTGGTATAAATGTAGGGCAGGGCAGACTCTAAATGTAGAAAACCGGTTTCTGAAGTCTTTTGTGTTTTCTGTGTTAGAGGACATCTAACGTGAGTGGGTTCAGCCTGGGCTCTGACTTCCCTACAGGTTTGTACTGTGCTTTGCACCTCGCATATGTTACATACATGTAGGTGTGTTGAGAGGAAATACTGACATTTAAACACAGATAAGCCCCAATGTCAAAGCTGTTTACTTCTTTTGTTCAAGTGCTCCTGGGAGAACAATTCATGAGAAACCCTTTTGTATAAAGTCAGACAAAAAGTTGTTCTTTTTAAATATCATTTTGTACTTCCTCAAAGTGTACCAACCAACCTATAATCAGCGTATTTGTAATCAGATTAATTTCTGCCTGAACTTATCTTTGCGTGGATCATCAATTAACTACCTGCAGGATGATGTTGTGTCCAGGTGATAATTCAGGTCTTAGTATTTATTGGATGGTGGAAATATAGGTTTTTCTGAACATTTCAGAACCGTTTTCGCAGACCAAACTATTTGTGTCCTACCTGCGTTTCACACTGTTGCTCTCCTGTAGTGGTAACAAGTTGATACTTGAATTCATGTTGCTTTAATGTGAACCTCAGGTTTTAGGTCGGGGTTTGTTTTGTTGAAGATATTTTACATCATTGTTTTGTGTTCGTTATAGAGGGACTGCACGGTAACCACCTATGAGTATTTTTTAATGCCTTTGTCATCAACTACTCAGCAGCATTTCACATATGTGTATATATGTTTTTACTGTACGTTCAATAAAAAAGTTTGTTAAATATGTTTAGTATACATTTGCACAATTAAATGTTTATCCACCGACTTTCAACTTTTTCTATTCCAGTGCTAAAATTTTGATTTGGAACAGGCCAAAATGAAGTGATGGATTAGGATTTTGTGTAGAGTTACAGTTCTTTCTTGCTTACATGCCATCGGGGGTCTTTTCCAAGGTGTTTTGGCCGTCGGTTCAGGGTGTACAGCAATAAACTCTTAGTTGGCAGCGGAAGTGAAAATAGATGGGAAAAAATGCAAGATGGAAAAGAAATTAGCACAAATTAACATATCGGTGTTCTCTTAGTTTGGATCAGTTCTAAGTGTGCTTGTTAGTATGTGCCTTTGGGGTCTGAGGTTAAAGGTCAAAGGATCATGGATGTCTTACTTAAAGAAAGTCAAAATGGAGTAATTGTTTAAAGGTCATCTAGGTCTCATGCCTGAGCAGAAAATAAGTTATTCACCCCTTTTCAGTGTATTTGACAATGTTTCTGTGATAAAGATGCACACTCTTATATTCACCAGAAGCATAGAATTATTAACGTCAAACACTGTTATGGCTAAATAGGGGGTGTCATTTTGCAGATTGTAATATTCTTTAAACAAAAAATGTGTTTAAAAGTTTTAAAACCAAGCTCTTCTTCTGCTGTGAAGACAATTTACTCTGATTTTTTTTAAGATCAAATATTGCATCAATCATAATTTTCAGTTACGCAGAATGAGTGTGTGATTAGCTGATGGGTGTGACTAGACCCGTCTGATGACGCGAAGGACAGAACAGGGGAATTGGGCAAACTACCGCCCCCTATTGGTGATGCATACACATGCGCTCGGTTCAGATGGAGGAAGGAAGTCTCACACATAAAGCTGAAAATTTAAACGCAATCACATTTATTGGCTTTTTTTCTATGCACAGATACTGAGCAGTCTGATGAGCTGGTAAAATGAATTAGATATAGAATGATGACATTTTCACACTTGTTCCATCTCCACCTGATAAATAAAATACAGAATGTGTTGCACAGCTCCAAAATCTACAAATGCTTGAGAATATTTATGTAAACTTTGAAAAAAAATATTTTTTTTTTGGATTTCACTTCATTTTTTATATAAAAGAAATTTTGAAAGTTTTTTCCATTTAAAAATGTATTTACAATATACAAAAATACAAAAGCAATTTCAAATCTGTTAAATCCTAGCTGGTTTTAAACAGGGAACATTTTTTTTAATATAGTTACACTGCTTTTTGTTTGCCTCCACACACATCCTGTCTTATTTTATCCCACACTGTACAAAATTGAGAAAAAAATATTCATTGATTATCTTTTGGATTATTCGCATGCCGTATATTAATAAATCTAATGAAAAAAAAAGAGTTATTCTCATTTTTAGGTTTGACAGGGCTAAAACTCATGGCAAATAAGTACATCTACTTTCTAATTAAATTGTTATTAGTCAATGCAGCTTTTGTAAGTAAAGAAAACAGTCTTTAAAAACAATTGTATCAATGGAAGGACAGGAAAATCATGAAAAACAAACATGTCTTGTATTCTTTGTCCGCTAATATTTAAACGTTTGTTCCCGCGTAAGATTTTACGAGATACATAATGTATCAGCGTTAAAAAGTCTTTGAAAGTAAACAGTTGGAGTCAATGACAGCAACCAATGTTATGGGATCTGTGGATGTTTCCTCATGATTTTTTTTTACACAATAATCACATTATCCATTTATGCAATTTGAACAAATCCAGAAAACCTTCAAAGTGTTTTCCTCACACCCAGTCTAATGCTCCAGCAATATGATCCAGCACCCCCCCCTCCCCAAAATACATGTTTATATTCTCCATCTGAACAGATTTTCTTTACAGTTCCTTATGATTGTCCAGTGAGTAGATATACAGTACAAGATAAACCCCTGTTGGTGATCACAACTATACAGAACAGAATTAGCCAGACAGTTTGTACAACTATAGAACCCACTATTGAACTTGACATTTGAACATAAAGTACAAATTTTCCTCTTACCATGGGGAGACACCCCTCTGATAAAAAATAATTATATGGTGGTGCCCTTTCTTTTTCTTCTTCATCTTTTTTGTTTGTTTCTATACTTATTGCATGCGATAGCAAACACGACAAATTAAACAATTAACAGGAACAAGTGCGCATCAGCAACATGGGCATGAAAACTGTAATAGTCATTTCACAGCTTTTTACCTTCCTTCTTAACACAGTGTCAGTTTTGCAATTCAGATTCGCTGAGTGGTTATCTATCTATCTATCTATCTATCTATCTATCTATCTATCTATCTATCTATCTATCTATCTATCTATCTATCTATCTATCTATCTGATTTACATTAAAATATGTTTGCTGAGGTATTCACAGAATACAGTGAATGGTTCCAACTGAAGTATGGTCTCTGGGTTTAAGACGTGTTGTGTCTGCTGCGAGAGGCAGTTGACGGTCCAACCTCGCCACCGCTGATAATTAGCTTCCGTCACGCACCAAGATGAGAGTTTGCTCTAATCCCGATGCTGGGTAGAAAAAAAAGGCTACAGCAATGCAACCGGCATGAGGTTTGTTTCCGTCTCTTGTGTCCTCTCTTTTAGGTTGTGAGATATGAAGTGTGAATGGTAAGACAAAACGGTGTACACCAGCCACTGGGTTGGTTGAGCTTTCACCTGTCTGATGCTACTGGGTCAGTGCAAATTAAGGAGAGGCAACAAGTAGAGGAGAGCAGTGAACACTGTTGAGTCGTCTGGAATAAACGCGCCAGTGAGACCTGTTCTTCTATGCTACACTCAGATTGATTCCCTATAAAATTTCTTGTTTCATATATTTATGTGTTATATATTCAGTACAAATATACATATGTAATTTAATTATAAGATATATTTTCTTTTCAATGACTATTGTTGAAGAATCATGAAGTGCAAAAGTGAGTTGTTGATTTATTTTTTTTTAATTTTAAATTTCTTTCTTTCTTTGTCATTTTTTGGAAAAACTTCCAAATTACCCTCCTCTTAAACTGGGTTCACTAAAGCATTTTCACCCTCCGCACACAACGGAATGCTTAAAACAGCAGAAAAAGACAAACAAAAGCCAAAAAACAAAAGCCCACACACTTCTTATGTCAAGCTGGCACAGTCTGGCCAGTCGCTGGATGACCTAAATCTGTCTGCAGATTTTAGATTTCAAGGATGGACTAAAATAACATGTAATTGTATCTGTTGGAACACGCTGCAGATCTGCCAGCACATACAGGGACCATCACCCTGCTTACAACCTCTGCTAATAGAGAAAGGCCACTGTGCGATTGTCCAAAATTAACCTGTGTCTTTGAAGAGTCAGTCCCATCTAGATGTGAGCCCTTGCTCCTTTTACTTTGTCACTTAAGTCCAAGACAAATTACTAGAGATCAGTGGAAACGTGGTACAAATATCACTACAACCTTTCACAGTGAAATATAACTCATAATTATACAAAAGCCTTGTTAAAATGTCAATGGAAACCAGGATCGGGGGGAGGGTTGTTCCATATAGGGTCATGCAACACTGTGAGCTTAATGTTCTGAGGTGGAAAAATAGGACAGAATCCATTGCTGTTTATTTGTTTTTAAAATAACTGATGTAAAGACAAATGGGATTGGCTCTGATTTTGATTCCAGGTCTGCAGATCAGACGGAGGGTTAAGAAGTTGGTATTGATGAGGTGGTTAACAACTTTTTAACATCTTGTTAAGAATATGGATTATGGAAATGCTAGCCAATGTTTGGACACCAAAATAGTAAGAATAATAGATTTTATAAGAGTTTTAAAATTTCATATGTGAAAGAGGCACACACACACACACACACACACACCTACACACCAGATGTCATAGAAATATCCACAGTTCTTGGATGTGCTTGTTCATGCACAAGCAAACTGTCAATACTCATTCGTATTTTTGTTCCCTATCAGAATTTTCGAAACACAAAAAAAGAGACGGTTCAATCAAAACATTTCTTAAATTTTGCTCTTTTAATATTGGGAGTGGGTCTATTCTTATGATGATACAATATTTACTGTAGGTGTAGCTGCAAATTTTCTCCACGATTCAGCCTTTTCACGTCACTCTGTCTGACACCCTTAAGAGGAAACAAAAATTCTATATATATATGCGTACATATACACACACCTATATGTGTGTGTGTGTATATATATACATATATACACGCACACACGTGTGTATATGTACACATATATAGATATATATATAGATATATACTCAGCAACAAATTTTGTATGTCTGAATCACACCGTCGGCCGCGAAAACACACCTAATATTAGAAAAGTGATACTTGCAAATATAGCACATATTTAAGATTAGAGGTGATTTTAGGATGACCTGTCATCATGGGGGCTCCCATCTGAGTTCTCTGTTTCCCCCTCAGAAATGGCTTGCATGGGTGCTGTGTAGAGGCGGCTGCGTGTGCTGTAGCGACTGCTGTTGGCTACAGGTGGGATCCTGGAACGTCCCTGTCGCGATGCAGCTGACATAGGCATAGTTTTGGGTGTAAAACTCTCAGAATTGGCTCTAGGAAAAAGGCCTGGTATTTGGATTGGTTCCAGGCCAGACACAGGAGGTTCCTGGAGGGCAGAGAGTGAATCCTCAGACTGTCTAATGGTCCCTTCCTGGACAGAGTCCCCTGGGAGTTTTGGGGTGATCGGGCTCTTCAGAATTTCTGTCGCTGACATACGGTAGCTGGAATCAGACCTGCTACCTTTTTTCAGCAGCAGGAGTTTAAATTCTTCGTTTGAAGTACTGGACTTCTTGGCGCTGCGGTAGATTGGAACAGGAGCTCGTTGTGATCCGGTGGGGACTTGGCTGTTCAAAGGAGGGGCTGGCGGCATAATGACAGCGGGGACAGGTGCCATTGGTGTAGGAGGGCAGAGCCGAGATTTGACATTTAAGTCTCCAGAATCTTTTCGGCCCAGGACCTTTCTCTTTGATCTAGAAAAAGAGGTAGTGGGATGGTAAATGAATGGTTGAATAGACTTTTTACAAGGTCATGCAATGTCAACACAAACTTTAGCACACCTGTGTATCATGGCAAAGAGGTCCTCAGTTGTTCGACTCTTGTTCGGTGATGTGATAATGATGTCATCATCCACTTTGCCGTCATCCATCAGGGGAGAGAGTGAATTATCACTTGGTGTGGAATCTGCAGGACACAACATTCCTGTCACTCGTCATCTGGATCAGTTCTAAACAAGCATTTAACTTTTACAGCTTAATGTTTACTTGTGCAGCACCAGTTGACTGAATAAACAGCTGCTCTGTTCTTTTATTTTGTCTTTAATTTATGAATACATCAAAACTCCACCTTTACTGAAGTAATCCTCAGTGTCAGGAGTGGTGGAGTCATCTTTGCTCTCCAGCAGATGATGGGCACTTCTGGTGGCACCTGATGTCACTTTCTCATCAGCTTCCTTATCTTCTTTTCCTCCTCTTCTTGCATCGCTGATTAGGTAAGGATGCGATGTCTCAGTTCTGGTACCAGGCACTTTGACTGGACTAGCCCAAGGCCCTGAGTATATGTGGTATCCCGCAGCGAAATCGTACGCTGGGGGCGGAGGGTGGTCTGATCGCCGACTTACTCTCGAACATGCAGCCAAAGGGGGCTCCTTCACATGTTCTTCCTCTTCCTCGTCATCATCTTCCTCATCGTCATCATCATCCTGGGAAAATGAGCGCTCTCCTAAAACTCTAAATTCGGGATGTGCGCTGGCCGAGTGTGTTAGCCCTCTGAACTCTCTGTGTGAGTGGATATGCGTATGTAGATCCACCGGTGAAGGGTGAGGAGCACGCGGAACAGGTCGATGTAATGGTGAGCTGTCCTCAGAGAGTTCTGACGACGTGTCCATCCTGGTTCTAAAGGCCGTCATTGCCCAAAAGGTGCCAGGTCCATAGCGGTCTTGTCTGAACAGCAGACTTTCATATGATGGCGGTCCATCTGGATGGCGGCCTGGGGTAGGTGGTTGCAAATGTTCAGGAGAGGACGTGTTGTCGTGAACTGGTGGTCTGGGAGGTGGTCTGCGCGGTGGAAGAGGCCTAGTGTTTGGCGGAGCCATAGTCGAAGCGCTTGGAGGACATTTGGGCCTGATGACCCTTTCTGCTACATTCGCAGCCTCAGTCTCTATAGTTGCAGCGCTTCCAGTAGATTGGCTCACAGGATGGAACTGCACTGAATGAGGCATAGATGGAGTTATTACAGATGCACTGGGGCTGGCAGTTGTTTGAGATAAGTTTGAACTTGGGGATTGGTTGGCATCTGACACCTCATTTACAAGCTTTGTTCCAGTGGCTAGAGCATTTGTAACTCTGTGTTTACTGTGGTGTAGCGTGTGCATGTGGTGTGTCCGGTGGGATAGCGTGTGTCTGATATAACCACCATGAAGAATGTTGAGATCGAGTTGAGAAGGTGGAGGAGGGAAATCTGGATCTCTCCTATAGCCAGAAGAAATTAAAGTTCCATCTCTGGAGAAGTGCTGTAATGAAGGAAGAGAAGACTTCCTCTCGGGCACTTTGGGCTTTCTTTTGCCAGTTGAGGGAGACTGAGGTCCTGGAAAAAATGCCGCAGAAGATGAGGGTAAGGTTGATGTTGGGGTTTCGGATTGACTGGAGTAGCCACTTGACGGTGATGCCAGGCCAGCCAGTTTCTCAGGTGACCCAAGTTTGAAGTCTCCTGATGGTAGAGGTGGACTAGCTGCTCTGGTATCTGAAGCCTTAGAAAGAGCCTGTGTTGAAGCTTCTGTTGAGGAGGAAGAGCTGTCTGGTGACTTCATACACTCCATGACAGTTGTGCCTGTGGCTGTGCTTGAGTTGGACATGGATGTGTACTCACCATTGTTGCACTTCAGGTCACTGTTGTGAAGCCACAGGTCTGCATAGTCAGATTGCACAGCACCTTCATCTTTAAAAGAATGTGTATCTGCAGAGCTGAAGGACATGGGCTCTACTATATCCACTGTTTCATGTAGTCCCATTCCCCAGGTTCCCAAAGGCTCTGCCACTAAACAAGCTGTTTGCAAGGGTTCTGGAGCACTTTCAAGATCCTGCTCCAGTTCCAAGTTTGTATCTGTGGAAGACAAGGTATCCTCTTGTTCACTAGCCATCTTTGGTTGATCTTGTTCTGTCTGTGTGTCTGTTTCAATATCAACACCACAAATAGGCTCCTTCAGAGAGGAAGTCCGTTTTGGTGGTGGAGGTTTAACTTTTGGTTTACGCAGCGAATGGCATGTCCTCCCTAGCGTCATTGTTCCTGCTCTTAAGCCTGTTATGTGCTGGGGATATGGTGCTGCTGTAGGGTTGGATTGGGCACAGTCAGGTCCTAGGTCTGCATAGTTACACATGTATCCTCTATAACCTTGATTACAGTCTCCAAAATGCTCAGATGAGCTGTAGAATCCCTCTGTATCAGGTGAGTAAGTACAGCTAGGGTCTTTATCGGCATTGCTGGTCTTTATGTCACTGAAACAGACTTGGTTTTCTGGACCTTCTTTAGAGTTGTATTCCTGGGGTAAATCCTGACTCCGGTTCAGGGTTCTGGTCTGATCAGGCTCAGTGTCCTGATCAGTCTGGTCTTGGTCAGGAGGATATGCCCACTCTCCTTCACTAGCAGTACTAACACCTGCATCATCCAACTGGTCTGTTGCTGAGGATGTGAAAGAGCTTGATCTGTGGCCCTGGCCCTGGGGTCTGAGGTCAGAGTGGTATGATGGATCTAAGGAGAATCCCTCATCAATGGCATTGGGCACAGTGTTTAGTGACAGCTCCGAGTCACAGTGGGATGAGCCTGTCAGTGGTGGTGAAGAGGGAGGGGGAATGCTTTCAGATGTCTGAGAGGGACAGGTTGAACTGGAACCACTCCAGTTCCCGCTTGAAGACTGGTGATCCTCTTTATGATCCACATGGCTGCCTAGACCTCCTGCTGTCGACACAGAGTGAATAGGGCTGCTGAAAGTGTCTGAACTTGATGAGATCTCACAGCTGCCCATGTCAGCCTTGCGAGGCAAGCGGGACCGTCCTCTCTCCATCCAGCTGTGCTCTGGGCTTCCTCCTCCTCCACAGCCTCTGTCTCTTTCTCCAGATCGCTGCAGCCTTTTCAGGCTTCCGAGCTGCAGTGGCTCAGGAGCAGCTTGGTCATCAGTACTCTCTTCCTCATCCTTCATCATCATCATCTTCATTCTTGGACTCGGACCGGAGGGAATGAAGTCCTCTGCTTCATACGGTGAAAGCTCCTCATCTTCATCGTCATCATCATAATTGTCATCATCATCATCCTCATCACTGTCCATCAGTCGTCCACCCTCTCTTGGTAGGCTACGAGAACGCAGCCGTCCACCATGGGTGGTAACACTGGTGTATGTGGAGTCTGACTGGTCACCCAGGGAAGAAATGTTCCCAGTTGAATGGGACAGTGATGCTGGGATTCCTTGATGGCCACGTTGAGCCCGGATGCGTCTTCTGGAGGGAGCAGCCGTGCCTGTTAAGTGAAAAAGTTGTGGTAGGGACCATTAGGATCACAGAAAAAAACAAGAACTTTTAATTTCTAACTTTGTGCACGATAGCATTTGTGTCACATCACACTGTTCAAAATGTGAGCTGTATAAGATGTCCAATATTTAACCTACAATGATCACAATAGTAGCTTTTTAAAAAAAAAAAAACTCCTTTGCTTAACCACTTTCTTGGTAACCAAGTGAACTGCAATAGGGAAGAAAAGATAATCTTTTCTGAAACATACACGCGATAAGAAAATCGTCTGTTTGGCAGCCAGAGTCGCGAGTGTGATGGAGACGACCGCCAATTGAGAGATCTTCTTGACAGAGAGAGAGCTGGTGGGGATTAGCATGGATGATCACTGTGCGCTCTCGTGCTACAGGTGATTCATCTGAGTCTAAATGTAAGGGAAAAAGGGGGAAAAAGGCCTGTTAGCACATCTGTATAGTGTCTACATGATTGTTATGACCTGTGACAATGTCCCTGGGTTTTACAATTCAATACATAAAATTTATTATCAAATACTGTGAAATACACGCAAGAGCGGTTGTGCTCCATTACATACCTATGTCATGTTGCACTCTTTTGGGGATTCCAGTGATTGTCTTCCTTCTCCTCAGCTTTCTTCTCCTCTGAAGAACCGACTGTGAATGTACCAAAGAGCAACGAGCACTTGCTTCCCTGTCAAATCCAACTCCTGTAGTCACAGCACAGACACCAAACACTCATATCAGTCTATGGAAAATATACAGTAGCCTCGCATTCATTACCATTGGTAGTTATGAGTTGTGTTATTTAGACAGCACTGGTTTGATTTCTCTGCCCGCGTTACCTGTGACATTGATCGGGATGATACAGGAGGAGACAGAGTTTGAATCTGCATTGGTCCTCTTTTCTGATGGTGGAAGCTTTTCCTTGGACCAATTTGTCTGTTTAGCCTGGCACGAGGTGGCATTAGGAGTTGGAGCTGAAGCTTTTGCTCTATGGCCTCCTGTGACCTCACCAACCTCAATTTCCTCTGTTGAGGTAGCCTGAAATAAGCAGAAAAAAAATTACCTCATATACAACATGGTTGGTGTACCGATGACTGTTAAAATGATGATTTATGAAACATGAACACAATGATTGAGTATGAAGTAATGAATACAAGGAACTACTATTGTATCATTCTTCTAAGATTGAGGGATGGCCAAATGAACCCTAAACCAACAAAGTGCACAACTCAAAATGTATAAAGTTATTTAAAAGATGTGAATGCTTAATACCTGCGTCTTCCATGGAATGCAACTTTCAACAGGTTGAAGTGAAAAAAAGCACTTAAACTAAAAGTAAAAAAAATGAAACAAAAGTGAAAAAGAAGAGATGACTGACAGTATTCCAAACTTGAATCAAAATGGTTCAAGGAGCGGATGAAATATGAGCGAGCTAACAAAGCAAGGTGGTCCCACTCTAGTGGTTATAAAAACACCCGGCATGGTAATAAAAACACAGTCTTGCCAGTTAACTCTTTATTTTCTCTCATTTACACTACATTTCAGAATGGAAGAGTATACTTATGTATATTCACACAAGTGCCTCACCTTCTTTTGGACTGCTTGAGTATCTGCTTCTCTCCCCGGCTTGTCCTGGTGCTAAAAAATTAAAAAAACAAAACACACACACACACACACATTTTGGAGCAAAAACAACACATGAATCCTCATAAAATGTGTTCCATTTCAGAAAAGATTAGTATTCTTACTTTTTTCTGTATGGTTTGGATCTCTGTTTCCCTTACAGTCTTCTCCTTCATCGATTCAGAGACAAACATTGCATGAAATCCCAGAAACAAACTGCAATAACAGTACAACAGAGAAGACAAATAACAAATAATGTCTGTGTACCTTCCTTGGTTGATAGTCCAACTCCCGCTCCCTTGCTGCTCTCTCTTGCTGCATGGTAACACAACAACGCAGTATTGTTAAAATGGATTGGACGGCACGTGCAATGACATAAAAGTGATCAGTGTCTGTTTATCAGTCATGAATTGATGTTTCTGAATTTCCCATTGAGGGACTAAGTGTATATTCTAGGCATAAGAATATTTCTAGTCCTATGTGGTTTGCCTCACCGCTCTTGCCAAGCGACTCCTCTGTTGTCGGCGAATAGAGTGTGGCGAGGGGAACGTGGGCATTGGGGGCGCCACCGAGATAGAGATAGTCACTCTGTTCCTCTCCCGACTTGTTGAGCGTTGGGCTTGTTCGTCTGTAAGGCCCAAAGTGCAGCACGTTAAATAACGCCATTAATGTCTGTGGATTACATTTAGTCCTCAACTCAGTGAATCTGCGTCCTTCACCTCGGTGCAGCGCTCTGAGGCTGAACTGAGCAGTTCTGTGCAGTTCTTCTACACACGGTGGGCGGGAACAAGGATGAAACACGTTGTGTTGGTGGTGCCATGGTGCCTGATAGTGAAGCGACAGCTTGCTCTCTATATCCAGGTTTGACACCGCTGAGACGAGAGGAACAGAACGAATTGCAGGTTAAATTAAATGTTTCTATATATAGATATTCCACATTCTTTCTTTTATTTTGTTTTGCTGCTGTGACTTCTAGAAAAGACACAGCGTTAACATGGATCATACCAAGGTTTTGGGTTTTGGAATTTGTAGTTTCAGTGTAGGGTTATCACCAACTACCCTGGTTTCCTCTGGAGTTTTGTGTGAGTGAATGCTGTGTGTGACCTGTCTTGGACTATGACCTGTCCAGTAGGGCTGGCCGATATATCAAGATATATATCGTATATCGCCATTCAGCTAAAAAAAATACGGAGACGTGATTTTTGGTCGATATTACGGAGCCCTACTGTTCAGCAAGAACAGCTCATTTAAAGAAATAACAGAGAGATGTTAAATAGAGAGTAATTGCCGATTTGTAACCCATTAAAACATCATATATATTACAACTCTCACACATCCATACACAGGAGGCACCAACAATTTATGTACTGTTACTTGAAAATACAAGCTTGGGTCCTTTTGAATTTAAAAGTCTCATATGGGCCAAACTAATGCAGAAATATACACATTATATGTTTATGTTGAACTACATTGAAATATTCATGAAAGAGCTCAGACAAAGCCACGATCATCCAGCAGGTGGCAGCACATGACACCACTGCGCCGGTTCATCCCCCATCAAAGCTTAATATTTAGCAACGCCACAATATTTCAATATTAACAAAGCAAGACAGGCCTACCGTTGAATATGTACACCTATCAATATAGCTTTAATTTCAAGGGACAAAAAAAAATTGATTTACAAATGAGAAAGAGAAATGGATGATGTAATTATGCAGCTCTGTTATCAGCTCTCAGGACCACTACATCTTTTCTAATCTCATATTTAGCTAAAATTCAAAGTGGATTTGTGTCCTTGAGAGCCACATGGCACATCAGTCGCCAGGCAACCTTTTGTTGTTGATCAAGGCCCATATTTGCCTGCAATTAAACCAGAGAGCTCCTGCGGCAGCATCAACCAGTTTACTCTTCAAGATAAAAAAGGAAACAATGCACATCAGGCTACCTGATTCACACAGAAAAGGTGCAAGATTTTTCCCCCTCTCACTGTTAAATAAGGGTAAAACTACAAAACTACTACAACAAAAATACCCAACCATTTCTCCACACATTGTCACTTACACGCCACTAGTATAGCATATATTCTATATAGTCAGTTGTTCTGCAACATTACATAATGGTTGCTTTATGAGCAAACTCCCTTAGCTCCCTCCCAAATTTGAAACGTGACCAAAATATAATCAGCTCTTTCTTAGCCCATTTATAACCTTTCTGGAAATTTTAAACAAAAAATAAATTTATGACTTTTAGATTTAGTTTTAACAGACAAACATCAGCTGTCACATAACCTCCTTGGCGGAGGTAACGATGTTTACTAATGGCCATACATTTTATTTTTGCCGAAGTGAAAATAATGTGTTGCTAAAAATTATTCTAGGGCAATTTGTTTATTAAAGGTAGTAACTATGATAAATATTGGAATATAAAGAGAGTCTGACAAGTCAATCACAAAAAAGTCCTTCAAATGCATCCACAGAGTAGAGACACTTAGCTAATCAGCACATTTATCACTGTGGCTTTTATCGCCATCTTCATATGTTTGGGGTTTTTTTGCCCTTCTGTTACTGCCACTGCATGGTCTCTTTCCTATACTCATAAAATAAACCAAGACTGAATTAATGACTTAAATGGTGCATGTGGACGGTCATAAACTGAGAGGGTAATCTCAGTGTGAGACTGAGATGTGTGAAATGCAGGTGAGGAGATAATGGCTTGTCCAGGAGAGTGGATGTAAACGATATGGTTTCTGAGATCCAGAGAATAGCAAAATCTGTAAAAAGGCATTTAAAAAAACAAAAGTTGGACAGCTAAAAGGTCTTGACAATTTTATGAAGATGGTTAAAGGACTGCAGCAAGCCTGTAAACAATTCCAGCATTTTAAAGAGAGAGGATACTAGAGTAAAACAAGCAGTGGCAACGCAGACGTTTTTATGTAATAGTTCTTTTTGGTGCAGCCATGTGATTTCTCTCCCTCTCATCCAGATGTGAGTGAATGTGAGTCATTAGTGGAGAATGTATTAGAGTGTATCTGGGTCAGGCAGCACACCCTGTGGCAGTAGCTGCAGAATCTTGTCATAGCAGACAGCTGTTATATAAGGAACGCTCACTGGCCAGCTCTGCGGAGGAAAAACTGTGCACTTTCAGCACATCAGTGGGCCTGTACCAAACACCACAACACCTCAACAGCTGGACTGGAGTTAGTCTTTAACTTTAATGTCCTTCCATGCAGTTTTCAAACTAACATTTCAAATATAAAACTTTAACTGCCAGAGTTTTTCTTTATTTCCCCCTGTTGGACCACAAATAGAACAAAAATACGAGTAACAATATGAAGATAATGTGTCTTGAGTGTTATGTTATGTTGTTAAATTATGTTATATGACGATAGCATGATGTAAACCAATAAAAACATTTTTTTTCAGACAGTACCTTTCGATCTGACGGGGGTACATCCTAGCCCGAGACAAGCCAAAGCCATGGTCGGCAGCAATCTGCTCTCTCCTTTTTTTCGACTGCTGCTTTTCTTTTTCTCTTCTTCCTTCCTCCTGCAGACACCTCCTCATTTGTCTCTCAACCACTGCCACCTTAGCCACTCTGTCAGTCATTTGTTAAACATTCCTGTGCAAGTTCAACATCCAGACTATCAGCATCTGCAGACACAGACCCTCCCCCTCCTCACCCACCCACCTGCTGTTCCTGCTTTGCCTCCCTCCAAAGGATCCTGCACATCACTATCGAAACATTTCCCTTTGTTCTGGCTTTGTGTATGTATTTCTTCTTCCAGGGTCACATGGAGCCGTCAAAGAAAGTGACACATTTGTTCCACAAAGTTAATCTTCCCTTTTTTTCCATTTTTTTCCCCGAGTTCCACCCCCCCACCCCCCCCATTCCTTGGTTCCGTGTGGTAGGATCCTGCCTTGGCATGGCCTGTCTCTGACCGTAATCTCTTTATGATGCAGTAATATGTGAGAGGACGGGCGTTTCAGCAGCAAAGTATTAATGTATTAATCCACTGCATGCTGGGAATGTGTATCACGTGATCGGTCGTTCTGCTGCTGACAACAAAGAGTGACGATCTAAGAACACATGTGTAAAAAGCACCAGACTTTTTTGTTTGCATGGCAGTAAAATAGATGGTCAATGTTGGAAAAGGCCATTAATCAGAAAACAATATTTCAATAAGCTAAATATTAAGCTAACCTCAATGTTAAGTTCTTTTTCTAAACCATTCCTAAACCTAAAAAACAAATCAAGGCACACACATATTCCCACATGCTCACAAACCCTGTAATCTGCTGTCATGCAGAGCTCTGGCACGAGCAGCAGTCTGCTTAAGAAAGTTCAGCCTTTGACCTGATGTCTGGGAAGAACGGCAACACGCCAAACATGCCTGCACGCACACATCAACCACGACTCGTGGCTTCTGCTTGCGTGTTTACAGCAGAGGGCAACGCGTAGCACAAACAAAGCGGTTAATTTTCAATGCACAGCTGCTTCCCGGGGCATTCCTGTTATTAACGGGGGGTTTTCTAAAGACTGTCAGGAGTCCATTAGTGGGCTGTCATCGTCTGTGTTGTTTGTCAGTTGTGGTATTGAGTGATGTGTGACAACATTAGAGTTGCACTGCTGATTTACAGACTATGTTGTAACACGAATTCCTGTGATGCTAGCGGAATATCCCGCTGTCAAAGCTTAGTCCAAATCACTTAGAGCATCATCTTTTATTGCAATTAAAACACACATGTGCTGAATGAGGTGGGCCGCAGCATCTGACCATACACACAAGTCTTGCTTATAGTATCTGATATGCCACAGAGAGCCTGACAGGATGGGGAAAATACCAAGAAGAAAACAATAGGTTAAATATTCAAGGGATTATGCGAACACTGTTTACACAATCTCTGCAGCCTCCTTAGCAGGCGCTCCTCTACTGCCCCATAGTGGCACAGCAGGGGAACTGCGTAGAAGCACAGACAACAGACATGTGGGGGCAAATACTGTAGAAATTGTTAATAATTAATCTTTAGAGGCTACATTCTGTCTTATTGTGCTTTACAAAAGCTAACTGTCTGATTGATGCAGCTTTGTTTACCACAGTAGTAACAAACATGTCAGATTAAATGGTGTCGATCAGAATCTCCCAACTATGTAAAGAAAGTTAACAAGCATACGGCCATTTTGGGTCTGGGTCGTAGAAGAAAACAAAAAATAAGAACAACAAAAATCCATCTTTTTGATTTGAGAAGTTTTTAACCTTTATATTTTTATAGAGTCTGAGAACAATGCCCTGCTGCCAGTGGAAGGCTGGGTTCTGAGAAAAGCAGCAGCAAATGAATGTTTTATCATCTCAAGATGTTATAAGGTCTCATCTTCTTGCTGAAACATTTGGAAGCTTCAGTATTTTGGTGATCCTCATCAATATTGCAGCATTGTTCCTAAAGAGGCAGAAATTATAGAAGGAAATGAAAAATAGGGTCATGTAGATTCTGTAAAACATGTTAAAGTCCTGTGACTTCCCCGCCTTATCTTTAGTCCGAACAGTGTTAATTGATTTTCCCCTTTACAACAAAAAGAGCCGTTTCTATTGATCCAACATCCTGTTGACATAAATATAAATAATAAATATACTATTGTAGCTATTACATCTAAGAATACGTCTCAGTCAGTCTGGGAAGTAACAAAATACTATCTTACAACATATTCCTTTCAGTTGAACTGTTGGCATCAAGAAATATTGCCAGATCATTTGGATCTAATCTTTGATACCAGCTCTGTGTGTATCCATGGCAGGAAGCAGAGGAACAAATGCCACCGTCGTGCCAACGCCAGAGGCAACCTATTTCTGTTTGGGTGTGCATTGACCAGCATGAGAGTGTCTTCGTGTCTGTGAATGTGTGCGCGCGCACGTGTGTTTGTGAATGCATCAGCCATGTTGGCGGAATGGCACGAGACAAGCCATCGCCCATGTTATTTTTAACTACGTGTCTCCATGGAAACGGGCACATATGCAAGGAGTGGGTAATCTCCTGCTGTGCGAGTGTTGAGGAAGACGTCTACCGCTGGCCGCAGTTTGTGTGTGTGTGTGTGCGCGTGTGTGTGTGCGTGTGTGTGGGTGTGTGTCTGTGTGTGTGAAAATCTATTAATTGTCTGTGATTTGTGACTCTCTTCATAAGAAAAGTGCTTTTTCTTAATTAGTTTCGCTGTACATTGATGCTGTGTGCGTGTTGTGCGCGTGTACGTGCACAACCTGAGCTAGGAAACAGAAGCAGGGGAGTGTGGGGAGCGAAAAAGGGCTTCTGAGGCAACTTTCAAGGCAACTGAGGAAACACCAGCCTGCTGACTGTTGAACCTTTAAGGACCAGGAGGGGTCAGTTGTTGGTATCTTAACCTTAGATAGTAGCAGCTGACTTGGAGGTGGACTGAAAACCAAAAAAACCACCAACCACTATGGGAGCACAAACTGTCCAATTGCAAGGTGTGATCTATTTTGGCTTGGACACGCAACATTATTGATAACTGCTTTGTCATATTTGTAATTAATGGATCAATGAGCCTGCAGTGACTAAGATGTTCCTCTGAAACGGTGTTGTGGAGGAGTTTTAAGTGCAGTGAAAACAGTTCTTCTATAGCTTCGGCAACCAGACAGTTATGAACTGAGTGAACATAGTCGTTTCTATGGAAACAACTTAAAGATTAAAGCTGTGAAGAGCGAGAGCCATGCCAGAGTGATTCCCATAATGCCTTGTGCCTGGGGAGCTCAGAGAGAGAGGAAGAGAGAGGGAGAGAGGGAGAGAGAGAGGGAGAGAGGGAGAGAGAGGGATATGTGCTTGTCAGCTCTAGAGGTGCTGTGCTACAAATCCTCGCTCAATTGTGACAGCTCACATGACCGAAGACGCTAAACTCAGCATCAAGCACACAAATATTGTGTGTGAACATACATATTGTCGGCATTCTTCACCATTAAATACTACGTACGCCCTCAATCAGCAAAGCATCACAAGACAACAGAGACAAAAGACCTGACAAAAACCACACCTGAAAGTTCAAATGACAGCAGTATTTTAAAAGAACAATGAAATTTATTATGTTTTGGATCATACTTGTGTTTGTTGTTGACTTTTTGGACCAAAGTAGTGATCCATCAACAATTGATACTGGCCCTCCTGGGGCTAATGGAACATAGCTTAAGCCCATTTCTTCTCATTTCAACCTTAAATTGTGATGTTTTTATCAAGGTGAAACCGTGTGAACGACCGTCTCCAGCCACTTCACCGCCCTTTCTCCTTTCTCCTTCCATCCATCCAATTGTCTGTTTGCATCTTTCTCTTCTTTGGGTTTAATGTATGTGCCTTCCATGTCCTCCTCTACCTCTACCCTCCCCCTCCCTCTGGGTGATGCCAATGCTGTTGTCAGGCTGGAGTTGAAAGCAGCCAATCGTGTGGCTCTTTGCTGCGGAGCTCTGGGGTGATGTTAGGCAGTTTCATGCTCATACGATGAGCTTTGCCAAATGTAGGTCATGCTCCCCCCCACTCTCTCTCGCTCTCTCTGTCTCATACTCATACTCACACGCACACACACACACACACACACACACACCACACACACACACACACACACACAACACACACACACACACACACACACACACACACGTCAAGATATTTCGGCCACAGACAGACAAAGGTGTGCCCACTTGCACCAGCACATCTCTCACCTCTCCACATGCACTCACATGGTCTCTCACTCAGGGTGGGGTGGTGCACCATGCAGTGGCAACACTTTCAGCTGTTTGGCAACAACTGGTGCAGGTGTTCCTCGCAGGACACGCTGTTTATCTGAGGCTAGGTTCTTCCTCCGCACCCATCGTCTTCCCATCTATATGAGCGGTTATTTGCAGAGTAGATCAAACAATGGGGGGGGGGGGGGTCTCCTGCATTCCTTGAACTCTTGTTGAACTTATTCTGCTTCTGTTGCAGGAAGGCACAAGCAGTCTGAACAGAGGCAACATTTTTAGATGTGTCAATGCTGCAAACTCTGAGTTTTCCCTTCAGAAGATGAACAAAAGTGTCACCACACACTTTATTGAACTTTTGGTTGTGTTGTGTTGTTATATATGTCTTCATTAAGGTAGATGCAGTGGCATAAACATATTCATATCTATTCTTCACTGCAACATTAAATCATAGCGGTAACAGGAAAATCAAGTTCCTCAAAAGTAAGTAAAATGTAGAAGTATAATTTGTGGTTGAATTTTGAACAGGTACAGGACAATATTACTATTAGTACCCTACTAGAACTTGATAATTTTACGTTCTTTCCATTCGCCAGGGTAAGTCACACTAAGGTCTGTGGAGAGTTGACCTGCTTGACAGAAGTGTGTGTTTTTCATTACAAAACACAAATATTGTTAAAAACGATATTTAATGCACCTCAAGATTACTCCAACTCTACAATGTACACTCACAGACACACACAAACACCAATACACACACACACAAACACGCAAACAAGCAGACACACACACACACACACACACACACACACACACACACACACACATACACACACACACACACATTGCTCCTCCTCAACAAGGGAATCAGTTCTACTTCCATGGGTTACTGCTGATGTTGACCTATTTTTGTCCAGACCTCTCTCACTCTCTCTCTCTCTCTCTCTCTCTCTCTCTCTCTGTCTGTCTGTCTGTCTGTGTGTCTTATCGTCGCTCACCCACTCGAGCCCCATAATTCACCCTGCTTAATAATTCAGAGCTTGAAAAGCCTCCACTCTATTAAATGACAGGATCAGAAAAACAACAGTTTTCACAGCTGCATTTGGTAAAGACTATAAATAGTTTGTGGACCACAGGACATGGGTGGATCCATGTCACCTTACTGACATTAACAACAACAGGATGTGTGGCTAACAGCATATTCTTTAAAAAATAATAATAATAATAATAATAAAAGCACAGAGAAAGTGTTTTTGTGGGCTTTAAATTTGCGTTTGTAAAACTGAGGATTATTTGCAAGTCTGCGCCCAGACTCTCTCTGGCTGATGCAATTGGACAGCAGAATGGGAAAGGAACCAATCAGGGCACAAGTAAGAAGAGGACAAGCACAGACAGTTCTCTCATGCAGGGTGATGCAGGGCACGCCCAACAAGGCTGTGTTTGTGTGCATGTTGATAGAATCCACAACACATTTCTGATTATTAATAGGTTTGGTGTACTGGCGAAAAAGTCATCTTATATTTTATGCCTGCGCTGCCCCATTTTCAAATCTCCTCCCAGAAGCTGTTGCAGAAGGAGGACAATAGCAATAATATATTCTGTCACCGGTTTCTCAATAGCGCACGTCTGCAAATAAGACTGCGGAGTTTTACGGACTCACAGTGTCTCATCCATTTCACTTGAATCATTGAGTGCACTTTGAGTTATAACCAAAGCAGAAGCATCAGTGTGCAGAGCAGCATGTGTAAATGCGTCTGGAAATCTTCCCCTTCTCTGGTTCTTCACTATGGCACAACCATGATCCTGATAAGATGGCTGCAAGGACCATTAGGACCAAGCTTCTCCACCAGGATGAGCATGAAAAGGTCCGTTTGAAGACAAGATATTGTCCTATTTCGCAATCAAACACTGCAGTCAAATTATCTGAGGGGGTTAATATTCAGTGGTTTAAAAAAATCCTTATTCTCTTTTCAGATTGTGGCACATGGCTGTGATGGTGCGGCTGAGTGACACCGCCATCTTCCTCAAGTGCTGTTGCTGCTTTATATTCTACATTATGTCACACAGCCAGACAGGGACTTTTGAGTCAGTCTGACTGTTGCAGCTTCGGAGTGACGATTCAAGCGGAAGGGCGGAATCTCCTCCTGCAGCCCTGGAAGGAAAGTTGCCTCATTGCTTCACCCCGTTGCTCCATTTTCCACAGCAGACGCTGTGAGTGAGCGCCGGCCTTATTGCTCTCGTACACACACACACACACACACACACACACACACACCATGCTCAGTTTCTTACTGTATGACACACGTGAACAGTCACTGGTTCCCACTTTATTGTGCTTTGCTCGCTTCTTTATCCCTCCACCTTTTTTCTTCCTGCAGGTCCAGCAGGACTGACCTTAACTTTTAGAAGTTAAGGAAAATCAGGCAGGTAAAATTGCCTGATCTGTAAAACAGTTTCAAGTTCAAAGTTTTTGCAGCAATCAACCTGCGCTCTCATAATTTCCTTTCTGAGATGGCTGAATAAAATGGCATTGCAGAGATTCAATGCTCTGGATAAAGTGTGTGTGTGCTGACGTGCACTGTTCTGTCGGCACCAGCTGACTCCTGTGCAACTTTTCTGCCGTAGTGAGCGCGTGTAAACCTGCAGCTGAGCCGGTCAGCTACAGAAAGTCCAGATGTTGTTGTTCAGCCGCAGAAAGTCAGAAGAGAAACTTACGGAACAAGAGCAAAAAAGCTTCCTACACGTGCTCGTGAGTGCAAGCGCAGTGAGATCGTGGCTCTGTAACACCCGTTGGCAAGAAGATTTCCAGGGGCAACACGATTATGCTCTTGGACGGACTTTTATTCAGTGGCCACTTGCAAATTTTGGCAAAGCCGCCGTGGTTGTAATCACAAAAGCAGCAGAGTCCGAACGCTTAGTGGACTTAGTGGATTCTAAGTCGTCCGGGTCATGGTTGTGGTTTAAGGAGGTCAAAGTCTTAAGTTTAAAGATGTCCAGCAGTCAGCAGTTATTTTTGTCTCGCTCCGGCCACACTGCACTTCTTCTTTAATGTGTTCCTGGTCCACCGGTACCATGGGCTGAAATGCACAGACTCCCAGCACTAGACTTTCTGGCAGCTCTTAACAAGCTTTCAACTCAATCCTGCTCTCAAACCTGCTTCCACTGCAAATGGATGGACCATAACAAGATCAGTGTCAGTCATATCCACCAGATCTCTTTACTCAGGAGTTAAGCTACGTATCTACTGTCTCAATCTGTTCAACAGTTTTAAAACCTGAGCTCCGGTTTCCATCCCAACCCCAACCCTGCTCTGTCCAGACTGTAGCCTGAACCAGAAAAACCCTTTACATGATTTTACGACCACGTTACTGTCTTAAGTGTGTTCTTTTGTTTACAAAGAAGGGATTCTAGCAAAAGTTTTTTACTTCTGTTTTCACATTAAATTCTGAATAAATGTCAGCAAAAATTATTTGCTCTGATTTATGCTATTTTCTATAGACTCAGTCAGAGTTGGTGGAACCTTTTTTGCATTTGCAATAACGGCTAAATATCAGATCAAAACTCGTGCAAAAACTTCCTTAAGAAGTATCTTAAGGAGTAGTTTCTGGAATGAAATGATGACATTTTACAATAATCTAATCCATGATTATAAAAAGGCAAAAGAAAACGGCTTCCAACAAAAGCGGCGACATAAGATCCTGGTTGACCTTAATAACACACCTCGCTGACACTGAGCAGCTCCTGCATAATCTTGATTTTAATAATCCCAAACTCTCAAACTTTAATTCATCATTTCCTCTTTATCGGCACCAGAAGTTTCTAGATTTGCTGTAAGAAGTCACTGCAGATGAATGACTTTTACCTGACTTCACCTCTTTGCTGCATTCCTGGAATAAGAAATATAAGATCACACTCACACTATGAAATCAACAGTAATTTACTGTAAATAGTTAACACACCATATAATGAGATAAATATGCATGTTGGTTATGAATAAATGGACCACATTTAACCAGTGTCAGGGGGGCTGAAAACTGGGGTTTGTGTATGCAAGGTTGTAGCAGCCAACGCACCCAGAAACATGTTGATGGTGAGGATACAGGGAAGCAGCATCTCATTAGAAACCTGTTTTTAGGCCACGTTGCTGAGCGTACTATAATGAGCAGCTCAAGAAAAGGGAACATGTATAATGTATTATCTCCCCTTTTCATCCCGAGGATGAGAGGAAGGCCAGTTTCTGTGGGACGTCCACGCCGTGGTCACAGGATCTCCACTTCTGTGCCAGTTTGTGTACATGTCGGAGGTCAGGAGGAATTTGTGAGGCAGGAAACCACGATCACCAAAACGCCAGTGCCTCAAGTGTACCACGTCCAAACGCCAAAGCTGCACAAGAGAAAGTGATAAGGAGCGATACGCTCATGCGGCAGTGATGAACATCAAATGGTCTAAACGCGCTGCGCAAAGGTTCAGCTGAGGCTGTATCATCCTCGGGATAATTGCCTCCCATCCACAGCGAACCATATGGCTCCGCTTTGCTTTTACATATATGGATTACAAAGGCTCCCTTTGCCCGAGTCGATTGTAGTCAGTGTAAATTATTAAAGTCATTTTTGCATCTTATTACACAATAACCTCAACGGCCTCTAACATACATATTTACTGTGATTAAAAGCACTGAATCGTGAATAAAATTTTCTAGATATTAGCTAAGAGGAGGAAAATGACAGAGCCTGTGAATCTACTATGTAAGGCTATTAATCTGTTATCACATGTCATCTGTAGGGACTTGGCCTCTGTGGAGTAATCGGCTGGCTAACACACACACACACACCACACACACACACACTGAAGGAAGTAAGTCACACAGCAGCCAGTTAATTGTAGTATCTTACCACTGTAATTATTTAACTGTGCTGATAATTACCAGATCATAGAATGGGAGTTGAATCTGTCCCTATATTGTAATTATTCACACTTTTGTAAAATATTGAGTACTGTGTATATGTTATTCTTTGCAAACAAGTTTTATTTTTTCCCTCTTCATCCTATTATTTATCAAACAGTCTTAATTTAGCACAGATGCTAACGGAGACCTGGTCTATGTGGAGGTATTTAGCCGTATGTTGCTGGTGTGTGTTTGCGTGAGTGTGTGTGCGCACGCGTGTGCGTGGGTGGCGTGCCCATCAATTGGGCTATAACTCACATACAAACACAACACAAAAATTGTACTTGTATATTTAAGCATTTAAATATCTTTACTGCCAGTTTCCCTGTTTCTCGATAGCCTTTTGAAATGCAGCGCCTGTTTGTGAGCTGATTTGAAACCTGAGCGTGTGTTTGTGTGCATAAGCATTTTTGTGCGATGGAGAAAAAAGTGGTTTGCTTTTGGTGGACGGACTGATACAATTGATAGTGACAGATACATAGATAATTAGTGCAGCATTGGCTTGGCTGTCCTCACCTCTCACCAGCCTGCTGTGAAATTGGATTAATATACTCATTATCTATGGAGATAAACCAGTCGCAGGTTTGCTTGTGTTTACTTCTAATTTGGGGAGAAGAAAAAATTAAAATGTGCATTAACAATTTTAAATGTTGGTAGAAACTCCTCAGTCACACATGCCTGCGGAGGTAGGACAGCATCGCGAGTCCAATTAGGTTGGTTCTCCTTTACGACGCGCTAAGGTTCTTACAGAAGACAATCTGTTTCTAAGAAACTCATCAAGACCAGCTCAATCATTAAAACAAGTGGCAGATAACCTCCCCTAAGCTTTTGCTGTCACCATCTGTTTCCACCGTGCTGCTAGTTTTACTAAATCCACCCTCAAGCCTCTTCGCTCGAAGTCATGTCAACTGTCCCTACTTTTGTCCCTAAATTCCCACTTGATGCTCTTAATCTGTGCTGTCTATACAGCGGGTCTTCAGTGGATAAAACTGTTCTGCAAATGCATATTCATAGTTACAGTTTCTGTGGGGTGTGCTGTTGTTTGTGTGTGTGTGTGTGGTGTGTGTGTGTGTGTGTGTGTGTGTGTGTGTGTCTGTTCTTGTACGAGACTTACTTATTTATCTTGTACTGATACATACTGAGTACCAAAATACTCATTACACAAGCAAAGTGAGGACATTTTGGTCAGCCGTCATCACAACTTCAAAGGAATCTTTGATGTTAAGACATGGTTTTGAGGATAGAATTGGGTTTAGGTCGGTGTTAGAGTAAGGGTTAGGGTGAGGAAAACAGGGGAAGGGGATGGGGAATGCATTGTGTCTAGGAAAGTCCTCACAAAATTAGAACTACAAGGATGTGTGTGTGCTTCTAATCAGAGATCTGCAGCGCAGCTCCAGCAAAGAGCTGAAGAGGAAATAGTAGCAGAAGATATTAAACACTGCAGCATCTGATTTGGGTAGAAAATGAGATATAATGCAAGTTTTGGCTTTGCAAAATCGCTGCGCCTCGGTCCACTTTATTCACATATTCCTGTTTTCTTCCGCCTTTCCAGCATCTCTCCTGTGATGTCTGTTTTAGCACTGCTGCTCGTTGCCAACAGCACCCCTGCTAAGCACAAAAACGTCAGTGTGTGAGAGCCTCAGTGTGGGACTTTCCTACGATGCTGAGAGGAAATCACCACATGAATGAGAAAAAGGGCAAAATCACACTTTTTTTAGACAGACAATTTGGCCTCTTCATTAGATTTCAGCATGGACACACTGGACTAGGCGCCTTTTAAATAAAATACCTGATTTTATTTATCTTAAGAACCTTCACAAACATTTTTTCTCATTTTACAATTTTAGTGTAAGAGCAGTGCTGACATTTTATTTTAGAATATTTGTTTGCTGCATTGTGGACACATGAATACGGGGCGGTTGCTGAGAATGAGCGTTTGTTTTTGAGGTCCTCAGCCATCTGTCAAAGGTTTTTGGGGGGAGAGCAGTGATGATTATGGGGTCTCCAGACAGATCTGACAGCCAGTTCAGTTGGAACATTTCACCAGAGGTTCTCATACAAATGTGCACAAAGCAGACAGGGATTTATCTCAACGCCTGAAATGTCTTCCTCTGAAAGCCTGAGAACTTTGCATCATATCAGCGCTTTGACAGTATTCTGTCTGTCTGTATTAAGGGTCACAGCGACTCAGCTTTCCTATTGTTTCAGGATCATTTTTGCATGTTAAAAACTGGAGTGAAATAGCTTTTTCAGTCTCATGTTGCATTGTTACCATCACTTATGCTTAATGAGTTCTCTTTTCTGCTGCATGTCAGTCTGACCTACACACATCTGAAACTCAGGGGTGGATCAGGCAAATGGTAGTTAGTGGCCTGACGTTCAATCCGTGTGTAGTTTCTGAGCAGCATCTGCTAAAGGTTATGCTAGAGTAAGACACTAAACAGCTGCTACTACAGAATAATGCAAAAGAGGATGTAGCATGATTAACATCAGTAAAAAAAGATGTTTTACTGTTTAGCCCAAGGCCCATTCATATCTTCATTCATATCATCAGACAGCTTGAGGTCTCATGCTGTCTTGTGCTCTCAGATTTAAAGAAAATAGGACATTACACACAAAGAGGTGGTACATCTGTGCTCCTGCTTCCCACAGTTTGGCAAAAATGGTTGATTTTGGGGGGCTTTTCATATTAAAACCCTACACTAATCTCTCTTGAGGATCAAAAAAGAAACCATCAATGGCGTCTCCAAGCCACAGTCCACAAATAATCGTGGCAAAATCTCTTACGTCCTGTAGAAAATCTAACAACAATGAGGTTTTCGAGTTCTCATGCCGACATTCAATGTTCTTATTAATGTAATCAGAGTAAACGAAGGCAAACCCTTGATATGTGCTGCTGTCTGGTAGTTATGTACAATGTTATTACTGCACTGTGATACAGACTTGCATTGATTTCTTGGAGTCTGTGCTTGAGATTTGGGTCTTTTTCTCCTAAGCTAAACTTTCAAGTACCCTTTTTTTTTCAAAACGATGAACTGTGAGAAGATGAAAAAAGCCAAGGGCCAGCTCGTGCAGACGAGGAATCATCTCCAGAAAGCAAGCGTGCCAGCCGACTGAGCGCTGTGATGTACTCACCGAGAGGTTCAGCATGCATGTTTTATTGCAGGCTGAGTGGAGACGGAGGCACTTAAAGCAGAATTTCAAATGACGACATGAGAGACGGAGACAAGAGGCTCCGAAGAGTTCAATGGGTTGTTGGTGTGTAAGATGCTCTGGTGTGTGTGCGCGCAATTTCATGTCCAGTTATGTTTATGCTCACTGGATGACATAAGTGACTCAACTAGCCGGATAAAATAAGCCCTGTGTGTTTCTATATTGGCTGTTGCCGCTGGTTTTTATGCTCATAATAGTATTAAATTGTAAGATGGCTTTGAACAAGCCATGGCATCAACCTTGGGTTTGTGCTGGCCAGAGACAGCAACACACCACCAACAAAGACAAGCTATTGATTCCAGTCAGAATGCTTGTTCTATATTGTGCTTTTTTTTAAAAAAAAAAAAAAGGTTGACTTTTAGAATTTTGGTCAATGCAGATTCCAACTACAGTCAAATTACACATCATGTTGACTGGAGACTGCATCCTGGAAAATTGGAAAGATAGATGGTCTCATTGCACAAGACGTCTCACTCTGACTGCCTTTTTGCTTAGCAAACAAATGCACAAGAAAAAACCGACCATTGGATGAAGATTATCTGTAATAAAGTACAATAAAAAGCTCTAGACAGATTCAAACTAGCACCCTCTATGAGGATGGAGAGTTTGCACAGGCAATATTTGTCCATTAAATAAAGATGGACAGAGGAGTTTAGGATAAAACTGTCCTCTGGAAAAGTGACGCCACAAAGCCCAGCTAGCAAACCAAACCTGGCAGTTGAAAGGTAGTTCTGTAGTTGTCGGAAGCTCTTATCACATGCATTTGCTTCAAGCATTTAAATTTTCAGAGCAATTTGGTTTCGACGAGGGATTAGTGGGATTAAACATCATGGCTGACACCAGGTCTCTGCCTGCCATGCAGCAGGTGGCTCAGGGTAGTTTGTTTTTGGCACATATCTTTGCAGGGTGTTAACAGCGATGAGCTGAAACCGTAGTGTCACAATCTCATGTGTGATCCAGCTGATTGGCGACAATCTGCGGGGTTTCTAGATCCACCTATACATTTGCACTGTTGCTACTCCAGTAAAAATCTGTGCTAAAAATATAGGTGGGGGAATGGTTCACTCAGCACCCTTCCCAACATTAAACAATGCAAACAAAGATAAATTATACTGTTAGACAGGCTGTAGTAGAAATGCTGCTGCTGCTGTTGTTGGCAGTGACTCCTGGTGTTGCTGGGTCAACAGGCACCTTTTTTCACTAATATGCGTCCTCCCGCATCAGATCAATCCTTTGTAGTCTTTGTTATCAAACTTTCCCTGTCCTTACAGGCTTGTAAAGTTCTGGGTGGAAATCAGAGTGCATTAAACATTAAATATGCTGTCAAGAGGCAGAAGTCTCCCCGTGCTGCTGATGACGGGGAAACTAGGGCAGTGTGGGAAGAGGTATGGATGAAGAACAGAAGAATGGACACAAACATGTGCAATTATGGAGGGAGAGCCAGATGGAGGCATTGAAGATGTAGCCATCGGCACAGGCGGGCTTTGGAAAACATCTGAATCGATGCATTTGGTGTGTCTGAGTGTGGAGTTCGATGTGATATGTGAAGACAGCAGGCCACCTATGACCTGCCTGGTAGAAAACAATGATCATTGCACAGAAAGACGTTCTAAGTCTGAAGTCAGTAGAACTGCATGAATGTGGAAAATGTCTCTCTATTTTCTAACCTTGCATGTGTGAGTGAGAATAAAACACATTGACTTCTGGACCACTGAGGTTTTCCATACATCACTGTTAGCAGCCAGGCTCTCTCTCTCTCTCTCTGGCGCTCTCTCTCTTTCTTATTTTGTCCACAACAAACTTAGTATGACGAATGTTGTGCAAGTTGTACTACAAAACAGAGCCAGTAAAAATTGATGAGAAGCCAGACAGAGAAAGAGGTTTCCTCCCTCTGCTGTTACTATGCAGATTAGCCAGTTAGAACAACCCAGTCCTGCAGGCAGTATTATCTTAAATTTAAATGTGCCTTTAATGTATCTGCCAGTCAGTCATTACGGGGCTGTTCTTCCTTTCAGTGTCTTGAATCACACTGATTTGTAGTCCCCCTTCACAAGTGAATGAGTTATCTAATTCAAAGTGACTGTCCTTGGTCATACATTGTTTGTAGAAGGAGCTAATCACAAAGTCTTAAAATTAAGTGCTGTTGTGTGTTAGCAACATAGCCGCGAGCTTATTTGCATGAAAAATGTAGATGCTGTTCAGGCTGAAGGTAACAGAACATGTCTATGCCTAAAATAACTACGTAGATGTGGAACAAGTAGTGTTGGTGGTGGTGGGTGATGAGTGTTTCATTGGCAAAGTCAGCCAGACATGAACACAGAGACAGACAGTAAAAAAAAACACTTTCTGCAAAACACGGCCCTGCAAATTAGCATTTGTGCTCCAAACATTAAATTCCACTCTGCAAGCCCAGACCCGACTGACATGTCCTGCTGCTAGCAGGTCATTATATGGCTCACATTAGAAAGATTAAAGAGGCCCGGAGGACAAGATGACATCAAAATGGTCCAAATGCTTGTTCAAAGATAGATTTTTATTAATGCACCGACTGAATTTAAGTAATCAAGAACATTTTTGGAATTAGCATAGTTTATTGTGTAGCATGTGTTTTGGCAGCATTAATTATGTTAAGTTGTGGTCATAAAAGATGTCAGCTGCTGTTTACATAAACATCAGGCTGTCCTTCACACAATCAATCCAAGCTAATTGCAATATCAACTTCCTGGAATCATCAAACACTCCACACTCAGGTGAGGAAATGTGTGTGTGTGTGTGTGTGTGTGTGTGTGTGTGTGTGTGTGTGTGTGTGTGTGTGTGTGTGTGTGTGTGGCCCCCTCCTCTGGGTCATTGCTGCCATTTGAGCTCCAGATAATAACCCCTTTAAAAGCTATGCAAAAATAGCCAAACTTTGTTGGGCGACCAGAGGAAGTCTCACATGATCCAACTGCTGGAGGGAGATTAGCTTCAGTTCCTGAAGTATATTCACTTTACTGGCACATTAATAAATATTATATCAACAGGTAATAAAAGTAAGATGTATACAGCTATAGCAAACAGTCAGAAAGGGAGACCAGGTGGCTGCATATCCTGAACACGCAGCAGATGCCAATAAATGTAGGAATATGAGACCTTTTTATACTGGGAACGAGTTACAAACTGGTCAGTTGTGGATCTGAGATCAGTTTCATTTTGGAAAAACTCAACTTTGAGCATCAATGACTGTGTTCTCAGACTGTCCACTGACTCCACTCAACAAGTGAACGCTCTTGTTCTGCTGGACAAAAGAAAATAAATCTTGATCCAAAAAAAAGTGAATTTTCTGGAGTCCTATGTGAATCAGAAGTGAAGGAAACAGGCGGCATCAGCATCGCCGTACAAATATTAATAGCAACGATATCCATCCTCCCATAGAGAGGCTGATGCAAACAAGGTTCCTCTCAGACAATCCTACAGATCCACAGCTGAGGGTCGTGAACACACACACACACACAGAGAGAGAGAGAGAGAGAGAGAGAGAGAGAGAGAGAGAGAGAGAGAGAGAGAGAGAGAGAGAGAGACATATACACACAAAGATGTTTAAAAGCTTTTAGATCTGCGATTGTCCTCTAATTCTGATGAGCCGCAGCACCGGCGAACCGACAGAATTAGACTAAACCATTCAGATGAATGATGTGGCATCTAAAGCTCCACACTGGCGGGACTGCAGAGGACATAAATAATATGGTGCACAGACGGAACGAGCCGCTGCGTTGATTTATCCTCCTGGTCCCTTTTTCCCCCCTCATGTGATCGATCCCCTAAAAATCAACCTGGATGTCTCGCCCTGGCCTGTTTGTGCCCAGTCTGCAGCCCCAACATCTGGATTCATTATTGATGCCGTGTCGGTGCCGCCGCATGTGGAAAGGGTGGGTTTGGCGCACGGGTGGGGGAAAACGCCTGCGAAAACTGGAACAAGCACGCGCGCAAACCCGCATCTACAAACATTAAAATAAACGCGCTATTTTAACGGTTGCTCGACCGTGAGCATCCCATTCCCACCTCCCCGAAACCGGCGTGTGAAACACGCTTCACGTGTGCGCTACCCGCAGTATGAGGCTGAGCCAATGCAGCCGCAACACGCCCCTTCCCTGCGCTCTGACACACACACGCACGCACACGCGTACAGACACACATACACACGCGTAGCGCGCGCGTGTCGACGGAGACGAACACACTTTTGCATCCCGATGTGGAACACCAAACGAGTGAGCAGTCAACGAAATCAGGCGCAGTGAAAATAATTCTCAGTGTTGCTGGATGCTCAAACGTGCGAAAGAAGCCGTGTGACACATTTAAATGAAGGGGTGGTGGTGATGGTGGTGATAGTGGGGGTGCAGTCGGGCGTGCGCGCTGGGTAAATGTTGAGGCGAGCGCCCTTCGGAGTCTGAAAGCACGCGTACCATGAATGAATATGATCACGTATTCATCAGGTGCAGATCACACGGTGATTTCTGCGTCTTTTTGAGGCGCAGGTACACACGTGAGGCGGTTCTGTGGTCTCTACTTACGCACTGCCTCCTTCTTGGGGTCTAGGGCACTGGCAGTCTGCTGCATCTCGACTATTTTGTTCTGGAGGACCCAGACCCGCTGGTTGGTGCTAATTATGTCGTTTTCCAGCTCCTGAAATAAGGAGCAGGCGTGCCGGGCCAGGTCGGACAGCTGTCGCAGGGTCCGGGACAGAACCACGTTACTGATGGCACAGAGATCCTCGAAAAGCAGACCCTCATCATTGGGGATCTGATGCCTGTAAAGAAGCTGTGGCTCCACAATCCTTTTCGCGAATGGCATCTTGCACGCCAGAAATAACGGGAGTTAGAAGCCAGGTGTAAATTCCCACTGAGCTGAAGGAAAACGAAAAAGCGGGAAACGGACAACATCCAAATAATTTAAATCCACCAGAAACCCGATGAGGTTCAGGCCGACAGCGCGTTATTCCCGGGCGTCAATCCAAAGTTCCCAGATCCTCCTTGAGATCCTCCATCCTGCTCCCTTTTTTTTTTTTTTTTTTTTTTGTTGGGGGGTGGGGGGGATCACTCACACTCCCGCTCACACACGCACACACATGCACACACATGCAGGACACATCTAAGCTCAGGTCAGTGGCGTGAGGATGCGTGTTGAGTCTGCGATCATGGGACGCGTTCGTGCAGCGTCAAATGAGCTACAGCAAACAGGAAAACAGCGTTAGACTCTTTCAAAATACGAGCATCGATCTCTGCCGGACTCCTTTGGAGCTATCAAAGAATGTGCATAATATGTGGTCCCACAAAATTGAATGGAAAAGCATAAATCAACCCTTACAAAGAGCCAAAAGAAGCGCATTTGAATTCACAATTATCCAAATACTTTTATTTTATTTTGTAGTACAGGTTTTGAAGTTTCCGCTTATGTCATGGTTGCATTAGCGATAAATTGACGCCGTGGCCTTAAAATCGTGGAGGCTAAGAGGGCGAAAGAGATTTGAAGTAAAATGTGTGACATGTGCGTGGGCAGAAAATAATTTTTCTGATCATGCAAAACATGCTGATTCTAATTAAATGTTTAGGAAAAATTTAATTATGTAAAAAAAAAAAGTACGGTAGTCTATTCAAAAATGGCTTTAAAAGGTTTCCCCCCCTATTTAATGTTACTTTCATGGATATGGGAAACTGAATATTGAGTAACGTAATGAATGTAAAGTTGTTTTGTCCACTGAGTGTTTTTTGGTGTTGTTTTGGGGGGTTTTTTTCTACGTTTTTTGCTGAGTTTGAATTTCCAGGATGTTAAGCCTGGCTGTTGTATTTCATTCAAAGTGATTAACCTATAGCCGCCAGCCCTGGTCTGCAGATGGGTGTGTGTGCAATAAACTTGCTGTTTCAGCAGATTTGGAGGCAGCAGAGATTGACAGTAACCTATCATGGGCCTCATTTAGACCTGCAGGAGAGACAATCTAGGCTCAAATTAAAAATTAACTTTGCAACCTAACAGAATGATGTTCAGGTTCAACATTTTGGTTTTTTGGTTTTCCTGTTTCTATAAGGTAGACTATTCACACTTTTAACATTTAGAGATATGTACAGTGTTGTGTACGTGTGAAGAAAGTACACTTTTATCTGGATTTACTCTGACTTTAGCTGTTATGTTTAGTTGTAATCTAAGCACATTGAAGAGTTCTATAAGCGTCCTTGATTCAGATTTATTCCCACTCCAACTCTCCATTCTTTTAGGCATGGGCACCACTGGCAGTGCTCTTTCCTGTTGTCAGTCTTAACTTAACTGGACATTCAGGGTCAGCCTTCAGCTCCTCACCAGCTCTCCACTGGGGTCCCCCAATGATCAGTAGGGCTGCTGCTCAATGCCACATACAGGACTTCGTTGGGGCCAATCATCCACTCACCAGATGGATGACACACAGCTGTACCTGTCGTTTCCAACCAGATGAATCCCCAGTTTTGGACCTCTCTTGGACAGAACTACCACCCCAACTGAACCTTGCTCAAAAAAAGGTCCTTGTTTTCCCAGCCAAACACCCCCCTCCCTTCAGAATTAAATAAAAAACAAACAGCTCGCTTTCCTGTGTTAACAGTACCGACTTCAACCACTTGAGGTCAGTGTTACATAAAGTTAATGGTGGGTGTTTTTTGCTTTTTAAGATTACGTGAATAATTGCAACTGTCAGCCATAAGCAATCACACATGCAAGCATAAATACATGCATACACACCCATACACACATAGCTCTAAATTTTATGTAGCTGTATGAAATAGATGGACAAAATGAGACATTTTCGTAGATCATTGATTGAAAAAGAACAATAATATACTGTATAGTGACTGTATCTTGCCTTTGTGTTGATGATTGAATGAATTCTTATCAACATTTAGGACTTATCTGATTCTGACTTGCATTTTTTAAGCTGTTGGAAAACACAGGTAACTCAACTAGATAAGATGGGCTGGGAATTATGTTGTTTCCTGTTTCCATGATAACTTTTTAATTTATTTTTTAGTATTATAATTGCTGCTATTTATAGTTTAAATAAATCAATTCCATATAAAAGAAGACACCATTATCTCCTAGGTAAACAGGATTTGTCAAGAGGACATTGGAAAGAACATATTACTAGTCGTGCACTAGAATCTACTGTATTTGGCATTGTTTACGCATTATTTTACTTTAATCTTATATTTACCATGGCCTTTTAATTTATCAGCTTTAATTAAATCCTCCTTAATCATCCCTCTATAAAACATAATGAAAAGCACATAAGCTGTGTCTCTATTGTAACTGCAGTTAAATTATACAGCACCATCCAATACGGCAGCAAAAGATCTAATCTGTGAAGGAAAACTAAGATACAGCCCTAAGATATGGCTCTGCTGTCCAAAGGCCAAGGCAGCAGTGATGATTATTGAAACTGTATAACAGAGTACAGTGTGTGGGCAACAGTCAGTCTGCGAGTGCTTGGATCGAGCTAAGGATGTCTGCGAGGATCAGGATTCTTGTGGCACTGCTGGCCATGTCCTGTGCCGTTTTTGGCCAGTCAGATATGGAGAACCAGACTGCACAGTTCTTAAAGGAATTTGATGAAAAGGCCACTGAGCGTTTCTACAACTACTCACTGGCATCATGGGCATACAACACCAACATCACCAAGGAGAACTCCCAGAAACTGGTAAGCCTTCGTTCACCTGTAACATCAGAAAGCAGCTCCTAGTGAACAATTCTCACAATATCGTTGTTGGATTTCACTATCATCAGGCAGAAGAAGGGCAGATTTGGAGCGAATTCTACAACCTAATGTCAAATGAGTCCCAGAAATTTAATATAGACCAGATCAAGAATGCCGAAATTAAACTACAGCTCATCTTCCTACAAGACAAAGGCTCTGGTGCCTTGTCTCCGGATAAAGCACAACATGTACGTGTCCTTCTTCCTCTCACTGCTATAGAATTGTCCCCTTCCTAATGTTCCTGCTTTATTCTGATAATGTATCGGTTCCTTATCTTCTGTGTCATAGCTGAGTAAGGTCATGAGTGAGATGAACACCATCTACAGCACAGCCACTGTTTGCCTTCTGGACGATCCTTATAACTGCCAGACTTTGGAGCCAGGTAAGGTCTGGTAGTAGAGAATAAATTACAGCAGCTGACCGCGGATTCCTGGTGGTCATATAAAACAGTTTATTATTAACATTCTTCTTCTAAAAGTTGATGAAGAAACTGTTAAACATGGCTGAGGTTTGTTTGAAAAAATAAATTTTGAAGTTCTTTCATATCCCAAGCAAAACAACTGTTTAATTCTTATTTACATTGTTTGATTAAATTACATTGTAAAAATACTATTTTTTTTATAATAGCCTTGACCTTAAACTACAGGAACAACCCAAAATATTATTAGCCGTTTGATGTCCATTTTAATGTGGATGGTGTCTTCTTTTTTCTACAGGCCTGGAAAATGTAATGGCCAACAGCCGAAACTACTCTGAGCGCCTGCATGTATGGGAAGGCTGGAGGAGAGCTGTGGGAAAGAAGATGAGGCCTTTGTATGAGGACTATGTGGATCTGAAGAATGAAGCTTCTAAACTAAACGGTGATGGTTGATAGAGTATATTTGTCCCTTCATTTTGCTGTTTTTATCACTCGGGATGCTTCAGTATAAATGTCTCATGGAGGAGATGTGAAGATCTAAACTCCACTGATTCTCTGACATTTGCACTTACAGGATTTGAAGACTATGGAGCTTACTGGCGGTATAATTATGAGACCATCGAGGAGGATTCCCAGTACCGTTACACCAGAGATGAACTCATGCATGATGTCCGCTCTGTGTACAATCAGGTAGATTTTTTTGTGGGGCAAATATTAATGCAACATCATGTGTAAGTGGTTACCAATATTGTGGTTCTCTGACAGATCTTGCCCTTATACAAAGAGCTGCATGCCTACGTCAGGGCCAGGCTCATGGAGGTCTACCCAGGACACATCGATTCAGACGGACCTCTGCCAGCCCACCTCCTCGGTATGTTGATCATTTAGGGAGAGCTCGAATGTCAGGCAGAAACACAAAAAGTACAGTGGAAGAGACCATGTATAGACCAAGGAGTCCAAGTTTCATTACCATTATTAGTTACAGCGCCAATTGTGAAAAAGTACAAAGATAAGGCAAACAATAAAGGATGAGATTTATTTTAGTAAAACTGGTTTCGTTTGAAAGTCTCTCTGGCTCCCTCTGCTGTACAACCATTAATACGACCACCTAAAATTGTTAAAACCTCCCAATTTCTTTCCCAATTTCAAACTAAGGATATGTTGATATCTAAGGATATCTAAGGACTAATTCATGTCTAGACTGATTTTCTTTAAATATTTCAGGTGACATGTGGGGAAGATTCTGGACCAACTTGTACTCCCTGGCAACTCCCTACCCTGACAAAACAGATATTGATGTCAGCAAAACCATGGTGGCGAAGGTATCACTCCACCTCAAATATTTCATTTTTAAATCATATTTCAGTGTTGGTCCTGTTTGACGGTATCCTTAATATGTCATCTTAACTTTCAAGGGATGGAACGAGACTGATATCTTCAGATCAGCAGAGGATTTCTTTGTATCAGTTGGACTCTACGAGATGTTTCCTAACTTTTGGACAAACTCCATGCTGACAAAACCCACTGATGGGCGGCAGGTGGTCTGTCACCCTACAGCCTGGGACATGGGGAACAGAGAGGACTTCAGGTAGGATGGACGTACCATCCAGATATCATGACACACAAAAAATATGCTGGTGATAAATCTAGATAACTGTCTCATAAATGCTGAGTCCAGTGTCATTAATGGTAATCCACATGTTGTAATGAAAAGAAGAAATGAGTTAATGTCTATAAAACAGGATAAAGTCAGAAGCTGCATTAAATCCAATGAAGGTTCCTCAAAATGCACACAATACTTGATAAAGTGCACATGTACCGCATGTGAAGCAGAGCCTGTAGATATCAGTATATGAGAGCTATAATTACGAACTTGCGGGAACAAAGATATTGATAAATGTTTCTGTTTTTCCTTTCTGTCACTTATAAAGATAAGACATGTCAAATATTAATCAAAGTGCAGCGTTGACTCTTTTCTAAATGCCCTGAAAGCCTGTGGGCTGAATGCTTCCTCAGCTGTAAATTAATCTCGACCAAATCTCATAAAAGGTGCTTAACAGCAACTTCATGACGTTGGTTGATGACTCACCTGAACACTGATTGTTGCTTAATTTTTATTTTTAATGGTGCAATATATCTGACCGGGCATCAGGCCAGGCTCTGTTTGACATGCTCGAGCTCACTTCACCATGTCTTTAGGATCAAGATGTGCACGAAGGTCACCATGGACGACTTCCTCACAGCGCACCACGAGATGGGGCACAACCAGTATCAGATGGCTTACCGTAATCTGCCCTACCTCCTGAGGGATGGAGCCAACGAGGGCTTCCACGAGGCTGTTGGGGAAATCATGTCCCTTTCTGCTGCGACGCCTGGTCATCTGCAGAGCCTGAAACTCCTACCTGATAACTTTACCTATGACAAGGGTACTGTCGGAGAGATGTCTCCTCTTATTCTCTGATATACAGTTGTGACAGTGGTCTTGAAGCACACTGACAGGCAATATCTCTAAAATCTATCTTCAGTTTAAGATCCAAGATTAACCAGGATTTAAACTGAAGGATCCAAGCAAAAAAGAGCAGGTTATCTCACATAACCTTAGTGAAAGTGCATAATCAAATAGAACAGGAGCGTAAGTAAGCCTTTAAGCTTAGTTACTCTGACGTAGGTGTGAATGCAGACTGCTAAATCTCACTGCTCTCCCTGAAATGTTCTTTATTTAACATCCCTCAGAGGCATTTTTAACTAGAACTGATGGCAGCTGTTGTTTTCAGAAACTGAGATCAACTTCCTGCTGAAACAGGCGCTCACCATTGTGGCCACGCTGCCATTCACCTACATGCTGGAGGAGTGGAGGTGGCAGGTGTTCGCTGGGAACATCACCAAGGACGAATGGATGAAGCAGTGGTGGGAGATGAAGTAAGCACGGACTGGTGGGGACAACTCCACAGAAAAGCCCAATTTGTGCAAGGGCTCATTTGTGGCCGGAGTGGGTCACATGTCGCCCCCAGATGTTACTGAGTTGACTCGGTGTTGTTGTCACAGGAGGGAAATGGTGGGAGTGATGGAAGGCGTGCCAAGAGATGAGACCTACTGCGACCCGCCTGCGCTCTTCCATGTATCAGGAGATTATTCTTTCATAAGGTAAAAATGAACAGAACAAAACAGATACATATACATGTGTAATCCGAATGTGCACATGGTTGTTCAAACAAGGGAGAACCTTGGAAGCGCATTTGCTGTCTCACTTCTGCTTTACGTATCGTGACCCCCTCCGGTTCTGCCTGCAGGTATTTCACCAGAACCATTTACCAGTTTCAGTTCCAGAAGGCTCTGTGTGATGCAGCTAACCATACTGGTGACTTGTCCTCATGTGACATCACTGGTTCTAAAGAAGCAGGAACCAAACTGAGGTATGGAACAGGTTCTTGTGTACCATGTTGGATATGACGTTTGACAAAAGGCCATGTTTTTTCACATTGCGTCAATGTTATCACCTTATCACGGTACTAATGCAGCCACAGAACAATCTTTTACCACCATCATCATCTTTCCTGCCAGAAATATGTTGGAACTGGGAAGATCCCAGTCCTGGACCAGAGCATTGGAGACAATTTCTGGTGACAGAAGAATGGACGCACGCCCCCTACTGGACTACTTTAAAAAACTTCATGAGTGGCTGATAGAAGAAAACCAAAAATACAACAGAACTGTAGGCTGGAAGACCGAAACAGAACCATGTAAGTAGGAAATTACCAAAGAATACAAACATATTTGCTGCACCTTGCGGAGGTTTTGGGTTTATCATTTTTAAATTGCTTCTTTTCCAACTGAGTGTTTTGCAAAAGCAGCATCACATGCTCTCCTCAATTTATTAACTGAAGGGGGAAAAAACAAAATAAAATCCCATTAAGCATATTTAAGGAAGTATATATCTAAGAAAAAACCCCAGTCTTGGGTAACAGCTTTAAATGTCAAACCATGTTCATTAGAAAGAGCATTTACTAGAGAGAAACCATAACATGAATATAAACTATTGCTGAGTACCCTAAAGTATAAAGTACCCTGATTCTGATTCTGAGATTAAAAAAGATGTGAGCTCGCATCCTCTTTCTTTCTACCATACACAACGGTCACTTCTTCTTTTCTCCTTCCAATGGCAGTCTTTCAGATTTTTTCAATCACCTATGAACCATTTCTCCCAGTTATGTAATACACTGTGTAAAACTTCAGATGATTCCAAGGTTAAGGCTAAAAGTCCAGTTTTTGAGTAATTGGCTCCACAGAGATAAAGATCGTGAATAAGCATTCGTTTATCTCATCATCCCATTCAGTCGTACTTGATTAGCTCAGCTCTTTTATTGCTCTTTCTCCTTTGATCTCTTTTAATGTGCTGTAATATATATGTCCTGGGAACCATTTATTATTGTGGATCAGCAATTTGGGTTCTACTTGTGTTGCTGTCACATTTGGGGCTGTATCGGTGAGGAGGAAACGAATGTGTTCATTCTTACACATTTTTCTTTGTTTCAGATTCAGAGGATGCCATTCTAACCAGACTCAGTTTGAAGGCTGCCATGGGTGATAATGCTGTGAGTGTTATTAATCATTATAAGGCTTTATTACATCAGGGATTACACATTAACTGGCCTTTTGAAAATTTGAAGTGACCCGATACTTCCACCCTTAGGACTAATAAATATTTACGCTTTTTTTCAGTATCCCTGGAACCCTAATGAGTTGTACCTGTTCAGAGCCAACATCGCGTACGCTTTGAACAAATTCTACAGCCTCACAAATGAGACCACCACCTTCACGTAGGTGCTAACCTCTACAAAAGTCACGGCGATTTGTTTTTCCCTTCAGTGACAGTTATTGTGATGTTTGTTCCCTCTGGATTCACAGAGCTGAAAATGTCCTGGCATATAAGGAGACTCCCAGAATTTCCTTCTACATTTTGGTCATGGACCCAAAAACTCCCTCCAAATATATTCCAAAGGCTGTTGTGGAGGAGGCGATACGGTTAGTTCTCTGCCATAGCTGTTGCTAAAAAAACCAAAAAACTTTCTGAATTTCTGAAATTTGGAATTCGTAGTCCCCAGCTTTAATTTCTGACCTCCAACCTTTGCATTTTGACAACGACCTCAGGTTAAGTCGGGGACGAATCAACCAAGCATTCAACTTGGATGACTCCACCCTGGAGTTTGTGGGTATTGTACCAACCCTGGCCCCTCCTGTGGAGCAGCCGGTGGAAGTGTGGCTGATCATATTCGGGGTGGTCATGGGAATCGTTGTGCTAGGGGGGGTCTACCTCATCATCTCTGGTGTCCGGGAGCGCAGAAAGTGAGTTAGACAGACAGATAATAATGACTATACAAATTCCTGCAGAGTAGAGACTCATTGTTCGTGTGTGTGTGTTTGTGTGTGTGTGTGTGTGTGTGTGTGTGCGCGCGTGTGTGTGTGTGTGTACGGTGTGTGTGTGTATGGTGTGTTTGCAGGAAACCTATAGCTGTGGATAATCCCTACATCGATAACGACGGACACATGAACAAAGCCTACGATGACAGTGACAATGAACAAACTGGTTTCTGAGTTTCTGGTTTCTGAAATTGTCTTAGTTCTCTTAACAGTATTTTAGGGCTATCAATAAAACCACAACATCAATGTCAAATGTGTATATGTTTAAATATTTTATAAGAATTTTGACGTTATAGACACATGTATAGTAAATGTCTTTGTCTTTGAAGTAAGCTATTCTTATTAGTAATAATACTTAATTGTATAGCTGACTTGTATGTAAAAATTCTATTTTATAACAAGAAACAGACACAGGGAGTCATATTTAAACTGTTTTATCAGTACATCCACGGTGCACTGACATTCAGATTTGTATAATAGACTAAAAAAGTGGTGTAAATGATTTGATTAAGTGCTGTCTACAGCTCTCAACTCTGAATTGCATATTGTATATTTTCTGCCACTATTCATTAAAAGACCTTAAAACTATGAATCAATCCAATAAGTTATATTTACTAAAGTCGACATGAGGAGCATAAGCTGAAGTTCAGCAAACTGAAAAAGACACAAGACAAGACTGAAATTTAAATGAATCGGCATCCCACTATAAATTTGGTATGATTTCATGTAGTTCCAGTGTTGCTCAATATTTCCAAGGCACAATTTTACACTTGTTATTCACGTGGCCTACGCAGTTTAGCATCAACAATGACTGAAGGTCACTGCAGACACACGTGTCCTGTCCAGTCATGTTGTTACTGATCATCAGGGACAATAGTGAGTTTACAGGCTCTTGTGCTCTCTGGCACACTCCATAAATGACTGTTTGGTTTAAAACAGGACATTACAATATCTTCAACACATATCAGGTGTGTTTGTAGTTGACATTTCCCCCGTGAAATGTTATGAACCTGTTAAAACAAATCACTTATAACAACGAAATCTTAAGTTTTGATGCTCTTTAATACTTCATATTCTATGTTTCCATCCACAACACAGTGTGAAGCCCCTTGAGGTAAAGTTGAAATTATTACACTTGATATCAGTTTTTTAATTTAAGCAGGTTCATACATGTTAACAGAAATAAATAAACAAAAAAAATCAGTTGCTATTTTTGATTTTTGATTTATTTCATTTCTTAAATGATACCAGGAAATAACAGTTGTATTTATTTAGCTAACATAAGAACTCAAAAATAAAAATCAAGACTTGCGTCAAAAGCTTCCAGTCCATGCTGAATAATATATGCAGTATTTATATGATACATATCTACTTAATTCTACAATAGCAGAAAATAATATGGTTGAAATTTGGTTTGTTTTTGGTTGTTTTTTTTGGTTGTTTTGCAAATGTATTCACTTTCTCTCAAAATTGAGTGCGAACCGAAGGAGGAAAAAAAGAATCTCCTTCATTTCTTAATGACAAAGAGGAAGGAGTACTCATCCGTCTCTGCCTCCAGGTGTGACATCTCCACCACGTCTGTTTGGACAACCTGAATGAACCAGCCTCGGTGCAGAGCCGACTCAAACGTTCGCTGATTGCTTCGGTCAGCCTTCATGTAGAAGACGAAGGAAAGGGTGCTCTTGTCACTCTTGGAGATCTGCCTCAGCCTCCCCTTATCACAAGCCTACAAAACACCAGTTTTGTAACCATTGTTACAATAGTCTTGTATCCAATATTTACCAAATCATGGTGACAGATGGAGAGACACAGACAAGCTGGTGATTGTTACATTAATTTTTCTTGTAATCCGTTTTATTCATTTCACGCTTACTGATTTTCATTTTAATTGGCTAAATACTCTCTATGATACACCTGTAATCGCTAAACAATTGTTCAATTCAAATGATTTTATTTATTATTTAAGATTAAGTGTTAAGAAAACCTATATTTTAAATCCCATTGCAAATTTCTAAACATGTCTGCAACAGCGAATATTGGGGCTAGAAGTGTGGAAAACTAATTTTGTCCCCCTTCAGCAACCATAGGTTTTCACTCTCGAAAAGGAGGTTGCAGCTGTTGCAATCTGTAACCTGTAGCGTTGCTAAATCTCACATATAGGTGAGTATAGTTAGGCCGTGCTTAGTTACAGGGCAATGCTTACTTCCACCTGCAGAAACACACTCTCGTCCTTCTGGCAGCACCTGAGGAAGCAGTTGGACTCAGTGAAGTTCAGGACCACAGGCATGCCTCTGAACTCCCCCTCCTCCTCATTTGACTTGTAGCGGTAGATGGTAATTCTCTCTGAATATTGAAAAAAGATGACACACGCTGAATCCTCCGAAGACAGGTTCTGTAATTAATTAGCCGTTGCTACTGTGACTCTGGATGACAAACCTGGATTTGGTGATGTAGAAATAGCCTTTTGAGAACAGAGGCTGCTGAGGTAGTAATGAGAGGCCACGTGTTCGATCATAACGTTCGATGAGTTCTCCTGTTTGAAACTTTCGCTTCCTCTTGCAACTGTAAGTCGAAGGAAGAATCAAACACAGGTCACGGAATGTTACAACGCCTTCCCAGTTTCTTTTAAATAAAAGTATTGTGAGTTTTGAATGAATTCTGTTTATGCGATTCTGTGAGTTTTCTCTTTGTTATTGTTACACTTAAATGACACTTTCTTGTATAAAATATATTACAAGGAAATATATCAGTATACAAAATGATAAAATATCAGTGTAGAAAGTTCACGGAGAATAAATCAAACCTGTACTCACCAAGCATCACTTTGCTGGACTGTGCCACCAGGACAACCTCATTCACAGTACATCCTGTATCCGTGCAGCCCCGCCCCCTGATCACAGAAATACTTGTTTTCTTCATGGCAACAATGACCAGATCTCCTCCTTCACCATTTTCCCCTTTATCAGCATTACAGCTACCTTCCTTTATTCCCTCATTCTCTCTATCTGGCCTCACTTCACTCTCCTCCATGTCTTCATCCCTCTTCCTCATCTCCATGCTGAAACTAAGAATCGTGGACTCCTTTGAAACTGGATAGAAGACGTCATCGTCTTGGACAGGCTCTTTGAGGTGATCCTTCATGCTGTACACTGTCTGAGGGAGATGAATGTCTCAGTTTGAGTGGTAAAGCGGGGCTCATTAGTTTCAATAAAACAAAAACCCACAGCTGGGGCTTTTTCCTGCCCCGTTTTAACAAATCGACCTGGGTAAAACCCTGCTGAATTGCGGGCCTTGTATGACTGGGTGGAAAACCACCGCAAAGCACCAACAGTAAAAGTGTGAACTCACTAGTTTTGGATTCTCCTCAGTTAACATTTGTGCCAACTCTTCAGGTGTCACATCACACAGGCTCATGCTGTTTATCTGCGTCAGTTTGTCTCCTCTTCTGTGGGGCAGACAGACAGATTAGGCAGGGCAGGCAGGTGGGCAGACGGACGGACAGACAGACAGATTAGGCAGGCAGGCAGGCGGGTGGGCGGACGGACGGATGGACAGATTAGGTAGGCAGGTGGGTGGGTGGGCGAGCGGACGGACGGATGGACGGACAGACAGACAGATTAGGCAGGCAGGCAGGCAGACAGAGACGGATAGACAGATAGACAGATAGATAGATAGATAGATAGATAGACAGATAGACAGATAGACAGATAGACAGATAGATAGATAGATAGATAGATAGATAGATAGATAGATAGATAGATAGATGCTACCTGGCAAATGTCTTTTCTCCACTCCCATTTTTGTATTTCATCACATTTTCCACTTCATACTGGTGATTCCCTTCATGGAGCTTGTGGCTAATAAACAAGCCCCCCTTTACCTCTGATTCCTAAACATTTAATGATAGTCACAAATGTATCTCATAATTAGCAGTATTCATGGTCAAGATCATGTTCCTTCACCCACCTTCAGGTCCATAGTGCAGAACACGAATGCTGTCAGGAGTCACGATGCAGAAAGAGCACCTCTCTTTTATAGTCCGCGGCAGGTTTCTGCTTCTGCTTTATGGATACAGAAGAAGAAGTAGAAGAAGCGAGAGCAGGGACACAGTCATAGATGTGGAACTGTTGTGACAGAGACCCAAGAGGAACTAGCGATGGAGTAGTAATATCCATATTTAAGCAGAGGCGGTCATTTTATACAAAAACTATTGACCAATATCCGCCTCTGTTTAAGTATATAGTGTTCCCTTTCAGTGCCCATTGTCTTTCTGTAAAATTGTACACAGGGACAATAGCTGTCATTAACTGTCAAATAAGCATCTAAAAAAGAAGAAATGACATTGGCATATATCGGAAAGTGGTCATGTACCACTGGGAAGAATAACTTCCCCTGTAACAGTGAAACGCAATGCTCTAATAATATGAGTTGATTAGACTGTATGTAATTCTATTACTTATTTCAGTGGGACTTTCTTCATATAGCCAAGCAGGATAAAATCCTGGTCACAAATAAGCATTAAATGAGCATTAATATAGGTGTCCAAGGTAGTTTTCTCTGTCAACTGGACTGGGTTTCTTCTCTTGAAGACGTTTCGCCGAAGACGATTTCTTCAGTTCAGGAAGGAGTGGAGGACTGCATTGTATGTGGGTGATAGGAAATGCCTCAGGCCCACATACAATGCAGTCTTCCACTCCTTCCAACATTCACATCATTCCAGGAGACCCTGTGACTCATCACCATGTTATCCAGCAGACAAAGGGGAGACACCTCAACAGAAACTAGGTGAACGACCTGACCAACAACCCTGCTAACGACTCTCAGGTGACCACCCAGATCATTAGCATGCAAATGGTCCACAGGGGCTATATATTTTCAAACTCTCTCCCCAGCGATTTCAGAACTGAAGAAGTTCTTCACATGACGGAAAAATGCTTACTCAATGAAAGGATCAGACAAATCCACTTTACCATAAACACCCTGGAAGCTAAGTTAGACAAAAGAAGGGAGGAACTACACCTACTGCTCCCCTCTGAAGTAATGGAAGAAATAGCCAAACTCGTTTCCAGGACTCAGTACACCCAACACACCAGGACCAAGGAACGTCAGATCTGTAAATTCCCCACCCTACTGGCAAAACACAACCCCAGCGGAACCAACCCCTTCTCCAACCATGACACATCCTTGTCTGACTCACAACGGGAGAAATGGGTAAAAAACCTATCAGACAGGGAGCTCACACAAACCGAGGAGGAAGTGCTGTCCAAAGGTTTAAATTTTTCAGTCACCCCTGAAGAGGTACCGACTGTCGAACTCATCACAGCCACTGAGACTGCCATCAGAAACAACAAACTCCCGGAAGCAGAAGCGGAACAGATTAGACTCAAGGTAACAGCCGCTCTTGCTAGTGCAAAACCTCCAACCTCCAATATCACAAATGAGGAAAAAAGAGCCATTGCATCCTTAGCCAAGGACAAGAACATCACCATCTTACCAGCTGACAAAGGTAGGTGCACGGTCTTACTCAATACCACTGACTATGACACCAAAATACTCAGTCTCCTGACAGACACCGCTACATATGAGAAACTCAAGCGAGACCCCACCAGCTCATACAAGAAGAAGGTGGTAGACTTACTACAGAAACTGGAAAAGGATAAAGCCATTGACAGACCACAATACTACTGTCTATATCCAGGAGAAACCATCCCTTGCATTTATGGATTGCCCAAGATCCACAAACCAGGGACCCCTCTCAAACCCATAGTAAGCAGCATCAATTCTGTAACATACAACATTTCCAAATACTTGGCCTCCATCTTGTCGCCCATGGTTGGCAACACCCCACACCACATCAAAAATTCCCAAGACTTTGCTGAAAAAGTCAATGGACTCACACTACTTCCAGAAGAGACTATGGTATCTTATGATGTCACGTCACTCTTCACGTGCATCCCCACCGCCAGCGCCATAGACACCATCCACAAGCACCATCTATTGGACAAGAATCTTACAGAAAGAACAACCTTAACACCGGCCCAAATCTGCACCATGCTGGACCTGTGTTTTGTGAGGATGAAGTTTTGATCACCCGCGCTGTTCGTTCACTAGACTCAGAGTAACCACGCAAACAACTGGAGTCCTTTGCAAAGGGGGAGCCGAGCAGCAGTTCAAGCTTCCTCTGTCAACTCCGTTCGTCTGCTGCTCGCTCACCTCTTTTATTGGTGCAAACAGAATGGGTGTCTAAACAAGATATCGTAATTCATTGTCTTCTGACATCTTTACAAACTTCTCTAATCCTGACCAACAGGATACGTCTGAGTGCTGAGCTTGATAGTAAGCAGCTTCAGCACTTTTACGACTCTCTCATGTTCTTCCTTTCCTATCAACATTCCTGAAACACTCAAAGTCTACATACATTAGCATTTAAAGATAATACTAATAACAACAATAACAATAATCCTTCTCACAGTTTGAACACCACCTATTTCCAGTACAGAGAAGGCTTCTACAGGCAGAAACATGGCTGTGCCATGGGCTCACCAGTATCCCCCATAGTTGCCAATCTATACATGGAGAAGGTGGAATCCCAGGCCCTGACATCCTTCAACTGTGGGCTCTCAAAACATGTGGCTACCCAGACTGGGCCTTCACCAAAACCTCAAGAAAGCCAGACCCCAGCAAAGGAGAGGAGGAGAGAAACAAACGCTGCAGCGTTTCCATCCCCTACCTGTCTGGAGTCTCGGAGAAGTTTAGGAGGATCCTCCAGAAACACGACATACCGGTTCATTTCAAACCCAGCAACACTCTCAGACAGAGGTTAGTACACCCAAAGGACAAGACACCAAGACCCAAACAAAGTAATGTTGCCATGTTATCAGTCACAGGCAGAACGTAGTTTATCTTTTAACTCAATGTAAAGAGTACTAAAATGTAAAAACGTACATCTAGTGCTGAATAATGTTTGACAGGTTACGATACTGACTGTTGCTTTGGTCACGTGTCATTGAAAGAGATAATTTTATGAATAACTTTCACGGAATACAACAGGAATTTTCTGTTTTTGTGGTGCATATGATGGCAAACATAGCAGCTGCTGCCTTTAGTGTGTTTTTATACTGTGATGGCTTGTGTTGCTAAATCTATTCGGAGGCAGAGGCTATTTCTAGCTTTCCAAGGCGCTTAGGTGGGTTGTGTTACACGAGGGGCACGCGGCCACTGTCCCAGCACTTCAGGTTGCCCAATCTGAATGGAATCATACTTACCACGTTTCTGACAGTCAGAGGATTCTCTGAAAGAACCTGAAAATCTGAACCAGGTACAGTCATGTGCTTGAGGTTGTGCATGGTTTTGTCCTGAATTTGTGGAAGTGTGTCGCAGTTCAAAGAGTTGAGAAATATGTACAAATGATGCTATGAAAGTAAAACTAGATGTCTCATGTTGTGACCTCTGTGCCATTGTTTAAGCCTGTTGCAGTTAAGGGAAGAGAAATCCTGATTTGAAATTAAAACATTCTAGACTGTATTTTAGTCTGTAACTTTTCAGCATTGTGTGTGTTTCAGATGGTGATACTTGATGTGGTAATTATTGGTGGTGGCCCACATGCCTTGACACTGGCCAGCTTGCTGTCTAACCCTGGACATGAATTATCACTCTCCAGCACTTGCATGGCTCCTAAGGGCCCAGGGTCAAACCGGGATCCATCCAAGACCAAACACAGTGGTGGCAAGAAGAAGAGAAGGAGGGCTGCTGGTGTGACTTGACTTTAGAGTTGGAAGAAAATTCTCAGCTTTTCACACAAATGCTGTGTTTTAGCAAATATTGCATGGGTTCTGTATGTGGTTTGTCACTGACATGTGCAGGCACATCATTAGAGGAACTACTAGCAAAACCAGAAATATCAGAAAGGATTGTGAGCCCACAGTTGAGTCTGCGAGTGGTAGATTCCTACGGAGAGTGGACAACACTGTGGGAAAGCCAGTTCTCATCTCTAAATATCCCCCATCTTCGCTCACACACACTGGTGCACACAGATCCTTTCAACAAGGTATGAACTTAAACGATTCTTCTTGAGGGTATGAATTAGTATGAATCTAAGAGAGATTGCCTGTACGTTCTTGGACAGGAAGCGCTGCAGGAGTTTGTGTCAAAGCACGATCGTGCAAGGGAGCTTCACAGCCTTCCTGACCGTGTTTACATTTTGGATGAAAATGCATTTTTTAATGACATGAGACTTGGGAAGAAGGAGAGGAGACGCTTACACATCACTTCTACGCTCAGGAAAAGCTTACCGTTCAGTCTGCCAGGAACCAAACTGAGTGTGGATTTCTTTAAAGATCAGGTCAAACAAAGACAGCCTTGATGCAACTGTGTGTTCTGCATGATATGGGATGTATGTATATGATAAACATTTATCATCAGGTTCATGGGAATGCAAGGAAAATATTGATAACTTGAAAAATTGGCTGGTTTATCATAATTCTCAAAAGCTCAAAAGTAAAACGCATGATGCTCTAATTTTTAACATATCGGTTGACCTGTTTTTGCTTGCTTGGACTTTTTCATCACTGCAGTGGATGCATTGTGCATTTTAATTCAGAATGAATGAATAACAATTGTGCCATTTTGTGATTTAAGTCAATAGTAAAACATTTAAGAGGTTTTGAACTATTTATTTTGTAAAAAGCGGAACAATTTCTTATTAAATTCTCAAAAGAATGGTACAATACAACTCTATGAGCATACCTGCTCTCTATCTGTTATTGCTTGACTGCTCATCTCCTTGAATGCCAACCAGCAGCTTATAAAAAGAAGACACGTGTAATAAAGGGAGGAAGTCATAAGAGCAGGACAAGAAATACAAGTGCTGTTATCAGAGCAGGTGTTCTCAGAAGAGCTGTTTGTTCAAGAGCCTTTGCAGGAAGAGAGGGTCTCTGAACGTAATGGCTTTGCCAGATGACTGAAATCAGATGCTCATGCTAATCATGTGATTGTGCAATTGTGATTGGATACAGAGCAACAAAAAGTCCTTAATTAAAGTGTTTTTTATTTTATTTTGAAAGGCTGGTAGGAATGAAAAAGGTTGTTAAGTATTAATAAGCAAATAGAAGACTATCTCTACCCAACTGATGGATATAAATATGCAGGTGAAGCGATACAAGTTGGACAAAGTTCTGACAAAGGGAACCGTGGAACAGATCATCCCGGTGCTGGATGGAAAACATGACAAAGTCATGGGGCAGAGAGATGAGGATGAGGCCATGACAGTGACCGAAAGCATAAGTGAACGCTCAAAGAAAAAAGTGGATTATTTTCTAGTCCAACTTCAAGAGGGCATCATCCTAAAAGCCAGACAGGTTGTCCTGGCGACGGGGCCAACCCGCGCCCAGATGGCAAACATCCCATCATGGGTTAAAAGCATTGGAGAGAGTTTCCCAGAGGAGCGTCTACGACACACAGTGGAGCTCATGCACCACCGACCCGCTGCTGGACACGTAGCTGCAGCCTCAGCTTGTGAACAACAGAAAGACGTTGAAGGTAAGTCCAGTTTTCACGTTCCACATTCCACTCTCGCGTGTGATATTTTAAATTGCCATATATTCCTTTCCTATATGGTTTTAATTGTCTAGAATCATGTGTAGTGTGTGAGGGAGGGCAGAGGGTGATGGTAGTTGGTGGAGGTTTGACCAGCGCTCACGTCGTCTCAATTGCCCTGAAGCAAGGCGCCAGTCATGTGACCTGGCTCATGAGGAAGCACCTGCAGGTCCAGTCACAATCTTCATGTGTCACAATCATAAAGAGTTAATGCAATCCACCACCAACACACCTCTTCGCTTCTACCACAGTTAAAACAGTTTGATGTAGGGGACGTGGAGACACTAGTGGGTCGCTACTCTCATGTGGAGCACGGCATAAAGATGGATGGTCAAGCCTATCTGCGACAGTTCTACAATGAACGAAGCCTCCATAAAAGGCTGGCCATGATTCACCAGGCGAGGAAGGGAGGCGCCGTCACCCCAGAGGCTTACATCCATCTACAGCCATACATACAGCGAGGACAGGTGGACGTGAAGACGTACTGTCAGGTATCCCCCGGGGCAGGAATTAGGTAGTCCACGATGTCAGAGCACCCCATTGGGTTAATTTAATAACTGATACTGCTGTCCAGGTGAGAGAAACAAGTTGGTGCTACAGTAGCCAGGCCTGGAGTGTTGCTCTAAGCAATGGGGAGCGCTGGAATGGAGACACGATCTGGCTCGCCACTGGTTGCAAACTTGACGTCAAACAGGATCCATTGCTCTTTGGGGTGATAAAGGAATTCCCAATTCAGGTGATTTTTATAAAGATGCATTTGCACGCTTATATTAATGTGCACCCGAATGAAATTGAATGCTCTTAAAATCGCACATGCAACCTGTGTCACCATGAAGGTTATTAATGGCTGGCCGTGTATATCAGAAAGCTTACAGTGGGCAGAGGGTTGCCCACTCTATCTGATGGGGCAGTACACCGCTCTTCAGGTTGGTCTGCATTGGCAGCTAAACAACAGATAACCTGTATTCTCCCCCAGACTCCCTTAAACCTCAGTTTCCCCCCACATAGATCGGTCCTCATGCAGTGAACCTGGCTGGTGGACAAGCTGCAAGCATGCGAATCACAACGGATATCACACGCCGTCTGCAACAGGACCTCCTCAAGGTTTCTCAGCCGAGTGGAGAGAAATCAAAAACAGAGGAATACATCCAACAAATGAAGGGTCTGTTGTGGCTTTGAGTGGTGCGAACGAACCGACTTTTAAAGCGAGACAGATTGACAAAGTGTGTTTACAGTCATTTAAATCATTTAATTTAATAAGATGTAAAAAGAAAAATACACTTTACAGAGATTTCAAGATACACATATAGAAATAAACGAGAAGACAATAAAAATAAGTTAGCTAGTATAAGAACAACAATGAGAGAGTACTAGGGGAGCTTATAAGATGATAATAGGAATAAAATCAAAGGTATGAAAATAAAAAACAAAATTACAAGAAATGGTTTTGAACAGAATATTGTGCCTCAGCTTTTCACTGCTACTGATATTAAAAATTAAAACATGATAGGTTTAATAAACTCCTTGTAAGAGAGAAATCCTTGCTCATTGTTTCTTCAAGCAGTGGATGAAAAGGAAATTTGGAATATTGTTGCAAAAAATGTTAATATGTCATTGGTTGAAGGAAAAGGTCATTGAGGTCATTTGTAAACCATTAACATCAAGCTGTTATTTATCATTTCAAACCGGTTCATTTTGAAATAAAATGAAAATAGCAAAAGACATAACTTGAACATACTTTCCCAAACTATAGACCTGAAAGCAGGTTTAACAAACTCTGAGTCAAAAGCAGAACTCTAGCTTTTCCTATGCTGTGGTGATAAACTTCTCACTCCTTTTCAAACGTGTATTTGTATATCTTATGTTAAACGTTATTGTCTTCATTTAAAATTTATTTTGTGTTTAATATTCGATACAAATATTTCAATCATTAAATTAATCAACTGATTACACATACTCATAGAATGAATGTCTGGGACATTCTTTTGTTTACTATACATGCATAGTATGTGGATTTTACCTCTTTAAAAAAACCAAATGCATAATCATTCTCTGTAATTTATCTCTCATTTTTGAGGTAAATCATTATGATAAACGCAAATTAATATTTTCATATCACCAATTTTGTTGTAGCTCCATATTGAGCTGCTTTGTTGTGTATTTGGTAGTTTAAAATGTCAATAAAAATTATTTATACTGCATTAAATACGTACTTGTGTCACACATGTTGTGATGTACTGTAACTATTGTAAACTTCATCTTTACCTTCAATTCCACTGCAGCAATAAATAAATGAGTATTAGCCACGCCTCCTGCACACTTCCGGGTTCTGTCACCTTCCAAGTTAATCACCGTTGTCAACAATCTGACGTAAACCTTGCAAAGACGCATATTTACTCGGGGTTTTTTCGACTGAAAATTGCGTGAGAGGTGGGTGTATTTTCCCAGATGATTCACGATGATGGTGTGATGTTACGTCTAAGTCGTAACATCACACGACTAAACCAACGCTCCCTTAAGTCCAACCCATCGCGCCGCTTCTCTGTTTTGCTCATTGAATGTACAGTACAATCTCATTTTTATTTTTTTGTTTTTACTACGTTTAGGTGTAGTGTAGTAGAGCAACAACGTGTAGTTTCGAAAAGGCAATAACAAACTCATGACTGAGAAAATCATGCCAGGACAGAGAAGTGAGTTAAATGGGGTCACATCTTGGTCAGATGACTGCTCACTTGACTCAAAACAAGCTGCCTATTGGCAGTATTGACGGTGTCTTCCAGTTGACCAGATTAGGAGTTTAGAAAACTCTGAAATCTCGGATTGTGTCACACATCCGGTAATTCACTCTCAAGGGTTTTGGTAGTGTTTATTATTGCTGGTTTTCCCCCTCCTTCCTTCTTGTGATATGCAGCAGATGACCTTTGTTGCTGGGCACCCGTTTTTGTTTTTGGGTCCTTCTTTTGACAGGTGTATGTCAGGAATAATACATTTATTTTCATTAGATAGATGGATAGTATTGAATAATATTCTTTATGTATTGTTTGTGCACACTCGCGTGTGGAGTGTGGGCAGGCATAACAATTTCCAGGCTTTCATTCATGGTTATGTCTTTAAGAAAAACAAAATTAAAGACCATTAAATGATGGCGAGGGTTATCGTTCCCACTTTTTCAGAACAATGAAGGTGAGAAAGGTGGAAAAGGCAGTTTTGAGTGTGGAGCAGTCAGAGGGAGTTGGCGCTCGGGTACGCAGGAGCATCGGCAGGAGGGAGGTAAGTTCATTCTGGGGTCATTATTTCAAAGCATTTCAGTAAATGTGACTGTGGTGCACTTCTGATTTCCAGCTCAGGAATCTGGATCCTTTCCTGATGCTGGATGAGTTTAGAGTGACTAGACCGGCAGGTTTTCCAGACCATCCTCACAGGGGATTTGAGACAGCAAGTACCCTTTTATCATTGCCAGTTTTCTAAGAAGTTGATTAAACCTTTGATTTTGTGACTTATTGAGACTCCAACTGCATTGTACATATACATATTAGTACCTTATAACAGTGACCCCTCTAATAATTACAGGAAGAAGAAAAAGGAAGTAGTCAAAGTGCACTGCAAGGCACAGTGTGGGTTTAAAAAAAAATCAAGCTAGATTTTTTTCTTTACAATTAATTAATTTACAATTGTCTAACTAATGAAGATAATCCCTGGTAGTTGTTAAAAGTTACAGGCATAATTCATCTTTTTATTTTCAGATACAACAATTTTCACAGCTGGTTACAACTCTTGTGTCATTTATAGACTAAGTAATGTACGAACTGTTTTCTATGTAATGTCTTCAGAGTGGATTTGATTTGGCAGATGCTGTTCAAATCAATTTGGCACCCGATCCGATCGGGGTAGGTCTAGACTGCGCTCTCAGCGTGCCTTTCAGCAGGTGTGTTTGGACACTTTTACATGACTTTTGGAATTGCGCAGCTGTGGAAATAGATCACAGGCAGCTCGCATCAGGGGTTCGAGGCATCCTCCCTCAGGCAGATGTTCACCTCTGAACTCGTAACTTCATAAATGTCTTCACTGGGCCGGTGAAACTCTTGCACCCTCACAAAGCTGCACTGGAGCCAGGCATACCTGGAGGATTATGCTCACTAATAACTGAATTGTTGTTCTTGTATAATAAAACAAATATGTTTGTTTTATGAAGTAAATAGGTGCATTTTTTTGATTGAGCATTGTATTTCAAACAGGTCACTTATGTTTTAGAGGGGTGTCTGGCCCATGAAGACTTCTGTGGCCATTCAGGACGACTTAAACCTGGAGATTTGCAAGTATTGCAATGATTATTTTACTGTTTTCACAATAAAGTCAGTATAACTTTTCATTTTGTATAATAATGTACCTTTATAATTCGTTCCACTGAGCATTTGTTATCATGTGCGATGTTGGTTGCTGTCAGTTCTAAAAAAATTACATTATGCCCCAAATCTGCATTAAGAAAGTCAAAATAATGTAAAGTTATATCATTAAACCACAGATGAGCAAATGCTACATGTGAATGCTTACATGTAGATGCCTTTGAAGGAGACATTTCCGTTGTAGACTAGGCAGCCTCTTTGATTGGACCGTGTGGACCACCACAGGAAGTTCTCGTTCAGCTGGGTACATGAGTCACATTTGCCTTATGGGTTTTTTGTTTTTGTTCCTTTCAATTTTTTTTCCATTAGTGGATGACTGCAGGCCGGGGGGTGGTCCACGCTGAGATGCCCATGTCCGAGGAGCCAGTGGTGGGTTTACAGCTGTGGGTGAACCTGCCGAGCCGGGATAAACTTTCAGAGCCAAGCTACCAGGAACTGAAAGGCTCGGAGATCCCTAAATGCAGCCAGGGAGGCGTTGCAGTGGCTGTGATATCTGGAGAGGCTTTAGGAGCAAAGGTGTGTGCATGTGGGCGTCTGTCTTTATAATTCTTATCCAACTTACCTCAATGTGCTGAAGGCAAAAACTGAGAAGCAGTGACATAGACGCACATGTATTCACACATGCGATGTGTTTATAAGTGAGATCGCCTGTAAACCGCAGTGTTTTAGGAGTATGTTTAAAATGAGAAAACAGCAAATGAGACACAGATTGCCTTGGCTGGTGTGTGTCTGGAGTGTAAGAGGTTACTGCAGGGCACCAGACACACGGAATTCTAATTTGGCTTTAAAAACTTGAGTCAACACAGCTCACTGAACTCCTATTGTAGTGAATTTACTCTTTATTTTCCAATAATTTCTCGTCTTTATACTTTGAAAATTTCTAATGCATGGATTAACAGGATAAACACTATATCTAATGAAGCAACGAGTGCAATAGACCTGAGGGGATATGCAATATACAGTCATATACTGTCATATATTGTCTTTGTGCATGTGTGTAAGTATGAGGAAATTTTTTGCAATACTAAGCATGTTTTCTGCTCTATAATATTTATATATCTAGTCTAAAGTCTTCACGAGGACGTCGATCCTGTACCTTGACTTCTGGTTGCAGGCAGGAGCCCTTCATGTGCAGCCTGTTCCCTCAGGTAAACGAACTGTTTAAAAAATAATGATGTAAATAAATGAAACTCTCAGAATACATTTTCACAATCTACATGATTACATATAAGAACCGTGATTTCCCTCTGAAGTACCCTCACCCAATCAATCAATCAGTCATTAACGAGGCATTTTCCTTGAATGTGTTGTAAAATGTATTGTTAATGATTGATTGCATACTCAGTGTTGACTGGAACAACATGAATTATGATCATAACTTTATGCAGCTCTTTATCAGTGTTTACACATGCAAAGGCTGCAATCAAGTCACACTAAACTCATAATCTCTGATCTGTCATTCATGTTCTGCATCTCTCTAAATCTAACATTTTCACTAAAATGCATGCAAATTTGTTAGTCATGAGAAGGTTCATTTATTCACAAGTGATTAGCCCTAATAAACACAAGGCCTGTGCTTGTTTTTCAATCAAAACCTCTCAAACTGCTGAGTAAAAAAGCTCTCGATAAAACGTTACCAGCAGTTCTTTACCGTTCTCACAGCAAAATAACCCTGAGGCTCACAAAGCTTGTAAAGCACTTTTACATGAATAGTGAATGAGAAACATGGGAAACAGAACTTTGTGATTCAAGAAATAAGGGAAATTCCCTTTATGGTTACGTCCAGTGTTATTTCTCAGTTAATCTGTTGTCAGTGCAGATCTCTAAAATTCCATATTTTTGTCACCTTGAGAGGAGAAAAAGTCAACCATAAATGTATTCTATATTGTGTCTTCGCTTAAACAGGCACATTAATTATGTTTTTTACATGTAGGATCCTCCCAGTCAATTCAGTCAAGGATATTTAAAACAAATCTAATTTTAGCTGGACTTGTTTCTAATGGTCTGTGTCTGCCAGACAAGTAAATAGGCAAATGTTCCCATTCAAAATAAATGGTTGTTATATTTGTGTGATGTTTTCTCCTGCAGGCAGCCAACCTTTTATAGTGCAGGTTTAAAAGTGATTTTACCACATTTATTATCCATATAAATAATCTTTCCGTGTGTACCAGGATGGACTGCCTTCATCTACACCCTCTCAGGATCCATCCATGTTGGTGAGGTTTGTCCCGCATGCAATTCCCTGAAGGAAATGCCAAATCTGCTGCAGTTTTATTTTGTCTTTGTGGACTTTTCTGTTGCTATGACTACTGAATTTCATAAAAATGAAAAGTGTCTGATATGATTCCCACCTACACTTGATCTTAATCTAATGAGCCAACAGACATGTGTTCCCACTTTAACATTTCTTGGGTTCAGTCTCCAAGCTGCAGTTTTATGCCGAGAACATGTTTAAAAAAATAGCTGCTATCATATATCTAGTAGAAATCGAGGAGAAAACAAAACTGTTCTCACAGACTTTATATTATAGGCCCTGAAGAGGAAGAACAGGAAGTAGAAGGCCATCACACAATCCTCTTTGGAGATGGAGACTGTGTCAAAGTTCAAAACAAGGTGATTTCATTTTTCTGTGTCAATACATATTCTTTATTGATATTTTCTCTATAGTTTACAGTTTAAAGCTTGATAATGTACACTAACTGCCATATCTCCTCCTCAGAGCTCTGAAGCTTCCCATTTTGTGCTCATCGCTGGAGACCCGATTGGAGAACCTGTCGCTCAGCACGGTATATTACAGTGTTATTTTTTCCACTTTTCTCCACTCCACACAAGTAAATCAACAATTCTGCTGAAATCACTACCCAACAAGTAAACAACAATTCTGCTGAAATCACTACCCAACCTGAACAAGTATTGCAATGTACTGCTTTGGCTTTTCAGGTCCGTTTGTAATGACCACAGAAGAAGAGATCCAACAAGCAATCAGCGACTACCAGTCAGGCAGAAATGGATTTGAGAGGGCCACAAACTGGAGGTCAAAGATTGCAGGCTCTTTCTGAAACTCTGCACTCTGCATTTATTTATTTGTGTCTGTTGTTGCAGTAGGCTCTCTCTTTTGTTCCATTTTTTTTACTCGAATTGAGTGACATATGTTTAAGAATGTTTTAATGAAGTCGTAAAATCAATGAAGGAAAAGGTAAAATGCTATCTGTTGTAACGATCTCAATAATCCACATAGTTGCCTTATGTAAGAAAAAATAATACATGAGCATCCTATTCTCTAGTTAAATGCTGCTTGTTATTATTAAGGATAATCCATTAAAATAAAAGTAATTAATATTCTGGGCTAAGGAAAATGAAGATTTCAAGTTGCTGTGACTCATCGGCTGTTCTCATATGTCCATTATTACTAAAGGTATGTTCCCATCAGATTACAACATGAGTGAGATGGGAAAACAGGACATGGGTGGGGCTTTTTCCTGCCTTCACACATCAGACAGGTCTGGTTCGCATTTAAAACACGTGTTGCTGCTCTTTGTGAGCTTTGCCAACTGGAGGGGAAAAGACCTCTGTTAGGGCTTTAAACAGGCAGCACTTGAATAGAAGCGGATAAACAACATATGAATGGATAAGAAGAGCTGTGACACATCAGGAGCAGCTAGAGGGATGTGAATGTGGGACATAAATCCCTCTGCACATGGTCTCATCCGGCCCTGGAAAAATGATAGAGATTTGGATGATTTTACTGGAATTATCAGAACCAAAACATCAATCTGAAAGCCCCTGAAGTACCTGTAATACCTTATCAATTCACCTAAAACTGATTGGTGGTAAAAGGCCTTCTAAATTTTATTCCTGGAATAATTTTTATTCGTTAAGTTCAAGCTTTGTTATCAAATTGGACACCCAAGTCTCTGCACTCAGACATGGATGTCTGACAGTATACAGCTGGGTTTACACACACACACACACACACACACACACACACACACACACACACACACACACACAGAGTTCTCTGAGTGCAGGTATCTGCTGATGAAAAAGTGTGTGTGCGTATGTGTGTGCATGTGTGGTCCGATGAACTCAACTGGTCTGGCAAACTGAGTCTCAGTCAGCCAGCCAGCTCTGAGCGCTGAGCAATAAAAGGAGACAAGTTCATACAGTTGCGGGCTTCTCAGACAGCGGGTGCAACCACAGAGAGTGACGAAGATGAGAAGGACTCTGTACAGAATCTCTTGCTTTGTGACTCTGGCGATGGAACTGAGCTGCATATCCGTGGCCCTTGGCATGTACAGAGAGGGAGGAAGTAAGGCAAGTATGTCAGTTACTTTTAAACTGATTTAATACCCCTTTTATAGCTTATTTAGTCTGCATCTTCAAACCTGAGGGTTTCTATATTTTCTAGTGATTCTCTGCTCAATGTTTCTCATGGAAAAAAATCTCAAAATGAATAGTTTCTAAACTTCTCTTTTAACCAAATTCAGCAGAGTAGGCATTTCTAAACCAATCCTACCTGATCCACCTTTATCGGATTTTCCCATTTATATAAATGTCTTCTCTGATTTATTTATGTATACAACCTGCCACACTCTCTGTACTGCAACACTGTGTAAATCTCTCCTCTCTTACTTTATCCAATCCTTTTAAAGAGATTATAAAGAAATGTTTTTTAGTTCTTGATTTTGTAAATTATGTATTATTGCATATCGCGGTACATTTATTTCTACATATTCAAGTGTGGTCATCTCGGAGCTTTGCAGATCTGTGGTATTGCAGGTCAGTGTAACAAAGGCTCACACATTTATAAAGTATAGCTGTTAATTATTTTACTAAAGTTCCATTTTCACAGCGTTTCTACCCACAACACAACACAATCAATGAAGTGGAGGTGATGAGGTAATTTACTGCAATGGGCAGGTGGTCAGAGCACCTCTCCTGTTACCAACTCTGACGGGGCAGGAAGGTCCCACCTCAAAAACGCAATTCGACGAGGATGGGATTCGAACCCACGCGTGCAGAGCACAATGGATTAGCAGTCCATCGCCTTAACCACTCGGCCACCTCGTCCTAGTGGCCGCTATCGGTACTGTCCTCATTCCATGGACAAATGGTAGGACTTAAATTTCACTGCTCGAAAATGTGGACTTGTGCCATAAGCTGCGTCCTTTCTCTCTGGTTACCAGGTGGGTCTCAGATGGATCTCTTAGGAGAGCCAACTAACATTGTGATTCAGACGGAACCATTTAAGGTCATGATTCACTGATTCAGTCTTCCAGGCAACGGTTATGCACTGACCATCAAAACATTAATAATGTGTTGTCTGCTCAGCCAAGTATTTTAGAGAGGACCAGATCAAATATCTTTGCATCAGTTTTTTTTCCAGAGAAAACAGATCCTCAGTGACAAACCATCAAGTTATATTTTGAACTGAACTGTTTAGCTGTTCACTTTGCAGATGGATGTGTCTCTCTTCAGTCCTGGGTTAATTTGGACTCATCTCTATAGTCTGTGTCAGTGGTCTGGTAGGTGTCTGATAGAATAGTAATGTGTTCCCCAGGCTGAAGTGGATTAAGAGAAAGACAAATGTGCCACTGATAATCACATTTTGGCTTGGATTGACATGGGAACAGGTGCTATTACCAGCAAATGTGGTATCACCTAAGCCTTGGAATAAGCTCCCACACCTCAATCACACATTTCAACGCAAAGTTAAAAGTTCATTAGGATTGAATGTTGGGGATTTGTGCAGGTGATGAAACAGTGGGAGAGAAAGGTGCGATCAGCCTCAAGTCTGGATGAGCTGCTGAGGCTCACAGACTTCCCCGACTGGAAGTTGTGGAAGTGTCGTCTCAGGCTGCAGCAGCAAGAGAACAGCTCTTCCTCACCGCCAGTGGGCTCCCATCGCTCAACACGCTATGCTACTGAGTTTTACAGCCCGGAGATCCTTAAAGGTTGGATTTTTGACCTAGAGACCATGCTAGGAGTATGAATCTCTGGTGGTCATGAACATTGTCTGCCTCTTAGCCATAGATGAAGAATGGCAGCGTACTCAGTGCATGCCCAGGGAAACCTGTGTTGATGTGGCCAAGGAGCTGGGCACAGATCCCTCTATATTCTTCAAGCCCCCCTGTGTGGCTGTCCACAGGTTTGTTACCCTTTCCTGAAATTTAAGCAGTGATTGTGCTTATTATTGGCTTGCAGCCTTGAATTAATGACATAACTTATTTTCCAGATGTTCCTAGCTGTAGCCAGCTGTTTGTAAAATATTTAGGCCACAAATGTCAATGAGGATGATATTTCTGGCAGATCCTCACACACAGTTTGAGATCATTCTTTTTGGTCGCTGTCAGGTGCGGTGGCTGTTGCAACCAAGAGGGCATCTCCTGCAGAAACACAACAACAGTGTATGTGAATAAAACTGTAAGTCAGTCAACAAATGGATAATTATGATGGGTAGTTCTTATCATGCTCCTATTAGGCTTTTATTTTTGTGCTTTTTTTTGTGTTTCTTTGTGCTGCAGGTCCTGAGCGTTATTACATTCAAATTTGTACCCGAGCCAGTCCTAATAAAAGTTGCGAATCATACAGAGTGTAGGTGCATGGAACCTGCCATAATACGGCGCAACGCTCAACTCCACAGGAGCAATGGGTCAGTACAGCCCTATCCCCTGTTCTTTCTCAAAGGAGATTTAATGTTTGGATTCTTCTAAATTATCTCTTCTTGCAGCTGCTCTCAAATGCTACAGCTGTCAAAAGACTCCAGAAGACTGTGTGCCAATGGCTTGATTTGGGACTGTTCCACAGACAGATGTGTACCGTATCCCTCGAGTACATCAGGTGAGCGTGTGTGTAAGCATAGATAAAGCCAACACACAACTGGCTAACGACACTAACACCATCCTGCTTAGATTTTCCACTCAGCTCATGGATGCCTGACTGCGAGATAGACGTGGAAAGCTGCGACTGTCTTCCCCCACTCGCTCCGACTCCCCAGCCTCGACTGAGCCATCGCTGTCAGCTCAACTCGTCTGTTTGCGCCAACAAACATCAGCGCTTCGATCAAGTCTCCTGCAGGCAATAAACTGATTATTTACTAAGAACTCATTCTTGGAGCACACACATCTGAAATCAAAGTGTTTAAGAATGGGTTTAGTGCAAACAAGTCTATAGCATATTTAATAACATACGCACCTGCAGCTTCTGGTACAGCGAAGGCTAACTTAGCAGTTTTAATGGAAAATTTAAGTTTCTCTCACCTTCACAGATGCAAATGGTCAAAGTAGAAGTCAACCTGGGGAATTCGTCACGACAACCTGCTCACCAAGGATTCTTGAAGGCAGAGAAAAAGGCTCATAATTTATTTACACTCCTATTTATGACCATTGCTTTAATTAATTAAGAGGTTATTAACTTGCATGGCCTTGTCAATGGATTTTTTTTTATTAGATTATTTTTGTACTCTGAACTTGTTTTGAATTCATTGTAAATTTAACTGCAAATGATTGACATCAATAGTGTATAGGATATTATGATAAATTATTGTTAAGGATTGACATACATCTGACATATATTATATTATATTATATTATTATATTATATTATATTATATTATATTATATTATATTATATTATATTATATATATTATATTATATTGATGTTTCCTGCAGGCATTGCGTCTTCCCTAGTTTGTGTTTTTGCAGCCATCAGGTTATAAAGACCTGCTACTGGCAGATTTACATGTGTGCTTGATGGATTTAATTGAATTGAGGCTCACTGACCTTTTACACGCGGATGTCTGCGCTGTAATCACCTTGAGACAATTTCACTGCATGGGCGACCTCCATCCCGAATGCACGCACACATAAATTGTTTGGATGTTTGTAGAAATTGGTCGTTCCCTTTAACACAGCTACAATTGTGTAGCGTCCCCTGTGTTTTACAAAAGATGTTTGTTTTCACTTTGGCAGTTTCTGATGGGATAATTGTTGTTTGAAAATATTCATATTGAATTCATAAAAACAATAAAAACCCATTGAAATGATGTAAGGTGCAGGTGTTTGGACCTGAGCATGACTATCAAAGGTTGTGGAATACGTGACTAGACTGTAGATAAACTTCTCACAAAACATTTGTAAATGTCATTCATATACTGTTGTTGCTATAGTAACAGTAGTGATATCACGTGTGCATATTTTGTTGGAACAGTTAGAAATTGATACACTGCGAACATTTTAGTATTGAATTATTCATTCCTTATATCATCAGCTCTATTTATCAGCAACTTTATTTATAAAGCAGTTTAAGAACAACCAGAATCAAAGTGCTTTACATTAATACGAATAACTGATAACATAATGACAATAAAACATGCAGCGCAATTGTGTTTTAAGATGAGTTTTTAAAATGGACAATAAAGGCGCTTGTCTAAATTATAATTCATAAAATAACCCTAACCCTAACCCTAAGTCATTCCAGAGTTTGGGGCTGGCAGCAGAAAAGGCTCGGTAGAGTTTCCTCTTAAACCACTGTACTTCCAGCTGATCAGCTGACCTGAGGAACCCAGCTGGCGCGTCGGGATGGAGCAACTCAGAGAGGTAGGGCAGGGTGAGACCATTTAAAGATTTAAAAACAAATAAAAGAATCTTAAAATTAACTCTTAAATGCACAAGGAGCCAGTAAATGGGATGAATGTGATCCCTCTTACGTACTGCAGTCAAGAATTGAACGGCAGTATTTTGCACCAACTGACAACGTGTTACAGATTACCAAACTGTTACCAATTTGCTGATCCAATTTAAAAATCACTGTCAATCTTACAACCTAAGTTGGAGACTTTGGCTTCAAATAGTGTTCGAAGGGCCCTAGTCAACAAGGGGGATGCACAAGAGCAGCAGGATCAAACGCCATAACATCAATTTTTCTTTAATAATTTCTTCTTTTTTTTTAAAGTTAGCGCATAACCAAGCTTTAATATCAATATCAATATCAATCTTTATTTATATGGCACTTTTCATACGCTAGGTAGCACAAAGTGCCTCACAAAGGATAAAAACAGCAAAGAGAACAACAGAATTAAGAAAAGGACAGACACACACACATGCATACAACACACTTACACACACACCCACACACATAAACAAGCTGAGGCAAGCTGAGACATGGCTGGGCACCGAGACCTGAGGCGAAGGAGACGCCACCTTTGGCGTCTCTTAATGTGAGAAAAGCAGGCGCCCTTAAATGGATCCCTGTGGGACCCCATATGATAGCAGAGCGGAATGGGACTCAGAACCACCACAGTTTGCACACACAGTTCTGTCTGCCAGATAAGATCGGAACCAATCCAAGGTGCTACCACAAATGCCCACTAGTTTCTGCAACTGAGCCACAAGGACATTGTGGTCCACAGTCTTAAGGGTAGTTTAGGTTAGGCCTAAACTAGGCCCAGCAGGACAATAATCACGTAGTCTCCCACTTATTTACCAAGAGGATGTCATAAAACACTCTATGCTATACAGGGTTTAAAAACCACACTGGAAGATCTCCATGACATCTTGCCCATCCAGAAATGACTTCAACTGAGTATTAAAAACTTTTATGCAAAAGGTTTGAAAGTGGTCTGCAGCCCACAATCAAGACCAGGTTTCTTAAGCAGGTGCAGCACCGCAGCATGTTTAATACAAACGGCAGCAGAAGACAGACTGCTGGTAATAGCGGTAGAAAATTCAAAATGTTTTCTTTTCATTCTTACCAAAACACAATATTTATTCAATATTTATAGTTCCAATCTGACAAATAACCTTTTCTCAATATTTCACAATAAAATTGCCTGCCACCTTCTTCCTCTTTGTTTATGGAAACACCTTTCCAGCATATATAGAATGATACTGCCACCTGTTGATCAATGATCTATAGTGTGAAAATGTGTGAATACGCCCAGGGCTGCATGGTGGACCAATCTGGCAATTGTCCGTTTTTAAATTCTAAAATCTTCTTGAAGTGTCATTTCAAGTATTAAAGTTTTTTAAAGTTTTAATCAGGTTTGTCATATTAATGCAGATTCAATTACAATAGCCGTGAAAGCCAACAAATCACATCTTATCCTACAATTTTTTGGAACATAAAATATATACCTTCAATTTCTGATTGAAATATATTTTTTAAACAGAAAAAGCTTTTTGGTGCCTGTGCAAGAACAGAATTCCACAGACAATCCTACTTTAACTTCTTTTCACTTTCTTTATCTGACTCCTGTACCAGGGAGCTGCAGAGGTCTGAAACCTGAACAGAAAATAAATTTGTGCTTGTGGCTGTGCTAGTAGATAAAGAGAAACTATAAAGAGGCCCCAGTGTCCCCTCATGAAGTATAACTCTAATTCCTTGTAAAGCAGCACTGGCACCAACTGTGGGAATAAAACTGAGGTAATTTCAGAGGTCTGATGTCCTTTGATAGCTCTGACACTTTGCATTGGCGTTTCTGCTCAGTGAGCAGGTACAACACCTACGCACCACGGCGACCTTTAAAGTGGCTGAGGAAGAGGTTTGGGAGAGCTTAAGATGTGTTGAAACGGAGACTTTAAGGTCTACCAACGGTACAAAAACATGTCACCAAAGCCTGACATCATTCAGAATTTTGTTTTTATTTTGTGCTGCACATTTAGTGTTATAATCTTACCATGTTTAAATGATTAAGTGTGATATAAATGTTTGGATAGAATGGTTTACTTTTTTCTTTTGTTTTATTCTTTTAAATGAATCTGCTGCAACATTTTCTATGTTCATCATCAATAACATGTCTTTCCCTCTTCATGCAACAAATTCTGAAGGAAAATAATCATGTATCCTTTTGAAGTCTATTACCTTTTTTTTTTTTAAGAAAAAGCTTTCTATATCTACTTAGAGATGTTGTTTTACCAACATTCACATTAGATGATTTATGCAGAATTCCTTTATACACCCTGCTTTGGGTAGTCTTTATTTATTTATATTTTCTTCTGAAAAAATGTTCCAGACCATAAACTAGATTTGTTTTGAGAATGGAGGGAAATTGGGCAACACTTCTGTGCAAAAATAGCAAATTAGGACCTTCATGAAGAGACTGTAAACCCAGCACTGCAGAACAATCACATGCAGTAAACACAGCAATAACACTATATGGCCCATACATAGTGCTTAGGATTAGGAGACTTTAGCCAACGCATGCCCCAATAAGATGACACAAACGATTTGCATCTAATTTTACTTCTTTATTAGTTTCCACATACGAATATCCTGTGTACTAGTGGCCTCTTTCAAAGATTTGGGTGGTATCTTAAATCCGACGCAAAGCTGGTGAAACTGGTGGTGTTGCTATCAACTGGTGTGCACGGAGGTCTGAAGTGAAGGAAGGGTGAAGCTGTCTCTTCTTGAATTCTCCATCTTTTCTAACATTGAAATTGTCAAATATTGCTCAGGAGCTGCTGCCCAACATCGACATTGTTTGGATTACAGTGGTTGTGGATAAGATTTGTGTGCATCATTTGAATTTCACTAGAGATCGTCACATTGATTTGATGCTTTATGGTGGATTTTTGATGCCTCGTGTTCGCATCACAGTTGAGATTTATTGAAGAGGTGTAGGTGTCTGTCAACTTTTGGTCATTCACGTGACAGCTGGTGCACCTACACCTTTATGTTTCTCCTCACAGAAGTGCAAAAGTGCCATTTAGGCATAAATGTGGTCTAAAATTTAAGGAGAGATTTGAACAGATATTCAGCTGATCAACATTTGTCTTTCAAGCTTTCACTTAATGAATATGAGCTGGTGAAAAGTAATTTTGCTCCACGTTACATTAAACAAACAACAAACTTAACTCCAATACAATAAATGATTGTCAACAATGTACTAAACAGCACATATATAAATACCACACAGGACAACTCTGAAACACAGCTGTGAAGGTGCAGAGAACCAGCCAGGATAAGATACCTTGGCCTAGGTTATTTATACATACAATCCTCCTGACAGCGCCTCTATTATGTTTGCTACTCCAGTATAATAATAACAACAATAACAACAACAACAATAATAAATGAAAAAAGGCTAATATTACATGTGAATCCATCAAACATGTTAGAAAAGACTGAAACAAGCAATAGTACGAGCTGCCAAAAAAGGTTTTTTCTTTCGTGAATCTGTTGTTATCAAGGCAACATTCTTGAAAAGACAGCCTTGATACGCGGGAGCATCAATGGGTCTACAGCAGAACTGCTGTTACCATAATGTTAAGATTACTGCATCACCATTTAGCTGTAAATGTTGACAGAAATGAAATGGCAGAAAGAATCACAGCGGAAGAGACCATAATAAGGCAGCTATCGCAGCAGAACCATACATTAGTACAGCACAAAAACAGACTATGTGAATCAAAATTCAAATAAAACATGAAAAGCACAATCATTTTCTTTCTTTCTCTTTCTCTTTCCCTGTCTCTGTCTCTCTCTCTCTCTCACACACACACACACACACACACACACACACACACACACACACACACACACACACACACACACAGAAACACACAGACAGACACACTCTCACTCACATGCCCACAGTTTTTACACACAGTCCTCCTGATACAGCCACCGGCCATTGATACTAAGTGATGCCACGGAGTGATGCGTGCTGCGGACGGAGGTCACCCGTCCGGTATAATTGGTGGGGCTCGGTAATGGACGTTTGAGGACTGTACGACAGCAGCAACAGAGGTGTTGGTTGAACTGCTTCTTGAAGGTTTTGCTCATCAGGTACAATGCAAAAGGGTTGAGGCAGGAATTGGTGAAGGCCAGGATACGAGCAATGATGCTGCCCACAAAGTGAACCATGGAAGTGTCCACCTGTTGGAGGGGCAGCATGCAGGAAAACCTTAACTAAAATCCAGGAATAAAATGTCCCCTTTGAAAACGAGTGAATTTGACCTACCTTAGAATAATGATAGGAGCGATACAAGTAGATGACATGACTGGGGAGCCAGCATATTGCAAAGAGACCGACGAACACAAGGACAGTTTTGGCCAAGCGCTTCCTTGACTTAACCTGTAAAATCAAACACCAGGGTTCCACCAAATTAATCTTTCATGCTACTTCACAAAAGGAGCATTTAAAAATTAAACAAAAGTGCTGTTTTAACAGACAGACAGACAGACAGACAGACAGACAGACAGACAGACAGACAGACAGATAGATAGATAGATAGATAGATAGATAGATAGATAGATAGATAGATAGATAGATAGATAGATAGATAGATAGATATAACACCTGTTGTTGTGCGTGTGTGTTCCCCTCCACGGGCAGGTTCGAGGCACTGTGCATCAGGCTTTGGGCGATGAAGGTGTAGTACACCGTAATGACCAACAGGGGGAAAACGTAGAAAATGAGGAACGAGGCCATGGAGTGGATTCTGGGGTGCAGTTCCCCAGCATGAGGATAAGGGGCACATGTAACAAAGCTCTCATTTGTGGAGGTGATGTTAAATGTGTGAAGGTCCGAGAAGATAGCCTCGGGGATCGCCAGAACCAGGGACAAAACCCAAATGAGCGCTGCTCGAAGGAGAATGCTGCCAGTGGTGCTCGACGTTTGGATGTCTAGGGGTTTCACAATGGCCCTGTACCTGAGAGACACATAGATCTGAGATGTTTCTCATTAATTTGCATTTTTAAGTTTATAGTGCAACCACTTAAAGCTGAACCTTTTCTTTGAAAGAGACAGTGAACCAACAAAACCAGCCCAACAAAAAACATTATATTAAACATGAATCACTACATAATTACACTGTTTTAAAACTTTGAGTGACATCTTGACCAGAACATCAGCAGAGCTGGAAGATAGTCTGCCTTAACCAGGCATTACATGGATGATTATTATTGCTTCAGCACAAAACTAATATTGAGCGTTGCTACTTTAAAAGGGCAAAGGGTACAAGTCTCATTCTCTGGTTGTCAACCACACTTAGATTCAATATTGATGCATATTTACGATTTCACACATGGGATATTACAAATACAACCATTTATTGCCTGCATTTGGAACACTATATTATTCACTGATAAAATCTTTTACCCTTGATGTTTGATGATAATAATATAGCTTTCAATGTCCAATACAAATCATTTTTATTTAAACTCCATACATTCATGCAGAGCAGAAACTATTGATTGTCCTTGGGTGTTGGTGTGCTGCACCATAGATTATAAAGGCTTGGATTACGTAAACCTGAGTCAAAGTATATTTGATGCTTCACTTGACTTGGTGCAGGTTTGTTATCAGATGGTCCACTGGAGGAGTCATGAAGTGAAATCAGTAACAGAGAAAAGGCTGAAGCTGAAAGGAGAATGTTCTCAAATGTCATTTTAAGCATGTATCTTGAAGGCATCTGTTGGACTTGTAATATGGAAAACGTTGAGGAAGCAATATAGGAAATGAGGCTCAAAGAAAACAAGCCTCATGTCAAAGATAACATCGTGAGCTGAATATGCGAAGGGACACAGTCTAATGCTTAATTGTATTTTTTGAACCTGTTGACAAGACTCCACAAAATATTTTTTCTTTTCATTTTTTTAATTTTTCATGGGCCCTCTGTTTGCACTGCCTCAGAAAAGACGTTTTAAACCATTTGAAAAGACATTCAAGGATACATTTTCCTTGCGAGAAAAAATGGATTCACATCACTTTTGTTTTGAAACCGCTTATTCAAATATTTGTCATTTGAAAATTGAAAATTGAACAATTACGTTTAGATAATAGGCATATCATCCAAAAGTTTATTGTTTTTCATAGATTCCCTTGCTTGACAGCAATATTTTGGCCATAAAAGTCATCTAAATTGGCGTTGTATATCGTTTGATGACTGGTGATGCAGTGGCGACCATCTCCATATCTGTTGTTAAGGTGGCCCTGTGAGGCGCACAGCTCCTGTGCGTAAAAATGCCACAGATTAAAACCCACACGTTCTTTACTATTAAATAGACCAAACCAATACTATTAAAACGGGTGCACTTTGACATTATCTGTCACAGTTGTTCTGACCTGTAAATTGTAACCCACATCCTACCTGTCGGCAGACAGTGCCGTGAGAGTGAAGACAGAAACTCCGACCGAAGTGAGCTGAATGAAGGGGATGATTTTGCAGCCCACTCTCCCGAACAGCCACTCCTCTGTCAGGTAACGGCTGGCATCCACCGGAGCGCAGGTCACCAGCAGTACAACATCTCCCAGCGCAAGGCTCGACATGAAGAGGTTTGGAACATTGCGGGCGCATTTGGAGGAGCAAAATGTCCTAATGAGCGTGATATTGCCAATAAGTCCCAAAGCAATGATTACACTGTAGACAGAAGCGATGGCAACGCCTGCGCCGAACATGTTCCCAAAAAGATTCGCCCGAAAATACAACGCGATGCGAAACGTTCGGGTACAGATGCGTTTACTCTCTCCCCTCTGTCTCTTTCTCTCCCTCTCTCTCCATCTCTCTCCCTCTTCCTCTCCCTCTCTCTCCCACTCCCTTATAGAGAGGTATAAAAAAGCTTCCCTTTTCAAAGAGACGCAACCTTGGTAGTTTGACGCATTCAGCATTTTTTGATTCATTCACAAAATTGCAAGTTTCCGTCAATATTCCACGTTTTAGACCTTGAGAAGCGGGGGCGTAAATAGCCCAGCCAGCTCAGCTTATCATCACATCTTAACAACAGCAACATCTTCCACTGGACTACAGTACCCCCAAAGTTTAAGACGGAAAAGCACCTCAGGGAACCCTTTTCTCCGAAGAAAACTCTTTATACTAATACCCTGAGAAGGTTTGGGCTCAGCAGTTGAAAATGTATGCAGTGCCTGTTTAAGATCAGGACCCTGATGTCATGTCCGATGGCATCTCACACTGAGCTTATGGTCCAGAGATGGCCGAGGGTGATTAATTACACCTTAAGCATGATTAAGCTGCGGGATGGTGATTTCACACACTGGCGGATCTCTTAAAGCAGCTCCGAGTCCTACAGTGACCCAGAGATTCTCTTTAGAAAATGAAGCCTTTATAGGCTCTTGAGTGTCGGGTTAATGGAACTTCACGGGTGCCACAAATGACAAAGGCTTTTTGGGCTATAAACAGGCTTAACTCAGGAAGTAAGACATGAAAAGCCTTTATTTGTAATCCACTGAAATTTCTAAATGAGATTTTCAAAAAATCACAGGAACACTGATGAACCAGCAAAACCTAATTTTCCAGGGACATGGAAGGCACTGATGTTGTGTTTTTATCCTGAGCTGAATTCTGCATGCTACCATGTATTATATAGAAAAGAAAGGTGTTGTTACATCATTACTCTGAACGGAGATGCAGACACAAGGTTGCCTGCAGCGCCAGAGATGAAATTGGTTACTCTTACAAAATAAACTATAATGACAAAAAAAGCACAATGGACTATATTGTCCAGCTTAAAACAAACAACCTTATATTGAGTTCATGTTTATATTTATATAGCGTCTTACAAAGAAAAGATCTTCAATGATAATCACTCCGTGCTTGTTGTGATTGCCATTTGCACAGTTAAACACACCATTTAAAAGATCAATCATGCTTTGCGCACCACGACATGTCACATCCAGTCTCTGAACTTCAACAGGATGTTGATTCATTTACCATAAATTGTGACGGCCCACTAGATGGCCTCCCGTCTGGGTTAATATTTGGAAATGGTGTCTTTGGCTGCGCTTGGTCTGGTGTTGTGTTTGGCCTGCAGATGGAGCTGTCTGGAGCTGTTTGGGAAGCCACCACTCCAGGTGTGGCTCATTAACCTGATGAGCCAGGTGATGGCTTAAAACCCGTGTTCGGGGACGGAGATGGGGCTGTAAATTTCCCCGTGTGGGACAATAAAGGACCTGAATCTGATCGGGGCGAGGGTCAGCTGCGGCCGGGCGAAATTAGAAACCCTGCCGAACGCATCCACTTGAGAGTGCCAGTCTCGTTGGATTTTGTTATACCATGTTGCACCTCATGCTTTCACCTTCACCACTGATTTTTCACTTTAGTTATTCAATAAATCCCTTTTTGTTAAAATCCTTAGAAGTGCGTGGTCTCCCCTTTTATGTTGTGGTCATTCGGAGCCAAGTGGCCATGACAAAATAGAGGCATTATAGGTGTGGACCGAACAAACTGCTCACCCCCCCCCCCCCCCCCATCTCACGGAAAATATGTCTTTTTTGAACGTGATTCAAGTATTGAAGGCAACATACATGTCAAATGCACTCAATGGCATTATTAGAAGGCAATGTGAATAATGGAAACCTTATCCAAAACACATTAAACATAACTATTTTAATGATAAATTAACATTTTTACGTTTATTCTAAGAAAGCTGTTGAGACCTAGATGAAGTCCAAAACATTCAAATCAAAACTGGTGCCTGCCATCACACCATATATATCTAATTCTTTAGGCTATAGTGAGACTCTTTTATTTGCAGCAATTGTGGGAAAGTATTTACCAGAGAGACGAATTGTGTTATTGTGTGTGCGTGTGTGTAGGGGAAATAAACCCCGGTTAAACCAGTATGACAAGACCAAAACTGCACCACCCACACCTACGACGGAGTGTTGTCAGTTGCTAAAATCCCACTCCCCCCTCCCTCTCTCTCGTTCTCTCCCATTGGTTTATTCGGAACATAAAGCAATTATGCGTTAAAAGTAAATAAATGATGAGGATGAGGATGATGCTATCGAGGTTTTCTGTGACGTCAAAACCGCGCTGGCCTTGCAAAACTGTGCGATACCGTTGCCACAACAACCCTAAGAGAGAGAAGCGTGTTCTGAGAGAAGATCCCTCCACATCAGACAACAAGCCGTGACACGTCAGGTGAGCTGGCCAAGAATGCGACCTGAGCTGCGAGAGCTGCTGTGATTGGTGGAGAGCGCCGCCCGTCAACGCTCGGAACAGGCCTTCAGGTTTCGACTCAGACGCGTTTGTATTTGCCGGGAGGCTGTGCATCTCTCCGCTAAAGTTTTAGCCCTTCTTTGGAGAAATCGACTGACTTTATAGCTCTGGTAATGGATTGGAGATTTTTCATCTGGACCCTGCTGTGTCTGTGTGAGTACAGATTAACTCTGTCTAGAATTTGCATATGTTTCCCTTTTGCGCTTGTCACACGCCTGCCACAAACCCGCCACACCTGTTTGCGCTTCTTTCTTTTTTTTTTAGAACAGATCCACCGCAGTTCAGCCATTAGATTACTCTTTTTTCGTGGCACAACTCACTTTTTTCAAGTAACAAATTGTCTTTTAAAACAACGCGCAATTGGTGTTTCACCTTTTACATTTAAGCATTAAATATCACTCTTCGTTACTGCAACAAAGAAAGCAAATATTTACGTTTGTTGCTTTATTAGACACACATTTACCATGTATATCGAGTTGAAATGAAAATAGAAATATTTGTTTTTTCCCGTTTAGTGAAGTTTTATATTCCAGGGAAATTGTGTGTGTTTCTGTAGTCGTAGTCGTACAAGGATGGGTGCGGTAATATGGCTGCTGTAGATCTCATTCCCAGTCTGTATATCTTACTCACAGATAGTAATACAGTCAGGCCATGACAAAAACTAAACAAAAAAGTCAATTTTAAAGTGCATTTCTTCCATATTCTCCTGAAATGTTCGCTTTGTTTTGAAAATCAAGAAGGCTATGTCTCCGGTTTTAAAATTCTTCTCTATTCTGGCCATATTCAGCAATTTTCATTTCACCACGTTTATCTGCATAATTCTGTGAAAGTCACATTTACTGTCATTACTGTTTCTCCTGTGCATGCCTGAAAGCGCGGCCAGGTGTCGAAGCCCTGAACGTGGACATCCCTGAAGATCTCTATGAGTTTGCCAGAGGGGACAACATCACGCTGCCCTGCAACTTTAAACCAAGTATAAAACCATCTCTGATCATCATCACGTGGTCCGCTGAGGCTGAAGCAGCCGGCGCTGAAGAGGTCAGATTGCTGTCCTTGTGTGATGGATTATTGGCTGTTTCTCATAACCAAGACAACTCAAATTCTTCCCATTTTTCTTGTGCTCTTCATCTGACAGAATTTGATCCTCACCCATTATTCTAGTACTGCAGTTACCGACATCTCACCGCCATACGAAGGCCGAGCGAGCCTGGATGTAGATGTTGACCAGGGGAAGGCTAACCTGAAACTGTCCTCCATCAAGATGGAGGACAACAAAGTCTTTGAGTGTCGTGTCCAAATCCCGCGTGATGATGAAGGCAAACCCGTCGACACAGCGAAACTGGTGGTTCTAGGTAACCATTGACTTAGTCGTGATAGTTGTGTACCTTTTTCATTTTCTATTCTTGCTCATGATATCCTACAGTTCCTGGCGGTTTTAGGGAGAAAATAAGTCCGTTTTTTTGAAAACTCTTACTTTCCATGTGCAGTTCTGAGTTCTGTTAAGATTTTAACTCTTCCATGTTCTGTAGCAAAGGTCCCAAATCTGCGTAAGTTTAAAGGGTAGGGATAAGGGAAGGGCTGCACAGGCCTTGAAATGCAGACAAACCAGGACCTGACTTGAACATAAATTTTCCAAAATATACCATGCCCACTGACGTCATGGCGGAGCGTAGACAAAAAAGGAAAGCATGCATCTGTAATTGAGCATAATTATTGATTTTAACACTTATGGCACTCGTATTTTTTAACAGATATTAAATCCTTAGCTGTTGCACATAAATATTTAGTCACCTTTGGAATTGTCAGTTCTATTTCAAAATTGTTTGTTATAGCAATCAAACGCATCCATAGCCAATAATGGCTACACTGTTGGTAACTTCACTGCAGAAGCACTTCACTACATTTCACAAACACCTTGTCGTAGAATTGACCAGAACCACGGCGTCTATCACTATCACTTGTCGCTTCTGCTGACATAGCAACAGACTAGCGTCTGACAACTTTTGACAACATAGTGGTAGCCAAGTGGTGCTCAGTTTTGAGGGAAAGGGGTGGACTAAGAGGAAGGGATAAAAAAAGAATTGAGATTCAGCCTTAATCACAAGAGTAGTCAAATGTCAAATCTGTTTGTTTTCCAATAGTTGCACCTTCTGTCCCGATCTGTGCCATTGAGGGAAAGGCACAGTATGGCCAGAACATCAACCTGACATGCAAGTCTGAGGAAGGCTCCCCGCCGCCCACTTATAAGTGGCAAGGTCGTGATGTCCGAAACATGCCACGTGTCCCAGACCCTAGAACAACTGACAGTAAGTAGAGGAAGATCCATTTCTGTTATTGTTGCTTGTACGTGCAAAAATGTGCACAAAGCTAAACTACAGTGAACAGTGGTGATGGAGCACCATCCTGCCTTATAATTGTCTAATGATTCAGCTGTTTATTTGTCTTTCAGAGGACGGCATCCTGTCTCTCTACAACATCTCCAAAGATACATCAGGATATTACATCTGCACCTCATCCAACAAGATCCGGTCCGCTCAATGCAACATCACCCTCGCAGTCATGCCGCGTGAGCATAAATTTTACCTCTTGTCACCAAAACCACCATCAAAACTATCCAATCAATAGTTCCTCCATCTTTTCATCACAACATCTTGGTCCCATCCTCCTTGCAGCCACCATGAACCTTGGATCCACTGGAACAATTATCGGCATTGTCGCAGGTGTAATCGGGCTCATCGCAATAATCGTTATCGTCTATTGTTGTTGCCGCCGGAAGAAGAAGAAGCAACAAGATGCTGAATATGCTATGGGGTAGGGCATGAGTGCACACACACTCACTGTGATGGAAACCTGTGTGATACTGATGAAGTGGAAGGTTAGACCAAAACAAGGCAATGCACAACATTGTTGAAAACAAAGATTTTTAGAATTTTTATATCAAGAAGAGAAAATCTATACGATCTGAGAGATCTTTGGAAGCGGTGATCATTTGTTGGAGCTTGCAGATGGGTGGCTAAACCTGCGAGGGAAGTGAGACGGTGTAGCACACATTTTGGGTAAAGCTGCATTTCCCTTTTCATTTTCAGAGTTCGTGAAGATGAGTACCATGACAAAGAGGAAGCAAAAAATGGTGAAAGTCGGCATCCCGACGGACAGGAGGACCCTGTTGACATCCGTGACCGTCGCGAGGAACGGAGTGAGCGCAACTATGACGATCAGCGAAGCGACTATGACGATCGGCGAAGCGACTATGATGATCGCAGGGACCGTCGTCGCGACTACGACGACCGGCGCAGCGACTACGACGACCGGCGCAGCGAGTACGACGATCGGCGCAGCGACTACGACGACCGCCGGAGTGACTACGACGACCGCCGTGACAGGTACGATGACTCCTACAATCGTCGTGATGACAGAGGACGCAGAGACCACTATGACGACCGCCGGTACGATGAGCCCTACGATGATCGCGAAAGCAGCAGACCACGAGTGCCAGCCAATAAACCACCAAAAAAGGACTATGACGATTAATTAAATCCACCACTTTCTCTTTTGTCATCTCTGCAGTAAGGTTTGACAAAAATTTACTGCTTTTGCTTCGATCAAACTTTGATCACGCGAAGTTAAGCACTGTAATGTATTTTTGTTAGGCTTTAATAATAGCTAATAATAATGATATTGATACTACTACTAATAATAATATGTTGTTGGTTCTAGATCTCAAGGTCATTGTGGGTATTAGAGAGCTTAGGCCCACAAGACTAGTTGCTGTGGGATTGAACCACAGCAACCGACCTCGACCTGTAAAATAGCATTTATCTAAAATTGTTCCAATTTTCTTGGATAGCTTCTTTCATTTTCTTTTCTCTTTTTGCTGTCAGGATTCTTCTTTGACTTCAGTATTTCAGTATTTTCCTTCCACAGCCCAAGAACCCATATGTACTGTTATATACGGTATAGTAAGTACACAACCTTGGATAAAATATACACTGAGGGAAGGCTGGATAAAATGCATCCATCACATTGATCTCACATTTGTACTAGTTAATTGGTATTGTGCAACATTTTTGGAGAGATTCAATGTGGAAGATTTTAGAATCCATTAGACAGGATGGACTAGTTTCATACACTGATTCAGAGTTTAAAGATATCTATTTTAAATCCTTGTTTTATTGCATACCAAGGCTTATATGACATTTTATAGGTCCACCACCACTAATTTCACACCTGTTAAACAAACATTGGTAATTTTGTTTTTTATGGTTAACTTTTTAGGTCACCGGTTTTCCTGTGATGCTTTTGTTAATGGGTAACTTTTAGGGTCGTGAAAAGTTGTCTTTTTTTTTTAAAACTGTATATGTCCCTAGGTTTTTATCATCAGAGTTGCAAATGTTAGAAGGTGCAAAGCTTTCATGTTGATGTGGAAATGACTTAAACATGTCAAACATGTACAGCAGTCAAATAGCAAAAGTTTATGTGCCACATTACAGTGATGTATGTTTTTATATTTAGAATTACTTTTTAATACAGAAATATGAGGATGTGCTATATGCTTCCAACTCAGCCTTTGTAATATTATCAGCCTTGTCGTAGTTTTCTGGAACCCCTTTTGTGATTGCCCATGAAGTGTGACGCAAACAGTGATTCAATAAAATAAGCAAAGCAATATTTTGCAAGTGACTGAGGATGAGATAAAGAGGATAGAGTCATGTAGGCATATTATTGTGTCCAAATTAGTCAATAAATGCTAAATTGTAATGGAATACATATTTGCATTAGCACAAAAAAATGGAGCTTGATGTGTAATTCAGTAGCGTCGCTGACCAGCCGGGATCAGAGAGCAGGCTGAAGTCTTTTCATCTTTCTCTCTAATTTTACATTTTTCAGCCATGCATTCACCGTGGCATTGATTCATTTGCGAAAATATGAGCAGTGTGTAATATTTTTTTCTATCTTTACTCTGCTGTGCCTGTTATTTATTTTGCCTTCAGCCATATTGTTGTCTAACAGTACCGATCCTGTGCACTAGATGGCAACATTACTACTCATTTCCATATGATGGGCATGCAAATTCAGTATAATTAAAAGCAGGTTATGAATTGGTCTAACTTTAGACAGCTGCCAATTTTTTTTCTGTTTTGTTTTTTGCCCTTTAGTAAAACCGTCCCCCTTTTATTTCGGATTTAATCAATCCATTGTCTCGTAGTTTTGTTGGCGCTTATACAGCGATTACGACCCCCGGATATGCAGTATTAAAACTCCAAAATAAAACAAAATTTGACCAGACGAGATATTTTTTCCACATGAGGCTAATCGAGATCTTAAGTAGCATAGTGGCCTTCTACCAGTTTTTCCTCATCACACATATCTTTTTCTTCACAATTGTACAAAAAGAAGGGGTGGTAATGTGTTAGATATGTGTTTAGTCTGTAAATTTAGCATGAGAACAAACAAGTCCATCCGTGCGCATCCTAGTTTCCCGTCACATTACTATTTTGAAAGTCATAACCGGAAGTTCTGAATTTTATTTTGTTGAGTTTGATTGTCCCGCTGCCGCTGTCCCGTTATTTGCTGGTTCAAACTATCCCGAGTCTGGAGCGTCTGGAATCCCAACGTGAGATGAAAAAGAAAAGGTGGACGACCTCCTCCCAAAGATGAAATTCATACGTGCCGTTTGGAAAATGTTGTCGATGGAGTGGTGGATTTTTATCGTTTGCCTGGCAGGTAAGAGAAATGAAGATGGAATCCAGCGAGTGAAGTGGTTCAGCAGGTTGTTTCACTGGATGTCGGAGTTGGGGACTGAAGTTTAACAGCTGAGCTAAGCCTTTAAGAAGTGATTCCAACTTTGCGATCTTTTAATCATAATTCCACGCCAGATATTCTTACGATGGTGCTTGTTGTTCTGAGGACATCCCAGTACAAACAAGATTCTATAATAATAATAAAGAATTGATGCTAGCGTAGCACTATGTTTAGCCATGTGTAAATGATTCGACCAGCAGCTTTGAGGTTTGTGGATTAAGAGGCCTAACTGACTCAAATTTTCTACGTTTTAAAGACACAACACCTTAAAAATGGACCGTCCGCTCGTATATCGGTAATAATCTAATTTAACATAATTTAATGTCCCACACCTGTGACATATGGACGTCATAAAGTTTTTAAACAGTCCCCTTAAGTGAGGGGAATTTGGGATGGGCACAAAAAATTGTAATTCTTCAAATTCTTCCCTCTTGACCCGTGCACTTTAAACTAACCTTAAGACACAATTTCAAGCAAACGGAAAGGATGATATTTTCCCATCACAAACCAATTAGAAAAGCCTCCTCCTGTTTTCATTTTCTTCTCTGGGGGTGGCTTATTCTCAAAACTAATAAATCCTGGATCACCCCAACACTAGGAAGAACAACCTCTTGGCTTTTCCCCTTAAAAAACATAACTATTTCATTTAAAAAGGTAGAAAAAGAAGTTCTTCCATGTGTTTAGTGAGCGTGATTCTGTTCAGTCTGACACAAAACAATGCTTCATTTTTCATAAAGCCTCACAACTTAAGCCAAACCTCTGCTCCAGATCCAGATTGGCTTTAGATGAAACACAAAAGGCTGCACATACCAGGGGCAGTGGGAAAATTAAATAAAGACTACCAACTTCAGCAAATCTTTTTCTGGAGGCATTGACAGGCCTCTACCTAATATAAAATCCTTGAGGCAGATGTAGCCTTAAAGATGAGCAAGTGGTGTTATTTGGGAATATTTTATAAGGCACAAAGAAGCACTTAGTAGAAGAAAGAACCGCTTGTTTTCCTAAATTGGCTGAAGTCTCTTCCATTCCCCTTCCTCTAGTCTGATTCACTCATATCTCCTGCTGCTTAGCCTTCGAAACACAACATAGCAGTGGCAGCGCAGACAGATGTTTATGGGTGTGTGTGGGGGGGTGTTTTCCTCACATGGTCACCTCTGATCTGTATCTTACTGTTCTGCAGAGCTTCGGCTTCCGCTCATAAGCAGCATCCTGCAGCTACAGAGTCCTGGCCAACTCAGTCAGCTTTATTTAATTGTACCTACCTTTACAGTGATTTTTACACTCAAACTAAAGGAAAACCACATTTGGTATGTCTCCTTTACTACGTGTACTTTTGGAAAGCACAGTGATTTTACTACCGTACATGTCATTATTCAAGGAAAGCATCAGATCTGGGATTTGATTTGTACAAAAAGCAAAGAACAGGTGTCTCCTTAAACCTTGAGTCCCAATACCACATTTCATGGCCATTTCTGTGGTGGATTAGAAAAAGCCAGAGCACTTCCAAGTCCTTTTTTTTCTGATTAAAAAAAATGCAGGCACGCATTCAGTGGTTTAATGCTGCTAAATCAAACTAGTTGAGATATAATTGCAACTTTCATTTGTACCTGGTCTTCTTAAGACAAACAGACCAAACAGTTCAGCATGCAGCACGATGGAGGTTCCAAAGAGGAGTGAGGGAGAAAGACAGCCTGCGATCAGCTCCAAGCCAGCCGTCAAATCCAGGAGCCTCCAACACACACACACACACACACACGCGCGCACACACAGAACCCATCAATGGGCTGAGGGCTGTAACCATGTACAGAGCAGAACAGATGTAACACAATGTACCAATTACAGTAAGAACAGAAGACTAATTACTGCTATACATGTACAAAAAATGTTGGACACTAGTCTTCAAGGTCTATCTCTCTCGGTTGAGTAAAGGTGGAGCTCAGATGGCCTTAGAGGGCGGATTATCCGAGTCTTAGTGAACCTTTTCTTCTTCACACTTCCACAACCCTCCCTCATTATCTCCCACAGGTGTCCTCCCACCTCCCTCCTTTGGGGTCCATGTGTTTGTGAGGGATGAGAAGCGGTATGCTGTGCTGTTCCAGTCCGTGGTCCTGCCGTGCCAGTACAACAGCGTGTCCACGCAGACCCCCGTGGTGCAGTGGGTGTACAAGTCGTACTGCCGTGACCGCACGCGGGATTCGTTCAGCCACGCCGATGTACTGAGTGGCGGCCTGGGAGGAGGCGGGCTGACGGCGGGTCCGGAGGGGCAGGCGGGGGATACGAGACGGGAATGAGAGCGAGTTATCTAGACTGCGCAGACAGCAGCAGGACGGTCCGAATGGTTGCCTCCATCTCGGGTTCCTCTGTCACTCTGTCAGAGTACTACAAGAACAGAGACATCTCCATCAATAACAGTAAGAATTAATTTTAAGACCTTATCAAAAGGAATAATATCGACCTTAATAGTGACGCTTGCAAAAATGCTGCAGCATTAGAACACATTTAAAAGCAGTAGTGTTAAACCTCTCAGTAAAGGCACTTGCTTTGCCATGTTCGTACCAGTTCATGCAGATTGCCCAGTATTGCCATGCCTCTCACTGTCCAGAGTGCAGGGTTACTTTCACACCATTTAAATTAGCTGAAGGACAGCGTGGGTAAGTGTATGAGAGTGTGTGTTGGTTGGCGAGAGAGAGGTAGTCTTGTTTGCAGGCCTCAGATTTACGATGCTGTAACTCTGAGCGAAGAATCAAGCGTCTCTTCAGCAGCCAGAACAAGAGACAAAAGGAGCCGCTTTCACGCCGTCCTCTCATTTATCCTGACCTCTCACTCTGCCCCACTGATCTTCCACTTTTATTCCATCGCTCTGGTTCTCCATCATCTGCGCTCATGTGCATCCACGGCACTTTGTTTTTCCCAGTTTAGTTCCTCCCTTGAAACCCGTCATACACTGACAAACTAGACAAAACAGAAAGTTGTCACCTCAGTGTGTTGGCTCTTGCGATGCCCAACCGTCCGTGTCCTTTTTATCCTATTCAGGGCCACAGGGAAGCTGTCCCAGCGTGCACTGGCCAGTGGTTGTTCGAGACTTTCAATTTCACGGAATAGATGGATAAACCAAAACAAGGATTTCAACCTTTAAATGGCAAACCAGTAGAATACTTGTGTTTAAGATATTAAATGGATGAAATTATATGAAATAAAGGGAAATTAAGCATGCGAAAAGGCGGCAGTAAAGTCTGGGTTTGCTCCTGCAGTTTATCCCGCACATCTCTCCTCCCCTTTCCTCATTCAAGAGGAAAAGGAAGTGAACCTTGCAACTCATTTCCTGTTTGCTGTATTTCTGTCTGACCTATTCAGAAGCACAATTACTCTCTGCACAATCTTCCTCCCAAATTGTATTTGAATTGTTCATGTAGGCAGCACTATTAGACAAATTTAAGTCCTGTAGGTACTGTATATTTGTGTGCATTCCTATATTTTTGACAATGACTTGGTTCAGAATAGTTGCTGGTTATTTACAAATAATTCCCTTTTTTTGTCCTTCAGAGGCCGACCTGAGGATAGGAGAGGTGCAGTGGGGAGACAGTGGAGTGTACATGTGTAAGGTGGTTATATCTGATGATTTGGAAGGACAGAATGAAGCCTCAGTGGAGCTACTGGTTCTTCGTAGAATGCGACCTGAGCTGCGAGAGCTGCTGTGATTGGTGGAGAGCGCTGCCCGTCAACGCTCGGAACAGGCCTTCAGGTTTCGACTCAGACGCGTTTGTATTTGCCGGGAGGCTGTGCATCTCTCCGCTAAAGTTTTAGCCCTTCTTTGGAGAAATCGACTGACTTTATAGCTCTGGTAATGGATTGGAGATTTTTCATCTGGACCCTGCTGTGTCTGTGTGAGTACAGATTAACTCTGTCTAGAATTTGAATATGTTTCCCTTTTGCGCTTGTCAAACGCCTGCCACAAACCCGCCACACATGCTTTTTTCTTTTTTTAGAACAGATCCACCGCAGTTCAGCCATTAGATTACTCTTTTTTCGTGGCACAACTCACTTTTTTCAAATAACAAATTGTCTTTTAAAACAACGCGCCATTGTTGTTTCAGCTTTTACATTTAGGCATTAAATATCACTCTTCGTTACTGCAACAAAGAAAACAAATATTTACGTTTGTTGCTTTATTAGACACACATTTAACATGTATATCAAGTTGAAATGAAAATACAATTTATTTTTTTTCCCGTTTAGTGAAGTTTTATATTCCAGGGAAATTGTGTGTGTTTCTGTAGTCGTAGTCGTACAAGGATGGGTGCGGTAATATGGCTGCTGTAGATCTCATTCCCAGTCTGTATATCTTACTCACAGATAGTAATACAGTCAGGCCATGACAAAAACTAAACAAAAAAGTCAATTTTAAAGTGCATTTCTTCCATATTCTCCTGAAATGTTCGCTTTGTTTTGAAAATCAAGAAGGCTATGTCTCCGGTTTTAAAATTCTTCTCTATTCTGACCATATTCAGCAATTTTCATTTCACCACGTTTATCTGCATAATTCTGTGAAAGTCACATTTACTGTCATTACTGTTTCTCCTGTGCATGCCTGAAAGCGCGGCCAGGTGTCGAAGCCCTGAACGTGGACATCCCTGAAGATCTCTATGAGTTTGCCAGAGGGGACAACATCACGCTGCCCTGCAACTTTAAACCAAGTGTAAAACCATCTCTGATCATCATCACGTGGTCCGCTGAGGCTGAAGCAGCTGGCGCTGAAGAGGTCAGATTGCTGTCCTTGTGTGATGGATTATTGGCTGTTTCTCATAACCAAGACAACTCAAATTCTTCCCATTTTTCTTGTGCTCTTCATCTGACAGACATTGATCCTCGCCCATTATTCTAGTACTGCAATTACCGACATCTCACCGCCATACGAAGGCCGAGCGAGCCTGGATGTAGATGTTGACCAGGGGAAGGCTAACCTGAAACTGTCCTCCATCACGATGGAGGACAACAAAGTCTTTGACTGTCGTGTCCAAATCCCGCGTGATGATGAAGGCAAACCCGTCGACACAGCGAAACTGGTGGTTCTAGGTAACCATTGACTTAGTCGTGATAGTTGTAGTTCATTCTTGCTCATGATATCCTACAGTTCCTGGCGGTTTTAGGGAGAAAAGAAGTCCGTTTTTTTGAAAACTCTTACTTTCCATGTGCAGTTCTGAGTTCTGTTAAGATTTTAACTCTTCCATGTTCTGTAGCAAAGGTCCCAAATCTGCGTAAGTTTAAAGGGTAGGGATAAGGGGAAGGGCTGCACAGGCCTTGAAATGCAGACAAACCAGGACCTGACTTGAACATAAATTTTCCAAAATATACCATGCCCACTGACGTCATGGCGGAGCGTAGACAAAAAAGGAAAGCATGCATCTGTAATTGAGCATAATTATTGATTTTAACACTTATGGCACTCATATTTTTTAACAGATATTAAATCCTTAGCTGTTGCACATAAATATTTAGTCACCTTTGGAATTGTCAGTTCTATTTCAAAATTGTTTGTTATAGCAATCAAACGCATCCATAGCCAATAATGGCTACACTGTTGGTAACTTCACTGCAGAAGCACTTCACTACATTTCACAAACACCTTGTCGTAGAATTGACCAGAACCACGGCGTCTATCACTATCACTTGTCGCTTCTGCTGACATAGCAACAGACTAGCGTCTGACAACTTTTGACAACATAGTGGTAGCCAAGTGGTGCTCAGTTTTCACGCCCTCCCCTTACCGTTCAGTTTTGAGGGAAAGGGGTGGACTAAGAGGAAGAGATAAAAAAAAGAATTGAGATTCAGCCTTAATCACAAGAGTAGTCAAATGTCAAATCTGTTTGTTTTCCAATAGTTGCACCTTCTGTCCCGATCTGTGCCACTGAGGGAAAGGCACAGTATGGCCAGAACATCAACCTGACATGCAAGTCTGAGGAAGGCTCCCCGCCGCCCACTTATAAGTGGCAAGGTCGCGATGTCCGAAACATGCCACGTGTCCCAGACCCTAGAACAACTGACAGTAAGTAGAGGAAGATCCATTTCTGTTATTGTTGCTTGTACGTGCAAAAATGTGCACAAAGCTAAACTACAGTGAACAGTGGTGATGGAGCACCATCCTGCCTGATAATTGTCTAATGATTCAGCTGTTTATTTGTCTTTCAGAGGGCGGCATCCTGTCTTTATACAACATCTCCAAAGATACATCAGGATATTACATCTGCACCTCATCCAACAAGATCCGGTCCGCTCAATGCAACATCACCCTCGCAGTCATGCCGCGTGAGCATAAATGTTACCTCTTGTCACCAAAACCACCATCAAAACTATCCAATCAATAGTTCCTCCATCTTTTCATCACAACATCTTGGTCCCATCCTCCTTGCAGCCACCATGAACCTTGGATCCACTGGAACAATTATCGGCATTGTCGCAGGTGTAATCGGGCTCATCGCAATAATCGTTATCGTCTATTGTTGTTGCCGCCGGAAGAAGAAGAAGCAACAAGATGCTGAATATGCTATGGGGTAGGGCATGAGTGCACACACACTCACTGTGATGGAAACCTGTGTGATACTGATGAAGTGGAAGGTTAGACCAAAACAAGGCAATGCACAACATTGTTGAAAACAAAGATTTTTAGAATTTTTATATCAAGAAGAGAAAATCTATACGATCTGAGAGATCTTTGGAAGCGGTGATCATTTGTTGGAGCTTGCAGATGGGTGGCTAAACCTGCGAGGGAAGTGAGACTGTGTAGCACACATTTTGGGTAAAGCTGGATTTCCCTTTTCATCCAGACCACGAGTGCCAGCCAATAAACCACCAAACAAGGACTATGACGATTAATTAAATCCACCACTTTCTCTTTTGTCATCTCTGCAGTAAGGTTTGACAAAAATTTACTGCTTTTGCTTCGATCAAACTTTGATCACGCGAAGTTAAGCACTGTAATGTATTTTTGTTAGGCTTTAATAATAGCTAATAATAATGATATTGATACTACTAATAATAATAATATGTTGTTGGTTCTAGATCTCAAGGTCATTGTGGGTATTAGAGAGCTTAGGCCCACAAGACTAGTTGCTGTGGGATTGAACCACAGCAACCGACCTCGACCTGTAAAATAGCATTTATCTAAAATGGTTCCAATTTTCTTGGATAGCTTCTTTCATTTTCTTTTCTCTTTTTGCTGTCAGGATTCTTCTTTGACTTCAGTATTTCAGTATTTTCCTTCCACAGCCCAAGAACCCATATGTACTGTTATATACGGTATAGTAAGTACACAACCTTGGATAAAATATACACTGAGGGAAGGCTGGATAAAATGCATCCATCACATTGATCTCACATTTGTACTAGTTAATTGGTATTGTGCAACATTTTTGGAGAGATTCAATGTGGAAGATTTTAGAATCCATTAGACAGGATGGACTAGTTTCATACACTGATTCAGAGTTTAAAGATATCTATTTTAAATCCTTGTTTTATTGCATACCAAGGCTTATATGACATTTTATAGGTCCACCACCACTAATTTCACACCTGTTAAACAAACATTGGTAATTTTGTTTTTTATGGTTAACTTTTTAGGTCACCGTTTTCCTGTGATGCTTTTGTTAATGGGTAACTTTTAGGGTCATGAAAAGTTGTCTTTCTTTTAAAACTGTATATGTCTCTAGGTTTTTATCATCAGAGTTGCAAATGTTAGAAGGTGCAAAGCTTTCATGTTGATGTGGAAATGACTTAAACATGTCAAACATGTACAGCAGTCAAATAGCAAAAGTTTATGTGCCACATTACAGTGATGTATGTTTTTATATTTTGAATTACTTTTTAATACAGAAATATGAGGATGTGCTATATGCTTTCAACTCAGCCTTTGTAATATTATCAGCCTTGTCGTAGTTTTCTGGAACCCCTTTTGTGATTGCCCATGAAGTGTGATGTAAACAGTGATTCAATAAAATAAGCAAAGCAATATTTTGCAAGTGACTGAGGATGAGATAAAGAGGATAGAGTCATGTAGGCATATTATTGTGTCCAAATTAGTCAATAAATGCTAAATTGTAATGGAATACATATTTGCATTAGCACAAAAAAATGGAGCTTGATGTGTAATTCAGTAGCGTCGCTGACCAGCCGGGATCAGAGAGCAGGCTGAAGTCTTTTCATCTTTCTCTCTAATTTTACATTTTTCAGCCATGCATTCACCGTGGCATTGATTCATTGTGTGAAAATATGAGCAGTGTGTAATATTTTTTTCTATCTTTACTCTGCTGTGCCTGTTATTTATTTTGCCTTCAGCCATATTGTTGTCTAACAGTACCGATCCTGTGCACTAGATGGCAACATTACTACTCATTTCCATATGATGGGCATGCAAATTCAGTATAATTAAAAGCAGGTTATGAATTGGTCTAACTTTAGACAGCTAATTTTTTGCCAATTTTTTTTCTGTTTTGTTTTTTGCCCTTTAGTAAAACCGTCCCCCTTTTATTTCGGATTTAATCAATCCATTGTCTCGTAGTTTTGTTGGCGCTTACACAGCGATTACGACCCCCGGATATGCAGTATTAAAACTCCAAAATAAAACAAAATTTGATCAGTCGAGATATTTTTTCCACATGAGGCTAATCGAGATCTTAAGTAGCATAGTGGCCTTCTACCAGTTTTTCCTCATCACACATATCTTTTTCTTCACAATTGTACAAAAAGAAGGGGTGGTAATGTGTTAGATATGTGTTTAGTCTGTAAATTTAGCATGAGAACAAACAAGTCCATCCGTGTGCATCCTAGTTTCTCGTCACATTACTATTTTGAAAGTCATAACCGGAAGTTCTGAATTTTATTTTGTTGAGTTTGATTGTCCCGCTGCCGCTGTCCCGTTATTTGCTGGTTCAAACTATCCCGAGTCTGGAGCGTCTGGAATCCCAACGTGAGATGAAAAAGAAAAGGTGGACGACCTCCTCCCAAAGATGAAATTCATACGTGCCGTTTGGAAAATGTTGTCGATGGAGTGGTGGATTTTTATCGTTTGCCTGGCAGGTAAGAGAAATAAAGATGGAATCCAGCGAGTGAAGTGGTTCAGCAGGTTGTTTCACTGGATGTCGGAGTTGGGGACTGAAGTTTAACAGCTGAGCTAAGCCTTTAAGAAGTGATTCCAACTTTGCGATCTTTTAATCATAATTCCACACCAGATATTCTTACGATGGTGCTTGTTGTTCTGAGGACATCCCAGTACAAACAAGATTCTATAATAATAATAAAGAATTGATGCTAGCGTAGCACTATGTTTAGCCATGTGTAAATGATTCGACCAGCAGCTTTGAGGTTTGTGGATTAAGAGGCCTAACTGACTCAAATTTTCTACGTTTTAAAGACACAACACCTTAAAAATGGACCGTCCGCTCGTATATCGGTAATAATCTAATTTAACATAATTTAATGGCCCACACCTGTGACATATGGACGTCATAAAGTTTTTAAACAGTCCCCTTAAGTGAGGGGAATTTGGGATGGGCACAAAAAATTGTAATTCTTCAAATTCTTCCCTCTTGACCCGTGCACTTTAAACTAACCTTAAGACACAATTTCAAGCAAACGGAAAGGATGATATTTTCCCATCACAAACCAATTAGAAAAGCCTCCTCCTGTTTTCATTTTCTTCTCTGGGGGTGGCTTATTCTCAAAACTAATAAATCCTGGATCACCCCAACACTAGGAAGAACAACCTCTTGGCTTTTCCCCTTAAAAAACATAACTATTTCATTTAAAAAGGTAGAAAAAGAAGTTCTTCCATGTGTTTAGTGAGCGTGATTCTGTTCAGTCTGACACAAAACAATGCTTCATTTTTCATAAAGCCTCACAACTTAAGCCAAACCTCTGCTCCAGATCCAGATTGGCTTTAGATGAAACACAAAAGGCTGCACATACCAGGGGCAGTGGGAAAATTAAATAAAGACTACCAACTTCAGCAAATCTTTTTCTGGAGGCACTGACAGGCCTCTACCTAATATAAAATCCTTGAGGCAGATGTAGCCTTAAAGATGAGCAAGTGGTGTTATTTGGGAATATTTTATAAGGCACAAAGAAGCACTTAGTAGAAGAAAGAACCGCTTGTTTTCCTAAATTGGCTGAAGTCTCTTCCATTCCCCTTCCTCTAGTCTGATTCACTCATATCTCCTGCTGCTTAGCCTTCGAAACACAACATAGCAGTGGCAGCGCAGACAGATGTTTATGGGTGTGTGTGGGGGGTGTTTTCCTCACATGGTCACCTCTGATCTGTATCTTACTGTTCTGCAGAGCTTCGGCTTCCGCTCATAAGCAGCATCCTGCAGCTACAGTCTGAGTCCTGGCCAACTCAGTCAGCTTTATTTAATTGTACCTACCTTTACAGTGATTTTTACACTCAAACTAAAGGAAAACCACATTTGGTATGTCTCCTTTACTACGTGTACTTTTGGAAAGCACAGTGATTTTACTACCGTACATGTCATTATTCAAGGAAAGCATCAGATCTGGGATTTGATTTGTACAAAAAGCAAAGAACAGGTGTCTCCTTAAACCACATTTCATGGCCATTTTGTGTTTTCACATCTGTGGTGGATTAGAAAAAGCCAGAGCACTTCCAAGTCCTTTTTTTTCTGATTAAAAAAAATGCAGGCACGCATTCAGTGGTTTAATGCTGCTAAATCAAACTAGTTGAGATATAATTGCAACTTTCATTTGTACCTGGTCTTCTTAAGACAAACAGACCAAACAGTTCAGCATGCAGCACGATGGAGGTTCCAAAGAGGAGTGAGGGAGAAAGACAGCCTGCGATCAGCTCCAAGCCAGCCGTCAAATCCAGGAGCCTCCAACACACACACACACACACACACACACACACACACACACACACACACACACACCACACACACACGCGCGCGCACACACAGAACCCATCAATGGGCTGAGGGCTGTAACCATGTACAGAGCAGAACAGATGTAACACAATGTACCAATTACAGTAAGAACAGAAGACTAATTACTGCTGTACATGTACAAAAAATGTTGGACACTAGTCTTCAAGGTCTATCTCTCTCGGTTGAGTAAAGGTGGAGCTCAGATGGCCTTAGAGGGCGGATTATCCGAGTCTTAGTGAACCTTTTCTTCTTCACACTTCCACAACCCTCCCTCATTATCTCCCACAGGTGTCCTCCCACCTCCCTCCTTTGGGGTCCATGTGTTTGTGAGGGATGAGAAGCGGTATGCTGTGCTGTTCCAGTCCGTGGTCCTGCCGTGCCAGTACAACAGCGTGTCCACGCAGACCCCCGTGGTGCAGTGGGTGTACAAGTCGTACTGCCGTGACCGCACGCGGGATTCGTTCAGCCACGCCGATGTACTGAGTGGCGGCCTGGGAGGAGGCGGGCTGAACGGCGGGTCCGGAGGGGCAGGCGGGGGATACGAGACGGGGATGAGAGCGAGTTATCTAGACTGCGCAGACAGCAGCAGGACGGTCCGAATGGTTGCCTCCATCTCGGGTTCCTCTGTCACTCTGTCAGAGTACTACAAGAACAGAGACATCTCCATCAATAACAGTAAGAATTAATTTTAAGACCTTATCAAAAGGAATAATATCGACCTTAATAGTGACGCCTGCAAAAATGCTGCAGCATTAGAACACATTTAAAAGCAGTAGTGTTAAACCTCTCAGTAAAGGCACTTGCTTTGCCATGTTCGTACCAGTTCATGCAGATTGCCCAGTATTGCCGTGCCTCTCACTGTCCAGAGTGCAGGGTTACTTTCACACCATTTAAATTAGCTGAAGGACAGCGTGAGTAAGTGTATGAGAGTGTGTGTTGGTTGGCGAGAGAGAGGTAGTCTTGTTTGCAGGCCTCAGATTTACGATGCTGTAACTCTGAGCGAAGAATCAAGCGTCTCTTCAGCAGCCAGAACAAGAGACAAAAGGAGCCGCTTTCACGCCGTCCTCTCATTTATCCTGACCTCTCACTCTGCCCCACTGATCTTCCACTTTTATTCCATCGCTCTGGTTCTCCATCATCTGCGCTCATGTGCATCCACGGCACTTTGTTTTTCCCAGTTTAGTTCCTCCCTTGAAACCCGTCATACACTGACAAACTAGACAAAACAGAAAGTTGCCACCTCAGTGTGTTGGCTCTTGCGATGCCCAACCGTCCATGTCCTTTTTATCTTATTCAGGGCCACAGGGAAGCTGTCCCAGCGTGCACTGGCCAGTGGTTGTTCGAGACTTTCAATTTCACGGAATAGATGGATAAACCAAAACAAGGATTTCAACCTTTAAATGGCAAACCAGTAGAATACTTGTGTTTAAGATATTAAATGGATGAAATAAAGGGAAATTAAGCATGCAAAAAGGCGGCAGTAAAGTCTGGGTTTGCTTCTGCAGTTCATCCCGCACATCTCTCCTCCCCTTTCCTCATTCAAGAGGAAAAGGAAGTGAACCTTGCAGCTCATTTCCTGTTTGCTGTATTTCTGTCTGACCTATTCAGAAGCACAATTATTCTCTGCAGAATCTTCCTCCCAAATTGTATTTGAATTGTTCATGTAGGCAGCACTATTAGAAAAATTTAAGTCCTGTAGGTACTGTATATTTGTGTGCATTCCTATATTTTTGACAATGACTTGGTTCAGAATAGTTGCTGGTTATTTACAAATAATTCCCTTTTTTTGTCCTTCAGAGGCCGACCTGAGGATAGGAGAGGTGCAGTGGGGAGACAGTGGAGTGTACATGTGTAAGGTGGTTATATCTGATGATTTGGAAGGACAGAATGAAGCCTCAGTGGAGCTACTGGTTCTTGGTAAGTTGTGAATGTTTTCACTGTTTAATGTGAAACGAGCAGGTTTATGATAGCCCAGGAAACATGGGGCGAAGACCACGGCATGCAGCACATGTCCTGATTCGAGCCTGGTCCTGCTCAAGGTTTCTTCCTGTTAAAGGGGAGTTTTTCCTTGCCACTGTTGCTTGTTGGGGGTCAATTTTGCTATATAAATAAAGATTGATTGATTGATTGATTGATTGATCCCTCGCTGTGGCAGGTGTGCTTCATATGTGCTGAGCATCAACACACCAACTCCTTTGAGATGATTTTTCTTTTATGTTCAGCCATTTTGAAAAGCTGATGCTTTTCCCTGACAACACTGACCGCCCAGGTTTATTGGTTACAGGGTATAATCTGTAGCCATAGCAACTACAGTATATCCATTCAGAGTGATTGCTACTGGATGTAGCAAATGTGCTACTTGGAAATAGCTTGATTATTCTCACTAATAAGCTTATTAGTGTACCTTCATTCCACCTCACGGAACTTGTGTGAGGACCGAGGAGAGTGAAACAGATATTAGACTGGCTTTACGATGTCTGTGTACTTCTCAAATGTTACCATCGTTTCGGCTGAAACTATGTGACTGTTGGTCTCCTGATTTATTCTGAAGGTCAACTTTTGTATGGCTGGCACTCAGAGAATTATGCGTATGCACAAAAGACACCCGGTCCAGCACTGGACACGTAGCAGTTATATTTTATAAAGAGTTTATGCAAATTTAGCTTAAATGTTTCTACAGATTTGGTACATATGTAGTTTATTGGACACGATGATGCTAGATAAGTAACTTTTTTTCAAATCCCAATGGGTTTTGTCGTCTATTGATATACGGTGGCGTGTGAGGCACTCGTGTCTCCATAACAACAGCTGAGGCCGCCATAAACGGCTGAGGGGGACAGAGTCCTTTGTCCGAGAAAGCAACGGCTTCAGAATAAAGAAGTGGATGATTTAATGATGTAAAGGAAGGACAGCAGAGCAGGAAGATACAAAAGATGGAGAGAGACTCTCGACTGATGTGGAACTTCGAGTGGCTGAGGCAGTGTAGCAAGAGGGAGTTCACATCGCTGCTTCCCAGTTTGAAATCCGTTTTTTGTCTTTATGGTTCAGAAATGCGTTAAATAAACGGCACAACATATCCGACTCCTCTTCTTGCTCCTTCAAAAATATAAGGCTAAAGCTTTTCATCCCTATCTGCCATGTTAATGTTTTGTCCTGGTGGAATCTGGTGACCTTGTGTGGATCCTGGTGAAGCTTTAGGATGAGACATAACACTTCTCTAAGAAGTAGCAAATCTACAGAATAGTCCAAACCTCTGCACATGTCGCATTATCATGAAAGAACTCATTCAGTACAGTTTTGAAGTAAAAAGCTGATACAATGTCTAATGTCGTTCCGTTGTTTCGGGTTTGATGATCGGTTTTGTTGTGTTTTTTATGATTTAATGCAATATTTGCTGGTCAAACATCAGAGATTGGAAACAAAATATCTGTTGGGAAATAAACGTTCCAGCAACAGTTTCCTGGCTGTCTCCATGAAAAATGTGCCTGCCTGTCATCTTTGCTGCGCAAGCTTGCCAACAGCTTCAGCCTCTCGGGCAGCCAGCTTGTTTTGAAGGTCGCCTTCATGCGAGACAGAGAAACCTTGAGATGTTTGATTGGCCTGTCGATCATTCAGGTTTGGAGACTTTCTGGCTTAGCTCTCCAGTGCATGCCGGCGCCCACTTCCTTTTATTCTATATCTCTTTTAAATCCATTTACTGCTTGCATGCCACTGCAGCTGCCACGTTCTTGGAACCAATCATTTTAATTTATAACAACCTCATTTCCTCTCCTCCCTTCTCTGCACTTGCACTCTGTCTTTCTCCAGGTTTTTCAAGTGTGCCTGAAGACCTTCTGCCAGACTTTGATTTGAAGATTATGCCAGGTAGGGGCGTAATATCCTCTCCCCCTTACCTGGTTCTTTACATTTACAAACTAATCCAATTAGCTGCACTAATGCTACATTTGGAATGCCAAATCAACCACTAAACCCACAGACCGAGACGAATAAAGCAGAACTGTTGAGACAGGTTGCTCTCTTGCTTTTGAGCTTCAGAAAAGGTCAAAATATTTAACGCTATATTTAGCAGTTTGGATCACACCCACCAGATAATGACAATGCAGTTGCCACTACGATAGGTTGTGATGGAAAACAGCTATTATGTTCATTAGAGGTATTTGCGGCTGAGGTCAGCAGCCTGTCATCACCGCTGGGACGCAGCCTCCTCCACATCCAGTGAATAAGAACAGAAGAGGTTTGTTTGTGACAAATTCTTTTTGGAACAGATTTAATCCCCAACAGAGGCGGTGGCCAGTGATAGATAAATGTTTTAACTGTGTGTAAAGCCCCCAGAATAGCACGAGTGACTCATCCAGGGCTCCATTTTCTCTAGTGTCAGCATTAATACTGTCCACTTTGGTGACCCTATCGGTTTATGAAGCGTGTGGCTCTGTGTGTGTGTCTGCATCTGTGTGTGTGTGAGATGGGGGTCTTGATTGTGTAAATGTTTTTCCATTACGAGCCGATTCGTCATCACAGCCTGTATCTTCCAGAGCAGCGTAAACTGTCATTTTCCTTCCTGCACTAAACCAAATTTCCGGAGTGTTTGTGTTTCTTTCTTCCATGTCGAACATTTCCTTGTCTGCCTTCCTTTCCATTGTCCCTGTGTACAGATACACATACTGTATCTGCCATATTCACTTGTAATTTGTGGTCACTTCAACACTGTTACGCTCCATATTGCTAGAATTTAGATTTATTGGTTTGTTTTTTGGGATTTTCAACACCTTTGATGTTTCTGCACCAGACTGATATCACATGCCGTCACAAGCATTTCACTCTCATGCCAATAACACACACTTTCATCAGTGTGTCACTGAATGTAAGTATAGTGCACATTGTTTGTTGTGACTTATATGCATTCTTTGTTGTGCTTGCTTCCAGAGTGGGTATTTGTGGCTTCAGTTGCGCTGGGCAGTGTGTTATTCCTGCTGTTGGTTGGGATTTGTTGGTGTCAGTGTTGTCCTCATTCCTGCTGCTGCTACGTCAGTTGCTGGTGCTGCCCTGACACGTGCTGCTGCCCGAGACACCGTCAGTACAAACACAGACGGAAATTCTGACTTTATTCTCAGAGTAATGAGAATTCTTATTTTAAATAAAAATTGTTTGCTGTTTGCAGTTTATGAAGCAGGTAAAGGCATAAAGACAGGCACCTCCACCCCTCAAACTCCTGCTTATCCTCCATATTTTGTGACTGGTGTTCCGGCGATGGTCCCAATTGCTCCCCCCTCCCTAGTGGACAAGGTTTCCACTGTCCCCCCTTCAGACGGCAGCCTGCTCACAGCAGGTAAGCATTTATGGTACTCTTTTTTAGAAAGTGTTCCTCTTGTTAGATTTTTATTTGTTAAACTGTATTTATCTGTTTTAATGCTCGTAGTACTCAGGTTAATACATTGTTAAATACTTCCTGCCACCATTTTGGCCAGAAATATTGGTACAATTATCAATGAATGAGGTGGTAAACAACCTAGAGCCAAAAAAAAACCTTCCCATGAAACCCAACTTGAAAGATGCCTTCAAGGTTTCCATGCTGATGGATCAAGTGTGTATCTGCAGTGCCCGTCCATCCTGTAGGGCTGCCCTATCGTGTGCCCTCGCCTCAGGAACAGGATTCTCTCAGGGTGCTACAGTATGTAGAAAAACAGCTGGCTCACTTCAACCCTGCCAGGTCCCTCAGCCACCAGTGTAAGAGCCATGATTGCATCCTGGAAATCTCTGGATCTCCTACTCAGCATGCTGATTCAATGTGCATGTTCTGTAGCGTTGGCCGTCTTTTAGCTTTATTTTTCTCTTGGCTTGTCTTGCACGCCTTTTCGCCTAGGATTTGATCAGATTTCCTGCAGAACCGTCGTGCATGTTTACTCACCTGAACAAATATTGTGTTTTAACAATCTTAGGAGCTTTCTTCAACCACTTGCAGACCCTGACCTTAATACCTCCCGGATCTTCTTGAAGTCTGATTCTTTCTTAAACAGAACATTCTTCTTATGTCCTATTTTGTGTTATTTTGTCCCACCCAGCCTGCAACCTGTCTGAACTTAGCTCCCTCCATGAGGGAGAAACAGGATTCCACCAAATATACCGGACCGTTCAGAAAAAAGCTCTGCCACCCATTCTGGACCACGAGGCTCAGCCGGAACCCCAACGCTCTTCTGACAACCGCAGTCCAGAGTCACGACATCACCGTGACAATCTGCCATCACCCCAGCGACGTCGCGGTGACCGGGAGCCAGAGCCAGGCCGCAGCCAGGATGAGTCTCTTCCTCAGCGGCGGTACAGCGATGACCCGCCTCCTTCCTCACAGTCAAGCAGGCCCAGTCGAAATTATCGGCAACAGAATCACAGCGAGGAGCAGAACCACAGCAGGTGCAGAAATCCATATTCTTTTAAAATGTCTTTATTTTCATTGGATAGGAACAGCATGAATCATCAGACTGTTTAGATAGGTGGGTCTAGGAACACTTCGGTGACCTGAATCTGCGACCAAAACGCTCGGTACTGACCTTGTGTTGCTTGTTGCAGGTGGAATCCTCGTTCGGAACATCTCCATCGAAAGAAGTACCACTCTGCGGGACGATCGGGTTCACTTGATGAACTGGAGGAGTTTGTGGCCTCCTACAAGCAGCGAAGAGGCGCAGGAGAGGGAGAAGAAGAACAAGGAGTCTATGAGATGGAGTTTCAGGACTTCAGCCGATATCCTTCCTACCGGGTTGGTGCCTCTCAGCACTTTCAGGACAATGAGCCTGAATACTGCGGCATTGCTAAAGATCACCTCAGACAGGACAAGAAAAGCAGGAAACCCATAAGTCCACTTCATTCACCTAAGAGGAGAGGCGCCGAGGAGGACGAGTGGACTGCCTCACCACGTCCAACAGCCAGTTCACCATCTTCTTCTCATGACAAGGACTACGATAGTGCATTCCTGAGCAGCCTCCTGGAGCGCAAGGCTAAGCTGCGAGGAACTGTCCAGGGGAAGAGTGGGGGCGATTCAGACACGCCTTCCAAGAGCAGCTCAAAGAAAAGCAGTGGGGAGTCCAGTCGGCACTGCAGCCGGTCACCCAGTAGCAGGCCTGAGGTGGAATCCCTGCCTCTGTACTATGACTCAGAGCAAAGCAGGACTGAGAGGCCATCACCCCGGCCGCCCCCCACAAGTGCTCGCTCCTCTCAAACTCTGGCACATTCCCTGACCAGTCGCAGAGAAGAACCCAGAGACAAAACCCGCAAAGCGGTGAGTTGCTTTTTTCGCCATAGTGTTAATAATGACTCCACGTGTGAGTAGAACTGCACTTCTGGCATATTTTTGAGTTAACCTTTAGTGTTTTTTTTATCACTTATATTAGAAAATATTCAGGATATCTGAAGAACATCATCAGGAACAGTGCCAGTGTCAAACACAAGGCTAGATGAACTGTAAAAATCAAGAGATTTTAGCTGAGTAATTGAAAAATATATATATAAATGTCTCCTGAGCACAGTAGTGCAGTCTGTGAGGTAATAATTGGGACTAAATGCTGTATTGAGTTCATAAGCCTGAGCACTACAAACCCAGAGTAAGTGTTCTTGTTGTACCTTTGACAGGTGAGGTTCAGATGCTACAACACTGAATACTAGGTAGAATACTCACCTCAAATGCTCTCAGTAACATTCATTATTTCCTCCCTTCCAAACTCTAACAAGGCAAATTTATGATATAAAATATGACTTCATTAATGGAATCACATTTTAATCGAATTTTACTTTTTTTTCTCAATTGAAGGATCGATTTTTTTTGTCCCACTTTATATTTAACCCTTCAGTACGACTAATCAGTCATTCTAATCCGAAAGCTATGTTTTTCATGTTTAAGTAAACTTTGTGCTTTGTCACGTACTCTTCTCTTAACCTCACCAGAACACTCTTCTCAGCCGGGATTCCCTCATTGTCTGATGAAAGACAGAGAGAGCCTGAGTGAGGACAATGAAGAGAGGAACAGGCCGTGTAGAAAAGCTGACTGATGAAATGGACAGCAGGCACCATTTTTCTCGCATTCCTGGGTGTGACGTCGCCTAGCGATGAGTTCATCGCCGTCACCCTGTGTCTTATATCTCATCTGGACTGAATGTGGATCTATGACCTGGCCTGTCTTACTCTGCAGGACGCTGTTTGTCCACCCCCTCTTCTCTTTACAACAGATGAGCTTCACACCTCCAACACAATGGCTGCCTTCATTTCCATTAAATGGCCTTAACATTTACAGTTCTAAAACTTAAGATCAACAACAACAACACTGCTTTTGTAAAAAGCAACTTTAAATGTGTTTGAGGTCAATAAAAGTTATAACAGTTTCAATCTGGACACATACAGTGGAATATCATAATGTAAACATCTCTTACAGTAGCTCTTAAGGCTATACTAAACAGTACTGCCTTGTAATGAGTTAAATGTCTATTGTTTGCATATTACAAGATCCACCAAAGTCGTTTTGATATTAATAATATAGTATGATGGATTAAGTTGTCAATTTAGCCCATCCAGCTGCATACATGACATTTAACCTAAGTACTGATGACTCTCATGTGCATTGTCCTTATGAGATCCACTGAAAATAACAAACGACAAGTCAGTAAGTAGTTTGTCCTGCCAAACTGTGGTATGTACCCACATCCTGTCCCCAGAGGACGTCCGAGAAATATCTTCATTTCGGAGGATCGTCATCTTTACTGTTTATTCTGTAGCTAGTGTACCTTTCTTGTCTACAGCCTCTACTGCCACCATGTGGCAAAATTAAAACAACTAATGTTTAAATGACAGGTGTCTGACCTGCATTGAAAATGACATTTCAGCTATTTTAATATTATTATGTATTTTAATGCAACTTAAGGACGTCCAGTCATTGATTTAATAGCCTAGAAGAAATGAGTTTGTTTCGGGGATGTCCAGCCTCGTCCAGCGCTACTTAAATCACCGTTTATCAGTCATGTTTTTTTTATATCCAAGGATATTCCCACCTGCGTTGAAAAATAACTTTGGAGACATTTTTGTACACTGTATAAATGTGTTCTGTAACGGGATTTTATTTTGACTTTTTAAATTCCTAATAATTATATTGGTAATATGTAAACTTTACACGGTGTCCATGTGCATGGCTGTCTTTGATTAATGTGATTAAGCTTTTTTCTTACCTTAACCAAGTCAACAGTCATCACTTTTTTCTCCTGTTATCTCCAGCTGTAATTATGTCGCAGCCACCTAACAATGTGCATGATTTCAATTTTTCCTGCCTCCCTGCCCATCTTCGGTAAATAATGTTTCTTTTAGACTTCTCACATTGTGTTTTCTGCTGTGTGTTTTGTGTGTGTGTGTGTGTGTGTGTGTGTGTGATGACTCTGGCTTTTTGTATGAGATGGTTGTAAGGCACAAAGACTTCCATCTTTGTCTATTGTTGCTGCACAGCTGTGTCAGAACTCACACGTCACCGTCCCGCCTCTGTTTGCAGTTAAATCATCATTAATTCATTACATCAATGAACGTGTCAATTAAACGGGCAATATCCAGCTTGTATGCTCTCTCAATTCTTTGGTAAACAGCATAAATAAGAAAGTCAATGTGTTGAAAGATGTCTTATAGACGTGAGGATTAAAAAAGAATAAAGTTAAACTTCTGTAAATTGCAATAACATATAATATTTAAATGTAACTGTAGCCTGTTGACTTATTGTTTGGTGGGATTCTACATACAAGAGAACCAAGCACATCAAGTAGGATGAGACTATCAATATAAAAGGTGTTATCTTGTTTCATTTTCTTCAGTGTCTTGAGTATGTAGCTGAGATCTGTGTGTGTGAGTGTGTGTGTGTGTGTGTGTGGTGTGTGTGTGTGTGGTTGGAGGGGGGGGGGGGGTTAAGTGAAGGGAGGGTTAGAAACATTTACTCATGAATGTCAAGAATGTTTTTGAGCAACTCCTGCACAAGGAGCAAGCATGATGTCATACACACACTTTCATAGAACACAACCAACTAATGCTTATGATAATCATTGTTCAGCAACAGAGAAATATAGTCTTCAGTTTAATACTAATCTTATGTATATGTTGTATAGTATGCACAGTTATTTGAATAAAGAATGTTAATAGATCATTCTAAAGCAGAAGATGATTATTAGTTAAATTTGAGTTATTCAGAAATCCGGTGTATAACTGTCCTACAATGTTTCATATCCTTAAAATGAATGTTGAGGGCATATTTCATTCAGAGACTAACGAGCTCGGTTTGTGGATTTAAATCGTCAATCGGGAACAGAGGAGCCACCTCTGCAGCGCGTTTGTTTCCGGCGCCATCTAGTGGTTACATCTAGGTATCGACAGGTTATTATTTCTTTTATTTTTATGCTTTGGTTTATGAATTTCACATGGCTGATATATTTCTAGAGGTGATTACTGTTAAACTGCTAAAAACCTATATGCTATAACCGTGACCTGGATGAATGAGAACCTACGAGGCGACGAGCCCACACTTTTTTTGCGCATTATATTATATGTATTGGCGGCTCACACAGTCGTCAAAGGAAAAGGAAATGGTTTTCCTAATAAAAATGACTGCAACCGCTAAAAAAGAGACTTTCCATCAGCTTCTCGTTCAAAGAAATCCTTTAGACACAAAATATATCAATACCAGTCACAACTGCGGATTATTTTAACCGCATTAAAGGTAACTGATAACAGAACTTTCTGCCACATCTGTAATAAATATATTTAAAAACTTGTCACAGCAGCAAATTCTGTAAACAACTTGAAATCAGATCACTACAATTAAATTTTTGATCAAACTATGATCCGGTAAAACTATGTGACCGAGTATTTTCTAGGCAATATGTCACCATTTTGTCATAATACGTTAATTTGTCACCAATTCCCAACTATCAATTAACTGGCATTAATATTTGTAGGGCATGAATAGACTCCGCGTTCAGGTGAGAGTTCACGCATAACCAGCCGACCCCGTTTGTGTTGCTCCTCTAAACATGTTCAAAGTTCAGGAGGTGTAAACTGAGCAGGTTTATTCAACTGCTGTTGTAATCTGAACATTACTGGTCTCGAAGCTGCAGAACTGGCAGGTCACTCCTCGAAATCATGATGGCGTACTGTCTCTACACCGCTCTCGCAGGACTGGCCCTCTTGCCATTCTTGTTGTACCTGAGAAACCCTTATTTTTTCCAAGATTTATGTTACGCTGTGACCGCGATTAAAATCGGCATACAGGTGAATGGATTCAGGAGGCGGAAACCGTTTTACAGCATTTTGGATCGTTTTCTGGACATGGTGGCCAAGCAGCCACAGAAGACATTTCTGCTCTTTGAGGACAGCTCATATACGTACAGCCAGGCCGACAAAGAAAGCAACAGGGTGGCCAGAGCTCTGTCCCAGCATGCCCAGCTGAAGGAGGGTGACACAGTCGCCCTTTTGCTCGGCAACGAGCCCCAGTTCGTGTGGCTGTGGCTCGCCCTGGCCAAGCTGGGGTGCACGGCTTCTTTGCTGAACTTCAACATCAGGTCCAAGTCTTTGCTGCACTGCTTCTCCTGCTGTGATGCCAAAGTCCTGGTTGTTGGCGCCGGTAAGATTGGCAAACATTTCCTGCATTATAGCTGCATTAGAAATCTGAAGGTACTGTAGTTTTAAGTAAGTGCTTGTCTCAAATGTGGACAGTCCTGAAAATATTAGTTTTGACAGAAATATCACCTTGAATGTGTAGAAAGAAATAAGTAGAGGCAGTTGTCCAGTCTCACTTTTTCTATGCGTTTCCGATGTTCTGCATTCATCTGGGTTCAGGTGTGTTGTTTTTCCTTCTGGGTGCATTGACCTCGAATCACCCGCCCTTTATTCGCTCTGCCCAGATATGCTTGGAGCTGCAGAGGAGGTGTTGCCCTCGCTGAAGAAGCTCGGCAGCCGTGTGCTGATCCTCCGAGAGCACTGCGACGTGGAGGGAATCGAAAGCCTCTCGGATAAGATTCAGCAGGCATCGGACGAGCCTCTTCCACCTCAGCTGAGGGCCACCGTTACCATAAAGAGCCCCGCTCTGTACATCTACACATCAGGAACAACAGGTAATCTGGCCTTCACCTCTAATCTCGGCTCTTTTTTAGGTGTGCAGACCTTGAACAATAGACTTAGTGCTATAAAGATATTCTGCTCTCAACGGTGGCGCTATCTTTCAGGGCTTCCCAAGGCTGCGGTCATTAACTATGAAAGGATTTGGATGGCATCCTTTCTACAGTCTATTGCTGGTGTGCGCTCCGATGATGTCCTCTACTTATACCTTCCTCTCTACCACAGCTCTGGTTTCCTGATGGGACTGTGTGGAGCCATAGAAAAAGGTGATTTAGCAATCATGAATACAGGTTGAATTCAAACTTTACGAAAGGTCACAACATGGCGTTCAGCAGGAGATAATGTCCAAACCTCTTCGTTTCCAGGCATCACAATCGCATTGCGCCGTAAATTCTCGGCATCCCAGTTCTGGAACGACTGCAGGAAGTATAACGTAACGGTTATTCAGTACATCGGAGAAATTATGCGCTATCTCTGCAACACACCAAAGGTAAAACTCCAGCGTTATGCTTGGATCGTCTTTTATCCCTTTGTAGATTTAAGAGCAAGTTCCACTTGACTTCAAGTTTAGATTTCAGAGTTATGGTTCTGTATTAGCAGCGGTCAACGGGAAACTGAACACACTTCTTTTGTAAATGTGATATCTGAAAAGCTGGAATTTTGACACCCCCAGTACTAGGGAGTGAGCAACGCTCTTGTTCCCCTCCCTGCAGAGTGACAGAGACCGAGACCATAAAGTGCGACTGGCGATGGGGAACGGGATCCGGTCTGACACCTGGGCTGATTTCCTGGAGCGGTTCGGAGACATCCGTATCTGTGAATGCTACGGAGCAACAGAAGGAAACATCGGATTTGTCAACCACATTGGCAAGATCGGTGCTATCGGCAAGGAGCATTTTCTTCACAAGGTGAGAAGAGGAGGGTGAGATTTTTGCATGGGCCGTGTTGTTGGTGCTGATGTAACTGACTCTGAAATACTTTGAATGCGACCAACATTTTAGATGGCATCTCCATATGCCCTCATTCGGTACGACACGGAGAAAGAGGAGCCTGTCCGAGATTCCAAGGGATTCTGTATTGAAGTCCCCAAAGGTGAGTGAATCTCCACTCGAAATGTGGCTCCCGCTCAGCCTCCCAGCTCCCAACGCCGCCCGCTCCCACTCACAGGAGAAACCGGCCTACTGGTGGGCAAGATCGGAGACAAGATGCCTTTCACCGGCTACGCCAACAACAAGCAGCAGACAGAGAAGAAGAAACTCTACGATGTGTTTGTAAAAGGAGACAAATACTTTAACAGTGGGGACCTTCTAAGGATAGACCACGAGGGGTTTGTCTACTTCCAGGACCGCATTGGGGACACCTTCAGGTATGCAAACAGAGCTCGGTCCTGAGCTTTAAAGACACTTTACCTGTTTTGCGATCATGGCTGTATTGTATTTTGGACGTCCTAAAAATTAGGTGGAAAGGAGAAAATGTGGCGACCACAGAGGTGGCTGATCATTTGCTCATGATTGACTGTATCGAGGAGGCTAATGTTTACGGTGTGAAGGTGCCAGGTAAAATGTTTATCAGTAACCATCACATATTTGAAACTCATGATGAACTTTTAATATTAATAAATATATTATTTGGGTTTGTAAATACGTAGTTTTAAGGTTTGCTTAAGGTGTAAATCATGACTGTTGGTTTGAACCTCTTGTATTTGTGACATTATTAGTAATTAGCCTTAATGAACAGGATGTAAATGAACAAACTTATGATCACTATTCACCTCTCATTCACCATTCATTCTCTGAATCTAACTTCAGGACACGAGGGAAGAATTGGAATGGCGGCCGTGAAACTGAAAGAAAACATGGACTTTGACAGCGGGGCCATATATCAGCATGTCAAAAACTACCTCCCCAGCTACGCGAGGCCACGCTTCATTCGCATACAGGTAATGACATATGGCCTTCAACCTGTGAAGTAAACAAAATCAGACCGCCTTTCAAACACACCGCCACGGTTTTGTTTTTGCCAGGACACTCTGGTGGTGACAGGGACATTTAAACAAATGAAGATGACTCTGGCAGAGGAGGGCTTCAACCCTTCTGTTAGCAAGGACCGGTTGTTCTACCTGGAGGACAACAATGGTTACATACCCATGACAGAGGAAATATTTAACTCTATCACAGAGGGGAGACTCAGGCTCTGAATGTGTGATTGAATGTGTAGGATTTTTGCAATGCAACACACCTGGTAATAAATTGATGAAAAGAAAGAAACTGTCTGTAGGTCTGGACTAAACTGATCAGATTACTAACAGGAAGACAAAACTCAAAAGCAACTTGGCTGAGTAAGGATTAAAGAACCCTACATTTATTTATTGTAGGACAACAGTACAACAAAAATCAATTTACAAACACATGCGACATAGAATCGTGCTTATAATGGCGTCACTTTCAGCGCTCGTGGCTCCCAATGTTTATCTGAGGCAGTTTTACCTCAGATATAGTTGGAGATCAGGTTTTCAATTACTCTTCCTCCTTATTTTCACATTATAACTCTGCCTAAACTCATAAGCTTTTTAATCATATTGTCGATGAGGGTCATGCAGTTTGCTTTTTGTCAGTGACTTCAACATAACATAATAAAGGTCAGAGCAACAATAACATTTTTACATCAGTTTTCTGCTGATTACTTTTGCTCAGGTCAGTTCTCTTCTTAAGTACCAGTTTGTTATGATACACAACAACTACATCAAATGACTTAAAGATGCGAATCTAGATTCTGTTTTAGTGACCTTCACAGGAAATAAAGTTCTACATTATGAATAAATGTTCCCTTTCTTACTAAAATGGATTTAAATCATTACATGTTATTTTAGTAGAATTAGAAAAATAATAAATGTTTTGTTTAGAGAATTTTTGTACCCATGCCTAGATCTGCAGTCTTGATCCCGGGTTTAGGCCCAGCTTTCGGCGCTGCCACAGCACCGTTGAGCCTGGGCTCTTCGTCACACTCATGACTGTTCTTGCTGTCCAAGCAAGTAGAAACTGGAGGCTCGCTGTTGCAGTTGGGAGGGTTTTTTGACTTCCTGGACTGCTCCTGGGCCTTATCGATCCACAGCTCCTTCTCAACCTTCTCTAACTCGGCTGCATCTCCGTTGTCACTCCTAGCGGCAGAGATGGCCTTTTCTTGACCTTCCAAAACGGCATCTTTCCCAGCTTCTGAAGGATTTGTTTCTTTTGGAGCTGTGGTCTCAGCCAGGAGGACAGCAGCGGTTTGGGAGATGACGGTCCAGTCCCTGAGGATGTCATCTGCAGTGGTGAACTGAGAGGTCACCACAAATCTGATGATATACTTGTTGCGTATGGTTACAGGGATGAGGTAGATCTTCCCTGAATGGGTCAGTCTTCTCAGGAGCTCCTTGGTCAAAGCATTTCCTGCCTAGAATAAGAAAATGACCTCAAAGTTGGTGTCAACCTATTGAGACGGAAGATGTCATGTGATTCAAAAACAGGAGGAAGGCTGCAGAAGTATTTAACCCTAAATGGAGTTCAGTTCACACTTTATGATGATCCAGTTTAATTTCCTACTGGTTTTAATTACCAGACCGGGTTTCTTTTGTCTGGAGAATTGCAGTGGAATAAAATCAAAAAAGCAATTAACCTTTGAACAAGGTGTGACAGGATGGTTCATTCAGCTCAAAGATGATATCTGTAGGTAATCATCATTCACCTCAATGATGATTACCTACAATGAGGGAGGTTTCATCACAAAGGCAATCATTTCTTTTTTTATGTCAAGATAACAGAATAGAACAGACAATCCACCCCTACTTCAGGTGGAATTCACATCACATACTTTCAGACAGAAGACCAGCAGACCGAGCTGTCTTTTCACTGGAACCTCAAAATTTGGGTCACTTTTGATGTGCGACTCCAAGAGTTTTGCCATTTCAATCCCCTGGAAAAAGAAGCAAATAAACGCTGCTTGTTAAAAAAAAAAAAAAAAAGACCACTTAAAGTTATAAAGATTAAAAGATTTGTGTTTTTCTCAGTGTCATGAATGTCTGATTTCTCTTCAACCTCGATCCATTCACTTAAATTGGACCCAATTCAACAGTAAGACTGTCCCTTACGTGTCTGATGTGTGCCTGAAGAGTTTTCAGTCCTAAGCAGCGCATAACAAACCAGAGTTTGAGGGCACGGAAGCGTCTGCTGAGGGGAATCTGCCAGTGCTAAATCACAGAAAGCAGTACTGTTAGAACAAAAGAGGATTTTACACAGTCTTGATTAAATGTGACACACAATACCATAAAATCAGTGGCAGACTGTGAGTTTTCATGTCTGAGGTAAACTGGGTCGACCATGAACGTACGTTGGAGCTTACATTTATCCTTGACCCTGAAGAAAACAGCGTCAGGCAATAATAAATTTCACCCGGATTTCTATTTTTATGATACCATTTTTATGGCTTTTATGCCCCTGTTGTGCTCACCAGAAAGCTATACAGTCAAAATTGACCATCATCCACTTGGACGGGTTGAAGACCAATGAATCGGCATATTCGACACCCTGCAGTGACCAGCGCAGCTCTGGACACAGATACGCCGCCCCGGCATACGCAGCATCAATGTGGAGCCACAGTTTGTTTTCTGCACCTGTGTGATATATTCAACCTCATTTCATTTGTTTAATGGGACGGGGAAAAACTGGATTGTATTAGAAATGAAGGTCAAAACGTACAGACTGGTCCCAGTTCAGACAGGTTGTCAAATGCACACACCCCTGTTGTTCCCAAAGTTAGGCAAGCCTGAAAAAAGACGTATAATCAATAATCTGTTTAATATATGCCAAAAAGAATCTAGATAATTTAGAGTAATTTTTGGAGACATATTGCTCTGGAAGCAACACAATTTTCAGTGCCACCACATCACCTTTATGACAGCGAGGAAAACTTTTGAAAGCAATCATGCAAACATATTCAGGCAAATCTTCCTATTAAATAACCACCAATGCTGTTGTGTGAAACACTTACCAGGAAAGGAACAAGACCCCTCTTCTTGTCCTCCTCTATGGCTTGATTCAGAGTATTTCCTCGCAGGGATAAATGTTCATCGGTGGGCAGAAATCTGATCTTGACCAGAGAGATCAGACCCGCTTTCTCAAATGAAGAATGCGTCTGTGAAATCAAAAATAAAGATTTAATTCAGCTTTACAAATATTAAAGAGCAGTTTGAAGTTATTGTAATGACCCTGACCTGATCTGAACAATAGGCCACCAGTTTGGCATTGAGGACTGAATCCTCAACATCCTCCTGGAGCTCAGCCTTCAGCTGTAGTAGTTTTTCTTTCCTGGCTGCCAGCAGAGCGACAAGTGTGCTCTCGCTGACGGATGTCTGGCACAATATAGAGAAGAAACAACTCCATTTAGTCACATAAATAAGAAAGACTTAGATTAGAGGTCACCGACCTGCAGAACCCCTCCTCCTCTGCTTTCAGGATGGTGATGGAGGAAGAAAGAGGGAAGTCCGAGGGCTTTACACAACCAGTCCATCACATGAATTTCCAGTTCAGTGGCAGCCGGGCAAGAAGCCTGCCAGAATAATTAATAAGTGTTTGAGATCACTTTGAAGTTGATAAATATTTAAATATACTTTTTAGATAAATAATACATACATAGCTTACATTAATAACACAAATCAAATATGTATTTTATGGGTAACAATATTATAACAATTGCAACATATACAAAAATGTTATGAGAATTCTGGTTGTTTTTTTGGTTTTTTTTGCTCTGAATCTATCATTCTTCATATAACACTGCATTCCCGTAAATACAGAAAATGATCCAGTTCTCTGATTTAGTCTAAGCCGGGAAGCAAATGCCTTAGTAGAGGTACAATAAGTGGGGAAAAATGGCATTCTTAGAGGAAGTAAATGTAATAATAATAATTTGCCTTACCCAGGTAAATCCGACACAGCAGATAGCATTAGACAGCATCTCCCCGAGCATGGAGGGCCAGGAAGTCAAGCCAGGGTAATAAGCATGCATGTAAGGGCTCTGCCAGTGAACCACCTGTGGGGAAATACACAAAAATTCCAGCTTTCTTGCCTCAAACTCCAGAATTTCTTGCCTCAAACTCTATAAAACTGAAAACATACTCCCGGCATGATAATTCTCTCCACATCATTAAAGACAGTGTCCCAGTCCTCCGGCTCTGCAGGCGCGGTGTCAGGCAGGAGACCTTTCATGTAACCTGGCTTCACATCGGGAACAACATTCCTCTCCCTGATGGTGAGCAGATACTGGGTGATGTAGTCCACCAGCTCCTTACCTGAACACAAAGCCGTACTGTAACATCAGAGCACACATGAAACAAGTCAATATAGTAAATTACGCCTCTTAGTACCTCTGCGATTGTATTCTTCTGCCTGCATCTGAAGGGTTTTGCCACGGCTGAAAGCCTTTCCAGTGGATGTGTTACAGAAGAGGTTGCTGAAAGTTGTGTCTACTGCGGCTCTAGTCACCTCACTATATAACCTGTTGTGAAGAACACTCCCTACAAGGTTGACACATTGGATTTTACTGCTAAAATTGATGACAACTGCCATAGCAAATATTTGCCTTCCATTGTTTACTTGTTTATTTTTCAACATTGTCAAGCACAACAGTGTAAAAAAGTACTGACTATGTAACAAGGAAACTACATTTGCTGCGGGGCAGTTTTAATTACCGTAAAGAAAAGAGAATTTGCATTGCATGTGATATATTCAATTCAAGATTCGTTATCTGTTTGCAGCCACATGATGTTGTATGATAATTAGAAGTCCAAATTTTCTACAAATCCTCCTCTGGGAAAAATAAGGCTGAGAATAAAATCCTAATTTTTAGATAAAGGTCTTTATTAAATGGAGATCAAATGTAACAGGGTATGTATAAGTAAAGACAGAAGAAAAAAAACACAAACACCCTCAAAATGTAACTTCTTTTGAATCATTCCTAATTCCTATACTACCTCACAAAGATTTCTGGTAAGTTTTTTGTTTCAGGCCAGAGGGTGATGCGAAGGCTGTTGAGAGCTTAAGACACAAACGCCAAAATGCAGATACACAGGACTGAATTACAGTTTTTCTCAATCACTTTGGTACATTTTTCCAATCATTCTTGCAATTTGCAGAAGATCAAGTGCATTTCTCAAAACAGTTTGAACAAATAGCAAAACACCGTGGATCACCTGCAAAAGCCAGTCTCTTGCTCAAAATCCTTAGTCCATCCCTCAAAAGCAAGTTTTTGTGTCAATATACTTGTCAGTGCCATCAGAATGTTTAATCATTGTGTCATTGTGTACGGATAAGACAGTCAAATTCATTAGTCATGTTGGCAATTGAATAGTGCACTTTGAAGGGACATGTTGATGTAAAATGTGGTTTAGGTGTGATGACAAGTGTTGTACATTTGACCTCATATAATGTATATGTGTAAGATTGATTGGAAAAGACAAGATTCACATTTACAGAATGACTTCTTTATTGGCAAACATTGACATTGCAGTGCGTAAAGAAAAAAAAAGACAGCACTGCACATAACAAAGGTGAAATACAATACGTAAGTAAACATAGGTCAAAAATATAAACATAGGTCATACAGTAGGTAAACAAAAAAATATGAACAACTCCCCAAATTCTAATCTCAATCCTGATCTTCAGCTTCTTCCCGTTCCTGTCTGTTAGGCCACAAATTCTCATCCACGTCACACCTGATGTCCTCCCGTGCAAGGCAGCGTGGATAGTATCTTCATGCATGCCTAATCCATGCTCTGCAGGAATCTGCAGTAATGTCTTGGCATGCTGCATCCATTGCAGCCAGAAGTCAACCAAAACAAATTTGAGGAAGACACAATGGCATTGTATAGAGCATCAGTGGAATAGGCTACTGTAATTTTGTATGGGGCATTACTGTATTGACATGTAAATACAGTAAACTCCATGTAATTCAGCACATACTGTTAGATTACACACCTGTTCTCTCTGCGGAAAGTTTGAATAATTGAGGACACGGTTGTTCTGCCAACATTTGGCTGCACCCTTCTCCTCGCTTCAGCCATAGTCAGCCCATGATTCAAAACATGGTCTACAAGTGTTGCTCTGATTTCATCAGGAACACGCATGTGTCCGCCTCTTCTGCCTCTTCCTCTTCCTACTCCTCCACCACGCAGCCTCACCCCTCTTCCTCTCCTTCTTCTTGGCTGTTGTCCTTCCATTGTCAGACATTGTAACTTTCTATTGTGCTCTGATTACCTATATACTCCCCAGTAGATTGTTCATGAGATGCTCCCTTGAGCTCATTCAGAAAACTGTCGATCATTGGTTGATCAACTCTTTTCATTAGAGAAAGTCTAGATTCACCTGGGAGGAATTTACCAATTTAGATCATATTTACAGACAAATGTCTTATGGAAATGTATATATGCTTGACATGTTATGATGGCTTGGTAAATCATTTTGCATGTGAAGACTTATATGATGAACTATAGCCTAAATGTTTTGTGGAAAGAGACTATTTGATAGATTCCTATAACAAAGCATTTTGATTAGCATGACAAAAGCAATTGATAATGTACGAAAAAACTGAGAATTGTACACAATCATTTGCATGGATGGACAAAAGCATTTGCAATTTGTTCAATGCAATGAGAAACTGCCTTTTTCATCTGCACAAATGGCATGATGATGTGACAATTGAACAAGAACTTTTGAGAATTTCAATTCTGATGTGAGAAATGTACCAAACCAATTGAGAAAAACTGTAAGTGAATCAGGAATTAATCTTCACTGAGGGACATGCAGGTGAAACTGTCAAATACACAAAGATGAACAGAATCCACAAAGAGGACCAAGCAGGTTGGACAAGACAAGCAGGATCAGGCAACAGAGTTGGTAATCTGAAAATGAGACACAGGCAGTGCGAATACAAAGGACGAGAATAGAAATAAGCGAACATACAGATCGAGAAATAGTCTTTGGGATGGGGGAGAGGGAAAACACTCCGGAGAACTACCCCCCTCAACGGGAGCCTCCAGGCATCCCACCTGGCCTATCATTTTCGCGGTGGAACTCAAAATCCAGGTCCAGGATAAAAGAATGAGGCATCCAGGAGCACGCCTCAGGCCCATACCCTCCCAATCGACCCGGTATTGGCGACCTCGGCCCCGGCGTCAGACATCCACCAAACGCCGCACCGTATAGGCAGGCTGGAGCCATGAAGAATAGCACCTTTAGCATTTCAGAGGCTTTGTCTGCCTCAGGAGACCAGTTAAAACCAGTTGATATACAGAAGTGAGTTTCATGAGAGGTGAGGTAATCTTACTGTAATTCCAGACAAAACTGTGGTAGAACTTGGTGAATCCCGGGAGACACCGCGGCTCCTTCGATTTGCTCCACCACGGGGTGGTGATCTTCTGGTCTGCCTTCATGCTGCCACTTTGGATAATTAGGCCGAGGAAAGGAGAAGAGTTAATATGGAAATCACACTTTTCACCTTGAGAAATAGAGAGGGAACATCAGGATAGCATCAATGTGCACATACACGAAGCGGTTAAGGAAGTCTTGTAGGACGTCATCAACTAGGGCCTGAAACCCTGCTGGGGCATTGGTGAGTCCAAAAGGCATGACCAGATACTCAAAGTGGCCTAATGGGGTATTCAATGCCTTCTTCCATTCCTCACCCTTAAGGATCCTAACCAAGATTGTGAAGATCCAGCTTGGTTAAGATCTGAGCTTCCTGTAGAGTCTCCAACACAGGATATATTAAACGTAAAGGATATTTGTTTGTGACCGTTGTGCTGTTCATGCCTCTGTAATTGATTAATATACGAAGAGTCTTGTCCTTCTTTTCAACAAAAAAAAAAAACATGCCTCGAGAGGTGAGGAGGCTGGTCGGATGATCCCCACAGCGATGTACTTCTCCATCAACTCCCTCTCAGGTGGTGATAAATCAAATAGTCTACTGAGGGTGTCAACAGCTCAATTGTGCAATCATAGGTTTGATGCGGAGGCAAGGAGAGAGCCTTCTCTTTGCTGATAACCTCACATGAATCATGATAATGTTCGGGAACATTCGAGGGATTGGGAAGTACTGGTGAGGAACTCGGGGCCAGGAGTCAAAGCAGGTCTGAGACAGAATGAATGACAATGTGAACTCCAACTCACCCAGTACCCAGTCAATTTGAGGGTTGTGGCAGCGTGACCAAGGGTAGCCCAGTGTCACAGGTGCTGAAATGACAAGGAATGATAACTGCTCATAATGGTTACCAGAAGTGTACTGTGGGCTGGGCAGGTGAAATTGACAAATACACAAAGATGGACGAAATCCACAAAGAGGACAGAGCAGGAGGGGCGAGACAAGCAGGATCAGACACGAGATCCAAGACACAAGAATAGAAATAATCGAGCATACAAAGCAAAGAGTTTTTGAAGCCAGACTGTTACCACAGAGGATTGAACAACGAATTGGCGAAGATGGAAGGGTGATCTAGTCCTTTAAAGTGGAAGGCACGTGATATTATTAGCCAGAGATTAGTTGCTGGTGAGTAATTGGCATACTGGAATGAACTGGGAAGCAGCGCCACCCAATCTGAAAATAAACACACAGGGGAAAGACCAACAAGAAACAGACGGGATGGGAAGAGGGAAAACACTAGGGAGAACTCCTAACAAATGTGGGTGTACAGGACAATACGGTAAATATGTATCTAAATCATTTGGTATAAATTTCAACAGAATTGAAGATGGGCAATGTCTTGTCCCGATGCCTAACTGTGTAAGTAGTAGTATAAGTAAAAATAAAAAGGAAACTGAGTCACAGCATTCACTTTTCCTAAGGTTTAAACCACTTTTTTTTCACTAGATATGTTATCTAATTGGCATGAAAATAAAGACAGTTTGTATTTGTAAAGCAACAAAGCAATTTAATGTGCTTACACCAACTGCTGCAGGAGACAGATGTCAGAGAATAAGATGACAGAGATAAAAGTAGCAGCACACAGACACTGCATGAAATTCTATTTTTCAGAGATTGTTCGTTCATTTTAGATAATGTTGCTCATATCTCTGTTTTCTTTTATTTGTTTCTTACTTCTGAAGTTGCTTATTTTCAGACAGTTAAGATTCAAGTAAGTTTGGCTGACTTGGCTCTAATTAATGTAGGTACAGACATTTCAAATATTCTCTTCAGTTGAATAACATTATGTATGTTTATTCATGCATGTGGTAATAACCTCTCCCTGACAGTACTTGTGCTTTTACCATACATTTACATGCTGCTCCTTCAAGCTTTCGCAAAGTCATATTTACTTTGAATTTTATTTTCATGTCAAAAATGTTGATCATCTATGTGTGTATTTATGCAACTTCAAATGTGACCAGAGTATTCCCACATCTGAAAGTCAACTTTTCTTGAACGAGGGAGCAACTTTGGCTTCCTCAACAGGTGGTCTGCAATTCCCATTTAGTAGACCCATAAAGTTTATGAGTGACCTTTGCCACACTGGCCTTAGAATGTTTGATTGTTTTGTTTTTTTCCAAAGGTTAAAATTAAACATCCACAGCCATTAGACATCTGTTTGAGAAGTTTCACACCAGTAAAATGCTTTGGACCTGCAGTAACAGAGTCTGCCATCTTGGGGGGAAGATGCCAATAAAAAGAAATGGGCTTTAAAAAAATAAAATATATTTGCATAATAAAACTAGTTGGGATGCTGTACCTGCCCCCTCAGGGACTTCTAATAACAAGTATTTCCTCTTTAATTTGTGGTAAATAAATGTTTTACTCAAACACATAACAGACAATATAAGTCAGGTTCAGTTTTAATATATAATTTAAAAAATAACATAGTTTTAAAAATAACATTAAGTTTGTTATTTGATTTTTTCTTCTTTTGTTTTCTTAACCAGACTATTTTAAGTATTTTTAAAAGAACAACATTCAGATTTACTTGAACAACCAGTCTCAGACTGTTTGCAGAGAAACTCACAGCTCCGTAGGAACACTCATCCAAACTCCGAAAGGGCTGTTCACTCACATTTGATCCAGTCATAAAGTACAAAACAAAAACTGCAGGCCACACATGAATTTAATTATTCTGGAAACATCCATCCACATTCTGCTGCTTATGTGGAGTCAGGTCATGGAGGTCAGGCCCAGACCCCCTGTGCCCAGATACTTCACCCAGCTCTTCCAGGGAGATTCCAAGGCACTTTGGCAGACATCGTCCTTTCGTTGTGTCCTGAAAAATCTTACCAGAAAGATGTCCAGGAGGCATCTGAGGATGCCCAAGCCCCCTCATCAGGATCCTCTCATTGCAAAGGAGCAGCAGCTCTATTCAGATCCCTCACCAAGTTAATTAACCATTAATGACAATCCATTGCTTCACAACCATCAACAACCCCGATTTAATGTACAATGGACATTTGATGCAAGCAAGCACGTATAAACTATCCATGGAAAAACTAACCAAATGGATATAAGGTAAATAAATGTATTTGTGGAGATGATAATAATATAATCCCCAGCTACTTCAGAGCCTCTCTCATCAAAATGATGGCTGGTGGCTACGCGCCAGTTTTCTTTTACTGTCCTCAGATTTTTTTCATTCTTAAATTCACTCTGTGCAGCCAGATAGAGTCCATAACAGATAAAGGTCACGAAAGTGTAATCTGCAGTTAAATCAGGTGTGAGAATAATTAAGCCATGCTTGTACAATGTAGGCAAAATTGCACCAGTTTGATTCAGTTGTCAATTTACCGCTTTAATTTTTTCACAGCAGCAATGTAGGTCACAGATTCTCCACATCCACCCATATATGCCCATGGCTTAAATTCCAACTTCTACAAGATCGTCCTTGCTAATCAAGTGTTTGAATGCTAAAACATTGCCATGTTGTTCTCTGACCTTCTTGCTTGGAAGAGCACAATCTCAATCCGAGCAATATACCTGACTTTTGATCGTGATGAAGGCAGGAAACCAGACGGGTAGCGTCAAGACTAATGGCTGCTCGTCTACTTCGCACAACACAATAAAATGTTTTGTGTGTTTGTGATTTGGGACATTGAATACACTGAGCCTATTGTTCCTCTTCTATGTCTTTACATCCAGATGACTGCGCATGATCAAAGCATTCCTAATCAGTAGGGTACAATTGGAACTTGATATTTTTGGCATCAAAGCGAAAATGCTTCCTGATGGACCTTTTTTTTTTGCTTTTATGGAAACAAGTAAATTTCAGCTTGGAGTTAGTGTATGACAACAAGAGACACAATTTTGATTATCTGAGAGAGAAGCTGGTGGTAACGTAACAGACTGATCTCTTTTTTTAAATTAAACTGCTAGTTTAAAATATTAAGAACAGAAGTAACCCAATAGGAGCACCGTGTCAGACAATTTTTTATATTTTTATTTTAAAAAAAACAGATTAATGTAAGCATGAAAGTAGGGAAAACTCTTGCTATTGATATTAGTTACAAAAATAAAGTACTGTGTTTTTTTTAAACTTCTAGGTGTACAGTGATCCTCGTTTATCGCGGGAGTTACGTTCCAAAAGTAACACGCGAAAAGTGAAATCCGCGAAGTAGCAATTTATTTTTTTTTATTATTTTACAATGCAATACTGAACAGTAGAATGAACCAAACATCAAACCTGTTTTAAAGACCAAACTTTGTTTAAAACAACAATAATTTTAATATAGTAATACAAGGTTGGAAACATTGTCACTGGCGTATTTCCCAGTCCCAGCTGTGCCTCTTCGTCCTGACTCCGCTCGGCTCTGTTTCTACTGGAGGCGCAGGAGTCTTTCTCCGAGAGAAGAACATTGTTATGGGTAGTTGTTGGCGCTCTTCTTTTTCTGAGCAAGAAGATTTTTATAAACGGATATGCCACCTTCGATTATATTTGAGAACTGCAATGAACGACTCGCAAAAAAATCCGCGAAGCAGCGAAGCCGCGAGAGATGAACCGCGATATAGCGAGGGATCACTGTACATGTAAAAGAGTTGTTCTTTTTGTCACCTGTATATGCACTTCTTTGTTTGGATAAATTACTATATGAATGTGCTCAGAGAGGGAAAAAAATGTTGACAACTTCTGACGCCTAAAGGAAAGGAGTGAAAAAGGGTTAAAATCCATTTGTACAGGATAATGAGAAGCAGTTTACAGATTGTGCATTGTCTAATGGGTAAAAGTGACACAACACTCACACAGGGTGAGTATTTATAACTTATAAAACAGGCTCAAAATCAGCCTTATCAAATAATAAGGCAGGAAATTTTAAAGGAAATCTATCTTGCACTATAACAATGGAGAAGAGAAAAATTAAAAGAGCTCTTATTCTATATTCAACACTTATGAAGAAGGAAAAATATTATGCTAAAGCATAGTACAATACAGGTGTGCAGGCATTCGAAGCTCCAGAATATTAAATTTGCACACTCTGGAGAAGTACAGTGTAACAGTTTATTAGAAATGAAATTGCATTGTCTGGAAATGTGACAAGCAATGTTAGGAGACAGGACATTTTTTATTAAAACATAAATAATAAGAATAACATTGGGACAGACGTACACTGAATAAGCCCAGGAGTAAAATCTGAGAGTGCTCTCCTTGATTAATTGTAAGCCATGTATAAGTCACATTTCCCCACAATGGCCTTCTTTTGTTAAAGTGTTTTTCTTTCAATATCAGGATGTACTTTGATTATGTCCTTTATAAAGTATTTTCATAAAAGGAGACCATTCTCTCCAGGATAAGAAAAGGACTTCCTGGTTTCATGTTCTGCAAAAGAGCAGTAGGGGGCGGTAAAAGACCCATAACTGGATGAGATCCGCCGTAAACCCGGAAGAAGAAGAAGAAGAAGAAGAGGAGGAAGGAGAAAAATCTTTTTTTTAAAAAAAGAAGCAGAGGTATTTATATATTCTACCCGATCTTTCTAAGTATGTCATAATTTTGTTAATCTATCGCACTCCTATTAGAGTTATGAAAGCGCCTACTAACGCTGTAGCCAACTGCTATTTCGGAATGCAACAAATTAAATTAAATCTACCCAATTAGTTAAATGCATTTTGTATTAACTTGGTGGTTAGGTTGCTACCCATGCTACAGTAAAATTATTATTATCTTACTAGCAGGCGTACAGGGCTTCATTTTGTAAGTTAATTTGAACTTCCCTGTTCCCGTCGTCAATGTTGACATATTCTGCGCCAGCGAAGTAATGTGGGCTAGTGTGCTAACAGTGACAGCATTATATGGTAGCGCTATCAAAGTCCAAGTTTTGTCAACAACAGGTCATGTTTTGGAGGTTACAACATTTTCATTCCGGTCTCTTTACGTTCAACGTGGTGTTTGGGCGATAAAGAGACACTTTTTATATCGCTCCGACGCTTTTAATGTCGGAGGCTAGTAGTAACTTATGCTAAGTATTAGCTTACGACAGCCACCCGTGCTAAACGCAAAAGGTACGGAAGCAGAGCATAAATACTTTTTATGATTTTGTTTTTTTTCTAGACACGTTTCGAGCTATGCTACAGCAGTGAATGGCTGTCCGCTGTCGAGCTTAGACCAAACTCACAACAAAGATGCCTTCAGTATCTTCCGGGGTCAAGGAGCTGTATCTGTCCACATCTCTGGGGGACCTCAATAAAAAGGCTGAAGTAAAGCCAGAGAAGACAAGCACCAGAAGGTAACAGACCAAAACTGCAATGAAGCCAGCATAGTAGTTGGTCATCGGTATAACGTGTAACAAATGTCCTGCTTCAAACTGGAATCAAGAACAAGAGAACCTTGATGAACCGTGATGATTTAAGGCTGTTTCCTTATAAGTATTTTGTTTTCTGTGTTGCAGTTATGTCCAGAGTGCCTGCAAAATCTTTAAGGCGGCTGAGGAGTGCCGTCTGGACAGAGATGAGGAGAGATCATACGTGCTGTACATGAAGTATTTAACAGTATATGACATAATCAAGAAAAGACCAGACTTCAAGAAACAGATGGTACAGATAAGTTAGATTTGCTGTCTGTTATAAGTTCCTTATGCAAAAATGTGTCACTAATTTTTTTGACCTGTGATAATGTATAATTTAAAGTTTATTGTGACTATTTCAATGCACAAAGGATTACTACATGACCCTGCTTGGGCCAAGCAGCTTTAAAAAAGCCATTGAAGAAGCTGAGAAGTTGTCTGGAAGCCTTAAACTCAGGTCGGGTAGTTTAGTTTGTAATTTCACGTAGTTTTAATGTCTCCCAAGACTTAAGTGTTGTGAATTCCCCATTTTAAACAGATATGAGGAGGTGGAGGTAAGAAAAAAACTGGAGGAGAAAGAGAGACAAGAAGAGAAGCAAAAGAAGGAGGAAATAACAGAGAAAGATAGTGGTCAAAGTTCTCCAAAAGCATCAGCAGCAAACAAGGACAGCAAAAAGGTAAAGAAGTATATGTACTTTTATACCTATCAGATATATTTTATTCTTTCTGCAAATGGATGCTTGCTTTTTCTTTTCTGCAGGAGCATAAAACATTTACTCTAGTAAAGCTGCCAGATGCTGAGATAATTTACACTTTACATGAAGAATACAACCAGCAATAATCTCATTCTGAAAATGTCATGTTAACAGCTTATTATTATATGCATTTTAAACATTAAAGTCAAATGTATTACGTGTTGCATGACATTTAATGTGTCAGTAACTGGTCAACTGGACGCAATAGCATATACAAAACAAGTAATATTGTATACAGTGGTATTATCATTATGCTTCACTTTATCTACAACAACATCTTTGTTCTTTAGTTGTTGACAATATGTTGGCTCTAATGTTGATCTGTGTGTGGTTGTTAGATCAAAGGAGAACAGAATCAACTCAAGACTTCAACCTCAAAAGGTGAGGAGAATACCATAAGATGACCACGCCATGACCATGTCCATATCGCATACATTCATATTTCACACTTTTTGCTTACAAGGTTCTGTGCCAGCTGGTGGCATCACTGCTGAGAAGCTGTTCCACATGATGAAGGATCAGACAATAACAGTAATTGTCATGGACGCGCGCTGCCAAAAAGATTTTGAAGAGTCTCACATACAGGTTCCACCCCAGACCTGCATCTCTGTGCCTGAGGAGGCAATTACTCCAGGGTAATTTCTGTGTCTTGAAATAGCTCAACTTTATAACTTCACATTGGGAATGTTGATTTGGATTGATTGTCTCAGTTGCAGTGTTAATAGTTTTTTTCGTTTTGTGATTTTTGAATCAGAATCACTGTGAATCAAATTGAAACAAAGTTGCCAGATGTATCCAAAGACAAGTGGAGCCGTCGGGGGTTTGTGGATTATATAGTCCTTCTGGATTGGTTCAGTTCGGTAACAGACCTTGAACTTGGTACGACCTTGAAGAGCCTCAAAGATGCCCTCTTTAAGGTAATTGTGTGCGTTAACCTTTAAGTATTTGGGTCAAACACACTGAATATTAGCAATAGAATTGTGGGATTAGCAATAATAATATTTTCTCACACTCTGCAGTGGGACAGCATCACCATCCTGCGCAGTGAGCCGTTGGTTTTGGAGGGAGGATATGAGAACTGGCTGCTGTTTTATCCCATGTACACAACAAATGCTAAAGTGCACCCTCCAAGACAGAACATCATCAGTACCCTCCCTCAATGTGAGTATCAAAGGCCTTTTTTAAACATTACAACTTAAACACTGTCATTTATTTTTCTTTTTTTTTTCTGAACAGTGACTTTTAGTTACCCCTCTTTAGAGGAACCAAAGCCTCCTGTTGCACTCAAACCAGAACCTGATGTTGAAGCGGTCCTTCAGGAGCCCTCTGTTCCTGTGCTGGTAAATGGCATAGTCCCAGCAGAATCCTCCTCTTCTAAAACCTCAGTGGTTGCTCAGAGTTTGCCAGACACTGTTGATTCCCCTGTCACGAGCTCCACAAATTCCGGGCCGGACCTCAGTAAGATGGGGCCGGTTGCAGGCGTGTCCAACCAGACAGCGACAACAGCCAAGGCTTTCCCACAGGTATTTCATCAATCATACTAGGTAACAGAATTTAATGTATAAACAAATCCGTTGTTGGTTAATTCCTCTAGTTTTCTCTCCTAGTTCGACCGTGCCAAGAAACCTTCAGTCCACGTTTCGGACGAACCTAACCACAGTCTAAATGGATCTGCAAAGGAGTCGACCCAGAATGGCCCAGTTGTCCCTGATCGCTCAGTCAAACCGTCCTTTGTTCCGCCAGCCTCTCTGTCTAAAGAAGAACAGAGTCAGATCCACTCAGAGGCCATTGCGGTGATGGAGAAAGCAAAGCAAGAGCAGGAGAAACGCAACCAGTTGCGGCGCTCAGAGGAGGAGAGGCGGGAAAAGGAAGAGAAGTATCAGCAGAAAGAAAGACTGCAAAGAGAAGAAGGGGAAAATGGCAAGAAGGAAGAGGAGGAGAGGGGGCATCAGGAGAGAAAGAAGTTGGAGCGACAGAAGGCGGAAGAGGAGGAGGACAAAGGCAGCAAAGTGTGGGAGGGAAAAGAGAAGAGGGGAAAGGAGCAGAGCTCTGACACACCCTCAAAGAGTATGTCCCTTGACTCTCCTGCTCCACATCATGTTGTCAGTGAAATCAAGGTGGGTCCCCTAGTGTTGAATTAAAAGCATATATTCTGACACTTATACCGTCCATTCACACGTTGGCGTGAAGTCATCGATAATTCCATAAACCTACAGCAGCGATCGGATGATAAAATGACAAATCCTCATGTGTTCTGTGTGGTCCTGTGGCTGAAATGTGCACGTCACCCAAACCTGTGCAAATGAATGAACTTAGAATAAAATGAAAGCTCTGCTTTGCCCTTTCAAATCAAAAAACAATTATTTAATAATCAATGTAGTCACTGTTCCAAACCCTAAATTGAATCTACATGCTATATGTCATCTTTTTATTCTTTTTATAGAGGGAGCCCTTGACGAGAGCTCGGAGTGAGGAGATGGGTAGGACTGTACCTGGCCTTCCAGACGGCTGGATGAAGGTACGCTTTTTGACTGACTTTAATTAGTTCGACATGATCATTTTTTTGTTAAATCCTCACCTAAATTCTACTTTCACTTGGCCAGTTTCTCGACACTGTGACGGGGACCTACCGATACTACCATTCCCCTACCAATCGTGTCCACCTTTACCCCCCTGAAGTCACCGTTCCCCAGACCCCACCGTCCACACCACCAACAGCCAAGCAGAAAGCACCGCAGCCAGATGCCAGCCGTGAACGAGAGCGGGAGCAGTCTAAACTGAAACGTTCCTACTCCTCCCCTGACATCAGTCAAGACTTGAGAGAGGAGGCCCAGAAGAAGGCGGTCGCTCCAACCGCCGCTGCTGTCATACCCACAATCAACAGGGACACCAAGTAAGGGCCTGGGATGTTTTGTTGATTTTAAGTTAAAATGAAAATGTGCTGACTCTCAGAAGGGGGCAGCATCTTCTGTCTGGTACCTATCAGTAATCTGCTTATTGCTTTCCAGACCCGCCCCTGCCAAAGTCTACTCCAAAGTTGAAATCGCACGACCATCAGCAGCCAAAATTCGCAGCTTGAATCCTTCTTTCGGGGGGCTGGGTGCGTCACTGACTGGCCTGCGTAACCTTGGAAACACATGCTACATGAACTCCGTCTTGCAGTGTTTGTGCAATGCTCCTGCCTTGACTGAGTACTTCAACAACAACTACTACATGGATGACATCAATCGGTCAGGGGTCAAATAAAGTGAGCAAAAAAATCAGACATCAGCATATACTTAACATCCGTGTCGCCCTTTCCGCTCCGCTCCAGGTCCAACATCCTTGGCCATAAAGGGGAAGTGGCAGAAGAGTTTGGGGTCATCATGAAAGCCTTGTGGTCTGGTCTATACAAGTACATCAGCCCGAGGGACTTCAAGATCACCATTGGAAAGATCAATGAGCAGTTTTCTGGTTATGAACAACAGGACTCTCAGGAGCTGCTGCTCTTCCTCATGGACGGGCTCCATGAGGACCTCAACAAGGTATTTTCAGGCGTTTAGCAACAGATTGAGTTGATGTGCACAAACTATCAAATACAGAGTGAATATGTGTTTTTTGCAATCGTTTTCACGTTTCTCAACTTAGTCCTTTTTACAGTTTTCTTTCTTTCTTTTTTGCTGGGTTACATTTTGATGACAAATTAGAGAGTAAGTAAGTTTGTTCCTCCTGCAGCAGCGTGCGTGGCGTGTCTGCATCTGTCTGGTCTGATGCTGTCAGAATCTGCATGTAGACCCAAGACATGCCTCATTGCCTGTATGGACTGATTTTATTTAAATGATTTCTTCTGCATTTGAATAGGGTAATGGACTCAAATGATATCGATTTGATTGTGTAATATTCACATTTTTGGTAAGATCCCCTAAGATATGAGAGAGAAAGATAGAGGTAAAGGCAGCAGTGTAAAAGCTGTTTCCACCTGTGGTTAAGTACAGTATTGTTGTACATGTCAGTTGTTTGGTTGTCAACGCTGATTATGTGTGTTTGTCACGACACTCTCCATTTCATCATCTCTCCTGTGTGATGTTCAGGACCATGTGACATCCAGACTGTCCCAGCTCAGTTTACCTCCAGGCTAATTAATTATCCAATATTATTGTCAAAAATTGTTATTTTTCCTGTTTTTTTTTTCCTCGTCATGATGGAAATGAACTGGCTGAACTGCATGCTGCCGAGACTAAAAATTTAACACCGTTTTTTTTTTCTTGTCAACATTAGCTTTGTGACTTCACTATTATACGTGTTCCATATGTCCAACGCTGCTGGTGCTCTTGTGTACCATTTTCCTCTGACACTTTTATCTCTTTGCTGACAGGCGGACAACCGAAAGCGATACAAAGAGGAGGAAAATGACCATCTAGATGATCAGACTGCAGCGGACGTGGCCTGGAGGAAACACAAGCTGTTGAATGAGTCCATCATTGTGGCGCTGTTTCAGGGCCAGTTCAAATCCACTGTGCAGTGTCTTACCTGCCATCGCAAGTCACGGACGTTTGAGACCTTTATGTACCTGTCGCTGCCTCTGGCTTCCACCAGCAAGTGTTCCCTGCAGGTCAGTCCTCGGGCACCTGTCCATCAAAAGCGGCTCGAGATTTTTAGTTTTCTGACAACTTTAGAATAGTTTGACTATTTTTTAAGGGGGGCGTCCAAAAACTCTTTGAAGTGAAACTATTTTACACCCTTAATATGTTCAATGTTGGATCGCTTTGTTCGCCTTCTCTAAAGGTTTTGCCGTTTCTTAACAGGATTGTCTGAGGTTGTTCTCCAAGGAAGAGAAGCTGACTGACAACAATAAGGTGTTCTGCAGACACTGCAAAGCCCACAGAGACTCCACCAAGAAACTGGAGATCTGGAAGGTCCCACCCATTCTGCTGGTGCACTTAAAACGGTCCGTACCACTTTTCCCTCCCCATTTTTGCTTCTTTTCCCCATGTTTCTGGTATCATGTGTAAAAATAATACTTTTACTTTTTTTGTGCAGGTTTTCCTATGAGGGCAGATGGAAACAGAAGCTGCAAACGTCTGTGGATTTCCCATTAGACAGTCTGGACCTGGCCCAGTATGTCATTGGACCCAAACAGAGCCTGAAAAGATACAGCCTTTATGCGGTTTCAGTAAGTAAAAAATGATTAGTTATTGAAAACTAGTAATGTATGATGAGGAGTAAAGTATGTCAGCGTGGTTTATATTCTGATGTGCTGACCTTCCCTTTTTGGCCCACAGAACCACTATGGGGGTTTGGATGGTGGCCATTACACAGCCTACTGTAAGAGTGCCCTTAAACAGCGCTGGTACAAGTTTGATGACCACGAGGTGTCTGACATCTCCACCTCCTCGGTCAAGTCCTCCGCAGCCTACATTCTGTTTTACTCCACCCTGTGATGGAGCTGTTGGACCACAAGAGGAAACACTTCACCTGAGCAGTGATGCTCAGAGAGAGAGGGTGTTTAATTTCACTTAAAATAAAATCCATCTGAGGACTGGGCAGGCGCAGTAGCAAGGTGACTGGGCATGTACACGCATGCAAGGCCATTCTGAAGAGGGTGAGGGGGAGCCCACCTTCGTCGGAGACCCGCCGCTTCAGCAGGAAGTGGGCTTTGCATCTGCTAAAACGAGCATTCTGTTTGTAATCTTGATAATCTAGAGACTCAGCAGATGGTGCTTTTACTGATTTTACTGACTCTTTTTCTTTTTCTTTTTTAGACCATAATGGTTGTGCTTTAGGGTTGGTTAAAACTGTTGCATTTAGAGTGGATGGAACTGTTCTCCACCGTATACACCAGGGTTAACACATAGATGCCGTCTACATTAAAAAATGCTAATGTTGCACAATGAAGATGTAAATACTCGAAGGCAAATTGTTCCAATCTTTTAAAGTGACCAAATTAAGTTGGGGCTTTTTTTGTCTATCTAGCAGCCATTGTAGTATTAGCACATTTAAAGGAGCAAACCAGTTTTCGGGGATTTTAACCTGTTTGAACAGGATCCAGAAATTCAGCATTCTCTAGATGACTTGCATTCCCATACTTATACATTATGCAATCACTTTAAGTTGTTAAATCTAGATTTTTGTTTAACAGCAGGCATCAATCGCTAACAATACTCTCAAGTATAATGGCTTGTCTCCTGCCAGTGGCAGAGGTTTATTGTAAAATTATTCTCACTTTATGTCATATTTAAATCCGCTTAAACACTATTTAAAAAAAAAAAAAAAATCAATGGTATAGTGGTTGGGATGGAACACATTTCTAGGAGGTTATAGGTTTGATTAGTCTGATTAACTTTATTTTAACGTTCAGTGCTGACCCAGGGGAGCATGAAGACACTTTGACACTTAGGTGTTGGTGTCCAACCTCGCTGCCTGACTTGCTGATCGACAGACTGACGAAAGCAAGCACAAACTTTTGTTTATTTTTGTCCTGGATGGACCAGAGATTTTGACAGCTTTATTGCCTCGCATGAGATCAGAATCACTTTTCTTATACATATGTATATTCTTTTTTCCCCATTATCCTCTGTAACCATATTTTCAGATATAACAATTATATTAATCTCAAACAACTCGTATCTGTATTTATTAAAGCTGCTTCAAATTAATGGCTGCGCCTGTGTCTCAGTTACTGCGGAATTGTTGAGGAAAGCATCTCGGTACAGACGGTTAAAAGTCGATCCATTTATTTAGTTAAAATTCCCCCCAAAATGTTGAGAATTTGTCCCACCAGGTGATCAGACACTCAGTCCCTGGATGTTCGGCTTTTGAAAAAGCCTGCGGCTGTAGAGCAGCATGTAGGCGCTAGAGGACTGCACAAAGTCCTCCTGCACCTCTTTGACCGCAGAGTCATCGAAATGGTGCCAGGTCCCAGTTATGGTACTCTGGCACAGCGCTGTGTAGTGGCCCATGTTCAGGTTACCTGTGTGATTCTCGAAAAGGCAAACAGAAGATTGTGGTTCTTATATTATCACATTAAGTCTTAAAGAAATATCTAATCTGGGATTACACTTGTCTTTACTCACCACCACAGCGTAGAGGCTGTACGAGGAGTTCTGCTCTGGGCTGGACAGAAACGGGCTGATGTTGAGCTTCATGTTGAAAAGAACATTGGTCCTTAATTTCACTTGGTTCTTCCCTTTGCATCCAAACCTGCAGGGGGGAGGGAGGGTGCAGCATTTCTCAGCCTCTAATAAAAAGGCTCATTTAGGGTGAATAAATGTAGGATTCCCTAAATGACAGCATGATGTTTGTCCTGAAGGCTGGCAGTGACGCTAATGATGCCACCCATCACCAGCACTCTGGGTCATAGCCTACATCTCAACCCACCGTTTCAGATGCAGCGTGAGGATCTCGGGGGGGTTATCCAGACACGTGAAGACTGTGGTTTCTCTCCTCAGCCCACACACGGAGCACAGCATCTGCTCCCCCCCAGTAAGGATAGTCTGTTGGAAGAACAGTGACAGACAGTCCTGCACAGCACAGGCAGAGGAGAGAGATGGGGGGGGATATCATCTGAAATAATATTGTGTCCCAGTGTGTCTGCGGCTCTAAAACGTTACCTCGATGGTGCATTTACTGGTGTCCGTGGGAATCGGTAGCGACAGCACTGTGAAGGTCTGCGAGCTGTGTGCCTGGTGATCGCAGTGCATGCAGAGGGTCATGAAACTCATTTGACCCTCAAACAGCTGAGAGACGGCTGTGGTCTCCCACGCTGCGGCGCCGATGCTTCTTTTATCGCCTTGTTTCCGCCTCTGCTGAAGCGTCGACGAGCGCATCTGCCGCCTCGTCACCTTTTTTAGGTCATCGTGCAGCACGTTGAGGAGGAACAGCAGCAGCTCCTGGGCGTCTTGCTGGCTGTAGTTGTTGAACTGAGGAAGGATGGAGCCCAGCACAGACCTGGCCTCCACAGGGGCACAGCTGGAGTAACCCCCCATCCACATCTTCTTCAACAGCTGCACAAACACCCCTCCCAGCCGGCACTTAGACCTGCACGAAGGGTCAAACACCTAGAAAAAACTGCAGCCATCCGACATGAATTCTGATCTCCACCACCTTCTACTCCTAATACTTCCCACATTACTGCCCTGTGAGGTATGGGGGCAAGTTATGGACAAACAGGAGAACATATGAAGTATGTGATAAAGAAGCAGACAGAGCAGTTGTTGAGGTCTTACTGGGCCAGTTCTGCTTGAGTGTCCTGATTAAGGAGGTACTCCACCAGGGGCACAGTGGAGCACAGACACTGTAACACGGCGTTCAAGTAGCAGGAGTTGCCCGAGTTGTCCAAACCGCACACTCCTGCTCTGGTGATGTTAGTTCTTCAAGAGCAGCGATCAAAACAAAGTAAATTGGGACGTTATTGTTCTGTCACACTGCAGCGTGTCTGGAAGACGCACGTTAAAACCAACCTTTGCTTGGATGAATTGGCTGAACTGCTCTCTCGGTATGAAATGCTGTTTAAGCGTGGTAGAGCGGGCACGGCGGTGCTGCTGTCCATGGCCAGCTGGGAGGCCAGAGTCCTGGTGAACTCCATCAGATGGACCTGCTTTCCTGAACCCTGGTTCTGCAGCGTGTGGAGTGTAAATGTGTTGATGCAGACGATGTGGAGCGTCACCCAGATCCCCGGGAGAAACACATCTGCCCCTGAGCCTTTCTGGTCTGACAGAGGGAACAGGGCGGGTCCGGTCCACCCCTGCAGGTGGGCACTGACCTGAACCGGTGAATCGTCAGGGGTTTGTTGACCAGGTTCCTTCGCTGGACACGATGTCGGAACAAAGTGGACATCGACCCCTAAGCCGGAGAAGGTGTCTGTGAGCGTGCCGTCCATCCATGCTGAGCTGTCCAGCTGAACCGTGAGTCTTTGGCTGCAGAAAGGTCTCAGAAGGTGTTCGACCACCTGCTCCACCACTGTCCTCCTGCTCTGCTTCTGGAGATGCTCTGGACTGTACAGGAGCATATTACAGATGAATCCAGAGCTGATGTCACAGAGAAGGGCCAGATGAAGCGAACACGATCCCTGCTGGTAGAAAAGTCTGTATTTCTTCACAGCCAGGTTCTGACCAGGTGTGTATAAAGCCTGGTAGCATCTGGCTATGTGGCCACAGAAAGCAGACAGGATTTCCAGCTTCTCTCCATCCTCCAGTCTGGTAAGTGACACCAGGCTGCTCTGGAAGCTGTTTCTCTTCAGGAAACCCTGCCATCCATCCAGTGTCAGGGTCAGATCAGGGTCATAACTGCTGTTCAAGCCCTCGGTCACACCTTTCTGTAGGACTATAGAGAACCAGGTCAATGCCTCGGTATACTCCCCCTCAGACAGACTTGCACTCTGCTCTTTACCCTGGTTGTATGATTGGCGGTTGGCAACTGCCCTCATGCCTGCAGCTCTCCGGATCAGCTTCTGGATGGCTCCTTTGTCCAGCACTTTGAGCAAGAGCTCCCTGGCAGTGTAGTAGACCTGGTAAGTGGGTCCAGTCAGAAGCCTGGTGAGGGGCCTGACTTTTTTGGACCTGAAGATGTTCGGCAAACATACGCTTGTTGTCTGGAGGTCCTCGGGTATCTCGTCCACCAGGTGGCACTCCTCTGATTCCCAGATGCACTCCCGTACAGACAGAGCCTTGGCCTTCATCTCATCCTTGACACGGGATCAGAAGATAAGCTATTCCAAAAAAGATCCTTACAGGAAGCTGTGACAAGGTCCCATTATGGCCAACGGAACTTCCAAATACAGCTTCGGGGTGTGCTGCTCCTTACACTTGTTGTTGGAATGAAAAGAAAAAAGGGCTGTGAACTTGAGGGACCTATGGGTGTAAAGGTCCATGTACACGTACTCTCAGGTGGAAACACATGTTCTCTACACTCCTGAGAATCTGTTGTTAGTAGTTCACCAGGCATCCACGGTCGCCAGACGACAGTGACTTGGCAACCTATAAACACAACATTGAAGGTTCTTGTGAAGGTTTACAACTCTGCTAATAATTTTTCTATGTGGAAAATATATATTATTATAATATTATTATTAAAATATATATTTGCTCAGAGGGAAAGCACAGTTGTCTTTTATTGCAAAGCTTTTTTTCAGGGTGATTTTGTTGATGAATCCTCCAAAATAACTCCTGAACACACCGATGAATTTTGTCTCAATTCAATTATTTACCTCAACTATTGCTGTGATCTAACTGGATTCAACTCGTTTTATTTATGACGTCAAGATTCTTTGTTTTCATGCCACATTTGGATAAAGAAATAATTTTCCATTGATGCCCGAATTACATCAGTTGTGTCCTCTGGTGCACAACCACAGCATCAGTCTGCTAAAAGGGCTCAAAAGCAGATTATTTACAGCTCAAATGCTGATGCATCGTCAAGACAACAATCTGCCTCACAGCTATTTATATTTAAAGTCTCATGTGCACCACAAGGGGGAGCCGTAGTCAAGAGGAGTCTATGCTTTGCCCGGGGGGAGGGGGCGAGAGGGTGCAACCAGCAACGTAGCAAAGCATTTAACCTTTACTATGTAAGAAAAAAAGATGGTGTAAATAGATTTTAAAGTTACCACAGAAATTAGCTTTCTTGTGTGTGTGTGTGTGTGTGTGTGGTGGTGGTGGTGGTGGTGGGGGGGGGGATGTCAGAGACTTGACTTTACCTACGACCTTCTCATAGGTCATATAACTGCGTCCTTGTGATTTTGCAGCAATTTTAATGACGTTTTGCAGCCTGTGCCTATTTTTATAAGCGCGCACTCCAAACTGGTGCACAAGGAGAAGGTCAGGGTAGCGAGAAGGACCTCTCGTCTTCCTCTCAAATTAGGTCTCACAGGGGCGAGCAAACAAATCAGTATAAAAGCGGCAACGCGGACAAATGCAGGTAAATCAGTTCAAGAAATGGAGTCTGTCGTTCTTCGTGGAAGCCTCCAGCTCGGCTTCAGTACAAGCATCCACATTTCTTTTTCCTGATTAGGGTCACATTGTGTGTAAGTCTCAATAGAACCTTAGTGTTCCTCAGTTATCCAGTTCTGCTTTGTAATATAACCTGCAAGTTTCTAAGCACAGCATAAGCAACACGGTGAAATGTAAGATTGACACTAATTTCTTGCTGCGAAAAGCAGAACGGAACGATATGATGTGTCTCACCAGCAGAGTGTTTTGTTCCAGGGTGAAACTGGCGAACATGCTACAGCATCAGGGCGTCGTGACAATCCACAACGGGGGAGGAAGAATTACACAATTACCTCGAGCACACTCAAAGCTCTCATGCATAAACCATATCCTCTTGCAACAGCAACATATGCTAATCCATTATCATCAAAGCCCATCTTTATTGATTTGCTGAACCCTTTTGAGCCTCATTGTTCCTGTCGTGAAGCCTATTCATTCAATCCATTTGTGGCATTTACAGGATGTTCGATGTCGTGGAGCGGCCCGTCTGCCTCGCCCACACAGTGAATAAGAAAATGCAGTGTTGAGGATTTGATTTCACGTGGGAGTCTCAAAGGATAAACACACAAAGGATATTTTGCTATTCGGTCCCATAGGTAACAGCTAAGCAGCTTTTCTTTGATGTTTTCTAATATCTGTTGTTTTTAGCCCTGAAATGTGTCTGGACATGCAATAACTATGTAAAAAACAGTTGGATTTATTCTTGATCCTGAAAAAAGTCAGGAATTCAGCATCAGGTGTTAAATTGAAATTGAATCAATTTATGGAATTTTCCTGTAGAAAAGGGTTACAGAAGTGGTTGGATGGAGTCCTCTGTCTTATTTTGACCAATCAACCTCACCAATAGAGTTTTGGTCTCACCTTGGTGATATATTGTAGCAATTCTATATATGCCAGTTTATTTACCACTATTCCAGTTTCAGAGAGTGTCTGGCACATCTGAACCTGTTAACTTGTGCGCAGAGAAAACAAATATGACTAAACAGGTCAAAGTATACACCCCAAAGATGCATGAAAGTGAATTCCATCCAGCACAGATGGAAAAGACTGAGAATAATAGATGAATAAATCTACTGTCCATCTATATCCACTTGTTTTGTGTCGTTATTCCCTTGGAAACTTTGTACACAAATGATCAGCATTTCTCAGTGAAAGTTGCGAGTGTCATTGCAGCTACGCTGGCTTGAGTCCAGCAGATGAGCTGATGCTACAGTAGCACCGGTAGATGACGAGATGGAACGTTTTGGTCAGGACGTTCTTGAGCTTTGGCACGTGCTGAAGCAGATCCTGGAGCACAGACATCTATTTATAAAAGCACTGTCTGCTCTAACTTTAGTGTGGAGCATGTGCACATCTCTGGACTGAACATGGACACATTTTCTGACACCGAGCAGCTACAATAAGCAGCTTCATGCTCAGAACTCTTCTGCTTTGTCTCTCCCATCTCCACCTTGCTGATCCTGACTGCAGAACAGTGTCTTTCAGTTTGGACCCATCGGGAGAGAGAAAAGCTCCTTCGTGCCTCGGTCAGCTGACAGGTGGCGAGCTGAGCCGCTTATCATGGTGCTCGTGGGTTTTATTTTTAACCTGGAGACACCTGATACTGGGGGGGTGCAGGAAAGAAGGTAGAAGAAGAATACTGGTCATAAGGAGGGTCCAGAACTGAGAAGACAGTGTTCCGGAGGTTTGGACAGAGCCAGACCAGGAGAGGAAGACCAGAAAACAGAAGTGATAAGAAAGCCCATTTGGCGATTGTGCACGTTGACGTCAGAACAAAGAGGAAGTTGTAAAAAGAAAAAAAGTGCTTATGACACGCAGCTTGCAGCAAAAATATGAGTACGGGATTACAGTGACCTCAATTGAATGTGCCTCTTGTGTCACGCAGTATAAACCAGGGAACTTATCAGAGTTCCAGGAAAGTAAAGTTTATATCGCTGCCAAGAAAACAGGACAATACAAGTGGATGAGTTTGTTATAAGGAAGTAGCTGCAGTGGAAAAACTCAGAAAATAAAAGTCAAATGTTAATGATTGCGATCAGGATCAGCACACTAGACGCCTGAAGTGTCTGTTAACCTGTTAACCTAGATACCTGAAGATATACGGGCAGTTTTAATCCACAGGGTAGATTTATTACCCTAATAAAAATAAATGGAAAGACGACAAGACAAATTATTAGCCAGTAATTTTATTTAGAGATATTCTGTAGAACAGGGGAACTGATGATTACAAAAAAAGTCCATATGTGTTCTACATGCTACACCTTAAACTAATGATCATGCTTGCCTGGAAAAAGTACATAGAAATTTAACAAAAACAAACATACAATTAAAACCGATGTACAGTATACTCACCATAACTTTACTTTCCATGTACCTTACTTTTTCCTCCATGCACACGTTTGTTTTTTACGTTACATTTAGGTACAAAAAAATTAAGACTTTTAGGCGCTTTATTAAACCAAAAGGCTTCTTTTCCCGCACTAAAGACTGAACACACCTATTTAAAAAAAAAAAAAAAAAAAAAAATCCATTTGGACAATACTGCTGGAAAATGGAAAGCCTCAACTTTTTTTTTCATGAATTTGCATCCTACCGTAAAAACAAGAGGAACACTTGCACGCCCAAATGTTGCCAAATTAGGAAAAACGAAGTCTGTCCAACTCTATAATCTTCAATAATCACGTTGAAAGAACACATCTCGATAAAATAAATATCGCACATCTGCTAGAAATAAATAATGATTACTGAAACACCTCACTATGTTAAATGCTAAAGTGAGACAGATTTCATCTACGCGACCACATCATATCATGGCATGAGGATGGTCATGTGTGTAAAGCACTAGTGTGGCTTCGAGTGTCTCTCGCGGCTGTTACCTTGAGGTAGATAACACATTTACGTTAACGCCTACGATAATGGTTGCTGCTGGCATCATGTGTCACAGATACAGAATGACAGGGTGGTTCAGGGTGGTCAAAGAAGATCAATTCCTAATTTGATTTAATTTTTTTGTAAGAAAGCACTTAAAATGCTGACAGTATTCTTTCTGATGTCCCATAAGCCATATTCTATGTTGGAATTTGTCTCCCATCATTCGGCTTTCTCTAAATTCCCTCTCCTACAGTACTTGAGTGTGAGTGAATGCCTGTTTGGCATTGAGGGCTACACATTAACCCATGAAGGCTTGATGATCAAGGCTCAAAGTGATGACCAAAACTCTTAAATAAAACCATCCCACGAATCTCTTTAAAAAAAAAAAAAAAAAAAAAAAAGGTAACAATTTAAAAAAGGTATGAAATGATTCAAGTACAATAATATACCATATCATTTATAAAACAGCCTATGTTTTGCACTGTAAGGGAAGATGTTTGCTTTAATTAAGATGCTTGAAGATGCTGCTGTAAGTTTTGTGGGCAATTTGAGGGGAGCATTTGACAGCACAGGGAGTCAGGGAGGCCTGGATGGACTTTAGAGGCAAATCGTCGGAGCTGTCAAAGCCGGGCAGGGGCAGGGGCAGGGGCAGGGGAAGGGGCAGGGGCAGAGCCAGGGAATCGAGCTGCACGTTCAGCACAATCTCTGCATTCCTGCTGAGGAAGCCCTCGTCCACCTCTCTCACTTCCGATGACTCCATCTCCAAGCTGGCCACAGTCTCCACAACACTCTCTTCCTTCCGGCTGAACAGGTGGTCCAGGTAGCTGGTGTAAGTGCTCTCCTTCTGCAGGTGGTCCTCTTTGCGTATGTCCCAGCACGCTTCATCTATCAAACAGCCGCTCTCCTCAACCGTCAGCCCAAAGGCGAAACTCGGACAAGGCTCGACGGGCCAGGTGCTGTCCCCGAATCCCAGCCCTCCTCCGCCCAACTGGGCGAGGTTCACCAGGCACTTCTCCTCTTTCTCCTGACTCACAGACTTGGACACAGAGCCCGAGCGGGGAGCCTCCAGCTGGGAGACGGAGGAGTTGAGCTCATTCAGGAAGCCCACATCGTTGAGCAGCGTCACCTCCGGACAGGGTTCTGGCTGCAGGCTCAGTTTGATGGTGCTGGCGATAAAGGAGTCAAAATCAAAGCCCTGGGTCTGTTGGCTTTGAGGCCTTTCTGTCTGGTGTTTTTCCTGCTCGCTGTCCTTCTCCACAGGATCCTGGGTCTTTCCTGCTTCCTTTAACGCAATCTGTGCCTTTACCAACCCATTCTTCTCACACTTACTCTTGGCCTTGCGGTCAGCTTTCTCCTTGCTCTGCTGTTCCTTCCAGTTGGAGAGGTCAATAATGAGCTTGGGTTCGTAGTAGTGGTTGACTTCACTGTCCCTCCAGATGAGGTTGTCTAGGTATGAGGGTGACACGGCCTTGTAGTTACACGTATGGCTACACTGTAAGTCACAGTATTTATTCTCATGGTGGTCATTGTCCTGCCAGGATCTGTCTGGAAGGAAATGAAGGGAGTAGTCAAAGGATGGCTCATCCAGGAACTTCTCCCAATCTCCATCAGCATATTTGCGAGGATCCACCTGGAGAAAAAAAGAAAAAAAAACATCACCGTTTAGTCACGATCAACTCAAGAAAATCTAATTGCTACTTTTAGAACTGTGCAAAACATGACCTAATCATAATTCTTAAGCTTACCTGAACCTCCTCTTCATCTGTTACATCAGAGAGTCCTCTTGGGTCAACCTGAACTTCATCTGGGTCGTGGATGCTGTGTAGGTGCCAGTCAGCCTCAGAGAGCTGACTTTCATGACATCTGCTAGCACAAAATTAGAGGATTTTAGAAGTACAAAGTAAACCATCCACTTAAAGGAAGCTCAGAAACCAGAAAAATGTCTGAGACATTTGAGAAGAATAGGATGAGCAAACATACCTGTCCCAGGTGTGGCTGTGGCTCTGGTCCATAAGCAGGATATCATCTACTTCATCCTCTATGTGGAAGGGGTGCAGAGAGACTGGCTCATCTAAAGGGAAGGAGTAGTCAGCCATATAGGGGTGGGCCAGGGCCTCTTCAGCAGTCAGGCGGTCCATGGGGTTAAACGTCAAGATCTTCTCCAAGAAATCCAAGGCTACGGGGAGATAAACCAAAAGACGAGCATATGAGACTGGAACAGGACCTCTGAACACATGACCCGCTTGACATTTACAGTTTGTGATCATGGAGGTAAGATAAAACCAACTAAATTATACACACCCTGGGGAGAGACATCAGGCAGCAGCTTGGCTAGTGGTGTGTGAGGCTTGGACATATCGTTACGAATGAAGACCGGGATGACGCTGTGGAGCTCTTGGCGGTCTTCTTCCCGCAGCACAGGTATGGACTCCAGGATCAGCTGCATCTGCTCCAGCTCGTGGGCACCTGAAGCGTTAGGAAAAGACTTCAGGTAATGTCTTGGAATTAGTCCGATTGCATAAGATCCCAGCTCTGCATGACATGCAGTTTGTTTTTCAGGAAACTGGAGCTCGCTGGATCACGGGAACAGTTATTTGCCTTGTGTTGCGCTCAAGGCAGTTTCAGGAACAGACTGTCCCTGCTCCTACTGGATTTTTAGGGCAATGAGACTGGAGACAGCAGACTGAATCCAAGTTTATTCTAAAAGGTATGATGGCAAACAGTCGGAGCATACATCCCCATCAGACCGGTGCTCCATGTTTTTTTAAATATAATTAGTCACCAGAAATGACATGCACATGAATATCTTAGGCATTTACCAGCAAAGAGGGTTTTCCCTGTGAGCATCTCGGCAAAGATGCAGCCAGCTGCCCACATGTCGATGGCTTTGGTGTAGTTATTAGGAGAGAGCAGCAGACGGGGCGATCTATACCACTTGGTGACTAGGCCCTCTGAAAGATGGCCCTGTGTTTGGGAAAAAGGAGACAAAAATGGATGTATATATTGAGAACCTAGGAAAAAAAGACATCTCACATTTCTACACTGCTGTGATCCCTTAAGCTCATTTCCAGTTGAAGTTTAGTCCCTTCTCCTGAGTAAAATGTGATTAACTGTGCTTCATGTGCTTGAACATTTCCCATCCTACCCAGAACCCCAGAGAAAACTCCTTGATGGCCCTACTTGGTAGTGGTCACGTACGCAACACAGCGCGGAGACAAAGGACCCAGGTCAAACATGTGCGACCCTGTCAGCAGTATGGGGGAGTAGGGTAATCCCCCGCCCCCCCGACTCATTCTGCTGGAAATGACAAACCACCGAGACCGTTCTGTACTTTCTGTGCACCTCACAATTTAATACCAGTTAAAAGGAACGCGCTATGTAATCTGATGCCCACTAAAACGATGGAAGTCAAGCTACACTAGTGTGAAACATAGCAAAGCTCACTTTAAAAACTAACCATAACAAATGGCATCCGGTTTGAACCACTTGAACAACCTTTGACATTATGACGGAGGCGGTGGTTATTGTTCAGCCTTAAATTTGGTCCCGCTTCCTCATCTGTATGGCGGTGGTACACCATCCGAGCCAATGCTTTCATTGCCACGTTGCATGCGCAGTTTTTTGATTACATAGGCTTCAAATAGGTCTATACTGCGGCACTGTTTGGCACCCGCAATGTCTTTAGTGTGGAATTAGTTTTTAAATGGGGGGGGGGGGTGATGCTTCTGTTTAGTGTTTGTTTTTGTCTGGCGAGTGACCAGAAATTCTCAGACAGTTAAGTTCTGGCAACTACCTCCTAATGGCTCCAGGTATTTGTTTTATAAGCATAGTTCTTGAATATCAATGTATCAATGAACAGCTTGGATGTGGGCTGTACCCCCCCATGTAACTTGTCAGTAAAACATAGCTGCTTTGGCATTAGCAACTTGAATTTAACTCTACTTCTAATGAGCACTGCAACTGTATCAGCACAACTGTGTTTATTCAGTACTTGGATTGGATCAGGAAAAAACTGGATCGGTGCAGATGCTGTAGTACAGCAAACACAATACCAAAGCGTCATTATCCAATACGATTACCATATTTTACAGCACAATATACAAAAGGTTATTAGCATGTACATCTTTCTTAAAAACCTATGCCTCATTTTGGTTTCCAATTTTATTTTGGTGGCGAGATGATGTCACAGTGAGCAGTAATGCAGGGCAGTTGCCCAGCCTCTGGGGTTATAACAACACATGAAGCAACCTGGCCTGTAAGTGTGTTAGATTCATGCAGGGTGGGTGGTGAAACAATACCAGTCCCACCCTCCACACGCCTGGTAAATCCAGTTGGTGAACTGCCCAAAATTATCACTTCAGCTCCTGTTTCCATCTTAATTTAGCCACAAGAATTTGATAACACCCTATCGTGTTGAAGAGTGTGGGTTCGTTTGTGGTTTGTTTTAACAGGCCTAGAACACAACACAATATGCTGATGGCAAACATAGTTCCAGCCTAAGCAGTATTTGCGAGAGGAAGGCTGGAAAAGCCGCACGGGAAATTGAAAAGTAATGACATTCAGACGGGTCACGCTTAATGGGCAAAGCTCAAAAAAAGACCCATCCCCCACTGCAAACCCACAACCAGCACATTTTGTGACATGGCTGCACTATTTCCCAGCCGCTGCAGTGCGCTGCTACAGCCACACAGGTTAGCTTCAATGCGTCTGGACATTGAGCAACAACAATTATGTGCTCGATGTACTAAAAGGCAGCAGATGACGGGTCACCTACCAGCTGAGGAAATAAATTGCACTCAGTCAATATTTCATCCTGTAGTGGAGACTAGATGAGCATCTCACAGGTCTCACTCATGTGCTATAGTGACTACAATAGTCTGCTCTTGGTCACAATTCCACAACTTCTAAACTGTATACTGAGGTCATTCTTAGTAGAGATAAGAAAGTCGGATTACGTGTTAGAATGGTGCCTATTTTCAATGAAAACTAAGCACCTACACAGTACTTGTTAGATCTACCAAAAGTGGAATAAATCAACCCATTTAACTTTAAATGATGGGATAGATTTACCACAGTTGCCAAATGCCCAAGACACATTAACATGATTAAAAAGCCACATTAGTTTAAAAAACAGGATACATCTGCAACAATACTTGACAAAGTAAATAGAACCGCACTGCAAAAGATTTTTTAATCTAAAATTCATTACACCTTAAACCCTCACAGCTTTGAATAATTAGGTCAGAAGCCTGCATGTTCTCAGAGCCAGGTTTGAATTTGAAGGGAAAAAATGACCTCAGTGAACCCTGTGACTCCCTCTCTTAAAACATTTTAGTTCCGTGGATGACCACAAATGATAGAATTACCCTACATATAAAGTCTGGTGTATTTATGGGTTTTTCCAAGAAGAGCATTTTCTCCATTTACTGCCAATGAACGCAGACTTCAGCTCCGTTTCAAGTCAGGGCCCAAGCGTGTGTGGCTCCTGCAACAACACAGGCTGGGGTATGGGGGTGGGTGCTCGGGGGGGGAAAGGTTCAGCGAGTGCACGTGAATGCCTGACATTCCTGGTGGTGAGCCAACTTAAAAACCTTCAGAACCAGCCTCCCAAAATAAGAGATGGGACAAATACTGGATAATCTTGACGGACTTTACAGAACAAACATGAGCGTTAAGTAACCCCTCCCAGGAACAATGATTTAATTAACAACAGGAGGGTGACAGGATGAAGAAGAGGGTGAAACAAATGGCACATTATTGAAACTCAAGTTCATCCAGTCCTTTATTTAGCAACATTATTCAAATGATTTGCACTCAGCAGCCCAGCTGCAGAGACTCACCCCGTCTGATATATTTAGAGGCTGCTAAACACTGGAAATGGGCTTTGTCCTTTAAAGTGTCGGTCGCCTCGACAGGGCACCAAAGCGCTGCAGCAGCCCCGTGATCTGTCAGTCACGGCGACACCGTTTGTAGAAAATGGGGTTAAAATCTGTTTGACAACATGATTACGGCACTTGTGTTCTTGACAAAAACTCGGTAGCGCCGCTGTGCCACAGCACCAAAGCCGAACAATAGTCAAACAAGAGCGCTACCCCCGACAAGCAGCTTTTAAATATCCACTTGTCTGCATGTTTCCCCATCAGGAAAACTGCTTATGTAGAGGGAAAAAAGCCCACAAGGCAAACTCTGCTGCAGCAGCAGTGTCCAGTATCAGCGCGCGAACGGTGAGAAACTCACTCGCTTCCCATCAACTGGATTGCTTTTCTCCACAAACACCTACTGTTTTCAAAGGTGACTCATATGAAAATAGAGGTATGACTTGATCACTGAGGCTGCAAATAAGCGGTTTGAATAAGTGCAAGTCTGTCTCGTGGCAAGTGATGTGGCCCAATCCTGTATGAGTAATAAAATGAACAAGGCTGTGGCCAGAGGATCACGTCATGTGCGCCCATTTCAGACTCTCTGGTGACTAATCTGAGACACGTGTAAGCATCTGACTGCCTCAGTGCTCTGAAGGGATCCAGCTGCAACAGAAATGGGGAAGAGTCGATGCAGCCCAACCTAGATTTGCTCATATTAAAACACCACATGGCCCTCAACTAGAATTTAGTCGTATGAAACGTGTCAGGAACACCAAAAAGGGCCATTCTCTCCTTGCAGCTCTCTACAATTTAACAGGCTGAGTCATGTTTTTCCTCAAAGATTAAAGCAACTTCCTTTTCAACATCATCATACTGTCTAGGAAAGCAAAACAAAGGTTTAACATGTGCTAAAATACGTCCATTTAACATGTGGTGTGTGGACCCCTCTCCTTCAATAACCAGGAATATGCTGTCACTGACAACCCGATTGTGTCTCTACCATTTAAACAACTGCCATTTTAAGAAACATGCAGCATTTCCTTCTTTCAGACATTCAATTGAATATTCAGTATTACAAGTAAGTCACATTTAGCCCACAGTGATATAGAATAGTACAGAAACTATTATGTAGGGGGTAGGAGGAATAGTTTCTACTACTTTCTAGGATAGAAAAGTAGAATCATGAATCAGGCCCTACCTTGTGAGAATAGTGGGGGTCCATGATGCGAGCCAGGCCAAAGTCCCCAATCTTAAGTACCAGGTCTTCCGTATTGACAAACAAGTTAGCGGGCTTGAGGTCTCGGTGCAGCACGTTAGCAGAGTGGATATACTTAAGGCCCCTGAGGAGCTGGTACATGAAGAGTCTGGCATGGCCCTCTGAAAGAAGGCCCCTCTCCAACAATTGACAAAGGTCTGTCTCCATGTACTCTTGCACAATGTACACAGAGTTAACCTCCGTCAGGGACACCACATCCTCCGTTAGCCTGCGACCACTAGGGCCCAATGTCTCAAAAACCTGGTCAGAAAAGTGGTCAAATTGGGAATAAATTAATCTATTGTAAGCGCATGAAACCAGACAAAAAGTGATAAACAAAGCTCACTCCATACCTTGACAATGTTATCATGATCGAGGCGCCTGATGATCTTGATTTCCCGCAGGGCATGCTTCACACTCTGCGGGTCAGTCAAGATTATTTTCTTCACAGCCACACGCTTATCACAATCCGTGTCGACGGCGGAGAACACCAGGCCATTCCCTCCATAACCAAGTGGCTTTAAGTCCATGTAGCGGGAACCCAGGTCAAAACCATGGATGTTCATCAGGGACTCAAACTTCTCTGCCATGACTATTGTTACGCCAAACTATCAATCGAATGATCTCTGCCTTGTCAAGACCACTTTATGCCCCAACAACAGAGGAATTGGTCAAGCCCACTACTATAACCCCTATACAGGTACCTACCCACCTCCCTGATTTTTTTTTACTGTCAAATGCAAGATTCTAATGTGAAATCAAATTCTCTTCCCATCTTGAATGAGCAAAAGTGTAAACATTAATATGTCCCCAGCTCCAGGGTATAAAGAACAAAAGTTTTGAGTGGACTAGTGCTTATAGGCTGCAATGAATGGAATGGGGCCAATTAAAATGCACTGAAATTATACTTAACTATAAAAGCATGTTGTTGCATCCTTAGAGTGCAGATACATTCAGTGTACGACTGGTCCTGAGCAGCTTCGTGTGAAATGTGCTTAAATGCACTATAAGGATTTTATATATATATATAATTTATCTCTGTAAAACCTTCCTATTGCATCACCTGATCTAAAGAACTGAAATGAGTCTGGCCTTTGAGTCAAAATAAATGTTCACCATCAGTGATCAGGTGGCTCAAGCTCGCCACAGTCGCAATCAAAACTATCCTCCATTTTACTTGAATATAACCTGAAAGACAGAGAGAGAAAAAACATTTATCACGGGATGAAACCAACCATGTAACAAAATGCAAATTCTTTGAATCTTAAACGTATTCGACCATCTTCACAGAAGTTACACAGAAACAAACTTTCCACTCTGTAAAGTGTGAAGTCAGGGGAAACCAGCCCGCCCCCGCCCGGTTTATCCGGCTGGCTAGTCCGGTTTCCTGGTTTCTGGTAAATTCAGCCTCAAAGATATTAACCATGCGTCAACCTGACGCTAAAACCAGCGAGCAGGCCGAATCTTTGGTCACCCTGGGGATATGTAAAGGCTCTATCCCGTGTTCTAAACGTTTACACCGCCTATTTTTGGCCTTCCGAGAGGCTGCTTGCGGAAAAAATCCACAAATGGAAGCGTAGCAGCGAGCTGACAGACAGACGTCTTGGTCTTAAATTGTTAAACAACAAAGGACAATCGGCAGATAATAACAAACGAATCAGGTCGCACACCTCGGATAAATATCCCGACATGTTTCGATCTACGTAAATACATATAGAATGTAGGTAATAGACGCCGATCGGGTGAACAAAGAGGTCGTTGTTGGCGGAGGCTTCTGACTACGTGGTAACAGCTTTTCCTCGCGCTAAGCGGCACAAAGCAGACGTCGGCTAAACCCTTAATGACGATAGGAAATCACATAAAAATAGAGCTGGTAGCGAAATATCGAAAACACGTTTCAGAAATTTAGACTCACAGTCCCTGTGTGTTGCATTTGTTCCGTGGTATCGTCAATCAAACCTCGAGGAGGTTCGACCGGGCTCCGCTACCTTACGCGGCGGATCTGTGGCAATCGCCATTTAGGCTGGGCAACTGTATGAACGGCGGCGTTGACGTCACGACGTAGCCTTCACTGGCTGCCGGAACCTCTAACTCGAGGTGAAAATTACAGGCCATGGTCTTTTTGGTTCTGTTTAGAATTGTAACAAAGTAAGCCATCAGAATTCAGCACTTTATTGTTTAAAAAATGTTATGTTGATATCTCATCCCCCCCCGAATTAATCGCAAAAACAATGTGCATTATTTGAAACATGTGTACGTCCGAGTAGTACTTGAAAGCAGCAGCAGTCATTCTAAACGGGCTCGTACTGTCGGATCGATCGACAGCGGTAGATTCAAAATCGAAATCAAAATTACAATAAGTCAGTGTTAAACAGGTGTTTAACTACCAAAAACTCAGAATTTTGCTAATGCTACAAACTGCCCTTAGTGTACACTAAAAAGGAAAGCTGGATTTACTTGCCTAGTGTCTGTGATGGGCCTGTTTCCTTTATTACACGTGTTGTACAGCTGCATAGATTGTGAGCAATATCGATAAATTATTTATTTTTTGAAAACCCTGGATGGTAGTTTGTACGCCTTGCAATCATAATTAAAATAAAAACATGATATGTGCCTCAGACAAAACCGCAACCATATTTATTGTTAAATTGTTTAAAGATACACACAGAAACGTTTTGTCGTGCTCCCAGTACATATTAATTTTGCTTTCACAGGTTCTTATTTCGCAGAGCAGCGCACATCTCAAGGCCTGTTAACAGCAGTCTCTTTTTTAATTAAAGTGTGGTTTGGGCCGATGATGGCAGTCTTTTTTTTTTTTTTTCCTGAATAAACATTCTGGATTATAGCACGCAATAACAAGTGTCAGTGAGAAAAATGGCTCCGACAGTTCACTCACTGCGGTCTCTGGATTTAGAAAGTCCATCTGGCACTGGGTGTTAGTCTAGCAGCTTACATATCCCGAGAAAAAACAAAGTCAAATAAGCAGACGGCTCTCTGATTCTCTGTTTGTATCCGTCATCCAAGCTCCTGCTGCCGCTCTGCACCCTGTGAATGGACGCATACGGATGGGCGGACAACAGCATCACAGCCGCAGCATTCTACATCACAACATCAGCATCCGCAGGCAGACCATATGGGAGCCCATGTGCCCGAGAATGCAGATGCTTCTCCTCCACACAAGAGGGGATGGGCTCTGCAATGGCGAGCAGGAGCAGCATGCGGAGACAGCCGGGATGCGACAGACAAACAAACCAGACATTCTATAACAGATGTTGAGGACAGCAGTGTTATACCATTATATGGCTTATTCTACAGTAACTATTTGTAAGCATTATTAGGGCCATTTCAGGTGCCAATTCATGAGAAGGCAGTTATGTAACAGGCTATCTGAAAATTAATAATTATTTAAAGCAACTTGAGAATAAATTGTTTTGCTGTGATTATTTTTTTTATATCATCCCGTGGTAAAATGAATTTTATATTCCTTAGGTCTGAACTATAACTGAAAAAATGTTTTATTTTAAAAAAGCATATATTGGAGCATAGATTGCTCAAAGAGAACTGTAGCAGTCCATAAACTATAGCCCACATTTGTGCTGGTCTTGCTTGCTCATTAAATTAAACCATTAATTATGTCTGATTGTCTTTTGCTGGTACCATAAATATGCACTTTCCTCTATATAGTAAATGTGAACTGCATGCAGTCTTACTCCTCTAAAATGGTTTGGAAAAGACTACTTAATTAAAATGCAATTTAAAAAAAAAAGTTGTATAGGCCTTCTCAATAGTTGCATTACTTCTAGTTGTTGTAGCTGTTTATGGTTATGTCTTAAAACAGAAAAACCTTTAAGAATATGACACATATAGCCTCCATAATATACTTGTTGCACTGACATCCCCTGCAGATAATGTTGCAGCTGTTGGCAAATCAAATAATTGTCTTTCCTCGAGTGACATGCTGTTTACCCACATTCATGATAGCAGCGTGATTGTAACTGTCACATACACTTTCACCTATATGTGAAATGCATCACATATGTCCTCTTTTTTATGGCTAAATACCTTTTTTGCATATTAGGTAAAAACTGAAATATAAGGACATTTAGCCCAATACTTTTGTTAATACCTTCAGAGTATATAAAAACATGCCACTTACAGATTCTGAAATTTCCCCAAGACAACTGTTGAGACATGGTGTTGAAGTTAAAAGCCCATTCAGGAGAATTTAGTAGATCCAAAAGAGTTTCCCAGACAAGAAGATAGAGTATTGTTCCAGTGTGAGTCTGTGGAGTTCTGTTATTCTCAGCTTTGGTTGTGTGTTATCCTCCTCCATGTGTCTCTGGTTGTGGGGTGGAGCTCGATGAGCAGTTAATATAGACCAGGCCAGAGTGGGGAGGAGACTGCTCTCTATTTTGGCCTTGTTTCAGTTGACTGCATTCTCTTGCCATTATTTTGACAACTCTCCCGTTTATTAATCATTTATTAATGAAATTTTCTTTTTAAAATATGTAAATATTACATCAGGTCAAAAATAAACCAGGCATATTCTTTGAACTTGTCCGTAATGAAATGTATTTGGGGGATAAATCTGGGGTCTGGTTGTTTATTTGCACACCGCAATAGTCACTATTAGGGGGGGTTTCTGGTGCAATCCTGCAACCACCAGAGAAGATTAAATTCGTGTGTGTTTCCCTGATGGTTTAGTTATGAGGACATGCGTGCATGTGAATTTGTTTGATATTCAAACTAAACCTCTTTAGGGTCTGGAACTGTTGTGTATTATCAAAATATGTAAATGCATGCGCGGGGAAATAAGGGCAAAGCTGTGGGTTTGGTTTTTACCTATGCAAGCAATGAAAGGTACTGTAAAAGAACACTTGCAATCTCTGTCCTGATATCTGTACCAATCAATAAACCCTTTTATTAATTATCAGCTACCGGTAAATAAAAAGAGTGGAGCAATTACATAACTGCTTGCAGATATACAGTAGTATTGACCAATAGACTTCTTTTTTTCTCTTTTCCATATAATATCTGCAGTTATATAACACATTTCCCCTGACATAAAACCAAGGGGCAGAATGGGTTAGGAAAAGGCATAAAACCTTACAGCTGTGGTCGTATTTGTGGTCTATTGCCCCTAAAGGTACCTGTGCTATCCTGTTCCTGATAGCCGGCAGGTATTTTACAGTTCAGTGAAAAGCTTCAGACAGACCACAAATGGACCATTTTATATACAAAGACTGTTTTTTTGTATAATGGTTGTACAGGAAACACAGAATGAGACTTTCATCACATCTTTCATAACAACTTGTCCTGACCTATACTTTACACAAACGCTGCCTCCACTTTTATTTTAATGCAAATAAACCTGCATTGTGGCCATTAGTAGAGAAAATGTAGAGAAACTTTCTCCAGTCTCTGAATGAGATGGGATACGGGTATAATAAAAACAAATAATTTTAAAGTTTAAACCTATTACTGTGTGAAACTCCTTAAACCGTTAATTCAAACCAAAGCAAAAGTGTGATTGTGACATGAGAGCATTACGCAATCCTCAGAAATGCAACCTGAGCTGCTTGATTCTAGTGCACTTATTAGCAAATGTTCTCAAGTCGTGCTTTTGGACATTTCCACATGGTGCATGACTCGTGTGGCATCAGTAAAGGTCAGAGTTACGGTACAACACGTGAGTTACAACACACAGGTTTGGAAGAACATGAAGAAAATCTTTGACCTGTTGGGTAGTTAGCATCCAGAGCAGCAATTTGGAGGCACAGAAAGTGAAAAGAGGAGAGCGCCGAGGACCATCTGCCTCTTCTGTTTTCTCACCATCTGTGTGTGGAGCATCCTAAGGCCTCGAGGGCCTCTGTCTGAGTGTGTTTTAGTTATGATTCTGCTTGTCTGTGATGTAACTTGTTTTGCCTGCTCCTAGTCTACAAAGAATTTAAATAAGAATTTTTTAAGACAAAGAAATAATCAAGCAGACCTGGCAGCGATAATGATTATTATGTGTGTTCGGCGTATTTCATGTTGTTGTAATTGCTCCTGTGGGGTCAGAGATAAAACTGGGGCGTTAGGCCATGATGTAAGCAGATCAGAAGCTTTATTCCTGAAGGTTTCTTAACAGGGCTAAAGCAAAAGCCTTCAATTCAGTGTAATCTCATCAGAATATAACAAATATGTTAGAAATGTATTTTAGCTGGCATATTATTGGATTTGTTTTATATAGTAATTAGCTCTTTTATTGCACACCAAGGAATTGAAATACTGACTACATGATTTATTTCTCTTTCTAGCTATGCTTTTATTATTTGGATAGTGCGCAATCACTTTCTGCTCTGAGTACAATTATTTTCCCTTTTATTGCAACAACCATAAAGATTAAAACAAGGTCAAAGTCAGAAGTGAGCTCACTGCTCAATGTCAGAGACAATAAAATGCTAATAATTAGATCAAGTACACAATGTTCACAGCTTTATGATGGAAAGATTGACAGAGATTAATTACGTGAGGTAGCTGACATTTAAAGTAGATAGTGAAATATTAACGCAGTGCCCCTGGGCTGTGACCCTTTCTGCTGTCTACAGAGCCTTAATTCTCATAATATTTGGGTTTCAAATAAGATCAAGGACATCCTTTGTCATCTTTATCAGCAGTCTGCTGTCTGAACATAGTTCATAATTCTCTTACCTTGGGTTCCTTCATGTTCCTGCATGATTTTGTCCTGCATCACATGTTTACAATGTTAATAATCTACATTGCATCTTTATGTGACTGCTTGCATGTTAGTTGAGTGTCTTCTTGCCTGTCTGGTATTATTTGCATTTATGAGCACTGACCTATGTCTTTTTTTTTTATCAATTACATAACATTTTTTTATCTTCCCATACAGACATTCCTACGCAGAGACATTTCCATTTGCTCTTTTTTAGCAGTCTTCTCACTTTTTAAACAGCCACAGTGCTGAGCTTGTTACCTCACACCAGGTTACACCTGTATAGGAATGGTTGCCTCATTTACCTGGTTAATAACACACTAGTAAAACCCAAGACTCACATAAATGGATCACTTTGTCCTCCACAGAGTTTAGGATTCATTTTTATTTAAATATCGGATGGCTAGAGAGTGGATATCAACCAACTCGTGGTGTTACAGTATGAATGGAGCCTGTCAGTTCTACATGGTTTGAGTCAGTGAATGGGGCTGCTGCTCCTCTCCCCATCCTGATTCCTTTAACTCCCTGCATCAGCTCTTTATGTGCCTGTCACTGTGGGTCAATGCATTACTAGATCAAGCACATGATGTACAGTGTTGGTAGAATGGCACGTCTAATGAGAGGTCTGCCGACCAGTCTTGGCCTGAGCCTGTCAAGCTGTCGCCGAGTAGGCAGTCCACCCCTGCATACAAATGACTGGATCAAAAGGCTCTATAATGTCCAGGTTAGATCGGCTATCTGCAGATCTTTGGGCTGACATCACTGAACACACACCACAGAAGTGTCGGCACTCACTTTATTAGACATGCCCAGGCTACCTCTCAAGTGACTTTGTGATATTTTATGCAGTGGCATTTTCCAGTCACATGATAAAACAACTAGTCTGTGAAACTGTCAATCATTAACCTGTGTTCCCATGGCACAGTCCCAGGACAGGAAGTGGAAAAATACATCACTGTTGCTGAGTTCAAATCAGTGGGCACTTAAATCGGGTTTATTCTGCACATACTGCACAAAACTAGAACAGCTCTTCCAACATATAAAAAAATACATAACAGTTAAGATCAACTAGTGATGATTTCATTATATATGTTTTATTTTGCTATTAGTATATTGCACCCTGTAGTCTGTAACAATGTCTGAGTTCAGGAAATATTCCAAAATAAATTAAATAGATATAATAAACACATTTTGCAATATTTATAAAATATTGTTATTACTTTACCCCCCCCCCCCCCCCCCCCCACACACACACACACACACACTCATATGTTGTCATCTCTAAATACTCTCTGAATATGTATGAATATACTGCACAAATATTTTCTTTTATCCTTCTTGTGCCATTACAGTCTAATGTTTGGAGGTTTTTTAAAGGAGTAATACTTTGAAGGGCATGGGAGGTGTGGTTGGACTGTGTTTTGCCTGGGTAGTTTAGAGACTGTGTCCACGTGTGTTCGGAGCTGTTTTCCCAGCTGTATATTGCATGTGGGATGCTGGTTGGAGAGGAGGTTTGGGATGGATCATTATAGTACAGTGTTTTTCCTACAGTGAAGAGGAACATCTTGCATAAGAATCCACAGTACAAATAGGTTTAGTGCTCTTCTGTCTATCTGTTGAACATGTTTCTGCTCTGCGTAGGTCCGAAAAGGACGAATTAGAAGAGATGGTGAAATGAATTTACAAGAAAATCCCTTTAAAAACGCATAAGGGAACTTTATCATTTTCTGCTGTTACATAATGGCCAGAGAGAGTGGATCACCTAATTCGGTCCATCTATTTTTGGCTCAGCCAAGTCTGTAGACTGTAGACATGTTTCTGCCTAAATGAACATGATTCGTCCAATAGGTCACTGCATACATGCCCCAGTAACCATGAGACTGATCAATACGCTGTTTCCTGGTGAGTGAAAACTCGTGCCAGGATGCAGTCTAATTATAGTTGCTAATGAATGAGCGGGGTTGAATGTGTTCCATAGAGAAGACAAGGTAAAGAACTGATTGTAAACACTTTGCATTGAATACTTTAATACTATCTAATACCCGGTCTTATTTTTCACATCAATAAAGTATATGGAATTAAAGATGAATTGCTAAGCTAAGGCAACCCATGGTTACATTTAATGTACGTTCCCAAAATGAGGTTCAATTCATAAAATGAGGTGCATAATTGTTTCAATTTAATAATACAAGTAGAACAAAATACATAACCTTTGAGCAACAGAACAAAATGAGCACAATCATTATCTGTTTAGAGAAATTGCATAAGTGGTGTTAGTCACGCATGAACACTTCAACTCTGTAGGCTGTGTTCTGTTCCAAACTGCAGAGGAGAGCTGAGCAACCATGTGTGATGGGCAGTAATGCTGAAAGGGGCACATGGGAATTCCTTGACTAAATTACTGGTTGCTCCATGAACATTTACTGTAGATGAATACATACATTGCACACAATGTGCTAACAGGCAGCATTTCATCGTCACCCATGAAATGATGAAACCATGTATACTTGCCTCTCACTTCTGTCTTTTATAAAGTCGGTTGACATTTAAGAATGTAGTGGAGAAAATGTATATGGTTAGCAGTCAAGATGGTCTTTAAAGTTTAATATCAAATTTGAAAGGTGAACAACCTTTTATTTTTATTCTGGTCTTTTCTTAGTTGAGTATAATTATGTGCTAGGACAAATATTGCCTCATATGAATGCCATCATTTAGAAGAATAACATGAATCAAACTCAGGAAATGGGAGGTAATAAGCAATATTCCTGCAACTGTAAATTTATTGACATAAAAGTACTGAATATGCGATGCAAAACCACACATAAACCTTAAATATCATTTATTAGTGCTTGTTGTGGCCACTATTGTATTAAAAAAAACAACAGATCATAATCATGACTTAAAACTTACCTAATCTGTAAAAATCATCTTTTCAAGGAACTTGTTGATTGGAGCCTTGTCTGCTGATGCCTCGGATCCTTGGAAGCTCTAATGAGGTCCGATGAGCCTGAACAAAGGAAACAATATTAGAGACAACAGAGACCGAACTGCAGGTTTACTGTGTGGCTCCTCTGATGCAGATAAACAACTGAACCCCCAAAAGACCAACCTCTGTGTCTCTTCTACTGGGGGAACTGGAACAGCCAGGGAAACTGAATGGAGTGGTGAATATTCTGCACTGACAGTACATTGAGGATCCAACATCTGCTTCTGAGCCCTTGTTGCTGTCTCTACATACGGGATGAGATTCGTGCGCGCAACCAAGCAGAGCATCTCCCACATGTGAGGGTACACAGAACGTGACGTGTGCTACATGGACATGACACATGGCTGCACACAGTCACGCACTCGTATGCTCATGTCCTAGCATAATGCAGACAAACCTATTCCAATGCTGCAGTGGAGCTTTGAGAGGTCAGTTATATAATGCAGTTTGAGAACAGAAAGTACAGCTCCCCATTCCTTGATGCTGTCAGGGTCAGAGCAAACTGCAGGGGGAAAAAAGCATTTATTCTGTAGTGTGAAGTTCAAGGAAAGAGAATTTTAATTTATTCAGTATTGCTTATTTTTCTATTTTCCTGTGTGTCTATAATTTATAAGACTCTTGCAAGGTTGTGGTTGTGGTGTGGTCAACATAATTAGATTTTTCAAAATATGGGTAAAAATTACTATGTTGCAATATTCCATCTATAAAGATAATAGTTCATGTCCTAACTCTCTTAAAAGGACCTTGGAACACCAACAGTTTTTAAAATATTATTTTAGAAATCACTATTTTGTATACTTCTTAGGGTTAGGAGTTAGGGTTAGGCTTGATTTAAGATCTAGGTTAGGGTAAAGTTAGGGCTAGGTCAGGGTTAGAGTTGGGTTAGGGTTCATTTTAGATAGGGTTAGGGTTAAGGTTAAGGTTGGGGTTGGTTTAGGGTTAGGGGTTATGGCTAGGGTTTGGGTTAGGGTTCATTTAAGATTTAGGGTTAGGGTTAGGGGAAGGGCTGGGTTAGGGTTAGGAAAGGTTAGGGTTAGTTTTAGGGTTAGGGTTCTTTTGATGACATTTTAAAAAATATTTTTCAATACTGCAATGAAATGAAAACTCACAACTCTGAAATTCATCTCAGACAGCATAAAAACTGTTCACTTATGTGTCTTTTGTTTTTATCTCACTAATTAGAGAACAGGATCTATTACTACATTTTTCAACAGAGAATGCAAGAGAAATCTTAACATTTCAGTAGCTATTAGTGTGTGTGTGTGTGTGTGTGTGTGTGTGTGTACCTTGTGTGTTATCCTCTGAGTACGTATGTTAAAACACAACCTTTAACCTGCATACCATAAGGACTGAGAGCAGAATTACTAACCCCTGTCAGACAGGTCCACACAGAAGAAAACATAGTCACCCGGTGAAGCAGAAAAGAGTGAAAGGATGTGAGACAACTAATGAAACATTTTCATGGAGGACGTTTCTGAGCCAAGGAGACATGTTATGGCCAACAAGAATGTGGTCTGTGTTGGAAGGAGGTGCTGGATTTAGTTAATTTAAACGTCATGCTGGTCTGATCCTGCCTGTTTGCTATTGGAAATTGAAATCAGGCTTAAAACACATCAAAACAACCTTTGCCAAGATGTTTGAGGAAATGCTTAGTCACACTAAATCCCCCAAAAAGCCAAGATCTGAACTCGGGGACATCTATTTCAACTTTTTCTCAGAAAGAGAAATGAGAGCAATCCTGAATTGAAGCATTACCTGAGACTGAGCAGCCGGCAGCCATCTGCAGGTCAACATTCTGCAACAAAATACATTCATTGATTAACTGCTTTTTCACATTACATTTTGTGTACCAAAGTGGGTCAAGAGGTGGGTCAAGAGGTAAATTGTCCCCCCCTTTCCAGGTGGGGCATGCGTGTGCAGATTTAGTGTGTGCGTGAACTCTAATGTGTGTGTTTTCAGATGATGATCTATTTGTATAAGTATCCACGGTTATAATGATTTACCTTTGCCTTTATTTGGCAGAGATGGGTTGGATCTTTTTAGTCTTCCTGCCAGACTGACATGTGTGTCTAAGAGTAAAGAAACACAACAAGTAACAGAAACTGATAGAAAAAGGAAGGAACCAGATCAGCAAGAAGATCTCCTCATAGTGTTCCCTTTGGTCTAACTCAAAGCTCCCAACAAGCCCCAGGAGTAATTTGAATTGGCAACAAGACACATTATTGAATGATCCTGACATGAGAAAAGCTGCTGTGTAGTGCATTTCTGTGTGCACAGTGTGAGACATCACATAATCACTGGTCTGTTACACTTGCATGCATTTCCACTAAAGAAAAAGGAAATGAACATAAAACTAATCTCTTTTTAGTGAGGGAGAGGGAGTGATTAGATGGGTTGATGAAGCCACTTTATACTGTTAAAGAGACCACAAAAAGAAACCACAAATGTATTCAGAGACACAGGTTTGTGCAGCCTTTCTGGTCAGGCCACTAGCCTAACCGTCACTTTTTTATGACCCCAATACAACAAAGGACTTTTTTTGTATTTTCAGTTTTGAATTGTGCTGTGCTGAGCAGAGAAAAGGTGTCAGTTTCAGCAGAAACAAGTCTTCTCTTTCTCTGCAGCAGCACTCTCTGTAATTCTGTGCAGAGTAGTTTCATAACTGCGGACTCCAGAGAGACGACAGACAAGAGGGCACATCATCAATCACCAAAATAAATTAATAAAAAGAGTGCCCAGTCATGTTGCCCTGTTGTGACTGAGGAGAATACTGTAGACCCCCTCAGTTGAATGTGGTGTGACTGTACTAAGAGGATCAGGGGAAGTGGAAGACAATATGCTCACTTACTGAGGCATCACATTTAATAAATAAAACACTAGATTAGTTTTGTCTACAGCAAAATATCTGATGGAGCTTCCCAGGGAAAAACCTGCTAAGACAATTACTTTCCACATAATCATCAGGATGAATTTAACATTGACTGATCACACTGTGGGTGGTAGGATGCAGAGAGTTTGAGTTGCCATTAGGTGGCTGGTTAGATAACTGAAGGTTAGATTCTGGCACGCTTTGAGTCACACTGCCTTCTGAAATATCTCATCTCTTTGGAGACTGGGCAGATTCTTGGACCACACCTGACCTCACGACCTTTTTTCTTCCCTGTCCCATGCAACCATCATCTCCTTCTTTTAGAGCCATTTTTGACCTCCCAGTTGGTCTATTTTCAAAACATCCCATGTTTAGCAGAACCTATCCACTTTTCCCTTTTATCCCCTCAGTCCTCACCAACAGCTAATGTTCCCACTGAACCAACATTTTTAAAACAATTGAACCCTTCTTGCATCAGCACTGGTTCTAGATCTGTTACAACTGGAGGGTCTTCATTGTCACAATCAGCTTAGACAAACTTGGAGCCATATGTGCATGCATGGAACATATGTATTGAATACAGTGAGTGTAAAAAAGGTCTTATATATACGCTTTGTAAATACACTGGCCGGAGGGATATTCACACATAGTGCCTCTAACCTGTTATGTAGATTAAAAGGGTTATAAATCAGACACTAGTGCAAAGGGCAGCAGATCCATACCACTGTTGGTGTTCTAGTCGTCTCTGCCTGCATACATTGTGCTGTCGAGGCTTTTTAACTGTTTTTGGTGCCAAATATACAGTATGTTATGTTCCCATCTCATCCCAAGTAAAGCAGCCAAATATTCTAGTGAGTGCAGTCCAACGTCCACGGTAGCATCAACAATGCAACCATAAATGGAAGAAGTATTCCAAGACTTCAGAGGAGCAGAAGTACTGTTGTGCACATTGAGATAGAATACCATAAAAATATGTCTCGTTCTGTTTAGTTTTTTGGGGTTTACTTCTGGTTCTTGTTTAGTTCTTCTCCTAAACTAGGTTTTTCTGCCCTTGTGCTGATCACAGCTCAGCAAACCTTATCTCATAGCTATAACTAAAGTAAGTATCTGTGTGGAAGACAAAATTCAATACATTTTCCCTTATGTCACTTTCATACACTTAAATAATACTATAATACTGAATCCAGTTTGTTTACTTCTGCACTGTAAAAGAATGACATCGGTAAATGTAGCCTCTGTGTGGCTGTTTATGGTGCATATAGTTACAATAATTAACGTAGCTAGGAAGTGGGTTTGTGCCACAGGTGCTCACTTCTTCCCCTCATGTGTAATCTGTGTGGAGAGCAGATCACCACTGAAGGTAACCTATTGTTTACAGATTAAGCCTCGCAATTTTGGCAGAACAGGCTGACCCACATTCTTAAGGTCAGAAGGGGGGGAAATGTAATTGTTACAGCTGTTTTTGCATGAAGCCACAATACACACCTGCCAGTGCACAAACGCAAAGGTTCTAGGCTGCAGCCTCTTGTGTGCATGTCCTGCAGGGGGAAGAGTATTGTGTTTCTATTTTATTTATTAGCTCTTATATAAGTACCAGCAGGGGGACTGGCCACAGAGTAAAGAGTAAAGGACACCAAGGGAAAATCCGGTGTAAAAGTTTGGTTGCAGTTAATGTTAGAAGAACTACAGTAATGTTTATACTTACTTTCTCTGGAACAAAAAGCTGTGAATTTTACTGAAATCTAAAATACAGATATTACAATAAATACAGGCACCGAGTAAAGATGAACACAGGACACATTCAGTCCAAAGTGGTACATATTAAAATAAGTGTATGAAAAGGATCTCCCCTGCCTTTAGAAAGGGTCTCAGGTTCCACTTGTCACCTAATGTTTTGGTAGTAACTAGTTTGTGGGCTTTGTTTGCTGTTCTCTTCTTCTTCTGCATTAATCTTCACCCGTGTTACAACTATTTTGTTGTTTGGCAGTACATTAAAGTCTGCGTTGCATTTTGCTGGAGCTGCATTGTTGTGCATCACCTGAAGACCAACCTTAAACAATAACCAGTCAAAATACAGTAACACAGAGATAAAATGCATACTGGGCTCAACTACTGCAGACAAGAAAGAGTGTTTGGTTATAACAGAGGGGCGTCTGACCTGATAGTGGCCCTCAGGCCAGAGTGACATAACCATGGCCAAATTACCCCTGAATGACACACGCGTTCATGGCTGTATGTAAACAGCATGAAAGGCCGAAGCAACCAAAATCCTCTATTTTTCCAGCCATTTCAGCAGAAATGTGACATTAGAGGCTTGTGCTGCTCACGGGGAAGACCAGGTCACAGGAACTTAAGTGATGAAGACAGTGAGTAGAAGTGATTTTGAAAGAGAAAGGAAGGGGTGGGGGGTGGGGGGTGAATGCTCCAGCCCTCCCCTTAGACACAGCTGCCATCAGTCCATTCTGACCGAGTGTAACACTGCCTCCCATCCCCTTTTCCCACTGCTGTGTGGAATTGGGTTTACATAACCACTGCAGTCTGAGATAGTGCAGCACACCCCTACTGATGACACCTACTCTTTTCAAGACAATAAACTGTATACATGATACAGCATCCAATATTAACTGGACTATATATAGCTGTGAATATCTGAAGAGCCATAGTTGACTGTACTATGAGCGATGCAGAGGCTAAGCAAGCACACGAACACAAATGCATCAACAGACCATGTAAGTGATTAAAAAATAAAGCAAGGATCACTGGGTACAACTTGCCTTCAGCAGCAAGTGGCTTAGTTGCACAACAACCTTATTCAAAACAAACGTTACATTATGAGTTGGTACTTATGAACTCATGTCCTGATAAAACCCTTCCAGAAGTCCTGTAAAAAACGTAGAAGAGAAAGCCATTCACGTCAAATCTGTGTGAATGCGTGCGCATGTATTATAACCATGCACATAACCCTGGCTTAATCACCAACCTTTTGTTTAACCAGTGATATGTCATTCCAAGTATGGCTATAACTGGTTTTCTCTGGAAAGGCCTGATAGGAGGGTTGTCAGCCATCGCTGGGAACGGTTAAATATGTGTGCGTCATTCTGGGTGATGAACTTGAATCAGTAACCAGGCACCTTTGTTGTCCACATTCCCTTCTCACCATGTGGCTCAGGAAGGATCAAATCACAATAAGTCAAACACCCCCAGCCACTTTCAACCAGGTGGAGGGCTGGGAGAGTTTTTCCTGGTAGTTAGAGTCGTTAAAAAGTTTAGTTTAATAATCACATTCATTACAGCAGTACGCTGTATGATTAAATAAGGTTTGGCTGATTTTGAAATTGAGGCTTTTCAGTGACTGATGTACCGGTAAATACACATTTAGAAGCCTAAAATAGAAGAGATCATGTTGTGAATGACTGGTATAAACAGCGAGAGGGAAATGACGCTTTCTCATTTGTCCTCACCTTTGTTTTGATGCACAAAATGTTTAGTCTCCCAAATATCAAGTTCTTTCCTTGAAGGTACTTTTGGGTCCACATGAACTGAAAAATCAAAAACACACTTGTAATAATGCCTTGTTGAGAGGAAGTGTTGAAAGGGAGGCGATAACATTGGGAACTTTTATCTCCAGACAAAAATGAAAAATAAAAAAAGGAAATATCTAATCAACCTTTTGTTTCCTTGATTGGAAACAAGGCAAAGTGGAAGGTTTCAGAACCACACAAGAGTGAAGTTCATATGCAGAGATCAATATGTTTAAAAAAGAAAAATAAAGAGGTCTTTAGGCACCTGAGAATACATAAGTCAAAGTTTTTTTAATTCTCAACTTTTACTCACTCACTCACAAAGAGCTAAATACACAGAAGCAAAATACAGATACAGCACTGATAATACAGTGGAATGATTTTAAAAAAAAATTATTCGTCATCGTCTTCGTCCTCCTCTTCGTCACTGATGACATATTTTTTGGCTTTCTTGGTGGCTATTTCCTCATCACCTTCTGCCTTTCTCTTGCTTGATCCCTCACCCTCCTGGACAGACAGAACAGAGAAGAATGGACTGTGATATAAGGTGTCAGCTCTGCTGACAGCAGCAGACATACAGTATGTTCCCAGTTCTTTTTGTTATATAATAAAGGCAATTTCACAAACTTGCAGTACACACACACTTTGGACAGGCTTTAATTTGTACTCCCCTAAAGCAGACATGGGACAAAGTTGGCTTTTTAGCCTCCAGAGTGTCCTACATCACACTGCCCCCTGTCTGTCCAGTAGGTTATTACACCAACCTCATCACTGTCCAGCTTCTTGGCTTTCATTAGCCTCTGAGCCTTGTCATCATCTGAGCCTTCATCACTGTCTGATGAGTAGATCCTCGCCCGCTCCTCTGCATTAAGAGGAATAAATAAAAAATATTAATACAGTTATTCAATTCATGAGCCCTGAGAAAAAGTTTTTATCTCACCTCTCAGGCCACCACCTCCTTTGTACTTGCTCTTGATGGCTGCCAGACTGATAGCTTCCTCACCCTCATCTTCATCATCATACCGATCTGGCTCCAGGTAGCTGCTGCTGAGGCCCCGCTGGTGTTGTTTTTCCCTCATCCTCCTCTGCTGGGACTCTCTGCGGATGGAAGCGCGCAGACGTTCCTCCTCTTTCTGCAGAAACAGACAGCAGTCAGAGTGACAGCAGGTGCGGCACTGTGGTGCAGTGGCACGTGTGTCTTATAGCAAAAACGCTGGGGAGGCGATTCTGGTTTGGGGCTGTGTACGTGAAGTTTGCATGTTGCCGGCACAGATCATCTCTGGGTATTCTGCCTTTACCCACAGTCAATGCTTGCAACATCATTTTAGAGGAATATATTCCAGTCTGGCAAGTAATTGCACCGCTTTAGCCACATTATAATCTGATGTAACACAAGAGATTGGACAGATACCACAGAGGTTACTACTAAACCGAAAAACTTCTAGTCTGATTGAATAGGTCTATTTTTGGATAAGTAATGTTCTTTCAGAACAGTTTGCCAACTTGAAGTTTATTATATTCATATCAGCTAATTAACTTTTGCTTCCAGAAAACAAAGTTGGATCGTCATCATAAGGTTGGCGCAATCATAATTAAGATAACTCATGACAAAAACAAAACGCTTCCAGTTGCAACAGCCGATTACAGGAAGTTACAGAACGTGCAGAATAACAGAAGGCTCCAATACTCCTGACTCTAAAGAACATGTGGCCAGTTTTATGCTGCTAATCATTAGCAAGTTAGTGCTGAAGTCAGTGAAAGTGTGTGACACCATCAGTACCACACAGAGCATTTGGTGTGTTGACAGTTGACACATAAGCAGTTCCCCCTGTAGACATGCTGACTGAGAATGTTTCCTTTCCACTAGCCAGCAGTTGATCTTGTTACGTAATACACATACATGTTGTCCTTTGTCTGAGATATGATGTTTTTCATGACGTGACCAGAAGCAGCCCTTATTTTTTTATTTGTGTTGCAACTAAAGGCTGTAGAACCAACAGAAGAAATGGACAGAACCGGATCGTCACCTTGATCATTTCATTACGATGCGACTCGGGATCCCGTCCGGCCATGGGAAGGATTCTGATCTTCTGTGTCTTGGAGCAGCGGTCGGCCAGAGATAGGGTCATCTTCCTGTGGGTGGCGCTGTCTGTAGAATGGGGCCTGGAAGTTCAGAAGACCACTGATGTGAGCTCAAAGTTAACAGATGTACACCACAACTAACTGCATGAACACTTATTTATTTCTGTTTGAGGTCTAATTTGTGATTTTTATATTCTGTTATTAGTAACAAACACACAAAAATATTGTCTAGCCTATTACATCTGTAAACTTACAGTTTATATGTAGAATACATAGAAACATTAAAGCTCGGACTCAGACAGTCTGAGCTTTAGAGCTCGATGGTGATTTTACGAGGGGCTTCAGCTCTGCAAACTGAAAAAGTGAAACCAATCTCGCTTGGATGTTTCTTTTTGTCATGTCATCTAAAGCTCAGCTTTGAAAGAAAAACAAAATCCCAATCCATTTGTACCCTAAGCAGATTGAGCCTTAATCCTCATCAAAAGTCCACTCTGATAACGCTGAATCGGAACAAATATCCCGTCTGGGAGCAGCGAGTTCTGTTGTGCACAAAGCAGCTTTGGCTGGTGTCCTGCCCGACTCATGTGGTCTGGGAAGGCAGAACATCCAGGTGGACTCGCGGGCGCTAAGAAGCTTACCCTCTTACGGCACAGCACATTTGCGAATGGATCCTGAATCAAAGCTGCCATTGTTGTTAACTGAAACTAAAAACAGCCTGAAGCATTTGAAAATAAATATAGCTGCTAACTTTACAGTATTACCTGAATGTGAGTTTGGTTTTGAAGACAGCCTGTCCCTGCAGACCAGTACCCTGTCGTATGAACAGGTGGTTGTGGTCTCCCTGCAGAGGCGCTTTGTAAACGTCAAACACTTCATTCCCCAGGTGGAGGGACATGCTGAGAAAAAAGTTCATTTAAAAGAAATAAAAACACTTTATCTTGTTTACAGTGTACAAACTGTCAAGCCGATAACACACACCTTCCATCAGACCATTTGACAATGCGGGCGTTGCTCTCTCGTGCTTCGTTTCCCTCCTCATCCCTTTTGGCTCGCCACCGAATCGTATTTTCCACCTGCAGCAGGAAAGAAGACAGTCAGTAAGAAAGTACAGACAAGAAAATACATGTCAGCTCAAAAAGAAAACCTAGAGCGCTCATCCTCATAGACAGGCATACCTTCAGTTTCAACCTGGTGCGTCCTTCTTCATCCAACATTTCTTCATCCTCGAATTCATCCTCATAGTACTGAGGATCGAAGGGTCTGTAAAGGAGGATTCAAATGAAGACTATCAAAATAATGTTCTACGGTTTCCAGAATTAGCTGCAGAACAGTTATCTAAGGTTCACTGCTCACATTGTCTACTCAGGATGTAATGGCCTCCTACAATCATGGTGCACCACATATAAATATAAATATAAACCATATAAATGGTTCATTTCACAGTTCTAAATGCCAGTAGACAGGAAAATTGCCCATCATCACACTTGTTTTGATTTGGTTGCTTGGTTTTAGTTAATTATGAGGAGCAATTCAGAAAAAACATCCTAATATAAAAACTTTATTTAAGTCTGATATCAACAATGCTGTGGTTCTGACCTGGGCTCCACAGACAGGAAGTTGGGAAGCTTGACAAAATAAAGGTCAGATCCGAGGTCTGTGCTAACTTTTGGAATCTCGACTTCGATGCGAGTTTCAGGTGCAGGCTCCTCTTCTGCCTGCTCCCCCTCCATCCCATCCTCAGTATCCTGGACACAAGCAGAGGACGGAAGAGAGCTTTGACACAACACCATGATTCAATGACCCATAATAATAAGGATCAGCTCAGAGAGGCTTAGCAAGAGACTCTTAGAAAATGAGATTTAGAAACTCTTGAATGAGATACCAGGGGCTGGCCTGGAGTTGGAGGCTTCTCTGCATCGCTGTCTGAAGATATGTCATCAGCTTCTCCAAACAGGTCATCTGCTGCTGCTGGTGTCTTTGCTGTTCAACAAGATAGAAATAAACAGGTGCAATAAAAACTCTCCTAATGCTTCACATGTAGATGCTATTATGGCTGATCTTGATGTGCTTTGAAGAAAATAATCTTTCAAATAATCTTTTTCACCTTTCTTTCTTCCAATGTCACTGTCTGAATCTGAATCCGAGGCCACTTTGGTTTTGGATTTCTGTCTGAGAAAATCATCTTCACTGTCACTGCCCTTTGTAGACTCTGAAAAGGAAATGATTGAAAAATCTCTTATCGTAATAATAAAAAATTATTAAATATAAGCACAAGAGGTAAAGAATTGACAATTGAATCTACAACTTATTTCTGGGTTCTTTGATGAACTTCAGTCCTAAAGGATAAAATGTTTACATTACACATGAATCCTCATCAGTTATATCTAACGTCCATCTTCTACGACTTTATTGATTGGGGAGTCAAGGGACACCCTGGACAAGAAACCACAGCAACAGAATTGCCTTTCCACTGACTCTTTTGGCTCTAATCTACTCACTTTTGGGAGCCGATCTTGTGGATCTTGTGGAGCCCATTTTGTGGGTATACAGATAGAAACCAAATTGGCACACAGAGTGCAGAGGTTTGGACTTCGTCAAATGACCATTGTGTGCACTTTTTTATCATTATTATAACAAAAAAATAGAAGAACAATGAAAATTACTCCAACAAATACCTAACTATAAAAATGGCAGGCAGGCGATTACACTGCTGCGTTTACTCCATTTGGGGCTAACGTTGATGACGCACTGATCATTCTCTAAACCAATCACCGTCTGAAATGTGTCTACAGCACCTTTTAGTACCGGTATTTGAAAATTCCAACCTACTTTTTTGGGAACCCTGAAAGGGCAGATACCAAAAAGTAGCACCAGGTAACAGGTAACTTTTCTCAGTGGAAAAGCACAAAAGCGTGAGTAGAGTACAGCCAATAACAGCAGTGGAAATGCGGCATAACACGTCAAGAATAACACTGTAGGGTAAACCATGATACAGGTGCTGTAAAATATCCTGGAGTGGAACCTGGGAGTACCTGACTTCCTGTGTCTGGGGCCCTCGTCATCAGAGTTCTCTCTTTCTTCATCAGAATAATGGCGTTTCTCTTCCTCATCCTCTGACTGGTCGCTCTTACCCCCTCCGTCCCACTTCTCATCATCTGACTGGATTTCCTGGCCCGAGGCATCTCCGTCAGTATGAGGGGTGCCCAGACCAGACTGCGGGGTCCCTGGACCAGACTGTGGGGTCCCTGGACCAGACTGTGGGGTCCCTGGACCAGACTGTGGGGTCCCTGCGTCACTGTGTGCACTAGTGGAAAACAAAAAACAGGTGCAATGAGGGTCAAAGTCGCTCAGTTACTGAGAAAGAATCACAGTGCACATGGTAGATTTTCTACCAAACTCCAAAAAATTAAAGTTTTTTTTTTATTATTAAAGCAGGAGTAATCAGGTAAAATTCTGTCTCTCACAAGCATAGAAAAGAGCATCAGGAACACTATAGCTCTAATAGCAATATAGTTACACTTGGTAGCAATTATTGTAGTAATTGCTTCAATGCTTCATTTTGTTCTGCATAAATACTGCTTGATATGTTCATTCAATTGCTTTTCTGCAGTTCGTCATTATAGATAGGGTTTAATTTGGTTGGTCTAGATGGCCACAACAGCGTAATCTACAATGTTAACTGAAATCTTTATGGGGAGATGACAAATGAAAGAAGCACTTATATATTACACAGGAATAACATCCATGTAAATCTTGAAACATGTACCTTCTGTCCGAACGCACGCTGCCCCTGTCAGAGCGAGCACTGCCCACTCCAGAGACCCCGCTGCCAGCCGGGCTTCCACCGTCTGACCGGTGGCCCGCATCCTCGTCATCTTCGTCCTCATTTTGATGGCCTTGCTCTGATCCACTATGCTGCTCTGCATCAGAGTGGTCGTTGTCCCCCTGATCCGAGTGCATGCTGGCATCTGAATGGTTTCCAGAACGATCCGAGTGCTGGTCGCTGCCACTGTGTTGACTGTGTTGCTCGTCCTCACTGTCATCTCCAAACAGCTCCTATTAGGTAGAGGAAAAGGTCCACATAGAGAGAGGTCACTGCTAATGTTAGGATGGTGGTCATCCATCCTGCTGTAAATAGATTGAAATTATTGACACAGATTTGCTCAAATGCATAGAAGAGCCACAATTTTCAGACTGGCAGTTTGTCAAGACAAAGAATCGCCGTTAATAGCAATCATTAATATTTGTGCAAAGGACTGGAACAGAACTTACTACAGCTTAAAAGTTTATAGTAAATATTTAATTGGGAGAAATTGTTATGGGTTTCTGCTGATTGACTCTTGGACACAGCAACACCACTGCAGTTTTTTTTCATTAGGCAGACAAAAAACACACACCTTATTCATACTGGCATTTCCTGCCTCATGGTCATCTTCTTCATCCTCATCATCTTGGTCTCTCTCACTGCCACTGCCACTGCCTGAGGCATTACTGGCAGATCGGGGTCTCTCCTGCTCCGAGTCTGATCCAGATCCAGAGCCAGTCTCTGAAACATAATAAAAAAGGCCGTTTTCTATCAGACAGAAGAGCTCATACAGCAGCAATATGAGACATCACTAAAGACACCCCATCCAGTACTGTAGGTGGAAAACAGAGTAAAGCATCGGTGATCAGTTCAATTACGTTCTTTAAAGTTGTGTTTGATTATAGTACCTTTGCATTTATTAATGTGGGCATATAACCTATGGCAAATACACTCTCCAGATTACAGAAGCAATGAAAAAATGAACCGGATTGAGGTCTGCGCTGCATAGTCATTTGCCGGTTGTTTCAATAATCATTACACAACTGCCACTTCAGCACGATTGTTACGGTAAAATGTGGTTTTACGTGACACCAACCATGCAAAATAACCCGGGAAATGGCAAACAAAAACCATAAACCAGAGTTTCCAGAAATGCAAGTAGAAACGTCCGTGAAAACCAACCAAAATTGATCTGCACCAGGAAAATCTGTGTAATTAGATAACCGCTTACTCCGTAAGCATTATTATAAGAAATAAAATGATCATTACCTCGTTGATCGTTGTCGCTGTCTCCATCACTACCAAACAACTCGTCCATGTCCGCCATGTCTTCCAAACTGTCCTGAAAGGGTGTCACGCCGGAAGTAGAAAATTCGACTTCCTGGTTCATAATGAGGCACCGTGTGGTTGTAGTACATTGTTTTACCACACGATGGCAGTAGACACCAGCATTACCATTGGTGACTCGTCACCGCCGACGACGAGGTTGTGACCCCTGGAGTTTATGTCCGTCTGACTGTGAACAAAATAACCCGAAAAGTTATCAACGGACTTTAATCACATTTAATAACATTTTCAAAAAATGTTGACAATGTGCCAATGAAGTACTAATTAGTAAGAAGAGCTGATTACATTTGATGTTCCGGATTCCAGAGGGACCTTCGATATTCAAACCAAGGGTCTTTGATCATAACGCAACCAACTTTGTTATGTAATCTTATATCACTACGTATAAACTATACTATGGGTGTAAGTCACAATATGTAGAAAAATGGCCTGCTTGGGGGAGGTCTGCGCTCTGAGTGACCCCCCCCCCCCCAGTTCTGTCTGCAGCTTGTGTATCTGAAACATAAAACACTACTTTTGACACCAATGATTTATATCTTTAATATTTTCCGTTTTACTGCCTATAAACAAGCAGACACAATTCACATATGGCTACTCTAAGACAGCAGCAGTAAAAGAAGTACTTGCAGATTCTGCAATAAAGATACATGTTATCCGTCTGCAATAGTTGGCTGAAGGCCAGAACAGCATTGGACATTTATCTAATTTATTTTCAAATCTATTTCTGTGCCAGCTGTTAGTTACACCATATTGTGGGAATATGTTTTTACTTTTTGGGTTATTACACATTTTCACTAAGCAATGTAAATACTTCAAGTCTGTCTTATAAGCTAACTTGTGACAATGTTTTATTGTCTGGCACCTGTTTCTGAGTCATCAACTACATAAGTTATATTTAATTAATTCCTTAATTAGCTACAGTTTACCCCTTTATCTCTAAAATAGCAGGCTTTAATGGTAAGTCATTTACACGATGTACTCTAAATCTTACCTGCACAATACACAATGAAAAATAGCAGCAAAACTGGTGTAAACCTTATTTATAAAAAATAATAGTAAAGCAGTCTCTGGGTTGCGTAAATACATAAATCTGACATCCCTTGAACAAAGTTTGCATTTCATAGATGCATGGATGTTTTTCCCCCTGCTTCTTTTGTTTTGCTTGATAGTGTAAAGTAACTGAGTAAACAACATGGAGATACAAAATTTTCGTGGTTATTATTAGTTTAGTTACTAGTTCAAATATAGATTGATGGCTATTTTGCTCAATCCTTTGCAATTTAAGCAAATCCCATTTCAATAAAAACACTGATGCAATTACCCTAATATATTCAACGGATCCAGTTAATTAAAACCATGTTTTGTGTTTTGTTTTCCTAAATATGTTCCATTTTATTTAATCTTTTCCGGTTTTCACTCTCCCTCATTTGATTGGTTAATATAGAAAAAGGCGGGACATGTTACCTGATTGGTTGAGGGTTGACAAGCTCTCTTTCTATTGGCTGAGCCTGACGTCACTTGTCGAACTCTGTGACTGTCTTCCTGTGTTACCGCCCTTGGACAGAGTGAGACACCGAAAACTGGAGACATCGTATACACTGGAAACACTGGCCGGCACTACTCACAGATTTCTTGGGACGCATTAACCTCAGGTGAGTAACACGCCTGTGTCTTTTTGGAAAGAATATGTCAATACAGCGAACGCGCCAGACGAACTATTAGCAAAAGAGCTAGTCGCTTGAGCCAACTGCAGAGGTTAGCATGTTAGCTGCTACATTCCTTTCTAGCTGTTTCACATGGAGTTAACGTGACTGCCTCAGACAAATCTTGATAGGGCGGACTTTTCACGCTGTCACAAACCGTGTGAGCTGGCCGTAGCCACGTTGTGTTGCTGCAGGTCATAAACAAATGCTGGTCACCACAAACACGCCGAGCGCAACTTGGTTAAGGTGTTTCCACGTATGTCCACAAGAGATGGATGAAACTCTTTCAACAACTTGCACCGCGAAACAAGACAAGCCTGTATCACCCACGACAAATGTCATTTAATAACTACCATTAACATCTCGATCATTTCAAGTAATTAGAGTAAATGATCAGCTGGCACTTCGGTTGTCCCATGTTCAACTTCGCGTAAATGATAGTTTACGTGTACAAGGAGTGACGTAATCTTATCTGTCGATCATTGATAATAGGAAATGTGGATCTTACTATGATGAAATCATTAATGCCATTAGAGGTTTATTAAATTAATCTGTTAGCGTAGACTGACGTTCTGTTGTCATCGAGAATACATATTTTGGTAGATTGTTCCCACCAGTAAGTTGGCGAGGGAAAGGGTGTGGTTTTAATGATGCTACTTCTTTACTGGTCACGGTATGTTTACATTTGTCTTTACATGCTGACACCCTCTATTTCAGAGAGTTTTTCAATATTTTAACAAATGCAGTTGGTAAGGGCTCAGTGCTGAATGAAGGGTGTGGCAGGCTTTAAAGACTATGTCTGAAATGGTGTAAGCCTGAAGGCTGGGAGTCCCTCCTTAATGCAGAACTTGTTGGAGCGTTGTGTAGTCTGCTGACATGACTTCTCTGGTGATACTGCCTGCTGCAGCAGTGCAGTATTGCAGGTAAACAAGCTCCCTGATAGGGGATGTTTAACCTGCATAGGCCAAGTGTATAGTTTCAGCTGCAGGGAACAATCTGTCTTGATTATTCTCCCAGTTGAAAACCAGGCCGCCCGTTTTCATCGCTCCTCCTTTCCAATGATGAACTGTGACTGGTATGTGCAGCTACATGCTGACACAACAGGCCAGCTAAATTAAAAATGTTGAAGAGATATCGACACATGTAGGCAAGCGGGTGGGAGGAGGAAGTGTCGACTGCTGTCCTGTGTGTAGGAGAGCAAGGTCCTTCTAAGTATAGCTGTTGTGGGCAGTGTTATTTATTAATTTTATTACTGCTGAGGCTTCCTTTTCAAGGGTGAGTTGTAAGTCACAACACTTCCATATTTGTCCTGTGAGAAAGAGGAGTGTAAACGCTGCCTTTAGAACATACCTGTGGTATTACACCAATGGTTATTTACCCTGCAGTGCATTACATAATACCTGCTAGATAATATAATAAAATAATAACACCTGTTCAGATAGACGTAAGCTAAATACGTTTTGCATGCACGATATTTATGACACACAGATCTGTAATGGTATCAGATACTGCGTGACTTGCACAGCATTGTGTAGAAAACCTTGTGCCACTAATTGGGAAACTGATCTGATGGCACCTAATGGATTGGAATGGAAGTCCGATGACTCCCACTTAATCAAATTGACAGCCTGGCATTTTATTCAAGAAGCGAGTGTATTGTTAAAATAAAAGACCAAACAGCATGGAGCGATGGAAGAGTGGTTTTTCACATGGTAACAGAGGACCTCCTCCAGCTGGAGAGATGAATGAACTGAGAGCTTCTGGCATTGGGTGCTGCTAGTGCGAGTGCTCCAAGAGATGACAAGGCTTTTGGCCATGTCAACATCCCAGGGAATGTGTCCCGCTTGCTGAAGCAACAGCTCAGGCTTTGATTGTATCTCCATACTCTTATCTTTAAAATTGCTGAGCAGATCTGATTGCAGGGAACGTCACGATGTTTATTGCATGTTGGAGCAAACATAGAGGGAATGCTGTTGTTTTCCACTGTTGTCCATGACAGTAACCCGTCCTAACTTGACCGGGTCAGAGCAGGAAAGTGGAACCTGAGCGCAGACAGGTTTGCTGCATTATTGGCCGGGAGCCATCTGTTGTCTTGAAGGATTAGCAGAGAAGGAGAAAGGATCATTGAGAGGGGACTAATGGATCCTCTCAGCATATCTGCCCTCTTCTAACACAACCACTGTCCACCCCGGGTTTTGAAGAACTGGAAACGAAATACTGCAGTTTAAAGCGTGATGAATATGTGTGAAGTGTTTTTTAGAAAGTAGGATAATATGGAATTATTTTGAACTGGTCTTTTCTTAAGCAGATTAGCATATGTGCGACTTAAAGCCTATTCCAGGCAGGGGTCTTCTCCCAAATCCTGCAGATAGTGCGTTTCTTGATCGCACACCGAACTGATTAGATTGAGCAGATTTGGAAATGAAAAATCAAAGTTCACGTAATGTATTTGAATGATTTTTCATCCCCCCTTTTCTCCGTCTCCAGCAGTCGTAGCCTCCGAGGTGAACTCGTAGATGAAATTTCTTTTGCTGAGGCCATCAGAATTAAATTATGGGAGGGAGGGGGACACGTAGGCTGGACTCAGACTCACAGTAAAGCGGTCATGTGTTTTTCTTGTGATTGGACGTCTTGGCGCTGATTCTAAAAAATAAAGTGTTCTGTAAACATCAGAGCAAGGACGTCTAATGACCTCATGAGAATATGACCTGGAGGCTTTTCTATCGTCACGGGATTGAGCATTTCTATGCTTTCGATTTCTCCTTCCTGTTCTTTAGGCCTCCATGTGCACGTACATATGCTTTTAATATTCTGTGATAGAGGTTTTCTTCTGTAATCACAGTAAAGATAAGGCATGTCCTCTTTAAATATCCTGTCATTTGTTGACAGCGATTGTTTTTCAGATATATCAGTGACGAGGATGTTGCAATAACAGTCACATGATAATGCACAACCGTACGTTAGACAGCCCCTCCTCAGCACTTGCAGCATCGCCCGGCTCGCTTTCCTTCCAGCTCGATGTGGTAATATCTTTTCGTAATGGAACATTAGGTTTAACAGCATTGGCTGTTATTTTTAAAGGGATTATTGGATTTATAGGTTGTAATTAAATACATTAATGTTGACATTTCAGAAAAGCTTCATGTACTCCGGTGCACACGCTTGGAGTTTCCTGGAACTGGAGGAATCACTCAGAGGGAACGGCATTACATTATTTCTCTGCAAAAGCAGGATTACCCAGGATTATGCTGACATGAAGCTCTGAGATTGATGCAGTATTTTTCCATGTAAATACTGTATATTCTGTATTTACATAAACACAGATCTTTTCTTAGTAGTAGAAAGCTTTGTGTGAATAGCATGAGGGGAACCGTGTTTTTCTTTTTCTTTTTTTCTTGAAGTGATTAGGACTGGAACATCTGTGGGGTCCTGCAGGGAAAGTGGAAATGATGAGGTCATTGTGTGTTCAGACTGTGGCGTGGGAGCAGGAACTCTTTTCATATTGCTTGACTGGATGCAAAACCAGCGTGTAACTCATTCATTCAACTGAAGTCTTGTTTCCTATTATTAGCTCAAGGCTTTACGCTTTATTAATACAAAATTGCTAGAGTCTGAGAACCTGAAAAGACATTACACACAAAGTGATGCCTTTTTTTAGCTAGTCCTCAAAGCCTTAAAGGTGTTGAGGGTTGGGTTTAGGTTTAAGAGTTGAACTGAATGTAGTTCTCTTTTACTTAGCTTAAAATGCCAATTTTATTTTCTAATGTGTACGGATTTTCATCAGGTTTCCTCCTCCGTCTAGCCTGTAGCATCGAGCCGGACACGAGAACACTTGGCTGTGGTCTTCTCCGTTATAGCTGGCACAATGGCACTATCGTACAAGAAGGACCTGGGCAAGTACAAGGACATCGATGAAGATGAAATCCTCAACAAACTGTCGGCAGAGGAACTGAAACAGCTGGAGACAGCCCTCGAAGAGATGGACCCTGAGGTCAGGATGACAGGACTGGAGGAGCTCCAGGAGTAAAAAAAGTTTATAGGAGAACTGTCACAATGTGTTACATGCATTCATGAGCCCCTAGAATCTTGACAACATATTTTCTAGTTTCAGGCTGATTCTTTGAAGGTACAAATTCCAGAAGTTAATCAAAGAAGTAGTTTTCTCTCAAGTGCTTTTAGCCTCCAGTGTTTTGGGTGTGCTTTTCCATCTTAATGGAGTGTAACAAATGACTGTACATGATACCAAACAGGAAAAGCTCACAGGAAGCACTGTAATAGGGTGTTATCATTACATGAAACATGAGCAGTACACAAAGGCAGTAGAGGGAAAAAAAGTCAGACAAACTATTAGATATGTATTTTAGATCTGTTCCTGCATGAATGCATTATATGAAACACATCTTCACGCATTGATAACCATTAGTTTCTTTTTTCGTCAGAATGCTCTCCTCCCGGCGGGTCTCCGTCAGAAGGACCAGACAACAAAAAACCCAACAGGAAACTTCAACAGGGAAAGTCTCCTTAAATACCTGGAGAAGGAAGCCATGGACTATAAAGACAGGGACGATGTAGTTCCCTTCACCGGAGAGAAAAAAGGTTTGTGTTCATCCACTAATTTTCATAGTCGATTAAATTCCAGGCCAAATAAGTTTAGTGGAAGCAAATTTATTTGCTTAATGATCTGTATCCTTCAACTTAAACATTGACAAACACTCACAGTTAATTACCTTTTATCGAGTCTCCTGTCAGTAATTGTGCCTCTGCTGTCTGGATAAGTGTTATTAATTCATGTGTGCTGTACAGCACGTAACAGAAGGCATGTTTTCACTAGAGGAATGAAGTTATGGGGAGTTGAAAATGGAAGCCCAGTTAAGATTAAAGGTAGATGTATATTTACAGGAAGCACTGTAAATCCGTGATTTCAGTGTGCACTTTGTCAGCCGTGACTCATTTAAATGGTATTGAAATCGCTGACAAAACTGAAACAAGACGATTGTCAGAAGAGAGACCAGTTTTCTTCAAACTGGTTTTTAAACATACCTGTGGTAGTCTTGTCTCACTACGTCATTAAGAGAGAAAAGTCAGACATTTACGTTCCACAAGGCAGAACATTAGGGTTCGGAGAAATTAGGGCTGTCACACACATCACTACAGGAAGGCCTGGTTTGGTCAGTTTTGCTAGCTTGTAGCTTTAGCTCCTCCTGTTGAAATGAAGCAAACAGCATGGAAGATATTTCTGCTGTCACCAGGGACACGGCCAGTTTTACTCCCAAAGAATGAGTGTAAAAATTCACATTATTGTTATATATTTAATTTTGGATCTGCAGGGATGTTAATGTTCTTACTGAAAGAAGAAGCACATGTTTTCTGGCCAGCTAGAAAATAGCCTTCCTGCGTGCGTGCACGTGTGCGCGTGTTTGTGTACACACCCTGTGACAACATGGAAAAACTCAAATCACAGTGGTAGCTCAGTGGAATGTAGCTGATCCAACCCCTTGTTATTTCCACCCCCTGCTGATGAATAATGTCCTCACGAGTATGTGAATCTCTCCTCAGTAATTTCAGAGGAAAAACACCCCGCTTAAATGCCATGGCAACCACGGCATCATTTTCATTTACGTCTGCTCTGCTGTTTGTCCGTCATTCTTAAGGTTGTTGTCAGTGGTTGGAGGAAAGGAGAACCGGTTTCTGAGCAAAGGGACGTATTGTTAGAGTAATTGGACCAATCTGGGTCACCCTTGCATTGTGTTCTGAGAAGCCCAAGTTTGTTTCTGCTACAGTGGCGGGTGTGGCTGTAACAATGAGAATTCAGTAACACAAAGCCCGCCTGTGCTCCAAACCACTTTTAAACTTTCACGTGTGCTCAGTTTTAGGTGTTTCCCAATGGAGCCTTTAAAGGAGGCGCTGGTACGGATCATGATACGACAGTTGTAATGACATTTATTGACTCGCCTTTTTTTTTAACACAGATCTTCAAACATAGTTTGGGTTGCTATTTTTCCCCCAGAAAATGCATATCGCCCTCCTTTAGTCCTGAATGTGTGCAGCGTTCCAATGAGAGGACTTTGGCCCCCTCCTCGTTGTGCTTTGGTGGGGCTAAATGTCACTGACACCGGATGTTGCTTTCTGACTATTCACTGCTCACTGGCTTTCAGGAAGTGCCAGAACCCCCCACTAGGGACCAGTTTGAACAAGTTGCCTGGGTGTGCTTGAGTGAGGGTGGGGGCAGAGGGTGGGCCTCTTTATGGGTGTTTCTGTTTACACAGACAAGCATTGAGACGCATTTAGTGGTGCAGTTTTGGGTTTGCTGCCCCAGCAGTACAGTTTAAATTCGGCTTCATTGATCGTTCCAAGCCTTATTTTTCTATTTCTAACTTAGATGGGTTGCCATGGTAATACAATAGTTTTCAGATAATTGTGCACTGACATCAGATGTTGGTTGGTGAATGTTGTGTAAAGAAATTAAATATTTATAACTTGGAGAACAACCTCGGTCTAATCTAAATGTAGAAATACTGCACATTAAATAAAATATGTTGTATCCCTGTAAAAGAACAAAAACTACCACAAATTCACAATAACCTGTGTAAACAAACCCCAAATGCACCATTATCATTCCAGTCTATAACCATATAACATCCATTCCTTATTTGTTGTACAAATAGACCAGATGGTGTTATTTTTACCTGCGTGTACACATATTTATTACATTTCTTATATCCGATCAATGGCAAAGTCTGACTGAGCACTAACAAACAAACACTAATGAGTTTCACTATTTTGGAAACAGGTTGTGTAAGATCTCAAATCCTATCCTTTTTTTGTCCTCAGGTAAAATATTTGTTCCTAAGCAGAAACCTATGGACCTGCGCCAGGAGGAGGTCACGACCCTTGATCCAGAGCTAGAAGAAGCATTGTCCAGTGCCACAAATACGGAGCTGTGTGACATCGCAGGTAAGAGCGGGAAAAATCCCAAATGTAACCTTTTCCACTGGTGTGTGTTGTAGATAATCGTGGCTCTGTTGAGCCTTTTCTGTGGTTGACAAACACAAGGCTCCTTTCACTCTGACACTGTTTCCCACGGCTCGGGTTTGCATTCACTCGCCTACTGGTGAATATTTGAACTGGAGCGGACACCAGCTCAGTGCTGTATTAATGTTTGCAGCTATCCTCGGCGTCCACTCTCTGGTCACTAGCAGAGAGACATACGATGGGTCCTCAGCTAAAGAAGGCTACAACAGTAAGTCGGCATAAGCTGATTTCAATGACTCCCGCCTGATGTGAATATCACACACACACACACTCCACCTGAATTCCACCTGTTTGTTCGTAGACGTGATCAAAGGGGAGAAGATGGTCCCAGTGTTTGACGAACCTCCTAATCCGACAAACGTGGAAGAAACTCTGCAGAGAATAAAAAGCAACGATAGCTCCTTAACAGAGGTCAACATCAACAACATTAAGGTGCACAAAAGTCCCAGATCCACCCACACAGCCGTAACTACAAACAGATGCCCACCACACAAGGAGAGTTACATCTGCTGCTGTGGAAACTTTAACCATTGCTTCCCCCCCCAGAACATTCCAATTCCCACACTAAAGGACATTGCAAAAGCCATGGAGAAGAACACACATGTGAAAAAGTTCAGCATGGCAGCAACGCGGAGTAATGATCCCGTGGCTGTGGTGAGACAGAGCGGCTTTTGAACCACTCACTGTAAAAATGAGCGTCTTCTATAGCCTGCCTCCTCGTGTCTTATTCCAGGCCTTCAGTGACATGCTGCGGGCCAACAACACGTTGCAGAGTTTGAACTTGGAATCCAACTTCGTCACTGGTGCAGGAGTTCAGGCTTTGGTTGATGCACTGCGAGACAACGACACTCTGACGGAGATCAAGATAGACAACCAGGTAACGTTGACGGAAATGTGTGAATTGTCTTTTGGTTTGTATTCATAAATCAATCAGGAAAAGTTGTGTGAACTCTGGTTCATAAGTGAGTAGAATGTCCCTCGAGATAGAGGTAATGACACTGTAGTTAGAACGCAAGGAATTTGTAATTAGAAACGTCTTATGATTGGCTTCACAAAGAAGTTGCTGCTCTGCTGTACATAACAAAGCTACCCTGGCTGGGTTTTTGGTATGTTGGAAATAAAAACCCACTATTATCTGTTACAAACCTAAATGAAAGAATGGAATTTTACAAGTCGCCTCTGTTTTATGTTTTTTTTATCATTTAGAGGCAGCAGCTGGGCACCACTGTAGAGATGGAGATAGCTAAAATGTTGGAAGAAAACCACAGCATCATCAAATTCGGATACCACTTCACCCAGCAAGGACCTCGCGCCAGAGCTGCTGCCGCTATCACCAAGAACAACGACCTTGGTATGACAACAATCTGACTTTAGGGTTTCAAAAGCTGTGCGGGGAGTTTCCCATCACGCTGTCTTTACTTCACAGCGAAGTGCAACAGTTCCAGCACCAGATCTCAGTTTTTGTTGTTGTTTGTAAGAATACGGTCCATATTGATGCCCTCCTCTCTCTTTTAGCTCCTTGCCCTGTCAGAGATGCAGTGGTACAGGTGTGCTGCATGGGTTGGTGTGTGTGTGTGTGTGTGTGTGTGGATGCAGCAGTCACTGCATTAATAGTTTGGAGACTGACACGGTTGAGAATGACATGGCACTTGTTTCTATTCAGACGTGATGCTGCGACCTGGGTCTAAATGGACCGGGCAGCTCGCGGTAACTCACTGGGTGTTGTCATGACAGACTAACAGGCCTGTGGAGGTGTGTGTGCTGCATGTTTGCAGTCGAACCACCTCCTCCTCGGGGGGGAGGGGGATGGAATGAAGGCTTTGGTCCATTTTTCATGCTGCTTTTCCTCTCCAGTCCGCAGGAGGCGAGTGGAAGGGGACCTGTAGGGACGGACGCCGTTACGTTTCCCAGCTGACTTTGTTGCATCATCTCATCATGCGGAATAACTTCGGCCAATGTCCGGCTCTCATCTCACTGTGTGGAAACTCTAGTCTTGTGCCAAACTGTGGGGCAAGGCGCGCTCAAGGAGAAAATACGTCAGAGAAGAAGGGAAATAACTGGAACTGCCCGCTCCCATACACATGTTTATATATTGTTTATGTTTTTGAAGGTGTATATCTGATTAGTTTTAGACATTTCATCTTATTTTATACTGTAATCCCCACAAAGGTAACGTGAACAACTTCCCGCTTGCTACCTGTGTTGAAGTGGTCATTTATAGGTGATGATGTCATCACGAGTGGTTGCAACAAAAAGCTCATCTGACTAAGATAAGTCACCAGTCTACCTGTTATCCTTTTCTTTTCAACAGGCACGGCTGCAGTGCACGTCAGAAGCTTCCCGGAAGAGTAGCTCCTCAGAGACACCACACCAATTCTATTTTTAAAGATTGGGTCATTTTACAAAAAAAACCCTCAGCCCTCATTTTCCAGGATGTACGTTCCAAACCAAATACTCCCAAGTAAAAGTCGGAGAAACTTATTTTTAAAAATGGTGTCTGAAGCTTGTAAATTGGACCCGGTGATACGCAAACCTAGAGAAATCGAGGATTGAGCTAATTCTTTTCAAAGTTATTGATCAGATCAACGCATCTGTGAATATTCAGCCAACAAACAGCCCACATATAAATGTACTGTCAAGTCAAGCTCTGTCCTATTATGGATTTCAACATCATTAAGAGGAACACATCAGCTCTTATTTTGAAGTCGGTTTCACAGGTTATGATGTAGATGTCTGCTCAAGGCTCCAGGTTTCTCAAATCTTCAACCATGCCAAAGACTCAGACGGAAAGCTGCGTTTATCAGTGACAGATTTCACAGTTTGTGTTGATACTAGTTCAGAACAGTGTGGTTTCCCCGCAGTACGAATTGGCAGATCGGTGTGGGGATTAATGATTTTGCAGACATGCATTTGCAGTTTATTTTATGGCTCCTGGACCATAAATGTTGAGCATTGCAGTGAAGAGTTAGCCAAGCGGCGGTGTGACAATTCTCAGGTTTTGTCTGCTTGTGAAACGTCTCCGAGACAGAAACACCCTCAACGGTAGCGCCTCCTGTATCATGCACAGTAACGGGTGATAACACTCGCTAATCTAACCTGCTCGACAAAAACAAGGCAAATTCAGGGGCTTCTTGTCGAGTTTTATGTAATTGAAGAATAAATCACGGCATCACTCATTAGAGATCTGTCAACCAAAAATGTTGCTATAACACCCTCACATTCCCGGGATAATACCTGCACGTTTTCATTCAGTGTGCAGCCACGACCGTAGTGGCTGATGTTTCTTAACCTTCCTCTGTTTTGTTTTTTAACACGACGCTTTGCTAAAGTGAGAAACCGCCTCTCTTCTTTTGATTGTGATCCTATGACTCTTAATACTGTATGTGTGTATGTTGATTGTAAAATGCCATCTCAGAGTGCACACACTCACTCACACACACTTCTGTGGGTATCTAAATGATTTGTTTTGTACCGTGAATGAAAGCCCGGGTGTATATTCAACATTAGAAACTTGTACTGTTATGAAACCACATGACTGGTGAAACGCACTGCTGACTATAAAACAAACATCTTCAATAATAAATGTTTTTACATACTTCCTGGACTCGCTCCTTTACATCTCCTTTCTTATACTCCAAGAAAACCATGCTAATGCTTACGATATTGACGATAAGGGTAATGAGCCTTTACTGAGTTTATACTGTTCATTTTAAAAGGCTCCTGGTAGTTAATTGTGTACTTGGACATTTATTTTGAAATGTTATCTGAAATTAGACATTTAGTAATGTAATTGCTTCCATACTGGAGTTACACTGCTCTTTCTGAAGCAGGTTCTCTTGTTCCCAGAAGCGGATCTCATGGTTTTGAGTCTGATTTACTCTGATAGCAGCTGGTTGCAAAATCAGGCCAGAGGTGAAAGGGAGAAGATGAGAAAGTCACGACTGACTTGATTTATTGAACAAGAGCGTGGAACACGGAGACAACGGTGGAAACCACACGAGCCTTTACAATCAAAAAAGCCTTTTCTAAGCATTCCTGTGAGCCTCCGTTGCTATTTGCTTTAATTAGACCCTGAAATTCAGCAGCGTGAGTCACATTTTCCATTTGATGCCAAAAGTGTGAGACAAATTATAGTGTTGATCTCATGGAATAGAGATGATAGAGGATTCCCAAAGTTACAGGCTTATTCCCAGGACCGTGATGATAACCAGCGGTTTCAGACCAAAGTGGTTGACCAATATCCTGCTTCAGTGTTTCTGACACTATAATAAACTGCTTAAAACATATATTAAAACTGTGTGTGGCCTTTTCTTGTTCTCAGACTCTTTTTTAAAAGATTGCCTGGCAGAATTTGTTGGTGTGTGTGTACATGTAGACCTACACTCCTTAATCGGCTCCAGCTCCTCTGATTGCAGGCACATGCCAGAGAGATGATGTAATAAATATGACTCCATCCCTCCTGTGCAGCGGTGAGCTGTTGTCAGTGAAGTTCACCCGTGAGGAGTGTGTGTGTGTAGGGGTGTGTGAGACTCCAGGCGTTCCACAGCATGAGAGTACAGAGAAGTGTTTGTTCACATTTCTTCAATAGAAAAAAAACATATGGAATTTATTTTAAAAAGCCCAAGAACAAGAAAAGGACTCAGTCAGTCAGTAAAATGATGGCTGTGCTTATGTAAGCACCATCCATCTGATCAGATACATGCACGCCGCTCCCCTGTAACACTGGTAACAGCGTTTAGAGCATTTGTAGGCTGATATCGACAGAAATATGAACTCCATTTAGTTACATAAGAAAAGTCTCTGAACACTGAAACTGTCAACTTGGAACGAGCTGGAGAACAGATGTTTTTTATATTATTTACAGATGTGAACTTTGCATCTCCTCCAAGAATGTTTGCACTGGCGCTTTTATCTCTGAAGTGGCTTCATACTGTTCTTTCACCTTGCGACCAGCTTTCCTGGACTGGACATTGTTCTCCAGCAGGCGTGCTCACCTGCAGCCAAACGCTTGACTCCCCATCAGTTGGTGCTCTGTGAGGCCCCGCAGCCCTCAACAAAGGCCCCTCCCACTCTGTCATGACATCACTGGCTGCAAACAATGGCTCACAGATGTAAAAGGGGGGATAATGGGGGTGTTTGTGCTCTTTTTACAAACAGCATATCTGAGTCAAACGGTGTAATAATTCTTCTTATATGTCCATACGCCCAGCTGTGCCCAACACTGGTGCCCAGGTGGGAAGATCTGACATGTGCTCCAAATGCTGGCTGGTTGAAGCAATCACACGACGTCAGACCCTCCCAGAACATCTCTGATGGAGACGATCGAGGGTGTTTGCAGGGTATTTGCCAAATCAGACTTGTCACTTGGAAATGTCTATTAATTAATAAAAACCTGGTGCTAAATCACTATTTCACAATGGATCTTGTTGATAATTATTAATGCATAAATAACTCGTCAAACAATATATTAAACAGGTCTGTGTGGTTGCGGACACCCACACTTGATTTTCTTTGACCAAATGTCGCCCCCTCGTGGTTTTATTTAGATAATACGCTTTTTCAAGTGTGATGACGCCGGATGTCCAGCAGGGGTCAGAGAAAACTCCTGTTTCTTTATGTGCAGGGGAGACAGTCATATCTTGTGCCTCAGGCTGACATCTTCTTTATTAATCATTATCTAACCGCTGTTTTACATTACGGGGTTGAAATAATAACGGTCATAAATATTTTTCGGATTACAAGCAGCTTATCTTAATGCATTTTCAGCACCAAACATCTGGCTTTTATCAGATAATACATGTAATTTCTTTTTAAAATAAAAGACCGAAACAACTAACTGCAGTAACTTCTTTCTTATGACCCGTGGGTGTATTTGTAGTAGGAGGCAGTTCAGGAGGTTGTTGTCATGGCAATGTTCTGATAGATGACTCACTGTGCTGTCGACCTACCGCTTTGCTTTCTGTATTTGCTCTCCAGAGGGTGTGGCGACGTGATTGAAGCAATCTGATTCCAACTGTGCCTCGGTCTGCACAGGTTTTGTGGTTTGAATCCAGGCAGCTCTCTGCTTGTATAGATTTATTGGGGAAAAAAGTCAAATCCATTCTAGAGATAACATACTTTAAAATAAATAAATAAAAAACCACTGTAGCTGTAGATCAATACAAATGAATTTCAACCCATTTTATCAGTCTTATGTTTAATTAATGAGCTGACCTCCCCAATCCAGGTCTTTGTTTAATAACCGTGTTTCCATTGGAAACACTGAGCTCATCACAGCACACTAATGACACACACCAACTGAGTCCATGAATTATTCGGTGATCTGGAATCAATTAAGTGCTTCGCTGTAGATTTCAGTGACAGTACCACATCAATGTTGCATGTACAGTTTATACTTGCAGTGATTTCCAATCCCAGCACTAAATTTTCCTCCTGTTAACGCATTAGTGTGTAAATTCTAATGTCCTGCCATTTATTTTTGCTCGTTATTGATGAATATTTCTATGCTGGTTTTCATCAGCATTTACAATTGGGATTTTATTGCTGTCTTTATCACTGTTTTTGTTTGTGTAAGTGCCCCAAATGTAAATATTTACAGCTAAATTATCCCTTTAACGAGTTGATGTACTCATAACGCTTACTTTAAAATAATAATAATGATAATCCTGTGTGTTTTAAACACAATAATTAATCATTAAAGTTCTATCAGATGTGAATATGGAGAGCAATCCATTTTATTAAACAGTAACTTTTACCGTTGTAAATGAAAGCATAGCTCGTCTGTATCAGACTCTTATCATGTTCTTCTGGAGTCTTCAAGGCTGCAGCGCGTTTAAAGCCGGTGTTTCCAGATGTCACAAGAGTGCAGAAGTCACAGAGACCTGCCACATGTGTCTCAGTCATTTATCAGTCAGATGGGAAATAACATCTTCACATCTTCCTCTTTCCAGGAGCGTTCGGAAAATACCAACACTGCTCCTGCTGCTCCTAATATCAGTATCTTCTTATTTCAAACGGTCAAAAAACATCTTTTTGACATTTTCATCTTACAGGTTTAAGGTATAAAATGTTGCCAATAACGACTCTGGAAATGCTAAAACAGGTTTATTTCCAAGCAGAAGCGCCCATCTGACGACCGGAAACGGCTATAGTTTCATAATAAATGTGAAGTCATGTTCCCCACATGTAAACATTTTACATTAAAATAAACATCTTACATTAAAACAACCAACCAACAAACAAAACCAATCCGTATTTCAACTCACTTGACGTTTGTGTGCGGTGAATTATTTTGAACGTGTAACCGGAAACGGTGTCATTGTTATTCCAACGACACGTTTTCCTGCGTACTTGCGTCAAGCATTCGACACAAATGCCGGACCGCTGCTCCAAACATGCTTCTTATCCTCTGGGCTGACTCGCTGGACAGAACCGGGGATGGAACCCTCCCTGCAGCCTGAACTCGCCTTTTATTCGACCACTGCGACCCAGCCAAGGCGTTAAAAGCGAAGCCGAGGGGACCTTGTTCAGTCACGGGAAGATGGCGGGGTTTTCGCCCGTCCTGTCAGTGGGGGATGGAGGAGGACGTCTTGCACAGCCCATCTTTCCTCGGTCCAGATCCGGTTCCGAGTCCGAGAGTGAACTGTCGCAGAGTCTGGCACGGACCAAGATCCGCTCGTACGGTAGCACAGCGAGCGTCACGGCCTCCCTCGGGGAGAGGTACGTCGAGCATCGCGTTACAGACAGCGATACTCTGCAAGGGATTGCTCTCAAATATGGTGTTACGGTAAGTTGGCCACCCACCCACCGCAAAATGAATGTTTCGCTCTTCATCTTGACAAGTGGTTCTAAGAGATTATTGCCGATTAAATCGGTTACTGACCAGTCCTGGTCCAACCCAAACGTCACGCCTGTGTTCTAGGACGGGTGGTCTGGCTGGTGTCTTTTTTACCGATATACGGTTCTATGAAAAGTTACCATAAAAAGCGTTTATGCCAGATGGAAGCTCCATCCAGCCACCTCAGGTCGGTGACCTAGAGGATTAACAGCAACTTTCTCTGCAAGTTCAAATGTCCTCAAGACCCTCATCTGGGCCGGCTGAGTAGGAAACCCCTAGGGTTCGGTCCAACAGCACCCCCTACCGGTGCAGAGAGAACTGCAGTTAAACGCCGCCTAAAAGAAGTAGGACAGGAAAGTAAAGGAAAGCTAAACTCCTTCAGATTTGTTCAATGCACCTATTGTTTTTTTTTTCTCCAGTCTCCCACTGCTTTGCAAACTAGATGGATTAAAACGATGCCATGTACCACGTGATCAAAACAAACGTACATGCAGCATAACAGGAAATAGAAGTAGCCTTAATGTTCATGGATTTGACTAAACTTGATTCTGGAATTACTTTTGGGGAAATCATGCTGTATTCGTTGTCACACTGATATCCCAGATGGAGCAAATCAAGAGAGCCAACAAGCTGTTCAGCAACGACTGCATTTTCCTGAGGAACAGCCTCAACATTCCCGTGGTGACGCCGAAGCGGTCGATATTTAACGGACTGTCTCTGGAGTCTCCTGATGGCGATGGCGACGTGGCCTGCCAGGATGCGGACAGTCACTATGTTGTGACGCAGGATATAGAGGGACCCTCGCCTCCCCCCTCTCCTCCCCCCGCGGACTCCAAAGCGTCTCAGCCCCAACCTGAGGAGCTGTCAGCCAAAGACTTCTTACATAGACTGGACTTGCAAATCAAACAGTCAAAGCAGGCAGCTCGCCGGCTCAAAGAAGAGGAAGTGAGGTAAGGGCGTGTAAAGCAAGCAGCGAAGGCTCATTGTTGTCGTGTATCCTCTGGCCAGTTGGACGGCTCCGGGGCGCCGGTCACGGGTCACAGATGCTTCGGTGTCCACCTCTGCGGTGGAACAAATACAGTGGTTTCTGTTTGCAGGCAGCATTCATGTCTGCTTCTTTAGAACATATTTGTCAGTTTTGACTTTAACCTTGACGTGTTTAGAGGACTCAGACGGGGAATTTAAAATATCCAGAAGCAGTATGAAGGTGGGAACCATCACCCAGTAAACAGGAATTTAGAAGGAGGGTTGTAGTCCTGATTAAGCATGAGCCCGTCGTCCTCCTGACGCTGTTGGAACAGAACCGGCTTTCCTACCTGCTGGGGGCTCCCAGGGCGGCGATGGTTGCCAGGTTTTTACCCATCCAAAAAGAAACAGGCTAACTATCATGAGAGAAGCTCATTTAAAAGCGCTGATCAACATGAATAATGACTAGCATGATTAATAGTATTTCTATGATTACATATTTAAATGATTACACCCAGCACAAAATATCTGCCTGTCTGACAACAGTCCAATTTGTCATGGACTTAAGGAATGTTAATATTATTTTACCCTCATGATTTAAATTGAGGATAGTTTTGTTCACGAGTTCAGCCAAGGTGTGTGTGTGCGTGTGTGTGTTTTAGACAGAGGCTCCCTCTGTTTGCCTAAAGGCTCGGAGCAAACACACACGACATGTCAGTCTTAGGTGAAACCACAAACGGAGGGACGCTGAAGCTTGTGTAGTTTGTGTAGTCAACCCAAAGGCTTCATAGAAACAAGATATGAAGCAGCAGCAAAATGAATGTGAAAACAGACTCAAACAACTTAAATGGTACCTACTGGTAATGTTCCATTTATTTATTTCACCTAAACATGTCCATCTGGGGATGGAAAATGTCCAGTAAATGCACACTTTTGCAAATGTGATGAGCAAGTTAGGGAAATCGTTATCATTACAGCATCTGTCGGACTAATTGTGATAAATACTTGAGTAAATGCAGAGATCTATGTTATCATTCCCTGTTGCCTGTAGAGTCTGCTCTCTTAACCATCCCAGTAGCTGAGAGATGTGTCAAGATTTAGGAAACCATGTTTCTGATAGAGGGGCCGAGGTGCAGTGTGGCTCTCTTTCATCCATTCAGCCTTCATCCATTATTCAGTCACTGTATTGAACAGCTGGTGAGAGAAGGAGGTGTGTGAGTGTGTGGCTGTTCCTATGAAAGAGACCATGAAACTGTTTCAGAATTGTGAAAAATATCCAAAATAATGAGCAATCTCTTGTTTTGACAGACATAGCGAAGACTACAAGGCTCCAACCACGTCATACCAGGAGATCTAAAGGACGAGTCTGTTCACCAGAAGCCTGCCTGTCACTGCAGTGTGTGTGTTCTTTTTGTCCAACCTATCTGACCTTTGCTTTTACCATTTTGTCTGCCTTTTATGACTCTTTTGTTTTTAGTTTTACTGGGAGACACAACTACAAAAATGTGAATCCGGGAATCTTAAAACCGTCCAAGCGAGTGTGCGTCCACTCGCTCATCTATAGCTCAAGCTGCTGCACAGAACCACCTGCTGCTCACATACACACACACGCACACACACTTATACACATGCACACTGAGCAATGCCAGGATTAGCATTTGCCCTTGCTTCCGATGTACTAAATCCCTTCCTAGAATAGTAACATTGGGAAGAATATTCCTCATCAGTGTTTACCTGCACAAACGCACCGGGACAGGAGCAGCTAGGACTCCAGCTCATCAACGCGTTCCGTTTGCCTCATCTTTGGAAACATAAGGGAGTTCTCTATTTTTGGAGTGTGAATGCATTATTTATGTGTGCAGAGGTCTGTCTTTTGCAGCTGTTTTATTGTGCTTTAAAATTTGTTTGGCTCTGTTTGGAAATATGAGAATAAATACATATTTAAACCAGAAAGATGTGCGGAAGTGCTTTTGCATCACTGCTGCATTATCACATGTAGGTACACTGTTAATGAAAAGGCAATTTTTAATAGCTTTAAAACGTTATGGAGGGAGAAAAGAATCACAAATATTTACAGTGAAAATACTCTAAAGATGAAAATACTGAACTCAGACATGCAGAGCGACACTGTCCCCTAGTGGGCTCCGAAAGAATTACAACATGAGGGCACTGACATGATGCACAAATATATATTTTTGGTACAATAAAAAGTAAGAATACATTAAGGTCTAATATATAGATTGAAAAAAGAAATAGAATTAGCTAAGATGGGGTATGCAACGTACATTTTTGTGTCAGGAGTTGTAGAAAAGTCGGAGATGGTTGGTCGTGACTAAGCTACAGCGTCATACTCTCGTGGTACTCATTTCCCAGAGGAGTTAAAATAAACACTGGCATTAATTTCACATGTTTAAGTTCCCCTTATTGTTTTGTGATGATTATTCACTGGCATTAATTTCACATGTTTAAGTTCCTCTTATTGTTTTGTGATGATTATTCCTCTGTCCCTTTTGCAGAAGTTTAGTGATTTTTTTTACTGAAATCTGTCATCAAAATATTTCGGGGATTTTTCAGGAGACATTTTGAGCATATTATGTATATTTTAGTGGTCGGTTGTTGATTTTAGGTCAGGTTGAGCTCAGAGTTTTAGGCCAAATGATGGAGAGAGAATTACAGACTGCTGTAGATCCTCTTTATGGTGTCGCCTTCGTCCTTGGCGATGATGCCTTTCTCAATGTATGCGTCCACCTGCTGGTCCATAAAGTCCTTCAGCTTGGAGAGGTCATAATCTAGGGAGGCAAAGAGGCACAGGTTTGGTTTATAATTCCAGATTGAAAGAAGATCAGGGATCAGGAAGCTGTGGAGGCAGATAGATCAGACATTAACCTCCTGAAGAGGGCTCCTCTTAAGACGCCACACCCAAACAAGCATAAATCTGCCACGGTTCCTCGCCACCACCCCTGAGGATTAAGGTCAGTGCGTGGTTGGGGTTAAAAAAGGCAACACGTACAGAGACGGAGGAGTGATACTGTAGAAGGACCGCAAAGATTCCCTTTGCTCTCCAGAAAGGAAGCAGGATTTGGCCATGTCACGACATAAACAAGCACGCTCTTATTCATCATAGTGACAGACGAGTCTCAGCGAGCAAGGTTTCTGTTCCTCACAGAAGGACGACCAAGAAGTCACAAAACACCTCCTGGCTCTCCTCAAACGCTTACATGGCCTCAGTTATTGTGCACTGTCTCCAACATTAACAATTTATGGGAGCTTCTTTAAAATACGGTTGCCCTGATGATGATAATCTAGGCGCGTGTCGGGGATTAACAGTAGCGTGGAATTAAAGGCATCGCAACCAAGTATCAAACCCAGGATTCTAGTTCTCCGTCCATCTGCTCCTCTGGCTAATCTGGGTGGTGTGGGTGGACGTGAACACACACACACACACACACACACACACACACACACACACAACACACACACACACACACACACACACACACACACGTGTTACACACTGAGAGACTGTCCTAATGGGTGCTTCTGGTAGAGTAAACACAATAAGTGGCCCATCGCCTTCACTGTTTCTATGACAATGCGTCTGTGCTGAAAAGGCCTTTGTCCTCCTTTAGATACGCCGTCTCCACATGGGTGGAGAGGAGGACGAGGAGGACGAGGAGGAGGTGAAACTTTTTGAGAGCATTTTATTCTGGTACAAGATGGACCACAAAAGTGGAGCTGATGGCAACTTAGCAAGGCCGACAATCACACTATGGGAGAAATTGGGTGATTTTGGAGGCCATTTTGACTCTGTGTGTTCAGTCCGTTCTGCTCAGATAGCTGACAAGAGGGCAGAGAGGCCCCCGTCGTCCCAGACAACCACTCCACACAGCAGAATGCTAATGAAGTGTCCTATATAGAGCCAGGACAGAGACGAGCGGCCAACAAAACATCCCCACCGCTTTGGCCCTTCAGTTCTGGACTCTGAAATCTCAATCTCAACCCGATTTGCCAACAGGTCAAAGGTTTTTTCTTATTATTCTCAAGATCCGCTGACACAGCCATTGATTGGCTCACATTAGCTCAGGCCACCGAACATCACTAATCTAAAAGCTCACCAAGCAACAACTTCTTTTCTTTTTTTCTGTCTAAAATATCCCACTGAGATGATGGACGGCCTGAATAGGCAGAACTCATTAACATTTTACTCTACGCTGTTTAATGAGGCAGCACCAAGCCTTGATTTCACACGGCAGGGAGGGCAGAGCCGGCGCTCCTGGTAAACCGGAAGGGTTTTTACAGCCCTTCAGATGTTTTTTATGGCAATATTTGTACACAGCAAATACGAAAACTGACTCACAAATGTGGGAAATCTCCAAATGTGAGTCATGGGCAATCAAGAGTCACACTGAGGTCTTTTCACAGAAGTGTGTCAGAAATGCAAATAATGTATGAGGCATACACACACACACACACACACACACACACACACACGCACGCACACACACACACACACACAATAAATAGAAGCTGGTCTCTGAACCTGGAGGATGTATCATTAATTAGGACATACTAATCCCCCCAAAAAGTCTGTATTCATGAACTCTGTTTTACACCCCCCCCCCCCCCCCCCACCCCCCACCCCTTCCACACTCACAAACACACACTTACATTTAAATAGCAAATTTGCAGATAATAAAAGAAACATGAAACGTTTTGTTCTCTGGGGAGCTGTTCACCTCAGACATGTCCGTGACCCGCCACGGTTAAGTGAGGCGACGAGCCTCTTAAAGCCCTGGAAATAAACACGGTGAGCTCAGATCTTTTCCCACCATCTCCCACAAAAGCTCCCACATCTCACCGTCTTTGCTTTCCTCTTTGTTGTGCTTCTTCAACCACTCGATGTTCTTCCTGATGGCCTCCAAATACGTCTCTGACTTGCCAGGCTGATCTGTTGGGAGTAGTGGGAAATACAAGGTGATGTAGAAGAACCGTGAGATGGAGGTTGTGGGCTGATATTCTAAACTGTGAAAGGTTGATTATAATATTTGATCTGCAGTTGGAGAGGTGACATTAACCACTGATCAAGAAAAGCATTATGTCAGACACAGCATTCAGCTCATGTTAATATCCTGCAGCCTGGTCGTGATCGTGCTTCATCTTTCCTTTCTTATATCTCATATTTGTTCATGGATTAAACTGATAAGAGGGGAGCGCAGGGAGAGAGAATAACAGCAGCAGCTGTGCCAGGCATCCCCGTGAATGTTATTGGACTGGCCTAGTTCAGGGCCCGGCAGGGACTTAGCTATGATTGACCTGCTCTGCGCGCTGTTGCTCATTTCCTGTCTCAGTCAAACGATTAAATCTCAAAGGCCTTTAACTGAGCCAGCAGCACCACTGGTGTGTGTTTGGTTCGACACATTTGACAGTTCCGGGTTTTATTTAACACATTCCAAACAAACATATTAATAAATCAATGATAATAGGAAACAAATGAGGGGCTACAACAAAACTGTTTCTTTCTTGCTTTTCCAATCAGGGTAGTGGGGCCCCTGGGAGCCTAAAGCTGCACCCATGGACAAGGTCCATCACTGGGCTCTGAAACATGGGTGAACGCAGCAGACACAGGCAGACAACTGCTCACTAATCACTGAACAAGAGGCTAATAGTGTTTCTGCTGGTCATCGTGGGCGGCGGACTGACTGGTCGCGCTTGAAGGCTGCTCCACTTTGGTTGAGTCCTTCAGGTTCTCGTACTCCTTCTGCATCTTTGCAGCTTCGGCCTTGGTGTTGTCGTCTTCGTCAACGTTTCTTCCTGCGTCAGACATGGACGGATCAAAAATGTTAGGCACCTACAAGGAATTTTGGAAGTGGATAAACATTTTGGAGAAAATGGCTGTTTTGCCCTGTAGAAGATTATTTTTGGTCAAATCTTTGGAAAGATATTCAGAGGGCCCATCTGCTGTGTAACAGAGGGTTTGTTGCCAAAAAACGCTGGCTGGGAGCAACTAGTTCTGGTTCTCTGTGAGCTTCAACCTTTTGCAAAGCCTGGCACACGGCAACATTTCTGGATTTATAGACTTTGACAGTAAAATAAGATATAAAACCTTTATTAGTTTAGATGCTGGCCAGCTGTTTAATGACTGCAAAGAAAAATCAATCAGGAGAAGATTAACTTTCCGACTGACACCCTGATGTGTCAACCATGCTGCCGTCCCTGCGCTAGGTAATAATAGAACATTAGATGAGACTTTTACCATTGGGCCCCATGAAGTCGGTGGACCCCAGAGACTTTCCCAGCTTGTTCTTGGTCTGCATGGCGATCATGGCGTCCAGATTTTCTACAGATGGGAGAAACTTGCACGTTTCATTCAAAATCACATGTATGAAAAACATCCCTGTTTCATCCTTAGCAGAGAGGATAGAGAGCAGCAGCCTAGGAAATCACATCGGAAATAAAGGAATCACACACACACACACACACACACACACACACACACACACACACACACACACACACACACACACCCTTTCGGTCTTTTTGTTATAGGCCGCATCAACACTGATTAGCAGCTTTGAGCCATCAATGTTGTACCTGGATGACTCATCAGAGCTTTACAGCAGTGGTGGTGGTGGTGGGGGGGTCATTGACATGTTGCTAGGTGATGGCAGAAGACCGTCCTCTTATCTCCTCATGTCACATAATATGCCTGTTTTGTTCAGTTGTGTGGTGCAAGAGGACAGTCTGTCTGCTGAGCTGCAGCTAGGATCATCAGAACACGGGCTACTAATTAATCCATCTACAGCCCCCCCCCCCCCCACTGTTCATCCTTAATTACTTAATCGCTATTTTTTTAGTGTTCAAATGTGAAGAATTGGAAACCAAATTTGTTTAAATTCTGTGTTTAGCGTGCTCTCTGTGACTGGACGCCGTCCTCACAAACAGAGATTGTTTGTGGGTTTTTCCTGAGGTGACAGCTGTCTCGTGTGGGTGGCTGATCTTTCCACGAGCTGCACATGTGATGGCGAGCATGCAGTAAATCTGAGCTGGATGCAAACAATGGCCCTGATGCTAATCTGTCTGTGCGTAACAGGATTCACACTCCAGTGCCTCCTGGAAAAAGGAACAACAGCTTGACTGAACACAGAGGAACAGGCAGAAATGAAGGATTTCTTTTTGCCTGACCGCTTGTTAAGAATGGACTTTTTAAAAAAAACATCTTTTAATCATTCATTTGCAAAAATTAAGAAACTAATATCAGGTTTCCCCAGCAAGGATTTTGAGATCTAACCCCAAAACCACCTCGAAAGTGAGATCTCTTACCCAGATAGGACACGCCCTCTTCTGGGGTGATGGTCCCGTATTTCACCATCATCTTCACAAAGTCAATCAGTGTCTTCATGATGGTGATCAACGTCTCCCTCTCCTGAGTGTCTTGATCTGCCACAACAACCCAGAGAAACCAACGTTTTAGCATCTACATGCCATTAGGGCTGAACGGTTACCATGGTGCCATGGCCATGTCGGCGGGGGGGTGTGTTTCAGCAGCAGCACCGGAACTTTCAATAACACATAGGTGAGTTCAGTGAATAGATTGAAGAGATGATTATTAACTGCTCGGACTCTAAATAACCTGTATGATGTCGACTACGGTTCTGTTAGGTTCTACCTGAGTCCAGGCTCCTCAGCAGGTGGTAGAAGTTGGGGAAGTACTGCAGGTCCTTGAGTCCGTCTCCACCATTCACTTCATTGCCTTCCTCCGTGTCCTTATCCCAGCTGTTTCCAGCTGTGTCTCTCTCATCGTCCTCCACGTCCCTTTCCACATCGTCCTCGACCTCTTCGTCATCGTCCTCCTCCTCCCCATCCCCCTCCTGCTCCTCGTCTTCATTGTAGCGGCCTCTGGGTGGCTCCCACGCATCCTGGAAATGATGCCATGATTTCTTGAGTTACCTTCTTCTTCTTTGTCATCTCATAACTATTTTGCAGATCTCACCATGTTCGTGTCTGAACCCTGGTCGTCCTGCTCTTCCCTGGCGTCTCGGTCGTTGCTCTCAATGTCCATGATCTCGTTGTTCTTTGCGTTTTTGGTGATGAGGTCCTGCAGGGCTTCGGCCACCTGGTACTCCAGCGTGTCTGCCTGAGTGTCGGTGATCTACGAAGATGAAAACAATTACACACTCCATGCACAAACACGTCAGTCCGTTACCAGAACCCTCCAGACATTATGTCTTACGTCCCATCATGCTTCTCTCTCAGGAGCAATCAAAAATGGACTCAACGGACTTGAACGGCAGCAGAAAGGCAGCTGAACATATGGAACAAAGAAACGTTCACACGTTCCACCCCTTTGCTGGCATGCTTGCCATGAAAGTGCGGCGAGAGGGAAGCCTCCTGTTGAGAAACCGTGCCACCGAACAGTTCAGAACAATTTCAGAACCTACCAGTCCCAGCTTAAGCAGCTTGGTGACGATCCTGTCGAACACCCCTCTGTCGTCCTCCTCGTAGATCTTGTTTGCGATTTTCTGGACAATGTCCTCCGCCGTCAGCGGCGTGCCGTCGACCTGACGGAAAGTCTCGGAGTCATCTGAGAGGAGAAAAATGCCTTTTATTTCAGCACGATGGTGCAAAAACCTGATGCCAAAGCAAAGTTCCCAATGGTTCCTCAGCTCAGTTCTTACATAATGACCCCACACACATTCAAAATAAACTGTGGCAGATTATCTTTGCCTTTAGGGCCTGGCTGATGCATCGGTGCTGTACTGCACATCCGAACAGCAGCCTTACAAGAACTGAAATCCAGTGTGCGCACTTGCCAAATTTAGCCCGTCATTGCCGGATGACCCTGAGAATCAATAGAGCAGCGCTGTGCTCACCTCTGTACGCCAATGAATAATATCAAATTATGTCTGAGCAGAATGAGTGAAATTCAATGAGGTCTGGAGACGGGAATGGGGTTGAACGACGTGACAAGAAAGAGAATTTTGGAGTGAAACCCCTCATAAGAGCTGTGTAATATAGGAGCATGGAGTGGATAAAGATGGTGCTGGCTGATGCCTCTGAGAAATAAAGGAACAAGCTTCTGCAGCGCCACAGACCGGAGATAAGCTTTCCTTGGAGCACATGTTCAGCCTCTGCCTCTTTACTCTCTGCCTCTGCTTATCTCTGTCACACTCACGTGTCCTCCCCTCTCGTCAAACGCCTGCCACCCACAGGTGGAACCCTGCAGCGTGAGGGAATGGAGGCCCGGAAATGGAGGCCCGGAAATGGAGGCCTGGAAATGGAGGCGCGTTCACGCCGGTACTTGCCATCGTCCATGCCGTTCTTGGTGGAGTCGTAGTCTTCGACCAAACGCCGGCTCTTGGTGGAGTCCGATATATCCGGAGCATACTGCTCCTCCTCCTTCTTGAGCGGCAGATCTGCGCCGTCCTTTGGTTTTTGGCCATCGGCCAGAGACTTTAAGACGGTTAAATCATCCAGGTCCTGCGTGTCCTTGGAGGAAGCGGGGGGCTTGACTTCTGAAAGGCAGCAGAAAAACAATCGAAAACATTACCGAGACAGATGAAACCTGATTTCCTGGAAGGGTGACAACATGAAGCCACGTCGCAGATGGAAACAAAGCGACACGATAAAGAGTTCCTCTCACCAGCCAACTGGATTGCAGCCTTTACACTGTCGGCCTCTGCAATCTGGAAAAGAAACAGCAAGCAGTGAATATTCCTTCAGGATATAAACTCTCTTCCATTAGATGGGCTGTTTGACAAGGAACCATAAACTGCATTTGACCGGATATTAAAGAACACATTGCAGACTCACTTGCTCCTGTATTGGCCTCTCTTCTGTCAACTGTCTGTTGTACACAGTTTTATCTGCAACAGAACGAGATCAGGCTTTTCTTCATCATTACTCCCCTCTAATCAGCGACAACACAATTCCAGAGCCTTTTAATGCAGACAGTTTTGACTGGAACGAGGTGTGTTTTTCTCCCTGCGGCCGTTTCTGCTCTCCCAACAACAGCGGCGGCGCTTAATCGGATTATCAAACAAAAGATTAAACTGCTGCGAAAATAGACCACAAGCGCCCACAACATGCGACCAGGAGATAAACTTTGGGATCTTTGTTCCCCCGCTAATGATTCCGTCCCGTTGTTTTAAAGCTGAAGCTCCCGAATCAGCACACAAACATTTGGGACACAATGTTTCTGAGTTTCATGTGATGCACAAAGAAAGTGTGAGATTTAAATTTACGCAGGTATAGTGAAATCATGCGGGGAGGTTATTCTCAGATGCCACGCAAACATCACAGGAAAGGGTTTCTATAACCCGGGCAGGTCGTCTTCAACTCACCGTCAGTGGAGGGTGTCGGTGTGGGGAAGGCGGACACCTGGCTCCCCACATCCAGGGCAACGAAAAGGATTAAAATGCCGAACGATCTGGGCGCCATCCTGGAGGAAGCTGTATCCCGGCTGCCTCCGAGTCTCCGCTCCGATTCACCCAGAGGAGGAGTGCTGAACGCGTGGACAGCTCCGGCCGCGGGTGCTGAAAGAGGCGGGCGCTGCGCCGCGGTGAGCCGGGCGGCCTGAGCGAATGTGCGCCGCTGAGCCTGGAACTGTTGACGAGGCGCGGTGCTGAAACCAGGTCACCTCCGTTTAATTATAACCGGATAATCAGGGAGGCTCTTCATGCCCCGTGTGAGCTCCAGCATCACCTGCCAGGGAAGTAATGGAGCAGACTACAACAAGACCTGCCCCCATCACGGAGGAGGAGGAGGCGGAGAGGGAGGGCAACGCTGCAAAAAGTGTCCATCTCATTTAGCTTCTCTGGTAAAAACACAAAAGTCATTTATCATGTTAATCTGGGCTGAAAACGGAAAACCGATGGAAGAATTTTAGAGGCATAGATAACTTTAAAAGCAAATTATTCAAACACTGTAGAGCAAATGTAAAGGTGATAACCTCTAGGGAAGTGAATCTATGCCTATGCGTTTCACTTATCTTATTTACTGACCCACCCGTTGATGAACGCTGCCGACGCGTAAACTTTAAACAGCGTTTGGCACGAAAATCCACCCAATCTGTGCGTCATAACCTGCGTCACGGTTGTAAATCTTCCACGGTCAATAGCGACCATTATCAAAAAAGCAAACAATTAGGCACCTCAACAAAGAGGGGAAGCACATCAGGCTGTTTTTCTTTATTACCACTCTACTGTTCCGTTTATTATCTATATTATTATCTATATTAGTCTCCAAAGAGCCCACAGTGATAGCATAACTTCATTTCCGAGCTTTTGAATTTAAAGAAGAGGTAAGGGGACTAAATTTCCTGATGAAGGGTCCTTCAGCAGAAGGTGTTGCCCTGTAAATGTTTCTCTATTAACACACATCATCACCAGCACATTTAATATCCGTTAAACACATGATGCGTAGAACTGAGGGTGTGTGATGGGGATATTGCCTTTAAGCCTGTCGGTGGTTTATCAAATCCTTCTGCTCGGGATTAAAACTGATGCGACTGAGATTAACATTAACTGAATTTCCATTCAGCTATTGAGAGTATGTATCCAGAAGACTTAGTTTTCTTCGCGTATTTTCCAATTCACATTTCTAATGCAGTAATACTTGCACTGCTCCATTATGCCTGACCTCACACAAGAAAACACACGTGTTTTTAATGCACTTTACCACAATACCAAAGCAACAAAATGGGGCTGCTTTTAAAAGGCCCATCACACCTTCAGTCTCTGCGGCTGAATTAGCCCAGCAAACTGCAACGAGAGGAAGAAATCGATTCAGCATTCATCCCATCAAAACAACCGGAGAACACAGTACGCAGCAAGAATTTAGCATTTAGCTCTGTGGTTTTTACTTTATTAGTTCCAATATAACGAAAGTAGTCTCTGGGTCGCTCCTGCTGCGGTGATTGTGAGTTAATTTGTGTGCTCCAATTTCATTTCCTTCCGAAAGTAAATTGGCCTACCGGTAATTCGATTTTCAGTTCAGTTAAAAGTTTTCTTTGTCATCATCATCCGCAGCAGCACTGACAAATCTCACTGCCTGGGCCAAACAAGAATTGATTCTGTGCAGCTCGGGTGGGACGGCTGTCCTGTTTGCCCTTTTTTCTGTGGGAAGATTGGATGACTGCACTTCCGGTCCGTTGGCTGCCTCAGCAGTAACGTGAGGGTGCCAGAGCCAGCAGAACCTCAGTCCAGTAGGGATCAGATCACACCAAAGAGAACATTCTGCAAATCCTGAGCAGCAAGGATCAATACCGAAATTTAGGACAAACCTATCTATCTATCTATCTATCTATCTATCTATCTATCTATCTATCTATCTATCTATCTATCTATCTATATCTATCTATCTATCTATCTATCTATCTATCTATCTATCTATCTATCTATCTATCTATCTAATAGATACAACAGTGACACCTTGTGTACACTTAGTGTAAGTACACACACTGGTAACTCTTACTGGTTCCCAGTTGTAATGGATTTTATATTAATATATCATCCTAACACTGGTGGAAGAATAGTCAGTTAAGAATTAGTAATAGTAGTAATATTCGATGGACGTTCTTACAACACAGTCGGATCCTCAGGGCTTTATTGTGGACTCTGGGCTTGAGCTGATATCCTTCTGTTCAAGGTTTAGATGTCCTCAGTTCCTGCACCCTCTCTAAATCTATATTACTACAAATTTAACAGTCTGACTTTTGTCTTTGGGTCCATTTGGCTTGATTTGAAAATTGAACAAAACTGTTTTTCTTCCATTGATTTGTCTGAAAATTAAATGGATATTCCGAACATTTTTTGGAAGAAAAAATTATTTTGTAAAATAATGAGTGTGTCAACAAAACATAGCATCCTCGGTGTGTGTGGGGTCAATTTGACCTGCCTGTGTTCTCACACACACACACACACACACACACACACACACAACACACACACACACACACACACACACACACACACACACACACACACACACACACACACACCACACCAAAATCACAGTCGTGTATATCTGCTTTCATCCTAACTTTTGTTCTCATGAGTTGTGTATCTCTTTTAGAACAATTATGTCTATTGTTCAACATTTTAAACTCTCCAAAAAAGGAGAAATTCTGGAATAATTTTATACTTCATGCATTATAAGCTGTCAAAACAGACTTAAGGGTGAATATAAAATTTTAGGCATTTAAGCGCATGATTGGCAGAGGAGAGACGATAAGGTTTGCTGATTTATGCCAACTTTGTTTCTGTCTCTTTACTGTAAATGCCTTGGAAAAGATGAGAGGACATGAGAACCAGACATCATCTTGTTAAATTTTTCTAAGAAATCACGCGCTCTTCAGGGACAAACCTCTCATTGTTGCAAACACTGATTCTCTCTTCTATCCAGATTGCTGTCTGTGACCAGTGGATCGTTTAGTTCAAGTAATTTATTTCCCCACCTTTGATAAACCTGCTCTGGCTGCGATTTGTCTTTTTGCCACTAGAGGTCACTGGTTCCCTTTAAACGCACGAATAAGGGTAAACGAGGGCAAGAGATTTTACTACACATGTTCAACCATAAAATCCACGTCCAGCATATTTTTGAGTTTGTTTGTGTGCTGTGGATGAGGTTTTATTTGAAGCAACCACAATGAACATGCTCCCCCAAATCATTGGACGAATTTAGTATGAGAATAATTATGTGGTATTCCTTCTTATTTGAGTCTGTATTAATCAGCCAAAGTCACCCCCCCCCCCCCCCCCCAATCAGTCTCGTGCGAATAAAATTAACAGTGTGGTGAATGGATTTAGATTAAGGAATAAACAAGAGAGCTTGCTGTGTAAGGTGTGATGTATGAACATCCAGTGGATAGAGGGTACCTTCGAAAACTGGTGCAGATTCTCTTCAAGCCAGTTCAAGCCATAAAGGACGATGTTGAGCTTTTCCTGTAATGTTAGAAATTCAATAAGGTTTATAATTGAATTTTGTTTTATGCCTTACAATCTTGGATTACACACTGAATGACATGACTGATTTAATGCATCTGCGGCTGTCACACAATAAGTAGGAATGAAGAGTAAATGTCTGTTTTAGGTTCTTACAAACAGACACACCCAGAAAATGTAACTTCTTCCCTAAACGCTGCCAAAAATGAGAGTCTCACCATGACTGGTTTCCTGTACTGCAGAGCTGAGTAGACCCCAGGGTATCTAATGAGCTAGAAATGACAAACCACTGATTTTCTGCTCAGTTCAAATGAACCCAGGCAAACGTCTGTCCCACGCGTCTGTTCAGCAAATGGGCAGAAAAGTAGCTTAACGCAGTGTCCGGGGCTTATTTCCCCCAGATCTGATCCAGCAAAATAAATAAATAAATAAAAACCATGAAGCCAAGCAGCTGATTATCCAGGATGAAAATCTGCATCATTATTTTTGAAACTCGGCAGGATGGCTGTTGCTGACAGAACCGACCACGTAAAGCTTCCAAGAAATCTTTAATAAAAGAAAAACATTACACCTTTGCAGGGAAGACCGACACAGAGACATTAAACACACACACACAAATCGGTCGGATATTCACATTATTCAAGCAAACCACCCAACACCACACACACACACACACACACACACACCACACACACACACACACACACACACACACACACACACACAGAAAGAATGTTTCCTACAGTTATTATTTTCCATATGCAAACATTCCATTTATTTTTGTTATATTTTGTGTTATTTTATTTTTGGCCATTGGAACAGTACATTTTTTGCACATAAAGGGAACTTGGGCGTGAATCAAACGTGTACGACACAAACAGCGCGTCCCAGTGTGGAAACACAGTCGGAATCCTCCCCTCCTTGAGCTGGATGGTCCCGCTAGCTTCATGGAAACGGATGAAGAAGGAAAGCGGAAGACGAAGAGAGCGCAGTGGAAGGAGACAGGAGGAGGTACGAAGACATGGGCGAGGGGAGGACGAGACAGATGTGGAGCTGAACGAGTTCAGGTGCAAGAGGTTAAAGTGTTCCTTCATCCAGCAGTTTGTTGATGCCGTTGCAGATCTTCCTCAGAGACAGTCTGTACTCCTCTCCCTCCCCGTACAGCTCGGACAGATAGTCGCGGTGGGCAAAATGGTTGAAAACGTGATCGATGCGTGCGTGCGAGCGCGCGGTCAGGTGCTGCTCGACCAGGGCGTGAAGCAGGTCCCTGCACTCCAACAGGAGCTCGGAGAGAATATTCCTGTCAAAGGTGTACTCCACCTCGTAGAACGACACCGCTGTCATGGCCGCCTGGTTCATCTTCTTCTTGAAGCGCTCCACCGTGTCCAGCTCGTCGGGGCTGAACTGGTGGTTGCGGTACAAGATGCCGATCTTCAGGGCGATCTTGATGACGTCCTTGATGATCTTGTGGGCCTCTTTCTTGCTCTTGGTGAACTCGCGGCTGGTCTTGTAGAGCTCGTCCAAGATCTCGCTGCTGGTGTCGTCCGTCAGCATGTTGGCCACCACCATGGTCGCCATCTTGCTCAGGATCTTTTTCTGCGCCTGCATTGCCAGGGAGCGGGAGTTAAAGCTCTCCTGTCCTGTGAGGGGAAAGAAGAGAGCTTTATTCAAAATTAGAAACTAGAATAGGCAGAAAACCCACTTTAAAGGGCACGTTGCAGCTTTCTTTAAAGTATGACGAATGGATAACTTATTGGAAGCGGGACAGGTTGAAGACACTGTAATATTCAGTCTTAGATGTTTCACCAAAACTGTATTTGTCTTCTAGTAACTCTAACCACCTCAGAGGCAACTGGATCAACTCCATTTGTGTGTATAATTATTGTGGTGTTGAGATATTGGTACCAAATGTCAGTCAAAACCACAGAGAACCTACTGTAAAACGGAGGCATCTTGACTGCCCTCTAGCGTCAGCTAAAGGAAAACACTAAACCCTGGTCAGAAGTAGTGATTATCGACATGAGGACACTAAAGATTCAACAAGAACTAAATACCCTCCCAAATTCAGCTGTGGGCCAACAACTTAACAAAATCCCTCTTGGTTTATATACAGGATGTCATTGCATTTGGTTGTAGCTGACTTAAAGTTGGTCAGTTTGGGAAGACTGCTCCAACAAAGTCATGGTTAGAAAGTAATTCAAGGCAGAACAGAAGAGTCTGAGTAAGCAAAAGCAGAGTAGATGATTCAAATTAGGGCGGCGTCCTTCCCGTGGCTGCCAGCGGTGTGGTTGGCAGACTATTCAGGAATAACCTCAACCAGCTGTACGGCGATAAGGACCGTTCCCTGCAGAACTTTCACTACATCACATTTTTCTGCCTTGACTTTTGATACTTCTAATTCATCCTGTTTTGCTAGGCACAGTTAATGTTTATATGGTTAAAAAAAACCCATCAAACTAGACCAACGTTTGCAGAAAAGCATGAAACACAGTCAGACGCAGCACCTACAACCCCCGATTTATCCGAGAGGGAGATTTTACAGGCTTCTTGTGTTCTCATACAGCTGAGCCAACAGCTTAACATGTGTCTGTATGAATGTGAGGAGTGGGAGGGAAGGAAGGTTATTTTAGGTGCCACCCTGCACCAAATTGCACCGCCGATAACTCCAGTTATGATAAAAGCAAAGGATGGCTCACCGAGAGAAAGAACGACTCTGTGGAGGCTCTGGAGCGGCGCTGCTGTTCAGATAACACTCACCTATTTAGCTGCAATTGTGACGTTATTTCAGCAGAAGGTGCAACGTTCTGTGTGTGTGTGTGTGTGTGTGTGTGTGTGTGCGTGTGTGCTGACAGAAGTCCTGTCTATGGCCTTTTGTGCGAGTGTGCAGAAGTTGACATTTTATCCATTAGTCTGAAGTTAACTGACATTTTTGCGTAAATGTAATCACATGTGACATTTCGAACTTCTGTAAAGTAGTAAAATGTCTGTCGTTTCCAGACACGCACGCGATGCGATGATGTGCGCCATAAAACGGCTCCAAACTCAATATCGCGCCTGTAAGCAGCAAAGCGCGTTCAGCAAACGACATCTTTCCATCCGACGGCGCCAAAACAGCGATGATGTGATCACATTTGTAGCGTTTATGAAAGGAGGTTTGCTATTTCTCCCCGAGTTTGACAGGCCGGGGTGGATTTGTTACAGCAGTCAAGTGAATCCCGCAGGGAAATAAAACCATAACAAGAACTATCAGCGCAGGAACATTTCTGCAGGTCGCTCAGCAATACCAACACAGTATATACAGAGTCTTTCCAAAGATACTGTATGGAAATATCCAGCAGAGCCTCAATCCTCTGATCAAACAGTTGGGACTTTTCATGACATTTTAATAGGGCGCGTAAGTGTGGTTTTCATTGGGCAGATCTGTGCCTCTCATCAACAGGCTCTCTTTGTCACTGTTATTTCCTGTTTCTCTGAAGCGGCTCTTTGTTTCAGGAAGCCTCTGATATTCAGAAACCCAACTGGATGGATTTCTGAGACCCTGGCACACTTAAAAAGGTGACATCTTGCACCATAAAGCGGGCCTTGTCAGACCGCTGGCTGCTGTCTGAGCAGTATAAGTGGTCCCTCAAAGTCCAGGTCTAGACTTCAACAATCCTCCAAAAATGATGTGTAAAATTGTATATTAGGTCTTTATATTTTGTTCTTGAAGCCCCTAAAAGGCTCTCAGTTGTGCTGATTTCACTTTATTTGATTTTAGATTATATTTCACCATAAATAATATGAATGTCTAACTTTGAGTCATTACTGATGGTTGGCAAGGTTGTTTCCTCTGCATCTGTTTCCTGACTGGTTCACGTCACCTTTCTGGGACTGAAAATTCAATGGGATAAAACACGCAGGGACGTTATTGGCTTCACGCCACTGTGGTCAGAGTTTTAGGAAATCAATCAGACTGAACAACTTATAAAAAAAAGTGTTTTTATAAAAAACAAAGGAATTTATGGTTTCATGGTAAACTTTGTAAATGGTTAAAAAAAATAGTTAAAGAATTTGGGAGCTTAATGGGGCTAAAATCAATGTTACCAGTAAGTATTTTGTTGATAGCTGGGAAGTATTGGCTGGATGTGAAACGTATCTCCATTTGCAGATTATGTTGCCCCGGTATGTTGCCCCGGTATGTTGCCCCGGTATGTTGCCCCGGTATGTTGCCCCGGTATGTTGCCCAGGTATGTTGCCCCGGTATGTTGCCCCGGTATGTTGCCCCGGTATGTTGCCCCGGTATGTTGCCCAGGTATGTTGCCCAGGTATGTTGCCCATGTTGCCCCGGTATGTTGCCCAGGTATGTTGCCCAGGTATGTTGCCCAGGTATGTTACCCATGTTGCCCAGGTATGTTGCCCAGGTATGTTGCCCCGGTATGTTGCCCCGGTATGTTGCCCAGGTATGTTGCCCCGGTATGTTGCCCCGGTATGTTGCCCAGGTATGTTGCCCAGGTATGTTACCATGTTGCCCAGGTATGTTGCCCTGGTATGTTGCCCTGGTATGTTGCCCAGGTATGTTGCCCCGGTATGTTGCCCTGGTATGTTGCCCAGGTATGTTGCCCAGGTATGTTGCCCTGGTATGTTGCCCAGGTATGTTGCCCCGGTATGTTGCCCTGGTATGTTGCCCAGGTATGTTGCCCATGCCCAAGCTACTGCAGGAACACTATGCATCAAAGTGACTAGCATCCATAGAGGGGGAACATGCTAATATTTATATAAAGATCTCGCATTATTTCCTATATTGGATTTGTGACATCATACAAAAAAAACCTGGCTGAACTTCAACAAAGCTGCTATAATTTCCACACCAAAGGATACACAAGCCCGTCTCTCCCGCAAGTTCTGCAAGGACAAAACCGATCTTGTTTTGTTTTGGCTAAAAGTAGACTCATTATTCCTCCACAGTTGCACAATCGCACAGCCCGGAGCCTGTTTCGCCCAGCAGGCGGCCATCATCTCCTCTGCCTTGACCCCTGTCTCAAGTCTGTTTGCACAACCCAGGGTGGCAAGAATGTCATCAGAAAAAGTAGGAGCGTGAGGAAGAACCAGGCAGTGAAGAGGACACGAGGCTGTTTGTGGTGTGAGTCAGAGTGAGGAGGAAGAAGGTGGGTGATTCAATGTCTGGCTGGAGATTTTAGCACACGCGCTCAGCGAGGATGGCTGTGTGGAAAAGTGCGATAGAGAAGTCCGAGTGTTCCCTCGCACACAGCCTGTCGCCCCAAGGCTGAGATGAGTGACACGCATGGACCGGAATGTCAGGACGAGTTAGACGAGAGTCCAGGCTGTCAAAAGTGTCCATTCTCTTATCTATCTCTCCCCCGCCTTTCACACACTCTCTCCGGCATGCTTGTTATTATCTCTCCATCACTCCGGCCTCCAGTCTTCAGCAAATAAAGTGGCCCTTCTGTGGGGGGGTACACGAGCCCAAAGCAGGGGCACATTTCCCCGCTGGTGGAGGACAGTCGTCCAGCCATCGGCCCATCGGAGCGGTTACATAACAGCGCTCTGGGAGTTGCCGGACTTTACTTTCAACATCAGGATTAGCAAGATGCTCGCTGCTCTCTGGCCGCCGCCGTCGACCAGACAGGCTCTCTGTGTTCTGCCCGATGTTTTCAGAGCGCTGAGTCAACAGTTTCTGCCGCGCTGCATCTGAACATACACCCAGAGCGGTAAATGGACTCCAGCCAGAAACCGCCCAGCGAAGGTGGCAACGTGTTGATGGAACCCAGTCCATTCAGATCCTGTCTAATTAGGAAGCCCTCGATGTAAAGTGGGCCAAGGATAACATTCATCTTATGACAGAGCCATAAACTGATGGAACACAGCTCCAGCTGTGCAGGTAATTACATTGTAATTGCATAAAGTTTCAAGATGAGATAAGATGTCATTGATGTCAGTATTTCTTTAACTGGCTGTCCACCGGACTACAGAGGTCACTGAAGATGTGAAGGCGAATGCTCCTCTGCTGCTGTTACTGTTCTCCCTGGAACTCAGCAAACTTTAATACAGAGCCACGTCTTTTTAATTTATTTAAAAAGCAGCTCCAGGGATGTCAGTTTCACAGAAATGTTAGATTCTGTGAGCGTTTTTGACCCCAGACTCTTTCCAGGTCATCAGCTTAGACATCACGTCTGGCTAATCTGAATATTTTCTGCAGCGATCTGTTCTGAGAAGCAGAGTAACCAGAGGAATGAGCCGTGAGCGGCCAGCTGACAGGGCCAAATGGCCTTTATGGACTCGCTGCAGGCACTTGTGGGCCTATCAGGGACATTTAAGAACACACACGTTTGGCACAGGCAGCTGCACCACCAACATGTGTGTGTGTGTGTGTGTGTGTGCTTCAGGGAAACTATTGAGACACACAAACACACACCCACAAAGGTAATTGAACACCTGGTCAGTGCTCCGCTGTTTGCACGTTGCTAATGACAACATGCTTGTGTGGGATAAAACAAGTTCACAGCATCTGCACAGGTGTGTTCTTGTTTTGGACAGCCAGCGATGAGCTCAAACACTCCTTTAGGTGCCTCAGTCAGAGGAAACAACTTCAAAGATGCAACCTTACAGGAAAGAAAGAACGGGGAAAACTATTGTGTCTTTCAAGATTTCTGCTTGTTTGCCTTGGCCAAAAATTCCCTGCTTTTTTTTTTAAACTTTCCATGCGCAACCTGTTTTCCACTAGTAGTGCTACAGTCTTTTATAGAGGAATCAGCCTCTAGACACAATAAAGATGCCAGGCCATACTTTTATATGCCCCAAATTTGTAAAGAGCCACATTTTCCCAGACATTTTCAGCCGGTCAGCAGCAGTGGGGGGTTTTAACGGTCCGCGGGGTGATAAGTGAGAGGCCCCCTGGACGGGGGAGCAGAGGTCAGACAGTGTTTTGTTTCAGTTGGTGCCAGCACATAAATGAGGCTGGAGGCACATCTACCTTCCAGAGCGGGCCCTCAAACAGGCCACGCAGACACAGCGAAGGTCTCCCCACAGTTCAGGCCTCCATAAACAGATGCATCAGCAGAGGCATCGGGGGAGAATGCTCAGTGATGTTCTGTGGCTACTGCACCAATCAGAGGACCATTCTGATCACCCCCTGATCCCTGTGAGTCTGTTAATGCACCCGTGTGTGCTGTGAGACTGACGCATGGGCGGTAAAGAGCTAAAAGAGAGACAGAGTCATGGTCAGGGACAGATTAGTGATCCAGGGTTGGTGGAAGTGGGACTCTTTCCACTGTGGAGGAGCTTTCAGACGATCAGGGTGGTGATCGTCGGGTCTTCCAACCATCGGCTGGGCTGTATCCAGGCAACTGTTGCTTTTAAAGGGGGGCAGATGTCAGATGCCCTCCGTGGATTCAGCTGCAAGTTTTCTGAATCCACAGCCGTTGAAAGGCTCCGGAACACACAAATCCGACCTCATATTCATGGACAAGAGCTACAAGTGAGGAGAGCTTTCAAATCTCATTATCATGGAAGCTGAAAGCAGCATGTGAAACTGATTATTGATAATGAATTAAAGTTTAAATGCGTAAATTGTTAGATCTGAAGCCCCTTGAAGGCACACTTAAGCACGAGCCTTTTTGAGAAAGCTTTTGTGAGGGTGAGGCCCTCAATGAAGGCGCCATTCAATCAGTTCCGGGGGAGTAAGCCCTTACATTCAGTTTGTTTCTATAACTCTTGAGTTCTTAGTTGCACGCGACATTATTGACCTCAGATGGCTCCAGAGTGGTTGGCCATGATGTTTTACAGCCTCTTGTATTTTGACCTTTAAGCTGAATCGTTAGCAGATTCTCTTAATCTGCCTGTGATTGGTGATTGTACTTAATTTTGGGATGGGGAGGATGGAACTATTTGACTTATCTGACCATTTTACCACCTGCTGAAGCACTTTGAACATGTGGCGTAAAGATCAGCTGGAGACTGGAAACTGGACTGGACCTGTTTGGGGATATTGTGTGTCAGAACTACCTTTTTTTGTTTTTTTTAAACTAGACTCTGCGTCATTGGCGAGAGTCACATAAACAAACCTGTTGAGAGTGTTTCCCAATATCTGCCAATGGGTGCTTTTAATGAAGTGGCCTGATATGCATGCTGACATGTGTTTATGCTGTCCCCGCTGCGGTTCGCTGTCCAAGGAAAAGCACTTATGGGCCTCTGGAGGGACACAAAGATGGACTGCATTTCTCTCTCACTGCGTCTTCTTTAATGCTCCATGGCTGACTGTTTCTTTGTTTAAACGAGCGCGTCCCAGCGGAGCCGAGAGATGAGCCCAGATCAGGCACGACAATGTCGCGTTTATTAATATATCACTTGTGTGAAGTAGAAGGAGGAGTGCAAAGATGGGAAGATCAGCATCCTGACCTCAACCTGCCGCGCTGACCTTGCCTTTAATCACACTCACTCCTTGTAACAAGCACCAGAGACGGACAGGGACGGTCCACAGGGGAAGACACTCGTCCATCCTGTTAATACACAGCATCGACCGGAGGGGCCTGTGAGATCGCTGCCCTTTGACTTCGGCCGTGTTGTAAATTTAATGTCTTCACCAGCTGGGGATCATCGATGTCCGCAACTGTTTAGCGTGAGGGGAAATGGACCACCGCTGGCGTGGGTAAACGGACATGGGAACAGGCTGCAGGCTGTCTCCCCTCTCTGCTTCTGTCCTCTGGGAGCTGCTCTGGAAAATTGCTCTGCCACAATCATTTGCTGGTAAATCTGGTCTGGTATCCACCAGTGAGTGAAGGAAAAAAAGGAACTTTCTCGAAGAATAAAGGAATAATTCGCAGACGTCCACTGAGGTGTTCCAATGGAAAGTTTATGGACATGGTTTGGCTCTTAGGATGGAATGGGAATTTTTGTTTGGGGGTTCTCACAAAAACACGCTGAAGATCAGAGGTAATAGTCAAAATAACTATGTTTTTTATGCCACTTGGGAAAAACACTTGAGTTCAGAGAGTACGTGAGAATCCATTTGAATTTTGACCTGTTTTCTTTATTAATCCAAAGGCTTTTTTTTTGGGAACAAATACATTAAGCGGGGGTGTTTTCAGGAATTCCTATATTCGCTGCAGTTTCTCCAGAGCACCTTGGGGGAATTTGGAAAATACCACTCACAGCGACAGCCTCTTACCAATATGATCAACCTGGAGTGAAGAGTGACCATTTATCTATCTATCTCCGTTTATGAACATTTAACAATATTTTCACTTCTAAGATTAAATAATTAGAGAAAATGGAAGAAATCAAAGTACAACCATCTGAAAACAGCCCCAATTCATGAGTGAACATGCAGATGCACTCCTGTGTTAGCGTAGCCTTGTGATGAGGCGGTTACAGTCGTCCTCGTTATTTACTTGACAGGTGAGACTAATATAATAACACAGCAGAATTCATGTGTGCGTAAGTGCATAAGTGTGTGTGTGTGTGTGTGTGTGTGTGTGTGTGTGTGTGTGTGAGTGTAACACTTCTCCATCTATATTTGAAGAGGCTGTGGCTGGAGGCTGCCTACACATATTGATGTTAGGACCGCAAACGCGTCCCACACACACTCTCTCACGACGGCACACAAGAGCTGAGATGCAAACATGAAATACAACACATGATTAAGACAATAGTGCTCTGCTAAAACAGCTGCCAGCTGTACATTAAAGCCCTTTTAACATTGACCTAAAACAAGTACATTCCATCAGTGGAGTAGGACCATTTTTAGGTATCGGGCAGCTAATGCGGGGGTGGACTGACTGAGGTCTAATAAAATCCACAGGAGGATAAAACACCATTTTTCCTAATTTTATTTGGACTGAAAGGAGGTCAAAGAGCCAGACAAAGACAGAATGAGATCCCTAAACATATTTCAAAGGAACAAAAGAAGTTAAACTTTTTACCAAAGTGAGATAAAAGAGGAGTGGGCGTGTGGCAATAAGTACAGTTTCATCTGTCACGATTCAGAACTGTACTGGAGTCGGGTAGAAGACGGGAGGAAGGATGCAGATTTGCCAGAAAGATAAACTGAACGAATAAAATACAATTGAGGGCACAATTTGGGTGTCAGGAGGAGTGATGGAGGAGTGAGGAAAAGACCAGGGGAGGTGTTAAGCAAAGTGCTGAAATTATTTATACATTTTAACCGTAATGAATCTGTCAGAATGCCCACACATGCCTGAAAACGCCTCTTCCTTTTGCACCATCATTCCCAGCTGGATGCAGAAGTGGCTGCAGTGAGCGTCTCAGTGTCACATTCATGACGCGGTCCTCGTGTCCTTTTGTCCGCCTCTTCCTCTCTGCCCATTTCTCACCACATCTACAACATCACTGGCAAGGGAGGAAGTGTTTTCCGGCCCTGGGTGGCTTGCTCCTCTCATAGACCTCTTCCAAGTCCCAGCATGCCGTGGCATTGTTTACAAAGAGAAGCGTGAGCATGCGCGCACGCACGCACATGCACGCACGCACACAGACACACACACACACACACACACACACGCTATAATCGAGGCCCTTCCAGCTTTCCCCATAACGCCGGCCTCCTGGTTTGTTTACTAGTTCACCCACATTAACTGTGTTAAAGTGAGAGTAAGGAACCAGGAAGCTTTAAATCAACTCTCCCATTTAAATGGGGCCGAATCTCCACCCCCTGTTACCCCCTGTTACCCCCTGCTGCACCCCCAACAGCTGTTACTTTATGGAGGGCTGCTGTCCTGCTATACAGCTAAAGGATCTAGATTTACTGTACACATGGCAAGCTGAAACCCAGAAATGTAGAAAATAAAGTCAGGAAATCCGTGACTGCAGTTACAGTCGCTTCTTAAACAAGATCGCCAAGTTATTAAAAACAAACATATGTTTGCTTCAACAGCTCCAACCAAGTCAAATTCTTCATTGAAAAATAGGAGAGCGAGGTTATTTTTTATATGTGTGAGGAAAAACACTATTGAACAGAAACAAAAAAATGTAAATTTGTGCGACCTTAGTTGAGAAAATAACTTTTTAAAGACTGTAATGATTAACCAAAGGTGGAACGGCAGCTTCTCTGGACGTGACTTCAGGACTTTGGCATGTTGGCCTTTAACAACTGCAGTATGGGCGAGGCAGCATCGACGTCCAACTGCTGGTAGCAAATGGTGGCGTTTTACTGGGAAACAGCAGAGTGTTCGAGTCCTAGAGTCATAGTGGAATCGAATCTGAGCAAAACCCCGGTGGTTTGGCATTTTGGGGGAACTGATTAAGTCAGTGGTGGTAAAGTGGTGGTGGTGCCGGAAGTGGGGGGTGTCAAGCTGCATCTTCTTCAATCATTGGTTTCTTTTTATTTAATTGGTGTGTTATAAATAGATTGACTTGGTCCTCCCTGCATATGACACGTTATACTGCAGCTCCCCTGGCTGCCAAACGACCACTAATGACCAGGAAATAACTGTGGTTCACTGGTTCACACACACACACACAACACACACACACACACACACACACACACCACACACACACACACACACACACACACACACACAACACACACACACACACACACACACACGCACACTTTTAGCCATTTTCCTTTTGGAGAGAAGCATCTCCAGCATCAGCCTCAATCTTAATCCCTCTCAGACTAACAGTGTGTGTAAGATTAGCTTCACTTTGCTGATGTAACCGCCCACAAATTAAATTTCCACTTCTGGTGCTTCTTCTGGTCTCCTTAATGTCCCTAATTGTTTAAAACACTTTAATTGGAGCTTGCTGTAGCAATCCTAATACCCTGAACATACATCCAGCCTTTTTTTTGAGACCGCACCTTTTTTTTTTTTTGCCATAATTGTCAGTTTGTTCAGTGGTGCCGGATTTAAGTACGAAAGACTTTTTCTGCGTAAAAGCATAATTTTTGATTGCTTTTTTTTCTTGTGAGGAGAGCGAGGAGAAAGGAAAAGTTTCCAACTTGATGAGAATCTCTGTGAATTAGGGAAAAGTCAGGCCAGCCAAGCTGGAAAAATGAAGCTTTAAAAACAGGTATCTGGGGTTAATGCACGCCTTGACTTCATTCCAGCCTTTCCTGAATGTGGCGCCCTCCCTCCAACAGCTCGCCTCTCACACCAGGCGCCACGAGCGACTGTTTACTTTGCCTCGACGGGCATCTGAGTGAAACCGCAGCCCTCTCCTGTTGAATGCGGCTCTGTGAGGCCTCGTCCGAATGCGTCTGAGGTCTAATGCCATGATTCAGTTATGGCTCAGCCACCGGGAGACGTTTCCCTTTCTGGAGTGTCCCACAGACACTCACGTGCCCTTGTGCGCTCGCAGGCGCACGGATGGAGGACCCGAGGATGGTTCGCGTTTGTCTTTCGCTGCTGGTAGAGGAAAAGATTTTTTTTCCTTAGTCATCTTTTCCATTCACAGCAATTCCCCCTCTTTTTTCTGTCGCTCTCCCTAAGTTCACGTTACAATTTTCCAGAACGAGTTTGTGGTGTCTCCAGCGTGTGTGTGTGTGTGTTGTGTGTGTGTGTGTAGTGGGCTGGGTTGCAGTGAGCACTCTCCATCTGTGAGCCAGATTAAAGAGGGGAATAAAAAGAATCTGCAATTCCACCGGAGGAATGAGCAAGGAAATGTGGGCATTTTAGTTTGCGTGCGTGCGCATGTGTGCGCGTGATTGAGTCCTAACACAGGAATAATTTGCAGCTTCAAGACCTTTCAGGTGTTTGCAGACATTCAGATTGGCAGCAATTAACCGCAGAGTTGATGAGAGTATAAACAAACGCTTAAAATCTGCTGCGATGATTCAATTCAGGCCGTCATTTTTTGCACACATCTGCCTATTTTTGTTTGCACTGGAAACAGAGCAACCCTCATGACCTTTGACCTCTCACAGCTGTTATCACAACAGTCGGACAGCTTCTATTTTCAACAGGCCTGCTGATGTGTATGTGATGTGTCATCAAAAACATCTGTCCCGGTGTTTGGACGTAGTCCCGAGCAGAATACATCTGGAAGTCTTGTTTTTTATTCTGAAATGGACCTGCCGTGCTGCAGCCGAGCAGGTGTGCGCCCTCAGCGGCGCCCTGGCTAACGATGAGGTGCACTTAGGTTCGCTCCACCGCACGACGGAAACAGAGGATGGTCAGAATCCGTTTTGGTGTCTACGGAGACGCTCGGCGGCCCGCTCGCGGCCGTGAATAAAGGAAAAGATTTGGTTCAGGCGTGGGCCTTTTTGTGCGACTCCTCAAGGGGTCAGAGGTTACAGCAGAGCTGTGGAAAGGTGCAGAGGACAGAGGAAGTAATAAAGAAACACATTATCGCTGTTTAAGGCTATTTAATCGTCTGGCTCCATAGTCCAAATCCTGACTCTCACATGATGACATTAAAACTTGTTCATGATTTACACGACACTTCCGTGTGTGTGTGCGTGTGCGTGTGTGTGTGTGTGTGTGTGTGTGTGCGCGCGCTTCAAGGAGAATTTGCTAACAAGTAGAGGATATGCAATGACACACTGATTAATTTCCAGTGCAACCTGTGACAACGGTGTCGCCACCTGAGTGGAACCTTAAATTAATACACTTTTTCCAGGCATTTACATGCGTATGGGAAGCTGAGTGGATCACAAGTTTTAGTCCGGATGCAACCGTGAACATGCCTAGAGGTTTTAGAAACAACACAAAACAAGACGACTCAACGGAACACCGTGTTGACGCCACATCGGAGGATATTAATATCAATCGCTCGTCCCTCACCCAAAACACTCCGTCATGTGTGTTTTGGAAACATCCCCCTGTTTTCAAAATACTCGCTCAGGTTCCGGTTGCACGTTGACCTTAACTCAAATTAGCCAGACCCGTTTTTCCACAACGGACTGCAGCAGAGCCACAAACGGAGCGCCGGCGTTCCCTCCGGGGGGCGGGAAATGTCATCTCTTTAGCGTGAGCTGCATTGTTTTGCAGCCAAATAAACGAGACTTTGCACCGCAAACGGACCCAACAGACAGAGAGACTGACGGCGGGCCAGATGGACGGACAGATGGTTTGAGTGGAGCGGCGGCGTGGGAGCAGCCGCAGCATCAGCAGCAGCATCAGTGCGATATCAAAACCTCCCGTCCAGACAAGGAGATGGCGGAATACTTCAATATTGTTCGTGTTTCACCTCCTGCGTTTCATTAAATCACCCACGTGTGCACAACACTGGTGAACATCCAACGCCAGACACACGCGACCTCATCGGCGTGTTTAAGGCTGGAGACCGAGGCGGTAATAAATCCTCCGTCCTGACTCATTAAAAGCTCTCCAGGCTCGATTTATGGTGCCCAGCATCATGAGCGTGAGCACATTAGTGTTGGGGCAGAACTCCCACTGGAGGTGCTGATGAACACACGTGTCAGAGCCTGCCTGCTCCTGGCGGCGCCGCCTCTGCCGGCTCTGCCGCTCACCGCCCCCCCCCCCACTCCCGGTTCTGGTGGACCGGAGCTCAGAGCACGCTGCCCAGGCGAGCGACAGAGGCAGAATGTGGGACTGAGAGGAAATGTCTCACACATGCAACCGACCTGCTGGTGGGTACTGACGTGGGTCGGATGGTCCTCAGTGAGGAAACTGGGAGTTGGTTTAGAATTTGAGCAGCCGTGGAAATGCTGATGAGCCGAGGTCTTACCTGAAGAGAGGTCCCCATCGCTCTGCTCACCGGAGTCTGAATCCATCTTCACCTTCTCGATATTCCCTGTCCTCTCCAGATGATCTTCTGGATCTCTTCAGTCTGTAAAAGTGTCTTTTTAAAAAAAATAGTTCTTGACTTTTTCTCCTCCCTCTGGGAGAACAGAACCTCTCCTCTTGAGTCTGGATGGCTGCAGCTGTGAGAGGAATGCTACTGGGCTCTCTTCTACCGACTCCCTCACTTTCCTTCTCTTTCCAATCTACTTTCTCTGATTCCCTCCCCTTGCTCGCCCCGGGTTCCTCCCTCCCTTGTCCTTTCTGCACGGTCCCTCCTCCCTCCCCTCCCTCTCCTCTCATTCGATGCTGTCACACTCAGACTCTTCACGCTCTCTCCACTTAAACTCTTTCTGTATGCTGGAAGTGCTCTCTCTCTCTCTCTCTCTGTCTCTCTCTGTCTCTCTCTCTCTGTCTCTCTCTCTCTCTCTCTCTCTCTCTCTGTCTCTCTCTCTCTCTGTCTCTCTCTCTGTCTCTCTCTCTCTGTCTCTCTCTCTCTCTCTCTCTCTCTCTCTCTCTCCCTGCAGCCTGTGTTTTAGCAGGAGGCATCCCACGAGTCCTTGTTATCTGCTGTTAGAAAATCAGTCAGTCCAGGTTAATGATTGTTTTCTAATCTTTAAATCCATCTCAAATGCAGCTTTTACTCCACTGTTGTGAGAAACCCTCAGAGGTTTTCCGCTCTCCCCTTCAGTCGCGGACTCTTATACCCCCGAGTTTTTACAGTAAATCTTATTGATATAAATTACAACAATAAGAAGAAGAAAAAGATGTCAGTTCCATACTAAAGTGAAGTGGATGGGGCCCTATTTTAGTCCCGCCTCCTCTTCCCATCACCTATATCTGGAGCTTTACCTCCTTAGGCAGGATCTGACCACAGTCTAATGTACATCAAATGCTGCCGTGACCCCCAGAGAGGCGCGAAACAGCATTACTAAGATCTAAATGTCAGAGAAGCGCCAGCACGCTGACTTACAGAGGGCGAGTTCTCTGGGTTTGGTGACAGAAAGCCTGCAGTCAGAAGCGTGGGGGCAGGTGGGAGTGCAGTTGGTGGTCCGACAACAGTTGCAGGCGATGCCGCCTCCCAGGTGTGGAGCTGACTGTTGCTCAGCGTGGACACCGGGCACCAGATGGCATCAGCCGGCCCACTCCCCGAGGCCGACTTCTCTTCATCTCTGTGTCCATTTGCATGTGTGCGCTTGTGTGTGTGTGTGTTCTGTCTTACGCAACAATTCAGTGATAAAAATACACCCCAGTAATCACAACAAGCTGCCTTCATGAGACTGTTGAATAAATGGTTATAATTAAAGCCTGTTGTGAATGTGTGATGGTGTATTTTATGAAGCTGACAGCCCCTCAGGCCTCTGGGGGAGAGTTCTGGAGCTGCATTTGTTCAACTGGCCTCACTTATACAGTTTGTGGTTTAATAATTGTTTAGATCTCCCCAAATGTGACCTGAGTTTAGGACAAGTCCACTCGACTGGGCGAACCAGCCTCAATAATGGGATCTGTCAGAGAAACTGTTTGTGCACACAAACTGCAAGTTTGTGTGAGGAAGACAGCCAGGGCCCCTTTACGGGACAAGGAAAACAGCCCAAAACCAAACCAGGCTTGGTTGTGTTTGTGCCGTTTGTTTACCCGAGAATTGGAGTGCCACAAATGTTTAAACCTGGACTCCGGAGTGAAAGGTTTCAAAAGTGTTATCGTTTTCTCCTCCTTGTAAAAAGGGAGGCGCCATTTTCAGTGAACACGGAGACGTGTGACACATGTGCGTTACTCGTTCGGGCCACGTTTACACGACAACGTTGTCACCAGCATGGGTAGCAGGTGCCTGGGAACAACAAGGACAGCTATGGCCGACGGCCGAGCAACGGCGCTGCTAACTGTGCTCCTCCAACAAAATGTGGATTTGCTGCTCGCGTTTGAAAGTCTCTCCACGAGTGGGAGGAGCCGCGCTCTGCGGTCACGTGTGTGCAGACACGCTCCGGTCTGGGCCTCCTCAGGCGCACTTGATGAAAGATTCTTATAATATGAGTCAGGATCTTCCCTCACTTTCTCTTGCATTAATTTCGTCACATATCTCCCCCCCAAAACGTTAGCTTGCAACGTTCGTCTGAGCCGTCGCGGCACCAGCGCGGCGGTGAAACGTGCCTCACGCAACAATCCTGGAAGACTGTGGTTGTTGATCGTAGGAGGCCCGAGTCACCGCATTCACGCTGTACTGACAATGTTGGGAAGACGAGCACATTTTTAGGAGATGTTTCCGTGGCAACGGTGGTTGTCCTTTAATGATGCATTAATCCAGCAGGGAGAAATGTAGACCAGTGGCATTTGAGTGTGTGTTCTTGAACTTATACATATTGAGGACCAAAAATACTAACAAAGCGAGTACATTTTTGGGGTGTGAGGACATTTTTGGCTGGGCCTCAGAACTTCAAAGGGTTGGAGGGTTAAGACTTGGTTTTTAGGTTGAGGTGAGGATTAGTTAGAAAGGGTTAATCACAATGGTTAGCGTAAAGAGCTGGGTAATGCATTATATCTATGAAAGTCCTCACAAAGATAAAAGTCCAAGGATTTGTGTGTGTGTGTTTACTTGTACATGTGTGTGTTAAACTTTCTTTTAATCCTGTGAGTTATTTTTAAGGCTGTCTGGCATCTTGTCAGTATTAATCTGTCATGTGTCGCACAACAGACACGTGAGATGGAAAATATCCGTCTTGTGACCAATAATAATAATAATAATAAAGATCCTCGAACCTTCCACGAACAGATTAGTCAACACATGCTGTCATGGTGTGTAACGTTAATGACTGGTTCCTCTTCTTCCAGCTGAACTGCTGCTCTGTTGTAGATTTGCACGCTTATCCGGAGGTGCAGTAGCTTAAAAGTGCAAATAAAGAAAAGGTGACGGTTAGAGACATCTCCTTCTCTCTCTTTTTCCCTTACGCACAGACAGAAAGACAGACACACACAGACACGCACATATACGCACGCACACCCATTCTCCGACTAGAAAATGACCACAGATCTATTTAGCAGACTCTTGATGTCCTGCAGCAAGAGAGACAGATGAATCACATTAGTGCACTATGTAATTATATCCTTGAAAACTGAGGATTAGGAGATCATGTACTTTTCATGGCAACACCCTCATGTGTCTGCTGCAATGCTGAGTCAGGATTCTTTGGAAGATCTACCCCTACAGTTGCATATCAAGTTAACAAGGTTTTTAAATGTTGTCAACTAAATTGGAAACATTATCACAACTTTTTATGAATTCTCATAATTATCTTTGAAGCAAAAGTCTTTTGATTAATGGGATGTTTATTATCTGTCACTGATCAACGATTCGCCTACTTTCTGACAAAGTAGTAAAGTACGTGGATGTAATAAATTATACAAAACAACACGTTTGCTAGTGTTTCAGAAACAGGCGTGCATGACTGAGAATCACCAACTGCAGTTACCTATTGAACCACGGGAGGGCAGCACGATTTACATAACCTTCATTTAGCCAGTAAGTTAGAGGTATTTGTTTTAATTATTTTGAAACCATTCCCATCTGATTCAATCGTTTATGTGGTTTATATTAGCGTGGGACAGATTAGACTTTTTAATAGGCTTTTTTTTGGGTGACGTGTTTCTTTAAATCTTTCTCTCCCTCATAGATCGATGAAGAATGATGATGACTTCTAATGACAGATCCCTCTGCATCGAGGTCATGTCTTCACCCTGAAACTGCAGCGCAGCAAAGTGTTGATGAAGATGACAATTATTAGAACCCTCCCAGCATCAGCATCAGCCCTGCAGTCGTTAAAAATGTTTAATAAGAATTGTGTTTATTTAGTGCTATTAAGCTTTGTTTGTTTTTGTTTGAATCTAGAATGCTTTAATCTGCATAATCTGATTTATTACACCCTTTAATATACTGTGAAATATGAGGATGTTCAGCTTTTGCTGACAGAGGCCTCATCACTGCTATAAATTATGCTGTCTAACTCAAATCCTCTCATTGCTTAAAAACAATCTGACTGATGAGTTCTTGCTTTTGCTTTACAGTCTCCCTTTAATGTACCTCTATTACAATTCCACGACTTCATTCCTTCAAAAATAGTTATTGTTATGCCGCCTTGTGGAAATTATGGGTATTACACACCCATAATCAAACTACATCAAATATATAACATTTAAAAAAAATTGATGCACTTATTGTTCTTAATCTGAATATACTTAAAAGCAAATTTGATTTTTCACTAAAATGCAGTCACATCAGTTTTGTGTAAATAACCACATTCGCATATTCAGAAGTCACAAAACAGACCCAAAAACAGACCTGGCAAAATAAATAATATTTACTTAAGTTCACATAAAACTTGAGACAGAATCACAGTTTAATAATACAATATATAAAAGTTAGCTTTGTACAATCATAAGATAAATGCCGCAGCAGGGAGCAGATGTCCATATAAACATATGCTGTCGGCACCAATGAAGAAAGAAGCAAAGGTCTGGGCTTCAGACCGTCTGCCAGCTACCTCTCTGCCTCGGTAAGAATCTCATGCTGAGCTGTTGGGCCTCCTCCACCGGCTGCTGAGACAGATTGTTGGTCTGGGGGAGGCAGTCCAGAGTCAAGCCTTCATGGGGGCAAACAGAGTACTGGGAGAGCAAGGTGACCAGGATGGATTTCATCATCACCATGGCAATGTGTTTGCCGACGCAGGCCCGAGGGCCTGAACCGAACGGCTGAAAGTACCGGCGAGGAGCCTGGAGGATGAAAAAAGGTGGGGACGGTCACATGTATTCAGTCCAAACTTCACTTAAACTAACCAAATGATCTAGTGTCCACACCTGCTCTGACTTACGTTCTTTTCAAAGTTTTGCAGACAGAACTCAGTGGGTCTGAGGAAGAATTCTGTCCGGTGCATGTGGCCGGTGTTCAGAATGATGTTTGTGCCCTTCGGTACCCTGTAACCCTCAATGACATCATCCGACAGGGATCGACGCATGGTGAAGTCCACCACCGGGTGGAAGCGCAAGCATTCGTTGATGAAGGTCTCCAGCACGCGCAGCTTCTGAAGGTCCCCGTTCTGCAGCTGCCTCTCACCTACAACCAATATTCCACGTTAAAATGAATCCTTCTATCGTGACTCTAACGTCTAACGTTCTTGGTAACCATCCGGCGTATCTGAGAGTATTTCGGTGCTCTGGTGTAGCAACTTGCCCACAACAGCGTCGATCTCCTGCAGGAGCTGCAGCTCAACGTCAGGGTTCTGTTTAAGCAGCAACAGCATGAAGAAGAGGCTGACGGACAGCGTGTCGGGCGCCGCGATCACCATCTCCAACACGCACTGCATCACGTTCTCAGCAGAGAGTTCCCCGTGATTCTAGACACACACACACACACACACACACACGCACATGCATGAATAAACCCCAGCTGTTTGAACACATCAGAGGGTTCAATGATCCCCTGACTCACCTGTGCAAACAGGAGCTCTGCAGTGAAGTTGATGTTCTCCAGTTTATCCGCCTGCTCCAGGTCTCTCCTCTTCTGTTCTACCAGTCCCTCGATGGCCTCTTGCAGCTCCCGGCTATGAGGTCAAACACGTGTAACTCATTCAAATAGCAGCCCAGAAAATGGACTTGAGCATGAAGGACAGGAATAATGGGTGCTCACGCTGCCGTCTTGTGCTTCTGGTGAATCCAGCCAAACTTGAAGTAAATGTCTGGCTTGATTAAAACTGTCTGCCACGTGTCAAAATACTTGTGGATCTTCAGCAGCAGCTCTTTCTCTGTGCACCAGGTTCAGACAAAAGGAAAAAATCCACACGTAAGTTTGTGAGGTAACAGATCTAAATAAGAGATCCCTGCCTACTCACCATTAATGGGGATGTCCAGAAAGAGCCTGTTGGAGATGTCAACCACGGTGCAGCGCAGCAGACTGAGGACGTCCACCTGAGCCAAATCTTCCAGCCTGTCCAGATGCGCCTGAGTGGAGGAGTTGCAAACCTCCACAGTGTTCTGCACCGCTGGTCCCGTCAGAGCTGACAGAACAGGAAAATCCAGTTTAGAACAGGTTACTTACATGTGTCTGCAAAGCCGATTGGGGCGAACCTTTGGTGAAGTAGCCTCGGATCTTCCTCCACTCAGTAACATTGTTGTTGAAGATGATGCCTCGCTCATTCATGCCGATGCAGCTGAGTCCTTGCTTGCTCCCGAACCGTGACGTGTACTGCCTGCTCTTCAGCACGTGGTGCACAGCCGATGCCCTGATGGTTGACATTAACGAATCAAAAGGCATCAGTCGACACCTGGACGTCTTCCCCTTGACTGAGCTGACTCAGCAGGAGTCACAGACGTAACCAACCTGCTGATGACGAGGGTCTCCTCCCCGTTAACCCACACTCTCACAATGTCTCCGTACTTCTTGTTGTAGTAGTTGCTGGCCGTGCCTATACCAGTCCAGATGAATCTCACATATGTCAGGAGGGGGCCAAAACCCAGACAGAAGGATGGACCTAAGAGAGAAACGTCTTTCTGCATGAATTCATTCAGAAAACGACAGATGCAAATACAGATGTGATGCGCTCACCTGGAACACTTTTTTTCTCCGTGTGGCTCCAAACGAGCAGCAGCAGGCAGGTAAGTATGATCAGAGCTCTGGTTCCTGCAGAGGAACCAGGTGATTCAGCCTCAGTGGCGTTCGGGGACACAGAGACCAGCACCTCAGCGTCCAGACCGACAGCAGCCATCGCCCAATCGCAAATCAGATCCATGAGAACCCCGAAGCCAGGAACGCTGACCAAAGACCTCACAGCCAAGAAAAGCTGCGTCGGCAAATCCCGAGAGTCTCTTTATATGCAGTCTGGGCTGGTTACGGGCCAGTTCAGGCTGACGCAAAAGCCACAACAAACCAGCTAAATGGTAAACAATACACGTGAAACCTTGAAGAGCTGCATTTCCTCAGCGCCCTTGAGTATACACGACCTCGGCTGGTACAAGCAGTTGGGGAATTCCTGTGTCGAGTCTTCATTATGGGCTGTGTTTGACAGTTTGGTGAAGAAAAGCACAGATTTGGACCTCTTTGAACATCAAAACGATCTGATTGGAAATCCTACAAACAATCTGGAGGCTGTTGTACTCTTCATGTTTCTGTCATCCCTCCTACGTTTTTGTCCCACTGAAAAATGTCCTTGAAAAATTCTCTTCAACACGCCAAGCTGTAGTTTTCAAACAATTTTGTCAGTTACTAATGTCGCCTGAATCAAGCACAGATTAGAGGCACAATCATGAACATGTAAAGCTTAATAAGATTTAAAATATAAAACCATGCACATCGGCTCCTGAGGTGCTGGGATCAATCCCAGCGATCACTGTGGGAGACGCCGCTCCATCACAGGACAGAGGCCGTCTGAAGTCGCTCTGCAACCCTTAGTGAGGTAACCACTGCTGCACGCTCCAACACGATCGATAAAACGTCCTTAAAAGTCCTCTTCACGTCAACAAAAACGTAGAAAATAAGATGAAGATTGATTTGAAAACGACCAATAACATCACCCAAAATGAGCATATCTTTGTATCCTTATTCTGCTTTATTGTGACCGCTGCAAATGTTTACACAAATGTTAATATTTTTGGAGACATCAGTGACAAAGCCGCTGCTGTTGGGATTTATCTCCACTCTTTGGGGATAAGGAATGTTCTGACTTCACTCGCTCACCCACGCTCTTGTCCAAGAATGCGAACGCTTCTCATGTCTGACTGTGCAGCGAGGCCCCGTGTGACAGTCAGATCAACATTGTTCTGCATGATTACGCAGAGACGTTTCACTGTGGCGATGGGGGGAAGCTAACGTAACCTTCGGTTCAACCGCATCTTTGCCCTCCTCGCACTCTTGCTATTTCAGATGTATGAGGAACTTTTAACACCACACAGAAAACCTAGTTCAAGAAAGCTCCAGATTCTGTTAATTTGGAGTCTTCATCGGGCTGTCCTTGGACTGGCCCATTAAAGTGGACATGGATCCCTTCATGCTGTGGTCAGAGCAAGATAAAAGCATGTTCCCAGCAGCTGCACCTCGGGAAGAGAAGGAAAGAAGGCCATCAGGGAGCTGGGGTACACACGTTTTTGGGGCATGTCGACACCGTATGGTTCATGTGATGAGCTGAATGAGAGCAAACAAAGGGAAGACCTTGGAGCCCTTAAGACTCTGCACATCTGCTGGAGTAATGCAAGCTGGTGACCGGTGACCTAAAGCCCCGGGTGGGCCTGGGGAGAACAGCGCCAAGGTTTAAGGTCTACACCAACAATGAAGCTCTCAAAGATGCACTGAAATACAATTAATGAATAAATCTCTGCGTTTTTAGAAGATTGGACTCCCAATTGGTCTGTTTTAGTCTAATTCTTCCATAGTGGCTGTGTGTGAAGAGCCAGGGAGCGTCAAATGTCTGGACCCCTTTCAGATTCATCTGAGCTGCCATTTTTCTGTGGAAGGTTCACTTTTGTGGAGCAAATGGAATCAGCGGAAATGGGTCATCACAGCCGTCAGTGAATGGAGGATGTGACAGGAACGGCCGCAGACAAGGGCGAGGGAAGAGCGAAAAGGGTTGGCTATGGAGGGACATGAACCTACAGACGCTGCCACATGAATGCATTCGATTCACTGTGATTCATTTGTACTAGTAATCAGCATGTAAACATCAGCAGCAGCGGGTCTGGTGTAATGGAACGCTTTCATTATGTGTGCCTTTTAATGCACGCATCAATGGTGTGTGTGTGTGTGTGTGTGTGTGTGTGATGTCAGTCTGCCCACGGCGGTGCAGTAGAATGGGTTATGTTGAATATAAATCAGGTGACTGAACAGGCAGGGGTTTATTCCCAGACAAGCCCAGAAGATTGTGTAATGCCCACTCCTACATTATTGCCCGCACACACACACACACACACACACACACACACACACACACACCACACACACACACACACCCTTCCTTACTTGGAGAACAACACAACAAGCGCTGTATTTCCCCCTTTGCCTTCAGAAGGACCACCTGGGTGGAGCAGAGCTCCAGCTGACTATACTCTTTTCATCTTTTCTGGAACTTTGATCTTACTTGCTGCTGTTTTTTGATTTCATTTTTTGTGACAGCATCTTAGGAAGCAGAGCCATCGCAGTGTCTCCTTCATCCTCGCTGATAGCCACCGCTGGGCTCCGTGTCGAGATTGATGAGTGATCCTCAGAAACGAGGAGGTGAGGTGGTGACCATGTGGATTCCGACTCCCAGCATGACCCTCCCTCAGCGGGCGGTGCTGTATGGGACTTGCATTTTGGCGCTGGTGAACTTCGTGGGCCTGCTGGTGCTCCTGGTCCAGCAGAACCAGCAAGGAGCCTGGCTGGAGCGCACGGAGTCCAGGCTGATGGAGGTGGAGCAGAGCTCAGTGGTGGAGTTCCTCCAGGAGGTGCCAAGAGGAGCAGCGGCATTACGGGCAGAACCCCCACAGCCGTACCAGTACTCCAGGAATAAACGAAGCAGAGAGCGGGAGAAGGAGCTGCTGCAGGAGCCTCATCACGAGGAGGTCCACGAGCAGGAGGTCAGCCAGGAGGTGGGAGAGGAGGCAGAGCGGAAGCTGAGGCATAAACACCAGCACAGCCAGAACTACCAGAAAACACACGTGCAGGACGACATGATGATGATGATGACCTACTCCATGGTCCCGGTGAGAGAAGAGCAGTAAATCAGGATATTACAGCTTCTGGCTTTGTTGATGAATATTGATATTAGTTATGAAGGTAAAACAATGGTTTTGTTTTTTTAGGATTGCAATGAAAGAGGGAATTATTCTATAGAATTCTTCAAAATAGATAAATCATAAATCACAAATCATAAATCTGACTTGGAAACATAAATATTAATATAATTCTTCGCCCTATTCTCTTTAGATTAAACTGTTGATGGACATTTGCAACAGCACCAAGGGAGTCTGCATCGCTGGTATGTTGACCTTGTGCAGCAAAAGCTTAGCGCTCAAATGAAAAGTTAACCAATACTGACATCTGCTACTCTTCTGTTGCAGGACCTCCAGGACCACCTGGTAAGTGAAATCTTTTGGTACTGGAGCTAAATGTGAACTCTAATCTCACTCAGCCTGTCTTGTTTACTGAGCCGTGACGTTGCTGAATGTGCAGGTTTGCCTGGCGTGGACGGCCTGCCCGGCCATAATGGCACTGATGGCATCCCGGGACAGGATGGGCTGCCTGGGGCTGATGGGAAAAGAGGAAAAAGAGGTAAAGATTTTGCACGGACGGCTGTGTTTTCACCCTCCCCGCCCATTATTTCATCACAACCTGAGGCAGCGTTGCTCATTTTAGTGCCGAGCTACTGGGACAATGTGCCAGTCAAAGGGTTGAGTGCAACCTGAGGTTTCAGTTATTCGGAAATAGAATGCACACACGCAAGTGCACAGAGCTACACAATGACCTTTTCAGGATGATATTACATTCCCAAATGCCTTTGCTGGTCCGTCAACACTGACGGAAGAGTTTAACTGGCTTGACATTCTCAGATGACATTATTCCTCCCTCGAACTTCTGACATAGACGATCTTACATCCATTTTCTGGGTGGCACGGATCGCTGGAAGAAATCACAAAGTTCACTAAGATTACAAAGACAGTAACTAAACTATTATCCATAAATGTTCCACAGGTCTTCCGGGTGACAAAGGAGACCCTGGTGAAAAAGGAGAGCCAGGAGAACCTGGTGCACCAGGAGAGAGGAGCCAGCCATCCAATGATGTCATAGTTGAGGGTAAGCGGTCCGGACTTCAGGTCTGACCGGAGCGTGTATTCTTCAGACACAACAGTGGTTTAGATGTCATCTTCTTTCTTCTACACAGGTCCTCCCGGCCCTCCAGGACCACCAGGACCACCTGGGCCTGCTGGACCTCCTGGACCTCAAGGGCCCTCCAGAACAAGACCCCACAGAGCACACCTTCAGGCTGCTCATACACTGGGTAGGACCCATTTCATCTTCCAAGTCAATCATATGAATTTATTGGCATTCGAAGGGCTTTTATTGTAGATCACATGATCAAATGTGTCCAACAGGGATGTTAAACGCTGTCCCCAATGATGAGACCTTATCTCTAAAAGCGGCTATGAAGCTAATCGAGAAACCCGTGAAGAAGAACGGTACTGTTCTCCCGTCTACAAATACGATCTCTGCGTATGTGGAGACACAAAGAGCTTGAGTTGTTTTTTTTCTCCCCCCCAGAGTGCCTGATTAAGTCTTTAATCAACCCCAGGAATGTGACCAAGATGGAGAGCACATTTGGCACATGGATGAAGGACACAGCTCAGCTGAACGATGAGCGTGTGTGGGTGGCAGAACATTTCTCTGGTAGGACGGACTCCATGGGTACTGCACAGAAATGTGTTTCAAGATCAGAATGTTTCCTTGGGAGTTGCTAAAACCAGTGGAGCACTATTACTGGATGCACGGAAACACTTCATTAATGCATCACATGGACAATAGGCTAAAACACAGGTTAGAATGCTAATGAGTCTCACTGCTGATGTCTCAGCTTGATATGGTGGCAGAGAGGGTAAATGGACTGGTTATAGTGGGGCAGAGAGGGTAAATGGACTGGTTATAGTGGGGCAGAGAGGGTAAATGGACTGGTTATAGTGGGGCAGAGAGGGTAAATGGACTGGTTATGATGGGACAGAGAGGATAAATGGACTGGTTATAGTGGGGCAGAGAGGGTAAATGGACTGGTTATAGTGGGGCAGAGAGGGTAAATGGACTGGTTATGGTGGGACAGAGAGGGTAAATGGACTGGTTATAGTGGGACAGAGAGGATAAATGGACTGGTTATAGTGGGGCAGAGAGGGTAAATGGACTGGTTATAGTGGGGCAGAGAGGATAAATGGACTGGTTATGATGGGGCAGAGAGGGTAAATGGACTGGTTATAGTGGGGCAGAGAGGGTAAATGGACTGGTTATAGTGGGGCAGAGAGGGTAAATGGACTGGTTATAGTGGGGCAGAGAGGGTAAATGGACTGGTTATTATGGGGCAGACTGACAGTTCACCAGAGCTGATGTTCTGCTCATCGTCCACCAGGTCGTCTTGTGAAAGAGTATCAAAGCGTCGCCTCCTTCCAGAACGGCAGCAGTGAAGCTGTGGACGTCAGGAAGTTCTATCAGGGCTGTGGCCACACGGTTCACAACGGTTCCCTCTATTATCACATCGCAGGTACCTCCAGCATTGGCAGGTCAGCAGATGCAGATCCCCTTTTCTCTTCTGGCATTGGTTCCAGGTTCTTTGTAAAAATAGGCTTCCTGTCCATCCGCAGATTCAACTTTCAGAGCAGGAAGCTTCACATTCTGGTCATTGAAAACGCCTTGCACCACAACCTCGCCTACCTGCTCCAGAACTCCAAGACCTACTTCAAAGTGGCGGCAGACGAGAACGGTCTGTGGCTGATCTTCGCCTCCAGCGTGGACGAGTGCATCGTGGTGGCCCAGCTGGACCAGAAGACCTTCTCAGTCACCTCCTACATAAACACCACGTACCCCCGCACCAAGGCTGGAAACGCCTTCATCGCCTGTGGCGTCCTGTACGTCACCGACACCAAAGACGCCAGGGTCACTTTTGCTTTTGACCTGTTGAAAAGGAAGCCGGTTAACGTGACTTTTGACCTGAGGTCTCCAGGGGGAGTGCTTGCCATGCTCTCCTACAGCCCCAAAGACAGGCACCTGTACGTGTGGGACCACAGCTACGTCAGGCTCTACGTGGTGCACTTCATCACTGACGAATAAGAAAATCAGAGCATCATTCTTCTATTATTGCTGTGGTCAACAGGATATTAAATCCTCTTAGAATATCACCAGAGAAACTGTATTACTTCCTCTAATTTATGTACCTGTGAGATTCTATGAAGGAAAGTCATTAATTAATCTGGATGATTTTGTACATTTACAGCATTTGTGGCTGCTGTTCCATTGTCTGTGCATTTGCATGAGTTACCTTCTCCTGTGTTTTCTATACGCCGTGTTCTCCTCCATAATAAACAGACGGGTCACCAGGCCAGCGTGGCTCCCACTGGCTTCTCCCCACTTGAGGAATGTTGAAATAAAAGTTGCAAAGCATCCTGATGAAATAAAAAGATTTTATTCACTTTACAAAGGTTACGACCATGACCTGTTCCCTCGCACACGTCTGGGGCTCAAGTCCCGCGGTAAGTGTCTACCCGTGATAATGGCTTCCTCTGTGTAGTTACATGCACACCTACATACACACCAGACACCAGTAGGACCATCAGTAAAACATTTAAGATATATACAGTATACTTCAGGGGCCGAAAGAGGGAGAGAAACACAAATCTTTTTAATAAATACAATACACACACTCAACCAAAGTTACAACTAATCCAGCCGGTATGATACAAACCAAAAATAAAGAAATGCTTTTATGTTTGTACAAGCTGTTGTGATATTTCATATATATTTATATATCTATATATTTATAATTTAAATAATAAAACTATTTCAAATGTGTTACTACTAGGCCAAATAAAGCCAGACATTCATTTGTATATAACAGTTTCCTCTCCAATAACCTATTTATTTGAAATAAACTTTTAGTGTCTCCATTATTTGAGTGCAAATATCTATTTCTTATGGATGAAACGGTAAAAACGACTACTGAGGTAACACACACGTACATACAGAAGACCGTGTTGTCGCCATGTCAGATGCAGTAAAACCCCTTACATTCCTAAAATAAAGGGCAATAATAACTTAAAGTGGTTTACAAAGGAATGGTCAACCTAACAGACAAAAACATAAATAATTTAAATACTAATTAAAATTTTTTTGTTTTTTAAAGAAACCCAACAAGATATTGTGCAAAACTAGAAGTGAACCTTTGTGTTTCTGCTTTGGGTGGGCGAGTTCAGGTTTGGACCAGACGGATGAAAACATCGACATCACAGACACAGAATAAAACACGTCTTCCAAACAGGAATGTTCTAGCTGGGAATCTGCTCCGCAAACAGGCATTTGAGGGCAAGAGGGGACACGGATGACGGACACAGCAGAGCGGACGCACGTTAGAGGATAACCTGAGCCGGGAGGCTGAAATGGGGGGTGAGCGGGTGGGTGAGTGGAGGGTGTCATTACAGGAGCAACGCATGTTTGAATCCTCCATTAAGCCTGAGAGAAGCCAGGCAAAAGGGCAAAAGAAGGTGGATGAGTAAACCACTGAGGAGGAATCAAAAGAAAAGTAATTAAATAAAATGCAGATTCAAACAACTTGATTCACACCGGAAACCACTGACTAAACAAACCACAGTGCTGGTTACAGTAGATGCTAAGAGAATTCAGCTGTGGGCACAAAATGACGACAGTTACACATTTTTTAAATTTTTGCTTGAGCACTTTTACAGAGCACTATCAATAGACCTGTGATTGCACCGCGTAACGAGAACAGGACATGCATAGCTTCCCTATTGACACACTGTAGGAGTAGAGATTCTTCAATAAAATTACAGTAAATCTAGCTTCAAAATCAAGTAGGATACCTTTGACTTCTGCTTTCAGCTTTGAGGGGAAACATTATTTGCAGCTTTGTTTCTCATCCTGGATATGATTTACATCATACACCCCTGAACTTTGCCCACTGTGAAAGAGGCCAAAAGCATGACTCTTGACTGCCTCTTCCCCATAAAATGCATCATTAATGGCTAGCGAGTGTTAGTGTAAGCTGCTTGGGTTTGATCTGGCTCTTCGGACGCTCGGATGTGGAAGCAGGCGTTACAGGACGTCCACCAGACTGCTCGGGATACTGTAACGGTCGGGGAGCACCCTCATCTTCAAGGTACCATCCGCGCCGCAGGTGAAGATGCGGTTGCCGGGCCGGGTCTCCACTTGCATGACGCCAGCGCCGATGTTGCGGAAGATAGACTGCTTAGCGTGTTCAGAACTAAAAGAGTGCATCAGCCCGTGGCCGGCCAGTTTCCACACCTGTGGAGAGGAAGCCCGACAGACATTCGGGAGTGAATCGTTTGTTGGCATTTGGGAATATTAGATTTGTTTTAAAAACAGAATCGAAAATGAACACAAAAGTGATCAAGAGTCACCTTCATGTTGCCCTCTGCAGAGCCAGTGATAAAGAAGTCCTCGTAGGGATCCAACGTCAGGGCTTTAACGGCTGAGTCGTGGGCCTGGAAAGTGTGGAGCAGCTGCCGCTGGCGGATGTCAAAGACGCACACAAAGCCCTTTCTGCCCCCAGTGATCAGCAGCTGCTGTTTAGGGGCATACTGCAACACAGTGGCCCCATTCTCGTGGCAGGGGAATGCTGCAGGGGTGGGAGGATGAGAGGAAACTGTGGAACTGGATCACAGATGAAACAGCTTTGGTAAAAAGGACTTCTTACCGTGGACCATGGTATTACTGGATGGAATGAGAGTGTCCCACAGACAGACATTCCTGTGGAAGACGTAAATCAGTGTGATTTTTAGCTGGTGAAACTGGAGGATTTAAAAAAACAACAAAAAAACCACTGATAGCTCGTTGCTGCAGATTCCAACCTGTTGTCATTGGACTGTCCGGCGGTGGCGATGAGGCTGGAGGATGTGATGAAGGCAAAGTCGCCACAGGTTTTAGAATGACACTGCCAGCTCTGTTAGCAGGAACAAACCATAATAATCCATTTGAACGTGTGTTTGCTGTAGATATGTGCAACTTTGCAGGGGTGGGGACAGAGAGGATGACCTCACCAGGTAAGGCTTAGGGTTGGATGATGTCTGGTTGACCTGCCACAGACTGAGGAAGCCCTCTCCGTCAGCAACTCCACACTACCAGCACAACGCAGGTGAATCAGGACAACTGCATAAATAGACAAAACAGACCTTGTGCATGTGTGCGTGCACGCACCTTGTTTCCCTGGGAGTTGAAATACAGACGTGTGACTCTGGCGTTGCCTGCTTGTCTGAAACAAATGAGCTGCTGAGGTCTCTTCCATTCAAACATCCTGACACTGCCGTCCTGAGCCCCCGTCATATCTGATGTATGTCCACATACATAAACACATGCATATAGAAAGGAATGTGAGGCAACAGACAGAGAGAACAGGTTTGGGCATCAGAAAGAGGATGTGGAGAATGCAAAGAACTGCTGCACGTCTCAAACTGGCACGTACAATACTGGTAGACGGGATGAGACGTCATTCTTTTCACATTATTTAGATTCCTCTTCATAATCTGAAAAGCAAAACGAGAATATCTTTGTTTGCAGAATACACCTGACATTTAGAGATGCAATATGACAGATTTGTCCATAAACCTCTGAATATTTGCTGATGTTTTGTGTGTCAGCGGTGATTCTAAAAGACCAAAACGTCCTATGTCTAATGACTGCTTACATCCAAAAGTTCTTTAAAGGGTGATTCAGACATTCAAAGACAGGGACACAGACCACTTCCTTCCATGATCCATTGAACCTATATAACACCGTCTGTCCCGACTTGTCGAGTGTATCGTGTTCAGCATTTATCAACAGGCTGGGACACGGAGGGGTCTGACGCAAATGTGTACCTTGGGTTTCTGGCTGTAAGAGCGGCTGTTATCTGTGTTTATAAGAGCCCATCTCTGCCATACAAACACACCTCCTGGGTGTATCAGCTTGCATAGACTCAGCAGGCCAGCTGTTTAGTCGGCATTGCTCAGTTCAGCAGGATATTGATAAGAATTAAAAACATCAAGTGGAAGCTAAACTGTGCAGGTCCAGCTCTGCAGACTGCAAAGCTTCTGCCTTAGACCTCAGAACCTACTCACTACATTTACAGGACGCCCCAAGAACCGAATTATTGCTTTAATCCAACTGTAACCGGACAGCTGAAGTGCATTAAGCATGTGTGATATCAGTGCTTTCTGTATCTGTCTAAGACCCAGATAATGCGATGGGAAATCAATTTGCTCTGGAATGTATACGCCCCAATTGGGTTAGGTTAGTTAAACTAGACAACACACGTGCAGATGCACCGCAACCTCCACACTGGTGTATTACCCTCGAACAAAATCATTTAAAAAAAACGGTGTTAGCATATGGAGTTCTTGTCCACCTCTAAAAATCCACATCATCACGAGGGAGCGCGTGCATCTCATCTGCCTATGTTACGCACAAACTGAACAAATCTGTAGGATTATCCATTTTCTTGTTGTTTGAAATACTGGTCTGTTGTCTGACTTCAGTTACCCAACTTTCTTTCTTGCATGTAAACTTGAACAAGGACAAGACACCAAAGGCCAATCCGCATATGAACTCCTTAAAGCCATGTATGCAAAGTTACTGACGGAAATAAGGCTACAGATGATAACGTTTAAAATGAAACCAAGCTTCCTCTTGTGGCTTTTCCCTAACAGCAGCGCCATCATGACCTGTTTTAGTGGTGTTTGTGTGGGAGAGATGCGTACCACACTGGCACCCATGCTGGTTTGCCCACTGCCCAGCCAAGGCATGGATGCAGAGACTGGCATCTGCGGTGGGGCAAAGGGAACGGAGCTGGCCTGGGCGATGTTTGTATGAGAAGATCGATGGTCTATGTCATCAGAGCTGCACAAAACAAAACACAGCGGTAAAACCATTACTGAGAATATATATCACCACTGAGGGCGAACAGAATCAGAGCAAATATTACAGCCTGCCCATAACCTACAGCCATTTCCCTTCATAACTACAGAAATAAACTACAATAAATACCGTAACCACAATAAATAATGAATTTGAATGATTACAATTTTGACTCCAAAACACAACATTAAATACAGGTCAGGGCTATTGCTCATGTACCAAATGTGAAATACATTTTTGAATTAGTTATCGGTATATATTTCTGTCACTTTTTGACAACAGCATTGCATAAGCTTATAGTAAAAAGATGAAAAGTAAAGTAATAAGATCTAAATCTAGAAAAGTGACAGGAAATGCATCTGGGTGTCATCCAAACGAGGAATGACTGATTTTGAACACATCAGCTCTGCTCCATTATGATGATGTTCTCCCAAACTACAGTGTAACAAATCATTCACAGCAATTTCTTGCTCTCAACATTCTGATTTAAAGTCCACAAAACAAGCATGAAACAGCTTTTATCTGCAAACAAATCCCTGCGTGATTGCAGGCCAATGACAAACATTGGATGGAGAAAAAGCATGTGTCCACAAACAAGCGTAGCTCAATTACTTTTTATTTCCTGTATAAAGTCTAATATATGTGTGATATGTGTGATAATCTAAAGAAACATTTGTAATTCTAAGGCCTTCCGTGAATCCCACCTGCGAGACTCCTTATCAAAGTCATCTCCTATCCAGGTGAAGGGCTGGACAGCCACCAGGGTGGACACGTCCACCTCCTGGACATCATGAGTGGAGGCCAGCACTATTTCATTAGAGTTAGCCTAGAAACCCACAGAAGAAAGAGGATGCAACATAATCATCTGCTATTTGTGACTGCAGTGGAAAAGGAAGAAATTTCTCAGCCACACCAACACAGTTCACCTTATTTATAGCAAATGCCATAATTATATCAGACTCCTTGTGAATGATTTTAGCTTTGCCCCCTGGATAACCCAGATCGGCCTCCACCTGCAAAAGCAGAGAAAATGGGATGAATCAGCTGCAGCAGACAGTCCAAGGACAAAGGATGAAACACATGAACTGATTCATAGGCTTAATTTATATTAACTGGTCACTGGGAAACGTCGCCCCGGAAGAAGCTGCTTAGACCACTACAGGAAAGACAGTTTCGCCTGCTGACTTAAAAATCCCTTGTGTCAAAATCCTGCGTGACTGGCAGGGCTGACACTTCCCCGGAGAGGGAGCATGCAAGTTAGTGTGTGCCAACGTTCTTGAAAGGAGCAGATCTGCTTTGATCCCATCAGAATCGGTCAGAGCGAGGAGGAAAAGGGAGTGAGAAACAAGAGGACATGAGGTGATTATTGTCAGGGTCAGATGTGAGTTTGTTGAGGAGTGAGAGGAACAGATTAGATCCAAGCCTTGAGGGTCTTGAGAAGATTTTAGAAAAGATTGCCAGAACAATCACCATAAAGCCGAGCTAATCCAGTGCCACGAAAGCGTCCTTATTTAACCTGAAACTATTCCTCTAAAGTACATTTGTCTTTTAGTTGTACAGGCTCCTGGGAGCTCGGCTGTGCAGTGGCTGTTCCAGTCAAGCGGACTGACCGACATACAGACAGGGGGCCTGTCCTGGTACAATAAATGATACTACCTTAGAGGGACTGCTAGCTCCAGCTACGCAGTTTGGGCTTACATGGTCCATATGGTTCTCTACAGTCTACACACCACACAGAGGCAGTACACAGAACACACCAACATGGACACAAAACACATGCACACACATAGAAAAATAAAAATGGGATGAAAGAAAATGTAAAAGGTTGACAAGGATCATTTGATGTTTTCATTATTGATAAAAGGTCAACGATCAGTCTGCAGGAAGAATGGCGATACAAACTATAAATCTGGCTGCAGACACTCAAATGGAAGCAATGATGCTGATGCTGTAATTATAGTAAAAATAAGCACAAAGGAACACAATCCCAGAAAATCATGTCTGATTATGGACTGGCGTTTACAGTTGTGCTCTGTCATCAGAGTGATTGCATAATAATGAGCGGTTCCAGACATCAGAGAAGGCCATGAACTGAATTGTACTTTTGTACAGAAGTCAAAGCAATGATAAAGACAATAACAAAACTATCAAGAATAGAGATAAATGTGCAACATGCACTTGTGTGTATTTTACTAATCAAGGATCAGACGTGCCAACAGCCTCTGAACCTCATGTAAGTGCTGGGCAATAATCTATTTACAGAAAACCACTGCACAGTCTCTATTTGATGGGTAGGTACATTGCCTATGCTAGCATCATAATAGAATTACATTTCTTTAAGAAGGTGATTCAAACACCAGGTTTTAGAAAAAGCAACTCGTGAGATTTATGGTCTTTAACAAATGGGCCAATGCAGCAGTTGTGTAAGAGAAAATAAGGAAAATCTAAAGGAAAATACACAAATGTGAATATTCTGGTGTAACATTGACTGTTTTAATGGGATAGTGGGTCACATTAACTACTGAACCCGAAAAAAAGAAAAATCAAGCAGATCTCATCCACCGGTGCGACTGACCTCACTCTGCTTCCTCTTCTTTGTAAAAATGTAACGGATTAACGTCTCTCGGAGAACGTCCTGTTTGACAAGAAAATGCCAAAGACGTCGGGCTGGGAAGGACTGGTGGTTCTTTGTCCTGCAAGGATAAATAGAAAGAGGACCTAAACATTGGAACTAATTAAAAAGTTCAATTTAAAATAAATTGCTGTTTCTCCCGCCGAATGCTGTTTTAAGAGTCATTCAGCTTACTTGAAGGGTGTGTTGTCTGGCTCCAGCATGGCCTTGTGGCGGAGAATGGCGGGACCACCTCCTGCGCTCAGGTCAGTGGGATACGTATTGATGTAGTTGGGAGGAGGCCCTTCGAATTTGTTCATCCGATCCAGCAGAAGCTGCTCCCAGTTCTCCAGAGTCTTTATCACAGCATTACTGAGGGGGGACGTTACTGGCAGCTCTATGACACACAGGCAGTTGGTGGTGGACACACGTAGCATAAACCCAGCAGGAACTCTTCCTCCAAGTGTATTTAACGTGTTTCTTTACATGTTTATAAATGATTTTACTGTTAATGTACCTGTGAAGTCAAGGCCTGCAAGAGGGAGGAAATTCTTGATGTTGTGGTGAGCCAGTTTCACCATGACCAGGCGGATCAAAGCCCAGCTACGTAAAAAACACAGATAAGCGTGCAGGAAGTGAAAAATCGGAACCAACTGTCCGAAGAAAACAAAAGCGGCTGAGGAATACCTGTAGGAGTTGGGATCAGAGTGCTCCGTCATCTGTGTGTCAGAAAGGAAGGCGTCATCGTCATCTTCATCCTCCTCTGCACCGCTTTCGTCTGAATCACACAGAGCGTTGCTGTCCGACAGGGGCAGAAAGGGCTGAGAGAGAAACAACAATCAGGACAGCGCCGTGACGGAACACCAGTCTCAAGAGCCGTGTCTTACTTTGGCCACAAAATAATCCCACATGCTCAGCTCCGGTGGAATGAACTTCTCCCTGTAGGTGGGTCTGTCTGTGGGAACAGGAGGCGGGGTGGCCGGGCTTTCCTTCACTGGGCGACCAGGGACAAGCATCCGCATGTTGAACCTACGTCTGTATCGATCCACATCCTCTGCTGGCGGAACTACCGGGGAGAGAAAAGTTGGTATAGTTCAAACATGATAAATTCTGTTTACAGCACTCTGCTGCTCCTCACACTGTGCCATGAAGAAAAAGGAGGTTAGGAAAGAAGGAAATTCAGAAAACGGTGAAACATCCAAGAACTGAACCATTTATTTAAATCTTAGAGGGTTTTAATAGGATTGAAAGAAACACACATGAAGAAAAGGCACAAATGTTGAGCAGAGGTAAAGAATGAGACACACAGGGTACACAAACCTGCACTATTCGCCTGGATGACACAAAATGATACACAAACTAGAGTAGATAGTGCAGTTTGGAAAAGCAGACAGCACACAGGTCACATAAGATGACAGCAGAGGACAGCTGACAGTCATTTACAGCATACATACAAAGCTATCACACAGTAATGCAAAATCAATTGTGTTACACTTCTATACATAATGAGTATGAATGATCCTCCACTGACATTTTTCCTGGCTGAAAATAGAGCATGATTCAGAATGATCCATGTGTTATCCGTGTGCGTTTCCTGTCTGTACATTGCATTAAAAGCCTCTCCAGAAGGCTCTTGGCTGTGCCGAGAGCTATCGCAGACACTGCAGAGTCTTAATGCCAGCTCGTATCTATCCTCTCCACACACGCAGACCACTTTGGCCTGATGCATATGAATGAGCAGGTTCTCCCGAGGTCAGTCAGAAGCCTTAGGAAATGGTTTCTTGCAGAACACCATAAAGATTTTCTCACTTTGTTATTAATTACAGACTACACAACCCCACTCTACCAACAACACACCACAAAATGAACAATACAAAACTAAATTTCTACCTTGTGGTTCTAGTGGTAGCACACGGTTAAATAACATCTAAGCTGTACCTGGTTTAGTCTCAGATTCAGATATAGTCTGAAGGGGCTTCTGAGCTGATTCTTCTGAACAATCCTTGCTAGGCTCAGCTTTTGCTTTCGTGATAAAAGGGGAGTGATACAACAAAATAAATTTTAAAGATGTTATTACATGTACATGCACTGCACACACAGACCTGCTGAGTCTCTAGCACTCCCAAGCTTTCTCACGTGCGTTCAGTTATCATGCACGGCAATCCTGCACATCAGCACTGCAAACTGCAATCCACCAGCCCGGCTACTCACTGCTAGCCTTAGGTGCTGGAGCGTCTCCCTTTGAAAAGGGAGGGGGGGGTCGTTTGGGAGGCTGAGTAACAGAGAGGATGGGAGTGGGGTTGGGGTTGAGGCTGCTCTGTTCAGGTCTTCCTGTCTCCTGAGACTCTTCTGGCCTAGATGCCTCAAAATCAGCTGGTACTGGGTACACAGGTCAGAGGGCACACTCACACAAAACACTGGAACATCCATGGTGAGCCCATCTTGAACTTACACGGTTGCCTTTTTAAATGAATTAAAAGTCTAATAATATTATAAAATGTATATTGATGGAATTGAGGCCCAAGATTGCGAGGGTGAAGAGGTGAGTACAAGAGGGCAGCAAACACAAAAATGTCGAGTAATTCTTATAACAACGGTTAATTTACCTGGTGGAAGCTCAGGCCTCTTTGGCTTAATAATGACTTTGGCCCCTCCCCCAAAAACAGCAGCCCACATGCGGTTGTTGAGAGGATGTGCTGCCAGGCGGAAGAGTTCGTTGCTACTATGAGTGCCCAGACCATGAATGAGCAATGAGAGATAAACAGCCACGACAGCTTCGCACAGAAGCACGCTGAGCCTCGGCTGGTCCTCCTCTCTGGCAGAAGTCAACAAAGAGATCAGCGACGTCACACCTGCAGGCAGAGACAGTGAAGCAAGAGATTAGCCTTCACTATCCGAGATGCCGTCTCACGCACCAAAAACTGCACGTTTCTGAGACGTCCCGATGGCGTGATCAGTCTGTCTCTCCATTTCCTTGCCAGAGGCCATGAGGATCCTATTATAGAACACCATCTGTCTCTGCCTAAATACAAACCACTTGCATTGCTCTGCCTATTCCCGAGCTTTTCATATGGAGTTCAATCATGCTTTTGATCCTCATGCGTCACTTCCTATGCATTGTGAAACACAATCTGCCCTGAGATCGGTTTAAGAATTTCAATTATTTAATGAATAGCATGTCAGAACTGTAATTTGACGCCAAGTAACTTCCATCCAACCCCGAAAAGATGAGTAGATGGATGAAACTGGGTTTGTGCTACCTGGCCATTGTGCAGGAGCAGAATTAGGAGTTATGTGCTCCTCGATGCTTTCTGTGCGTAGTCGCTTTCTCTCACTGAGCAGCAGGCCCTGGTACACCATCCCTGTAAACTGGTTTGCCTCTGTCTGGCTGCTGCAAAGACAAAAACCAAAAAAAACACTAGTCACAACAAGAAATAAGTTTGATGTTTAACAGCTCATGAGCTGAAGGTGATTCCTCTTTTTGAGACACGGCATTGTTAGAAAAGTACTCAACACAGTACAGTCTAGTACCAGAACATTAAAGCAACCAAAACCAGTTACCTGTAACTATGGCTGTCACACAACGCTTGATAAATGCAGGCAGACAGTGATGCTGCCAATGTGTGCAGAGCATTAACCTACAAGCAAAGGAAAATTTTCACTTAACATAGGAGTGTCAGGAAAAACTGTGGGCACTAGTCTGTAGTATTATCGGACTCTAACCTGATCGTCCATGAAGTCAGGATGTGGTGGGGCCTCCATCACAGTGATGGTGTGGAGGATGTCACGGATGTGGTTGCTGAGATGAAGAACGGGATTAGCTATGACGGTCTTCGTAGGGGCAATGCAAGCAGACAACAGAGGCAGTGTAGTGGGAAGAGGCAGAGGAGACTGCAGCTGCTTGACCGTAAGCTCCTTCAGAGTGAGACAACAACATCTTTAGCTTCTGCAAGAAGAGTTTTGTTTAATCCAGGAGAAGCATTTAACATACGTACCTGCTGACTCTCCTGCAGCAGGAACAGGAGCTCCATGCGGACAGAGGTGACCCCTCCACCCTTGGCTCCATGAAGGCTACAGTAGGACAGAAACACCCTCAGCAGGGCTTGGTTCTTCCTCAACCAGGCCTTGCGCCGTTCAAAGTGCTGCTGCTTGGCCTGCAGGCGCCGACGCTCCAGCTGGTGCCGCTCTAAGGTGTCAACATCTAAATTCTCCAGGGCATCATCCGATATGTCTACCGATGTCGTACGCTCTCCAAAACGCTCAAATCCTGAATCCTCTTCCTTTCCCTCCACCTTTTTTGAAAAACAGTTATTGTTCAAATACAAATTAGCCAAAAAAGAAACAAAGCTGCATATTCTTTATGTATACGTAGAGAAAATATTCAAGTTTACTTTGTAATTGCAGATGTTATGCATGGCAGCAATCTCTTTTTCCAGCCAACTGTAAAGCTGAAATCGGAGTTTCCCTCCATCCACCTCAAAGCCTGTGGCCAGCGTGCGCAGCTCCGTCATTAGGATTTTCAGACAAGCACGGAACTTCAGCTGCTCTGCAATCACGTCAACCTCTGACTCGCCCTGTAGAAACATGAGAATTTGAGAACTATTCTTCACAGAGTCTCATCTCCAGACATATTTTATTCTCACCTGTGAGTTTTCCCTCTGCAGTTTGGTTCCACCACGCTCTGAGCCTCCATCATTAGTCTCTGGTTTCTTCATAGTGAGACCATCATCATCATCCTCATCCTCATCCTCAACATCGTCATCCTTATCATTGCCCCAGTCTAGTTTCAGCTCATCATCTTCTGCTTTGGTTACAGGGCGGCTCCAGTCAAACCCAGCCCCACTGTCATTTCCTCCCCAGGAAGGGGCAGAAACTGCTGAGGAGCCCCAGTCGACACCTCCCTGGGTGCCGTTTTCCAGAGGTTTGCCTGAGTTCAAGTTGGTTTTTGATGATGCTTTGCTCATGGATGAGGAGCTACATTTTTTGGTTATCTTGGGAATTTTGGAAAGCACTTCCAAAGCCAGAACTGGGCAGCCCACCTAGAGGGACAGGGAGACTTTTTAACCTATTGATCTAACGCTCATTTTGTTCTCAGATAAAAGGTCCCAACAATTGAAATGAACTCGAAAGAACCATATTGCTGACATGCTCACCTTAAAGTGTGCATTAGCAGTGGTGAAGAACAGTTTGCGCTCTATAAGGTTGATCTCATCTGCACTGCTCTTCTCAGCAGTGAGGCCTACAGTTGTTGCTGTGCCATCTGGATTTGCAAAGTGACGACGGATGATTAAAGGATGAGTCCTCAGGTAGTTATAGAAGCTAAACACCACAGGGTTGCAAGATTTCACCATCACATCTAAAAAGAGGAGGAAGAAAAGAGAGAAGTGGGGGGGTAAATATGGCTCAAAACCCACAAATGTACATTATCTGAAATACTGTGTCTTCAACTTGCTCACCAGGATTCTCGTCATCCTCTTTAGGAATCCTCTCCAACAGTGTGTCCAGGGCTCGGGTGTAATCCTTTGTGATCCAGTAGGCTATGCTGCGGAGGAATGGGTCGGGGTGCAATCTGGAGCAGTGGTAGCCGCTTCCATCTCTGTTACAGCCCAAGACCTTCTCATTGAGGAGGCCTTGGCAGGTTGATGAATTCTCAAAATCGGCCTCGTACAGCCGTGCGACTATCATGGCAAGCTGGAGATCCTCCATCTTCTCCATCAATACCTACTCAACCCAGAAAACAAAGAAATGGTAAGTAAGCACTAAAGTCAAATAATTTTAATACATAAACAGAAGTGAAGCACAAACATCAATGTTTTTGTGGCCTGTATATTTTGACTGAATCTTATAAATGTGAGCCAAAGAAAGCAAGTGAGAATCATATGAAACGTCTTGCGATAGAAAGGCTGCACAATGCCGACTCTCCTTGACAGCCGATATGCACAACAAGCATTGCACTGAATTGACTTCAATGAAGATACACCTTTAAAAACAGTTCCCATAAATGCAAAGTCTAAGGAAATTTAAATAAAGATCTGGTGGAGGCCAAACATTTCTAATTTAGGTGTGTGTTGCCGAGGGTAAAGCAGTTTGTTTTCGACACCTCAATAGCATCTTTGAGTGATCCGGCCAACAGGAAGAAAGCAGCAGATTGTTCAAAACGCTGTTTTCCCAGCAGGGAAAAGGCGTTTTTCAAAGCTGCCTTCCTCCATCGGTCTTCGCTGAAGTTGTTTTTAAAGAACTGCGTCATCTTCTCATCATGCTGCGACCTAAAAGATCAGAAATTCACATGTTATTATAAAACTCAGATGAGGTTATTCACTGAAATTAGACATTGCTTTTAAAATAATGAAGCGGTCAGTCACACCATGCTACCTGAAAAGCCCCCACAGGACAGCTTTCTTCTTCATGGCCAAGTAGAACAACGCAGCATCCAAGGGGTCGTTGTGTCTCTGGAAAGCAGCTTTACCCAACTGGTGACAGATGAACACAAACAGTCATTTGAAAAATATATTTACTAGATGTAATATCAAATTAACTTAAAGCAAAAAAAAAAAAGTTGTGCACAAAGCTCCTTCCAAAAGATAAATACCTTCCACCGATCTAATCAATACATTAAAAGTTAATTAAAAAAAACAAACATTTTATGACACTTGACCTGTTGAGCCAGTATTAAAGGAATGTTGTAAATAGTCTGTTATTCATTATTCGGATGGATACCTTCTCCACCATTTTCCGCAGTGTGTTGATGTTGCGTATCCACCAGCCCACGCCGACGGCTCTGAGCTCTGACCACTGTGGATCACCTCTCTGCATGGCTGGGATCATGTTTAACAGCTCCTCCTCTGCCTCTGAATGGAAGGCCCATGCAAAATGGCATGTCGATAGGCCTGTCATACAGGAGGGGGCAAGACAGGATAGTGTTTGAGGCACCTACTGTGAATAACAGCACGGGATAAATAAAGGAAGGCGTATTTACCCTGGTGGAGCAGCTGCATGCGGTACAAGGGGGGCAGAGATGTGAGCAGGCAGGTATGAAGGCGCATGGCCAGCAGGTACCTCAACCCACACTCATCAAGAGCCTCTGCACCTACATGAAATAAGGTGGTGCAATGTTGTCACTCTTATTCCAGCAACAATTTTATCACAAAATGGAGGCCAGGGACAACATTTACTGTGTATCATTTGTGTTCATGATGCTGCAGCAGATTGTGTCTAATGTCCCTGAACTTGAACCTTCTTACCCTCGCTGTGCTTACTTAGTCCTGGAACAACCTGCTAATGTCTTGTTCCCAAAGACTAAATAAATAAGATGGAAAATTAGACATAAAAGCCAAAGATAATGGAAAAAGTTATTTCAGTTCATTACAATTTGATTTGTGGAGCTGAGCTATATCAAGGAAAACACAATCGTGAAGAAAAATGACGCTCAACTTTCATGTCTTAAAAACCTTTTCTCTAACCAACAATAGCAGTTACTGGATTAGTACACAATAAAATGGGCCAATGTGCCAAAGCACTGTTCAAGTTTTTTCTGCAGGTGTCATCATATCCTCAATAGCTATGATCATTACTGTTCCTTTAGCTGACTACAACACATTTTTGCCTTTTAATGTTAGACAAGGAAAGGTGAATGGTAATTACATGGATTTATTCATTTGTGGAGACAAGGCACAACATTAACTTTCTATTTTGAATACGTCTCTCATTCTCTTGTATACTGTAATGGTGATAATAATAATGCATTAGCACGATCTTAAATTGGACAAAAGGACAGCTGAAGACGCTATATGTTTCTTGACTCTGCATATGAAAGGACATATACAAGACACGGTTCTGCACAGATATTGACTTTGCTCTGATGTTTCGGCAGATCATCATCATGATAACAGACCCATACAAATGTTTATCTTACCTGTGTACTGCTGATCCGTGGAGCTGGGGACCTCAGCGCTGGTGGTAGCCACAGTATCAGCTAAGGCCACCAAGAACATCTGCTCTAATCTGGTCAGGCCTGGTAAACTGGAGTGCATGAGGTGACTAGATAATACCTGCACACAAAAGGAAAGAGTGTCAAAAAGAACAAGAATAATCTAGTATTAATATGTTAGTACCTGTATCTTTGATTAGTATTTCTCCAAAAACATTCACACTACTATTACACCCATCATGTCACAAACTTTTGAATTTATTTAGGACATGGGCTTAGATAGGTTTATTAATACCTGAGCGTGCTCTGGTCCAAAATAGGTTGGTCCATATTGAGAGAGGTTGATAACTCTAGACTTTTTCTCAGGTTTGTCAGAGGCAAAGTTCACAAAGTCATCTGTGGTCACTGTTTGGACCTGTAACACAGGACATTGTTAGAAAATATGAGTGGACTATGCTTTAGTGAAGAAAAATAATAATCTATTGACCAACCTGGAAGAGGTCAGAATACTGGTCTTCCGTAGACTTCTGTGATCCATCACCATCTACCACCTTTGCTCCTTTACCCGCCTCTTCTCCCACCTTGTACGAGGTGTCCAAGTCCGCAAGCATGAGAGAATAGAGTGGTAAGGGAGGTATGGAGTTGATTTCTGTGTAGTCCCTGCCTCCATCACGACCGGCCACAATGGTGTCCTTTGCAGTGCTGCCAGTCACACTGATTGTCCTGGACAGGTGTCTTCTTGCTCCACCCTCACCTGCCTCCACATCCCTCACCACAGCAACTTCACCAGCAATGCATTTCACCAGGTGAGCAAGGATAGCCTGGTACAAAAGAACGTTCGGTTACAAGCATATATGAGCATGTTTGTCCCTACAGCAAATAAATGAAAGTCTGATACCTCTTTTTACACATTAATTCAAATTATATGTAAAATATCAGTGCAATAAGCATTAGCAAAGTAATTGATTCAGTCAGAACCTAACCTGAAAAGCATTTTTCCCCCCAAGCTAGACCTTTTTAATATGTTTCACTCTAAAAAATTATTATGTTTATTTTGGGTCTTATAAACATGACAGCTTTGAATCAGAAAGGGGAAGAATCACCTTAGCTCGGCGAACCTTGCCCAGGTCCATGAGTTCCAGTAGCTGGGTGGGATGGTACTGGGGTAGAGTGGGCGACAGCGAGTGAGCTGCCTCAAACAGTCCTCCTTCCTGAAGGCCCGTAGGGGCACGCAGAGCCTCGTCCACCACTGTATTTCCCTCAAACACACTCTTGGACCTGGCTCTCCCCTCAAACACTGAGGAAGAACCTGTGGTTTGACCTCCAGCATTGTCTACAGACAAGTTATCCTCCTCTCCAACACCAGGCTTCTTGTCCTGGTACCACTGGGCATATACATGCATTTCACAGTCCATGCCCACCACCAGGATGCCGTCTCTCACCCAGGACAAGGATACAGGTAAAGAGGGTGTGCCGTCCACAGAGGACAGAAGGTCGATGGATCGGAGGAGGATCCAGCGTGACCGGATACCCTGCTTAATGCTGCCACCTAAAGGAAGAGTGATGACTGCCACCCCTTCCTTGCTGCTAGTCTGCTCATTGACCATGCCAGAGATACGGCCATACATAAGAATGTTGGATCCAACTCCTACAGTGAGGATGTGAGATCCATCCTCCTTTGACAGCCAGTCTAGGTGGACGTAGTGTTTAATGTTGGGGGAACTATGGTCTCTGCTCATGTACAGGTCAGACCTGTAATTGAAAAATAATTACATTAAATTAAATACACTTCTGCCTGAATGCAGAATTTTGATACAAATGACCTCCTGACCTGCTGTAAACGAAGAGGTTGGAGTCCACGCTGACTCTTGGATCTAAGGTGGATGAAGGCCTGGTGAAGTCATCAAGGTGGAGGGTTTGCTCTAAAACCCATTCAGAGCCCCCAGTAGACTCACACTCATAGATGGACACATGCATGGAGAAGTCCTCCGCAGAACCATGCAGCTAGAGACCATGTTACAGTTTAACAAGCAGCAATTACCTGGTGCAATAACAGTCTAGCTTCATGACTCCATCTAAATCACTCCATGATCCATAATGCTTCAGTGCTTAGGTGAGCTACTTTAACATCATTCTCTATTATACATGATCATTTATTTGTACCTGATTTTGGTAACTATATAACCCGTTTAATTATTGTTTGCAATTTCAGTGACATTAAAGCCATCTTCCCTCTCAAAAATCAATTTAAAACCATTTGTTTGTCCAGTACGTCACAAGGAGAGGGTTTGAATTTCTTACCTGTCCTTGTGGTGGCTTTTTAAAAGCCACAGCTAGTCTGCCAGTGTAAGAGCAGGACACAGCAACAGGTCGTCCAGACACACTGACTGCACTGTTGTTGTCTTCCTCTTCGTTCATTAGAGCCCAGGGCTCCCAGCGGTACACTCGGTTGTCTTGCTCATCTTCGCTGTATCCTTCATCGCTCTCCACAGCACAGTGCCAGAACCGCACGCGAGAGTCGGAGCAGGTGGTAACAATCAGGTAGGGAGCGAGGCACACAGGGTAGATGGAGGAGGAACTCAGATGGCCTAACAGACAGAAAATACAGAATTAGAAACATTCAAGTGTTGCAGTTTCCCCATTTAAAGCACGTTCCCAATAATAGGAAAATAAACAACATGTATTTCTTGTGGCAGCAATATGAGGAAATAACAGTGCATTCAAACCTGCAGAAGGGGTGGCTCTGGTAACCTCTACCCCATGGGGCAGGTCAAGACGTTTGCTGTACACCAGTTTGGAGCTCAGGATGAGTTTGCTTGCTGACTGTAAATTGGCTGTTGAGGCCGACCGTGGCAAAGGTCTAATAGGAGAAGTCTCTGGAGATGAGTCAGCATTCACTACTTGGTACGGAACCATTAGCTGGCTTTGGAAGCTGTAATCTGGGCTTTGCTCATCTGGACACAAAGCACATGACACAGTTGGGCAGTGTCAGGGAGGCAGATAAAAAAGCTTGCCTATGTAAAATACAGGAAGTCACCATTACCAACACAGGCCTGCACCGACTTCAGGTGCAGGTGCCACATCTGCAGGACAGAGTTTCTGTTCAGATCCTTTTCTATCACCACCAGGAAGAACTTCTCAGAGAAGGGGGCAGGTTGGTAATCTGGATATAATTACATTTTATTATTGTTTTCTGCTGGGGATGCTGACTGAACAGAGCTTTATGTTGTGCACCACACCTTCACCAGATGGAAAGGCTGGCATGTGGACCTCTTCTTCCTGGGGTTTGTAACCTAGAATGAAGTCCTCTTGGAACACATGCAGCAGCTGAGTATTGGTGCCACACTGAGTGGCGGGAAAGTAAAAAGTCAGAGGTTACACTCTGTCAAAAGTTTCCACAATTTCATGAAGGCTTTGTACCACTGATTCGAGGTGGGTGGGAAAAACACAAAGTACTAACCTGGTTCGTGATGACATCCAACTCTATGATACATCCAGGTCTAGCAGTGGATTGCTGGCTGACAATGTTGAACACTTCTCCCACTAGTTTCTAAACGGAAACACAAATGGGCAGGAGAGTCACACCCGCAGACTTTATGTCTTGCTTTACTGAGTGTGTAGCAGTGTTCACTCACAGATGTTTCAGGATCTGAAAGTTCATCTAGTAGTTTTCTGGCATCCACCACAGCTTGATAGAGACGGAGGTTTTTACCATCCGATGCCACAAAGCATGCACTGGCACTGTTACAGTAAGTTCCTGAGGAATAGAGTCCATTGGAAAAGTTATTTGTTTTGAAGGAGTTTCTTTGACCTAATTTCACAGAGGTAAATCAAATATAAATAAAAACATAGAATGAGGAGACAATATAAAAAGTATGTTTTGTGCAAATTAAACAAAGAATGTCACAACAAACAAGGCTCCTTTTTTGAGAATAGGCTTCTCTTGCAGGAAGTGGAGAAAGAAAATGGATCTAATGAGCTGAAAATGTGTCATCTGGCTTTTGTAAGCAGCACTTGAGTCCTACTTAACACCACTTAACACTAAGACAAGTTTAGAGGAAGTTTACCAAGTACAGAGCTGGGAATAAGTGTCGGTAGCCAAGCAACATTGCTGAAAGCAGAGGTGTGAAGGGAGTTGATACGAGCCAGTTCAGACACTCCTCCAGTGCAGGATAGAGGCCCAATGTGATCCACTCTCCACAAGATCAGCTCACTGTAGATGGCATTTGGGTCATGGAATGTCCTTGTAGCTGCATTACGAAGCTGCTTCCTGCTAATTAAAATGAAAAACATTCCAAACACTATCAGACATTCAGTCACTTGAGGAGTCGACAGCAACTATGCTTTTTCAATACTGTTGATTTTGTCTGTTCTGTTTTATCCTCATCATTCACTCATTTATTTCCTTCCACCTGCATTTCTATACCTGGGAAGTCCTTTCGGAAGGGGGAAGGTAGGTGGCTGCTCTCCTTCCAGGCTGCCAGGAGCTGAGGGAGGGGTGAGAAGAGCGTTGTGGTGTGAGGAGGTCAGCAGCAGGGGCAGCACCGTGTGGCAGGCTTGGTCGTTCAAATGAAAACGGTGTCCACAGTAACGAAACTTGTGTGACACGGTTAACACGTTTGAGAAAGCAGAACATTCAGCAAATGTCACTGCCCACTGCAGAAAAGGGGAATAAAATACTTGGATTAGTGTCTCCTACATCTGATCATCTCAGCCAATGAACACGATCCCTTATGATTGGATGTCATCAGGTGGCTAAATTTGCCGTCTTACCTGATTGAGAGATCCGTCAACATGTTTGGACACCATCATGACAGCTGGACTTATGCCAGGGTAGCATTTGGTAGAAGGGGTCAGCGCGAGTGACCCCAGACTGCCCAAAGCTGAAGCAGACTTAGAGATGCGCTGGATCATCCTCCCCTGTTCTCCGTGGCCAGGATTCCCGCCTTCGGTCAAAGTGCAGGCATACATTAAAATGTTTTTACTCAGCGAGTTGGCGTCGCCTGTAGGGAACGCCACTGGGATGCGAGTCGAAAAAGACACCTGTTGGAAGAGTTGGAGAAAGAGACGGGCATTTTAGGAGTGGTATACAAATTCAACAACGCAGGTTTACAAAAACAATCAACTGACCTGAACCTGTCTGAAGATACCCTGGTTAAATTCATCCAAGTACTTCACATGCCAGACAAGGAAGGATCCGTCTGTGGGATGGATGGTGAACAGCATGTCTGGGCTTTTGTTCCACTCAATGATGAGTGTTTCCATCTTCCGCTCCAAAAGCATAGAAGGCAAAGGCATGCTGGAGCTGGACCCAGGGGAGGATGCTTTAGTGCTTCCCTGCTCCCCAGGCTCCCCCTCCTCACCATGCTCAGAGGAGGCTTTGTCAGACATCTCATCCAGATCTAAAATTAGAAATAAATCATGATTCTTTAAGGTTATAATTCAGAATCTGAATGTCGTCTGTCGGTCCTACCAAAGTCAAACTTCATAGGTGATCCTTCAGGTTCCAGGGGATCCTCAGCAGTCTGTTCTAGCTGTTGCTCAGAGAACTTACGGAGTTGCAGCATAAAGAGATCCATTGAGGAAGTAAAGCTAAGATCTTTATTATTGAGCCAGTGAACCACAAAGCCGCCACCGCCACTACCATCATCTGGATTAAACACTGCAGAGTCAGCCAACACTGATGGGATATCTGACAAAGAAACAAGATATCAATTAGCCATAGTAAAAATAACACATGTAAGAGGATCGCCGCAGGAACCACTGTTATTGTTTAGCACAATCCAAATAATGTCTGGGCCAGTTTAAAGACATCTTTACCTGTATTGGGATTGATACTGGCAGAGATATGGAAGTGGCACAGGGCGTTTGCATGATGAGCAATGTGATGGTGCGTGTGTGCGTCCTGTGTGCCAAGCTGAGAGGGCAACAGCTCGCTATGTGCCACCAGAGCAGAGGACCGCCGACGACCTCGGCGCAGGTGTTTCAGGTGGTGAATCGACTAATTAAGCAAACAGACATGATTAGATAACCCATCTCGACAGTCCGGACATCTTAAGGGTTTTCTGATTCACTCTTTTTGGTGAATGCTGACTGATTATTTGTGTACCTCCAAAGCATGCTGGATCTTGTCTTTATTGCCTGCCAGCCCTGGCAGACAGGAACTAAAAGACTGTGTGTTCTCAGAGATCTGTCCACCAAGCAGGCTGTCTTCTGGCAGCAGAGTCTCAGACCACAGCCTACACACGCCATCTTCACAGGACGTCAGCAGCACGTTGCACACTGAACCCCTAGAACACGAAAGAGAATGTAAACACTTTAAATGACAATACTTTGTGGGACAGCAGCCTAAAATATAATTCCTCATTGCCCATACATTTAATACAAATACATTACTTAATGATGTTTTATAAAAACAGTCTTCAATGCCGAGACCCTGAATCAATAGCAGACAAATTGATGCAATTTACTGAATGTCATCCCTACAGGCACATTTGAACTGAAAGGCCCATTAACAAAATTATATTAGCTTATTAAATGTTCAATATGAACTAAGTTAATTTCTAACACAAAGGCAATAAGAAAAATATTATGTACTGAATGAGATCCTCTTTTAACCATTAGAAAGTTGATTAGGACTAAGTTTGCTTCTTACTTGGGCATGTACTTGCTGGTCTTCCTCCATGACATACCAGTGAGCGAGCGAGGGTGGGCCAGGTAAACAAAGGAGAAGTGAACTGGAGGAGGCTTTTTATCTGCATTATCCTGGACCACCACTGCTGAACGCCAGCCCGTGGTTGGATACCACACTTTAAGTAAACAGTCATCCTGCACGTGCAAAAGCAAAGACGATATTAGAACCAACCTTACATTCGAATGTTAGCACAGGCGCCATTAGAAACCTATTTCATTGCATTGAATACCTTTCCAACTGTTGCAAAGTACTCGCCATCAGGAGACCACTTGGCAATGTGCACAGATGCAGCAGTTCTGAGAAACAGCAGCAAGAAAAAAAAAAAAAGTTTTTTTATTCTCTTTTAAAACACCTGACGGTTCGTGTCATGTCACTCTGTTTTTACTTTGCATTGACATTTTGAAATTTCAGATGCTAACTTCCTCTAGTTGCTTTACCAGACGGGTGTGTGCTTGTGCGTCAGGACATAACAAGTTTAATTCTTTTCTATCATGACACAGCAGAAAACACATGAAAAGAGGAAGAAAGACAGTCACACCGCATCTACTATTCACACACAAAAGCAAAAACAAAAGTGACAAACTAACGTCTCTGACAAACAGAAAATGGAGAGGAGGGAAACACTAGCCATCTTAATAACAAATCTACATTAAGAATCTTTACAGGCTGTAAATTACAGCGGTTCAATGGTAGTTTACGCAGTATTATGATTGGAGTGCGACATACTTGCACTGCCAAATGCAGTTCCAATCATTGAGGACAGGGTGGGGCCTGTCCTCAGTCAGCTGCCCATCCTCCTCCTCTATCAGGGCATCTGTCGGCGGTGGAGCCCACAGCTGAAGCCGCTCTGTTGCTGCTAGGATACGGTTCCCTGTGGACAGAAAAGCACGTCACACACCTCCCCGCACAGAAAAAGAACGGCATATCCAGAGCCAAATGAAAATCAACTTTAAATAATACACGCGCTGTTACAGACACGGGGGGCAGAATACAAGCTGGGCACTGGATTAATCTCGTGGGAAGGCTAGTGAAACACAAAAGGCATTAGCGTACCTTGCGGGTCCCAGGCCAGGTTGTATGTGATGGCATCGAGGAAGAACTGTCCTGTCTTTTGCCACTGATAGTTAAGTTGCTGTTAGTGACAGGAGTGACACACCATGCAATGTTATTAGCATACCACTATGATTAATGTGACAAAATAGCAACTCATACGCTGATGAATGCACTGCTATTCATGCTTGCCTTGTGCCGTTTGTTTGGGTTGATAGTCAGAGGTTCAAAGATGCAGACCGTGTTTCCGTAGGATGCAGCGATCTAAAAATAAAAAAAAATTGTGTTCATCATCCCATTACTCACCCCCATTAGTGCTACTACACACCAGCACCCAGAAGAGAGAGGGGAGAGGAGATGGCGAAATGTGGACCGCGCAAGGCAAAAGCCAGCGCGTCAGGACCTCTGTCTGCTCCATTTAAACGACAATGTCGCCTGACTTTGGGAGCGTGGGCCGTGATGTGTGGTCGACACTTACCCTGCCGAGCTGGTGGGAACACTCCACACAGCCCACTTGGATGTTTCCATTCTGAGCTCCTGGGATAATCTGTACACAGTCAAAGTCACTGGCCAAGATCACCACATCGCAGCCGGAACCGTAGGCCTGGGAGAAAGATGAGGGGAGAAAGCCAATTAGACCAACTCATGAATGTAAGCACAACATACCGACCATCCACATGATGGACCACTACAGCGTCATCCCCGTGAAACTGCATACATATGCAACCTTATGTCAAATAAATCTAAATAACTAAAAGAAGGCCACAAAGCACTCAGTAGCACCAGCAGTAATAATTCATTAGCAATGTGAGACGCTGCAACAGAAATAGCGCAGCATGGTTACGCGTTCAAACCATGACTGCGTCGATGTGATCGACAGCCTTTAACTGTACACGAGTACAGCAAAATTCCAAGTCAATAAACATAAACAATACGCCCAGACATTCTGGTAAAAGTTAATACAAAAACCGAATGACCCAAACAATAAAACTCACAAACACGCTGAAACATGAAAACGTGACTGCTACAGGGCCCCAGGGAGGGGTCACAACTCTCCGTTTGATTCAAGAGAACCAGGTGAACCTTTGTTTGGATGATCTAATATCTGATTGGTCGTCAAGCCCAAGCGAAACAATGGTGGTAGCTGGCTGACATGTGGAAAAAAAGGCAGCTATGCAGCTGCACCTGGTAGAGGAGCAAACCTGATCTAAAGGCAACAGCACAGTCACAATGACAACTCGTCTCCTTTATAATTCAGGAGAACTGGAGCAGAGACTGGGAAGCACTCTGCCACAGAGCGGGACAACATTCCACCCAGAGGTATTATATAAAATGGCAGTTGGGTAATTTACACGGTCATAGGACGATATAAGACGTCATTAGTGTGTAAATGAGACCTAGAAACCACACTGAAATGGAGCGCGCTGCGACTGCGGCGGTGTTTGCTGATGCACGTAACAGCTGGAATTAAAGGTGGTCACCGTCATGCATTGCCCAGGACTCCTGCGCCTCCTTCTCATTTTCACTCACACAGTAAAGAGAACTCATCTTGGTTTTACTCTCATCGTCAGCAGGTTCCTCTGGACCCGACTGAGACCTTGAGCCAGGCAGTAAAGCAAAAGTCCAGCTGCTTTAAACAGAATAATGCATCATCACGGCTTTGTTGTTTTAGACCGGCCTTGGGTTTGCCCTGCAGCTCTTTCGTCATCCCTGAAGTTGCACGTACGGTGCACAAACAGACGCATACAAGCTGCACAGACGATTGAGGGTGCGGAAAAAAAAAATCAGAGAAATATCGTCAATATTCGAATAGACACAATATTTAAAGGAAAAAAAATCAGTCGTTTGTATTTTTAAAGAGACGTTCAACCGTCATTATGGGCTAATTGACCTCCTGTGAACTGCACTTCACTTGAATAAGTACCATTAAGAGATTTGTGTGCACGTCTTCAAGCGTCGGGATGATTCATTTGCTTTTGACTGAAGCTGTACAGTTGGAAGAAATGAGTCTGATTCCAAATCCATTCGGAATTTATGCCATTCAATGCGGGAAGCTCCAGCGGTGAGGTGACTGTGGTTTAAAATTCTGCTGATATTAAACCTTCAGACCTGAATAAGGAGTGGATGTGGAGGATATGAGAGCAGATAAGAGGAAGAGAGAAACAGATCACGTCCTCGCGTTCCTCATTCCACTGGCCTAACATGATCATGTGAGCCTGTTCCAGCCTGTTCCATCTGTTATCAAGCGCACCATATTCATGCTTCTGCAGGCTGGCTGTCCTTAAAAACTGAAGGGTCTTCTTCTTTAGCAATGCTTATAGGACAGACCTGTACTTTGATCCTCAGCTTTGTAGTCATGCCATGCTGGCATTTTTCCCACAATAATGCAAATGCACTCCTAAAGCATTAAAAAAAGCCAGTGAATGTGGTTTTATAGCACTGGAAATACAAGACAACTAACTAGGTATAAATCAATAATCCATCTTGAAAATAATCATATTGATCCCTTGTGAAGACCTTCTGGCAAATAAGCTAATGCATAATAAATAGTGTCTAATCTTAGGGCAACACAATGTAGGAGAACATGAGAACTCGGTGGGTTAAGCACCTTCTCCGTGCCTTGAAGGCTCCACGTGCATTCTATTTTTAACTGATAATACATCTGCCGCTCCATCAGCCCCCCCACGGCAGGTACACGCACAACTACAGGTAGAAAATTGTCACTGAAATTGTCAACGTCCGTGAGGAAACGTTCGTCACACAAAAATCCGGCCCCAAACTACCTTTCCTGTTCAGATCCAGAATTCCAGCCTGTGTTTTGAGTTGAACTGTGAATCACTGCAATGAAACAAAGAGCACTGTTCTATGTGCTACAATCCTCTGAATTGCCCAAATAATTGTAGCTTTAATGCTGAAAACTCAAAACCGTGAGAGTGCCGACCTGTTGCAACGGAGCCACCAAACGTCTGCATGGCCACCTTGATGAATAAGATGAGACCAAGTGCAGGAAAACGCTGTAGTAATCATGGCGAAAGTCTGCCAGCGTCAAACCAAACTCGCTTGCGCTCTGCTAGATGCAGATGTGTGTGTATATGTTGTGTCGTGCTCTAGCCTCGGAGCCCTTGGAGTCAGTGTGAGCGTAACTGTATCAGACATACAGTCTAGCGTTCCTCAAATATCCTCTGGGTCACACAGAGAAAACACCAGGCATGGACGTCGGGACCCTGTGGCGACGTGGACAGTTTGAGCCTCCCAACCAGCTCTGTCCTATGTTGCTAAGCAGATGTGACCCTTGGTACTAAGCTGGCCTGTTTACGCTCAAATATCCTCTATCTGGGGTCAGAAAGGGGGAAAGGGTATTCCTGTTCATACGCGGGGTGGTGAATATTTGCATTTCACTGCAAAATGCTCAGAAAATTACAAAGGGGTGGGAGAGAAGGGTGTCTGCTCTCAACTATGCAGCAGCAAGAACGGATCGAGCCAGGAGCAGAAGCCATTACGCCATCGCCATCCTTTCAAACGTGATCTTTACTGGGCCGTTGATGAAAATAATAATCTATTAAGATGGAAGACAGTAAACAAACCACTGGTTCCTCGGCCATCTTGCTTTCCTTCCTCAACAAGGCAGTTTGGATAAAGTCTAACCACCAAATCACACATATAGACATAAACGTGTTTGTGCATACAACAATATAAACGTAATATAACGGCTCGCTCCCAAAAGTACACATTTAACACATCAGACTGGGACACATAGAACACAACAACAACAAAAAAGGATGAGGAGCAAAACGAGGAGGCGAACTTTGCTCAAGGTTGATCTAAATGATGCCAGGTGAGCAGCGGCCAGGTGAGATCTAAACCAAACACATGTCGGCTGGCACCGCGCGCGCTTCACGAGCGTTTCCACGCGCAGCCATGTATCCATATAAGGCTCTCTACGTCATGGCTGGCGCAGCTGATGCTAGGATGACAGCGAGCTAACGATCCGTGAGGGGGATTTAACGCCAAATGGTAGCAAGCTTAGCTCTATCTGCAACAGGGCAAAAAACCAACAAAAAGCACCAATTTAAAAAAAAAACACAGCTTTTTTTTCGGTTCCTGAGGCAAAGCGTGATTTTGTGCAACCCCCTCTGCGTGGGTACCCGCGGTGTGCCACGCAAAATTTGATCGGCGCTTCCAACCATACGTTTGCCAATATTGTTGTGGCTGCGCAAAGGGATTCCCTTGCAGTAATTCTACCGAAACGGGGTGTAGCTAAAGGTCGTTTGAGCGGCTAACGACGGGGAAGGAATAAGTAACACGGCGGTAACCCGCAGCAATTACGTTACGCACGGCCATTTCCATACAGCAGCCTTATCTGCTTGAGGTTATTAGCATGCGAATGTGTGAGTGGCTGTCATTGTAAATGGAACAGGGGCTTGTGATAAGGCTGCTCCGAGGAGCCTCGACTCGCTGCCAATATCTCGGGTGCAGCAGGCAGGCTAACCGCGGCTTTGGCTCGTTAGCCAGCCCGCTTCCACACCGCGCAGCGTTAGCGGGCTAAATATCCAGCTAGCTAGTCCGCTGCTAGCTTCAATTGCTCCCATCTCCAGGAAAATATCAAAATAAATCCTCACCGTGAAAGGGATGTCATTCACGCTCCCCACCGAATAGCAGCAGTCTCCAGGGTTCACGGCTCCTGTCAGCACCTGGTGCAGATGCATTTTCTCTTTATTTGAGCAGCAGATGGGATTTTTTTAATTATTAACAACGAGTCCACCCTGTCGGTTTCTCCGTCTAGCAGCGACTGGGAATTCCATTAGTAATGTAAACGCCGTCCTCGGCCGAGCAGTGTCGTCTTCCCGCACCGGCGGCGGGGCTGTGGGGCGCTGGTGTCCGGCCCGTATGAATGTAATCTCACCTGGCCGTGTCATCTATTTAAACGTTGGGAAGAAGCGCCGCGTCGCCCTGCGCTGTCAACACCATCCCCACGATTAATCGTGAGAGCAGAGGCGGACGCTGGGATCTCTGCAGCGGACCTGACATGCGCGCTCCCGACGCGGTGGAGGCACGACTGAACCGTCATAGATCCGTGTCGCATAGAGCGACGAGCGACTCTCCAACTCTCGCCTCTGCTGTGTTGGCGGGTGAGGAGTGAACAAGGGCAGCCGTGGGCGTCGATTTTGTGTTTTCATGGCGACCTAAAGGCTTATTTACGGATAGAAATGCTTATGACTGCGACGACTGTCAAGGTTTAAACACTCTAGTAGAGTGGTTCTATGTTTTCGGTGCCTCGGTGGGAGATGCCCCCCCCCATCTGATGATCCGAGTTCATTGATCAGAAATGCGGGTCTTGGTTCAAATTTACTGCCTGTTTTGCCCCCCAGTGGTGAGATTAGCCTAATAAAAGGCAGCAGACATCAGCGACATGATGCTTCTGGGCTCGGGGGTTGTCAGATTTAGACATGAACGTGGACTCTGCATAATTATGAAAAACACCGTTTTCCATGTAAAAAAAGGAAAATAATTCAGTATGAAACAACAATTATTATAATATTAAAAACAGAAAATAATATTCAGAAGTGCCGACTGTTGGTCATTTGAGGTTTGTCCTCAAAAAGTGCAAATTGTGGGTGCTATTTGGGGCATTGTCACTAAATTTGGGAATTTCAAATGGCAACAGCTATTGTCACAGCTAAAATACAGTGCAATCAGAGGAGAGCTCACAGAGGTTTCTGGAGGCGTGATTGTACCCCCCCCCCCCCGTCGCTGCTCTCATTATCAGCTCTCAATCATCACACTGATGAGATTTCTGAGACCCCCTTTATAGTTTTAGCCTTTATCACCTTCCCCTGTTGTCTCCCCTGAGAGTTCCTACCAGGATCCCCGGTAATAACACACCGACAGTTGTTGGCCTGGTTATTTAAGCCCCGCTGACCTCATCAGGCAAGACCTGCCTGGCAGCCATGGTGACACACAAGACAGCGGAACACAGGAGTCCGAGACAGGAGCCGGGAGAGAGTGTGACACACCCGGCCAGAGCCAGCAGCAGCAGGACACATTCGTGTGAGGGTCAGCATCCGTCCGACAGTTAAACCAGGAGCGTCAGTCGCTACATCTGAGCTTGTGGCACCGATAAACAGATTCTCAATGCTGTTTATTAAAATGGGTCCCAGTCAGAATTAGAAGCACAAGGCAGCTAACCAAAAATGATCTTACCTGATAAAGGAGTGGCTCCTTCAGGCTTAAACAGCACATTTGTCTACATCGTTCTGATGATTTCCCCTTTCAGTGGGAGACCTAAGGATGGGGGCAGCATCTGTGGGGGATAGTTTCATTTGAATGCGCTGTTGACCAGCAGAGCGGACAGACAGAACAGCAGAAGCTGGCGTGTGCTTGAGGTTCACGTGTGAACAGGCCGGTTTCCCTGCTGGAGGAATTATCTTCCGCCGTTTGAATCTCCTTCACGTGCCTCAGCATCACACACGCGCCTCCATCAATCGTGGCCTTCGCTCTTCGGCTCGTCCTCCATCTTTGTCTGGCTACTCAGCCTGCTGAAGACTTCAGTGATTGATGACAGCTATTCCAGAGCGTGTCTCCGCCGCGATGCCACCTCCTCGCTCAGAGGAAGGTCATCCTCTTCTGGGTGAACAGTCTTGACGTCTTTGTGTCAGTGCTGAATCTGGTTGATGAATCTTAGCTTTTCCACGCGGATTATTGGCCACTGCGACGCCGAAGTCCATTTCTGATCGTGGTCATAATGATATTTATCTGTGGGAGGTGATTACCGAGGATGCAGCATCCATGTGAGTGGAATTCCCTCTGGCCCTAATGGCTAATATGATTATCTGTTAGCTTGTTATTGAGGTTCTCTCTCGCGTTCTTATTTGAATCACAGATAAGCAGCATCACGCTGTTGTGTGATTATTCATAATCACCGTTCTCAGCCGTTACGAGAAAGAAAAGAAAAAAATCTTCTGTCATGTTACGAGACACGTCTGCACTGAAGACAATAAATGTTCACCTGAACAATATTTTGAAAAACCATGGAGATCAACTGGAGTAAAACAAGTTATCTGTATTTCTTTCACCACGTCCCAAGGAAGTGCTTCTCTTTCTCTGCAGGTCATTAAACAGCAAGACTGTCTTATGGGGTTTTATATGTATCGTCATGGACCTTTGCCCATTTTTTATCCTCCAGTATTCTGTTTTCTATTTTAACAACAGCTATAATGAAGACAGGAAATCCGTTGTTTTATTTTAATTACCCATTTACACATGACAATACTGTGTAAATGGGTTAGAATTCCACTGGATCTATTATTATTTTTGGCACCCTTGATGGTCAGCCATTTAAATTCAAGCTCATAATGTTAAAAGGAAAAAAAATTGCTTCAGTGCTTCCTTTGTCCATGACATTATTTCATTGAACTGGAGCTACGTGCAGAAAACATGGTTTCAGTTTGCTGGCAAGGATTAATGGAAATCTTGAACAATAACTTTTAACATTCAAGCAATACGTATTTTAAATAACCTAAATCACCAATAAGATTTAAAAAAGGAAATAAAACAAAACAAATAAAACCTTCTGGCCTCCGAGGCCACATTTTACACAATTATATTGAAGCGTGATTCATACAACCGGCCACCAGAGGGCAGTGTCGACACAGGTTTGATGGAGCCTGTATTTGAAGACGCAAATACACTTTTGTAGGTTTTAAAATTATCATTATTTATCCAGTATAGACAGAATGGATAATGATTGCTGGTTTTTAAAAAACTTTGTGGATGCTAATTCAAAGTAGAAACCCAAAACAGCAGTAAATCAAACAACCGTGAGTTATAAACTGTTTTCTTGCTGACAAACGTACAAAACTGTATGTGAATAAAGTCCACGACTGTAATCCAATTTATTGTAGGCATACGGCTTTTTCTTCAAATTTACTGGTGACGTTTGGGTAAGACAGCGAGATTATAGGATTATATCCTGAACAGTGCGGGCATAATTAACCTGGAAATACAGCAGATTATTAGGAAACAAAGAAATGCAAAAAACCAACACAAACAGTTAAAGTTTAGAGGCTCAGAGGTTTAAAAGGAGACTGTAGTGAATGACTTTTATTCACAATGAAGCACCACCAATGATGAGATGTGAGCAGCACAAACATCACTTTTATGAGTGTGTGTGTGTGTGTGTGTGTGTGTAAAAGAAAGAAGACCTTGAGTTTGATGATGGTCACACTGCAACTACTCTTGAAATGAAGAGGGACCTTTTCTCAGACCCGATCGAACCTGTGAGGAAATAAAGGAGAAATAAAGGAGAAGACAATCAGTCAAACAGGAGGGAAACGCTGACAGGGAGCAAAGGAAAAGATGTGAGGCCTCTTAAACCTGCTGCAGAATTAAAGAAGCCAGTGAAAACCAACCAAGGCTCCGATTTACTGCAGCGTGGAATTGCACATCTCAGCAAATCACATTAACTGCGGGGATTTTATTTGCAATACAAAAACGTTTTTGTCCACAAATATATGAGAGAAACACAGATTATAAAACGGAGCATCTCTGCCATCATTATCACCCATATTGCATGAAACATGTCAGCCGTAATGGTATACAACTGACAGTTTTGCTCATCAGTTGAACGAGCGGTGCACTTGCTGTCCGTTAGGGGGCAGTATAGTCTAAAGAATAACGCAGAGGAAAACGCGCGGGCTGAAAAGGTCGTTTTAGGATTAAAGCCTGGAAATTTCTCTTTAATGTTTATTTCAAAGAGTTTGTGTTTTTCTTATATAAGCCAGCGCAAACATGCAGAGACTAAAACTAACTAAAAGAAAAGTGCTGCTCAACAGCCTGCCATGCAGCCTTGCTGCCCCATCCGCCCCCTGAGCCTTGAGTGATACTGTTGTTATTATTGTGCGTAATGGTTTCTGCCAGTGACATATGAGAGAGGGATTCAGCTGCCCCTGACTGTCATGCACTTGGCTGAATATCGCCGCTCTTCTCGTAATGGCTGCTATCAGAGGTGTTCCTGCGTGCACACGCCTCTGAAACAAGGGGTTTTCAGCAGCTTGATTCTAAATGTGCATATTAATAACAAGAGTGACCCTCTCAGACACTTCCTGGATCTCTGATTATACTCCCTTGTTATGGGATTTCTGCTGTAATTACTTCACAAAACCTTCCTCCCACTCTTCACACTGGTCACCAGCTCCACTTTATATCCCTCCGGGTCCTCTCATCACCTTTCTTTCCACCCTCCTCCGCCCACTTGCCCCCTGTGTCTCCTAATGCAATGCACCCTCTCATCCTCCTGCCCTCGGCGTGGAACGTGGTCGCACCTGGCCTATAAGAATGAGCAATGAGTGAGGGTGAGCCACGGAGTGTGTGGCGGCTCAGGGCGCACACTATCCATTAAGGAGCTAAAGTACTGCCAGCTTGCTAGATGAGGGGGAACTCAGGAACTTCACCCTGGGACGCACCATTAAACTCGCCCTCTTTGTCTTCCTGTGATAGCGCATAGAAGTGTGCACGCACACATAGACATATATTCCATATGTGTCACCGATGTGTTTCTCTTCACGAATAAAACATATCTAAACAACAATCACATCAAAATAACCTGCAGCGTTCCTCCTAGTTCTCTGTAAAAAGTATCTCTAATTAGCACAGGAAAAAAGGCCATTTTTTTCAGAGGCTGTTGCAGATCAGATCAAGTAAAACCTCAAAAGAGCTTCTGGGAGAACCTTGGAGGATCACCGTTCACACTCATGGATATCGATCTTGAGTGAGGGCTGTTTGCAGTTGGTCCTGCACTGTTTACCGCCTCCTCCTCATTACTCCAACATCATTCCTCAGCAGAGGAGGCCTGAAAGAGAAATTAAAAAGTGTCCTGTTCATTCAAAACACATCCCCTGCAACTGAGACGATCTGGGGGTTGGACATCTCTCCTCCTCTTCCAGTGAAATTATTCAACTATTAGTAATTAGCATGCTAATAGGCTAATAAAAGGCCTCTGGTCCTGTGTTGCCTTTGGGGCAGAAATATGACAGAAGCTCATTCTAATTAGAATGAGCTTCTGTTATTACTTTTTATTGGGCTCATTTTTCATTAAAAACCTTTTATGGAAACCTTTTGTGTAGATCTCTCTTTTCTATGATGAGAAAGATGGTATGCTAGCGACACAATAACCACCAACTGCCCAAGGTTTCTGTCTTTGACAGGCAACTTGTCATTTTTTCATGACTACAGGAAGAAGGCCAGGTCTTATTCAATCACACAACCTAATTGCTTGATAATGCTTGTCATGATTTTACAGTAGGGCCTAAAAATAGCATAAGAATCAGAATCCAATTTTCTCCCTGTGAGCATGAAACAGAATACTGCATGCCATTCTTTTTATATGATACTCTAGAATAATTGTTCTTGTTCACTTATGAGTCAGACATTATATAAATATTGATGCATGCCCCCTCAATGCGTCGCCATATTTCTGCAGACTTGAACAGGAGCCGTTTTACTTACCGTTGTATTACATTATTATCTCTAAATGTTATCAACTATAGTCAGTTTTGGCCACTGAAGCACAATGTCACTAATTTGATACATCTAAGAAAACGGACCCCTGGAGTGGAAGAACACGTGGACATAGATTTGATGAATCTGTACTTATACACCACACTTGAGGACAGCTCATCCATATTTACCACCAGATGGCGCCAAATCGTACACGCTAGCTCCGATCAAGCCGTCTGCAGAAGATGCATCTTTGAGAGGTTCCAGAGTTTATATTAAATGCTAAAATTGTTCCTTGGTTAGTCTGTTATCATGCTAAGCTACAGCCAATTTAGTTATTAATGAAAAATACCGTTGGCAGAAAAAAGACTTCACACAGAGGCTTTGTATTTGCATTCAGCAAACTTGTCATGCATGGAAATGTTTTCATATTTTGTACCTACCGGTGTGCTGCTGTGATGGGAAACACAACATTGTGATTTCACAATCGAGGCTAACAAAGGTTCAGATCGGGAGAAAAACAAACAGATGATCATCTCCTCCCCATCAGCGCCGGGACGCATCTCAAATGCAAATGAGTCACATTCAAATGCATCTCTGGAAGCACAAAACAGATGAGACTTGAGAGCCGGAGCAAATTTTCAATCCAAAGTGACCGCGTCTGTCCTCAGGTGACGTCCTCGGTATGATAGCCCGACAGCGTTTGGCGTGCACGGAAGGCTCGTCATGAAACCCACAGAGATCAGTGTGGACAAGCGAGACACAAAGCCGAGCGGACTGAAAAGTGACTTTCCTGCGTTATTCAAGACTTTGAGCCACGCAGTCACGTCTTTGTTCGGTGCGTTTGTGTTTGTGCTGCGTTCAGGTCCTCGTGCCTTCACAGGAGCTGCACGCTGGAGCAATGTAGAGGACACGACATCAGGGCGCTCCGGGGGCACGGCGTCAAAATGGGACTCCTGTGCGGACAGGCAGAGTCCCCACCATGCTGATGTGAGCGGCGGCCCTGATCAAGAACTATTAGATGAACAAACAACAGAGATGGAAGTTACAAATTCAGACAACAAATTATACGCAGAGCTCTTCTGATGCCATTCAAACACCGTATGACATCATCACGCCCCGGAGAGGAAAATAATGATGCAATATCTGGCTATAACTCACTAATGAACCATCTCTCTCTCTCTCACACACACACAGACACGCACACACACACACCTTTGTGAGTGCGGTGGCTGACTCAGTCCTTCTCTGCTCACGGAATATTTACTCTGGGTGAAGAGCAGCAGAATCCTGACCACAGTACCAAGAGAGCAGCTTTCGATCCGGCCCTACAGGAACGTCAGTAAGGTTCCACATAAAAGGGCGCATTTGAATTTACATTGTAAAGCACTGTGAGTAGTCCCCCTCCCAATGCTGGGGAGGGAAGCGGCCTTGGGAACATCAAACTGACGACTTTAGGTAAGATGGGTGCACCCTGGTCCTCTGTGTGTGTGTGTGTGTGTGTGGGAGAGTCTAAATAGAAGAGACCAGAGCAAAAGCTTCTGGGGCTCACATCCTCGGGCTTTCATGAGGAAACTCTGACACAAACTTCCTTAGAAGAGGAGGGACATTTATGGAGGGATGACTCATTTCTCTGCTGTTATTTTTGAAACTGCGGCTCTGTGTTTGATGCTGTGTGTGTGTGTGTGTGTGTGTGTGTGTGTGTGTGTGTGTGTGTGTGTGTTGTGTGTGTGTGTGTGTGTGGGTGTGTGATCCGTGACGTCAAACAGAAAAAATCGTTTGGCTATAAGATTGATCTGCATGAGTTAGCCTGCACAATCACATCGTTTCATTTGACAAGCTCTTTAGAAAGAAAAACAACGATAAGAATGACGCTGTTCCAGGGGGCCACATTCTGGATTCCTCTACTATAAAAGTCACCACACAAGAATCACTTGAGGAGATTTCTGAGCACAAGGAGCCGTTCTGATAATGAAGCATATCAGAGCGTGTGATGCTACTCTCCTCCCCAGAAAGGGGGCAAACGTAACATTTAGAATTAGCCTCAGTGCATCTCTTTAGAAAAGAACAACGCTGCTAATTCTTGTTTCCAGGTTTAGGCCCTTAAAGTTAGTTGTCCCAGACTGGCTGCTTCTCGAGCTGAAGACAATGCAGAGGAACGGGCCCTTCATTATGCTTCTCTGATAAACTGCAGCCTTTTTCTAATCAGCTTAATGTAAACCCTTAAACTAATCTTCAATTTAAGATTTTCCTCAGAAATCTGTCGCTGTGCAAAGTGAACCCCCCATGTTAGAACCCTGTGTTTGTCTCTCTCTCTCTCTCTCTCTCTCTCACACACACACACACACCACACACACACACACCACACACACACACACACACACACTTAACAAAAGGCCGTAATTATGGCTAAAGTGTTTTACTGTGTTTCTCCTGATCTAAAACATCTGGTAATTGTAAAGACCAGCGCAGAAACCAGAGCAAAGTGGCTTATTGAGCTTTTACAACTGCGTCCATTAGCCACGCTTAAACACATCGGGGTTCAGATGTGAGCTGCAGACTCCTGGATAAATAATGGCTCCGGGCTATTCTTAGTTCGCCACTTTCTGGCAGTTGATGTCTCCGCTGCAGAATGAGCAGGTCAGAGTCATCTGAGCCCAAATTTCACCCTTTAAGTCAAACTCCAGGACTCGGAGGCAAACCCGTGTATGGAAAACGTTCTGAGAAGAGGAGAATCCTACCGAGTCAAAGGTTTAGTGTGGAGACTGTTAATGGAGTCAGCAGCTGTTGTCCAGACACTTTAATGCAGCTAAGGTAATAATTTGCTGGACTTGTGAAAAAGCCCCGTTTACCTCAGCCGTTCTGAGTCTGCTTTAATGTGAGGCCAGAATTAATCTTGATTTCATACCCACTCTCGTTCTGGCTAATCAGGACGAAAGAGGTCTCTACCCCTTCGTCTCCAGAGGTCAATGACAATATTATTGATTATAATTTTGCCTGAGTGAGATCACAGAGATACTCGGGAAAGAAAAATGATCCGGGAAGTGACGAATCCCAAACTGAAGAACCAGGCCTGCCTTCATCTCTGCCATCACCTCAATTATTTTTTTTCCCCTGCTAACCTTACACACACATGCTGCAATTAGTTTCCGTGACACATTTTTGATTGCCCCTTGACCTCTTGTCTCTGCTCATTAATGAAAACACAGCAAACTGGCACAAGTAGAAAATGTAATCTAATTTTAGTGAGTGTAGCGAGCAGGTGAGGATTTAATATGGGACTGGAAATCGTCCTGTCTTTCACTCCTTTGACCGCAGCTGGAAATGAAAAAGCTAATGTTGCTCTTTTGTTCCGGGCAGGCACATTTAGGTGAATCGGCACTGTCCTCAGCCTCATCAGAGGAGGATGACGTGTCCAACTTTATCACACGCACATAAACAAATTTGGAGAACTTCCAGTTATAATTAAATCTCCCCTCAAAGACACGGCAGTCTTGAGTGTTTTTCTGAAACACTAAGTCCATAAATATAAAGTCTTCATCTGTGAATGGCAGCACTTAACCCACGAAGCTGAGTGTTTACTCCTCAGAGTGTTTACTCTATATTTATTCTATTTTAATTCAATCTTAATCAAAACTAATGGATGCAAGAACTCTACCTGGTAACGAGTATCGACCAGGACAGGAAGCATTCTTGGGAGAGCTGATTTAAAATTCAAATGTATAAAGTGACTAGAAAAAAAGCACTCAGAGTGCAGACCTCCGCCAAGAAGCTCATATTGTGACTTATACCCATACATATATATATTTATTTATTTTTTTGGATCTCTGCTAAGGTGATGACTACTGGGTCTTGTTCTGGGAGGTGGCTGTGCTCAGCCTGGAGGTCTTGCAGCCATTGGGTGGTAGTGTGGTGTGTTGCCTCTTTCTCCCAGATACTCTTCTAGTATCGCTCAGTCTCAGCCCTGGGGGGGGGGGGGGGTCTGTTGTCAACTTGTTGCCCTGCCAATGAGAGTAGACCTTAGCTGGATTGGTGGAGAACACCTTGTTTATTCTCCTTGCCTCTACCTCTCTTGTGTACCTCTTTAGTCGGGTAGCAAGGCCTGCTCAGTAGTCTCCAGTGCCTCAGTTGTGGACAGTTTGTTATATTTCTTGGGCTGCTCTGCCCTTAGATTCAAGCCTCTACTCACCTCTGTTAGAAGCCTCTAGCCTTCTCCTCTAGCCTTCTCCTCATGTTCCTCATCTTATAGCCAACCTTCTGTAGGATTAGTGTTGCAGTTGCATACATCAACTGATTGGTCTCAGTGATGGTAGTGGTAGGGATGGTTGACAGTGCCATGTTCATGTCCTCCAGGAGAGATTGGTCTGGTACTTTGTGTGTTAGCCTTGACAGGGAGGTAGTTGAGTTCCCCCAGGACTCCATGATTCTCTCTCTCAGGTCAGCTGCCCTTGTGTTGAGTCCATCACTGGGGATATTTGGGGTGATGATGAAACCACCCCCAAGCAGACCTGGCGTCCTGGCTCCCCCTTGCCATATTTGTACCCTGGATGGCACAATGCTGTGCCTCATCAATATCTAGCTGTGATAGCAACTTCTTATTGTGGATATTAGAACACTGAGCTAAGAGCTGCTTCTTAGTCAGTGAGGAAGTGGAGTTTCGAAGCACCATTTCTCCCACATCTCTCTGTCACTAGGGTTACACTCCATCAGTACCATGTTCTCCGCCCTGCTCCACGAATGCCTTGTTCCAGTTGCCAATTTGACATGAGGTTCTTTTGTTTTTAAGAACTCTCTGAATGGCTCAGTTTCCTCCAACCAAGTCCTCCTTTAAGTCTGTGTTGTTTCTGAAGTGCTGCAGTGGCTGAACAAAGATGATGAGATGAGAGCATGTGAATTTTGTTCAGAAAATCCAAAGCTGCTATTAAATGAATTATAAGCTTCATACTGTACCTTTTGGTTCATACTACCCGTATTCTACCCGTCCAGCTCCATGACAAGTTTATCGATCAATGTTGTTGAGCGGTCATTGTTATTCTAACATCTGATCCATTTGGACTTTGTTTTTAACGCCATCTTCAGCTGTCTCCGTCCTCCTCGTCTGTGTCTGCATCATCTGATGACAGCTTCTTTGCGGCAGATAGGAACCTGTCAACATGATCCTGTAGGCTTGATATGAAAAGTTCTTGAACGAAAGTACTGATCCTATGGCACTAGAGAGCTTCCTGGAGTGTGGAGCTTGTTTTCTGGACACGCTGGAGCACAGCGTTCCATAGGTTGCGTCTCCTTGTATAGAGCCATCGCTTTACTGCCGCTGCCCCAAGTCGTGTGTTCTCGCCCATTAACTTCCACGTGGGGTCCACCTCTCACTCACCACAGGCTGACAGCAGTCACAGAAAACTGTGCAAATTGAGCCCCTGGAAGCCCGTGCATTTATACAGGCCTGGCCAGAGGTAATACACCCTTTAAACTGGCCTGTCTGGGAAGTGATGGAGTACAAAGGAAGCAGAAGAAGAACGAAATAGAAAAATGTCCACAGGTAGCTCATTCCGACAATTCCTGGCTGCTGCCATGTCAGTACAAGGCACAGTAAATACTAACAGAACTGGTTAGTCAGTTACATCAAGCTTAAGTCACGAAACGACAAAGCAAATGCTTCAAATAACCTGGAGGATCATCGGAAGGTATCTTGCCCGGTTGTCTTCAGCCTGTTGCTGCCAATGACTTCATATAGCAGGATGTGCCAAGCTTCATTTGGGACTCGACGCTCTAACAAGCTGATTAAGTGCAAATCAGACCTTTGAGATAACAATGTTTGATGTTTTTGATCAAACATTCTGTTTCTGCTGTAAAATGAAGGTTAAGAGTTAAAAATGGAGACAATGGCAGTGTTTGAGGTTTCTGCCTACAGTCACCTCCTTTAGATGTGTTTACCATCATCATTACTGTGGTGCCAGCTTCCCAACGAGGGCCTTTATTTGCCCAGCACAAGATGTCACTTTACTGGAAATGCAAAATTTAAAAAAAAGGCGGGCCATTTTGACCTTTCCAGGGGGCCGTCCATGCCATCGCTTTGACATCAGCATCTACTGTACTTGTCATGTTGCCTCATCATGGAACAATAACAATGAGGATTACTTTACTGTGATTTCCCCACGAGGCTGACATTACAGTCACCACACCTGAGCGGTCACCATGACTGATCAATAGCTTCTGCGGCCATGTGCTCAGCTTAATAGGAAGGAAACAAATACATTTTATATCCTCAGAGGTGCCCCCCTTCCACCACGCTGACATCCATTGTGCCCACACATGTGTGAAATTAAAGCTATCATGACCTTACATCTGACTGAGAATGCTATTTCTCTTGCTAAAAGGTTTCATCTGTAGAAATATTAGCGGGGATATGTTTTCGCGCTTTGGTGGCCGCAGAGTCGCCGGGGTAATCGCAACAAGATGCTGGTACATTTACCATCGGCGATGTCAACACACAGAAATGGCGGCTGAGCCGATGTGGATTGGCGTATGAGTGGGTGCGAGTACACAGACTTGTGTGTGAGTATCCATATTCATCAGATGTGTGGAGAGGAATCCAATAATGATTCTGTCAGTCGGGATTAACGAGAGCGACCTTTACCAACTCCTGCCAGAGCGGCCACAGAATAGAGAGAACAGTGTGAAAAAGAGAGTGTACTCAAAAGTCCCAAAGATCAGTAATCTCACCTTTTCCACGGTCATCCACCTCCTTCGCCTCCACTCGTTTCTTGCATCCTGACTGGCTGCTTAGCTGCAGCTCCTAGATGCTCATTTTAGTAAGTAGGGGTCAAGGTTCTTCCAGTCCGAGCCTGTTTTTAACCTCTGACTGCAGGATTCAGAGTTCAGATCTTAAGATTTGCAGCACTGATTCACTGCTCCACTTAGCCTGCGTGTTCAGTCCCCGAGATCAAATGATTCAAGGACGAATCTGTAAACACAAGACCATCATGACTGTTCAGGGAGCTGTGGTTGCATCTGTGTTCCGGAGTCCAAAATATATCAATCTGTCCCGTCTGTGTCGCTTTTTAAACTTTTGCTGAAAAAAAAAAGCATGTAAAACAACAGCTGTGCCATTAATATTGAGCTGTTAAATCCCAGTTTTATTGCAGCTCATCATGTGTCCAAATAAAAGCACAAAGTCAAAACTGGGTCCTAATTGAAACAGCTCAGCGGGGATGGATAGCAAACAATAAACTGATGAACAATCAAAGAAAACATGAATCACCAAAGCATTAGGCCCATACAGAATTACTCCTTCACTTAAGATATTAAAAGGACATATACTTCATTAATGCAATTCTAGGAAGTATATTTTCATTTGACCTGAAATAACCGATTTAAACTATTTGAACAGGCTCATTAGTTAAGACATAATCAATGTGAGTTATGATTTACTGCTTTTGTGATGTTATTATCATTGTCTTGGAAGCCCTGCAGCATTAAAACAGATTTAAACCTGCCACATATGGGTGTTTTTCCACATTCCTGTGATATAAAAGAGAGTTATCGGCTCTAAATCTTTCCTGATTAGCTAGCACAAGTGTGGTGGAAGAAAGAAAAACAGCCAGAGTGGAATCAACATATTCTCCAAAACTGTGAATAATAAATGTGTCATTGTGAAGGTTGTACTCTTATTTTGATACAGTTATCACATGAATGAAGACAGGAAAATAATTGCATTTTCTGTTTCATAAGAGAGCTCAAGAGAGCAATAACGTCTCCAGCCCGCTCAGTAATCACACACACACACACACACACACACACACACTGTATGCACTGAGCCGACTGTCCTGCGACATTTACCTGCCTAGCTCCTGTTGGAGAGTTAAGGTGACTGCTGAGAATCAATGCTTTCTTGTTTACACACACGCACACACACACACACACACACACACACACACACACACACACACGCACACACAAATTTAACCTACTCTCCCCTCTCAGACGTCACGCTGATCCTTTGGGGACCGTCAGCACTTGTCCCCTGGCCTGTCTCCAGCTGCTGAGGTGTCCTCTCTCAAACAGGCCGACATTCAACACGGCAGAAAATCATCGATCCACACTCAACAAAGAGAGAGAGAGAGATAGGGAGAGAGAGCGAGAGAGATCATGAGGGGTGTCAAGCAGATTATGGAGGAGGGAAAAAAATCTGCTGTAGGGCTGATGGAATGATAGCTGGTTGGAGCAATGGATAGCATCAGAGTGTTGATAAAGAGCTATCAGGAAGAGAGAGCAGGGCAAAGAAGAACTGACTGACTGACTGACTGACTGACTGACTGACTGACTGACTGACTGACTGACTAGCATATTCTCCTACTGAGCTGACAGGAAGTCTCACCTCTGAACAAACTGCTCGTGTTCTCGGTCAGAACTGCTGAGTTCTCTGAAACCGAGGGCCTTCGTTTTTCTCTTTAAATCTCTTTGATGCCGTGTATCTGTGGAACCTACAGCTGATGGGAAATGTGAAGGTTAAGATCCCCTGTGGAATTTTCTTGTAAACAAACACATATGGTTTAAGGCAATGTTTCTCAGGAAAGAAAAGGCTCTGTGTGCATCCTCCAGGCAAAAGCTTCTTTTCTCCCCTCTAAAGCAACTCTTAAAAAAAGAGATGGTGGTGGGGTGTGTGGAAGAGGGGGTGGAAGCGGAGGTGGAGGATTTAGCAGATAGTTTGCAGAGATGTCAGAAAGTCAGTCTTTTACACAACACGTGGTCTTTATTTAATCTACTTCCAATTATTACAATGTAATATGCAACAGTAAGCAATCATGAGCAGCTCTGCTACATAAAAAACTCCAGATACAGATTAATGTTTCTTTATTTACAACACTGACTGTTTCTTGCTGTCAACAGTCCTATTTATTCTAAAAATGTCCAGCCTCCAACCCCTAACAGGGTACCTAACAGGGTAACAGCTATTCATTCTGATGTAAACAGATGAGTTTTTGTAGCGGGTGGCTTCAGGGACTTCTGCTTTTCCTCAAATATATTGGAAATAAACTCTAATCACGGGCATAAATTGGTCTCATAATGGCTTTACTGTCCTCCTTATGCTCATAACCAGTTTGACAGTTTGCCAAACTCACTTCCTGGACAACACGAGTCAGGATTTATCTCCAACTGTGATGTAGATGAGGAACACTGAGAGAGACAGCCGTGCCCACAGGGCTTAATTCATTGAACGATCGAAGATTGCACACAGACATCCACTCCTGCAGCATATGTCCTCACTTCCTGCTTCCATCTCACAGCTTCCTGCACCTACAGCACCAGAGTCACTGCTGGTGGCCGTTGTGTCGGGCTTTTCCAAAGTCACAGTAACAGAGAGCAGGGCCGCGGTGTTCATGCTAGCTACTCTATAGCATGTTATTTTATACACTTTTGTCATTTTAATGAAAACAGCAGTTTCCCCCCCAAATTTAATCTTGCTCTCTAATTCAGTCAAAAAGAGCAGAACACATCATTCACACTCTTTCCCATATTTGAGCTGCTTTACTTTATTTCCCCTGATACTTTATATCTCATTACTGTTACGCTATTTTTCATCAGACCGTGTTAGCTTGCTGCTTTGGCTCTTCTTCTGGTTGATTTTTGTTCTCATTTTTTAAAAATCTTTTATTCCTTTAAGATACTTTTAACCCACCCCGACATTTATGTTTTTCCTTCTATGGGTTTGTGCCGTGCAGATGCTAAACTGTACCCACTTTGGATAGCATCTGTGTGATTTTTCCACCATCACACCATTAGATTTTCAGCATAACCAATGTTCCTGTCATCCATTTTCCGTTCTCTTCCTGACAGAGGGCTGCTAATGACTGCTGCTTCTGCTCGCCATCATCCAGGATGATTAGGACTCTGACCTTTAGCCGAGTCAGATAATTCAGAGCTTAGTGATTCTCATCCCTCCTAAATTCTGACAGAGACACAGACAGCGCGGGAGATAAAGTATTACAGCGAGGAAGGCGGGGATTTGATAATTATCGCAGAGAAAGAAGGAGCAGTTTGGAGAAGAAGAGGCTGAGGAGGCAAATGAAGAGGGAAAAGGCGGGTGTGTGGAGGGGGACACAGGATCAGACTGTGCCTCTCAGGCTGAAGGCGCTGACATTATCTCTGAGCGACAGGCATCAAGGCTAGGCGATGAAAGCAATGAAAGGCAGAGGGTGGAGGACAAAACGACAGAAGGAAAACAGCTTCTGATGTTTTTCAAAAACAACCTGACATTTACCTGCTTTCCTCGTGTTCAGCCAGGACAATCCAGTGCAAAAGGCCAGCAGCCTCCATCTGTGCAGCAGGTATGCCGCGCGTCTGCCGGATCCGCGCCATTTTCATCAGGGCTCAAAAAACCAGCCTTCACAATGTGATGCGCCGATCAATGTAGGAGCGAGAACAGCTGTTGTTTGTCAGAGGGAGGTGGGAAAAATCCATTCCCAATCGAATTCTTTTTTAATTTAATAGTGTTGCAGCGTTAGTATCAGAGGGACAATAGAACCGTACATGATCAGTACATTTCTTCTGTGGTCTAGTATTGGGTTTTTTTTTGCAATTATTTGTCTTCCTGTTTCATGGCGTTCCACAGTCGAGGGTGGGGTGTAACCATGACATGAAAACCTGTGGAAAGTTAAGAAGTGGAACAATGAAACCCCTCCTGAATTATGTGGGCGTGCTGTTTATTTCAATCCAAATTTAATCAGGCATAGTAACGGAGCCCCAGGTTATTCTAATGTTTGTGGCCGATGGAGCTCTCAGGCCTTTGCTCATCTAGCCGCTCATGTGGAAAACCTGTCGGCACGGCACTAATTTTCCTTTCTCAATTACAATCTACGGCAGGAAAGCCATTAGATCCTCTGGAAAAGTTCATCATTAATTGCGGCATTAATTTGAGAGACTGACTGACTTTCACCCCCCCTCCCAAAAAAGGAAAAACACCTTCATTATAACAGCCTGAGACCATCCCCCAATTAACCACCCACCCTGATCTGCTAATTCAGCACTATCCATGGCTCCTGGGTGGGGGGTGCTGCTTTAGCCCGACTTGCTGGGGCAAACGTCATTTCATCATGATTAAAACCCAATGGTTTGAGACCTTGTCAAATGCTTCACAATTAGCCTACATGGCTCACTGCCAAACCTGCAGTGTGTGTACGTGTGTGTGTGTGTGTGTGTGTACCCAGGCACATGTACGACTGTGCATCGGTGCAGATCTCCCATAAGGACGGTCTGCACTCTGCAGATAAATGATGATTATCAATCTTGGCTGTCACCGTGAGGAGCAGAACATGGAAAAAAAGCACAAACCGCGGGGAGGAGTGGAGAAACAAAAGAAGCAACAAAAGATGTGCGCACCCTGCAGAGCGTGCACGAAAACTGAGGAATGCTAACAACAAAATGATTCGTGCTTGTACATGTAGGACTTTCTGCAGCGTGTAGCTCATCTTGGGTTACAGTCACTCATAAGTTCTGTAAACTAGAGAACAGGTGCACATTGAAGTGGCGAGCACCAGCTGTTCCACGCTGAACCCTCGTATTAATTGTAGTGTGACAAAATGAGTGGCGTTAATGTCCCTAGGACCATGACAGCAGGATAAAGAGACAGGCAGGAATAGACGCTGAGCATCGGGGACAATTGTTCGCGTGCAAAAAGAGTTTGGGTCAAAGCTTGTGGAAGAATTCCAGTGGCACCTTCATGTGCACGTAACCACACTCTGCACAGCAGCTGTCAAAAATTCCCTGCTGAATTATTTTGGAACTTCTGTCAGCTGCACAGCGGCTTTATCTGTTTTCTTATGCAGCTGCATGCTAGCAAGAAGAAGCAGCTGATGATTTCCCCCTGTATCCCAAAACACAATTGGGAATATTCTCCCCTGCTGCACAGGCAGTAACAGAAAATACCAAAATAAGGGGGGGGGGGGGGGGGGGGAGCTGAATGTGACACGGGAATCGTATCAGTATCAGTGTTTTGCTTTGATTCAGCTGCGCTACCAGCCCGATCATGCCTGTCTCTTGAGTAAAAGAGACCTCCATCCGACACCAACAACAAAGTTAAAAAAGACTCGACGCGCTTTGCTAATTGGAGGATGTATTAAAAGCAATATCGACGGAGACTTGAGGGCAAACAACAAAACTTTCTCAAAAACGAAACCCCCCATCAATTGCATGCCAACGGTGGCACAGACACGCGCAAAGATTATGATGGCGTTCCTTTCGTTTTACAGATCAAATGCTTTGTAATAATACTGTTTCCACTGAACAAATCATTAGCCCACAAACAGCAGCGGCGGAAATCTTCTAATTCTATCGATTTATTCCATACCGACAGGAGGAGCTGTGAGCGAGATGCTCTCCTGTATGGGCCCCCGGAGCAGAGCCACCGTGTTCTGCCGAGGATTCAGAAGAGAAGCCAGATGAGTCAAAACTCGGTGTTGACCCGCATATGTGTGGGATCTGTCCGTGTGCCCGAGCCAAACGCCGCCCACATCCTGAGATCCAACCAACTCTATCGTAATAACACTTGGTAAAATCTCCGGTGACCTGTCAGGTGGATCAAGCTGAAGTTAGTACGGATAACAAAAAAAAATAGGTCAAGTTTCATCAAAAACATTAACACTGAAGATACATGTGGAGTATTTCTGTGCTGAATTTCAAAGCCTTTGGATGTTTAATATTTTGTCTCCAAGCATTGAAATGTAAGTTCAGAGAACACAGAAGCTTTGAGGGAGGAAACGCTTGTTTGTGAGAAAAGGCTGCAAAGACAGCGCAGCTGAAGGAGGACGGCTAATAGCGCAGCTGAAAGAGCCAAAATGTAGGGATCCTTTTGGGCGTCGTGTGGCACGGCCTTTGGATGCAGGCTGCTGCTGCTACTGACGGCTACAACCACTTCCTCCATATTTAGAAGCTGTTAACCTCCTTTCCAGCAATTAGCTAGTTGTCATGGTGTGATTCCACCAGTTCTTGCTTTGGTCCCAGACCTTCCCCTTAACTGATAATTTGGATTATTAGTGAGGGAGCGCCATCTGGACACTTTAATTATACTCTTGTGTTTTCATGCTTTACTCATGTGCTTTCCAAGATCTCTTCTCTCTCCTGGATCCCACTGGTGGAGTTGGATCAGAGGATGGGAGGCAGAGGTGTGCTGCTCAGTTTGCTACTACAAACACTTCAGAAATCATGAAGCAAAACGGAGGATGTTAAACACGATAGATTCAACAAGTCTCTCCAACAAGCCCGTGCCTAAACTATGACATGTTGGTGTCTTACCTGATGAATTCCTTTCATGCTGTAGGGACCTCTTCCATGTTCCTAGAACTCTTAATTGGAACATTCCCTTCTTGGGGTGTTTGTCCCACATTATGTAGGAAAGATTACAGATCTGCTATTCCGGGGCTTTAATTCATCTCCTACTTCAGAACTGCTCCAGTGACCTGCCAGCGATGTGTTCACGGATCTGTGAAAAAGCAGGAAAACACACTTTAAACTCACAAACATGAACAAAGAGGAGCAGCGGCAGATTTAAGTCCGAGCACTTCTGCTGGGGAGTAAATCCAGCGTGGCTTCAAAGAGGCTGAGTGAAATCCACCAACTTCTGGCTCCATTTCCGTGCATGTGGTGGCACCGAGCGTGAGTTATGCCTCTAAACAGGAAATTGGGGAAACTAATAAACTCAAACATTGCTTAACGTTGCATTTAAATAACATCGCTAACATCAGGCTCCTGATGATGATTGCAAACAGAATAGTGGAAACTCCACAGGAGCTGGTTCATGTTCTGTTTGTTAAAACTCACTCCAAGTACGACTCACAGAACTCAGGATTTATCCCCACTGATCAGCCGCTAAAGCGTAAACGCTAAAAGAAAGAATTTTTGAATGCATGGCGTGATGTCTGAGGCTATAAACACAGCTTGGTGTAAGGGCAAAACACAACACAAGTGTAACACTACTGATGATTCAGTTCTTCTGAAGCATCCCGGAGAGCCAGCTTGCACAATACAGAGACCCCCCGAGTCTGAAGCAGCCAAATGGAATTGTCCAAACATTTAGATAAAATAAGATCCATTCATGCACCCCAGCTTTAGAAATAACAAAAAGCTGCTTAACAGCTCGCAACCCTGTCCAACGCTGACATTTCCTTTTAAAGTACGCACTTATCTGTGCAAATTTTAAGTAACGCTCAAACTGCCCTTTGTGTTATTGACCTTTATAAAAATTCCTGTATAGGACAAAACACACAGGATCAACTGGATCAGGCACACAAACGGCATAAAAAGCTGAACAAACCCCGGTAAAAATAATGACTGCCTGTTCACACTGGAGAGAAATTCTCTGGGTGTTTTTGCTGCAGCGTGCAGCAAACATCAGCACGAACTCGACAGTGACAAGAACGCGAACACGAGTCCGTCGGCAGCGTTTCAGAACCTGTCGATGTGCAGCCGACATCAACCAGCGTCTGCGCCGTTATGCTCACGCCCAACAATTAAATGAACTGGAGAGAGCAGAGCCTGAGAACGACAAGGCCAGGAAGCACACACACACACACACACACCACACACACACACACACACACACACACCACACACACACACACCACACACACACACACACACACACACACACACACACACACACAAACAAAGTCACTGTAGTGATTTCTATTCCAGTCTTGGCTGCTGAGAGAAAACAACAGTTTTTATTCTCTCAAACAAACAGCTGCCTGTCAGAAATCAAACACACACACACACACACACACACACACACACACATACACACACACTCACACACGTGTGCGCACACACACACATCAGAATACACTGATGAATTCCCCTGCTTGAATTATTGAATCTGCCACTCAAACTGTCCATTATTCTTGTAAGTTTCGAATCTCATCACCGGAGGATCGGGTTTGCGTGGGAGGACGAGGACACTGCTTCTTCTGCTCCGTCCTTACTGGTGGTGTGGCTGAGTGTTGCCGAGTAACCGTACACTCAGGCGTTTCCAGTCGCTGCCTACTTACAACCGATGGAACCTTGACCTGTTTCCATGGATGGATGTGGGAAAGCATCTGAGCGGTTGGAAGACTTAGACTGTCCAGGGATGAATCCAGGACAGGTTAAATGCTCCAACAATCCTCTCTTTGGAAAATCTTTAATGTTTGCCCCCCCCCCCCCCCCATCTCAGTCTAATTCACCTTGGCAGATCCTTCCAGGCAAAAAGAGGTTCTAAAGAAAGAGCAACTAACTAGCTTGCTCTTCTTCTGAAGGAGCCAATCAGAAGAAGCAGACTTTAATGTGGACTCCAGACGGGCAGAGACCCGAACAGTTTGAGATGAACCACCATCATCTCCAGAGCAGATACTGACAGCCTCAGCTAATCTCTCTGCTGGCCTTATTTCCACTCAGTGTGGCTACATGGTTCCTTCCTGTGGTGGGGGTGGTTTAGCTAATCTGAAGGGGGTTCATGATCAGAGAGGGAGTGCTGTTTTTATGATAACCATCCCCTCAGATTTAAGGCCAGGGGATTGTTCTGACTGCATCAAGAGCCCCTGGAAGCTCCGGGGGGCTAAAGTGAGGCAGGGTGAGCTGGAGGAACCGAGTTAAGACAACAGAGGTTTGGATCAGGCATAAAGAGTGGGGAGGGGGGCTGAGTAATGTGGGGATGGAGTGGGTGGTGGGGGGCATAGTTTATTAAAAGGGCCGTATCACAGGATTCCAGATTAAAAAGGCATGTTTCAGTCCCTGCCAGCGCTCCCACATCGCTGCCAGACAGCACAGCTGTTGGCACGCATGTGCATGAGAATTAAAGCACGCTTTTGTCATCTGTTTCACGTGTCACCGTACGGGCCCGGAAGAGCCGCGTGGCTAACAGCGCCGCTTTCCAGATTCCAGGCGTGATGAAAACAAACAGGCTTGTCTGAGGTCAGAGAGAGGGATTCTGTTAGTTCCGCTCTGAAACGTCTTCCCTTCCTCCTGCTGCTTTAAATGTTCCGTTCTGGAATAGTTTCGTTTCCCCGAAATGACCCGATCATTCATATTGACACTGATGATGTCGTTAGCCTGTCAGATATTTTTCAAAGCTGCAGGCGCAGAACAGAACTCAGCTCGGCGCTTTCTGCCGCGTCTGCCTTTGCTGTTTCTTCATTCAGCGTTTTAAAAGGTCAATAAAAGCAGCAGCGAGGCAGAAAGTCCGAAAAAGCACGGCGGTGTTTCCTTTGTCGGTTAATTTCCGGACGCACATGAAAGAAGATGTGTCATTTTAGAAGGAATTGGAGATGCTTTTCACTGAGCATTTAGGAATTATTTTACAAACAAAAGCATTAAATCGGTGGCGAGGGGGAACGTTGCTGAAACATTCCTCATGTTGCACGTCAGACATCTTTTTAAAACAAAGCCGGGCCTGCGCCGCATCCTCGCCAAACAACACGGACTCAAAAAACCCCACAGCGGCTTCTTTTCCAAGCTAAATGACAACTCTCCTGAAGGCTGTCTGCCCTCGTCTTCCCATCCTGCTCTTCTGCCGGTTTGATCTCAAACCAGAAACGCTGCCTTTCGCTGTGCTCAGCGCGGCCTTTTTCAGGCTGTGACTGTGCACACGATGCACCTGTAATTACAAGCTGCTTGTTTGCAGTTTAAAAAAACAACAACATTTTGTTAAGTGCTAAATTTAACTCTGAGAAGCTTTAGATAAACTCAACAAAGTCAGTGGCTCAAGTTCCACCATGTGGAAACAAATAATGAAGACGAGTTTGACTTTTTAAATGTGTTTCTGCATTTGTGCTCAAGATTTGAGTCAGTTTATAACATTCAACACACGTGATGCTAACATGTGAACGTTCCTCTTTCTTCATGTATGTGTGTTGATGAATTAACGTGTGTTGATGAATTCATTTTGACAAATCTGGAAAGATTTTAAGTCCAAGAAAAAACGTCAATGCGATGCACAAAAGTCGCTGCCGCAGAGGAAATCGATATTTTGGCTTCTTGAAGAATGTGAGCTTGTGTGACACTAAAGATTACTTTAAAGATAAAGCGAAAGGTTTTATTGAGTCTCTAAACTCGTGCAGATAAAAAAGGGATGTGATAAGAGCACAAAGAACCTTCTTCTGATTGCATCCATTCAGCAGAGCTGAGGAGGGGACAGACTCATATCTCCTCTCATAATTACAGCAAAGTAAATATTGAGCAACTGATTCTGCATTTTTGCCCATTTTAAGACAATAGAATCATTTTCCTCACCGTGCGACCAGTGTTGAGCTGAAGCTTGTTATACTCTCGGCCTTTGAGGGTTTTTCTCCACCAAGCACTCCTCCTATATGTTGCAATAAACACTCTTTAGCTGCAAACATTGTGACCTCTGAAAGGGGATTTGGGAGTGGGGGAGATTCATTTAAAACCGATGAGTCATACATCTTGTGCTAAAAAAAAATAAATGCTGGTAATGAATGACTGTAACCATGAAGCAGGCCGTGGCTGGATTTAAAAGTAATGATTTGTCACGGCTCGGTGGCATCATAAGTCCCTCAGCTTGAAATGGGATTGATGGATGTAAGTCTGCAAGGTTTATCATCGGAGAGGAAAAAATAACTATGAAAGAGGCGATCTTTAATGCTCAAATTTGAGATTTAGACCAGATCTCTTAAGGTTAAATTTGTTTTATGACTGTAATCCACACATATGTTTCCGTGCGTGTCCTTTCAACAACAATGCTTCCACGCTGCATGTATTATGCATCCGAGTTGACCCCACAAATATGGGTCTTCCTCCTCTGGGAACCGGACTTCCTATTCTCATCATCATCCAAAGCTTATAGTTAAGTGTATACACAAGCAGACAACGCTAAAGTCTGTCCATAAGGGCACCAGGGAGTCGCTCCCCGCTGTCTCCAGTCGGCTCCATTATCTGCACTTTGCACAACATACACACGAGTGCAGCAATGCAGGCCACCGGTACACAACGTCTTGCACCTTAAGTAGCCTCCCTCAATGCCACGTCATGCATATTTTATGCCAGCCAGCATTAAAAGCCAAAGGAATAAGGAATGCCTGGCTAGGCAGCTGGGTTAGCGCCGCGTCCTACTTCTCTTCCAGTTCACCCACTTTTGGGGCAGAAAAGGCAAAGCTCTTGTTTGTTTGCAACCATTCCGCTTTTGTGGAGCTTTCGCTCTTCCAAATAAGATCTGGAGATAAAATACGATGACTCACGACTGAGTGCGCCTGCGTTTGTGACCATTAGCATTCAGTTTGAATGCTTTTATTTCCCCGTGTTTACCTGCAGACATGCTGGAACATCCTGCTGAGAAAAGGTCCAAGCTGGTGGCTTCACAGGCGTAACACATGTAACACATCTGGCTTTAGTTCAGCTCTTTGGCTCCTGAAAGGCAGCTATTGAGGACATTCGGGTCACCCAGGAGTCACTTCAGTCACGCACAACATAAAATGGAAATTCTCGATGGCCGTTTTTTCCCTGTGCTTCTCCTCATTCCTCCTCACCTCTGGCTGTAAATATTTTATTATCCTCGCTTTGGTTTGACTAGAATGTTAGTTCTAGTTAGTCCACAACAGCAACATAACAAAAAGAGCAGGCAGGTCCTCGGGTGCTGTGATGAGTTTGGGTGAAAGGGACCGGCGCCCTGCTACCTGGTGCAGGCCTGTTTCGTTTAGCCACAGACGGTAACGTCAGGTAAGGTGTTGTTGGACCGACACAATGTAGTTCTTAAGAGACCAAGGAGAAGATGGAGCACTTGGACTATTGCACTGCCTGAGCGAGTCGCGGCATCTCTAGCACACAAGCCCCGAGACCAGGTTCACTCTGGTGGCACAATTGTGCATGTATGGCAGGCCTGGTTTGCCATCTGCGATCCCCAGGGATTCTGGCGGAGGTGGGCATGCACGCTCAAGCATATGTACATGTTCTCCCGTAGAATCAGCACTTGCACCGCTACGGTTGGGGCGCCAGCATGTGTGAATGAAGCGAGCGATAATCAGCGAAGGCGCAGAAGATCAAAATCCCATTTCCAGGAAAGTCTTCGACGCTGAGCTGAACAAAGCCTTGAGCAAAAGCTCGCCTCACTCTCTCACTCTCTCTCTCTCTCTCTCTCATACACACACACACACACACACACACACACACACACACACACACACACACACCACACACACACACAAACACACACACACGCACACAAATTTGTCCTGTGAAATTCTGGGATGTGAAAAATATCCCTCCTGGCAAATTAGCTGCACTGACCAGCGCGGCGCTCAGATGTTGGATTATTCACGTCCTCTGACTCCTGATCAGCTGGAAGCGGAAAATAAAACATGAAATAAAAATGTATGAGACGGAAGTACGACCCCTCAATGCTGCTGGGGGAGCCCAAAGTCCAGCCAGAACATTTTAGTCATTCGTAAGGGATCAATGCCAGCGCACTTTATGGCCCGTGCTGCTGTTTATAGAGCAGGTTCGGCCTGGCCCGTCATTCGGGTTTATTGATTATGAGCTCAACTGAATAAAAAGGTGGCTGATGACACACCGATAAACGATCAGGATGAGAGGACGGTTAATCGATGCGTCTGGAACCACCTTATAGAAACGCACCGCCGCTTCCCCCTCCCCTTTTCCGGCAAAAGCGTCTTATTGCATTTGCACTCATGAAAAGCGAAAGATCGCGTTTGATGAATTCGCGGAGGCTGATTAGTGAGACGTTGAAGGCCCAAAGCTGCTTTTCCTAATCCGAAGATTAGCAAAATAATAAGAGGTCCGTCTTTGTTCTCACACTTGATGAAAAAAGAAATAAAAGAAGAGGCCTGGAACCAGAGCTGGTATCGCCACTGTCTCAGAACAGAATCCTGGCCACTTTTGCGACAATCCGTACTGGGAGCGAGACAGAAAAGCCAGTAAGGCCGGCTGCCAGACCAGTGCTGAACGCTGCCCAGGAGCCGGCTGAGTTATAGCTTAACTGTTGTGTTCGTGGCGCTGCTGTTTCTGATTCGTCTGCGATGCTTCATGAAAACAGAGAAAAAGCTGCGACTTCCTCCAAGTGCGTGTTCACCAGCTGCAAAATGGACATGAAAAATCATCAACACAAACACCAAACCCGAGACTTCAGGCAAGAGGGGAGGCAAAGCGGCTACAATACAATTATCTGTGTCTGTTTGACCCCCCAGGGAATCCAGGGTAGAATCCAGTGGATCTAATTCATTTGCAAAAGAGTCGAGCGGGACTTAAAGCTCGATTCACAGCCGACTCAGACCATGAAAAAGCCTCTTTTCCTTCAACCTTTCACACAGACAAAGAGCCGCTGCCTCTCTGCGCCGAGTACGGAACGCAGCTCGGAGTCGGCATGTGGGACGGAGGCGCCCCGGCGACAAACAAACACTCGCCATGAAGTGAACATACATTCCCCCTCAGTGGCTCGTCCTCGCAGAGGCAGAACAAACCAGCATCCGGGTGTGGTGACCAGCTACTCACCCGGTGAGAGGGACACCGGGGATGCTTCTATTCATGGATCCTTTTTAAAAAGAGCTCCTCGCTGAGTCGGGCCCTTTCATGGGAGCCCATCTCGTACTGGTGTGAAATGAGGTGAAAATAAGTAAACTTACGGCTTTGTAGAAAGCCTCTGGGTGGAGGTTTGCTGAGAGGACCTGGACAAATCAGCTTTGGAGGGAAGCGAACTGGACGCGCTGGGGAGCGAGCGTGCACGGCCGGCAGCGGGGTGTGAGTGTCTCATTCTCCTCATGAGGCTTTTGTCAAGTGGTCCGCCGCTGTCCTGCAGGACCACGGGAGTGGCGACTGTAACCACAACAACGCACATATCAACGAGACACTGTTGCACTCACAAAATGAGTTTAAATACACAACATCAACAACTCCGATAGGAATGCAAACCCAACGGCGGCGGCAGCAGGGGGCTGTGACACGCGGGGCATCTGCGTGTGGCATATTTATCACGGTGACAGCAGGCGTCAGGGATACGGGGGCTCCAACCTAACCACTTACTCACTAATGGCTCACACAGCCACGGATCATTATTCCTCACAGCACAGCACAACAAAACATGGCGCCGCGCGGCACCGCTGCAGTCGGATATGTGTAGGAGGTTGATTAGAATCTCCCCCTCCTCGATTTCATCATCAGAATGTTCTCACGGAACAGTTGGAGGATTCCAAGCCTCTAATCCTCCAATTACAAACATCTGGCTAAACAAAGTTTCAGTGAGGGAACTGTCAAACCTAAACACAACTTGCTTTATACCCTGATATCGTCCAATCTTGTAGCATTAAACTTATGACCTTGAGCTGCCTTTTGTTATTGTGTTCTGTTGTGCAACCATCAGTAAAATAAACAGGTCTCAGACAGCAAAATAATTATGCATGAATCACCCTCCCAACGGTCCAGACGTAGAAAATAGTGCACTCTATACATTAGGACAGTGACTGTGCACATAAATCAATAAAATGGGTGCAGGTACCACGTCACGGCAAGGTCGCGATATCTGTCAGAACGCCGATCTGGTTCCGTTGGTTATACTGACATTTTCCTCCTCAGGTCTAAGCTGCAATCCAGACTTTCACAATAAAAGCATGACCAGTAAAACCTGTTGTTGAAAGTTTGAAATTCTGAAGTTTGTACCTTGATGTTGAAATGCATTGTGGGATACCTAGTACAGAACAAGTACACAGAATTGAAACGTGAAACAGGGGGAACGGGAATGACAGATTCGGGAGGAATACTGACATTGTTGGAGTGTGTGCAGAGGCGCGGGGGTGCTGCACAGGATGGATGACGGAGAGATGATAAAGATAATGAAGCCAGAGGCAAACGGAGGCGGCGCTCCATCTGTTTGCTACAGGCCAACAGAACTAATGATGGATTTATTGTGAAGACCATTAAAAGGTGAAGAGACAAAAGCAGCAGGAAGAGGAGAATATGGGGGAGTGCCTGTGAGGAGAGCGTGATTTCACAGGCTAAGTGTTGACTGGTTAAAATGGGGAAGGTGAGTTGCTGCTGGGACCTGCTCCTGCGGCAGGAAGCAGGTTCAGGAGCTGGGATGAGGCTGAGCTGACTTCCAGGCCGCTCTCTAACCCCCCAAGCTGCTCAGGTATACATGTCGCTCTTCCTTTTCTTTCTTTCCGCCCAGACTTAAATGTTGATATCGTCACCCGAAGAAAGGGAGTTTTCAGAAGAGTTAATAGAGCGTGGCGGAGCAGACATACTGTCACTTTAAGTCAGGCTATCATTAATGTGTGCAGGAGAGATGGAGAGAGAAAAGAAAAGTAACCACATCCCACTAAATGCAAATGTCTGTCAGAGGTAGGTCTCCTTGAGGGTGAGTTACCATTGCAAAAGAGGATAATATGAATAAAATTTGGTTATAATGACCTATAACATCGCGTTCACTCTAGGTCCTTCCTTCAGCATTGCACTGCAGATAAATAATGCTAACATTCCAAGGTCCTAAGTGACATTCTGGACCTGTTTAAAAGGTACATATGATCAATTCATGTCTTCTTATAGATTCTAGCTGACTAATGCTATTGTAGCTGTAGCACTGACAAAGAAAAGTTAATAATCTTGTATTACCTAAGGGGTTATGTCATTTGCTTCCCTTAAAAAATGCTAACACTTAGAATATGGAATACCATAGTCCTGCTTGAGGTGGTGCAACTGCTCTTTTTTAAAAAAAAATAAAAATAAACAGGTGACATGTAATTTGGTATAATTATGTAGATTTTTATCTTTTCACAGGCCACAACTGGAGGGGGACACTGTTTAAAAATGTAACAAACATCAGGTTGTAAAACAGGACTGGTGGGGAAAACAGCTCCTTTTCTGGCCGAGGATGAAGTCCAACTCTGTCTCAACACGTTAACAGACGGACGGGCGGTGAGATCCGTTCCTGTTCTGTGGCCAAATGAGCCTTGAAGAATAGAGAAAATGACCTCGGAGACCTGCTGGAACGGTGATGGACGAGCCAAAGAAGAATAAAGTAGGAGAGAGGAGGAAATTAAAGTTTCAGGGGGAGGAATGGAAAATGAAGGTAACTGTGTGAAAGCCAACAGCCAGGAGATGTGACACGACACACACTGAGTCACTAATGAGGGATGTCACGCTGGAAATGGCTGACAAGGCTGGGGAAAGATGATGTTTCAATATAACCATGAAGGTTATATACATGTCCTGGTTTTTGGCAAAAAAAGATATAGAAACTATTTTAGCTACTGTACAGGCAACCTTTTGACAATATTTGGATAAAAATCTTACTCCCGAATGAACAAAACTCAGCACCTAGCATGCTAATGTCAACATAGATGTAAATCACTGCTTGATTTAAAGATTAATGTTTCCATTTTAGATGTAATTTCTGCTAAAGTATCAGACTTGCAACTTGCTTGACTCGTGTATGGAATCAGTGTCATTTATTTGGAATAAATGTGGCTTGTTTGCCAGAAAAGATCATTTAACCAAGATCTTTGTGACCCTCTGGGAGTCAGGATGCCACAAAAATGCAATCGATCCTGGCAAATTGCCAAGTGAATTTATAACCGAGGTCAGAAACAGAGGAGAAACTTACTGTTATGATGCCGCTTGAACATTTAGCCCTTTATCTTGTTGGGAATCCTGGCAAAAAACTGCAATGTTCGACCTTTACTGTGCAACCACTGCGCAGCAGCACACGTTAGATTAGTTCTCAGCTAAATTCAGAGCCTGACAAAGGAGATAAAGCCCCAAACGCGGTCGAGGGGCAAGCCGAGGACAAGACTACATTTGCCCTGATGAATGATGGGGTAGGCTCCCAGGCCGCCGGAGCCCCTGAGAGGGAGGGAATGTGTAGATTGGAGCGGAGACGTTCTTTTCTGTAAATCAAGAAAACAAACTTAGCAGAAGTTAGTTTGGGAGTTTAGTTGTGTTGATTCATTTCACAACACAAATTACTCCACTCATCTGCTGTAAACACTTCACTGAGTCATCACACACACACACACACACACACACACACACACACACACGCACACACACTCTGCTCCTGTTTATCTGGTCACCAATCTTAATTGCAGCAGCTATTCCAATCCAATAGGCCCTCCTCCTCCTCTTCATCTTCCTCTTCAGTCTTCTGAACACTCCTCCTCATCTTTTGTCCTTTGCCCACCTCCTCCATGTTGCTAATTTGGGTGAATGGAGCCAACCTTTGTCTGTCTGTGGGAGATCCAGAGCTTTCATCAAACATGACATGATAGCGCCCCCCCCTTCCCAATGCTCCTTCCCTCGGCCTCACTTTTTGTCTTCCCCTCCCTCTCTCCTCTGTCCGTCCTTCTCCGGTTTGCCTTTGTTCTCCTCTTCATCAGGCGGGAAGGACACGGGGTTGGGACCTGCAGCGGCGAGCGTTGCTGACTGGAGGCTTTGATCAGATGGATGGCCAGGAAAGGTCGCCGGCAGCCCGTTAGAGTTCATCCTGGGCAGCATCCACACGTGAACTGTAGCTCAATCCTTTAAACACACAGGGGGGAGGCTGTTCTCCACGGAGACGACAAGGTGAGTCTGCTGTTAGCTACAGACATTGTGTTCCGAACCCCCGTCCTGGCAGATCATTTCAAAACGTACACAAAAGAACATTATGCAGGATTCTTCCCTCACAGGGACGTTTCGGGAGCTGAATTGTAGTTTCGATAATCTCCCTCCAAAGCCCCGCGGAGCAGCACCAACACTGGTTCAAAGAGAAGTCTCAGACCATCACACATTCTATCCACAAATCTGATTTAATCCCACTTTCTTTCATTTCCGCTCCACAAAACACTCTCATGGGTTATTTAACTGGAAGTCTGATATGAAGGAAAAATGGGATGCAATGGCAGGTGCCGTAGCGGCGACATTCACGCTCCAACACTCTGATAATACACTAATACGCAGGTCACAACACGCTTTGATGATACCAGGTTCTGCAGACGCAGGGAAGGACTGTTTCCCAAACGAGGCAGACTTCCATTAACGCCGCATTAATTAGCAACGTCAGCAAGACGTCGGGTTTTGCTGCTGCCGAACGTGAAGCTGCAGAAGTAACAGGTGCTGCTCTTTTGTGCTTGTTTAATCTGCACTCCCCAATCAAGCGCTTTTATAATTCCCTCCGCAGGCGGCTGCTCCCTCACTCATCTGTGGACGTTTCTTCTCTTCTGAACACCCGCACCGGTTTCAAAAGGCGGCGTCCTCACAAACGCAGGCAGGGCAGAACGCTGCAGGAAGTTTGCTGTCGGCTCAGATGTTTTATTTAACAAATGAGAAAGATGGATGTTTGCATGTCTGAACACCATCAGGACATTTCCTGGCTCTCCTTGAGCTTGCCTGGGTTTCCCCCAGGTGCTCCAGTTCTCCCACAGTCCAAACACACACACACACACACACACACATCAGACTGGAGATTGAAGGGATGAGCGTGCACGTAAACAATTTGTTCGTGTCCAGTGATGAAGGAGCGGAGGGGGTGGTCAACTGCAGTGTTATATGCAGAAATGTTTAATTCATGCTTAAGCTAGCGTTTTCTGGGTGTGCAGTTATCACATTTCATGTGAACGCAGATTAGAATTATGTGTTTGGAGGGTCGCACAAACTGCCGTTTCCATGCTGAAGTATCCTTGATCAAAATATAGAACCCCTGATTGGTGCCGATGGTGCACTCTGGGGGTACAAATGGCCATAAAGATAACACTCTGTCAGTCTATAAACATGAGAGGGGATGTGAAACCTGTAATACAAAGTGCTCTGAGCTGATAAAATGACTAGAAAAACACTATGGACTGTAGAAGCAGCTCACTTAGCGTTCAGGCTCAATCTCCTGTGGACGGTTGATGCTAATCCATTAAACAAATCTGGAGCGGCTCAAGGTTATTGGAATAAAAAACAATGGCTGCAGTCATCACTGTTTTATTTAAATGCAAGTGAGAAAAACTAAAAGAAAAGTTTAACTTTCAAACTTCACTGTCTCTATTGCAGATTTGTTGTTTCAAGGTCAACAGAGCTGCGTTGGTTCTCGGCTCGCGCGGGTTTACAAAGGGGAGAGAGAAGAACGGAACATTGTGGAGGACTGGGAAGAGTGAGAAAGAAGAGAGGAAGTTCCTGTTACTGGGGACGGTTGTGGAGGCTCTTCTCTCCCACGGGGCTGCAGGGGCTGAGTCAGGATGGAGCGCAGGTGAGTGCTGGCTGCAGGTAAAGCTGCCACTTCCTGTCCGTATTGTGTGTGGGCCTTCCTCCTGCAGAGAGACAGCTGCTCAGTGCCCAGCGTGGACAGGCCGGCGAGGAAAAGACGCTCACACACTAGCGCTCTCACCGCCGTGTTTCCAGGAAGCTTTCATTTCTACAGGATGCAGCGACTGGGCCGTTTTCCACCAGAGCCGAGGAAGAGACGTGCCAGACCAAATGTTACAGTGGTGCTAAGCAGCGCAGACACGCTGGCCTTTTGCTGAACATTAAGCAAATGCTAGGAACAGGCGGCGTTAAAGGAAGCGATCACAGCCGGGGCTCTGCAGAGAATGATAATGAGAGCGCTTGACCATTTCAGCATCGGGCTGCACGTTGTGAGCGTGTGAGTCGATAAACAGGGCTACAGTCATCAACACTACCGACCCTTCATCCCACAGTATGTAAATCCAGCATATGTTCAGTCAGAAGCTGCAGCGTTTATGTTCTCTTTTTATCAGCAGGGGATGATTTCGACAAATATAGAAATGGTCCCGATAAAAGGAGCACCGATTAGCACTCATTACCTCGTTGAATTTTTATCACATGTTTAATGTTAAGTATCGGGGCTCGTCTTTGGCTGCTGAAGACACATTTGCATGATAAAATAATGATAATAGAGGGCTGATGATGGTTAGTGGTTTCAATGCCAGCTGTGCGTCAGGGAAGACAAAACTGCCTGAGGTGGCGCTGAATAATTCACCGCGTGACAAAGCGGCGCACATAGGACAGCCAGGAACTCGTCTGGTGCCACTTTATCATTTCCATAAATCATTTCAAAGCTATTTAAGCACTTAAAGGGACATTTTGACATTTCACCAGCTGCTATTTCACGGAGATAAGACAAACAACGAGTGTTTTTTTGTGTTGCTTACATGGGTCTGATGGTCTGAGACACCTGAACTGAGTCCCAAATGTGCCTCCGCAGAACACATCTGGTGCCTGGATACAAATGCCCCCAGGTAGGGGCTCAGGTGAGAGGATTAAGGGGGGTAATTGGCAGAGTATGTTGGTGTTTTCTTCATTCACACGTGCACGCGCACACCCATTCAACTACTGGTCTTCGCCAATTAGCTGCGGTGGAGGTCAGCGGAGGTGAGCGAGTGCTGAGGAGAGATAAGTTTTCCATTAATGGGCGAGTCTCTGGCTGGACTGAGCCCCTTTCAAACTCACACGGGCGCTCGTGTGCATTTTAACACCATTAGCGTTGGCGGTAACTTTGTTTAAAATCCACCTTTAGCTTGTTCGCCGACAAACAAAAACATCATTTCTCCAGAACGCTAAAATGTCCTTCTGGGTTGGACAGTTCAAAGATGAACTTTACTGCACACGCGGAGGCTGTGAACGTTGGAACTGAAGGTTTCTACTGATTCATGTGAGATCTTGGATCATTCATCTCAGAAAAAGAAGCTACGTTCTAGCAGCGATGGTGGCCTCCATTTCTCATCCTAAGAGTTTCACTTTTTGACACAGTAAATTTGTGGGTTTGATTCCCAGACAGAGACTTTAACTCCGTGCCGCTTCCATTATTACACGTTTCACGGATGTCAGCTCTGCCCACACAGAACAGAAATAACACGACACCGTTATCACAAAAAAACCTACACACCACTTCCAAAAAACTACGAGAGCCACAAATTTCACACGTTTTTAGCTAAATGATCTTCCACAAATGATTCATAGCTGTCGGGGCGGAGACGTAACCGCTGGCTGAAAAACAAAAGCCTGCAGGCCCACGCAAACATCGACGATATCATTTCTCGCTCTCTCTCGTCGCAGCCTTCCTGATTTCCCACGCCTTCACAAACACCCCGTCTCCTCCACAAACATATTTCACACTTCATCACACTCATTTCCCACCGTTCCCGCTCCCCACCACCCCCGAACCCCCCCCTCAGGTCCGCCTCAGTGCAAATTCGTATTGGCTGATCAGAGCGGGCGTGAATCAATAGGTGCTTTATGCTGACTTGTGGTGTGGCGAGAAATCAATGGCGAGGGAAAATTAAGACGTAGTCTTTGAATAAATTGGGGAAGCTGGTGCAGAGCACAAACAAAGCTGGCAGCATGAGTATAAACCAGGTCGGATTACGATGCAATGGTTGTTTGTCAGGATGAAAGACTTTCCTACGACTTCATTTTTCTGCACACTCAGTGATGCTAAAGCCCGTGTAATGCTGCTGAGCTGCTGTTGTTCCTGTCACGGGAGGGATGGGGGACTGAAAGACCAGGTTTTGCTGTACTGTAATTAGCAGTTAACACAAAAATGAAAATATAAGTTTCTTATTCAGTGTAAATATACAGTGGGGCCTCTACTTACGAACGTCTCTACATGCGAATTAGGTTACGAAGCATCTCAACGGGAAAATATTTCCTCTTGTTACGAAAGAAATTTCAGGATACGAAGGTCAAAAATACGCTACCGCTGCTACTCGCAGCTCGCGGCGTTTAGCGAACACAAACAGGCTTGTAGCTGCTCTGCCATTGGCTATCGCCTAGCATCTTCCTGTAATCCCATTGGCTAGGAGGGACGTCAATATGTATGTCAATATGTGTATCCCAGTGTCGCCTTCGTTTCACTTTAATTTATTGTAGGTGTTCGTATGTTTGTCCATTAGATGGCGGTGTTACCACAAGTGTTAACGTTCGTTGCTAGTAATGACGGCTAATGTAAGATTAGCCTGTAATAAAGTTCATTTTGTTCCTGAAAAAGCCTTGCACTGAATTCCTACATTTATTGTGCGGTAATCTAATTGTAACATGTATTTGTTACATGTTTTGATGCATTTTTATGAGTTATAAAAAAAAATTATGTCCGAATTTTTGGGGGCTTGGAACGGATTAGGGCATTTATGTGGAAAACGTGTCTCTACTTACACAATTTTCAGGTTACGAAGCAACTTCTGAAACTAATTCAATTCGTAAGTAGAGGTCCCACTGTATTATATATATAATGTATAACTGTCCATGCAAATGCCTCAGGGAGCATCGGTGAAGGCGAGTGGGATAAAGGCGAGTGTGTTTGGCAGACATGACAGGAAGTGGAGTGTAATGATTCTCTGCAGTGTCTCGGCTAATTAAAAGATAACTGTAACTGACTGCAAGGCGTGATTAAGGTTTCCCCAAGACTCTCTGCCATAATCAATAATTCACTTCAACCCTGGCCGTTTATTCAAATCACTTAGGTTTGGGGAAACAGCATCAAACTGGGGGAGCAGAGAGAGCGAATGTTGAACGGCAAAGCAGGGAGAGGAGGAGAAAATGATGAGACAGAAGACGAGGAAAAAGTCAGAGAGAGAACCTGACAGCGTGCTGAGTGAAACAAAGAGTTGGAGAGGTAAGCTGTGTTATTTCTCTGAGGAGCAGAGCGGGGGAGCTCGTACTCGGGCCTCTGGCACCACATCACTGCATCCGGCCTAATTGCAGTCCGACGGGAGAGGAAAAAGGCCTCGCGTGGACCCAAAGGATTCCTGCAAAAAAAAAAAAAAAACACCCTCACCAGAAACCACAAACTGACGCGTTGCATAACCAGGTTCAACTTTTAGAGTTTCCAGCATTTCCATCAGGCTTTTCTTCCCCGTGTTTTGGAACCCGGCGCCGGCAAAACTCACAACAAACGGCTGAGGGGGAGCTGAAGCGGGAGCTGACGCAACTTCGTGAGAAGTTTTGGATGGAGGCTCGGAGTAAAGCAGATAGTAACCACAAAGGGAGGTCTTTGAGCTTGTGATCCTTCCAACGAGCGAGTGCAGCATGTATAAAACCTCTCCTCCCACTCTTATAACTGGACATATCCTGTATAGCCTGATGACTGTAATTATCAGCCGCACTGACGCCGTCTAAAATAGATCTTCACACTGACTCCCAATCATATGAGTCTATATTTTTCCACGACAAAGGAACCAAAAACAGCGACAAAACCCATAATTGGGAAATCCTTCCTGTGTCTTGGCACCATCGTGCCAGAAGGACCGGAAACTGCCATCTGGGAGAAAATAGTGGGGTTGTTTCTGGATCCACCATTTATGGCCTGGAGGGTGAGAGTGGGAGGCGATATCGGGGGGGATGACAAATATCAGTTGTTCAATATTCATTACTGTCTTCACCTCACATGTAGGCATCTGTGACCCGTGGGATGGTTCCCATCACACTCCTCCAAATGTGTTCACGGGTGGCAGAATGCATTAGGAAAACGCTGTGAACTGGGAGGGTAGTTTTGGGTGAGGGGGTGGCGTCAGGGCAGAGAGAAAAGCACATGTGAGGGGAAGGAAATATCTGTGACGACATGAACCAATCCAGCGTCATCGATCACATCCACGGTGATGTGCAGGACTCTCTCCAGGAAGGAGACACAACCGTCCAGCGTCTCTGGAACAGTCCAAAGTCCAGATGTGGCCAGAAAACTAGGAGGGTTGACCTTAAGCAGAAGAAGCATCTGAGACCTTTTTGCCCAGACTGAAGCTCCTGAGGTGAGACAAAACAACACCCAAGTCCAGACGGACCATCACCAGCAGCTATGGTCAGAGGAGGGGGAAGGGGGGGGGGGGACAAGCACAAACCCCAATCTGATAAACTTCTTTGGAATGAAGGTGCAATTCCCACCATGCGGCAGCAGCACAGGACACACACTTGTTGTGTCTGTGGCCTTTCTGAACTGAAAGGACCTTTTGACCCCTTGGATGTCTGCGTGTGTGGCAGACGCTCAGCCTCCAGTTGAGCCAACAAACAGCCAAACGCAATAACTGGCTGTTATTGGACATAATCAATATTTTTGTGCCATCTGTACATGTAGCAGAAACACAGACAGAGCGAGAGTGTGAGCATGTGCGCACGCCTGCGCGCACGTGCTCGTTGACCCATTAGAAATGTCTTTTTCTGCAAATTATGAAGAGGGAAGTTAATTTAGTTAGAAACTAATTAGTATGAATAAAAGATAGCCTGGAGTCCCTCAGGCTGCCACACTGTCAGGACTGACTTCGGAATATTGGCATATTCTCCTCTCCTCTGCAACATCCTCTTAGTTCAAATTCAGTCTGACTGCACTCGCGCTCAGCTGTCACATGTAAAATAAAAAAATAAAAACAATTTGACTGCTCCGAAATTGAGAAACTACTCATTTGAAGGGAGAAAGGAAGTCAATATTCCTCTTGAGAATAACGTGATCTGAATTTTCTGGAAGAAAAGTTTAGAGTTTTGCTGAACTGTATAATCACAGGAAATGAATACACCCTCCCATGAAGTGTCACATGAAAAGATGGCGTTCTTTTGAAGCGATGAATACAGTTTTTAAAGGGTTTTATGGTTTTCAGTCAATAATGTGCCATGAAACTGACACACATCTTTTTAATGTCGATGCGTAGGATTTGGTGGCATCTAGTGGTGAAAAATGCTTCGCTGTGGCACAAAATACATGTGGACATTATTGTATCATCGACATATTGATACATGTTGAATGCAGACATTCTATTTAGGTTTGTTTGTCAATGCGCAGTTACCGTAGAAACAAGGGGGAGCAACACTGTGTCCTGAGACCTAGATCATCGTCACGCTTGAGTGCAACAGTATTAGTGAAAGTATTATGATCTGGTTATTACACGTGAAAAAAAATCCCATGCATGACTGAAAAGAGTCCTTGGCAGCTTTGACCTTAACTGATTTTGACCTCAGTTGAGTTTATTTTGCAAGCCGGGAAATTAAAATTGGAAAAGCAACAATGAAGCTTCCCTTCTTTGTCTGGAACCAGCGGAACAAACCAGAGGTGTCAGCACAGCCCAGTGTGAGTTTCAAAGTGTTGGAGGAGTTATTGTAAGCAATTATCTCTTTATTGTTCATGTTGCAAGTCAGCAGGAATCCGCTGCTCCCCCCCTCCCCCCACCCCCAGTCTCCCTGTTCTCGTTCTTATCATGTTGGTGTGTCGGTAGGGTGTGGGACCAAATCAAATTGGTTTCTGCCCCGTGTGTAAAAACGTGTTAATGAAAACGATGCTCACATTTAATCTAAATTTAAGAATATTTTCGATGACGACTAATATTCCACATTATAGCTACAGCGTATCTAATGCTAATGCTAATAAGTGTAGTAGTGGTATTAGGAACAACATCTCCTCAGGTCAGGACCACCTCCCAGTTGTTTCTGTATTTTTCCCAGCCGTTCAGCAGCAGGAGTGCGTCCTCATCCGAGCTTGGTCCTACTTAAGGTTTCTTCCTATTCAAAGCGGTATTTTCCTGCCATTGCTGCCTGACTTATATTTCAACAAGAGAACAGAGGAAATTGAAGAGTTGACCAGAACAGGTCCTCCTCTAGGTGGCGATCTTTTCAGAGGGTTAATACGCTACTACTGCCCCATCACAATAACATGGAGTCACGCAGCATTTTGAGGAACAGGAAGATGGATCATCGAACAGGTTTGTTCATGTCGTGTGTAATATTTGCGTTACTTATTATATGTTATTCCTGGTGGTCATGGTGAATTTAATGGTTTTGTTCCAAGTTTAGGATTATAGTGTACATGCCATCAATTTCCAGCTGCATTTTCTGGGTGTCTCAGTTGGATAAGGAGGAGTCTAATATTAGTGTTTAAATGCACTTCAGTTGTCCACTTTTAATCGGATTAAGGCCATAATTCAGTATTTCAGTCTCAAGTGTTTTGTAAATGTATTGTGTGATCATAACAGGTGCTATTTAAGCTACAAAACGTGCAAACCTCCCACAAACAGCTCATTTCCCCCACATATTGTGACTTAGTGTATATATATGCAGAGAGAGAGATACAGTTATGTAACCTGTAACAATACAGGTTACATAACAGCAGGTTTCTTTCCTCGAAGGAGCAAAGGTCAAAAGTCCCACTGGAATCTGGAACATTAACAGAACTGAATCAGTTCTTCCTTAGCCCATTATTAACATTTCATAGGAATCTGTTCATGACAGTCATCTTGGTCATCCAAACGAGCAAATAAACAAACAAATGCGTGCTGTCTATGCAATAATAGGGCTGAATTCAATTAGAATTCAATCAGAATTTCCCTTTCAGATAATGTTTTAAACATTGAAAAAATATAAATGGTTTTTCTTTGGGTCAACTCCATTTAAGCTGCAGGGTATAGAAAATGATTACAGATAGAATTCAATTATGGAAATATAGAAATTAGGAGCTGGAATGATTATATAAAATTAAAGGATGACAATTATGTTATTATTCTTAAAAGGCACGCATGAATGCTAAAGAATAATGGTTGTTTTTCTGTGAGTTCCTTATCATCAGGAAGCGTGTCGGTCCAGCTCAGCATCTTAAACGAACAGTGAAGGCACCGCATGCCAACATTAATGGAGTAAGACATTAAAAAGTCAGGCATATAAATGCTGATTTCAGATCATGTTAACAGACTTGTTGTAAGTTTTATGGTTCTAATTACAGGCCCATAGCTGGGGAGGCTAATGTTCCCCTGTCTAAGAACCAACAGCAGATGTCTAGTGTTCCAGCCATCGTACCTCATATTTTATCCAGTGATTTGCTTGATAGATGTGATTTATCTGAACGCTGAGGGAGAGAACGCTTCTCCCCTTGACATCTACACCCGACAATGTTTTTACAAAAAAAAGAAGTCTCCCCCTCTCACGTGCAACGCCGTCTGTTCTCAATTCCCACCTCTGACATTTGGTTTCGACTGTTCCCCGTTTTTTGGAACTCGGAGGAGATAATTCACGCTCCCCTTTCCTTCCTCCATCCCAGCGGGGACATTGTGAGGTGACGGCATCTATCACCCCCCCCCAACCATCACACATCATCTGCTGACTGGTGTCTCAGAACAGGGACTTCTTATTAAAAGTCCCATTTAACACCAATAAGTGTGGATTGTGACCCCTCACTAATGTTCTTTTTGCCTTAAACACATGCAGGATTGTGCAACTCTCTTTCTGAGGCTTTTAAATGAACAATTCATTTGCTATTCATTTGCAATGAGGCCCCAAACCTGAACCCAAGAAACCGTTAATTCGTTTTTTGTAAATTTGTCCTTATCGAACCATTGAATGCAGGCAGGACATGCGCACGTACACACACACACACACACATTATTGCCATGATTCCTTTGTCCGTGCCACATTGCTGTCAACTGTCATTGCCTGACCTCCACCTCTGTTTAGCTCTACGGTGCTACATTAGCATGATCAATACAATCTTGCTCTGACCGCGATTGTATTGATCATGAAAGTGTGAATGTGAGAATGTCAAAAACAGGCAGCAACAGATCGGTTTTTCCCAACTTTGAGAGGCGTCTAGAAGTGTCGAGAATTGGAAGCCCTCCAACATGGAGGAGACGACTGTGAGTTTGTTTATCCGAACATTTGTGTGTGTTTGTGTATGTGTGTGTGACAGAGATTATAAGCATTGCGGTCAGAGGAACTACAATATCTTTGGACGTAAACAATCATGCTCAAAAACAGCTAAAACAGAAGGCTAAACGAACACCAGCAGCTTGCAGAGCCTCCGAGGTCGCAGCGAAGCGTGAAACATTGGTGTTCATGTGAGTCCCGTTCGGCCTTGAGAGGCTTCTGTGTTCCGTACATCAGGTCTGCTATCACACATGCTCTCTGCAGCTAAGGTGTCATGTAGCAGTAACTGCGTGCATATCCTCATGCTCATTTCCTTGCCGGTGTGTGGGAAGGACCTGCCGTATCACTGGAAAGCCACCGCAGCGTTAATCTTGTAGACAGTGAGACGTACCCAGAGGGAACAGCCGCACTTTAAAAAACCAAACGTCTCTGTCAGCGAAACAACAAACAGACCTGCGTTTTATGATTAAAGGGGGACAAAACAGACTGAAATGAAAGTGGGATGAATTTGTGCAGAGACACAAACAGATGAGCCGAGGAGGAGGTGAGCTCGGCGGCGGCGTTCCCAGGTGTGGAAAATGTGAAAATTGAATGAAGATTAAAACAGGAATTTGACATTTTACTCTCTCATTTTCCACTTAAACATCCGATGATGGGGAAGAAAAACCTTTTAAAATGCTTTGCTTTGAACTAAAGCCTGAAAAGGCAGCAGTATTTTATATATATATTAAACTGCTGCTGCAGACCGGCCAAGATGGCTTTTAAAACTCATCTTTTCTCTCCGGTGTCTGAAGGGATGTGAGTTAGAGCTGCTCTCTGAAGGGCTTTCTTTACTAAAATGAATAATTGTGATCCGTCGGCCTCTATCTGCGGCTGCGATCGTACGCTTGCCTTTGAGTTTTCTGAGCTGTCAGCTGCCACCGAGCACAGACAGACACAAACGGCCTCCACGCCCGGTCCTATATTAAGGTGCTGTTCTAATTCAGCGGAGAATGACATTAATTTATTGGAGGCTGACATTCGGAGCAGCAAGCTAAATATAACTGTGATTGTGCGTCTAATAACCCCTCATGGTTGAAGCAGAATGAAGGCGGAGGCAGGGGGAACGTGGCTTTTAGAAATGGGACCAAATTTACTGTGACACGAGTGTACTCAGATGCTGACACCGCGGACAGGTTGTGCCTACACCTGTGAGAGGAAAACATGGAAGCAGCTGAAAGAAAGATGGGGAAACAAAGACTTGTATAAACCGGGACCGGAGTTTAGGATCTGTATTATCAGGATAACAGAGCTCTAAGATGGGAGTACAGGCGTTGGTGATTGTGTCTTTACCTCCTGATCGCTGTCATGCCATGCAATGCTGTTTCCAAGTTCTCTTAGTTTGGTCTGCTGATGTTCTCTGTTTTCCTTTGGTCCTGTCTGTTGTCACTTCCTGTCCTTGTTTCACTCCTTTGGAATCACACGCCCCGCCCCTGAGGGTTCCCAGCTGGGTCTCATTGTCTCTACCTGTCTTGTATCTCAGCCCCAATCTTTGTGTTGATCATCGTGCATTTGTCTGTCCAGGTTTCTTCCTTGCCTAACCGAGAGCACGTGACTATTCCGACGGTAAGTTTGACTGAGCGATTTTGTACATTTGCTTTTTTTTTTTTACCTGACCTCTCGTGTGTCATACTGTTTTTGTATTATTAAAATCCCTTTTGGATCTTTACCTTTTTGGAGTTGTGGATTTGAGTCCATTGAACTGAGCATGATAATAGTTGGATATTAGAAATGACTTTTCTTTAAATAAATTGAGAACTCGTGCGATCAGGATTCACAATGAGTGAGAGGGAGCGCCTGGAAATCTGGAGGTCAGACATGAAGTTCATTCACAACAGGTGGCATCAACCAAAAGACTTGAAAAGAGAAAAAGTTCACATCTTACACTTGACAGACTGGGAAGAATGCGGAGGAAGAGAGCAAAGCCCCAGTTGTGGCTCCGTGGTGGCATTCGTCAGGGCAATCAGCTGTTGAAATCCTGCGTTCATTAGGCTCCCATACTGGTTCTAATGGACTCGCCCTTCTGGAGGAGACATCTGATTAAATTACACAGGCAGACCTCCATCAAGGCCATCCATCTAGGTGAGGGAGCCATACTCCGGCTTCTCCGATTCTCCTTTCCCGACATAAAGGAAACTCACCAGTTAAACCACTTTATATAGCAACAAAATCAAATGTCTATTGAAAGACAGTAACCCAAATGGGGCATAGTTTAATATTCACTGTTGCACCGAAACCAATCCACCGAAACTCTCTGTGAGAGTTGTGACTGCTTACACAGAAAGTGTTGAGCTTTCGGCGCCTGGAGACAATTTTGGATTGTAACACATGCAATATAAATAAAGATGAATTGAATTTTTTGCTCAATATTTCAATTAAAAACAGGCCTATCTTGAGAAGCAAGACTCCTGCAAATCCCTTCTCCAGGGAAGATCTTTTGTGGTCTTCTCATCAACACACCAATTATGGCTCCCGTATTATCTCCTGTGATTGAAGAAAAAAGTATCACCACAAAAGTGCCACATTCTCCTCTTCTAGAATGACTCTTTAGCTTTCCGCCCCATAATTTCATTACGGGGAGATAGTCATTTATCAATTAGAATGGTAATTTTCATTAATGGCGCCCAGCATTGCTGAATATCGAATAAACCCTCCATTAATGTGGATCTCCTCTCCTGCTTCAGTAATATCTCATGAATAAACGGACGAGGTGTGAATACAAACACATTAATATCTCTGCAGAAATGCACAGAGAGCCATGGCAACATACAACAACTGCCCATCCATGTGGGTGGAATGTATTCACGCCGCCTGCTGCGCTCAGAAAATTACATTCAGGTCCTCAATCATCCCGTTAAGGCGCTCCTTTAAACTTAAAACCGCAGTCTGACGTCTGCTGCATCAACTCAAGAAATCTCACCTTGATTATTAATGTTTAAATGATGGTTAATTAAGAGATTGCGACTGCGTCACAGCCACACTCTCAATAACGTCAAAAGAGAAATGATTTAATTAAACTCCGCCGCTGATAACAGTTTGAAATAATTATTGCAAATAATGAGAAATCCACCACGACATCGAAGGGAGGGGCGGCCTGGGAACAGCCAGGTGTGATAACAGAAGTCAAAGAGTATAAAAAAGCCGAAATGTGAACATAAAAGACCAGGAAACAGCCAAAATATGCAACCGCCAGGCCTGCGGCACCCTGGAGACAACAGTGATTGAAACAAACAGATCTTTGAGTCAACAGGCCTGCACACCTGAAACGATGGTGAAGTCGGAAGAGGAGACGCAAACTCATTCAAAAGCTGGAGACGTCTTCAAACGTCTCGCGAAGTGACTCATAATACCGGCGTTGGGAGTGTTGCTGTGGGCGAGAACAGCCAGCAGGAAGTGAACGGACATCGTACGCGTGGGTCATTTGCAGCTCCTGTAGAAGTGGTCCTCCCCCACACCACGAGAGACGTCTGTTATCGGCCATGACGGAGGTGTCCGGCTGAGCTGCCAGCCTGCGTCTTTATTGGTCCCTCAGAGGAAAGGTTCCCAGTCTCGTCTGGAGCAGCGCTTTCTCTATTTTAGAAACCCCAACCTGCGATTTGCTGCTCTCCTCGCAGCAGAGTTGCTCTTGCATGAAACCACCAGCTGGGATTGGCAACGTCTCTTCTTATTGGATCAGTATCGGTTTTCTCTGATGGCTTTTAAACAACACTGTGAAAACAGTGTTTAATCACAATAGAGCATCCAGCCTGCAGACTGCAGGCTTTTTATAATATATTTAAAAAACAAGCAAACCCTGAAACATTCTTAAACATTATTAAAAATGCATGTGCTATGCTATTTATCCCCATCACTTATCTCTTCCCAGTGTGTTAAGGTGATAAATGTCACTTTAAGAGATGTTTTATGACCCCTGTTGGACATTCACGGTTCTGCAGAAGGTCTCTTCTCCAATGCTGACGTCCTCCATCGAGAGCCAGGCGGATCCGATTGGTTTGGGGTTGAACGTGCAGTGTTAAGATGCTGCACGTCCATCCCCACGTTGTCAAGGTGCATCACGGTGGAACAGAGCTGATGGGAACCTTTGGATGGTAACCCCTGGCCAGCCCCACTGTAGAACCCACTGCATCTGCTGCCGTGGAACTCCTTCTCCTCCCAGTTAACCCATCGGCTGCCCATCCATCCATCCCAAATCCATCCATTCATCATTGCGTTCTTTAGAGCCACCTGATGTTCTTAGTGAGGAAAACCTTCACAGCTGCGATACTTTGAAAGTGCCTGCTGCAGCCGCCCGGGCTTATCCTGGAAGCAATAGTCGGAATTTAAAGTGAGCTCTCACACACTGAATTTAAACCCAGGCTGGCTCAGGCGATGATGTCATCGGGTCGACCGGTTGATAAGAGGAGGGAGAGAGGAGGGAGACAGCCACCAGGTATGAGCAGCTGGGACATTTGCATGTCAGACGTCTCCTTTCAGACGGCGCCTGAGGGTCCTGCCCAGTCTCACCTGTTTGCTAACACTGAGCTCTTCTGGACAGAGATATCAGAACTTGTTCCAGGGACAGTTTTTAAAGTTTAAGGTCCCAAAACTGGTGCCACTTCAACCTTTACTTACTTTTATTCTTTTAGGTAGTTAGTTATTTTGTGATGCAGCTCTCAGGTGTTGCAGCAGTTACAACTGCCCTTTAACCGAAGGAATCGAGAAATACTGGGGGCAAAGCAGCATCAGCATTGGTGTGATTGTTGCATTTTTCTTGCACTACAGATTAACATGGATGGCATAAAAAAATGCCCAAACCAAACCTGTGAGTCCAAATGATCTTTTATTTTATAACGCTGCTTTCAGTTTGTTGTCATCACTGGCCTGAACGGAAAATGTTCCTCCGTGAGATCGCTGCTAAAGTATCTGAATCCAAGAACATTCGGTTCAAAAAGAATGGGCTGTCTCGGCTCGATGGGTCTGATGAGAATCCCGAGATGGCTTGGTGTGTCTATTGAGGCTACTCGCTTTCAGTTATCGTCCATTAGGTCTGGGATTCAAGGATCTAACAGAGCCAGAAGACTGAGGCCATAAAGAATATCATTACAGTCAACACGGCAGTGTCTGTGTGTGTGTGTGTGTGTGTGTGTGTGTTTTCAAGTGACACAGTTGCAATATTGGCTCCAATGACTCTGATGAGACCAATTTGACGTTATGACTTAAGGTGGTCATTACTGAAATGGAAGCGAGACCTTTGTTTACACAGCATTGCAACTGAACCTGCTGCTCCCTCTTGGTGCTCGCTCCCTTCTCTTGCTTCCTTCTCTTTCTTCATGTCTTACTGCTTCAAAACCACACGATTGGGGCATTTTTGTTAATGACTAATTCATTCATTTGAAGTAAACTAGAATAGCAAGGTGGAACTGTGGTTAGCATTAGCATAGCTTTGATGTGAATGTATATGTTCTTTCCTGTACCTGTCTGGCTTTTCTCCAGTTTCTACCCAGTGTGTGTCTGTGTGTATGGATGGACTGGTGACCTGTACTAATGTACAGATTTTAATAATCAAGAAATACAGCAAATCAAAACAGAAAATGGAAATACCTGGTTGTGTTAGCAAGATCGTGTTAGCGTGTAATTTGCATTCCACTCTGATCTGTAAGTTTCCTCTTGTTGCATCACAGGGATCAGGTTGACTGACAGGTGCTGTCACATGATCACCCTGAAGAACCGCGAGCACTTTGTTTCAGTAAAGAAAGAAGCCTGAAAACTCACTGAATTTAAAACCAAACAACCTTGAATGTAAGTGCAGTTAATGAGACTAACCTGGTGATGATCTCAAAAAGAGCAAAGGAAGTCGAGTGGAGATGATTAATTCTGCACTCTCTGGAATAAGCAGCATTTCACCTCAGAGCTAATTTCTTCATAAATAATTACCACTGAAATAACTATTCTCAAACAGGCATCAAGGACTTTATGATGGAAAATGTTCCAATTCATTATTCAACAAAAACACCCGCAGAAGCGCGATGAAACATTTATCAGCCCGCTGAAGAGTAGAGTTATTGTTAATTCTACATGTCACACACACCTTCTGACCTGCAATACTACATCCTGTTATGGATGTTAGCTACAGCAATTCAATTAATCACAGCAGAAGACTTAACCGCCGGTGTGTTAACAGTCAAGTATGCCCCCAGGCAAAACAGGAAGAAGAGTGTTTTGGAAAGTGTGTTTGAAAAAATATATCTGCTTTGTTGGCTTTGAGTCCGTCTGAGGTCTGAACTTGAGCTTTGAGGTTTATATTCTATATTCTGCATCCTCTGTGCCATGCACGATGCATGTATGGCGCAGACGTGTGCAGCTGCATGTCATCGGTTTAGAAATGGTCGATTGTAAATGATCAATGTTGTCGAGTGCTGAACTCAAATACATTAAAAGACGTCTACCTGACATGAGCGTTTCCTTTCTCTGCTGCTTTAAATTCTCTCTTTGCAGAATATTCTGATGTTCCATGTTCCCACAGCTGCTCCTCCAGGTCTGAGGGGAGCCGTTCGAGCAGGCCACTTCTCTGGGAAGTCTCCTCGGGGGGGGGGGAGGTTTGCTTTAGTCCAGCTGGGAAGAGACAGTGAGGCATATCCAGGACATGCTGGTGTAGCACGAGAACATAGTGGTGGTCTCCCAGAGAAAATGTAGGAAGTTCTGGGCGGCTGCCCCCACAGCGCAGATAACAACAGTCCCTACATTTACAGTAATTAAGTTTGTTCAGTGTTTTTCTGCCCCCCAGATTTATCAGTCTGTTTTTTTTTTTTTTGCAGTCCAGATGGTAAATCTGATGAGCAGAAATGGAATAAACGTGCTGATAATCGGAGCGTTAATGCCGCTGGGGTCAGAGGAAGCAGGTGTGCGGAGGAGCTGAAGACAGAGGGGCAAATATTTGTCCATTCCATACAAGAATGAGCCACTATGACCTGTGTGTGTGTGGGTGTGTGTCTGCTTGTGGGTTGAGGATCTGTCAGCCATATATTTCCATTTTATTTATATATTTCCATGTATAGAACATGCCACAGTTGTGTAGGACAATAAATGAACTGCTGGTTGTAAGTGTTGAAATGACTCTGTGTGTGTGTGTGTGTGTATGAACTCACCAGTGTTGTTAGCAGCTGCACACCAGCCTGTGACATGTGGCTTTGTCTTCATTAAACCACGCAGGCCCATCCAACATGCTGACTCCAATGGGGTCCGATGAGGTGCTGTGAAGTGCTCTGCAGTTACAGGGGTCGCGACCCCAGCGGGAACAAACCATCACACGCTCCTATGATGAAAGACTCTGTCAACAATCCGCTTCCAAGCTGCACTAATCTCTGTTGCTAATAAACCCCTGCTGCAACCTGCTTCCAGCTTTCCCTCCCAGTAGTCCAGAGCCTTCCTCTTTCATGTTGCTTGGCTGTCGACCTGCGTTTTCGTGATCAGCAGGTCAAAACTGCTCTTTAATACTGCAAACTTTCTAATCCTTTCTAAAACCTCATCACGGGTTATTCCCCTTATATATGTGCACCCCACGTTGGATACAAGTTTGCGAAGCCTGCAGCTAATTAGCTTAGCTCAAGCGCTGGAGTTGAAAGGGTCACCTGCGCCTGTCAGTGTCAAGCGTTTCAATCGGAAGTTCTGGTTTTGCACCGAAAAAGAAGAAAAAGAGGAATTAATTCTTCAGCAACCTCAGATGCTTGTGACTTTATGGCTCAGGTCTCATGGGTGGAGAAGACGACTGGGCCGTGCTCTTCTCAATCCTCACTGAGCCCTGTGATGAAGTTCCCCTCTGAAGAGTCAAGATGGAGGTTTTTGGTGACTGTGTGGTTTTTAAAGCTTCTGCGATGCTGCAAGTGTGACTGGGGCCACAATCCAACACAAGCAAAGCTTGTCGACGTGATGTATGATTCCAGTGCTGATATGATATGTCCAGTCTGAGGAGATCCGTCTTTTTGTCCACATTAATTACGCCGACGGTCCGTCTTACGTTTTCACTGCGTCCGATTCATCCATCATGGCGCAGCATTTGCATCCGTGTGCACGGGCGTGGCCGCGGCGGTGCGCGTCAACCTGATTGTTTCTCCCTGAAGGATGAAATGGTTTTTCTCCAGATAGTAACTTTTAGGAGGAGATTTATGGTTCCATGCATGATGGTGGGAGGGGACCCTGTGAGGGGACTAAGATATAAGTAGGTGAATGAGTTCCTGCTCCCCCTCGGATCGGTTCCTCATCTCACAGCCTGGAGAACTCTTTGGCGAGATGGGCTGGGTCAGCGGTCCTTTGCTAAGCAGCCCTGCTCGCTTATTTGCCGCAGACGTACAGCTCAGTTGGTGACACACATGGTGCACGTTGTCTGTTTGTTGGAATTCAGGGGCTTAATCTCTGTTCTGAATCACATTAGTTCTGAGGATGTCGTAAGCGAACACCAGCGGGGGCCGTTAAAAACTCCCAATCTGACAGAGATACGATGGAACACAATAAAAAGCATTTTATTGTTATTTGCGTGACCTTCAGGTCCGGATTCTCTGAACTCTGCTGAGATCCATTTGTGAAAACTAGATATGCTAAAGACTTTTTTACTGGATGCATTTTACATGTAGTTATTAAAATGAAAGATCGGAAGGCCCGATCCAAAAATCTCCTGTTGCTTACATAGCAGCAAATATCGTCTCCTTTTTAAATGAGAGCGTCAGCACACGGATTAACCTTTGGATAGACTAGACATCAGGTAAAATCAGAATGATTTAACAGGGATTGCTGCTGGGAGCTGGACCTTTTCCAGCCTAAAATGAGCCAGTGAGCAAACAGATCAAGACACCCCCCCAGACAGAGCGACACCTCTCTCACCCGTGGCCTCCCCCTCACTACATCATTGACTTTCCCCAAGTCCTTCTGAAACGATTCCTTGTGCTGGGGGAGGTGTCTCCGAGGACAATATTCTCCTAAAGGACAGTCTGAAAGTTGATTGACCTGAAAAGGGCTGCCTGTTTTGCTTTCTCTCTCTGGTTGCTAGGTTGATTCTCTGCACAACATTGCCAGGGCCTTTATGGGCGCCCGCCTTGCCTCGCTGCCTCTGAGCGCTCCCCGACTGCGTGTGAGAGAAAGAGGGGGGGTGGTCACCCCTCTCACGGAGGGTGGCGTGCTTGGGCTTCCCAGCCGCCTTTGTTCCCACTTCTTGGCGGTGGCATTCCCTCTAGTGTGACCGGTCCTTTTGGCCCTGCTCTCTGGCTCCGACCTCAATCCGTCTCTTCTAAATCTATAATTGGAAATGAAGAAGACATTTACTTCTCTGGGTATCTACCTGTGAACCGCTCCTCCTGTGGGAAATCTCCACCTTTGTTTCTAAATCAAAGGCTGGGATTTCTCGCTGACAGCTGAAATCATCCCGCCGTCTCTGAGCCGAGGCGAGCGCTCGTCCTGACGCTGAAACATATTTCAAAGCCTTTGCCCCAAGGTGCTCTGGTGTGGCTCCAGAGACAGTGGGACAGACACAGCCACACTGTGCTCTTTTAGATGACAAACTGAGGCAGGACAACACTCACGGCGCTGCAGCTGTTTGCTGCCATAAATCATGGGCGGGAGCGATGTGTAATCAATGCTTACTGGTTTACTGTTCATTCTGCACCAGGAGTCGCGCTGCTGTTCAGTATTCTACGCGACTGCATATTGCATGAGGAAATGTCCCATTGCTTGAACAAAGGGGGTGGGGTTGGGGGAGTTCTCATTACGCCGAAGGCTAAAGTAATACCAAAAGGCACATACTGCAGTCCCCGACTCCTGCATTTAAATGTTCATTAAGTAATGGCTGCTGAAGGGGGCTCTCTGGCCATGAATATAAAAGGCTCCTGTTGCCATTATGCCCACTCTATTATAGAGGCAAAGATGCATGCAGCAGGAGCAGAACACTTACTGTGGGCAAACACACACACTCCTCTAATCCCATGGACGAGCTGACCGCCACATACAGATCAATGGCGCTGTCCTTGGAAATGGAAGCACAAGGTGAGTCCTCCCCCCGCGTCTCTCTGCCTCATGGCTGCTGTGTATCTTTTCATCTGGCATGTCTGTGCGTGTGCTTGTGTTAGGACTATTAATCCAGCAATGCAATATTTTCCTACCTTTTGCTGCAGTCCACAAGAGACTTTCCCTTCAAAGTGGGCAACACTTCGGGACTCAATGCTGCAAAACCCACAAACAAATGGGTGGAATACCTGCAAAATCTGGATTCAGAGAATTTGGTATTGTTCAAACACTCCTGGGGGAAACCAGGCTAAAAGAATGAAAATGAACTAAAACAGTAAAGGCTGTGAATCACCAGGAGTGCATGCTAGTCTCGAGCAGAGGAGTTGACATATTGCAGCCTTCATCCGCTCAACATGTGGAAAGTAAGACTGATATGGTGTCTGATGATAGGAAATCACTCTTCTGGCTGCCTGTTTCTTCAGTGAAACAATATATTATTGACACACTGTAAATTGGCCATTTTAAAAAAAAAACATTTTCTTTCACAAACACAAAAACTCTCTGTTTTGTGGCAAGTCATCATCAAAACCAGTCTTTCCCTTCAGGATGAAGTACAATGAGCTGAATCTCATGCCTGAATAACAATAATCACAAACACATTTTTTATAGAAATACACAGATGTGTTTATCCCCTAGACGTGAAAAAAGATCCATATTTATATGCTCATTTCCATACTTTCCTGACTGCGTATGTTGAATTTAAATTGAATCCATATTTTTGCGGCGATTATTGCTGAGGTCGTAAAGAAGCTCATTCAGCCAGGAAAATCACAATCTGAGCCACGGCGGAAGCATTATCAAACAGGTGGAGTCAAATAAAGCCATGATTTGTGTGTGAAATGAAATTTACGTGCGCTCCCTCAGTACCTTTACTGTCTAGCGTAGCATATCCCGGCTACGTCCTGCCAGCGGGGACACGTTTGCATGGGTTAGTGATGGTGTTGCATATAAATGGACTTTGATTAAATCGGAGCTCCTTCGCCTTCCCCCAGAGATGAGCAGAATCGGTTACACGCCAGCTAATAATAGTGAATCTAAATGTGGCCTCGTCTAAAAGCGTCAGAGATAACGTTTTCAGATGAACAATCATAAAGTGTGGATGTTAATGAACACCGGGCTCCTCTCTGCCCTCCTGAACTGACCTCTGTAAGTCTCATCATGATGATGAAGCCGCTGTACTAATGACTATTCCCCTACTGGATTAGAAAGTCTCCCCTCGCCGCTGTCCCCCCGGCGCTAGCTGAATGCGCCAGCCGGCACCACTTGCCGAACAGAGTCCTCCACCTCCACAGCTCAGCGAGAGCTGCGTGGAATTAGTCACCCGAGATCTTTCTGAACATATACAACACATATTTCCCCTCCCGGCCCAGGTATACTTCCTGTTTCCTAGAGACAAAGGAAGGGATGGGAGGGGTCTTGCTCTGCTCTCCATTATAGCACCGGCCACTAACTTGTTCATTTCTCATTTCAAAAGTAAAAATTAGATTAGAATTAGAAAATTAGATAAAACTAGATAAAAGCAGACATACAACCATTTGGAGTAACAAAGGAGATAAAGAGAAATGGATGGATGGATGAATTCCAGGGCATCAAAGCAAGAGGGGCTCGCAGGTCGGGACTCATTATGCATTTTTATGATTTATAAAAAAATTATGTCCGAATTTTTGGGGGCTTGGAACGGATTAGGGCATTTACATGGAAACGCGTCTCTTCTAGCGTAATTTTCAGGTTATGAAACAACTTCCGGAACCAATTAATTTCGTAAGTAGAGGTCCCACTGTATTTGCATTAAGCCCCGCCTCTTCCCGCCTCTCGGTCAGTGAGTGATTGGACGCGCTAACGGGGCTGCCTGCAGTTGAATGGCCTGACATTTGGAGCCGCGTGATGGAGAGACCGGTGAGAAGTCACTGAGGGCATATAAATCTACAAACAGCCTAAATGATCACCCGCCGGAGTCGAGTACAAACATTTAACAGATGAGCCGCGCAGTCTTAAACTCCGCCGAGCCGCCGGCGAGCTCAAGACGAGCATGTATCATCGTGGATTATTGTAAACAGGGCAAACGGCTGATGGAGGACTGCAATTTTTATGTTTGGCGTGTCGGATAGCTGGTGATAGCTCTTCCCAGCCTTTCACTCGCGCTAGGAACAAAACCAAACCAGCTAAAGCAGTCAAGTCAATGTTGTTATAGATAAAATGTTTCAACTCCGTGCACGTTTGTGCTGTCTGTCTCGTACAAGTTCTACTACTGTGCAAGACCAAAATGGAACAGAATCAAGAGCTTCCAGCCATCCACAGCTTTAGCGTGGGGCGGTATAGTAAGGCAGGTGTGGGCCTGTTCACGGTGTTCGGGTGTCCAAAAATCTAATCTTGCATCGTCAAGTCAAATAGGCCCCAGTCAGGGGACATATAGGCTTCTGTCCCTCTTACCCTCCCTGATGTGCTTCCTCAGTCATGCTATCATCACTCACTCCCTTCTACCTAAACGTTTACGCAGACTCAGCCCAGACAAGTGGGACGGTGAAGCAAGTGTACGTCCCTGACAGAAGCCATCTGCCTGCTTCTCCCCTCCCATCATTAGCCCGTCCCTGAGACGATTCCCAACACATATCACTGGCTGCAATCTGTCCGTCTGCTTTTAACGCCAACCAAACATCTGAGCAGCCAAGCACTCTGATGGGTGGAGGGCTGGAAACTTCCACAGCTTTCTGGCTCTGCGATTCCTCCCATTTCTTCTCCCCGTTCCCCTTCTTCTACTCTACCTCGTCTCTTTCCTGATCAGGCCTTTAAATTGACATTGCACCTGCTCCTCTTTCACTGCTCCTCCTTCACGACCCTCTGCCTCCTTCCTTCCTGTTCTCCTTCCCACTGGCATGGCGCAGACATACATTTTGACTCTTCCTGCGAGGGAGTGAGCGATGTGCGCGTCGCCCAACGCGGCAGAGGGAGCAGCAGAGCCTGACGCGAACATACGCTGTGAGAGCTCCCATTTATAACTTCTCCTCCTAATGAACAACAAGCTGAATGCATCACAGACGCAATTACGTCCAGAAACTCATTTTCACGAGAACAAACAAAAGTGTTTACTCTTACTACAAAAATCAGGATGGATGCTAATGAGCTTTTGGCAGAAAATAATAGGAAATTGTACATTTCCATGCTAAAGTAGCTAGGACTTGGACTGTAATCCATTTCCCTGTTCTCTGCCCTCCTGGCAAACAGAAGCTTAGAGGGAGTCGCAGCCAGGTTTGCCATCTGCATTTATAACCTCACGTTGTGTGTCAGCAGGCACGTTTACACCTCTCTGGCTCCCCCATCCTATGTTACCACCATTGTACTTGGTGACATGTGACACTGGGTTTGGCTTTAGATTTGGAAATTTGCTGAATCATGTTTGCATCCTGTGTCGGCTCCAGCGCACTCCCTGGTGTGACATAGGGGAGAAAAATAATTAGCCATTAAATCTAAAGTATACGACCGTTTACAACAGCCCTGGTTAAAATCCTATAAATTCTACTAGGTCTTTGGGGTAATGCATAACAGCACAACATTTAATGATGATCATAAACATATTTACGCAGGAGAAATATTCAAGGATTTAAAAAAACATTAAAACAGCGAGCTCAACTGCACAGCCAGGAATACAGGTATGAATGCATGTTTGAATTGTATAGTCATAAAATCAGAAAAATCGGAATTAATCCTCCAGCTCTATAATTGAACTCACCTGTTGTTAGCAGCTATTCCCATTTGCAGAGTCTCCCACTCCCAGTTTACACAGTAAAGAGGTGTCAGCAGGTTAATTAGAAGGAAGAATATGTTGAGGGGCCTGGAGACACGGGAGATAAACAGAGGGGCCTCGCTCTCCGCGGCCACTTCCTCGCTCGCAGGTGCTACTGGCGCCAACGCCGTGACCCCCAGCTTTCACACTTCTGGAGAAACCAAAAAAAAAAAGGGTGACAGTGAAAGACAAACAATTACGATGCGTCTTCTGGCGGCCATTTATGTCCATAAAGCTCCACCTGGACGTGCATTGTGCTCAGGCTCCACAGTGTGAGCTCGAGCACAGCCTGTGGAACCAGGAGGAGACCAGCAGGTGGGTGGAGGTGATGGAGTGGCTTCATTACTGCAAGTGAAGGGTAATCTGGCTTCATGTAGAGGGGGGGTAGGGGCATGACATATATAAATTAATGCACATATGAGTTAATTTTTGGCGCGAGGGTGTAATCCCACAACCAATCATCTGATAAAAATACCCAGTCGCATATGAAATCATCTTTAAAGGTCAGTAAATTGCTTCATGGAAAATGTTTGCCAACTTCATAAACTAATCGGTCCTACACTTTTTGATGTAGGAATTCTCCACTTCACCCTGTTTATTTACCAACTTTTATCTCCTATTGACTGATTGAGATAGTATTTTTAATTTCATGGAAATCTTTGAGAGCAGGACAACTGACCCCAGTCGATCTCTTTTTTTAAAGCCAATTTTAGTAAATGGATGATGCTGCAAGGCCAATTCCTGTAACCTGGCATGCTGGTTTCCAAGGCTTGGACTGAATCCATTCATTAACAATGAGTGTGTCTGGGGTGTAACACACAATAAACCAGATTTCCGTCCCCCACGAGTCCTTTCAAAAGCAGCTGCACGAGTCTCAGGCTTACAGCTTTGATAATACAGCAAAACATTCCGAGAAGAGCTGCTCTCCGAGGCGCACACGCACAGGGTTTTAGCCCAGAAGCATGTTACTAAAAAGGATATTTATTTCAATTGTTGCATATATTTGCCCTCTGTGCATCTCAAGGAAGATTCGGCACGCTTGTAAACTGCATCTGTGCTGCCATGAACGTAGCACAGATGCACAACACTGATGGAAGGTTAAAGAAATGTAAAATAAATTGCACGGCGAGACATCAGTCGTGACAGAGCAGATTTCCGTGATATGGATCCTGTTTCACTGTCTGGACCCAGTTATCTGCTGCTGTTCCAGGCATTACAGCCTCCACAGCCCCTGGTTGCATTAGCACGGGCGCACGCACAAAGTGGAAAAGTAAACCTATACCTCCAAGAATAAGGCCAAGTCGATGGAGTAATGGGCTTTCCTGATGGCAAGAGACCATAATACTCTCTAAAGAGGTTAAAGCTGCAGACAGGAGAATGAAGAATACAGGATTCTGTAATGTGGGGGGCTGGGAAAGAGCAAACTCTGTAATATCCAGAGAGCGGCTTCAGCTTAGCCTCCATGATGAATATTCCTACTTCCCTGCTTCTTGCTCCTGCTCTCCTTGTCTGTTTTATCTTCTGTTAAATAAAAAAAACCCACCTCACTTGGCGTGCTCGTTGGAAAGTAATGATCCGCCTATCATGGCTGGACCACTGGCCATAACTCAAGAGGAGAAACATTAGGAGAACTCTAATGGGGACAATCAGAGCTACTACATCTGATGACTTCATCCACTCCACCTGTTTGGTTTGAGTGAACACTTCATAACTCCTCCAGTGAATACGGTAAATACAGGCGTGAGCCAATAAGACTATAAACCACGCTGATGAAAGTGCCGCGGCCGGCTGAAGGGTGCTCTCTGAGAAAGCCATAAACGAGGCCTGTTCCCAACCCCCCAATTTACATCTAAAACGTGATGCGGTGTTTGCCAACATCACAGCAGAGATTGAAACACCAATCAATAAGCAATACAACCCCCAAAAATGTCTAAACGCTGAGCCGGAAATCAACCTAACTCATAGCAACGCACCAGAAAACAAGTCATCCCAGATAATATAAAACCCAAATCCTTTATTTTTTTTCAAGCCGTCTTTTTTCCCCTCCCCACGCTCTCTGTGTGAAGCAGGATGTTCTTAACAAGGCATGGCATTTAGAAAGAAAAATAGCAACCTGGCGCGCTCTCCTCGTGAATCTCGTGGCTGATGCAGTACAATTCCATTAGGCCGCCTCCTCCAGCTGAGAGCTCTCTGTCTGTCATTCATCACCGGCTGCAGCGCAACACTGGAACAAAGGGGATGAAAATTCACTCTCGACACCAGCTCTGACTTTATCTCTCACCTCCCAAACTTTCCTCCTCATAATTAACCTCTAATTTCTCTCGTTGCTATTCTGCAGCCTGAGTAACAAATGGAAAAGAGGCTCTACGTCTGAGATGGCCACAAGCTGCTACAACTAGATACGAGAGAGAAGGCAGAGCATCAACACCAACAGCCCCTTCACATCTCACATTAAACCACAAATGCAATTAGCAGTTTTAGGGAAGAAACATTAGTTTCAATGGAGCTTCTGCAGCCCACAAACTGGGGATGTGTCTCCACATAGGTTTCCCTTCCTCCACTCTGAGTGACAGGCTGGTTAAATAGGTTCCAGTTGGGTCAGGGCAGGCAGCAGGGGTGTGATTTTAGCCGGGTGCACTTTACGCATGGGGACAGTCTGAACACTTGCAGACCGTGTTACAGAATTTAATTAAAACTCACCCTGAGACACAGGAGGAACACCTTCGCCAGCGTTTGATTTTACACAAGAGCTCAACCGAACACGGAAGCGCTCAGCGATGCACCCATTTAGTCCGAGCAGGATTAGTTTTATTACTGGCAGATATTTTTTATTGTGAATATTCCCCTGAAATGACGTAATTCACCCACTGAGAGCTTGTTAAGTGTGAAGATGACATGCTTGGAGAAAGCTTACAGTGTGTGTGTGTGTAGTCAAACACAGGCCTTACTGACTCTCCAGTGAGCCACTGGAAGGCCATAAACACAAGGACACCTTAATTAACAGTTTGAATGTGTGTGCAGGGGAACCTCCTCCCAGGGCGGCTGTGCCTCCACGTGTGTGTGCCGAGCGGAGCCGCTGTCAGTGGAGGGCAGGAGGCAGAGCTCTGCCTGGCAGCCAAGGGGCGCCGCTGATCCAAAGAGTCCTTTTGGCCTGTCGTGACGCAGAATATTCCAAACTCTGGCAACCGGCGGCAGCACCAGGTGGTCCTGTCAAGACACAGAAGAGGAAGATGGAACAGGAACAGAGCGAACCATGCCAGCCCTGGAGGAGTGAGGTTGTCAGAGCAACACCGGCTGACAAAGGAGGACAAATGCATAAGACTGATGTGTGGCGGTTGGTCACAACAGCTGTGTGTGTGTGTGTGTGTGTGTGTGTGTGTGTGTGTGTGTGTGTGTGTGTTGTGAGTAGAAACGAGGAATGAGTTTGGGTTTGTGAGGGTGGAGTTCTGGTAAATAAATACTGAATCCAGTATTAAGTGAGTGTGAAGGACAGAAGAGTTTCCAGGGAGAGCCGAGGCTGGAGCACGCCTCTGCAACCCCAGGGAACGCCCGCTCCTAAAGCTACTCAGCACTCACAGGAGGTGATGCAGAATGAGCCAAAGGAAAAGGAATCCAAGCTTCAGAGTAAAAGACTTTTCATTAGTGTTCGGTCACACCAGCCCGGTTTTACCCTTCAGCAGATGGAAGTCTGCACACGATGCTCGCCATCTCCTAAAGTTTGGTTCCACCTGTGTGTCTGCAGGCCGGCCCTCCTGCTCGCACCCAGCCTCCAAAAGTCTTTGATGGCTTTGAGACATGCGTTTGTTCTCCGCGAGGCCCGATACAGCCCATCCAGCCAAGTTGTGCTCTTGTGGCTCAGAGAACACGCTCACGTAGCATCAGTCAGCCCCGCATCGGCTGGATCTCCACCTCGCTGGCTGTGAGACAGGCGGGAGGAGAAATGTCTGAGATAAACAACCGAAACAGCCAAACTCAAAATGGGGAGGGGGTAGAGGCGGGAAAGGAGGGACATGAAGGCTCGAGTAGATGAAAGAGTGCTAATATGGAAATGATTCACCTGGAGAACAGTGGCGGGTGTTTTTTCTCCAAAATTTGTTGTCTTCTGTTTGTCTTCAGAGAAAATAATTAATTGAACTGTCCGCCGTGTGATTACCCCTCGTCACCGGCTGATTGACTATCTGTCACATGCGCTCACTTTCTCGGAGTGCTTGGACGTGCAGGCATCCATCTCTATCAGCCGCACGCAGCGAGGGCGCGCGCACGTGAATGCACACCAGATGCATTGTCCCTGACAGACACCTATCACACACGCCATCACTCGGCTCCTCCTGCAGACGCAGACAGACAGGCCAGTCTGACAAATGACGACTGCATTGTTTAGATGGGGTGGGTCTGCATCGAGATTGTGACCATGAGAGCGTCTCTGGCGGGCTGACAAGACGGTGTGAGGTAAGGGACGTCGCTGCCGTGAAGCGGTGGGGGGTGAATGGTGGCAATGATGCGACGCTTTTGTTTGCAAGGTCTTCAGTTTTTGGCAATATTATTATTACCTGACCTTGTGCTTTTGCGTTTTTTCCCCAATGCAAAAGAATTTTGTGATTTGTTTTTAATTTATTTTGTAATTCACAAAACTCGCGACAGTCTGCAGAGCTCAGGTTAAATAGGAGGCCGACCCTGAAGCCCCGGTCTGAGCTGAGACCTGTTTTCCAGGGCCGACTGAGCTGTGCGTGCTAATGGACTGAATGGAGAGATGAAAAAAACCCTCCAAATGGAGCTCTGACTGTGATTCACACTGAGGTCAACTAAAGAATCAAACCTTTGCCACAATCACATCTCTACACATCTGTCTATCCCAAGAAACTTCAGGTAACTGCGATTAAAATCTTTCTAAACACCAAACTACACGATGTTCCTCTGCCAAGCTGGTCACTTAACCCCCAGACATGCTAACGCTGAACGCTCTACCAGCAAAATGTCGCAATAATTATCAAGTTTGATGTCAAATATGTCTCACAGCAACTAATATATGTTAGCCATACTCAGAAAAAGGCCGATTGTGGGGACTATCTTGTCCCGCACTGTCACAGGACAGGGACATTCCATTTAGAGCCTTTTTAAAATGTTTCCCATAGAGTCTTTACTTTACTCCAATCATTAATGAATAGATAAACTAATCAGTTTTCCCTCATCGACTCTGGTTTTATCATTAGTTTGGGATTCATCTGAAGGACACACCTGCTATTACCCATTTACTAGCATCTAGCTGAACATTTCAAATAGAAAAGCAGAAATAGTCCCGTGATTAAAGTTCAGTTTGGGTTTGATGTGACTTGACGTTGAGACTGGCTGCCTGTCTGATGACTTGCTCGCTTCATGCTTCAGTGTTTACGGAGGGAAGGAGTTTGGGGGATAAGCCTGTCAGAGGCTCCGCCCGTCAGCAGGACTGCGGGGTCACAGGTCATGTTCATGTGAATAGTGGAAGATCTGCAGCTCCGAGCAGTCGTGCACAGAGCTGCCACAGAGCTTTGCATGTGGGCGGACTAAAGGGTTTATTGTCCTTTTTTTATTATTCCCCGCTGTCTTATGCAGCCTGAAAGGCCCCAGTGGACGGAGTGGATGTAAATCATCCAAGCGTGTAGGGAAGGAGGCTTGACCCTGGAGGAGAGACACAAGATGTAAACTGAAACTGACCCAGTCAGAGCGGACGATTCTTTGTGGTCTCGCTTCATGTCGGGGAAGTTTTTCATACTGCAGCATAAAAGCAGAACCGTTTTAGGACAGCTCTAAAAATAAATTTCATTGGACAGCAAATAAAAACAATACAGAGGAAGTTGGATCCTTCTCTTCTTCCTTGTTAATGACTGCGCTCATTACAGGGATTTATATGGAAATTTGAGCTCCTGCGTGCAGATTATGTAGGAAGCATCAGAACTAAAGCAGAGAAAATGGAATTAAGGGATACACTCAACAGACAGAGGTGCTTTATTACTGCCGAAGCCACTGGCAGGGATAACTGAAGACCAGAAGTTCGGAGCAATGTGCCGAAGTTCCGCAATTTTCTGGGAAGAGGAAGGGGGAAAAATGAAGTAATCAGTATGAATGCACAAGTAGCACAAAGCCTTTCAATGGCAATTACCTCTCACTGTGTGGTAGAACACTGTCACTGTTCTAAACGCAGAACCAGAGAGACCAAAGATGGACCTGGGAGAGCTCCACTGCTGGAGCTGGATCTACATCTGCAGACAGCCAATCGTCTGCAGACGACGTCCTGGAAACCTCCGGCGTTTATGAGTGAGGTGCCGCCAATGCTGCCATTTTAACTGAGACCAAATTAAACATTTGTACTGATGGCTGAACACATGCAACCGCTCTGATGTGTCACATGAGACTGGGGGGGGGAAGGAGTGTTGTCTACACATTTCACAACTTAATCAGCACCTTACAAACGGCCGTCTTTGTCTCCTCCAAACACCCCATTTTCCATTTCCGTCACCACCACCATTTTCGGCGCCGCGGCGTGCCGCGCTGGAGTCACGGGGCACGTTGTGGGAACTGGGGAGGCGGCAGGGAGAAGGCTGTCTTTCTGCAGCTTCGACTAATGAGCTGTAATCTGGAGCAGCAGGAGGCGATGGCTGCTCAGAATCCTCGCTGGCAAATGGAGGAGGAAGCATCAAATCAACGGTGCTCATTTCCTGACAACAAAGGGAGCAGTGGGAGACGGTGTTCCAAACGACCTTTGCAGTGTTCCTATGATGCGTTTCCTTCGTGCAAATTCAAGCATTCTCAGCAAGTAGGTGGACTCTATAAAAAGAATGGTAAATGGATGGTAGATTTACTGGCTTTTCCAGTCATCCTGAGCACTTAGAGGCCTGTACGCTACAATAACTTCTGCATTCTACGTCAGCGCTACGCCGCGACCTGCGCTAGCACACGCAGTTGGTGCACGCAATCGCCAGCGATGCGGATCCGAGACCAATTTGGCGTTCATATCCTGCACAAGGACACTTTAGCGCGGGGGTGCAGTGGTGGCCGGACCCCAGCCATCGAATCACTGGATAACTCCTCCACCACCTGAGCCGCAGCCGCGCCAAGGCTTCAAACGCTGCTCTGAGTCGTGCGGGGCCACAGAACTGATGGCGCCCCCGTCGTCTTTTGAGCCACTGCACTGAATTTTTCACACAGCCACTTTCTTTCTAACACATCTATCCTCATTTCATTTCACCTGCTCTGTCGGTCTGCAGCCTGCCAGACCCCATGCTGTTCATACTCCACATGTCCCCACCCTGCGTGTCCTTCTGTTTCATCACCCACCAGATCCGTCTTCAATATTTGCCACGCGGCTCAGATCTGCAGGCGGGGAAAAGGCAAATAGATTTGGTAAACAAACCTGATAAGTTCTCACCCCTGAACAGAATAGATCTCAGTGTGAGACGATCCCTCTTATTCATCTGCAGCTTTGAAAATATGACACCAGCTGCCAGAGCGGAGCAGGAACCCCAGGTGATACGTCTCAATGACAGCGCTGACCGCTCCAGATAGAGAAGGTTCAGCAGCAACAACGAGGGGAGTGTAGAGCAGAAATACATTTATTTCCATTCAAAAGTCACACAGAAATGTCACAGGGGGCACCATGGGGAAACAAAATGCTCTGAAGGAGGACAACAGAGAGTGGGGAGAGCAGGAAGGAGGGAGTAACGGGGGAAGGCGAGAGGGAGGCGGAACTGTAGTTTTCACCTCAGGGTAGCCTGCTAAAAGCTATCTGTTCCCCTGGTGATGGAGCAGAGCACAGGTTCTTAATATAGGCTTGCACACGCGCACACACAAACACACACACGGACCTTTGCCTTCAATCTTTCCACTGTCCATTCCCCCCCTTCTCTTGCCATCATTCCTCATATAGTAGCCTCAACCAGCCCTCCACCAAACATCTGTTCATAATCACATTTTTCTTTGGTAGAAATAACAAACTGCTCCACATTCTCCAAAACAGCCTCCTCCAGTAGCCGCAGCCCCAAATGAAATCAGGCTTGCTTTATTACATGTCAGCATCTCTTCTTATTCTTTTTTTTTTCTCTCGCCTGGGAGGAGATTATACCTTAGGCTTTAACTGCAGCAGCAGGGGGGGAGAGAGAGAGAGAAGAAATAGAGTCAACGATGATGGGAGGGGAGAAGGGGTCTTTTTCTTTCATTGCTCAAACCACAGGTGTTTCTTTAATACCTAGCTTTCTTGGACGTGACAGGGAAATGAGGGGGTTGTTTCCCCCCATCCGTCTTCCTCTCACCTGCAGGACTCATAGTTTTCACTCCATTTTCTACAACGGCTCTGCCTCAGTCCCCTCTCTGCAAAATACGGCGCCGCAAAGGCCACTCACTCCATATATCTTCCTTTAGCAATTAGAAGATTCCTAAAAAATTAAAGCACCAGTCAAGGTGTCCATTGAAACTACTGGAACAGGATTCACACAGTGTGAAACAATATGAAAGATTGAAATCTGCTCCGTTCCATCGCTTTGAGACGCGTGCGCGCGTCCACATATGGTGGAGATACTCGGCTGGGCTGTTTGTAGCTGACAGGCTGGTGCGTCTGACTCAGTATGTTCATATTCAGCACACCGAACTGCTGCCGCCTGCCCTCCTCTGCTCTCTCATTTCACTTGGTGATAAATACGAGTAATAACAGAGATGCATTAGGAGAAGATTGTCTTTTTTTCATCTAACTGGGAGACAGAGATAGATATTGATCATATGGTGAGACATTGTCTCACTAGACCAATCCGTCTTGTGGTGCGAGTAGTAACACGTCAGTGGTAATGTACGGCGCTCCGGGGCCAGAATTACTCTTCTGTACATGGGGATAACTGCTCTTCCTATTCTGCATAGTGCCAGACCTTTAATGGCTCCGGTGCACATACAAGGCCAAACAAGCTGTCCGGTTTCAAGATGCAGTTTTCACTTTGCTACCTCTGAGATCTTAACCAAAAAAAAAAAAAAAAAACAGAAAAAAACAACATCTTGACCTTGTGCCACTTTTTATGCAACCTACTTATCTTCATGCAGATTTAATAGCGTACTGTTTCATATTCATGTGCTCAGAACCTTGCTTTAACTAATGGCATGCTAATAGAGTATCTCCAGCAGAACGATCTATTTAACTTTTTCTTTCTGTTCTGGAGCCTTTGAGAGTCATCCTGCTGCATCCTGGACCCCCCCCCCCCCCCCCCCCCCCCCCCCCCCCCCCCCCCACACACGCACACACACACAAAAAAATCATGCATATAGGATGAAATGCTTCCTTCCTGAGAGGAAATCTAAAGCATTATGGATGTTGTCTGTCTTATCTGGAGAGACTATCCAGAAGGGAATAGAGGGAAATTATTGAGAGGTGAGTATTTGTATTTCACCCATGTCAGAGGTGCCAGGTGGTGTCCTCTCGGGTGGGAGGTGTGTCGAAATATGCATGTGCGCATGAAAAACAAAACAAACAAAAAACACCACCAAAATGCCTGACAGTTTCCACACCTGTCGGCATTTGCAGAACAGGCAGATCTGTTGGTGTGTGTGTGTGTGTGTGTGTGCGTGTGTGTGTGTGTGTGTGTGTGTGTGTGTGTGTGTGTGTGTGCGTGTGAGATGCACAGAGAGAGCTGGCGCTCAGGTCAAGGCTGAGGGGAACCAGGGGGATGTGTGCGCTGGGCTGTGACTACTAACAGTTGTGGGGGCCTTGGTTGTCTCCATCCTGTCATCCCTCCCTCCTCAGCATCATCCCCTCTTCAGAGAGCGCCAGGACTCAGATGGGCTCGCTCTGTCAGCCATGACGCTCCAACACCAACAACATTTTCCTATTTAATGTTCTTGGATCAACGAGCACAGCTGTATAGATAACTGTCTCTCTCTTTTGTTTTTTTTGATCAACATGTTGGAGTATTATCTCCAAAAATGCAGAAAACTTCATCAAACATGCAGCGATATCACAACCTGGCAGCAAGTCAAGAGAGGGAAGTGCTTATAAGTATTCGCGACAGTTACAATGACATTTATCGAATTTAATCAGTCCAGATTTCCAACACATTCGCTTTATTTACTGCAGCCACATCTACACATTCATCAAATCCTGCCTAGACAGATTTACATCCTGTCCAGTGAAGCATTGTCCTGATCATGAGAGAAGCTTGGTGTAAACTCATTATTTGGTGCCATATAAGGCAGCGAATCACGAGAGCTGCTCCACTGGCAGATGTGATGGGGGGGGGGGGGGTGATGGGCTGATTGTGACACATTGCGGAGATGGCGTGAATTCTTATTGTATGCAGCACATAATGCAGTTTCTGTTCCCGAGCCGTGACAGACACGTGTGTGCACAGAAAAGCACACATGAGGTGCACACGGTGGATATGTTCGGTTACAAAGACACGCCAGTGCTCGCTGTCGGGTGTGGCGTTTCAAATATATTCCTCACAGTGGGGGGCGGCAGCGGCGTGCTGCATGGCCCTGACGCCGCCCTGATATGTGTTAGAGATCATATTCATGTCCCACGTGTTCAAAACCATATCAATATTCCATGTCCATAGAAACATCTGACCCCGAGAGATGATTGATGAGTTTCTGTGGCAGCTCAAAAAGCAGCCGGGGGGGGGGGGGGAAACAGGGGCAGGCACGGGGGCAGCGGTGAGCGGGCACGCCTGTCTGTACGAGACGGAACTCCATTTGCACCAGGACGTAAACACAAGACAGATCACTCAGCTGAACGCAACATTAATTACACTCTATGTATTTGCGAGCGTCACCGCTGATGGATGCGCCCAGGACACGCAGATGGGGAACGTGCTAACGGCTGGACGACTGCGTGCAGAATATATGAAATGTTGACTAATTATATACTCATTTGGCCGCGCCGCAGATCCAACTGGTTCCTAATAGCACTTTAGATGACGGTTCATATTTAGTATTCTGGGGCAGCATAGCCCACTCTATTCATTATTCACATAAACCATTACATGGATGTGAACCACGTCAGGGTCTCTGGGCAAAATGGACAACCCAGACTCTGGCTTTATAATTAGAATCATTTGTTATGTGCACATAGAGTGTGTACAATATTAATACACAGATGAAAACATTAAAAAAGGGACATTAGAAAACTGTCATAAATATTATTTTCCCTTTAAGCTCATCTGGTGGCAGATTTATGTTTGTTTTGAATTTACCTGCGTTCATTTGCTCCTCTAAACACCTGAGGCCATGTTGGTTTGATTAAAATGGAGGCATCATGTCTTGAAATTGTTGGGGGATATTTTAAAGTTCTGCTCAACCCAGAGGGCTACGAGCGGGCGAAGTGGCCAGAATGAAGACGCGAGATCCAGGTACTGACAGATATTTGTAGTTTTTCAACTTTTAATCCATCGATCAGCAAATGGATTTCTATTTTGCCGGTAGAAATCACCTTGGACAGAGCAGCAACACATCAGAGGACACGCAAACCATGGACCCAGAGCTGCGGCGAGACAACAATCCCACCTTAGACATGAAAGCACCATCTCCAACCTGCACCAATGAATAAAATCATAAAATCATTTTATTACCTACTAAAACAGAACAGGATGCCCCACCTCTGTCGGTCTGCCAGTTAGCATCACTCCCCTCTGCTTTCTCCAGCTTCTTCACACGCTGGCCTGTGTCAAGACAGGAGTTTTAAAGATGGAAGGTCATTTAATGCAAACACTTAAAATAAGAGGCAACAAGGAAATGATGAAGTTTCACCGGCAGTAAGTAGAACTCCGGTTATTGGGTCATTGTGGTCTTATTATGGTGGAGGGTTTTCATCTTCTTTCTGCAGATTGGACTGCGATGTTTTACTAAAAATAAAGCAAAAAAGCTCTTAGCAACGTGGCGTATTAACATGTTAAATAAAGCAAAATAATGGAGTTGGATCCAGGCACATGTACTATTCCATGTAAACAGAAATTGATTGAAAGCTTTTACACAGAGATCAGGGGTTAATGAGGGGATAAAGCTAAATAATATTCAACGCTAAAAGACTCCACTTTAGACGGCAGGAAGTGGTGATGCTGCGGTTTTGCCTTTGTTCTACACAAAAGTTGACACGGTAGCTTGTGAAGGAGCTTTCAAACACAGGTGCGTCTGTGCCGCTCTGCAACACACTGAACACTTCAACTTGACAAGATGAGTTTTGTCTCACTCTAATTTCAAGAGTTTTTATATCAGTATGAGCCTCTTTGATATTTATTAGAAAATACATTTGCACTTCGCCATTTCTTGTCTGTTTTTTTTCTTTTTTCTTGAGGGCACATATATGTTAAGCTTTGTTTCCAGTTTGGCTTCAGCTCTCCACACGAGTGGGTACCCTCCAGATTCCCCTCCAGCCTTTCAACATCCAGTCAGGTCTTTCCTTCTCTTGGGCTTTGTCCTGGTGGTTAAATCTCTGTTGTTGGAGTCTGGCTTTCTAGTTTTGTTTTTTTTTACCTGCCAATCCAGCTTTGTAGCTTCCCCCAAAGACTTTCTGGCTCCTCAACTTCCTGGCAGCCCAGCAACAGTCTTGCTCTTATCCATCTGTGGTGACCTCTCAAGTGACTCAAGATGCTCTTGAGAGCAGAAACTCAGTCAGTGTAGACAATACCTGCTGCATTTGTAGCTCCTGGGGCTCGTGCATTGTTAAAAATCCTGGCATCCGGCTCTGTTGCCGGTGCCAGCCTCTCCCAGGCTCTTTCCAGGCGTCCAGCACCTGCGTTGGTCCGATGAGAAATGAGGAGAGAGCCAAGTCTGCCAAAACTCGTCCCCGACTTGTCATCCCCTCGCGGCTCAGATCTGCCTAGACTGCAGCCCTCGACCTTCCAGCTCCTCCCTTTTTACCTCGCCCTCCCAGAGCCTGTTCTGGAAGGTCGCGTTCCCATTTCCACTCCGTGCTCCGGAGATAATCTGACCTTGTCACCCGCCGACCCAGCTGCTCCTCATCAGCCACAGGAGATACAGACTTCAGTCTTCCAACATCCAGTCTTTCAGCCAATGTGGCTCCACATCTGTTTAAACTTTTGTGATATGATCAGCAGTTTGCTGTTTTTAAAGAAAAGAGGTAAAGAGGTGAAGTGAACCAAATGTAGAAGTAAAGGCATTTAAAGTTGTGTGAAAGCAATCTGGTTCACATGCTCCTCTATTCCATGAATATATGCTGAGCAAGGTTGAAGCAAGACAAAGGAGGGGGAAACTGTGTGTGTACGTGTGTGTGTGTGTGTGTGTGTGTGTGTGTGTGTACGTGTGTGTGTGTGTGTGTGTGTGTGTGTGTGTGGTGTGTGTGTGTGTGTGTGTGTGTGTGTGCCTTCATCCCCTGACACAAACCAGAGCAGACAGAAGAGCGCGTCAGAGAGCATATTGATACCATCTCAGCTCCTCTGCTGTTTACAATAATCAATGTCAGTATGGATTGTGGGTGTGTGCGGACGAATGAAGATAATAACGCTGGAGAGAGTCTGCAGTGTCTGATATTGTGCAAGTGTCACCAGGCTGCAGTGATGTAATACTTCAAAAGTCTTAATAATACAGCACAGCCTGAAAACCTAAGAGGGAATAGTGACTTTACATCCGACGTCCCGTCTGCAGGCAGCTAAACTAAAGATCCACAGACTCCCTTCAGTGTTGTAGCGTGTGGTAAGTTTCTGTGATCCTGCCAGCAAAGAATTCACCAGAACAAATTTAAATGTATGTTTCTTAGGGCCTTTTTGTGAATTTCAGAGGATTTCAGAAGGATTTCATCTGGTCAGTGGGCATTTACAGGTCTTTGATTGGTTCATTTAGAGAGGATATGGTATGAAGAGTTTTGAGTGAGTTCCACCTCTGACAATGACCCCAAAGCCAGAAAATGGAACACAACAAAACAAGCATGATACTGTTTGTTGCGGCTGATGTCACTGAAAGGAGATTAAAACACATTTTTATTTTTACAGTCAACAGTCGTCAAGCCTGCGTCTTGTCGGGGATTCAGTCCGATGAACAAAGCCCTTCTCAGAAAGTCCCAGTGCAGCCGCTCTTATATGCATGGATCTCTGCAGAAACTATTTGTGGAAGCGCAGCTTCCCACAGTCATTGTTTCAGCGATGGGGCTCTAATTAACATAGCTCGATATTGAGCGTTACCTTCGCCGTGATAAATAACACTGGCTTTATCTCCCACACTCCTTCCCCCTAATTGAATCAACAGAGAAATTGACATTTTTCCCCCTCTTTTTAATTCTTCCTGAACAGGACTTTCGATTTCTTTCCCTGTATGGATGGGAAAAGGCCTTGGGGACGGAGGTGATCAGACAAGCTGGAGGTGTATGACAATGAAATGACCTTGACTCAGAAAAAACACATAAAAACACTCCCGATTGAGTAGTCGATGCTGGAGAATTGCAGAAGTCTGCTGCTGGTGCTGTTCGCTGTTTTTCCAATTTGAATTTCGATAGTGACACAAGCAACACAATTCAACAGATGAATACTGTTTGGTTTTATTTCTTTTTCACAGTGCTGCTGCCAGGTTTTAGATCTTGGAGGTGACAGGAATTCCAGGGATGTGAGGATCCGCTGCAGATGTGATGAAGAACGAGGAGCGGACAGGGAGAAGCTGCATCACAGCTGATTCACAGTAGATTCACAGTCGGCTCCTCTCGCTGCCTTTGCAACCCAAGTTCTCGTCAACCTTTACAGCATCTGCTGGTTCTGTGAAAACCAGATTAGAAGATGCTCTCTGTCACATATGGAGGGGCTGGATGTGTCTGCATTTGTTTCCAGACACCTTCTGCAACCTCAAGTGTCCTCAGATTACAGCGGGTGGACCTTTGTTGTGACAGAGCTGTCGGGCAGTCGCGCAAATTTACGGGGCCGATCCACGCCGCCGCGAAAGATAGCATTTAATGTTGGCCATCAATTTGATTTAAGCCTCCACAGGACATGGCTTCCCTTATCAGCACGTCATAAAATGTTAATGAGCTATAATGGGCCTAACCAGTCTGCTGAGTGCAGTTATCTCCAGATTACAAAACAACACAAGGAACACGGTGTCGGCATGTGGGGAGGGGCTTTACCTGTTGTGCCAAGTCAGATTCACAGTGCGGCTCTGCCTGTTTCTGCTCTTCCAACAGTCAGAGCATTTAAAGGCCGCTATCCCATCATCATCGTTTCAACCACAGAAATGCAGTTCTTTGCCACACTCCTCCCCAGATTCAATATACAATTAGTGGAGTGTGTTGTAAAAAGAAATAAAGGTGGACAGAGGAGTAAGAGTTCAAGTACATGTGTGCAGATCCGACAGTTCAGGAGAGCAAAATACCACTGAAGCAGCCAGCACTGAAATTACAGGGCTGCGCACGAGAGGCTGATGGCACAACAACTGTTATTTTCTCTCTCTTGTATTTATGTCTTAAGATCTGGAAATTCTATTTACAACCACCACAGCTATGTAGAGGATTTTTTTTAATTCAAGCTGGGGCAGCGGCTCAGTAAAAAGCCATTCAGCACCAGCTTCCTGTGGGAGCACAGACGCGGTAGCTGTAACCATCATTTATTTACAGTTACACATGTTCGGGTAAAAACTGAAGGAAGGAAGAAAATCTGAGCTGAATTCCATCCGGGTTGATGCTCTTTAAAGCTTCTGGAGGAAATTTTTATTCAAAATCAGAATCGAAAATACACTAGTTTGGTTCCCATTTTTGGAAAACGTGTGTGGTGTAAAATCTAAAACAGAAAACCTACTAAAATCTACAGGACCACAAACCTTCCCTACACTATTATTATTAGCCCGAGCATAAACAGGAGGTTCTCCTTCCACATCTTTCTTTAGAAGACAACAAAATGGTAATATTAGCTTTTCTTCAGGCTTTTATTGTGAAATCAAGGGGGATTAAACACTCAACCACTGTAATGTTAATAGGTTCTGAAAAAAAGGAGAAAAAGAGTCATTCCTGTTAAATACTGAGTCACGGATTTTAAGCATGTAACTAATTTAGGTATGGTAAATTTCAACGTAAATTGTCAAATGAATTAATAAAATAAGAAAATCGGATATGTTAATAATATAAAAGGAGTAAAGAAGTCAAGCAACAACCATTAAAAAGAACAGTAAGAAGAGGGTAAAAACAAAAGGTGGGCAGATTTGTTTGGAACTGACATGTCTGCGTCTCTCCTCTGGGCTAGCACTGACAAGCTAACAGTTATCAAAGTTTCACAGGAAAACTGACACAAATGTTCATAATCGGAGGAAACAACTGCCGTGAGTCCACTGCATGTTCTTTTTGGAGTATTTTTAATAACCTCGGCCATCATACTACACGTCATGATAACGCAGCTAATGGAAAAGGAGCCACACACCCACTCACACCAATGCAGGCGCACACGAACAGCCTTGCAGAGGCTTTTATTGATTGGACTACAGGACAAAGAGAAGACACAAAAATTGGGGTGGGGGGGGGGGGGGGGGGGTAGGGGGGGGTGGGGACGTGCCAAAACCAATTTCTGGACAGACTCAACAAGCCTCCTTCAATAAGGTGAGAATAAGGTATCCAGCCTCCCCGTCCCTCGGCATCACTGTTCCTTCACTTTTCAGCATGACGTCATGCAGGGCTGCTTTTGACAGGGAGAAATCACACTGCAGCTCCAGGTTGGCTGTTTGACAGCACGCAGCCTGGCACTATGTAATCTATCACGGCCAGGCTTCCCAAAATTAGTTAGTGCCCGGCTCTGGTGGGAGACTGCCGAGAGCAGCAGAGGGGCATGCTGGGGCACAAACAACAGCCTGGTTTGTTTCCCTGACGTGTAAATTAAAGCCTCAAATGTGCATAAAAGGCAATGAGACAGAGCGTGTTATAAAAATCTATTGCAACCACTGCATCTGTACACACCATTGGTGAGTTACTCTTTATAATTCCTCTCCGGATGCAAAGCAAGATCACATCAAAACGGTTTTAAAAATCGACTTGAACTGCATTGAAGGCAATTAGAGGACCAGTGATCAGGTCTGGGAGCCAACTGGGAGATTTCTTAATGAGTTCGGGCTTGTTTTCTCCAGATTTTTAAATTTTTTTTTGCATTTAGCTCGCAAATTGCATCTGGAAGTTTTTATATCACCTTCCAATTGTGATGTGAGTGATGCTAAAAGGGCTAAGAGAGGCAGGCTTTAGAGGTCAGAGACCCTCTCTATGCTCTGGTGACCACCTTTATGTCGCTCCGACTCAGTCCTAGAGACACCTCTGAGCTCCACATTAGATACAGAAATTGACCAGTTCAGTTTGCTCAAATGGGTAGAAAGATCTCACAAACAGACCAAATTACTTTTTTTGTATAATTCAATCATTTGGTGCAAAGGTGAAAAGACTTTGATTGCAAGACTTTATGAAAGTAAAATTTGATACACATTGTTGTGTTCTGCAAACGCAATTAGACAGTAATTACGTTTCAGTGACACTTTCCCCGCAGTGCACGGGCCCCCATACATTAACCTGTCGACTGACCTTTCCTGAAACAAATCTCTGAAATGGGCGGGTGACATTTTCCACGCCCGCGCGCTTCGCTCAGAAACTCCGTCACTTCGGACGTGGTTTAATTACGCGAGGCTTCAAACACAATCTAAACAAACAGAGAGGCTACAAACAAACAACAAGTCCAATTACAGTGGTGTTAATATGCAGGGCAAAGCAGCATCAGGCTGCTGCGCGTGGGGGGAGGGGGGCGCCGCCGCTTTGATCCGAGCTTGGAGATCGAGCATCGGTCCCGCTGGTTAACCCAACGAGGACTGATTTTAGTCTGAGAGGAAATCCTGCTGCTAATCAAAGGCATCTAAGAAATCTTTGACTCATTTGCTCAGAGAAATCAGACCAAACCTGGAGGCTGGAGTGTATTTACAGATGAACTAAATTATCTGTTCCCAAAGAGGAAAGATCCAAGAAGCTCTGCAGAATCTGCCCACACTGTCGGACGTCTTATTGATTCTGTACGTCTCCATTTGAGGCAAAAACGGCATTTCTTTTTTTTTCAGGATTCACTGATATGATCAGATGATCAGTGCATCGATGCTCCAGGCCCAGCCACAGCGCCGTCGGTGGCCGGTGCTGGATCCTGTCATCTCTGTGTGGACCCTGATACGGTAAGTGAATGAAACAGCAGCAGTCAGGCGGCCGGATGATATCAGGTTATCAAACTGTGCCGCAGCGCTGAAAATGAGCAGTGCGCAGTGTGTGAGGGCAGCCTTACTGTATATCTGCCAGACTGTTGACCCAAACACGGCCTCCTCTCTCTCTCTCTCTCTCTCACGCACACACACACACACACACACACAAACACTCTGAGAGTGCATATTCATTCCTCGGATATTTAGGCCAAGTGTTGTGTTTTGAATTTCAGATGAACTGAGGCTAATCATAAATTTTGTGGGAAAGCTCATTTAAATCATTAGAGTTTTCCTGTGCGTTATCTTTAGCCTCATTAAAAAGCATTTGATGGGTTATTGAGGTTACGGTACAGACACACACACACCCACAGCCACATGTGTGCATATTGAGTTGATGTCTTTGCTCTGGTCTTCTACATTTGTGCAGCTCTGCCTCTAATCTGGTTTACAGGAAACTCGCCACAGGCACAAACACATGGTCAATTTCCCCTCACGGTTGGGTCATTAGCCCGAGGCCTAATCCTCAATTGTGATTCAGATGATGGGCCGAGCAGCAGGGGCACGCTAACACCTCATATACTGTAAATGTGAGGCTGGGAGGAAGCCCGGCAGAGTCGGCCGGTTCTGGCTGCAGACACAAAGACGGAGCAGCACCCGATTACCAGCTCAAGCTCATGCAACCAAACGAGGACGCGCGAGCTCAACGGGTTGTGAATTTAAATACATTTACTGTCTATTATTCCTTTACATTTGCAAATAACAGATACTTAATATAAAAGGGAAAAGAAGTCGATGTGAGTGAAACCTTTGTGGCATCAGGACTCGCCGCGGGCCAGCGTTTGTACCGTTGAGGACCGCGCAATGTACAAAAGTGTTGGGAGTAGATTAACAGCCTCAGTCTGATGTGGGATTATCAAAGCCCTCTGGCAGCCAACTGATCTCTTTGGATTAGATCTCACATCAGAGATTAATCCCCAACAATTTTCCACAATTTGGCGACAACCGGATTATTTCTTGAGCATATGTTCTTAAATGTTAAATCGCCCTCTTTTTTTCAGGTTAGGGTAAAGGTCACGATTTCCACTCACACCTGTCTATCCTGCTTCTGCAGTTGTACAGATTACCAGCAAAATTTAACATTCACTTAATCTTATAAACCACCAGAAGTGAAATAAAATTTTACAAAGCAGTGGTAGCAGAATGAGACCATGAAAAAAAGATTTACCTTTCTCTGTAACATCAAATCTATGTTTTAAATGGATTATGAAGCACGCTGCTCTAAAAATCTAAAGCTTTCCTGCAGTCCAATGTTCGGAAATCTGTAATCCTGCATTTACGTAATAAAATATCATTGGGAGCTAAATTTTCCATTAAAGCTGGAGCAGAAGAGTCGGAGCCATGGCTTGTTTACTGTGAGTAAACAAGCTTTGAACACCTAGAATCAGGAGTGTATTCACCTTCCAGCAGGGTTTTGAACGAGTGTGATGATGAAAAATCATTGTTTACGCCAACTAACATGGGAACGCCCCCCACATTAGCGCCCCCTACAGGCACAAGGTTCAGGTCAACTGACATGTGTCACAATAGTGTTTAGTTCTGCGCTTCTTCACCAAGAAACTTCTCATCTATGGTTAAGGTCAACTGGCAGGCTAACCATAACAGCAGACTGTTGTTTTGTTTTTGGCCACTAGATGCTCCATCCATCCCTCCCTCCCTCCACCCATCTGTCCCTCCCTCCGTCCCTCCCTCCATTCATCCATCATTCGTGTGTGGATTCAGTTAAAGAAGCTAAAATGGCTAAACTGATGTAGCACAACAGGTACAGCCATTTCTCTAAAAAGGCTGGATCTGTTAGAGGAACATGTGTCAGGGTGAGAGGACGTGCTGTGCTCATCTGCACCTGCAGCCACTGGAGAAGTGTCATCTTAGAATAATTAGAACGAGACGGCCCAAGATGTTCCCGAAATCCTCCACAAGCGGCGCACAGGCTGTCCACTTTTAGCCCCCTCCCTTCCCCGGGAGTCTTGTTTGAAAGTTTGTAGATCCTTTGGTTTCGAACCGGCAACAACGACCCCGTCCATCAAAGGATAAGCGACAAATTAGCACAACGTTAATGCGGGTCGTGATCACAGCGGGCGAATCCGCTGCTCGACTCGCAGCCTTATGAGGAGGTATTTACAGTGTAATGCTAAGTGACATATAGAGGTCTCCAGAGCAGTAGTTACAGACAGAGGAGGATTAACCGGCTCCCTCAACGCTCCTCCTCACGCAAACATCCCTCGCTCTATCATTAAGAGAATGAATCGTGCCTTCACTCACGGGTGGAGAGGAACCACACCAGGCTGGGGCTTTTAAGGGCAATAAAAAGGCAAAAACTCATTTCTGGGATTCAAACTTTCATTTTCATATGGCCGGGATTAGGCTAATCCCAAACACGGCCAGAGGATGTGACAAATGCTTTATATGGCTCAACAGGAATTAGAGTGTTAAACATGTTATTGTGGACTAGATAAATGGAACCCAGAGGTTGGCCCGAGGCTCTGCTCCTTCTTATAGCATCGTCTATCATCTCTGGCAAATAATTGTATCGTTAAAAGGTCAATAATCTCGATCTAATATGTTCCGTTGCTGTGAAAGTGTCAGGACGGCTTGATTGTCGATTGCACGTGTTTAAGAGGAGCTGGATGCTTTAAATCTGAGGTAAACGCCAGCATCTGGCGCATCTGTCCTCCTTTTTCAGGACTTTCTGTGGCCTGACAGGATATGAAGGTGAAGGAGATTCACTCTTCCTCCCTCTTGTCCCTGATTGCAATCAGATTTATTGGTACAACAATCAGGCTTTTCCTCTTCACTGCTGGTTGTGCAGTAAAAAGTTGCCAAAAGAAGCAAAAAAGCGCAGACGTTACATCAATTATGTGTCATTACAGTGATCATTCGATGCAGGTTATTGGTTTTGGAAACGATGACTGAAATGATCAGATGTGGTTAAATGTGCTTTCCACACCATAATATGCAGGGGAGGACCCATTCATGCTCCCCTTTATATCACCTGCTCTACAGACACATGCTGAAGACCTGGGGGTCGAGTGACCTGCTGCTCCAAGGTCAGTGTTGGTTGCAGCAGCCAGCCCGCAGATCTTATCTCCATCGCTTGGTAGTGATAGAACATCCCCTCTAATATACCTCTTCCTTCCACAATGGGACAAATTTTGCAGATGAGGTTCTGTAAACGCTTCATTAAACTGGATTCCTGATTCTTCCTATGTTTTGAAAGTTATCACCACAAGGTGATTCTGGAGTCAGAGAGCAGAAAAACAACAATAAATGAGAGAAAACGGCTTCCCTTCCTGCTGAGACAGACAGTCACACAGCCGCCCTTACACTTGCAAAGTAGTATTATAAGAAATTGAGCATAGAAATAGAAATGCATGAAACACACGCTCACACACGCCCACACACTCGCGCTCAAGGGTTAGCTTGTGAGCTAACGGGTTATTAAATAGCAGAGCGCTGCAGAGCTAACATTGCTGGATTAGAGGCAAAAATGTTGATGAGCTGATGTTCATGTGCTGACAGCCTGTGAGGGGGTTGACTTTCTCCGTGTGAGACGAGCGTGGCTGAAATTGAAACTAAGGAGCCGCACCAGCCCACAGTCATGCTAAAAATTCCTCCTCATTTAGTTAATGAACATCCTCCTCCACCGCCCATCCTCTCTACCCGACCCCCCTACTCGCAGTTTCTTCATCTCTCTTTTTCTGTGCTCTCCCACTCACTCAGCGCCCCCACCCCCCACCGCTCCATCCAACTCCTCGTAATGCTAATTACCATAACATGAAATCATTAGGATAGCCATGGCTATCTCTGCCATGGTGATTTCATAATCTTTACTGCCTCTGCCGCACAACTCAGTGGAAGAGCTGGACCGCTCCACTTCCACACAGCAGCACTTAGTAAAGCTGCGTTGCTGAGGATCTATGGAAGTGGTAAACAATGGAACTAATGTCTAATGTGCATAGGAGCATTACCCCAAGGACTGCTGCCCATTAATCTCTGGCCAACACAGAGCTCGAGGGAATTGGAGGGAATGGAGATATTTATTCAAACCCCACACAAACACAGGACGGTGGACTGTTGAACCAAATACACACACACACACACACACACACACTTGAAATGTGATCACAGATGTCTCAATGTTTGTAACATCAATATCCTGATTCAAAGACAAACCCCGTTCTTTGTCTATGTGCTAATCTCCGCCGAGCAACTTCTTCTCACAGATATTTACTTCTCAGAGTATTTTGGTAGCACGAACGACCAGTTTGCACCGGGCGACCAAAAATAACGGTGAACTGGAGTCAGCTGCTGCACGAACACAACGGCAGGGGTCCAGAAGGCGCACGCTGTCACACACGCAAGGACACGGTGGAGATCATGAATATGCAGCACGCCCAAAGACATTTTAGAATTAAGATTAATATCCAGTCGGCGCTATGAATGACGCCCTGGAGCGGGCAGGCACGTCCCCTTCAGCCTCTGAGGGGTTCTGATGTCATGCATTAGAACAGCGATCACCCATCACTTCAGGGGAAACGTGCGGGGGGTCTGATGACAGCCCAGACGCCACCAACGGTCGATTCATTGATCTACCTTTGGAAACCAAGAGCCTGATACAGGATGACCAAACAAACACCTGTCGATGAGTCTCCGGGTGCGACCTTGGCTGCTGGAGCCCTCCCACTTTACACAGCAGTGTTGTTCCCATCCGAAATAAAGGATTCAACTTTGACCTGTCCCGCCGGTGCTGAAGAAACGCTGCGCTGTTTGGGTTTGTTTATGACCCCTTCTTCCTTTTAACTGAGAACAGGTTGATTTTCCCTGAACGGAAGTGAAAGAACAGGCAAGAAATCCTGATTTGTTTCTATTATTTTCCGGTTTATTACGTGCTGTCGCCGTGGTAACGCGTTTACGGGCTTGATTACTTGATTAACGGTGGTTAGCTGAGTTCTGAGACGAAGGGCAGGAGGCGAATGATGAATATAGACAGTGAATAATACAGTCTGCGTCTGACTGCGAATGGCTTAATGTGCAGCCGGATATGTTGCCGTGGACGCGACCCCTCTCCCTGTATGGGTCCACGCTGGCCATGATTCTGCATATATTACCCTGGAGTTGAGGCAACCAGAATGGTGGATTCTAAAGCACCTCGCTCCCACCGGCTGGGATTTCCTCCCAACTGTGGCTCGGTAAATTTTCATACGATGCGACTTATGTTTCATGAGGCGTCAGAGGCAAACAGGACGGGGGGGACATTACTGTCAGTGGTGGTGTCAGGAGAGGGTCAAAGGTCACACATAAACTGCCTAGCGACGCTAAAACACGCAGGGGAGTGAGCAGACTCGTGTGTGAGAGGATGGTGATGGGCAGGTGTCTGAGGCGCCGGCAGGTGTAGAGGAACGGCTCTATAATGCATCATGTCAAAATAACAAGCGACGCTCCTGTAGCAGCGTGCGCTCACATGAACACGGCCCAGCTGAAGCTGCGGCTGCGTGCCTGTCACATCGCATCGCGCTGCTGACGCACTGCTCTGACATTGTGCTTCTCCTTCAGCCTCTCAGGTAATAATTGGTCCTGAGTTGTAATCCCGCTTTCAAGCTAGAGGAATTAAGATGACAGCATTGCTAAAAGTCACGCACCACCCCCCCTCCCCCCACTCTCATTTTCACACATCTGCCCTTGTCCGCCCTCCACGCTGCATTTAGTGGCAAAAACCGGCCTCTCCAGACGCCGCCGCGTCGGTGGATTTCCGTCCGTAAAGCCGGGCTGGACGTTTGTGTTTGTGCGCGCTCGCCAGTCGGCCCGGCGCTCACATCGGGGAGAGGATTAGCTGTGAGAGGGAAATAATGAAGTCTATTTTTTGACCTTCACAAGACAAACACTGCAGATGTCACGGGCTTTATTCTGATGTGGTTTGTATTAAACCAACTTTAACAATGCTTCCCAGCAGCTGGCGCAGCAGTGCTGACCGCCGGCTCTGCTAAATGCAGCGTTCCATTAGCCTGATGAGATTCCATTGATTTGAAAGGCACATAGAATAAACGGTTAATCCCTGTGATCTGAGATAAGATTCCCTGAACTTTGGAAATAAATATGAAGCTAATCAATGGAGTATAGCTGGGGATTTAGGCCGCCGATTTGGGCGGAATAAACGAGACGTGCGTATAATTAAGAGACAACATGGCCGCTGCGCTGATAAGAGCAACAAAGAATCGTCCCGTTCTGCTCTCTCATCGACGTCCATCCCGCTGTGTGCATGTGTGAGGATGAGAACAATCCCAGCCAAATGCTTGACTCTCATCTTGGACCGTCCTCAGAACTTGTGGCAAGGCGTCTGCCGATGCTGCGGCGCCAACTTTTTCACTCAACGACGGCCAAGGGCGGCAAGGCGACGGTGGGGCAAACGGGAGGGAGCGGTTCTGGCAAAAGCTTGGTGATAGTGAAGCCCCCCACACACACACACACACACACAAACCACAATCACATTTGGTCTCCTGGAAACCGGCACCAGCAAATGCTCTACAGTGAATTTCCATAAAGTGGGAAAACCGAAGCGTGCAGCAGGTTATTGGAAAAGGCAACAATTGCGTTTCATAAATGGATGCAAGGATTTCCCATTTGAGACAAAAGACACTCAGAAACACACACAAACAGGTCGGAGCATGTCCCCATTACTGGATGAAGGAACAGAGAGCGGCGCCACTTTCTCGTCTCTCTCCCCCCCCCCCCCCCACCGTGAATTCCAGGGGGAGGAGAGTCACGGCTGCCTACTTGACCTGTCAGGTTTACATATTCATGAGGAGGAAGATGGATATCGCCAGACTTTTTCATTCCTTGTAACTTGATTTTCCCTCTCTCTTGTCCTTCTCTGCTGTCTCCCTCCTCGCATTACCCCCCTCCTCCCCCCAGGGGTGCGGAGGCAGGCCTTCCTCGGCCGGAGGTGAGGCTGATCGACAGCAGGGCCCCCGCCGTCACTCCTGTGCATGTCAGCATTCTGCACCAGCAGGGGAGCGACACAGAGTCTGTCACATGATCAATGAGTCGCCGCTGACACTGACTCCTGGGAAACCTTGCAAATCTGGTCATGTGAGACCCTTTTAAAGATCGGTGCTAATGGAAAAATAAGTGTGATGAGTTAGCCCAGGGGCTCATTAGCAAGAGAGTCCGTCCGTGAGGGTTCTGGTTCTGCTCAAGGTTTGCTCCTGTTAGAGGGAGCTTTTTCTCACAGGACTGGAGGGCTACACACGCCAACAGCGGCGTGAACGTGGCTTTCACCGTCTGCCGACTGTCTATGAAAGCTGATTTTGAACAAACTAGAACCAGCGGCACAGCTCATTTCAACCTGATTGGGTCAGCTCTGTGTGGTCCACTGCAGGTTTCTGATGAGACTGACCCTCAAACGCGTCCTTCTCCGTCTCCACCTTCCTGCCAACTGGTCCGATTCCTCACGTAACACTGAGACGGGACCTTCGGTGTTTGGTACTGTCACCTACGCGCCACATTTAAAGGGACTTGTTAGCTATCTGGACCTGCAGACCTGAACTACAGAGGCTGAAATAGAGTGATGCACAGAGAGGAAGGGGAGGGGGAAGGAAACGGCAGAGCGCCAGGAAAGATTGCCTGTCGTGGCTGGGCATTGTAATGTGTGCAGTTTGGTGGGCGGGGCGGGGCGGGGGGGGGGCTGAGGCGAGGGTCTATAACTCAGCCTGGTAATAAGAAAGCCCAGCATAGCTCACCTGGCTGTAGCTTTGCCACAGCTCAACTCTGCAGGCTAAAAGTCTCTCCACAGCCTTCCAGGCTCGTGCGCGCCTCACACCAATCAACACAATTATAGTTCTCGCCATCCATCAGTGGACAGATGAGGAGTGACGCACTGGGGAGGTGGCAGCTCGCTCACAGGCCCCCAGTGGCAGCTCCTTCGTCACCCCTAAGATAGAACTGTGTTAGAGTTTTAGTAGTGAAGGAAACCGTGCAAGCGGAATCTTCTTTGCCGGGAACTTTAAATTTACATTTCCAGATCCATTTTAAAGCTCGAGTCTGAGTGGTTCTGGGGCACCATCCCAGGGGCGCCATCCCAGGGGCGCCATCCCAGGTGTCAGCAGTTGTCTACCTGGTGGGTAAAATAGGGCGGCAGGATTGTGGCCCTCGTTGGACTGTGCTGCCCACCCCAGATCTGGGGGGATGATCCCAGGTTGGCTTTTTCTCATTCTTTTTTAGCTTAATCCAGCCATAATAGAAGGGTAAAACTGGATTCGTTGGGCACATTTTCCACAGAAATCAGTTCAACACAAATGTGGTGCTGAAGGACTTGTCCGAGGGGACCCGGGTCTGCACAAAGACACTGTCAGCAGTTGCTTTGTGGGGGCCGATTTCACTTTAATATGTTGATTCTGCGCGTTATTCCGGGTTTTAATGTGAGCTGCTGCGGCCATCATTCAGCACGCTCTGGCGTCCCCCAGGCTGGATTATTCCGCGACTCTTCGACCATCTGCTTGTTTTGACTCGTGTCCTTTATTCTTCTATGTCCTCTTTAGTGGCTGGCTGCAAAATCAATCGCCATCCCGGGAGTCGTTTGTGGAAAAGTAGCCATGATTTTCTCCCACGGTGGAAAAACAAACGCTCACGGAGGGAGGAAGCTTTACCATCGTCTTCATCACACGTGCCCTCGCGCCAACACCTTCAGAGACACAGCGACAGCAACACACGTGCACGGACACATTCAGAGGGAGCCATAAACACACCTCAGCTGAGGTCTGATAATAAAGACCCTTCAGAGAGTTCCTTCAAGTCATCACAGCACTAATGGGTCTTTGCATCCCTACAATGTGCAGGGATGCGCGTGTTTGAGGGAGTGGATGGTTCCTGTGGGAACCCCCCCCCCTCTCGTACGTGCCTGCTCGTTGCCATACTCAGGATAGATGACAGCTTCAGAGAATAAAGAGAGTCGCCGCTGCACGCTGCAGCCAATGTGCTGAATTCACAATGAGGCCTGGATTTACACCCCGCCGTCGCTCCTCTAAATTAGCATTTTTTTAAACTTCCTGCGACGTGCGCGCGTGTGAGAGACCACGTGAAGCCGCTCCATAAATGCTGAAATAAATCTCCCCGACTTCCAGACGTTGGTCCAGGCCAAGTGTAGGAGAAAGGTGGAATGGTTGTGTGTTCCTGTTCCTGTAGGAGCGGCAGGACAGACAATGCTAAAGATGGAACGGCAAAGGCGCTGACGTGTGAGTCGGGAGTTTAAACAACAAGGTAATTCTGACAATCTGTCAGGGTCCGAGCAGAAGAACAGGGAGGCTAGCATCAGGCAGCCTGCAGGATCCTTCCACGCTCGCTTAATATTCATTCCATCAGCATTCCCAGCGAGCAGCACACACAGCTGACACCTTTGTCTGAAAGTTTCGGCACCACGATGCTGAAATTGTCTCCGCGCCCAAGACAGGGCGACGTTGGGAGGACTTCCATGCCGGTGGTGCAAAAACAACGAGAGATGCTAATTCCACACCTGCTAGCATTGTGCTCCCGATTCGACCGGTTTCTTCGCATCCTCTGCGACAATCAAGCCATAAAAAACGGGTAATTGCCTGCAGCGGGAGCGTCCCTGAAGGGTTCCGTCTGTCTTGGAGGGCAGAATTCACAGTTGCATTCAGACTGACTCAATAAAGAAAAGAAAGGAAACCTACAATAACTGCGCGAGCATCTTTACACCCACAACTGTCAACAATTATTCTCACTGACAAACAATTGGCTCAGAAAATGAGAGTCTTATCACATTTCTGCTGTAAATGGGGCCCAAATTTCTTTCATTATTAGCGATTTAGCTAAAATTGATAGCGCTCATCTTCTCCTGCCGCTACATTATGGTACTACTGTATAGTACATAGTCTTTAGTGGCGTTCTTCGTCCTCTTCTTCTGTGGTCAAAACAGTCTTCCGTACAGAAAGTAAAGGCTGAGATTTGTGTGCAATAAATGCCTCCGCCTGACTTTATGGCAGCAAAAATGTTCGGCGTCTCTCAGCCGCAGCCGCCCGGCGTGGGCTTAAGCTCCAGCAATCCATTCGCTGGCTCTGACAGGAGGGTTTCATGAGCTTTTTTTTTTTTTTTTTTCTCATCACTTCCCAAGATCTCTCTGCAAACATATCTGTGAGGAGTAATGAGGTCAGAGCCAGGGTGCCAAACTTAATTTAAAAAAAAGAAAAACAGGGACTATTTTCTGCTGATAGAATAAACATTTGAAGCTGCTGGACTGAAATGTTGCGATGCTCTTTTGTTGCTAAGCTATCACGATGGATTCGTGCGGTGTGACCAAAGCAGGCGTCCTCGTGCACAAACGCTCACGAGGATTCAGACGTGGTCAAACGTGAGTTTGCGGGGACCGAGCCGGCGGAGGTTAAAGCCACGTCTGAGGCTCCAGTCTGGCTCTTCATCGCTCTCCTTCTCTTCCTCTGTGGCTCTCGCAGCTCAATCTGGCACCCCGGGGCCCCGACTCCCTGATCCTGCTGTCAGCCTCACCCCAAAGTCAGCCACCTTTCCCTCTTTTGTCCCGTCCTTCTCCTCTCTCAGCTGGGGGGGTGAATCTGGAGAGGTGAGGTGTCACTCTGCGCTTTCCCTCCATCCGTTCCTCCTCCTCCTCTGTTTGCTATCTCATGTAACTGGCTCGTGCGCGGACTGATGAGCAACCAATTAATATTCCGTGGCGCTTACAGGAGCTTTGCGGTCGGAAAGGCGAGGAGGGAGTCATCCGAAATGTAAACAGGAAGGCATTGATTAACATTGTGAACTCTGAACATTTGTCTGGGTTTTTTTTTTTTTTTTTGCCGCCAGTTTGTCTCAAAGACGATTATGTCCCGCGTCCCGCCAGCCCCTCCCTCCACCCGCGTGCAGGTCTCGTCCAGCCTTTTGGCGAGAAGCGGCGCATTAACATGCCTGGCAAGTCGCAGGAAAAACACACTTAATCTAACATCAATCTGTGCTGATGCTGAATACCGAACCGGTCATATTTCTTTTTGACTCTGCCACGGTAGCTTCGTGTCCAGCTGCCTGCAAGGACGACCTAATCAGCTGCGATTGTCGGTGCGGGACAAGTCGACTTAATGCATCTCATTGCTGGATTTATTGGCTTCTGGTTGCAATGGCTGGCACCCTATCAGCGCAGAGTAATTACAAGAGGCCGCTGTGAGGTTGAATAATTGATGCGCTTTTTTGGAGCTGATGTATGCTGAAAAACCTGGAGTCCCGTCAGTATTTTAACACCGGGTGTGAGAGGAGAGCGTGCAGCCTGACTGCCAATGCTTAGCACAGTCATAATGATGCTGGTTTGGGCCTGTCAGCAGTGGGGAACACTGGGAGCTGGCTCCCATGCTGTTTGCAGCTCAGCTATCAGCTTTAGTCTCACTTAGGATCGATACCTGGAAGAGAAATGGTTCCAGGGAAAAGACACTCCAGAACTCTTAAACTGTTCATCAGCTGCCTGTTCACATGGTCAGTGTGCTAACAAGGAGCTTGTTATATAGCAGACGTTAAAAGAGGATTCGGGGGGATTTTGGCATAAACTATTTATTAAATAGTTTGGTGACGTACGTGCCCACTGCGATATCATTCATGCTATTTCATCACAGTAATAAACCTTTTAAGCAACTTATAACAAAATGTCTCAGTTAATGTCTGCCAGATTCATTCTCCATTTATATGAACCTTCATGATGTGTGAGAATTCCGGTCGTCAGTTCAAATGTCAAGGACACAAATTATTAATTATGGAGTATTTTTATCTGCTATTGAGGTTTCAAGCACACCTGCAGAACACACTCACGCTATGGCTAGGGTTAGCTAGTCATGCTAATGTCTGTTAGCTTATACGGTTCATGCTGACAAGAGTGTGTGTGTGTGTGTGTGTGTGTGTGTGTGTGTGTGTGTGTGTGTGTGTTGTTGAGGCAGCAGTCAGTCCTTTTTAATTAGGCATTTCTTCCTCTAAAAATTCGTTTAATAACGTCCCCTCCTGAAACCTCAGAGCACCTTTGACCGCTCAGTAATGGGAACTCGATAAAAAAGGGAAACTGACATTACCGACTCAAACCAGAGGCTTCTGCAGAACACGGGCAGCTGTGAGCGCATCTTATAACCTCTGTGCTGTGTGGAATAAAAAGCTAAATAAACTGTCCTCAGTATCATCATGTCAGGCGGGAGCACGCACAGAGACTTGACTGCTGTCTACAACCATCTCTTTTGTTTTCCAACGAAATAATCTCTGCTTTGCATAGTTGTTCAGACTTGGCTCAGAGTCTCGGTCAGCCTGCTGCTCGTTATCTCTTTCCCTGTCTCTCCATCTCTCCCTCTCTCTCCATCTCCCTCTCTCTCCCTCTCTCTCCATCTCCTCTCTCTCTCTCTCCATCTCCTCTCTCTCCATCTCTTTCTCTCTCTCTCTCTCTCTCCATCTCTGTCATGCCTGCGAGGTCCAAATCCCAACTCCACCCTGACTCACTCGCACTGCATCCATTATGTATGGGGCAGAAATTGAAGAATAACAGGCTCGGAGCAAAGAAGTAAGTCATAAATAAGGTAGAAAAAAAACAGAATAAAAGAGCATTGGTTAAATCTATATTTGGGATGCTGTAAGGATGCCTCCCAACCTCATAAAAACACTAATATTAAGCAGGATTATGAAATGATTGACAGCTTATACCAACCTGTAGAATATCCAAGAAAGTTACGTGCATGGAGGTTTTAAAATCCCCTCAAATAAACAGGACGATCATGGAGCAGCAGCGTCATTTAATCCACCGTCAGATCCAAACTAAGGCACAAATCCCTCTGTCATGAGATTAATCAATAAAAACTATGGGATCAAATAAGAATAGAACATGCAGTAAAGTATATGTGTGTGTGTGTGTGTGTGTGTGTGTGTGTGTGTGTGTGGCTTTTAAAAGATGAGGCCAACTGGAGCTGAGACTGCGATGGTATTGCCCTCCTTGTGCCCTCCTATTGTAGATCTGGCTGAGATCCCCCCCCCCACACACACACACACACACCCCTCACTGGAACCGTATGGAAAAATCAGTGCTGGGATCCGGGATCCATTTATTTCCTGGCACACTCTGGCCGGAACAGCTTTCCGTCTGCGAGATCCTCCATCGTGCCACATTTGGCATTCATTTAATGCAGACCCCCCCCCCCCCATCCAGAGGAAGACAGAGCTCACAAAGACAAAGTTGTAAATATTCATAAAATCTGAACATTTGATTTCACCCGAATGCAAATGAAAAAGCCATTTAGAAGATTGTTCGTTCATGACACGTCAGGAAGCTGCTGATAATCCGTCGCTGCCGAGCCGCCACCCCCCCCCCTTTTTTTTTTACCAAAAATTAATAATTGAGGGTCTCCAACTGCAACAATAAAGCCTTTTCCAACAAATCTTCCCAAGTCATTTTAGCTCCACAAAGAGAAATGTTTCTGAATCTCCTCCCTTTCTCATCAGCACAAAAATGAGGTTAGAAGGTTCCTGCTGCCCTCTTTGATCTGATCAAACACCAGCTGCAAGGTTTCCCTCTCCAACGAGGAAAAACCTCCTCCTAATACGTTCTCGGACGCATTCTTTGAAAACTCACTGTCATCTGCTGTGTCTCTCTCTCTCTCACACACACACACACACACACACACACACACACACACACACACACACACACACACACACACACACACACACACACACAGCTATATTTGGGAGGTCTTTGCATTGGAAGTAATGTATAGAGCCAAACCCTTTAGCTTAACTCCCAACTTTAAGGGTACAGTTGAGGACCCACAATTGTGTCTCCTCGGACACCAGATCACACACATCCCTATGCCAGTCGTTGATATGGGAAGTCTGATCCTGATCCCTCACCTCTCCCTTTAAGGCTCGTGAGAGCGGCTCTTGAACAGGTTGTTGAGTTCTCTTTTTAATTGAGATCCTGGGTTCAAATCCCAGACAGCCGTTGCCCGGGCCAAGTGTTCCATAATTCTGACAGAACGATATGTGGTGAGGACGGATGCATCCCTCTACACTGCAAATTCAAACATCCATCCATTTGTAACCGAATGTTAGCGGCTCGCGACACCTGACAACCCTCATCCTGCCGTTCTGACGCTGCCAGCAGGTCGTGACCCAGCAGGTCGTGTAGGTGGAGGCAAACTTTGGAAGAATATTGGGCTTAAGCACATTTAGAGGGCCAAACGTCACAGATTCCTTATAATTAAGAGGGAAAAAAACGTCACTTTTACCCAAATCTAAATATCATTAACGCAGATGATGAGTGTTTCCTGCTGTAAATGAAACGTGTGTTGAGACCTTTGGTCGAGTGCATCCGAGGTAACTGCTGCTGATAAGGCTGCAGAGAGGAGACGTCTGTGGACGGAGACGACGCTGAATCCACTGGGCTGAAGGCTGAGGCCTCCGGAGCCACCTCCAGCAGCCATATCTTATCTGCAGTTACCTCTGAGGAGACCTTCAGCTCTGATCCAGATGCAGGTCGTTCAGAGCACAGAGGGCACCGCTCAATCAGAGGCGCTGGCCTCCTGGATCGTTCCCAGCAGCCTCCGGGAAGCTGATTTATCGGGAGGGGAATGTCAGCAGCGCTGTGTCTGGCTCATTCCGAGTCTAAACATCCACGGCAGGAGCGAAGCTTTGCTAGCACGCCCAGATGTTGTCCAGCTTCCAGAAGACGTATATATCCTGCACACATGCACGTCTCATCCACGGAGATGTTCAGCGGGTGTAAACGACATCCTAAAATGGCAGTGGGCTCATAGAGAGACAACAGCGGACAGATGTTTGAGCATCTGCGGCTCTGCCTGCTTCTGCTGCCTCCTCAGAATAGCTCTGCTTTCAGCCACCTGGGTAAACAACTTATTGCCATATCAATCATTTACAGCAACATCCAGCGGTCGCGACCACAGACAATATTGACCAGGAGACTGACAGAGATGAATGCTTCTGCGCCCCCTCCCCCAACTCGCCAGTTTCTCTTCTAATCGTATTTTTTTTTAGCCCCGCTCAACTTTTGAGATCACTTTTTTCCCTCTGTTCTTTGGCCCACTTTCTGTCCCGTCCCTTCTGCCTGATTTTTAATCAACAGACTCTCGTCCGTGTTCCTGCAGAGCTTAATGAGTGCAGTTGATTTAAATATGTAGTCGGCCCTTTCCTGCGTTTTGGGGCTACAGATCAAATGATGTGACTGGACTTATGTGGTACCATGACGACCGAACCGGATGAGACTGTGCCAACCAGAGCCTGGTTCTGTTTAGGCCTGTCGGCTCATCAACCGCAAACCAAAAAATCTCAATTTCAGAAAACTCAGAACAGCTAAAATTGCCTGGAGGTGGAAGTTGAAATCTAAATCTTTAGATCTTTTGCACTGTAGACAAGCTAAATCTGTGACTTTTGGTTTCTGACCAAAGATTAAAGAGGGATCCCTTCATACAGTGGTGGTCACACCTGACAGATGTGCAACGATCGACCTTGTTTGGCCTCCAAAACATGATTTCTTTCCTGTTTCTGAACTGTGTAGCTGGTTGCTGTGAGGAACTAATGTCAGATGATGTGAGTCTCATTGATTTTGGCCTCTGTTTGACTCGGCCCACCTGTCCGATGGGGTCGGGGCTCACACTTTGAGGGTCCATTATTTTCATTTTTTGCTTTTACATTGTTCCACATTGTTTTAATGTTGGTACGGTACTTTGTGAAATATGTTCCTTTAATGTGTGAATGTACAATCTGGGTTGTGGTACCAGATCTGGGACATTTTTTATTCCAGGTCACTGGTTTTGTATGTAAAGGTGAATTTGTTGAGCAAAGAGCGAAGGAAGGAGATGTTGTAACGATAACTAGACACTCCTGTGGGTGCAGAGCCAGATGAGTAAAATCAAGTGAAACCAAGTGTTAAATGCATGAGAGTGGAGATAATATATTATTGATGACCCATGGCATTGCAAGACCATGCACACACACACACACACACACACACACACACACACACACACAACACACACACACACACACAGCATGAAACTATACACATACTTGACAAAAATGGCCACAGAGCTTCTGACTCTCCTCTCTAAACACAGCCTAAACTTGTTTTGTTTTGCCATCACAAGATAAATGAGGCTCTTTCTGTAGAATATGAGCTTGATAAGAATCCGTCAGTTACTCCTAAGTCATTGAATTCTGCAATTTATTACTGTTTACTGTAGCAGAAATTAATAAAATCAATTTAGTTCAACTCCGGCTTCAAAGATGACGTCCTTCAAGCCTGTGCAGCCACAAAAAAACAAAACACAGCTTTGAGTGACTTGTTCTAAATTGGAATGTCAAATTTACATATTGTCATGGCAAAGCTGAATGGTTTGAGGCAAGAAAAGCACCCAAAAAAGAAACAATCACCTAAATCCCACGTTCTTTGCACCAAGGCTGACTCAAGAGAAGGAACGTGATGAGGAACTTGCCCAACAACTTTACAAACTACTGCTGATGCTTTTGTATGTTTCCACACACAGTGTTGGTTTTCATGCTCTCTGCGCCATCGTCCAAAACAATGGAGTGCTAACTTTCTCTGTGCTAACTTTCTCCGTGCTAACTTTCTCCGTGCTAACTTTCTCTGTGCTAACTTTCTCCGTACTAACTTTCTTTGTGCTAACTTTCTCCGTGCTAACTTTCTCTGTTGGCTTTCGAAGGATGTCGGATGACCTAAAAGGACTCTCAAAGTCAGATGATTGACGAGTTAATGCAAGTTCAGTTGAGAAGCAGCGACATCTTCACTCAGCACGAGCTCCAACAGGTACTAAAAGGCATCCATAGTTCAATCTGTACCTGTGCTGTATTCAGCAAATTCTTTTATTTATCCATAACACATCCAACCGAAGCAGCCGGAGCCGAGACGCCACCAGCCTGAACGATCGGTGGCTCAAGCCTCGTCTGCTTGTTAAACACAGTTAAACTTTCTACACAGTAAAATGTCAGTGCTCATAGATTTCGCCACCTGATTGTATTCTAGTCAGATGGGATGAGTCATTTAAGGATGGAGCACCAACAGTGGCTTCGGGGGGGAAAAAGAAAGTTTTCCGAGTAAGAAACAAGTTGCGAGTTGAACCTTTCACTCAAAACACCTTCAAGGCTACTACTGTCACCAAGGTGTATTTATGCCACCCGCAGCCGTCTCTGGATGTAAACACGGGGATGAAACAGTGACATGGTGGAAAGAAACAGCTGTGAAGGAGACAAAGGGAGCAGATCGGTGATAACAAATTAGTGCCGTTTGCTCTGTGGCACAATACTGGTTCCCTCTGATGAGCTCTAATTAACCTCTGTGGAAATGAAACAGTCATATGTACGCGCACACAGGACTTGAGGCTAGTCACGCACCAGACCCCGCTACATGCAGGCAGCCTCATTTTGCAGAACGGTGACAAACTTAAATCATTCTTCTTAGTGCACTGAGGCAGATATTATTTATATCACGGCAGTCAGAATAAATTGAATACGAAAATCATTATGTCCAGGCAGAAGTCCTGAAGATTAAAAATCCTCCGTTTAACATGCCGCCATGAGGCACCGGAGGATTTTTCATCACCGTCGCCCATCGTTTCACAACTCCGACAGAATATTTGTTTTCCAAATAGTTTAAATACTATGGAAATGTTTAAAGAGTGGGCTGAAGCCACCAATGCTGCGTTCGCTGCCAGCAGGAAATTATAGTAGTAGTAGATGTATTTCTTCACTTAGCTTAAAGTCTTATGAGACATATTTTTGTGAACTCTTTCCATGAGTGAATCCTGGTTGGAGTGATTGAATTCTGGCCAGGAAAATATCACATGTGATTAATTTAAGCTCTTTATCCTTTTCAGGAACATTGTGTGCAACAGTCCACCTTTTACTTGATTTTCTTCTTCTGTCTCTTGTATATTTCAAATCAACCAATAAAGCACATTTTTATTAAATCCACTAATGTCGGTTAAATGATAACAGAAGTGGTCTTTACTTGCTCTAAGCAATGAATTTCATATAGTTAAAAAAAAGAAATCATGGTTTCAGCTCATTTTTAGCCTTTGTTCTGTCAGATCAGTGTCCATACGCACAAATCTGATTTCTTAACTGTATTTTTTTCCCAACATTCTGACAAATTGTGGCTACTGAAGTGTGGTCAGAAACACCTCATGGGGTTTTATCACTTACAAGACTGATACATTTACACTCACACCTCCACTCACTTCCCGGTGACTGACCCTGACCTCACACCCGGGACAAGTACTGACTGCAATCCCAGTTTTTTATTTAAGTCATGGCCTTTTGATCACACTGTCGGACTGACCCAAAGCAAAAATCTCTAATTAACAAATTTATGAGGCATCAGATTATTGTAACGTGCAGTTCTTACTATGGATGCACCGTGAACATGTGACCAACTGTAATTGGGCAGCTGAAGAGCATGTAAACGTGTAAACGTATCCTCCTAAGACACCCAGATACTGCGACTGGAGAGCATTTTGCTCCGGCATGTATGCGTACGCCTTAATTGGAGTTAAACTAGGCAACACATGAGCACATGCTCCACCACCTCCAGGCTGGCGTATGACCCCGGAAACAAAAACATACAAGAAAGCCGGTCATGACCACGAGGGACGGCGTACAGCTTATATGCACAATAAGTAAAACGAACATTATGTACAAAACTACAAATGCTGGACGATTATCCACCTTCCTGCTGTTAGGAATGCCAGACGGGTGCCTGGATCCAGCTGTTTATTGTGAGATGTAACAGGTCAACCAGAAAGGGCCAAAATTAACCCATGGAAAAAAACGCATAGCGCCATCTACTGTTGAGGAGGAGGATGTCTCCACATCAGTTATTGGATTGCGTGTAAACGTGGACCAGGACCAAATTCTGGCAAGACAAAAAGTCCAATTCTGGGTACAGCTTGATTAATCAGTGCATGTAAACTTAATGACTGATTTTTTTGAAGCAGGAGAACACATGCAGAGCCCCAAGTGGACTCGAGCTTTCAGGGATGCCATTAATGATGCTGTGATTCAGTTTTTACTGGTCACTAATGAATGCGTCTTTAATTTTTTAAAAGGCAAAATTTGACTGTTGTAATCCAGAAATTAATAAAACTATATTTGAAATAATCCAGATGGCCGTGTTCTTCCATCCACTCACCAACACTAATCATACTGACCCCAGCATGTACGCACACACGTAAACAAAGGTCTGTGTTTGCTGGATCCCGGAGCGGACCGCGCCGTGTTTGACTAAGGCAGCCTGTTAAAGTGCCTGATTAAACCTCTATTTGAACAGCAAGAGACAGAAACCTATCAGTGTTGGGCAGGGACCGGGCCCATGGCAGCGGCTGGTTCTCTCTTGGCCTCTGCAAGCAGCCGGGGTCACGCTTGCTGGCACAAAGACATGCAAGAATAGTCAGATTGAGTGAGACACACGTGACACAGACGGGCGGGCGGGCAGCCGTGCCCACGTACACACAGCAGCTTCCTGCATTTGGCATGTTTAAATACAGAAAGATAGGAATTTAACCCCCAGTGACCTTCCTGCTGTGGAGCAGGTGGAGAAGCAGGTGGTAAACAGCTGGCAGGCTGAGAAACTGGAGTTTTTAACTTCATATGAAACAACATTCAGGTTTGTTGTAAATTAAATTGGTTGAGCCAAGAGTTAAAATAGTTTGAAAAAAAAAACATTAGGATTTGTGGCTCCGCATATTTACCATAGAGGAGAGTGGTGGTATGTGTACAGGACAATAAAAGGTTTACTGGTTTTGTTGGCCTTTCAACGGCCCCCAAAGGTGTTGGAATGAAACCCTGCGAACCTGCATTAAAACTGACCCAAACACTCTGCAGCGCTAATGCTAACGTCTTCTGTTAGCAGCAGAATAGAAGTGAGGAAACGCCAGAGTCTCCTTCACACGTCCACACGGACATGTTTGGATCAGCATATCATAAGATACTGAGCGATGAGGACAAACTTCATTTAACAGACAGAAACCTGTTGCTCTTTGATTCCACAACATCGATCCCATAATCATCTGCACCTGCAGCAAAGCTCTAAATTGGAGATGCTGGCAGCGTTACTTCTTGGAGGTGACTTTGGCATGCGGGGGTTCTTTGAGGATTCCTATTGTCTGCAGGAGCACTTGAAAGGAGGCATCTGTATGGGTGTGGGGGTTTGGAATGACTTCTCCTTGACTGCCTCTCCTATCTGGCTGTCTAGACAGGCAGCTGAGTCTCTGCGTGTCCCTAAACTCCTTAGTGCAGCAGAGACAGACAGTCTGTCTGTGTCAGCTCCGCCGTGCTGCAGTGACCCTTCACATTTACGTGTACCTATAAGCAGAAGCCCCCCTCAGCCCCTCACTGGGGGCCCGTCCCTTTGTGCCCCTTTCACCTCCATAAACAGGCTCCACATCAGGTCGCCCTGTTATCAACTCCACCCTCCACTGCTGATTTGTTTGTGTCTCTTTAACCTGACACTGCTCATCTCCCCTGAACCCAGCAGACCTCTCAAGTAGCCTCGCACTATATTTAGACGTCATTTGGCCAAAATGGAAGGGCTCTGGAAGTCAGCGCGCAATTCAGACTCTTTCAATTTTGATGAGTGGAGAGCCACTCAGCCGGGGGAGTTGTGTTGTTGTTTGCAGCAACGGCACCTCAATGCTCACAGGTTCTGTTCGGCTCGTTTGTCTTTGTCTTTAAGCCAAATGATCATTATTGGCTCTCTGGGGTTTTGGGGGCGGAAGACTGAGCTAACGACTGACGGGAATCTCTTTGTTCTGCCTGTTCTGGCTTTGGAGGCAGGAGGAGGGACTGACCAAGTGCTTGATCACGTAGTGATTGATGGTCAGAGGGAGAGCCGTCGCCACGCGGCACGCAGAGGTAATTTAAAACCTTATCTGACGGGACTAATGGTCACCAGGCAGACGATACTAGAATAAATGTCAATTCAGACTTTAAAAGTCCTGGGTTTATCTTCTTTCCTGCGGTGCACCTACGCTGACCCCTCACATGCGACACCTTGGCACGCACCAGGGACACGCTTGTCCTAACGGCATTCTTTAAGCTTCTTCCTTCTGTCACGTGACATGTTTTCTGTTTTTAGACCTACAAAAATGCTACTGGAAAGGTGTGTCCCAGGGTCAGGCGGGTCTCAAAGGTCAGCCTTTGAGCGTCTCAGTGGAAATGTTGAACATCATTTACGACAACATGCATCTGTTTTAGCTCCGGCGCCAGTTTCATTCAACTCTCGGCTGTATTTAAGACTTTGAATCATCGCTGCACACTTTGTCACGCTCATCCTCGTCTTCTGTCCGGCCGTCTGTAAATCAAGACTAAGCATTATCCGGGCCCCACATCCACTAAATCTACTTTAACCTGACTAAATGGTACGACAGCTGTGAGCTATTTGAGAAAGAAGCAGGAACACAGTCGTGAAGGCAGTCTGTAATATTACTGATGCTCAGAGCACCAGCCCCCCGCCATGATACGCGTCCTCGTCCTCCAAGCAAGGTCCAGCAGGAAGACCAGTCGCTTTAACTCACGGCACTAATAGAGTTAAAGTTCCATCGGTTGATAAGAGAGTGAAACGGCCGCTCGAACCGGTGGAAACAAAAGGATACGAGGACGATGAGCGTCCTTTACACCCGGCCTGCAGTCGCCACCAGCCACGGGCGAACAGAGGGCGACACTGTGTGCCGTCCACAGCTGTGCCTGCATCGCCGATAAAGACCATTTGAGGCTGGCTCTGGAAACCACTGACACACTCGTGCCCCTGAGCGCCTTTCAGCCGCAGCTCTGGCCCCACCCACGCCTCTCCCTGCGCTGAATTCCCTCCGCTCCAACGCCACTCCCATCCTAATCCTCTGTTTTACTTGCATACCCGGCGCGTGCTTTCCTCTCCCTCCCTGTGGTCGTCACTGCCCATCCTGAGGAATTAGCAGCGTCTCTATATTTACTCGTCTGCACCCTCCTTCCACCCCAGCAGCAATATTTCATCTCCAGGTCCAGATGACCTATATTCCCAGTCTGGGACCATGAACCAGAGTTGCCTGGCGCTCCGCTCTCTCTCCTGCTGCACTCCAGCTAGCCCCAGGCAGACACTGTGGGTGTGGCAGCCAGGCTGAATTAGGATGGGCATGACAGGCACGGACGCCCGCTCAGAGCCATCCATCTCAGCTGTCCAGAGCTCAGTAAAATTCAGAACTCAGGTGGCAAAAAATAAAATTGCATAGCCCTGAAAAAGAGACAGAGATGGAGAAGGCAAGCCAGGGCCGTCATAAATATTTCAAATTCCCCTTCTTGTGGAAGGGTTGCTTCATTCCAATTGTATCTGAATATAGGTCAAACAAGCATATGACCCACTTTACCTGAGTTTTTTTTTTTTTCAAAGCAACATTAACATACGCTTTAATATGATTCAGCCAATTATCACTTGTTATTAAATTCCTGTAGACTTAAACATGCACAGTCGGAGCAGATCAAACAGAGTGCACAGAGAATATTCTGCAACTAAGCTAATTTGCTAATCACAAAGGCATCCTGGATTCATTGCTTATTATTAAAGCAGTTTTTTGTGCAGTAGTTAATATGCAGTTACATCCCCTCTTATCCAGATTAGTAGGTTGAAATTGCTCCGCACTGCTGCTGGGATAATGGTGATCCAGAGCGATCCCCAATTAACTCTAATACCTTTTGTTCTAAATGCTTTCATCATTGTTGCTTTATATTAAAAACAACTGGCCACAGGGCCCTCTAAGGTCAAAGGGCAGGTAAAATGTAAAGTTTGGGGGGTATTTTATTAAAAAGATGCTTTTGCTACTGTATGATCTGACCCAAAGCACTGCACTGCCGGTTTTGGCTCCAACTAGAGCACTGACAAACTTGCATGCTAATTGATAAGCTTAACTTGTTTATCCATATGCTAACCGGGTTTAATAAATTTACCGTTAATCCACAAAAGCCGTTTAGAGGTTTTCTCTTTTAACAGATGCCACTGAACTCCCACTGTTTGTACTTTGGACTAAAAGTGTCTATCCCTACATAACACTGTTTCCCTGTTTAATTTTCCACCCATCCATTCATCCATCTCTCCAAAAGCTTTCCAGTGAGTTTGGCGCTACAGAGGAAAATTTTGTAGAGTGGACGGCTGACAGCACAAAGGACTGCAGGCAGGTTCCATCTCGACGAAGAACAACTTTGCTAAGTGGAGACCGTTTCCACATGAAGAGCTAAAATTGCTTCTGTTCAACCATGATGCATTCAAGGCCTGTAGAGGAAAATGGAATACAATCTTTGAATAAAAAGAGAACCTTAAACTGATTTTTTTCTAAAGAACAGATACAGCAAAAAAACGGGTGCATTTAAATCAAGTGGTGGAACCCGGCGCTCTGCTCCCTCTGACATGATTTGTGATGCTAATGTCGCTGGGCTGTGAGCAGAGCTGCTGAGTCACGGTCATTCCCACACCCCTCGAAGATGACCTTTGTGTGGACTGGAGACAGGTGTCTACCCCCTTCCCCACTGACAGGACCCACGGCCCCAGTATCTGACACGCACACACACACACACACACACACACACACACACACACACGGGTGTGTGTGAGATTCCCATCCAGGCTTCATTAAGAGTGTGTGGGAAAGGTAACTAGCGTGGCCCAGCCTTTCAGCAGAGAGGCTGAGGCTAAAACCTACCTGCGTTTGGAGCAGAGCCGGTGCTGAGCCACATTTGGACCAGAGCCACGTTTGGACCAGTGACACACTGGCCTAGTTTAGGAATGGCCCCGGTACAGAAACAGAAAAGCCACAGGTAGACACACAACATGAAGATTTGTGAAGCAGCTTTGCTTCATTTGAAAGAAACTTTAAACCAAAGAAAAGAAAACTGTCAAAAATGGCAGATCAGAGTCCATATTTAAATAGATATCTTACTTTAATTTAATATTTGCTAGTGATAATACACCATAAATAGCATCTCATTATATAATCTATGAAATATTTCTCTCAATTATTAATCATGCACCTGACCTTAAAGTCATGTCAGTAGCAGAAATATTGTGTTGAAACTATACAAAGGTTCAACTCCTATTATTAAGGTTTTCTCCATATTTTTCCACTGCTTCTTAGATTGAGTCTCACGATATAACAATATGGAAGCTAATGGAATTCTGTATTTTGTTCCCCGCTGGCCTCTCTGTGCACTTCAGTAATGGTCTCTGTCAGAAAGCATTCCCATGCTTGAAAAGGACACATGTTGTTGTAATTTGCTTTCTGGCTTGACCTTTGACCCCAGCTCCGCGATTCTGGGTTGGAACCACGCAGAAATCTTCAATCGGTTTGGCAGAGCTTTCAAAAGCCTGTGATTAGTCCAGTGGGAGTTTAACACAGATGGAGAACTTGAATGCAGCAGATCAGCTTCCAGTGAAAATGCGTCTGAAAACGCGACATTCCGGCAACTCGCAATTGAATCATCGCAGTCAAACCTGCATAGATTTCGGAGAATATTGTCAATATTTCAACAGCTCAGTGGGTTTTGTTGGTTTTGTATTTCCAAATGTGACCTTTGCCGCTCTGCACCCACCAACGCCAACCGTTTGGCGTGGAGCTGCTGTGATTGTGCTCCAGCGGCCGCGCTGATGCACGACTGTGTCGTCGCTAACGTGTTTGTGAAACGCACGCCTCTCCAGAGGCAACTTTGCCTTTGATGCAGGTGCCAGACGGCCAGCGAGCGGCTATCAGGGACAACGCCAAAGACACAGACAGATGGTGCTGTACACACACATACGCACACACGCATTCACACACACTCACAGGAAGCAGGAGAGCGTACAAACATGCATGTATCCACAACCACATACTCAAACACAGATCCGCAGGCACATAACATCTCTGTAAAGAGGCAGCAGGTTCAGGATGACTAATTAAACACACACACACATGCACGCAGACACACACCACTACAAGAGCCTATCAGACATTGTTAATGACTCTGGCAATAATTGCATTAGCACAGTAAGTAAATTAAATGGCTGCATGCTGCAGCGGGACGGGTCACCGGGCCGGTGTTTACGCCCTCCCAGTCCCTGCCATGTTGTCATCTGCTCCGCTGTCACACGTCATTACCCGCAACCGCCGGCCACCCCGCACACACACACACACGCGCGCGTGCCGCCGCCTGCTCCCATCGGCACAACCAGAGCTCCAGGTCCTGTGTGTAACCGTGTAAAGACGCGGTGCCATGTATTATTCACAGCTCTCATCCAGCACACTCTTGTTTTTTCCTTCAGTCAGCCTAACGTGCGACCCCTCGGAATACCTGGATGCCGACTGGTCATTATGCTGGCGTCGGTAAGCTTGTGCCAGGTGGAGAAGGTCTAAGCTGCATCTATGTCGGTGTCAGGAGTCACATCATGTCAGGGGTCCTCCCGGTCACAAGTTAAGGGGCTTAGCCAGCTGGACGTGAGGAACCTGTTAAACTGCTGATAAGACCTCTCAGCACGTCACCTGGAGGACGAGCCCTCTGTCGGCACAGATGTCCCAGATAGGACGCTTGAGAAAAAAGTTTGCATTATGCAACAACCTGCAGAGATCCTGACAGGAGGCAGCGATGGCACAATGACTCCGATACAGGGCAAACCATACTGGCATTTCCCGCTTCACGTGGATCATTACGGAGCTCTGAGGGATTGGGGGACAGGGAAAACTAGCTTCAAATCCATCCCAGTTTGTCAAACACTTTAGCGCACCATGGTGCCATATCCTCTCGTCACTCTACCAGCTGACAGATTGGCCTTGATAAAGTTATTGATTTGGAAATGGAGGGTAATCAAACTGAAAGGCAGGTTTGGGGATTGGGGCAGAGCTTAGTAACAGGATGTGGACGCCACCAATATTCTGGGAAGAATCCCTCCCAAAAGCGAGCTAATGGGACATTGTGCATCTCTGCTGTCCGACTTGGTTGAACTGAGGTCACGTGGCAGAGCCGTCCATTCAGGTCTGGGATAGACTGTGTCAATGCACATGAGCTAATAGGAGATCAAATCCAAGAAATCAGCCATAATTACCACTCTAGTCAGAGCTGCCGACCCTCTGAATTATTATGGCGCCATCTGACTGCGAAGCTTTAGCACAAACAGTGGAATATACTTCAGAAGGAGGACAGACGCCTCGGCCGATAAACCCCAGCTAGTCTTCGAATGAGGTCATTTTCAGTGAAAGTGTAACTTTCACAATGCTTGTGTGTGTCGGCATTAATGGAAGCAGCCGCAGGATCAAAGAGGAGGGAGTTCCAAATACGGCGAGCACAGTGGGGGATATCATATTTCTGGAAAATGATAGCTTTACCGAAAACTTGATTCTCTCCTTGGAATCTCATTTACATTTGTCTTCGGGATTGTCTCCTATAGGGAGATGGGATAATTTATGCCTCTTGTTGCTGGGCTGCCTGCTCCCATTTCCAGCTGAATATTCTATTGTAGCATGACTTTCTTCCCTTTGTGCAAGCGCGTGTGCGTGCGCGCGTTCGTGCGTGTGCGCGTGCGTGCGAGAGCTCGTGAAGCATCTGAAGGTGTCTTAATGCCTGCGGCAAACTGGAACACTCAGCAGATGGGAGAGAGACTGATCCGCCGTTTGTTGACGATGCACTAAAACGCACGTGTGTGTGTGTGTGTGTGTGTGTGCGTGTGCATGTTTGTGTACATGTGTGAATCCTGACACCATAAATCAGTTTCAGCGAATGGTAAACAAGCGAGAGAAAGAATAACGTCCGCCCTTTCTTCCCTCATCTTTTAGAAGGGATGTGAGGGTTGCCATCACATCTGTGAGGTGTCCTGTCGGTGGGGATGATCATTAGCAATAAAAGGAGACTCTTTAAGGCAGAACCTGCAGATGTGCACGTTTGTCTCCTCAGCCTCCCTCCAATGAAAAAAAAAGCCCTGCGTGAGCAGACAGAGAGAGGCCCAATGAGACAGAAACAGGAAGGACTGACTTCTTCATAAATGTTTCAGAACGGTGAAGGATTTGTCCCATCCTATCTCTGGACCACTTCCTCTTCCAACTCACACATCAGCTGCAGACTTATCATCACCCGCCTTTCCAGTTATCCTCCTTTTATCCATTTCTCGCCTCCCAGCAAGACTCCTCTGCTTCTCCTCCTGAAGCCTCTCCCCCGGCTGACGCTCTGGCGTTCCGGCTCTCTGACCCGCTGCCTAACCTGATGGTGGCTACCTGCTCCGCTGCATCATTCACGGCGTCTGAATGAGGAATCTGCGGTGGATGAGGAGCAGGCAGATGGTCTGGCCTCCGAACGCCACGCCGCGTGACAGCGAGCTGATGGCAAAGCTCTGTTCTGGTCCACGGAGGAGCCGAGCGGCACACATCTCAGCATAGAGCAAACAAAACATAGATCATGAGTAATTAAGGCCGGGGAATCTTCGTTACGATCAAAGAGCGCTGACACAAATGTGGTTGGACTCATTAAGAGATGTGTTTAATGCGTGTCAGACATTTCGAATCTGCGGTATGTTAATGAGGCACCATGTGTTTGGAGCGGAATCCAGGCGGTAAGATGCATTTTAATTCCGCACAACTCATCTGTGTTCAGTGAGTAAAACCCGACGTTTCCCCTGACAATACCGCCGGATGTGGCTACCGGCTACGCTAGGCGAAGGAGAATACGCCGCGGCGTCGTTAGGAGTCGTATGTGACGCTAAAAGCCTCACTCTTAACTTCTGAAGAGTTGGTGGCGCGTCGCGAACCCACAGCTAACGTTCACCTTTGCGTGAACTGAGACTTCCACCTAAACTGAATTATTTAAACGTACCTCTCCCAGATTATTAGCGACTTTTCATCGCTGCCTTCGCTGGAGTGCTGCAGCGCTGCACCTTTAAAAATAAAACGGCTGGAGACAGACCGGCGTGGTCGATCTAGTCAGTGGATAGCAGCTTATTTTGCAGCACATCTGTTCCTCCGAGGGTGCTAAAACACAGGGAATCTGGTGTCGTCTGCGTGCTACAGAAGCTGCAATGAGACCGCGGCCGTACCAGCTACTTCAGGCGATAAAAACAAAGACGGCAGATATCAATAAACGCCGACCTGGAGGAGCTGTTTCCAAACAACATGTGACCATTTAGCACAGATCGCTTTCTACCCCCAGATTGTGGCTAAATTGCGCTCGACAGCTGCGTCACCTGTTGCGACCCCCCCAGGGGAGGAAGCGTTCCGAGGCAGCGCGCCCGCGCAGGTGATTGGCGTGTGTTTTTACATGAACCTGCCTCAGCCGGAGGAGGTCACGGCTAAAAATACACAACGGTGGCCTCCAGGCTGAGTGTGGCCTGTATGTTTATGTGCAAGTTCAAGCTGCAGCTCCTGATGATGGACAAACGATGGGACGGGGGGCACGGAGCAGCAGCAAAGTTCAAAAGAGGAGAGTGAACTGTCATTTCGCGTTACCTGCCCCCTCCCTTTGCCTCTGCACACCAGGAAAAAATGCTAAGTGTTTTTTAAATATCACCAGCCTGCAAATGTAAATATCAACTCCTTAATTTGACTGTTTCCCCTGTGAAAGACTGGAACTGTTGACAAATGACAGACGTCAGAAGTGTTTTGGGGCTTTTCTCCCTGAGGAGTGTCAAGCAAGTATGAACACGGAGGGTTTTGATATCTTGTTTTTCTCTGATTTCCTGAAAAGGGAGCCGTCAAGAACAACGCTGACACAACACGACGCCGCGTTCCTTCTTTGACGGGACTGACGGGAAATTTATTCAGTGATGTTTCAATCGGGCACATTTTATCTGTGTTTGAGCTTGTGTTCCCATAATTAGTGGATATAAAAGCTCCGTGGCAACTGTTTGGATTCATAGATGTTTAAAATTACCGGCTAAAAGCAGATCTTTTGGCTGCACGTTGTCCCCTCTTTAGATCTAATTCCTGGAACTGAATGGAAACTGTGTTTTCAAAGAGCACTCTATCTCGCGTGATTAGAGGATAAAAGAGGGCTAATTCAACTGGTTGACCGAGCACAGTGTTTACTTCTTCACTCATACAAAATAAATCCTTGACTTGGTCCCTCTCGCCGTGGCTTTGTTTGCTTTCCTTTCTGCTTCAGTATGTTGGGTTTTTGGAGCTCGCTCCCATCATGGCCTTCTTCCAGGGCACGCCACTGAAGAGGACGTCGGACGCAGACACAGATGCGGGACTGAGTGTCCTTCAACACATAAACAATATAAATGTGCAGCATTAGCTGGGAAATAATCAGTCCCTCCTGACGGTTTTGGGATCTTTGCTACCAGAAATGGCAAAAAAGCACAAACGCAGAAAGATATCTTCCAATCATTCCAAAATCCTGCCTTTACCAGGAATATGAGAAATCGGTCCTCTTTGTGCAGCAGCTACATCAGCACTTAGCATTAGTCATTAGCTCAAACCTTTTCAAATCTCAGATGAAAACATTGCCAGAGGGGAACAACTTGTAATATTCATGACCTCGGTGTATTACGTAAAAATTGAGCTGCATGGGGCCGCCGGACCTGGTGCGAAGCAGAAGCCAGGCTAAACTGTTTTTTATTATTGCAGAAAATTGCACGTCTGGGTAAAACACGAACTGAATCCCTGATGTTTCTGTAAAACGCAATTTTCTCATCAGAGCGACGAGGGAGGCCGAAGCATTTATAAAGTTTAGTGTGGAATAATTTTGATCCTACTTTCTGATCAAGTGAGCACTTTGATTCACATTTGATTTCCCCTTCAGGTCAACACAACCAGGAATGTGATCAAAGCTAATCGGAAAACTACAACTTGGATGGTCATCAAACAGGGAGAAGATGGCTGCCGCCACTCACCCTAAAGACGAGCCGTGTAGCTAACCTGGATATGTGCGCACACACGACTTCAAGGAGTGGAGGCCTACGGCCAACACCGTGCCCAGATTCTATATTTTTGGCAGGGATTATGTGTAATGGCCAGGATTCACCGGAAGATCCCACAGGTTGCGCTGCCTGCACTCGTGCCTCTCTAACTTCTGTCTGTGGTCGCCCTCTTTGTCTGGAGCTGCAGCCTGTTGTTCTACCAGTTTAACTTACACACACCATTACCCTGTCTGAGCGTGTTCTGCTAGGTGGCTCCGTAATGAGACACCTGAGGCGAGGCATAAAGAGGCCCGCAGCTCCTGTCTGTGAGATAGAGGCCACAGGGTCCGGGCCAGTTTAAGAATATTTAAGGGTGCCATAAAGAGACTTGGGCCTCTTCCATCTCCTTGAAATATGGGACAACAGAGTCTCGTTGTTGTTATTGTTCCTGCCTCCACTCCTCCGTGCATCTCCCCTTCTGTCACATCCACTCTCGGGCATCTTCTCTTCTTCCACCGGGCATGGATGGCGGCGTGCCACCTTGCCCTCGGGGCACTCTCGTCTGATTAAAGAGAAGAGGTCTTTGTGGCCGTGGCATCTGACAGGGTCAGCCCACATACGGCAAACAATGCCGTATACATTCCCCGAAACAGAGCAAACAGAGAGAGACGCTCCGACTGGACCTGACTGAAAGAACCACATGAATGCAAACAGAGCCGGCGGTGCAGATTGAACCCCCTGAATGAGGGGTCCTGTTTGATTTAATCCAAGCGATGTGCCCTGAGCCTCGCGCGCACACGGATTTCACAGGCATTACGTGGGACTGCTGTTTGCACTGAAGCTATAGCACAACGGAGAGAGGTAACCCACTGGGGATGCCAAAGGTTTGGATTTTCCCATGATAGCAACCCCTCTCACTGGATAGAGGGGTGAGTAACCAGGAAGGAATCTGTCCCCTTTTCAAAGGCGGCTGAAAGGGGAGCTGTGAAATTGTCCGAAATTTCTCTGTGTGTAAACAGAGGATGACGGGGGAAGCAGGGACCCTGCCTGGGCCAGGCTCAGCCGCTTCCCTGCACTCTTTCTCTACCTCTCTCATTCCCTGGGCCCCTCCTCGCCCTTTCACTGCCACCTCCTGTCTCAAATTAATTTTCTTTCTGCCTGTCCCCCTCCCCACTGTGAACAAGTCCCACACTGCGAGGCCGCCGAGACGTTTTTGAACGACGTATCCTCGGAGAGCATGAATTCGTTTTCAGCTTCTCTTGTTGAGAGACAGATGCTAAATGTGTAAATAAAAAATATATAAAGCGCTAAACACAAAACCAAAGATGAGACTGTTCCATCTGACTGTGGCCTCAAAATGGAAAAAAGCATTTCTAAATGTTCCAAAAAAAACATAGAAATCATCATAATACTAAACAAAGGAACCCCCCTAAACTTTTTGGCTCCGTTGCTAGGTGACGACTTCAGCTCAGAGGAGTACGCACTGTGAACAGGGAGGGGGGAACTAATGTCTTCACTCAACAGCCATAAAGAGAATGCTCTGGTCCTGTTGGGGGGGAAACATTATGCTCTTTCCTCAGTTTATTCCAACCACTGCTCTGAGCAGGCTAAAAATGAACGAAAGGTCAACGTCTGCTGCCCGATTTATCAAAAACACTACTTTCGACAGAGTAATCGACATTCTTTTCATGTTATTCTGCAGCAAACAAAGTGACTGATCGAAAAAACGCAGGGTTTTTTTTGCATTTCCAGCAGAATAAGAGAGGCTGTTTTATTTGTGTGGCGCTGGAACAAAGCAGTTAGCGCAATTATGGCTTATTTCCAGGCGACAAATTATTCATAATTGACTAATTTAGGAGATTTTACAAGATGTTTACAGCAGCCAAACTGAAGGACGCGGAGAGGCGCGGCGGCGTGGCAAAGTGGAGCTGGGGCTGATTTTCATCGACTGTGACGGGAGGCCGAGGTTCGGCCGTGACGCCACGTTGTACTGCAACAAGGTCCTTCTGAGGAAACACACACGCGTCTGTGCAGGCACAGATCCGTCGTCCCACCGGCCCAACCCAGACACATGATGATGATGATGACGTCCAAGGATCCACGCTCCGCTTTGCTCGTGGCGCCGCGTTTATTAGCCTGACCCAACAGGCCCGTGCGGCTGCTAGCAAAGCTCCCGATCTGATCCAGACGGTCCTGATGTTTTACCCGCTCGCTTTAAAACATCCATTTGTGTCAGACGGATGACAGTCTGATCGATCACCTCGCTAATGTCAGAGCCAATGGCAAAGTCATCCATCGCCTCGGTAGAAATGTGGCTATTCACCATCAGAGGAGCAGACTGCCTCCAAACATTGTCATTTCCAGCACGGCTCCATTCCTGACACTTAATTTTCCCCTTTTGAATGCATCGATTCCTTTTAAACTAAATCTAAATATGGCAGGGAATACGAGAATTAGGGCGACGCCCCCGTTCAAAATGACATTTGGAGCACTCACAAAAGCCCTGAAAGCGCCTGAAACCTCGCAGCACCGTGGCAAAAGAAGCAGCCGCAGATTTGCTGTTAAAAAAAACTTTAAAAACCAACCTAAAATAGCCGCCGCTCGTGCTGAAATGCTTCCCCGGAGTGCATCTGCCATCACCTGCACCGTGCACAAATCCTAATATTTCTCATGACAAATGTACCTTGAAAATGCATTTGTGCTTAATGGGAAACGTTTGCAAATGAAGCGAAAGCCCATTTATCCTGCAATAGGACACAAAAGTGAAAGAGTTCTTAAAGTGACACAACGAGAAGCCCCTGGGATTTTGATTTTAGCGCTCGCGCGTTAATATTGTGTACAGTGAAACGTGCTTCAGCCACCAGATTTGGGTGAATTATTTGGTAATCTCTTCCTGGCCGTCTGAGCTTGCTCAGCCTTTGTCAGAAATGACAGGAAAGTCCTGGGATAGGTGGTGATTAGCCCGTCTAATGGCCTGACGACGGATCTTAGCGATTCATCCTGCGATGTTAAAGCCAGTGTCGCTGAATATCTCCTAAATGCATAATTTACTCGTTAGTCACGCTGGAGAGAAATGTGTGTTTTTAAAGTCGACAGTCCGACGGAACATCGTTTATTTTACAAATGTGTGTGTTTTTGGATGCTGCTCCGATAACTGTTGTGCGCTTGTTTGTCCGAACTGGATCATCCCGACGTCTGATTTGCTGGTTTAGTGCTGTGATCATTCTGCTCACTGAGGGGGGGGGGCGTCGTGTGGCGGCCACATCATCTCCACTTTAATCCCGTCTCCTCCTCAAACTTCTGATGTGGTTATTTTCCCCACTCGTATCCAAAATGTGCGCTCTAAAACATTTTTCTAAAGCATGCATTAAGAGGCTTAGCAGCAGCAGTGCTTTAGGAGCCAAAAGGTCACTTTTGCAAATTAGGTTCATTAATCTTCTAGTGTATGGCAGCCCCGACGGGACACTCCTCACACACACACACACACACACACACACACACACACACACACACACACAGATTAAAATGGAGAGGCCTCTTAGATTAGGCTGAAAGAGAGACTGGAGTGATAAAGGCTCTTTAGGCAAAGTTGAGACTTGGCTCTCTCAAGTCAGTTTCGCTCACATCAGAGAGGCAGTGGGGGGGTGGGGGGGGGTTATGAGCCTGGAGACGGGTTTGCTGGCATTGTAGTTAGGCAGTCCTCAGGCCCGGCCATGACAGAATCTCTTATTTTGGTTGCTCGACATGTCTGGGTGGACGCCAACTTGACTCTCAGCAGAAGACCTGCGAGGAGCGCAGCAGCCGGGGGGCGTTGGGGGATTGGGGTAAGGATTTCCTCGAACCCACTACTGAGCTTAAAAAACCCTGCCAACCATCTAACCCAACGCTTTTCTCCAGAAGGAAAAGAGAAGCACGGTCATATTCTAGGTCCTCAGTCCACAGGAACTACATCAAGGCTCGTCTAACTAGGCTGCTCCAAACATCATCGTTTGCCTTGTACTTTTGAAAAATGGGTACCTGTGTGCTTTCGTAATGCCCAGAGCCTTTTTTTTTCTCCACACCTCAGGAAATAAAAGCAAATTACAGGAATTTTTGTGGGGTCAGTTTAGAGGCCTTAAAAACACACAAAAATGGAACATTTGATGTGTTTTTTGAAGAACCCAAAACACAGCACAAAGGCCTGGTCCTGACAGCACCTTCCAGTTTGCTGGTATTGTACCTCAGATGAAGGACTTTGTGCTAGTTTTAAGTGTCTCCACGTACGTTTTGCAACCACTACATTTAGCAAGAGTCTCGCTTGTTTCTTCCTGTAACTCTGTCAGCACAATAATCATTAACTTGATCCCCGGCAACCACTGATGAACGGCTGTGCAAATTAGATGCAGCCCTACTATTAAACCTAATCAAAATTTCATTTGTCCATTTTGTTCCGACAAGCCCACCTCGCCATCCAGATGGTGTCGCGTGTTTTCAGCCTGTTCTGCCATTATGACGCTTATTAACTATTTAGGTCTCATAAATGACTTATAATCTCACCTTTTTTCCTCACTTCTCTCCCTATATTGCTTCTGAGCGTGTCCGCTGGGCCGACGCTAACACACGATGATGATGACGTCCAAGGATCCACGCTCCGCTTTGCTCGTGGCGCCGTGTTTATCAGCCCGCCGGCGTCTGAGATGGCTGCCTAATGAGTTTTCTGTGCTTGCAACAAAATGCCGGAGAAACAGTTGTCGCTCACACAATGTAAAAGATCCTCACCTAAACATCATCATTAAGGCCGATTTTAAACGCCCTAATGATGCCGAGCTCATAAAGACTTCCTGTAATGATGAGCGGGGGTGCAGATGGGATGCTGTTCACATCCACACAAACACCCAGGCAGGGGCCTGCGATCAGAATTCCTATTTCATATTCTATCCGCTGGGTGTGTAATGATGCCCTTTATTAAAGTGGGTAATTATCTTACAGAAGTGCTGTGTTATTGGATCTGGGGGCAGATCCGCAGACACAATTGGAGGCGAGTGGATGTAAAGTCGCTGAGCGGACACTCAGAGGATGGGATCAGCATCAAAGGGGGAGGCTGAATGGCAACCCATCCACCTGTTACCGCATCCTCCCCCGAGGCCCTCGCTGGCTCCGCCCCTGCGTCCCCAGGAAACAGACCCTCCGTGTCATTAAAGCAGCTTCTCATGCCGAGATCCTCAACCGATCCTTTCACCTCAGAGGAAACTAGAAGAAAGTTGCTTCTCTCTGTCAGAAAGACGTAAAATCGTCATCTTTTTTAACCTTGAACCCATCCCACCTGCTCCTTTTAACACAATTCTCCAACCTGGCCAGATTTTCCATTGAGCTGCTGCACTCACAATCTGCTCTTATCCTTTTGTTCCAAATCTCTCTTCTTTTTTTCTCAGACTATTTCCCATCGCTGGGATGTTTATTCACTCCTTTCAAAACTAGCGTAAACAAGACGGGAACACATCACATCAGCCAGGTGCGTGAATAAAACAGACGTGCGATGGTTAAAATACAGCGTCAGCACCTTTTTCAGCACCAATCGCAATAAGATAACGAGATAATCGCGCACTCCTGCACCCCGGAATGCTGACTCGGCCGAAACGTGGTCGAAACGTGACGGGAAATGACTTGAGAAGACACAAGTTACGACTTATTAACATAAACCACCAAGGTCACGACATGCTAAGCTAATATAGACGCCACATTGGTGGCTCGTTAAGCACAAGTCTTGCTGGCACCGATAAACGAAGAGACGATCGCTAGAGAAAAACTATCAACATAACGAGGTTTGTTTCTTTTTCAGCTCTATATGACAAAAAATGTAGCAGTATTTAACTTTTTTCATTTGATCGCCAGCGGAACAGACAAATCCCCGCCTGCAGCTTCGGGTTCCTTTACGGTGTCATGGAAAGCTCGTTTAAGTGTGACCCCTAACAACAACCTGCGATGTTGCTCCTGTCCAGCTGTGCACAGCGTGAGCTGGAGCTGGCACGGGAAGACGGAGGGTGTGTCTGTGTCAGTCAGCCAGCCAGTCAGTCAGCCCGCCAGTCAGTCAGCCCGGTCCAGCCAGCCAGCTGGTGTCATTGGAGATCTCCCGACTCGGACCGCGAAGGTGACCCCTCAGTGGGGAGGCTGGGGGTGGGGATAATAGCTGAGCATCTGAAAGGAACTCTTTGCTTTCCTGTCGAGGCTTCAGAAGGAGACTACGCGTAGCTGTATCGGACCTGGCCGATACCTGACCTGGTCACGCTGACATCACAGTCTCACCGTTGGAGCTGAGCTATTATGTCCGGCTAATTCTGGCGGGCTAGCTATGCGCAGGAGTGTAGCGTCCGACACCAGCGGTCCGTTTAGAGGAGTAGAAAAGTGCCATAAGTGCTTTTTTATTTTAGTTATTTATGCCTCTGAAGTTCAGCTCACGCTGGGAAAATGTTGGCCGTGTTCTGCTGGAGCGCAGCAGCGTTCTTCTGCGAGTATTTACAGAGCAAATGTAAAATCCCAGCTTTTACCATCTTAGCCAGGCCTGCAGTGGAACAATGGGCCTTTTCATCCCATCCCGAAAGGAGTGTTATCCTTTTATCAAACGTTTCACATTGAAAAGGTCAAACTCTGATTGTTTTTCATGCAAATAAAGAAAAGAGCGGATTCTGATGTGCAAAAATCCTTAAATAAGATAAAGAAGAAAGAGGGAATGATAAGTAATCAGAAGGGATTTGCATGGGACACCACGGTCAGTAACATTCAGCCAATGTTTCCACACAGTTGAATTGTTTCCCGAGTACTGAACTAAAGGTTTGATTTAATTCTGAGACATGTTCACTTCTCTCAATCCCTGAAAATGATCCTTAATCCACAAGTGTTACGTGGCATATGTCAGAACAAATACAGATGGATGTGAGCGCCGGCTAATCCACTTGCACAGACGCAGCCGGCACACACGCGGAGAGATTTCCAGGAATGCACGCGTGTGCGCTAAGTCTGCGAGGTTTCTTCCCGTCTGCTCCATCCACCTCAGTCACATCCTTTACATCAATCCACCCTCTCTGGTATCATGAAAGCTGCTCCATTACTGCATATTAGCAGCCGAGCTAGGCAGGGAGATAAGGGAGGCCGCTGATCAAACGCTCAGACAAACCACCAGTGACAGAAACACACATTCGCTGCTCCGCGCTTCGCTTTGATCTCTTGACTCCGCCGAGAGCCAATGAGAGAGGAGAGCCTCAGCCTTTGAACTGGAGCGCTCTCGCTCTCTCTTCCTCCTCTCTCTCTCTCTCTCTGTGTCTCTCTCTCATTTACAATCCCTTCCAACAGTGAGCCAACAGACACAGGTCAGCGACAGAGAACAAGACTCAGGTGGCGTCCAAGCTGATTATTTTAGACCAGAGGCTCCCTGGTGGGCTGATGGATCGAGGGAAAGGTTCAGCAGCGGCGCGCTCGTGAACTCTCGCCCTCGCTCCCACATCAGACTCTGCCAGAAAGGGCAGAATCAACAAGTTGGGACTGGAAGCCCGAGTTCGATAGTGTTAATTCTTGTGCCTGCAGGTCGCAGGGAGATGCACGGAGAAAACTCTGATAAGCTTTTACTATCTTCAGCCCCTGATTTGTTCTGATATCGAGGTTCATTTACTCCGCGCTCTGGTGCATACACAAGCACACACACGCATCCCCACACAGGGGAGGGAGAGATTGTTTTTGCAGCATAGTAATAACAGATAAGTAGCTGCTGTGTGTCTAAGCTGTCAGCAATGGATCATCTCATTTCCTGACCGGCCTGCTTCAGCCCCCTGTGTGTTATTACAAACAGGCCAGATCATGTGACAGGGGCGAGGGAGATTACTGGGGAAACTAATTGAGGCTGTTCTGTGTGCTCACTCTGCCAGACAGTGGGGTGACTGTTTGGTCGGGCCGGCTGATACTCGACCCTCCAGCGTCCCCCCCTTTCAACCGCAAAAGCGGCCATTACCAACATGGGCCTGTCAAGGCCGGCGGGCCTCGCCAGCCTGCGGTGAATCCGATCGCTGTTGGAAACGCGGGGGGGGGGGGATTCCCCTTTCCTGCAGGGGGTGGGATTGGGGACATTCACACACCTGACTCAACATGTCACCCAGCTGCTGGGCTTTCACTCATGGCAGGGTTTCAAATCTAATTTGCCTGCAAACTTTATTCCTGATCCCAATCCGATGTTATGATCCATGTTTGCAACATGGAATGTTAGCCGAGAACCACCGCTCTTGGATTCACCCCTGCTCCTCATGCCTTGATCGCACTATTTTATGTAGGGCAAAGGTCAAAGGTCAGCATCTACAGTCAGTATCTTCCATACAACATAGCCAGAGGGAGGTCATCAGAAGCAACCAGAGGCCACGAGCCTCATTTGGGAGCAACTGTCGGGTCCAGTTTGCCCTGAGTGGGGCAGTATGGCTGTCACACCAGGCTATTATTAAGACACGGCCTCGGGTCAGACAGGGGGTGGAGGGATGGAATAAAGCGATCAGGTGTCATCTCCGCTGCTGCATATTACAGAAACCTGGGAGGCCTTTCCAAAGACACACCCCCACCGCTGTTGACACGCACAAACACACGCACAAACACACGCAAGCAGAAGTCAGTGGGAAAAGACCGGCGCACGAGCTTGTGTTTCGGTCTGAGCTCTGGTTCGAGAGGTGGCGATGGAAATCTGTGGACGCAAAACTTTGTTGCCATGAACCAAAAGTGACATTGGATCACAAACAAGCATGTGATTTATGAGCAAAGCATTAAATCAAATTACTGCAGCAACAACCGCTGCATATTCTGCAGAACCGCTGTACGCTAGAACAACGGTGTACAGGGGTGCACGGAAATAATAGAGTAACCGTGAAGGAAATTGTTACAGGCACAAAACAAGATATGCTTTAGGATTGTCTGTATAGGATTTTAAAGTATTTGTCAGAAAGAAATTAATTTTTATGCTGTTAAATCAACAATGTTGAATGCTAACGTTAATCACTTTATTATTAGCCACTAGCCTACTGATAACACTGCTGTGAGCTAGCTTCTAAGGGCTAATGTGAAGGTTTCATCAGAAAATGTAGTTAGCATTAAGGACCTCAGTGTTGAGAAATCAACTAGCATTCACGTGTACAGCTTTCATAGCTGCGAGGGGCTGTTTGCATGTGTGTCTGAAGCAGCGCTGCTGAGGTTGTGCACTTCAGATGTGCAATTGAGCAACTTGAACGAGATCCTCTAAACTGACAGTATGTGGTTATTTATGGTTGAATGCGGCGTGTGTGTGTGCGTGTGCGTGTGTGTGTGTGTGTGTGTGTGTGTGTGTGTGTGTGTGTGTTAGGGGCTTTCAGCCACTAGGCAATATTTCCAATTCACTCTCACGTTGATTATAGGAACGTAAACAGTCATATAATCCAGCGCGCACACACACACACACACACACACACACACACACACACACATATATGAACACAAGAGAAGATCCAGGCCCTGTCCAGTGGAGCAGACAGTGGGGGATGGGCTGTGAAACAGAAGAGGGATTGGATTTCTACTCAGGATTTGGTCCCCGTGCTTTCATGTGCAGCCGGCCCTTGGCCCGACCCAGTTCCAGGCCTGTGCTTGTGCCAAAGCTAGCACAGGCGCCATAGCTGGCTGGACTGATCTGATACTACTTTCACATGTGGGAATCTGAGAGCCACTGTGCTTTTAAAGGCCGCTTGGACCACGTCTCAAATGACATCAGCGCTAATAAAGCAATAATCCTGAGCGTTGCAGCGTCAGGCGGTTCTCTGGCCGTAAGTGATGCACTGTGTGCAAGACTGGGTGATTTGATCTGGGCTTGCGGGAGAGATTACCTTCTCGGACAGGCCTTTGGGATACAGACAAATGGTCACAGAACTCTCCCAGCGCTCGGGTCCTGTAGCATTTTTTCCTGTGGTCCATCGCCTGATGGTCTCAGGAAACCTGACCAAAAATCAGCTTTGCAGAGATTCCAGCACAGCTGATTCTCAATGACTCCTTGAATATAAAAGTTCAAACTAAACAGACATTTCCTTCAAACTACAGGACCGCAGCTCGCGGCCGTTCCCCCGACCTGCAGAATTGCTGATGATTATGCAAGTTGAGAGCTGAAGGCTCAGCGGACTCAACATGCCCGTGCCAGTGGGACCCACGGCCAATCGCTGTTCGTCATCCTACCACCACGTTCACATAAGTACAGTGAGGGTTGCATCCCCTATTCTCATATTCTGTCTCCCACTGCCCTGATGTTGACATCCAGGTACTGGAAAGATCTAGCAGAGATTTGTTCCTGCATCCACAGACAGAGAACAAAGGACGAGAGCCCGAATCCTGCTGCCGCAGTAGAATCACGTCTTTCCTGGGAACGTTGGCAGATTTAAAACGTCCAAGGAGCCAGAAGAGAGAAACCAAAGGTAACACACGGGCGTTTTCCAGACGCGTCATGACACGCCTGAAGGTTTCTCACATGCGTGTTTGAAAAAAAAAACCTGAGCCAAAATGTGTCACTGCTGATGTTCGCTGTTTGCGACACCCTTCGCCATGAGGCTCAGCAGCACCGTCTCAGAACAAACAGTCCTACATCAGCCCTTTCATTAGCCTCTCCAAGCCTTCACAGGTAATTGCTGCATTAAATAATTAGCTCTGAGAGACTTGGAATACGCTTCTACCCGCATCGATAATGTTACACTCGATTTAATGCGCCGTGTTCTATCCGTTAGCTGCTCCCCGAGACTTTCACCGCTGACGTGACGCGAACACTCTCAGCGTCAACCTGCTTGTGAATAATTGTGTAAAGGTGACACAGCTAATCAGAGCAAGTTCAGTTTTAATTCATTGTGGAGTCAACAGTAACAGTTTGGGAACATCATAAAAATAACACCCCCCCACCCCCACCTTTAGCACGCCTCAGTGTTGTGGAGTGATTTACGTTGTTTTGTTATTTACAGCTTGCTGGGTTTTGATTGCTCAACATTTGACAAGAACAAATTCACAGTCGCGCCAATTTTACTGGGAACCATCAAGCGTGATAAAGACAACAGTGCTTTGATGGATTTTCCCGGGGGACCGATCATGTCAGCTAGCTAACGCAGCCCTCGTTAAAAGACAGACAGGGCTTCTTTCAAACGCATTTGATTGGGTTTGTAAATCACTCGCGTTTAGATGAAGCTGCCTTCGGGGTGCAAAACCACCTGATGTGTTTGATATTACGCTGCCTTGTTTTCTTCCCCTCGCTCGCTGCCGCAAAGCATCAAAAGTGAATACACAAGTGTCCTACAACGCTGACAAACACCCTCAGCTGAAATGAAGCCAGAAGCAGCAGCCTTAATGGAAGAATCATATCCAGCCTTGATGTATTATGACCAAGCAGCATATGAATCAGGCAGGGAAATAGAGAGTGAGCAGGTCTCCTCCTTCAGCCTTCTGCCAGCCTCCCATCATTCTTTACAATGATCTACGGCCGCTCTTCAGGTCCTGACTTGATATTTCAGACTCATGCGAGGTGTGCATCATCAGGGGAAGCTTTTACCATTAATAAGCAGACGTTGTTTACATGAATAATACTGCGAGAAGCAATGAGGTTGAAGCTTTTACAGCCGGGCATTCATCTTCCCCACACCAGTAAACATCAGCCAGACTCTATTGACGTTCACTGAGCTGAGGAAACGGTTGCAGTGGATGGATGTTGAACGTCTGGATATGGAGGGAATGTAAGAAATGAGCGATGGAGGAGCGGAGGAGCGAAGGAGAAAGTTTTAGTTTGATGACTGAAAATTGATAATTAGGAGGAGGGGGTGGGGGGGGCTGATCCTAAGCGAAACAAAAATCTTTCTGTGAGTCTACAGAGGCGACAGGAGACGGCTGATTCTCTCTGGGAACTGCTGTTTGCTGTTGTTATAATTAGGCCAATTAACAGCCAACCTGTTCTAAATAGGCCACAGCGCCTTCGGCTCCAGCTGATACCAGAACTCAGAGGCTGAGCTCACGTAGATCCAGCCTGGAGTTTCATCCAGAGTCTGACCAAAGTGCAAAGTCATTCCACTCCATACGTGTGCAAATGACGGCGGCTACGTTCACACAGCTTTACATCCATAAAACCCCACCTGCTCTAATGGGAGGCGCTATAGCAGACTGCCTATACCACCAAAAAGGAGTCCACTGACCTCAACCCTATTTTAGCATGCATGCCCACATGCACAGAAATGCATTTCTTATGTAAATTGTATGTGCAGGATGGAAATTCTCTTGTTTCAGAAGTAAACTAGTAAAACTTGAGATGAATAATGGGCCTCTGACCCTCTACGCCAGGGCATGGTTGCAGCACCTCATGATGGTCCCAGTTGTACTCTTTATTTTGTGCACAAACGTGCACGCCACCCAGGCATATGCACAGAAACTCACCCATATGCTGCGTGTTGCTAGCATTAATTAGCAGCCCTTGGATGAAGGTTAACAGATGCAGCACTTGACCTTTCCCGACCATCAACAAAACACGACAATAGGAAGGGACTGAGAGTAAACAGATAGCAACATTAGCATATCCTGGCGGTAACATGAAGAATGTTTGCTGCCGCTAATGCTAAAGCGGTTACTAACGGAGATTTACAGACAGCACTGATGCACCTGTTTGTAAACATTACAAGACACTCATGTGTCCTCTGCGGCTCAAAATTAAATTATGCCCTTGTTTATCTTGTAATAGAGTGAGGCATGGCGGATATTGGAGGAGGGTGGGAGGGAGGTGTGCAACGGAAGGCTAAAATGATTCCTCGGGTAAATTCATTACCCTAAAATAATAAGGGCAGACCCAACGCAGGCTTGGTTCGAGACGTGGCTTAAGCATCATGTCCTGATGTTAGCTGAGTAGCGGGTGTTTCCTGTGTGTTTATGTCAATATGGCATCAGTGGAAGCAAATGAAGACATCCACGGAGTAAATCAATATCTCTGCATGGAGTTTTGAGCAAATTAATGCTGATAATGTTTGGTTATCAATTCTTTTTTGGATAAATATTTTGCATTCTGAACTTCTACTTAGTTAACGCCTGATTTACGACACTGAATTCCCGCTTGAGTTGTGGATACAGATTTTGTGGTTCACCTCTTGCTGTGATTGCACCTGCAAACAGCCGCCTGCAGCCATTTGCTGTAAAAAATAAAATAAAAAAGTCCAGAGGCACATCACACATTGCACGGTTCGCTCCCATTGCCTCCAGACTCGGGGAAAGAGCGGCACAAAATGGTCCTTTTGTTACACGTCGGCTTTCTGAACGGCACCCGGATGCCTCCCTGGAGACCATCCCATATTTGTGTCACCGGTAGACTATCGGTGTTTACAGGAACGTGTGCATTAATATGCTGAAGGTGTGGATGCATATGTGATGCTGTAAAGATGACAGGAATCTCCCAACCGGTGCACAAATCCAGGAAAGGAAAACACAACCCACGTCAGGCTGGAAATAAAGTGTTATTTTGATAATGCTAAAATCTTTTAGATTGTTCAGGCTCACACCACACCTGCTGCATCGTACTCTCTTAAATCAATCATCAATCGATTTTTTTTTTCACCACCACATTCTCATTTTGGATTCAGAGGCTTCGTACTTCAGCAGATACCTTTTCCAACATCTGAGTGTGTCTCAGTGGTGACGGATGGCAGCCAGGACGTGTCCTTCCACCCCCTGGATTATTGGGAGCAGCATTTAGGCTCGCCGCTCTGCCTCCGACCCTACCAGGAAACGAGAGTAGCTTAACTTGTCATCCCTTTAGAGAACGATGTAATTAACAGGCTCTGATGAGCAGCTCAATCTCCACAGACAGGAGGAGATTGGCCTGGTTTTTACAGGAGGTGTGAGAGTGTGTGTGTGTGTGTGTGTGTAATGAGGAATTGAGCTTCTTCTCCTTTTTTTTAACCAGTAGCGTGAGGAGCTTTTGGCAGCTCTTCAGGACTTCAGTGGTTCTGTCTGAATGTGATGATTTGCTTTAAAGTGTGAGAGAGAGAAAAGTATTTTATGTGAGGATTAGAGCAAATGTATGGCAAGAAACCAGTCTGCATATTTGAATCGAATATAATGTATATACTTTTATTTCTTTGACTTATTCCACACTAATCTGCACACTCCCTGTTATTACCTGGTTATTACATGTTTCTCACAGTGCTTAACGCTATTTGATGCGACTGTGTTGTTAAATCCTTCCCCAGACATGTTTGTTGTTTAAAAACTCCAGATTATCTCAAGTAATAAAGAGAGAGGTGAGAGACGGTACGATGGAGTGGAGGAGAGCAAAAGCGCTGCTCTCGTAAGACCCGGCATTATTCCTCCCGTCTCCCCCATGGAGAAATATTTCAATCAGATTATCTGCGTTATTTCTGGCTCCACCTGTGACGTTGGCTCGCCGCTTCAGAGGCAAGAGCGTTCACATGCGAGAAGAGCTCTGTCCGAGTGGGGGATCTGCAACGCCAGGCAGAGACGGGACGCCGAACCCTTTTGTAACGCAAGGTTACATAAGTCAACCTGAAGATCCTCACAGCCCGTGACATCATCTGAATACCGCACAAAGGAACATTCCTCCCATTTAACCAAAACAAAGGCACCTCCTGCACGCTTTCAGAATGCAAATGAGTTTGTTGGAGTGTCCTATTGGGCTCAAACAGCAGCCCTTTCACAGCATCTGCCAGCAGCTGGAGTGTGGAGGGCTACACAGTGAAAGGTTGTCTGAGAGGAACCGCACATGCAGTCGTCTCGGTGGAGCCTAATGATTTTTACTCTGCAAATGGAAGCTCAGCTGCAGCAATAACGGCTCCATTCCAAAAGACTTGCAAATGAATGAGGAAAATTGGCGGCCTGGCCAACAATATTCTCAAACCACGGTTCTATTCCCCCCAAAAAGGACATCAAAGTCTTTGCTTTTCGTGGCAGAACTGGTCGTTTCTCTCGGGAACGGAGTTCCTGGATCTGACCAGTCTGATCATATCTTTAATCCAGCCTCATTTGAAATGTAATAAGGAGCCATTTGCCCTGGTTATCTGTCAATATTGAGACAGTGAGAGCACTCGGAGGCAGACAGACCTCAGAAGTACAGCGGGATCTGATTTTATAGGGCCTGATTTCAATTCAGAGGAGGTACTTCAGTGGGTTTATGGGCTGGAAACGAACCTATCTTAACCTCACCTTAAATGTCTCTTACTGAGCAGGATAGAGACGCACCAGCGTCCATCTGATTTATGTTCATCTGGGTTAGAGAACAGCGAGCTGAGGGACACAAACCTGTGAGAACAAAGAGAGAACATGGAGCTTATCCGGGCATCTTGTGAAAGTCATCTCAAAGCTTAAGGCACTTAATGTTTCTGAAGTTACCAAGAGTCTCCAAGTTCCACTCCTGGACAGCTCACATCTTTAACAATTAAAATCCAGAACAAAGTGTAAAAATAATCATGGTAATACTTGAAAAGATGAATTTTTGATGTTGCAGTTGGCGGTCTGGATCCCTCTTTACTTTCTTTACCGTATCAAATGAGTCATTGGTGGCTTTGGGTGGACATTAGGCTCATGGCACCTGCCAGGGAATATTTTATGTGTTTGTACTTTCTGAAAGACATTACTGCTCCTTGTGAAAGCTGCAGGTCTCAGATCAGTTGGATCCCACAGTAAAGGCAAACAATAAGAACAGAAGTGGGTCTTCTTTCCTTCTTCGTGACATTATGACTGCCAACACGAGGAGGGACTATATGTTAGCTTTCATCTGATGCTGCCTTGCTAACAGCCCCTCGATGACATCATCACATCTGTGACCGACCTTCAGATGCCTTCAGACATTACCACATACCCCTTATCTCCCCTCTGGTGTGAGCACGGGGAAGAACCAGCATCTAAAATAATCATCCAGTCTGTAAATGACATGTTTGCAGAGGGAAATGTGCAGAGCGCTCCACTCGCCGTGCAGTTATCTGGCTGCTGCAGCATAGATCCACCTGGCCCGGACTCTTCTGCTCCCAGTCTCCTCTTTGTTCGTCAAAGGGACGTCCATGCACTCAATACCGACACTCGATCCCTCCACGAGAGCTTCAGAGAAGCTAATCTAAGACTTCGGGTATACACGGTATCGCTTTTGTTGTAGTTGTACATCATTTAGACATTCCAGCCTGTTGTTATTGCCATGGTAACCACAGCGTTTACTCGGTACGGCCACAGCCTCCAGAGCGTCTCTGCTGCATTTGTTAGTAATAGCCTGGCATCAGACTCTGTCTCTGTTGTTACTGATGATTTAGTGTGTCCAGCACAGTTTACTGACTCCAATCCCACTCCTGATCACTTCCTACAGGCGAGGGAGGTGGTGGGGGGGGGGGGGGGTAGATCCTGTTGACAGGTGAGTAAATCACACTTTTAATAAAACCGTGGGCCCTGCTGAAATTAAACCAAGGCTTCTTCAGCTGTGGCTTCACTTGGGTTTTGGACGCAGGCGAACCAATTTAACCACAGCTGAACAGCATCATCTCTGCCAGCATTTCTCAATCCTGACGGGGGGCTGTCATAAAAACAAAACAACACTAAACACGGCTCATCCGAAATGAGCCTTTTGTCTGCAACAACAATGTTGGCAGACAGCAACCACAACAATCTGCTAACAACAGCAGCGCAGGCAAACAGGAGAGGACACACATGTCCTGCAGCACGTGGAAGAGAGCAGCGCACGGCTCCTGTGGGTCTGCCTGATCACAATAGGTGATAATGGAGCCAGGAAAACAGACCACCTGAAGTTAAAACAAATCAGGGAATATAGGGCACAGATAGAGAGGGGAGGGCTGTAGGGAACACAGAGGAGCAATTAGAGAGGGACGGGGCAGGGTGGGGGGGTGAGTTACAGTAATACTGCATAGATGGAACATTTGTGGTGTGCTTTCCAATATTAATGCTGGGAAATATGCATGTTTCACTGTCGCTGCTGAAGCCCCCCCTCCCCCCGCTGTGATATTCACACTAGGGGTAGACAGACAGCTCAGCCTGAAACCAGATGGTACAAAATTCTCACATGCACATGCACATGCACATGCACACCACCCATCTGCAGGAACCCGCGGTATCTGTGCATTTTTGGGTTTTTCCAAGTCTAGACGGTGCGCAGGCGGTGGCAGAGGTTCCAACAGCAGGTGTGTGTCCAGATGCATAATTAACAGGACGGTTTGGCACCTGAAAGTCCCCCCAGGTCACGGCGTCCTCTCTATTAGCCAGGCGCCAATCAGCCTCTGGATTACCCGAGCACGTCCTTGTCCCAACAGCAGACTGCCTAGAGGACGTTTGTCACATTATACAGCCCAGGCAAAGACCCGAGCAGAGGCAGCCGGGGACGCAGCGCAGGGGCGTCGTCTCCCACCTGAAGCTGAGCTGCTACTGAGGGCAGATGGGGCTCCAGATAAAGAGCACGCCCTGCACAAGGACGCGGCGTTCAGAGGCGTTCCTCCGGTCGCAGACGGACGAACGGATGTGATGCGGCCGGACTGACGGCAGCCATTAATTGGTTTCTTCGCGCGGCGCTGGATATTCTGTACTTATTTGTAGCTTAAATGGGATCTGTTGGAGAAACCTCATTGACAGGTAGAAGCAGGTTCCATCTAAATGTCAGTCCTGCACAGGTCAGACTTAACGGCGGGTTGGAAAATGCCACAGCAGGTCTCGCCGCTTTTAATTTACTGTAGACATTCTGTGGCATTTGGTTGAGATGTGTTAAATAGTTTTTGTAACATCAATAATATGGAAGATTGCATGAACTTTTAGTTGAAGACCAGGATCCTGCTGGTGTTTGAGACTGATGCGTAGCTTTTCATATTAGTCCTGCTGAAGAACCAACGCCCTCAACCTGACAGAACCTTTAGAACTTCTTCAGATCCCCCACCAAACAAACCATTTGTTCCCAGACAGTAGTTCTAACTCACTGGGCTCCTGCTGACATTGAACTGGGCCTCAGCAGAAGGCTGAAAGACTCCTTTGAGATGGCCGGCACGGTGAGCGAGAGCGGGAGGGGATTGAGGGCAGGGGTGATGAGACGGGGGGGCTGATGGTCCCAGAAGAGATGAAAGATGCTCAGAGTGTGTGGAAGCAGCTAAGACAGGGCCTAGCTTTGCTGTAGATTTACACAAACATTACTTTTTTGGATTCTGCAGTCCAATAAAGGCTTGATCAGCCAAAAAAAAAAGAAAATTCATTTTTCCATAATGAGTTCAGGTGTTCCCTCACTGATGAGTCATTTAAAAAACTCAAAATGGGACTTTGGGTGGTTTTGCAGCAGTTTTCACTGAGCAAACTCTGCTGAAGGGAGTTCAAGAGCAATCAGGCTCACATCCCCGTTCTGATACACAAATGCTGCTGTCAACGTTAAATTTGATGAATTCTGGTTACTACAAAACCTGTTCATTTGTTTTCAGTGTATTTTCAGTGTATTTCATCAACACTCAGTCACTCAAATTCAACATAAAAGGGGAAAGCTTGGATAATAATGCTACTTGGTGCTCAGAATACACCTTATTGTGACATTCCTCACTACAGAGGAGCGGCGGAAACCAGAAAATATCTAAATAAGATGAGAAAAAGCTGATATTTTGTTCATTAGCTCCTCATCACCTCCAGTCCAAGCCCAGCCTCTCGTTACCGCTTGACCTTAACCCTGCTCTTGTTTATGTTATTCTTTGGTCCTGTTCCAAATATTGATCAATGAATGCCTGAAACTACAGCAGGGGATCGAGAAACGTGAACCTTCAGTCTGGAAGGATACAATTTTCTATTTACTCGGTCACAGAAAGGTCACATGATCATCAAAGATATACTGTTTGAGGGATGATGGGATGAGTATAAATAAGGATCCCACCACAGCCCACCTTTCTGTGAGCGCCATCATGAATCAACGCTACCTGCTAACCGGTTATTCCCCTGTGGGAGCAGACAAATCCGTCCTGGGACAGTTTTAAAACGGGGCAAAGCAAGAGTGCGGATCACGTGACCCAGTGGCCTCTCTAGCCTAGTTTCCATCTGCTTTCCGAGCCAAGAGTTCTTCACAGCGCTGTGCTCATGCTCCCATGATCTTACACCCCGTCTGTCAGCTCGCTGGGACGCGCAGGTTTTGTCTGGGTTTTGAAAGTGTCTTTAATTCTCTCACGGGCCCGAAAGCACTTGGCTGCTCAGTCGTGATCCTGTGAAGGAGGGTTTTTGTTCCTCTTTGAAGATACAGATGGGGATTAATGGCGAGAGGCGCCATCCACGTCGGCCGTTAAATTGCTACAGGAAGAGACTCGAGGAGGATTTTGTTTTTCCAGTCATAAAAATCTTATTTTGATCCATCTTCAGTTTGCTGTGCCATAAATTAAAAATAATACACAAACACAGGCACTTTGGAGCAGAAAGCTCTTCCTCAACTTTTCCTGCTAATATTCAGACTCTGCTGCGTGGACCGCTGCGGAAATAACGTGGCTGAAATGTTCACTGGTACACGACGTTTATCACCTGCTGCCAGGAAACAGTAATTCCTTGAGTGTCCCATAAGACACCTGCACGAATCGTTAAAAGGATGAGCAGCGTTAAAACAGTCAGTACACCACAGTTAAGATGAGCTATGGTCATGGCTCGGCCGAGCCGTTTATTTGGAGTACCCCACACACACACACACACACACACACACACCACACACACACACACACACACACCCCAACCACAAGAGTCAGGAGCATCTTTTACACAATATGTTTAAATAAATACATTTTTTAAGCCACTGCCTTGAACCAAGTCACTGGGAGGAAGGTGATCAGTAGCTCTGCTAGTGCTAACTCCAGCTAGCTCCATAGCGTGTGTCTGTTGCCCTTCAGCTTGGTACAGTTGTATCTTTTCCAGTTGACCTTTTAGGTCACCAACTGCATGATTGACAGCAATTTTACACCCATCTGACTTTGACAAAACTGATCTGCAGAAGTAAGGTTTCAGTCAGACTGGGCTTGGATCGGCTCTTGGGCCAAGGCTTACGTATTGCACCGGTCTGGTGCGCAGCGGCAGATCAGCCGTCACAGCTCACTGCACCTCCTTAATTATGTTATCAGTCAACTCTGGATGTAAATATTCTGGAGAACGTTCAGGGCCCAGCGGGAAACATTTGTATCAGACGCTCACAGCGACCCACAAACTCTGTGTGTGTGTGTGTGTGTGTGTGTGTGTGTGTGTGAGTGATCAATATGTCTGCAAGGGAGGACTGCACCTATTGGAGTTGGACAAAGAAGGGGAGGAAGAGGAAGGTGAGACCTGCAGGTTGATAAGACGTATGGGAAGAAAAGATGTATGGGATTTAACTTTAGTCTGACATGCCCCCCCTCCCCCCCCCCCCCCCCCCCATGGTGACAGAGTTCAGTATGAGGACTGTCAGATGTTTATCCACGCTGAAGTTGTAATATATGGAGCGCGGCTGCACCCGCCGGCCCAGAGCAACAGAGCCTGCATCTACGGAATAAATAAAGCAGCCAGCTCAGCTTTGTTTCCCAATGACGTTCCAGCCGACGCTCTTGTTTTGGCTCGGAGGAGCTCCGGCTTCCACGCACGCTGCAATAATTCCTCACCGCTGGAATAACTTTCAATATTTTCACCTCCTCTGTTTAATAACAAACAAACGAGGCGGCGGCGTGTCGGATATCGCCTGCTATTATCTGCTCTCCTCTGAATGTCACGAGGTCGGGGTCCGTTTTCATTAAATTCAAGTGGCGGAGTTTATCATTTTTATGAGGTTGACACCTAAACTTCAGCTCAAAAAAAAAGGGTGGGGGGCACAATTTCTAATTTAAAAGCTGACTTTTTGTGCAGAGCGTGAGCTGCAGCCGACTCCCTCGCCTCATCTTCTCATCTTTGCCTTAATGTATAGATGTGTCTGTGTGGAGACAGAGTAATCACCCCCCCGTGACCCCCCTCCCCCGCCATGCTGTCCGGCCTAATTGTGCCTGTCGCCCTGCTTCCGTTTACCTCCAGATAAGAAAGCGCGGGGCAGCTCTAGACGCAGACTTAAGTCCCCTCTCACCAAGGGCACATCGGGAAGATAAATGTGTTTACTAATAACTCTTTCTCAGGCTCGGCTCAGGCGGTTTAATACCTGCTGGCAGGTGAGTCGCTCCCATTAGCACGTGCAGAGAGAGGTATGCTAACGTTATATGCATCTGCCTGGAATGATAGATTACAGGCCCCCTAACCTCTCATGTCCTCGCCGTGCATGACGTACACCGTTAAGTCTTGTTTTGATTATGTAAAGTGTCTTACATAAACCTTGAGGCCAGTTAAAAATATAAAGTGCAGTGGTCTTTCCCCTATATATAGGCCCGCCCGTGAATTATTCAATGCGAGTCAGACAAAAAATAAAAAATAAAACTACAAATGTAGGCAACAACTCATTTTAAGTGCCCTGCACGCCTGCTGAGATTTGAGATCACCGCCGCTAAGTGGTTTGAGCAAAGTTGTGGTTTTTAGTGGTGTTTGTGGTGTTCAGAATGAAAAAAGCAGGCCGGGAGGAGCGAAACAGCACCGCTGATAAGCAGGTGAGTCTGGCACACGCGATAAAACACAGATCCATGTTTTGTTTTCATTTTTCTGTCTGGTCGGCGCTATTAAATTTTACTGTCAGTGGCCATTTGCGATGGCGACGATACGCGAAGCTCTGGAAAGCGCTCGGCGGGCCACAGGTCGTCTGGGAGAGTGAAGCGCACTTTAGTGGATTTTGTTTTTCTGGAGAAAAAATGGACAACAGCAGAGGTGTGTTTTCAAAGAACCCACCTGACCTTTCTGCACGGGGGAAGATTTTCATCAGCTGTTGGCATTTTCTCAACAGGAGCTTTCTTTTATGCAAACATGAGGCCAAGAAACCCAGCTTCTCATGAGCAAACAGACGCCGGAATATGAATTATTCCGGGTTTATCTGAACATGTGAGCCCCGAATCAAACCCAAAAACTTATCTTTCGGACTCAAGCTGGGTTTTCATGAAGAGCATTATGGGAAAGTGTGATAGAAATCCCCAAACCCTGAAAAAAAACACTAAATCAAACACAAGAAGGCATATTTTAGGCTACTTTTGACTCATGTTGACATCTTGGAAACACATTTACAGAACACAGCAGACCTGTAGTTCCAATAACAACAACGGTGCTAACATAAACTTATTATGGATAGTTATATAGTTATAGGGACAGTATGTATCATTTCTGCATCATGGGAATATCCAAAACAGCAAAATTACAGCAAGCATGCTGAAAATTACAGCCCTCACCAGGAACAAGCTCAGCTAGCAGACTTTTAAACACACTTTCACTGACTGTGACATCATTTGAAGCATCGAGTTCCAACCCATATGGGAGCCCGGCGGACCTCAAACAAACCCAGTCATGGAATCCATCAACTTGTTTTATCATCAAATAGGCATTTTACAATAAATCATTTAAATATCTCGGTCGTAGCTTTGATAATGGAGGAGGGGCTTTTTGTTTTCTAGTGTCATTGAGATGATTCTGGACCCCTTTCAGGAAGCTCTTGTGCTGCTGTAGTCTTTAAAGAAACAAAGACATTTTTCTTTGTATCCATTTCTCTGTGTTCCTTTTTTTTTTTTTGCGATTCCTGATTGACATACTCCAGTGGCTTCCCTACATTATCCAGGGTGCATGAGTACGCGTTGCACACCTGTCCCTCACGAGGCGCTCACACAGATGTCGAGCGAGTCGAGCGTGCCAGAAAAGACACAAGAAAAAGAGCTCTTGTAGATGTTGACTGTAAACGTCAACACCAGTTTTATTTACTGCTTGATTTCACAGGGTGAGTGAACCAGTTACAAACGCTGGTGTGGACCCAAAAGGACCAAAACAGAACTCAACACGCTGGAGACACTGAGGTTGACACAGGTGGACGGAAAGAAGTTAATGCTAATTTTACAAGTGAAGAGCAGCTAGATAGCTAGCTAGCAGTAGCGCTTCTGCTAACACAGGTGGCTTCTGATTCACCTGTTGCCTGTGATGTCAACAATAACCCCAGAAGACTAGAATGGCCAGACTGCCATTCAAAGGACTAAATAGGGTATTTTTCATCCCATAATGAGTGGCTTATGGGACAAAAGCTTAGTGTGCAAGGTTTTTTTCAAAGTTAACTCTTTGCTACCCACACAAATGACGGACTGAGGTTGTCAGATGAGTAGAGTGTTTGATCTCTACATTTGGTGCGTCATTCGAATGGTTTACTTGTCCACTGCATTGTTACGTCTCTGGTTTTCTCTCTTTGGTCCGTTCCTTTTTACATCGGTCTGTGTTGTTGTGAGGACTGTTTCCCTGAAGACTTCTCTTGGGCTAATATCCAAATGAACAGACATGAGTCACATGGGAAGTTCAGTAAAACAATTTTCTTTTCAAAAATCTGCACCGTTTGAACATATTACTAAATTGTGTGTTGGTACTGACTGCCTACCGCCTAATTTACCTGCCAACAGTTGAATAAAGGCAGTAAAACTGGATTTAGGCAGTTTGGTTGGCTTGGGAAGACAACTAAACCTAATATTTGATCTGTGGAACGTCTATAACCCCCAGCATGGGGCACTTAGTGCCAGTGTGCTATAAAGGGGGGGGCGCAGACTTTCTGATTAGCTACTGCAGCTTCAGCCACGCAGGTGTATCCCGCTGGGCATCAAGAGGGGCCCCGCTGGCTCCACTGGTCAGGTGAGTGATCACAGGCCGCGGCTGGCAGGTAAATGGGCCCGGATCATTCTGCAACTTTCATTTTGAGCCGTCTCTGAGCCAGAGAGGGACGTCTTGATTGAAGATTCAAAGAGGGCTGCTTCTGAGAGTCAGCCGTTAGCGTGACACACAGAGAGGCACGGAGGGATAAAACGAGCGGGCCACCGCTTGGCCAAACTTGAAAGCCGTCGTTATGGACCCAGGTGGGTGTGTTTGTCATTGAGGAGTCTGACTCAGACTGAATGAACAGTGTATGTGTGTGAGAACGACAGGGTGTTTGTGTGCAGGCTATAACCCTGGCACGATTCTCCGCACAACAAAAGATTCTGGGAATAGACAGATCCTTTTGATCCGGTTTGCGGCGGTGGTGAAAATCCACCATCCAGGGGCAAACCTAGAAAAAGAGACAGTTCTCTTGATGGGAGATCTCTGCGTGGAGCGCTCGGCAGACCGGAATCATTCTGTAAAAATGAGCACCTTTACTGGTAAAGTAATTAAACGGGACAATGGTGGAAATGTCCTCACTCCAGTATGAAAGTGTTTTTGAGCAAAGGAGATGTTAGGAGGAAGAAAAAAGATATTTGGGGAGTGAATGGTTAGCGATTCATTGAAAATTTCCATCTGGATCTCATCACGCTGAGGCATAGCTTGCTTATGCTGCGGTGACTGAACTCACCACTCACACACACACACACACACACACACACAATGTACATTCAGACACGCAATGACTCACTGCTGACAGGAAAGGGAAGTGGTGTGCAACTGAAACATGTATATCTAAACCTAAATGTGGCAAAGTTTTGGTATCCTGGAAAACTCTGGAAAGTCAGGCGAGCGGTGACATTCCTCAGCAGGGCACGGCTTCAGCGTGCACACTTTCATTCACTGTTACACTCAAATAAAAGAAAATGAAGGGTTCTGTCTTTGTTGGTTTAGGCCTGTCTTCCCTCTCTCCAGCCTTTTTTACCCTCAGCCAATCGCAACTCAATAACCGGAGAATTTCGGAGGCAAAATCAACTTAGCGTCGCACTTTTGTCTACTGCAAAACTTCTGAAAATATGAGACCCAGCTTCCGACCACCACCGTTGTGTGAGTGGTCAGGGGTCTTCAGTGGGTTCGGTTTTGGCAGAAATGGAATAGTTTAGGGAACAGTTGCCAAAAAACTGATAGAACTTATTAAAACATGTAATAAATGATGGCAAAATGTAGCCCAAATGTGAACAGAGTGTAAAGTAGCAACTGTTGCAGCTCATGTATCTTTGTAAGCAGACGGATCCATTCATGGCAAGAAATCCAAAAAAAAGGCCTTGTGAGGGCAGGTGGGAAACATCAACACCGACAGCTCTTTAACCAGGCATTTGACTTCAAATAGAAGCCTCAACTCTCCCATTGATGGGAATGAAGATAGTCAGGAAAAGAGCCACGCTAGGTCTGCCAAAAGGGCAGCAGTAACATCAGACTTGGGATGGAGGATGCTGTACTTCCCTGACAGAAACGTTTTTGTATCCACCATCAAAGGTTCCTTCCTCCTCACATCCTTCCTCCTATTAATAGAACCAGGTTCTCAGCCGCCACAAACTTTGGGAACACCTTCCTCCCTTGAGCCGGCAGGGACACAGCTCTGGGGGTAAGCTTTAGAAGTTCCCCTTCAGAGGATGAGGAAGTTCTCAGAGAGGAAATCTTCGGTCTATTTTCACATCACAGCTTTGGGCTGCATTCATCTGGCCTGTGGGTGGAGCTGGGTGAGGGGAACCTGAGGGGCCCTTCCTGAGAACTGACCCAGAGGGCGGATTTTATGGGAGGTGGGGAAATCATCGAATAGCCACGAACTCCCTCCGAAACATCAGATTTTTCCTTAGATAAAGAGTTCTGGGCAGGAAGGTGGCGCTGTATTAGCCCCTCCGTTCATCCTTCTTTCTTTTAATCGCTGCTTAGGGTTAGGGTTAGGGTTAGGGTAGGGTAGGGTTAGGGTTAGGGTTAGGGTAGGGTTAGGGTTAGGGTTAGGGTTAGGGTTAGGGTTAGGGTTAGGGTAGGGTAGGGTTAGGGTTAGGGTTAGGGTTAGGGTTAGGGTTAGGGTTAGGGTTAGGGTTAGACCACAAGCTTGTTGGACTTGTGGTCAAGCGAGAGGAGGAGTCGATCCCAGGAAATGACCCCAAAGGGTTGACCACTCCCAGCAGCGGGCCCGGGGGCCACATGGATGGATGGATGGATGGATGGATGGATGGATGGATGGATGGATGGATGGATGGATGGATGGATGGATGGAAATCTAACCCTAACCCTAGATAGATAGATAGATAGATAGATAGATAGATAGATAGATAGATAGATAGATAGATAGATAGATAGATAGATAGATAGATAGATAGATAGATAGATAGATAGATAGATAGATAGATAGAGTGTTTATGTAAAAGAGAGCAGGAAGAGGAGGAGCTGAGGATTTTCACTGGCACTAAAGCAAACATCCCATAAAGGCCCCTGCCACTCTCCCATTTCAATGTAAATGAGTCTGACTCTGTTCAGGGGTTAAAGAACTCTCTAGGGGCCCACAACGACCATCAGCGAGGTCACACATGCACATCCACACACAAAGCACAAACACACAGGCCCAAACGCGCGTGCACACACAAATTCTGAAGACGAGAGGCCCAGATAAAGAGCTCAGAGAGCCTGTCAGAGTGTCAGCTCCCATTAGGCCAAAGGCTGCAGTGTGTGTGTGCAGGCAGGCGCACCGCTTTTTACATTTCATTCAACGGGCACACACACTCGCGCTCCCTCTTTTTTTTTTCACACAAACATCCTCGCGGAGCTGCCCCGCCTGGCTGACATGCTGTTTCAGACAAGTCACACAAAAGACAACGGAACCGGCCTGAAAAGACAGACATCTCCTACATTTCCTACATCACACACGGCGGGGGATGAGAGGCGAGGAGCAAACACAAACTCTAAATGCTTTTAGATGAGCAGAGGAGGCGATGATGCCAAAGGACGACTCTTACCAGGAATTCCCCGCAAACATCAAAGCAAACCTGTAGAGCAATTACGGAGAATTTCTGCATCAGAGTATTTATTTATTTATCAGGGCAGAGTAAACTGTGAGGTCATCTCTTAGTGTACAGTAAGTGAACGGGGAGGGGGGGGCGGAGCCAGCCGCTGTAACCTTGGTGACCTGCACTGTAAGTGCCGTGGAGGGCGCAGCTGCCTCCTTTCATGTGCTCATCACAACCCGAAGGAGCAGGAGGAGAAACACGACGACGGCAACCACAGCGAGGCGGAGATAAACGAGGCGGCGTTGGACCCAAACTGCAGTAAATAACCACGTACGCGCCCACACGTCTGCGTGCCCCGACCGAGCTGACTCAGGCAGGTGTGTCAGGTGTGCTGCAGCCCAAAGGGCGGGCGTGCTCGGGCAGCGATATTCACCGCACATAATAAAATGTGCAAGTCTGGCCAGAGTTGCTAAAAGACTCATTTGTCTTTTTTTCTTTGCTGCTGTTTGTGAGAAGCTAACAGCCGTCACTAAAAACAGTCATCCGCGCACTGGCGGGGAACTCCAGCCACCACTGGGCATTCACCCCACGCTCACACAGGCTCGCTGACACACAACCCCCGTCTGTCTCCCCGTTTAATCACCTCTCCTGTTCAGACCACAGCCCAGACCCCCCCGGGGCAACAGACTGATTCATAAGCTCTCATAAGTTTACGGAGAATACTCATTACCGAGCACCTTTTTTTTCTTTTTAACCCCCCCCCCCCACACACACACACACACACACACACATGCGCTCACATTTTACCCAGTTTAGGGTTTGGCTGTGCATCAGTCATAGACTTGCATGTACACACAGGCTCAGACTGTCGGGCGAGGAGAAAAACAAATGTACAAAAAAAAGGTGCACACAAACTGCTCATTATGGAATTACTGATGAATACCTGCTGACGCTGACTGTGCACGGTGCGATGTAGCCATTTGTTGGGGGTTGGTTCGGGAGAGAGTTGATGCCATGCTGCTTTGATTCCTCTTATCAATATTGACTACAAACAAAAACATGGCCTAGAAAGTGTTGATGGTTTTCAAAACTCGCTGAGATCAAAGAATCCTGGAGTCGTCAATCTGCCAGCGAGGATCATAAACACTTTTAATGATGCTTTTCACATTTTTAACAAGACCTACAAACCTATAGGGTATAGATTGTCTAAATATGGATAGCCTGAGTCACATTTTGAACCCAGACCCAGAGGGATAATTAGGCTTATAAAACAGCACAGTACACCATATTCTATTGTCTGAACGTGATACGTTAGCATGCTAATCTCTGGGCTTTTCTTCTGCAGCCAGATATTTAAACAAACATTGGCATTGGCCCCCCTCCCACATCGGACACCACAATGTTGCTCCGCCGTGTTTTCGCAGTAGTCCAGAACAGACGTGAGCATGAATTATTAGCTAACATTACACATCAGCCGTAATCCATCACTTCTGCAGTAAAACAACCAAATTTCACATTCCAGAGCTATTTTCCAAACATGGCTCCAACAATAAACCTCTGAACTGGAAACACTCCTGCAGTTATGGGTCAATTTGTTTTCCTTGACAGTAGTTCCTCCAATATTTTCAAAAGAGGGGGTTGAGAAATTGTTTTCAGTTTCCGTATCTGTATTTTGATTGCTTTAAGGCTCTAAATCTTACAGTCTGGACTTTTCAATGGCTCCTTCCCAATACTCCTCTGCTGTAGCAGCGTTTGACGTGTCCCTACTGTCCCTTGCTGTTTGGTCTCACGTACGGTCCAACCAAAGCAGTTGTCGCTTCTATTCAACACTCATATAAAACAGCCTTTAAACCCTACCTGACCTCGCTCAGTGCCCTTTGTTTCTGCCATTTGGATGTACACACAAGGGCAAGCCTAACAAAAAAATGGTGTCCACTCAGCTCTGTGAGTAACACGAGCGAGGCTGTTGGAGGAAAGCAGCAGGTCAGCAATATTCACCTCTTAGAGGAATGAGAAAGCTCAGGGCGTTTGCCAATAGCGTGGCGGCACCCCACCTTGGTGTATGCACAGTCGCTTTGATTGAACATTACCTTCAAATTTCAATAACTCTATTATGGGAGCAACCATAATACCCTGAAAATGGGAGACAGAAAAATTGAGACTATGAAAAGTATGATTAGCTGGGATTAGCCTCGCCGCTACAATATGTGTTATTGTCATCCGTGACATCAGCGGTAACCTTTGGTAAATGACATTTCTTAATCCATGAAACGGCCTACTGGGAGACAAAATGCCCGCCAACACACACCCACACACACACACACACACACACACAACTCAAACACATGGTTAGCTCTGTCTTTGGAGTGAATAGCACACCCACAACATACAGGGGCAAATATTCATTACTGCGCCTTTCATTATCAGTAAACAAAGAATGGAGACTTGACTGTATGTTAACAAAGTCTAGGAGACAGAAGAGGAGGAGGAGGAGGAGGAGGAGGAGTTGATGAGGGATGTGTGGGCAGCAAGGTAAGGCTTGAGAGAAGGGGCTCGCAGGGGAGGGGCTCAGAGGAGACATGCAGGATATCACTTGTCTGTTGCCTCAGGTAGGACAAAAAAGACAGAGCTAAGCTGCTTCAGCACTCTATCTACCAAGAAAAAGTGCCGAGGAAGGCTTTTCACTCCAATGGAATCACAATACAGGCTTAAAATTCAGAGTCCCTGATATCTAAAGTGAAATCTTTTTAAAAGGCGGGCGGCGCTTATTATGTTTTTCAGTACAATAGCCCCCCACAACACACACACACACACACACACACACATACACCATGTAACTTAACCATAACTAGCCATCACAACTAAATACCTAACACCAACCTTTACATAAACCAAAACCCAAATCTAACCCCAACCATAAAAACATGTTTTCACTCTCAAACATCCCTTTGAAGTTATGAGGACCATTCTCACTTCTCAAAATGTCCTTACTTGCTAGTAAAAATGAGTATTTTTGTGCTCACACACACACACACAATCACTAGCCTAATGGCTTATTGTACTGATTGATGTTATCAACAGATGAGTGGCCACACAGGTCAAAGGTCAAGTCCAGCACTGTTGTTTTGACTCTGAATCCCTGCCTGTTCGCTCTGCTTCCCCTTCTCTAATCCCCACCAGCTGTGTGTGTGGGTGTGCGCTCACAGATGCGCATTTATCCGCGTGAGGCTAACAGAGCTATTTTAAAGCATGCGCAGCGCGCCGCAGTGCCATTAGAATGAAAAATAACTGATGTTTGCCTCATTTGAATGTGATGTACCCGGGGGAGATAATGCATGTTATTTTTATTCAATGACACCTAGTGTTCAGGAGGAGGAGTGGAGAAATCTATGGAAATAATCGTGCAAACCAACAAGGAAAAATCGATCCCATAAAAAACGGAGCACTTAATAAAGTTCCATTAAAATGGCTCTCAGGGCCGGAGAGAAATGGCCACTCCAGTGCAGGAAGGGCACGTAGAGGTCACGCTGCTTTCACCACGCTCCCATTTAGATGGGACAAAGTCACATGCACAGTGACACAGCCAGCCCTGACAATTGCTTTTTTTTTTATGATACCTGATACCCTGCCTCCCCCCAGCGCCCCCCTACCACTATTCATCAGGAGACACACTTACAGGGCATGTGTGGGAGGGAAGATGGATGAGCGTGCGAGGGGTCAGACGCCAGGGTTGCACATCTCGACTGTCTCCAAGTGTTTGTGGCAGTTGTGCGTTTCGAGTTCCCCTGATGCAGCTTTTCCAGTGAACTGCACCAACCTCGGGCCCCCCTCCCTCACCTGTATGGGGTAGTTTATTGTCCTCTGAAATTGTACCACTTAAGCTTTGCTGCTTTACAATGTTGTTGTGGGAACCTGCTGTTCCGCAACACACACACTGTGAGGGTATTAACTCATAAATAACAATAGAGGGTTTTAATCTCAATGTGGATGTTTGGGCCAATGGAGGAGACGACAGAACCGCAGGGAGGGTGCTGCTCCGGAGGAGTCCAGCTTAGACGAGTAAGCCCCGGGTGTGCTAACATGTGTGGGGTGTCCTTCACTGCACCAGTGGGGCAGCATGTTAAGCATCCCTGCAGTGGTACGCATCATCTACAGCACTGTCCCCTTGGGAACCTCACCCAAGGTCAATGAAGGTGAAAAAAGGCTGAAAAACTGAAAGCAAAATTTAGAGCAGTGGACAGATTGTATTTTCCGAGCCCATGCTCTTCCTTCGTGTACGGGTCGGAGTACGAGGTGTTGTGGAAATTTGGGGTTGCGTAAGTGCCTTCTTCCACGTTTCTGCCAAGTTGCTATTTTTGGGAAGCTTTCCCCACCTGACTGGTTCTCTGCCAGCTTAAACCAGGCAACAGAAGGCTATTTCCATGAATTCAGTGGGCATGTGAGCAAAAATAGACGTGCATCCAAACCAAACAGGTGCTGATTCGAGCGTCATCGATACAGGGGGAAATTTAAAAAACACGAATGGAACACGAGCCCATTTCCATCACAGTATCAGAGACACAATTCCACCACTAAATAAACTCCAGAATTCCTGAAAGGGATGTCCATCAGATGGCTGTTCAGTGATGCCTCGCGATGATGCGAACAAATTCCTGCATTGGTTCGATTACATTGAACTGCATCAAAATAACGGCCCAGAGAACTCTGAAAGTAGCTGGACTAACAGTTGTATAACGACTTACATCTAACCAACCCTGGCAAAGCATGACGTGATGCTAGTTCACAGATGAGTTTCCTGACACTCAAACTCATCCGTCGCTGCCGTTGGTTTACAGTAGCCTTGGCTGCTACCTCGCTGGCTAACTTCTTTATGGAATGTTGTGGTGTGATGGAGAAGGTCAACCGGTGTGGCCCAAGAACAACAGTAAGTAAAGTAAAAAAGCATCACCTAGCAGGGGGTAGATGGCTGGACTCTGCCCATAATCTAACTACTACAAACAGAAAGTTGGGCTGGTTGCATAATTTATTCGCAACACTCAAGCAAGAAGTGTCGTCCGATTTAGGAACGCATTTGCTGATGTGTTTCCCAGTTTAACCCCGTCTACTCTCCTGGATCCCCCGAGGAAGCGTGACAGAAAACAGGAGTCAAAGCATGTTGGAGCTGGTCAAACCCCCAAGTGTGAAAGGCTGGAAAGTCTTAACCCTGCCGAGGCTGTGCGCTGCTCCATGAGTCTTAGAGGGGCTGATTTCCCTTCTGGTGTGTGTTAATTGGGCTAGAGTTAGTGGGACTTGCTATGGCTTGTCTGGTGGCTGACCTGGAGAGAAGGGATTACCTTCCCCAGCTGCTCTCCTAATGCCACCATCATTAAAGGGACAGGCAATATTGGCTCCGTCTCTCACTCATCGCAATCTGTTTGTTTGGAATGAAGGAGGGTCAAAACCAACTGGACATGTTGGACAATCCGTCAGGATGATTCTATTACTGGAGGTGCGCCCCATTTTGTTCCTATTCTACAATTCCCTTAAATAGATTCAGGGAAGGGTGAGTTAAACTCGCGAGACAGTCAAAGTTGCATTTTCTTATGAAATCAAGAGGATTTGGAGCAACGCTGTTGGAATTAAGATCTAAATTCGGATGGTTTTAAATTAGCAGCTGCAAACTCCACTGAGTGTTCTTCACATTCTGTGACAACAGCTTATACGTTAATAAACTTTACTCCCGCACAGATAACAATGATGCCAGTCTGACCTTTGATCATATGACTTTTGCCTTCCATTTACAGCCATGTGTCACGATTGCATGTTTTACATCATCCTTCTTGGACAGAAAAGGTGTTTTCAGAACTTTGAGTGCCTCAATGTAACAAGTGTCTGTTGAGTCTGTGGGCACGGCCCCAGTGGGCAGTTGGGCTCGGTATGAGAAGCAGGCATGATGTGGGTGGGGGCAGGGACATTTGCTGATAATGGGCACAGCCCGCTGAATTCCAGCATAGTGGGCCTACTTGTAAAACCCAGGGTCTGCTATTGTCATGCAAGCAAGGCTTTTCCTGCCATTTCTTGTTCTGGAACACACACCAGCACACACCCTGGCCCCTAGCCGAGTGTCCCTGAACACCTGGGAAGAATCTACGAGCTAGTGTCATTGTTAAAGCCCGGGAACTTAACTCCGCAAATGATCCACCTAAGAGTTTATTGGACGGCAGCATCCCATCCCGCAAGGTGACCTTTACATGCACCCTCTGAAGTCTAACTAGAGGCAAGGAAACCCAACGCTTAGCCTAATGCTTAGAAACCTGTATACAGATTAAAAACGGCAAATTGTTAGTGGCAAATTCAGACTTGTGTGCTATAAAACCTGATTTCTGTCAGAGAAAACTTTGTTTGGAGCAGTCAGGAAAGAAGCCATTGGCAGCACTTAGAGTGTTTTGCTGACAAGAGATATTCACTGTGTTCACTGTGGCCCGCAGAAAAAGTCTTTGGATAAAGGGCTTTCCCGTTAAATCCCAGATAGCCTCCAAACTCTGAGGAGGACTTAGCTGGCGACTGACAGCCAGCAAAGGAGGTGGGACGGGGGTTTGGGGCTGGGGCTTATGCCTGCTGTGCTGGGTGGGTGAGGGTGTAGGTACGTATACATTTGGCGCTAGCTGTTGTGAATTATGAGCTCCTTTTGGCACAATCTGGGTCTGGCTGGAGCCACAGCCACAACACAGCCAAGCTGCACAGTCCTCCCTTGTCTGAACATCTTCTAGGATCAGGAGTTTGAACTTTTGTGGGGGTGGATGCATTTGATGAATGGTGGCTTGCAGCTGCCCTCTTATGTGTGCCTGTCCACGTCCAGCGATGCATCCGGGGGTAAGGCCGGGAAATGTGGCAGCTATTGCACCCAGCTCATGCGGCAGACTCCTACACACAGCTGTCCACCATACAGCCAGAACAACCCACGGCACCTGTCTGCGTGTGTGAGCACATCTACGTGCGTGTCAGCCAGACTGCACACAAGAATAGACTTGTGCCTCTGAGCGTGTGAACACAGCAGCCTCAGTCTGCTAAATCCCGCTCCCGTCTGCTCCGGCCCAAAATAAAGTCACATCCTTCCCGAAAATACCATCATTTCCAAAATCTCATTCCCTTCATTGCTCAGAACTTGCCAACTTCTTGGATCTTCTGCAATCTAGCCAGGCGCATTAACAAATGGATTCCTGCAGAAGCGTTAAAGGATCGATGCCGCACTTTATTTGTATTATCCCAGTGAATAAAGCTTTTGCCACTTCTGCCCTCCCACTGTTGAACCTGCGCTGTCCTCCAGCGTCCAAGCAGCATTGTTCCGTAATGCTGCTGTGGCTCATCTCACGGGTAAGACGGAGGGCAACTGTGTCACGCCCAGGAACCTCTCCCTTACCTGAGAGTTGCAATCACCAGATTAAAACATTTAGATGGCAACTGGAATGGGATCCATAAATAAAGGGCCAGAAATCTCGTTTGTGTCACTCGATCATCAACAGTTCGCATTGATCTGGCAGGTTCTCCCCGGCTGGAAATGACCTGCCGCACCGGCTATGAATACGATTAGCTCTCTTATTTTCCTCCCCAGAAAATTACAATAAACACAATTATATTAAAATGGAATTTATTTTGATATCTTTCTGTGCATTTCCTTAAATAAATGTGGCAGGATGTCATCAAAGAAAAACAGACGCTGTAATTTCCTTGAATCGGAGGACGACGACGAGGCTGCACTCCACACTTCTCTCATCTACGAAACACTCGTAAAAAAAAAATAGGCGAAGAAGCAATTTGTGGCCAACAGAGCGCAGGTCATTTCACAGCAAATTAAAGATATACATATCAGTCTGTTGGCTTTTTATTACTGTTATAATTTTATGAAATGAATAAATAAAGTTACCAAGATTGGAGTCCATTTGATAGGAACTGTACCTCAAACTTAAACTTAATGGTTTTCACGATTTTATATGACAATGCGAATATAAACAGTTCCATACAAGTAATTTCATGATTAATACCTGTGATCAGCACTTCGTTAGCCCTCGAAAGCTAACACTAAAATGTTTAAACTCGTCTTTTGCTCTACAGAGGGAAGCACATTACAGTTTGGCTCATCGCTGTTGCTGGTTTACTTTCCTCCTTATACGAGCCCACACAGCATTGATTATATAATCATACACAGACGGGGGTTTGGCTGCCGTTTGCTGTCTCCCTTTCATTGATGCAGCTTTGGTGATGGGAAGCTTGCAATTTAAATCGCAACATAAAATAACGAAGGCACACAATAATTAGCACATCAGATAAAACAAACAGCAATTACTGTTTATTCCTTGATAAAATCATCACTGCTTGATTTCAGGCGGATACCTCAGCACTGTTTTGTGTATGGCACATTTTAGACGGTCCCAGCCGCCCTTTTGTTGTTTACTGTGATCCAAAAGGCTGATCCTCAGAGGGAGAGAGCAGACTTCCACATGGGTGGCACCCGTGGGTACGGCTGAGATTGGGATTTAAACAAAAGGTCTGAGCTTCTCAACAGGACTGCGCAGTCAGGTGACAAATGGTGACTCACGGCAGCAAAGTGCCAGAAATGGCGTCTTCATCAATCAGAGGTCGCTGTGGAGGCTCCCCCCTGAGAGGCGGCCGTCTGACAGAGCAGTCAGTGTCCAGGCAGAAACAGCAAGCTTTCCTTCATGTCAGTGCAGTTGGGCTGCTTTTAATCTAATCGCATCAGTTCTGTAGAAAAAGGTCCCGTCACAGCTTCTGCACGCGTCTGATCACGTTCCACGGCTTCTCCTCCAACATCTCAGTAAACCCCTAACCCCCCCCCCCCCCCGTTGTCTGTGATTGCCACCAAATGAGGATCTGGTTTCATATTTTCACATTTAATCTGAGATTTGACAGGTTTAATCTAAGAACTTTTGCTTTAATGTGTCATGGATATTGAGGCGCAATTCCAGTTCATCAAACCAATTAAAGAGGTCAGGGGGTCAAAGCTCACTGTCACTATGTGTATTTACATGCACGCAAGAAAACCCAATTCCTGCATTAGTTTCGATCACATAAACTGCACATGGAGGCCTTAAACCGATTCAAATCAGCACAGAGAGCTCTAAATGTAGCCAGACAACCACTAACCCTAACCCTCAGATAGCTGGGATTTAGCGAGTGGATTTACACGAGCATGTGAACCGTGAGCTAACCTATACGATCTGAGCATGTGCTGGACTCCGCTTTTATTTTGCTGACCTGGAGGCAGAAGCATCCTACTGAGTTGATTGCAAAAGGACGGCTGTGTGGTAGCAACCGGTAGGACGCTAGCAAACCTTGGACAAGTACGTTCAACCAGTGCGGCCCAAGAACACCAACGTAAAACAGTGCAAAGCAGCACCTAGCGGGGGAGAGTCGGCTTGACCATAATCCAACTTCTCCAAACTGCTTTGTAGACAGAAAGTTGGGTTGCATAAATTATTCACACCAATTGAGCGAGAACTGTAGGCCGATTTAGATGCACATATAAACTCACTTACGGCGCTCGTCCCTTATTTGTGAAAGTGGCATGTCAGGAATGCAGATACGGTTTTTATGTTCCACTATGTAATCTGGGAGAAACAACATCTTGGATTTAGTTATGAGCTGCTTGGATTTGAGGTCAAAGGTCATGGCAACCTTATTCCTCATGAAGTAGATATTCTTGTCAGTTAGCTAGCTCTGTAATACAAAATTGTTTACATCCTCTAACAATAAGTGGGGCTATAAAAACAGCCCTTCTTTATTGTTTATTTTTTTTATTGATTATTGTATGTATTTCTTCAGCGGCTACATTTTTAATAACCACATTTTATGGCCGTAACTTTAAGCCCGCGGCCCCACAATGCTGACAAATGGCCATCTGCACCAGCATTTCAGGCGGTAAATTAGGCTGCAGCAGCAGCTAAAGCACTTTCATTTGCCCCAACCTGTGACCGAGCACTCCTATTCTGCACCCCAGTGTCCTCCCACACACACCCACCGCAGGTCCCTGAGGGAGCAGATCAGGCGTTTGAGGCTAACACGGGCCTTCTGTCCCCTGTCGAACCCTCACCCTTCTTGCATTACTCCATTCCCCCACATCTATCTTTCCGTCTCCTAACATCGACACATTCAGCGTTCCATCATTCCTCCAACCTGACTCTCAGTCTCAGAGACCTTTGTCATCCATCTGCTGCTGTCTGCACAGAGAATCTGGCCTCCACTCATCAGTTTATCAGACAATTTGATCACATTAATCATTGATTTTACTTTTAAAAAAGTGACTTGTGCAGTTGGGTGGGTGGCAGTTCCTGTTAATCACAACAATCAGATAGCTGTTAGAGCAAATAGCAGGCTGGCAAACACCATTAAAGCCAACTGAAATGGTGTCACATTACCATTACACTCAGGATAAACCTGTCAGAAAATAGAAGAAATCAATACCACCCATCCATCAATACCCACCAATCATCAGACACCCACAGATCCATACATTCACCCGCCCGTCCGGACACTTGGGACGGGGGTGGGCGCAAACCTTCGACCCATTGATCCGTCCATCGCCCTCTTCCTCTCCTCAGAGTAATATATGATTTTGCTGCATCAGTCCCAAAGGATACAGCACCATCACGCAGAGATAACCCAACTGACAGGAACCAGGAAGGCGGCACCAGAGACAACAAAACCAGGAACTGAAAACATCTAAACAATTACATCTTCCATCCAGTCGAACTTGGTGATGTCAGAAATGACTTCTGAGGATGAAAAGGACCAGTTTAGGAATAAAAATGCATCGCATTCTTAAAGGATAATTCTAGATATTGAACTAAATAAACAGAAAAACGTGGTAAAAAGGAGGAAGAGGGCGGGACAAGTGGGGACAAAGACATGCATGAGGTGCCAAACTGGGATCAGGCAGATCAGCAGTGCAAACTTGTGTTTCCTGTGCAAGTATTGAGATGCAGATCCCACTTTCTCACCTCATAATGGGAGCTGTCAAGTGTATGCGTGTGTGTGTGTGTGTGTGTGTGTGTGTGTGTGTGTGTGTGTGTGGTGTGTGTGTGTGTGTGTGTGTGTCAGAGATGGATTGCGAGTGGACGGGGAAGTTCATGCCGCACAGATTCTCACACATCTGCTAACCTGCTTCTCTAATGGGGTGCAAATGGAGCTCCATTGTTAAGCCTTGCAGAGCTGAAGGTTGATCTAATGTCTTCGGCTTCACATGCACACGGAAACACACAAACACACACTCCTCACGCCGGCATTTGCACACACGAGCAGGAAGCCTCATTTGTATGTGAACAGATCCCCAAAAAGAACCCAGAGAAGAGTGTCGTGGCATTACTGTCAGCTCAGTATTTAATGAAATTGGCACAACTTACTAGTTTGCTGGAGTTTCAAACTTTTTTAAAGCTTTTTTCTGGTCTATTTTAAGTGTCGGCTTTGAGCCTCAGTGATAAAACAAAGCTGTTTCTGAACGACACCCCCCAGTCCAAACATTTCTGTTTTACTCAGCTGAAATAATTTTAACAAGGCACTCTTGCTGACTTTGAGCTGGGGTGGGGGGGGGTTAACAGATTGGGGGAGGGTGGGGGGGTGCAACACGGGGTCACACAGGAGGAGAGCTGAGGGGGATTAGGGCGAGGGGGTCGCTTTTTCCCCCTTTCTCTCCGAGCTGCAGGAAAGAAAGGAAGGAAACCAGAGCGAGGCAGAGGAGCGCAGACCAACTGAGGAGAGATGGATGATGGTGGGGGAGGGACTGGGGCGAGAGCGCTGCTCATTGGTAGGCTCCCGGTCCCTCTCTGGATGGATTGACTTAGCACGGGTCGAATTACACCATTTGCCGTGCATTAGTTTGTTTTTCTCAGTCGGGAGAAGTTGATTCACTACGACGCGCTCAGAACATTTTTGGGGTGACTGCAGCGACGTTAGGCGGAGATTAAAAAGCGACTCAGATGAGGTGAGTTCCAGCGTGGATGTACTTTGTTGCGCCGCCTTACGCGAAACTGGAGAGGTCTTTTGCTGGGATATGAGATATTTGTAAACCACGTCGCTATACAGCGCTGCAAAAGTCAGTGCTGCAGGACAGAAATAGTTCTGGTCGGGACCGGTTTCACAAGTGTCGGTTCGGGATTTGCTACGAGCACTGGTCTGCATTTGGCTTTTAAACGTTGACACGCTTCTCCGTCCGTCCTGCTCGGGAGCGTCTCTCCGGCGCTCCTCTGAGGCGCTGGAGAGGAGGGTGAAGCAGTTGGGAACTGTTTACTCGCCCCGTTCTTTGTGACACACTTTGTCTTTATCATTGAAGCGCGGAGGAATCCGAATTAAACCGTAGATTCTCACCACCGAGGTGCGCACGAAGCGATGAGATCCGCTGTTCCGCAGCTCCAGGGTACATTTATTTTATTGTTCTGCACATTTGCCATCTCGCGCTGATCATTTTACACCCTGTGTAACAGCTGTTATTCTCAATACGCCTCTAATCGATTTTTTGCACGCGAAGTCGGTGCGCAGCGGCGCCGAGGACTGCGCGCTGTTAATGTTTATGTCTTTTCCCTCTTGTTTCTAAAGTTAATCGTAGTGGAAAGGGGGCTGGCGTATTCCCGTACGAGGGAGGGGGGCTGTGTGGTCGTGGCAGAGCTTTGTAGATCAGTCACCAGAGCACAGGGCCGTGGGACGGAGGCGCGTCGGCCACTCAAGTGTTAGTACGAAATTTTGTGCGCAACTGGATGAACCGTGCAAACCTGGAGAGAAGAGAAAAGAGGTGCGGAGGAACGGCTGGAGCTCGAAATGACGAAATGAGAGGGATTTTACACGCTGGGTGTTTTCTCTTCCATGGATTACCTCTGGAATACAATATTCAGTCGGATTGCCCCGTTAATGAGTGAATTCGGACACTCAAGGTAGGTCTCCGCGATGGTTTTTACACACGCCGTGGTCTGTATCACAAGGAAAATTCGGAAAGGTTTGATCTTCTATTTGAATTGTTTCTCTGTGGACATCATGTGTACGAGGCAATCGAGTAGGGATGATTTTACAAAAGCACGTCGACGAGCTGACATTAACCAATCGAGTCAAATATCAGCTACTTATTCAACGACTACTTAAAAAAATAACAATCTTGGTCAAAATAGTATTTTAGAGCCCGTTGGAGTAACCTGAACCCGCTGCTAAACGCCGAGTTAAACAACAAAACGCAGGTGAGACTAGATTTGAAGCTCAACGGCCGCAAACTGACAGATTTAAATGATTATGTGCATTGCATGATTAGGATTATTATGTGCATTCACTGGCCGCGTCAGATATTGGACTCATAAGCGCTCGTAAAGCTTTTGGAAGCGGAGCAGCGCGACCCTGCGCTCGAGCGCGGAGGCAGCTGAACGCAGCCTGCCTCGCTGCTGTCACTCCACCGCTGTCCCCCGGCTCTTTGTTGTCTTTTGTGTGAGTTCTACGTGCGGACTAAAGCGGGCTGAATAGATTCACCACGGATGAAACTTGAATGCCTTCACGCCCCTGTCCGCACAATGCCAGCGGAATCCAAGGAGATGCGTGGATGCCGTGCGCAAAAGAGGAGCGCAAGATCCGCACGCGGAAACTTGACGCGTTTCTGCGCCAGGTCGAAAACGCATCAAATACTGAGCTCATCTGGGAAAGAGGCTGTACTGGGGTCAGCATCATCGAGCAAGGGTTCCAATTATGTTGAGCGAATGTGGCAACATTGGCATATACTAATAATCCGATAGACTGGTGTGTCTTTTCAGCTTTCACATTCAGATTGTCCACGTCCACTGAAAAAGCTCAGTGGACAGACTTGGGGTTCCAGCCCGCTCAAAATCAGCACCAGTACAGGGCTCTTTTGACAGTACAGCTGGCAGATGTGCCTCACTGGTCCCGGGGTCAGAACTCAGCGACCAGAACGATCAGCGTTAACCCCCACTTAAGCCGACCGTAACCCCGGAACAACCGTCATTAAACCCCGCAGCCCCAAAGTCACCACAAACAACAGTTCAAAAATCAGACTTTCCAGCACTAAATTGAGTGGATCATAAAAGTTTGACCTTGTGTTTAGCATTTGGAGTCAAGCTGTTTGTATTGTTTTTGCTGTGTGTCCCCCCGAACCCCAGTTTAGAAGCCCCTAGAACGGCTTTCACACATGAAGGTCTGCTGACCGGGGGTGGGGCTCAATTGTGTTGACTTGCCCAAAGCCCCTTTTGTTTGCTGGTCACACCTGCAGCTCAGAGCTTTTGTGCTCCACTATAGCAGAACTACTGCTGAGAACAGCCTTTCTCCTGTTTCCCTCCTCCTTGCACAAAGGTGCAGAGGAAGAGGGAGGGAAGCTTGGATTAGGATGGCACGGCCCTCTTTTGCCAAATCTTTGCAGCAACAAGTCCGGGAAGTCATCTTCTGAGGAATGGCACGCAATCGGGGTTAGTACGCATTGAGGTCCAGTGGTGCTGCCGGCAGTTCCGGTCAAGGAGTAGGATGAAAGGCGACCTGACGATTAAGGACCTGCAGGCCTTTGATCTCTAAAGAACCAGAGCCAAGAAGCTTTGATCGCAAACAACCTACGTCTAAAAGTAAAACTCATTCCATTCATCCCAGATATTGTCAACTGGACCCATTCAGACCTCTCTCTCTGATCACCATTCTCTAACCAGAAACAGGCAGTAACCTGCCGTCTCAACCAGCAATCCTTCAGTCACGTCTTACTCGGCATTACTGGAGTGGGAAGGGCGCCAGCAAAGGGAGTTGTGTAAAGGAGTAGCCTGTGTGGTGGCTCTAATCACCAGGTTGACTCATTTTTCTGTTTGTCCTCATCTTAGATTTCTCACAGCCAAGACGTGTATGACAGTGTGACCGATCCAGACTCCCGTTTAAACCACGCACGGTGAATTGCCTGAAATCCAACCCCCGGCCTATCTGATTCCCCGCGCAGTTCAGCGATCAGAGTGGTGAAAAATGACAATTCAAGCAGCCTTAAGCAGCAGCTACTATTGTTCTGCTCAGATTTTCATGCTCTCATCACATCCACAAACACTGAAAACCATCACGCGTTGCTGCTGTTTGCTCTCCTTTTATTATCCCCGTAACCTCTGAATAGCCTCTGCAGCAGAACACATCCGTCCAGCGGCTACATCTATCGCTGAATTAAGTGTTATGTCCTGTCATTTCGAAGATGGCGGCCCTAAATCTGCAGATAACTACTCGAATTGGGCTACCAACTGTAATCCATCACACACCAGCTTCCTCATTTTGGTGTGTAACACTGGGCCCGAGCCAACAACATCAGCGGGGAAAGTGTACGGTTGTAGGACACCGAAAAGCCTGTAATAACAGAGGTAGTGAGAGGCCAGGCTGAATGGCAGTGAGTTGCGTGACTAGCACAGCGTCTCTGGGCTTGTTGAGGCCTTTATGTGTGCGCGCACACACACGCACACACATACAGATGCACACTGGAGGGCAGGAACCAGAGAGTGCAAAGGAATAGTCAATAGAAAACACGCTGAGCTCACTAAAGATTGAGAAGTAATTTTAGATGGCTGACCTCTGCGTGTCTCCTGTTGCTGTTTTACATTAAGGTTTCAGAGGAAAGCCTTCACCTCCACAGTCACCACACCAGGAATCATGGGAGAGCTTCCTGAGCTCCTGCGATTGGTCGGGGTGTGTTTTTCCAGAAGAAAAGATTACTTATGTTAAAAAAAAAGGCATCGCATAGCCTTTAAATGTCACGGAGGTGTTATTTACCCGTGCGCCGAGGCCCGACCAACAGCCTGCCATCTACAGGACAGCGTCGCGGATCCGAAGCCCGGAGCTCGGTTCATACAGCGACTCCTATTTTTATTGTGGTGCATTTAGTATCTATTCCCGTCCCAGGCACTGCAATTTACTGCCGAGCTTTAATGCAGCATCTTCCTCCTCGAGGAGGTCTGAACCCGGCTGTAAAAAAATATCTGTTCATGTTTTAAAAAGGCTGCTGTCTGGGTTGGCTGAGCGGTGTCCCTACCTGTTTAGATTAGGACATTTACCATAGATTTGCAAGCCTGCGCTCCAATACCTCTGTGTCCAGATGTGTATTTGCATTTGGTTGCCGTCTCCGCGTAACAGTTTGTGCTTGCAGGACGATAAGACAGCCTGCAGGGCCAAAACAGTTTTTCCACTGTGCCTGAACATGAAACCCAGCATTTTTCCTGTGAAGGGCAACGACCGAGATAGTGCTTATTAACTGTCATTACAGACTTGATGACTTAAACATGCGCAACATCCATTTATTGTAGTGATAGACCATCAAGCATATAATTTATTTAAGACCACCAAAGAGTTTTCAACCTATAGTTATCAGGAAAATTAGCAGCTAGCCCTACTTAAATATTAGTTAGACAGCAGGAAGCCTGTCAGGAATAGAAAGCAAAACCAACCAGTTTTATCTTGGGGGATTGATTTATTGACCATAGATTATCAATTTCATCCACATGAAATCAGTGCAGTCAGTTTTTAAGGTTGAGCTATAGCCTTTCTGTGCTCTAACTTCCTGTTAGTAAACAATGCGAATCACACTTGATTAGAATTTAAAAGTGTATTAAAATATGAGCAGGCTGAGGTACAAACTCTGCTCCCGGCTACAGTGATGTGGCAAAACAGTGCACAGATCACTGTGGCTGCCGATCTGTCATACTTCCTGTGTGGATCAATCACAGCACTAATGGCCTGGCAGGCGGCGCTCCCAGACTGCACAGGAGCAGGTGTGCTTTGGGGCTAATTGAAAAATGAGTCAATACTACGTCAGTGTGTGTGCGTGCGCGCGCGCTCGCATCACACGCTTTTGCAATCCTCCATTTGAAAGAGTGATTTTGCATGTGTGTGTATCCCAGTGTGCTCCCAGCTAATCCATCCCTCTGCCCGTGTGACGTCTCCCAGTAAATTGTTTATATCCGTTCAGGCTTTGCCCGCATGAATAATTTGTTTGCCTTATAAATATTTGAATATGTTCTGATCATTAATATGCACAGACAGTCTGTCCTTAACACTCTCCTCCACTCGCTAACGTATGTTAAACTGGTGCCACTCCCATACTAAATTATTTCCAGCTCCGTTTTGTCGCGTCTACAAACAGGTACTGTTCAAACGGCTGAACCTACTTATGCAGCACAACAAAGTCCCATATAAAGATGAGTGACTATAGCGCAATAAAAGGCACCGACACAAAGAAGGAGCCTGCGCAATAAAGACAGGGCTAATAAAAATCAGGCGTAGCGCAGGCTGTAAGCAGTGATGATGATGTGTGCTGATCGGTGTTCAGTGAGCCAGACCTGGAGCGATCCAGGCAGAGCAGAGACGGGGTGAAGCACACAGACTGCAGACCCGGTTCTAACAGAGTGACCTTCCGCTGCATCTAGCGCACTCGGAGACACCCCACCATTCTTTTGGCTGACCTTCCCATTGACAGCAGATGTAGTGAGAGGTGGAGGGGAAATGCCAAGCGCCGCCACTGAGCGCTCACTCGCCTTTTTTGTGTTTATATTCTCAAGAGCAGAAACCGTTTTTTTTCTGTTCAGTCGCACGTTTAAAGACGGCAGCCTGCAGCAGGGGGTACGTTTCTTGTAGTAACAAAAGGCGTGTTTTTTGGTGTGTTTCCAGGTAACATCTCCACCGGTGTGAAACAGGAAGTGTCGTCTGTGAGCAGCCATGGGCCAGAGAGCGGCGCTTCTGCTCAGTGAGCTGCTGCTGCTGCTGACAGCCTCGTGCACTCTCCTCGCAGTCAGCTTCCCTGAGGACAGTACACCCCTCGAAGTCGTTGACGCGCACTGTGAGTACGCACACGCGAGCAAACCCGGTGGGGACGCTAATGCGCCATCACGGGGGAAACGCTGACAAAGAAACTTTAAACTGCGCCATCCACATACAAAACCTGTGCGCACTCACACACACACACACACACACACACGTTTGTAACAATCTGTGCAGTTGTAACCTTTACGTAGACAGTGTATTTATCACAAACCTCTGCAGTTTCATGCAGCGAGGGGTTGACCTTGATTCCGAGCATGCGTGTCTTGTCCCCCCACCCAATTCCAGTTTCACGGAGGTACCCTGTGTTCAGAGGCCGGCCCTCTGGAAACGAGTCGCAGCATCGCCTCGACTTTCAGCTGATGACCAAGATACAGGACACGCTGTTCATCGCTGGCAGGTAAACACACGCTCGCACCCGCCCACCCCTCCCTCTCGGACACCCCACACACACACACACACACACACACCGATACACTCTGTCATCTCTTTGGCAGGTAAACAGGGTGTAAGGGGAGAAAAAAAGCTCTTAGTGTTATTGGATCTGTGGCTTCCAGGCCTGCATCTGATGTATATGGCCGATATTGATCGTGGAAAATGTCTATCACGCCGGCTCGATGCATTGTCAGGGATTTCTTGACGTCTTTACACGTCTTTTTCGTATTTATGGACATCAAGATTAATTTGGTCGCCAGCACTTGTGTTGTGGCAGGAAATCACTCTGACATGTGCAGTTTAAAAGTCCCACCTCAGGAGACCCTCTAATCACCACCACATGTTCAGCTGGTCTCTTCTCCCAGTGTCAGAGCGGGGTTCTTCCCAGGGTTTTGGATTTCATGGAAGCGTTGCAACTGAAAGGATGTGGACATTTTCTTGCAGCATCTTCAGGATGACCAACTTGTTCTTGTACCTTCAAACAACATGTGCATCGTTTCAGGTTGTCACCTCATGGAAAGAGCTGAGGCCAAAGCCGGGCCTTTAACAACGGGCATTCCTCTTTAATAAAAGCCTGGATTCAGCTCTTTTGTGTCACTGAGTTCTGCGTTTTTGTCCCGTCCGCAGAGATCAGGTGTACCTCGTCAGTCTGAGAGAATCCTACAGGAATGAGATCATACCGTACCGGGTAAGATTGGTGCAAGCCACCCCTCACTGAACAACACAAAGCCATGAATCAATAGCTGGACAGGCTGTAAAATGGGAGAGGTGAGGGGGAAGGAATGTGCCCGTCTCATGCTGCATGTTGGGTTTTTCAGAAACTTACATGGCGATCGGGTCAGTCTGACAGAGACATGTGTGCCGTGAAGGGAAAACACCGGGTATGTATTAGAAAGCTGTCCCCTTGAATTCCTTCGTTTTGCATTCTCCTCCATCGGGCTGGGACACGCTGGCTGTCTTTCAAAGTGGCGTTGGGTGTTTTTCAGGACGAGTGCCACAACTTCATCAAAGTGCTGGTTCCCAGAAACGACGACTTGGTGTTCATCTGCGGCACCAACGGCTTCAACCCCATGTGCAGATACTACAGGGTCAGTTTCGCCATAGTAACGCTGCAGCTCACACCGCTCACAAACGCTCTGCATTGTAATGAAGCGTTTATTTTTTTATTTCATCATAAAGCCAGCCGAGTTGATGCACTTTTCCTCTGTTTTGATGGCGTCCCCTGATGATTCCCCTTTAATGTGTGGGTGATTGCTGTGTTCCCTGCAGCTGGATAACCTAGAGTTTGACGGCGAGGAGATCAGTGGACTGGCAAGATGCCCGTTTGACTCCAAGCAAACCAACGTTGCCCTTTTTGCGGGTAAGGATAAAACATGCGCACGCCCACGCTGAGCTGCTCTCACTCAAGGAAAAAGTAATGTCTTCCTACTTATGCTCTCATTATCACCTCTGCGTCTTCGCCACAGTAAAACGGTGCCTGTGGTGGTAACAAGTCAGCCAATTAAGCCTCGTACACAAAGAGAAACTGTTCAACAACAGTTTAGCCTAATGTTTGGGTCCCCTGTTCTGTTTGTTTCAGAGGGGAAGCTTTATTCTGCGACTGTAGCCGACTTCCAAGCCAGCGATTCTGTCATCTATCGCAGCATGGGTGATGGATCAGCGCTGAGGACCATCAAGTATGACTCCAAGTGGCTGAAAGGTACACAAACCCATCGACATTAATCTCCGTGTACTTGCACTCCTCCCTTGCTTTCCCACTGATACAGTACGTGTCCACCTGCCAATCAGCTAAATTGCCTATGGTGCCTTTACAAGGTGAATGTCAGGCTATCCGTAGTTTTCGTGGTGGGGTGTGTGTGTGTGTTGGGGGGGGGGGGGGGGGGATGGGGTTATAGAGCTGTATTCTCATTTGCCAAGCTCCAACGGGATATGTCCTGCTCTCTCCCAGGCAATGTAGGTCACCCCAGTTGAACACAGCCTTGTGCAAATCCCTGAAATATCCACCGTGCACGGCGGTGGTGGTGCTGATGGTGACAGTGGTACAGAAACAGACTAAACTTGCTGCCTCTTTCCGTCCCTCAGAACCTCATTTCCTGCACGCCGCGGAGTATGGGAATTATGTCTACTTTTTCTACCGAGAGATTGCGGTGGAGCAGAGCAGTCTGGGCAAGGTAAGGCAATGCACCTCCTGCTTAGGATGCAGAACATATTCCAGTATCCCAGCGTCTGGGAAAAAAAGCCTTGCAACTTCCTCTAAATGGCAGCGCAGTAGTAGTAATGGGGCCTTTTTACGCTTTGACAGTCCTACACATTAGAATACAGGAGACATCTGAACAGCGTTTGCTAGCAATGCTCTGCTAATGTAAACCCATTACACAGCGAGAGGATTTGTCTCTTCGTCCACTCCTCCCTACAGCACACACGCAGAGAGCATTAGGAGGCTGCAGGTTTGAGGCCAACTCCGGCTCTGAACACGCCTCGTCCCATCCTGACTGAGCTGGTGTGGCTCAGCCACAGGAAGCCAGCATCCTCCATCAACCGTAGAGCAATAAATATTTCAATCCTGCTAATGCATGACTGACAACTGGCCTCTGACGGAGGTTAGCGCTGGTAAATTATTAAATCTGCCGGAGCCGGTGGCTTCACACAGTTCATATAGATATAGCTGAAGCCTTTGTCATACATACAGTCAAACACTCAGACATGGGAATGAGGTCTTTCTTTAGAATGTTTACCCACGTCAGTCTAGCGCCCTTCCACACCCACAGATGAAGAAAAGTGTCTTATTCAAGTCGTCTGTGACCAGTCGCTACAGGAAGGAGGAATGCATTATTCAACGTGTTTAAGTGTTACGGTGACGTTCGCTCAGCTGCTTCCCTTTTCCTCCGGTAGGTTGTGTATTCCCGCGTTGCCCGGATTTGCAAGAATGATGTCGGCGGGTCACAGCGGGTCCTGGAGAAGCACTGGACATCTTTCATGAAGGCCAGGCTGAATTGCTCGGTCCCGGGCGAGTCCTTCTTCTACTTTGACGTGCTTCAGTCCATCACCGACATCATCAACATCAACGGGGTTCCCTCTGTAGTGGGCGTTTTCACCACGCAGATGAACAGGTGAGCCACAGCTGCCAACGGGGAAAAGGAACGCTTCCAGGAACACTTGACACCAGCACATCCCAACACGGGCTTGATTCATTTCTGTCTCCACAGTATTCCAGGCTCAGCGGTCTGTGCCTTCTCCATGGCTGACATCGAAAAGGTGTTCTGGGGTCGGTTTAAGGAGCAGAAGACTCAAGATTCTGTGTGGACTCCATTTCCAGAGGAGAAGCTGCCCAAACCTCGGTACTAGTCCGCTTGCTTTTAAATGGCGAGCAGGTGGTACTCGCCCCAGCGGCTGTTTACTTCCTGCGCCGTTCTTTCACTTTCGGTAACCCTAGTCTGTCCCGGTTAGACCAACTGAAATCATATATTTTGCACCAGCACAGGACCTTTTAAAGCTGTGACCCTGAACACACATTCACCATCTGCTTATTTAATTATTAATTGCATTATTAAACGGGCTTCGTATTTAAGCTATTTGCCATCAGTGCTTTCGCTTGTAACCACGGACCAAAGCCGAAATTCAGAGTCCACAAAGCGCCTTTCTACCGCAGTAAATCATTGATGGAGGATAATTATCCATATGTATTTTTTATGTTTCCAGCTGAGGCCTTTGTTGTGGTCCTAGTAGGCACCTGCGTCTCACCCCCCCCACCCCCCTCATCCATTTCAATATTGTTATTACTCCCTGGTGTGTGATCTTATGGACTGATCTTTGACCTTTTGCCCTCTATGTGTGTGTGCCCCCTCCATCCTAGACCTGGCTCTTGTGCGGGTCACGGTCCAGCTGCGTCCTTTAAGAGCTCCATCGAGTTCCCGGACGACACCCTGCAGTTTATTAAGTCCCACCCCCTCATGGACACAGCTGTGCCTTCTCTGGGAGACGAACCCTGGTTCACCAAGACCCGCGTCAGGTGGAGACCGATACATTTTATCATGAAAATACAATAATCTCAGCTCTCATCACTTGTTTCACACTAGAGAAGACATAAAAATGTAGATTATTTAGAAATACAAGTGAATTACAGCTTTTTGGAATCAATTCATTAAGTATTACATAAATATAAGTATCAGCGATGGGAGCTTTTCACTAGAACAAGCTTTTGTTTTTTATGTGGATATTAGTATAATCTTAAAATGGTGTTATTTTGTTATCTGCCCCCCCTGCTGGGAGTAACACCAGCCTCTCTGCTGTGTATAAAAGGTACAGACTGACAGCGCTAGCTGTGGACAATGAAGCTGGACCTCACAAGAACTACACTGTGGTGTTTATCGGCGCAGAGTCAGGGGTGGTCCTCAAGGTCCTAGCAAAGACCCCCTCAGTGTCCCTGGATGACAGCCTGCTTCTGGAGGAGATAGATGTCTTCAACAGGGCAAAGTAGGGACACGCTCTCACCCCCACTGCCTGTTCTGATTGTTTTCTGCTTTTATGCCTCCCGAGCTCACGTGTGGAGGTGAACACGCGTGTGTCAGAGGTTAAAATCCTGCTCAACTGTGAAATTCTTAATGAGACATTAAATCTACCGAGGCTGACATGGCAGCCACATATCAGCTGAACATCTGATCGGGTTTCTCACTTCCATTCCCAGGTGCCTGTCTAACCGTGAGGATGACAAGCGAGTCCTCTCGCTGCACGTGGACAAGGAAGCGCACAGCCTCTATGTGGCTTTTTCGAGCTGCGTCATCCGCATTCCCCTGAGCCGCTGCGAGAGGCATTCTTCCTGCCATAAGTAAGTCACGCAGTAGTGAAATGTGCTTTGTACTGCCGGTCATAGGTTCGTGATTTTATGGTTTTATGCTTCAGTAACATTAATCTCCTTCCCGTTAGCCTGGTTGTTAATGTTTAACCCGTCGTGAATGATTGTCCCATGTTATCAGATCCTCCTAACTGTGTTTTCTCGTGGCGACCAGGTCGTGCATCGCATCGAGGGATCCGTACTGCGGCTGGAAGCCTCACGGAGCGTGCGAGAGGATACAGCCAGGCATCCCGTGAGTTTAACCGCAATATCAAATATGAAGCCTGGTAATTCGAAAATGAGATCTCGGGAGTTTTCCAACCTTTGGCTGATTACAATCTCTCTGTTCCTCCCTTGCAGGACAGAATATGAGCAGGATGTTGAGTCAGGAAACACCACCCACCTGGGAGACTGTCACGGTATGAATCTCATCTCCATGTTGGGCCACTGGTTCAGAGACACACAGACACACACTCATCTCTGCACACCATGAGCTCGAACACTCACACCAGTAACCGCTCCAGTAACTCCCCCCCCCAACATGAATCTATGTCCAGTATTAACACACACATCTGCATAGAGTACATGGCCTCTTGTAACGTGTGCCACCTGTGAGGCAGAACCACGGACATGTACAATTTCGGGTCATGCTCAGTCCGTGCAAATAGCAGAGACTGTAAGTTGGATGGAGGCTTTGCCGATTCAGATCATAAACCCGGCTCCCTTCATTTGTACCGACTGAACATGACCCTGGCTGAGCTTCAGTACCGATCAGAACCAGAGGGGTTTGGATGATTCCAGTCAGCGGATGACACTACACACGAGTGCTTTTATCTTAATGCTAAATCGACCGTTCTGCACTCTTGGTGTCTCTTATGGATTTTAGTTTTTTTCCTTCTGAATTCCTTTATGCTGATTTTCTTGTTCTTTTAATTCTTTTAGCATTTTTGGGCTCTACATCAGCGCCAGATTACAAATCATTTGGCGACCCCACCTCTGGTTAGTTTGATCTCTTACTCAAATGGTTTCCTTTCTTGAGTTCAGCACCTCCAACCCTTTCTCACCACCGTTGCCACCATTTGTTTCTTACCAAGCATCTCTTGAATGTTAATGCTCCCCCATTCTCATAATCACAAAAACAGTTTCACTAGGCGACATTGATGCACTGCCCCCCCCCCCCCACCCCACCCCCCACAGTCCACTTTTCCTTGCATGCCCATCAACCATCCTTTTGAGTCCTCACTGTTGTCCACCAGCTCGTCTTTGAACTCTAGTGTCCTCTCCTTCCACCACCTTTAAAATGTTAAGAAAACCAGAAATGTTCTTGTATTGTTCTGTGAATGTGAACACATCACTCTGCTCAAATGTTTATTTTTTTCCTTTTTCACTATTTTGTGATAAACCATAAAGGTTGCCTACTAACTGGGTTGGTAACGGAATGCTTTACCCACGTTAACAATTTGTTTGTCATCACAGACATGGAGTTATCATCAGCGCCAGTCACTGTGCACCCAAACGGGCCCATACACCCCCCAGTACTCATATCCACTCAAAGCCCCAGCTCTGGACCTGATCCAGATCACTACGGCTCAGGCTTTGTGTTGCAGGATGATCCAGCCACCTCCAACACTTTAAACTCTATTCCAGGGGGCCAAGAGGGTAAGGCCCGCAGGAAGGCAGCCTGCTCGCTGCATCGATCCTGATCCGATAGTTGCTAGCTGCCAACTTGAGTCTTGCTGAACCACGTTAAAGTGAATCTACACATAGTTACACACAGACTCTCTATCACATTATAGCAGGCTATTTTATTTAGTTTTATTTTCCATATTGAAGTATACTTTTATCCACAAAAATGTTGTGTTTCTCTTTCCTTTGTCTTTTACTTCTTTTGAAATTACTCATTGCTAAATAGCTAAACACCTTCCACTTGTTTTTTCTATCTTTTCTCCAAACTTTAGTTTGTTTCTCTACAGTATAGATTTAACACTAGCTCTAAAAAGCAGTTCTAGTAACTTCCCTCATTGGTAAACTATTGACTGGGCCTCGTTTGCTACATCTTTACTGTGGCCGCATGCTGGATGACTAACTTTCAATGTCTGTGGTTACTAACAAACTTCCTGTAGAGCAGGATCTGAACGCTGAGAGCACTGCCTCTCGCTCTCCTGTACGACCCCCTGCTGGTTGATCTGCCCCGAGCTCTCTCAAGATTTTCACTCTAACCCCTCGACAAAAAAGGGCACGGATGAACCTTTTGAACTAACGTGGAACTTGTAGATGGTGAAATGGATATGGGTACCTAACAACGCTTCTCTGCATTTATTTCCTTTCGTGTCACTATTTCTGGAGTTGGCTGCCTGCCTTCATGTGGCTGTGATCAAGCAGAAACTCGTGCATGAGCGCAGTCACGCACATACATGCACATTTCTGTAGTCGAATGGTAATGTTTCAATGAACTTTTCACGTTTTTCACGAGGAGGCTAACCAGTGTCCTAATGCTCCTTTAGGTGTGTGGGATATCCAAGCAGGTGAGACCAACCAGATGGTCCACATGAACATCCTCATCACCTGCGTGTTCGCCGCATTTCTTATGGGTGCTCTGCTAGCTGGACTGATCGTTTTCTGCTATCGTGACTCGGTCTTGCGGAAGCCGAGACGTGTGCATAAGGATACCGAGTCAGCGCCATCCTGCTCTGATTCCACTGGCAGCTTTGTGAAGCTCAACGGCCTCTTTGACAGTCCCGTAAAGGTAGAGCTGCAATAGCGCGATGCATTTCCTTTGACAGGATTACAAGAGTGACTGAAAACTGGAAATGCTAATTATTTATTTTTGTTTTCCTACAGGAGTACCAAACCAACATTGATACTCCCAAGTTGTACACCAATCTGCTGACCAACAGCAAAGACCTGAACACACCTAGCAGCGACACCAAGACCATGATCCTGCGAGATGGATGCCAGCCCCCTGAGCTAGCTGCCCTGCCAACACCCGAGTCTACTCCTGTGCTCCATCAGAAGGGGCTGCAGCCCATCAAGAACCAGTGGGAGAGGGCTCAGGGGAAAGTCAGTGGGCCTCGCAAAGAGTCCAACTCCTCAGCCAAGAGTCCTCAGTTCCTACCTTCTCCAGCTCATCTGAACTCAAAGCCCCACCAAGGACACGTTGCCTTGGGACACTCCCACATCCCCAGCGCAGTTGTTCTACCTAATGCAACACATGAACTGTCAAACATGGACAGTGGAGGTGACACTCTACCACATTCATCTGAAAAGAAGCTGAAGAATCCAGATTCCAAGGGAAGCAGAAAAGACCCAAAGAGGTCTGTGGATGCCAGAAATACACTTAATGATCTTTTAAAACACCTCAATGACTCGGTGGCCAATCCAAAGGCCATACTTCAAGAGGAACCAGGACCCCGCGCAAGGCAGCATCTGACGCTAGAGCCCATGGAGGAACTCACTGAAATACCCCCTGTGGTGCCCAGCCGCGAGGCTTCCCTCTACTCTCCCTCATCCTCCTTGCCAAGGCACAGTCCCACAAAGAGGGTGGATGTGCCTCTGCCCACCACTCCCACAACCCCCACAGGAAGCTTGAGCATGGGGGGCACCCTGGAGAGGCAACGAGGGGGGTATCAACTCCATCGGAGTGCATCTCACAGGCATTCCTTATCCACTTCACCAAATGGAGTAACTATGGGGGTGTCCGTGTCTCGCCAACACAGTATGAACAGAGGGGGCTGCATGCCCCCAACACCCCCCTCCAGAATTGACTCGCACAGCGGAGTGATGGGGACAGGAATGCATTCGCCCCACCCCTCCTCTATATCCCGACAGAACAGCTACAATGGGCACTGTTCGCTGCCCCGCACAGGGCTTAAAAGGACCCCATCGCTAAAGCCAGATGTGCCCCCTAAGCCCAACGGGTTTTCACCACAGACTTCGCAAATGCGAGTAGTCAATAAGTACAATTATTAACAGAGTCTGGATACTCCTGAGGGACCTCTGCAGGTCTTGATGGTAGAGCTTTGAGCCCCGCGGGATTGGAAGGGAGGGCCTCCTGTGTGTTTGTGTTCGGACTGGTGGTGTGTTCACCCTTTAAACTATATGCACATTTGCTCACACTAAAAAGGGAAAATCACACATGGCCAAAGATAATTTGGGGCTTTCCGCTCCCTTGTCTCCATTGCTCTCCTTTGTCACGGTAGCAGCAGGATACGAACAGTGGACAGCGGCCCCGCGACCACTCCACGTCATCCATTTTTGGATACAAGTTGTTCCCATGTTGCCTAAAAGGTTTAGGACACGAGCTGGGGCAGCATCTGTGTCTGTGGTACCAGTTTGAAAGCTCTGGAATACTTGAAGTATGGATCTTTTTTTGGCACTGCGCTTGAGCACTGTCTTCCCACTAATGTGAACTGAATAAAAGAAAAGAGGGACATCATTCTTTCTGTACTTAAATGGCTGAAGGTAGAGGGGACAATAAAACAGTCTGTCACCACAACCAACCGAAACAAGCAGCAAGGAAAGGAACAAGCGAGCGCAAGGTGGGTAGTCTTGGCGTCACGTGGCAGAGGATGCACCTTAAAGCGCGTGACACACGTCACTGTCTCGTGTCATTAATATCTCTTTGCTCCTGTCCTCTGAACCCATTTGAACTGATCCCAGATTATATTTTTGTGCCACTCAGCAGTTTTACATTCACTGATTTAAGTGAAGTGGTCATTCTGGAGTGGGGGGGGGGCTGGGACAGGGATTCTTAAACTCATGCAGTACATGTGCTGCTAAAGGTTTTTGACGTACAGTGTGTGTTTTCAGATCTCAGCTTGCCTCGCTTCTGCGTGTCCACATGTGCATTCAAATGCATCACAGATAGAGGTCAAGTCGTGTTTGGCAGCCAAAAGCACTGTTACAGTGATTTATGGAGAAAAGAACAATCGTCTCCAGGACTGAATTCTCTTCTTACCGTTACCTCCCAACTAGTTTGAGAATTATGCTGATGGGTAAAAAAGACTTCTGGCTTAATGTAGCAATGCCATAAGGACAAACTTTCAATTTGTCATCGCGGTTTTCTGACTTTATTTTGAACGAATTGCTTTGGCAACATTTTACGGTGTTATGTAAGAGTTTACCATATGATTAGTCAGCCCAGGTACCAACATGTCAGGGCGCTATTTTTTTATTTTTTTTTAAATTTGAGTTTCTAAGGAAGAATTCAGTGTATTATAATGTGTTTTAAACTGACTAGAACAACACAAGAATGCTACGCCTCTCTCATCCGTGCCGGTTCCGCAGCCAATGTTCCCCGTGTATCTTTCCTGCAAGTGGCCAGTGTACAATCAACGCACCATTTACCAATGTGTCCAAACGAGTCATGCTGGGAATGACGAGATTCTGTAAATAGAGCTGAATATTATTAAGAGGCATAAATATTTTTAGGCCAGTGAACCTGAATCTGTGTATCGTGTGCCTTATCCACAAAATGAACCTGAACAGTATGTAATATTGGAAACTCAATTGGCCCAGTAAACAATGATTTTGTCAGACGTCACATAATCAGTTTTTATACAATCAGTTACAGAAAACAGATTTTTTTTTTGGGGGGGGGGGATAATCAATATCTGATCCAAAACCAAGTGATGTGCAGAGAAACCTCACTTCTGCTTGGAATAGCGTCACGTCCAATCGGACAGTCAAAATCAAAAATCAAATCTGATTAAGTGTTGAAAACGGGGACATTTGCAACCCAGTGGTGCCATGCAGTGAATGTATTCTCCCGACAGTGGGATGTAGGGTGGTTAGACTTCGTACTGAGGAGCAGTCGCCTCCGTGTAGCGCGTCCTGCCCGCAGCCACAGCATATTAACGCAGCGTTCACACATAAGTCGTCTGTTGGCACGGGTGGCAGTCCGGCAGGATCCGTAATTCCTCTGGTTTACAGAGGCAGGAACCACTTCTAATGGCCAGTAAGGATGACGGAGAGAGCATTTCTCTTTGCGGTGTTATTTGGGTGATAACTGTAAGCCAGCGCGAGTGTCAGTTGCCTGTTTTAGCCCAAAGCCACGTTTTGTTTACAAGTGATGATTGTATGTAAAGACCAGTGTTTGGGCTCTTTTCTATTCAACACACCAACATCGCAGACATACTCGACATACACTGTTCAACTGCCTTGTACATTGCAATATTAACTCGGTCTTACTGTTGCAATCGAAATTTAAGCCTTTTGCATTTCATTCTGAGCTCAGTGTGTGCAGATAAACCAGATTTGTCATGTATTTTTGTTTAAATGCTGTGCAACATGGCGACGTAAAGCCAACTGTATATATGGTCTCCAGAGTATTCAAACGTGTAGATATGTTGTAAAGTTGTACTGTGAATGTGTAAATAATACTAATGGTAATTGTTTCATTATTTTTTGTTGATTTTTTTTTTAACACGGCATGTATAGTTGAAATAAAAACAATACTGCACAGGAGGAAGCCTCATTGTGTTTTTTTTTAACATGCTATGAGATCTGATCGAGTTTTTTGGGTCATCTCCTCGTGTCACACGTTACTAATGTGAGACAGCGTGATGAGGTTCTGCTGCAGGAAGCTGGATTTGGTACTTCCAAGGTGAGCGGACGCCAAGCAGGCCGCCAGTCAGGGAGATGCACTCATTATCTAAACAGCGAGCTGTCGTGGCTCACACTTGGGTGATCCAAGTTCTCATTAACCAGAAGCGATTTTGAAAGTTGGTCAGCTTCTGAAGTTTTCAAGCTAATTCCTTAACTTGGGGATTGCAGGTTATTAGTTATTTCAAATAAAGAATAATGTCATTTCAAGGTTTTTCCTCTGAGATCTTGAGGGATTTTCAGCAAGAGAGCAGCTTTCTAAAATCTACTTCGAAACATGCACCTTAGCAATTATCATCACCACAAAACCACATAAATGTGACACTACAGTACTAGTTGTAGAGGTAATAACAAGGCAGCAATTCCATTTTGTTCCTATTTTGACTTACATCTAGATTAAAACTACCTGTTTTCAAGGCTAGTTGAGCTAGTAAACCTACAGTTTTAGTCCTTCAGTCCTTTAAAAGTTTGCAAAATCAGCACTGCAATTTTTGGAGCGGGGTCGTTTTGAAGTTTTGGACCAGCATAGGGACGACCACAACAGATAGCATGTGGGAAAGTTTCCAAAATAGCATGTTCCCATCAGCACCGAACATCTGGACCAACTACTGCACAAAGCACAAGTTCTCAGCTCTCAATGAGCTGTGAAGGAATGTACGCGTTAGCATGCGCTTTCAGATGCACGGCATAAACACGGTGCACGATACAGTTGGTGTGGGACATAAAAGGCAACAACAAAGAATAAGGAAGTGACTTTTCAATCCCTTTCATGTGTTTACAGGCTGTTTATGCCTCTATGGGTAATTGCACACGCGGTCGAGTGCTGCAGTTTTGAACGGACATGACTTTGGGAATGCAGATCCAAACTGATCCACATCACACACAGTACACGACAGCTTAGCAGAGCAGAAACATGAGGGCTTATCATCCATATAAATCCCCCCGCACATATCCGTTGCGCTGCATTAGTCCCTTCGGACTTTCTGTTTTGTTTTTGGTCCACGCAAAATCATAAACCCACATCTGTTGCCCTCCAAATTACAACCGTGTGTTCTCTCGTATAGGCGTAGTTTTTAATTGCAAATCTCCTGAGGAGGTTTAAGACAGCCACGGATGAAAGTCAAGTCCTGAGGTCGGAGGGACAAAGTGATCTAAACAGAAAGAGGGGCTGCTGGGCAAAACCCGCACAGATTTGGCAGCGAGTCTTTGTGGTTCGTCACTGCCATCCGAATGTTGACACAAGTGCGACTTCATTTGCTTTCAGCAAGACCTCCTGAAAACTCACACCTCCTAGCAACCCAGCCCCCTCTCTCTCTCTCACACACACACACACACACACAAGGGAAACATTCTCTCCTTCAGGGTTCTGAGGGGGTTGGGGTGTGATTTGGTTGGCAATAAGGGAACAACAAAGAGACGCCTCTTGCTATTCTGATGTACATCCCATCCTCTCAATTTATCAGATGGTCTCTTTGAATTAGTGGAGGCAAATCAAACACAGCAAGTGATTCTGTAGCCGTTTCATTCACTTGTCCCTCCGCCCGGCCACACTTAGTCTCATTACCAGTCCTGACTGTTCCAGCACAAAAAGCTGGTGGTTTTTTTTTCCAGTCGTGTTGCAGACACGCCTGTGTGCGTGCGTGACTGTGTTTATTCCCAAGAGAACAGTGACAGCAGATGCTAAAAAAGTCTCAGTTAAATATAAGTGGAACACTACAAGGTCACTCATTTAGATGCACGAAGATTAAAGTAAATTGCTATAGTTGAAAGTACAGACTAAATTGTGCTTTAGAACTGCGCCGCTCGTAAAGGGGACACGCACACATGTACACACATACACAGACGCATGCATGCATGCACGCACACACACACACACACACACACACACACGCACACACACACACACACACTGCAATCAGGTCCTTTTTTCTGCCTGCCTGCAGCATTTCTTTAGAGAATGAAGGTGGACATTGAGCTTAAATCTTGCATCTCTACTTCTTCCTGTTCCTTTTTCCCTTAAAAGTCAGAAGGTGAAACTCCAAACTACATTTACAATCCTCAGTCACCAAAAGGTGCTTAGACAGTTTCATTGTGTGGTTGAGCAAGTGCATGTTCCTCCTCCCTCTGATGCATTCAAGTGCCTGGGTAATGGGTCATTTGAAAGTGGAGTTAAATGATAGAGTAGCAGCCAAAATTCCTCCAAGTTGCACTAAAAAAAACAGTTTCTGAGGTTTCAAGGCTCTTCAGTCAGAAAATGCCATGAAGCCACAATCCGTGCACCAACTACCCTTCCTCTGACAGCTGGTTAATGGCACCTAATACTTTAAAAAGTTACTTTCAGTCAGGCAAGTAAAACCAGGGAACAGAAAGGGATTGTTGAAAAGTGAAGAATGAAAACTGCAGACAGGGAAACTGGGAGGCTTTTTTAAAGTACATGCCTCTGAATAGATATAGTGCTGTGAGGAAAACTGCTTAAAGTGAGAGGGGTGAGCAGAGCGACGGCAGATCCATTGGGATGTTAAATAATGGCGGCTAAGAGGTCCATGTGGGGAGAAGCTATTGTGTTCCCAGATAGCCTCCAGAAATGTCTGCATCTGCACTGCACCTGTGATTTATCACAAGACATTATTAAATGGGAATACGAAATGGGATCCATACGAAAAGATTCAAGTTGGAGCTGCTCAGCAAGTCTGATGTGTGCATTATTTATGATGGCCATTCTGTAACAAGCTACACTGCAGAAGGAAGCCTTGTAAGGTTTGAGTACAGCAGAACAAATATCAATAGGTGCCTATGGTCCATGAAGGGATTAGCTCTGGAAGAGCGCATATTGTGTAACTAAAGTTGCTTAATTAACGTCAAATCTGAAGTTATCGAAGCACCAAATATAAGACTGACTTCAGCGAATGCAACAGGATGGCGCAAAGCTTGTTGGAAAGGTCACCACATAAAGAAAAGTGAGCCAGAGACAGCACAACACCACCCTAATGAGGAGCCCCTCTTCACACTGCCTGTTTTTACAAAGAACAAACTGGAATAATGCTGCCCCAGCGTGCCATTATAGACATCAGGCCAGCATTATACAAGCTAATGTGACAGGTGTGACAGTGCTGTGTGTGTTGTGACGTACAGCATCTGGCATCAGGATTCCAGTTCATCTGAAAAGCATGAAGAACAAGAGTTTCAGGCTTGATTCTCAGGCTTTAACTCCCATGTTGTTTCAGGTCCCTTTCAGCAGTTTCTTTATCAGGCACACTTGAAGTAGAACACAGTTTTATAAGTATAAATACAAGTATGGTTGGATGGTCAAGTAACTTCTTAATCAGTATTTCCTGTTTAGAGCAAGTCGTGAAAGACGGAGATGGCTTAGGGAGGCCACCAAGGCACCCACAACGACTCTGAATGAGCTGAACGCTTCATCAGCAGAGACGGGAGATACAACACATCCAGCGACTGTTGCCCAGCTCTTACATCATGCTGAGGGAAAGTGTGTCACGTCTGGGGTACACTGGAGACTAAAGTTAGAGACCAAAATCAAGAACCCGGTCCTGACCTGGACCAGTGTCATCGCGCGGCTGTCAACTCCCAGTGGTGAGGAGGCTGAAAAGCACTAGAAAAGGACCCATTTCTCCAGTTCTGCTGTTCAGTAATTCGGTGCATAAAATCAACAAAGTGATAAAAGCCTGCGAGATAACAAACAGCGAAGAAGAAATGAGATTAATATCAGTGTTGTTCTTTAGGAAGCGCAGACCTTGTAGCACTACCTGCAAGGATAGATCCTTATCTGTAAAGGTTCAGCTGCACACCATAGTGTGTGTGCATGCGTGTGTGTGTGTGTGTGTGGTGTGTGTGTGTGTGTGTGTGTGTGTGGTGTGTGTGTGTGTGAGATGGGGGAGTCTGAGAAGGGGGAGGTTTGATTCTGCGTGCTACAACAAGCCCATCAAATGAGCAGACATTTACTGCGTAAACCCCCGACTGCAGAAAGTCTGCGAGGAAATCACATTCCCGCTTCTGCCATCCAGAGTTGTATAATGCTCCATTTACTCTGTCTAAGCAGAAATCAACAACTCTATTTCTCTCTTATTCCTCACATTATCCAGTTTGACTCCCACCCACTACAGGGGGGGTGTTCTGGGAGCCTGTTTCTGAACCGGTGGATTATTCCAGTCACTTTTATGACTACAGTCTAACCTGCTATTACAGTAGTTTTTCATTGGGAAAATCGCTTCTTCCCGGACACTCACCCCGAGACACACCCTGACACACTCACCCTGACACACACACCCTGACACACACACCCTGACACACACACCCTGAGGGGTGATGCAAGCAGACGTATCACAATCCACCGGACCCCCATCACCTGCTTGCACCTACTCTGCAGCAAATAGTGGCTAAACATGGAGGGTGTGCGTGTACATTAAGTGTGTATGTGACAACTGGTATCCAAATTAGATTAAAAAAACAGAAGAAATGCGTGTGTTGATGGATTTGTTACATCCAGGTTAGAGAATGTGGATCCGCACGTCCCCAGCCACAGTAACCTAATTAATTCCTAATTAAAAATAACTTGGGGCTTGAGATGTCATATTTCATCCAAATCTTTGGTCAAGCAGACCTTCAAAAAATTATCCTGGGCCATATCCAAGTCAAAGACTTCAGAAATGCAAGATTGATTTGGAACATTTATGAAAATAAAGCTCGGGATTATTTTTAATCGGGGGAAATAGCAGGTGCAGAGCCCTGGGCTTCAGCCTCAGGGAGCAACTAGCTTAGCATTATTTTGCTATTCCTCAAGTTAGCGCTCTTTGCATCTGTAAACATCAGGAGACAGGCTCCACCAGCAGGCTGCCGTCTCAGCTGGGTTTTACGCCTCTGCTCTACAGCCGTCTTCAGCCCACAATGATTACAAAAGTAGAAGAACGCACTGGGGACGTGCCGTCTCACACACGGCCCCGATCGATAGGTCACACGGAGTCGATGAGTCCCGTCTGACGCGTCCCATCATGACTCAACACCATCTCCGGTCTCAGGGAGGGGGCAGGACCGAAGGAGGGGAGCTGGAAGGAGGAAGAGGAGCGAGGACAGCGGGGAGGGGGGGGGGTTGTGGCACAGAGAGGAGCGAAGAGCTGAATGCCAAGATGTTGCACAACAGCCCTTTAGTCTTTCCAACAGGCAGATTTATCATTCAGGGAAAAAATCGCAACACATCAACCACCATCCGATACCGTCTCCTCACAGGAAGTAGCGAAAGGCCACCCTCAGCCCACATACCAACACAGAACCTAGAAGCTTTTTTTCTAAAGAAATTCATGATTTCTTTCTTCCAATCATGTGGCTGTTAAGTTATTCAGTTATATTTTAATTATCGACATAAATCCTGCAGACAGAACCGCACATTACAGTTGCGAGTTCAAAAGACCTGCCTACGTTCATGATAGAACCTGAACAGAGTCTTTATTGCAGTTTATTACATTCCCGTCATTATTATACATAATATTCAAAATGTTGTTGACTCGCCTCGCGATCAGGTTGGGTTCCTTGTGTTTATTCGGAGCTAGCTACATTCAGGAAACTTTTCCGCGTTACCATCGACAGCTTCTACTTCACGTGGAGAAAATGGCCGAAACCTTTAGTCCCTGGCAGTCAGCCCTTCAGTACTGCGCTTGTAATTGTGGTTCCAAGAAGTAGCCATAGCTTAGCGGCCACGCCTCTGCATGATGTGGAAAGTTAAAAGGCTGCCGTCTGGCCTAAGAGCACTTCAAAAGGCCCAGAGCAGTTTGAACTTGAACGGCATAAGTGAGGAGCATGCGCACACATGCAAACAGGCGTGGGCAGCCGGTGGCTTGTGTGTTCCATAGATGCACGTGTGTTTGTGTGTGCCGGATGAGGGAAGGCCTATTAAAAAGCCGCCTGAGGAGAAGGCTTTCAGTTGGGAATCTGTGGGGGGCAGAGAGGATGGCAGGGCCATTGTGTGTCACAGTTCCATCCTGAGAGTTGGAATTAGAACCTTTCTCCTCGGCTCGGCTGGAGGATTCCATACCACCGCGACCCCATGTTTAATTAGAGCTGATCTACAGCCACGGCACAGAGGGCAGAATTAACAGCAGCAGTAAAGACCGGGCAAAATATCATTCTAATTAGCAGAAATGGTTGGAAAAATAGCGTTTGCAGTCTGGTGATGTGGTGCCAAATTTATTAGAAGCCTTAAGTGACATCAAAAGGACTTTAAATTTGATAATTTGATCCCTGGTGTGTCATCAGGCGGCCTGCTGCAGGCCAGCGCCTGTAAATTATAGCAACTGTGACAAACTTGGAATGGGCTTTGGTGCTGAGGTCCAGTCCACTAGCACGCCAGAACAAAGTTTCATCATGGGCCACATGTACATGATGATGTAGGCCACTAAAAATCACACTTTTGAAAAGTCTCGCAGGAACAAATACTCCAGGTGAAAGGTTAAGAGGTAGGCAGAAAGTTCAGGAGAGATCTTAAATAACACTGGTTCTATCCTCAGGACCCGGGTTTACACGTTAACAGACGGTCTGTTATCCAAGAGGAACCAAGGCAGAGTGAACTTTACCTCCACGTGCGGTTGTTGTTAGCCTCCTGGAACACAGGATTTACCAGGATTCTAATTGGTTGATCATGTGACAGAGTTGTATCGCCATCTGCTGGCTTGGCCTTGGTTCAAATGCCGTCTTTGGAATTCTTAGCAGAGGGACATTTTTTTCTTCAAACGATGCTGGGGGAGATTTTTTGACAGAAGAATGAGAAGAACCTCTGTTCACCAGCTGGTACCCGTGTGGACCGGACTCAGCGTCAGCAGCTGCCATCGTGTCACCAACAGTCCGATCCAGGAAAGTATGAATGGCTGAGAACAGATGCTAATGATAAAGATAAACACAGGCTGGTCATGTTCTTGTGTGAGCCCCCGTCCATTTAGGCTTGTAAGGTTTCCTTTATCTTCAGTCGGTTGATTTTATAGCCGGTAACAATGTGGCAGCTTTATTCCAGACTCAGCTAATTCTGCTTAAGTTAATGCGGTTAAGGGCTCCTGTCTACACTGATCATCTGTGTGTGTGTGTGTGTGTGTGTGTGTGTGTGTGTGTGTGTGGTGTGTGTGTGTGTGTGTTACCAAAACAGGGTAATTGAATTGTAAGCAAAACTATCATAAGATACCACAAGACACTCATTTGCCTCACTCACTCACTCACTCACTCACTCACTCACTCACTCACTCACTCACTCACTCACTCACTCACTCACTCACTCACTCACTCACTCACTCACTCACTCCTCACTCACTCACTCACTCACTCACTCACTCACTCACTCACTTTATTTAGGCTTTCTCTCTCCTGTGTGCCTTAATCCTTATGCTCTTTTCCACCTGATTAGTCTGATCACTCATATCTGACAGGCCAGTTTCATAACTGCTCGTGTGCGCACGCACACACACATAAACACGCACACACACACACATATGGGCGATCTGACTGTCCGGGTAAGATAATGGTGTGTTGAGCCAGTTATTCACGAGGAAAATATCCCACCGTAGCCTCAAGTTACGACTGTTTCACTTCACTTCACATGGCCAGTCGCAAGCAAGGGCTCATGTGAGTAGTTCACACACTCACGCACGTGCACGCACACACACACACACACCCATTAAAGCCATTTGCTGTATCTAAATCCTTCAGGAAAAAGGTTTTCTTTACTAAAGTATGCATAATGAGCCAGCCCATACTCTCCAAGGGGATTTCTACGCATTGAGATAAAGAGGTGTGAACTCAGGCAGCAAGAAATGCATGCAGATAGGTATGAGCATGGGGCAGAAGCTGAGCTCCCCACACAAACGTCCAAACAATGTTGTTCTTCACCTGCTGAGATCTAAAGCAGTAATCAAAAACCATGAAGAACCGTGGCTGCTATTTCAGTGCAAGGCACCTCGCTGACTGATTGACTGCCTCAGGCTGTAGATAAGAGTCAGTGTGTGTGTGTGTGGTGTGTGTGTGTGTGTGAGAGAGAGTGTGTGTGTGTGTGTGTGTGTGCGTGTTCACCCCTCTTCTCTGCTGCGCCCCCTTGCACTGATTTTGTATTCGGAGAAGTTCCTGGATGGCCGCCCTGCTGTTAGCGCAGTTGCTCTCGTCAAAGTTGATTTAGTTGATGTCGCCGTGACTGAACTCCATGAGACCATGTTCTGCGAGCTGCAAATGATGTTTCTTTACAAGGAGAACCAAGAGGGAGATGCAAAAGTGTGGACGCAGCTCTTTTATTGTCTGTGCCAACGTTGTTTCATGTTGTCATACAAAGGCAAACGTCACTATTGGTCAAAACTGATGAAAGTCTAGAAAACAGAGGGCAGTTACTGTGTATTTATTGTTCCTGTGTTGACTTTAATGGGCAAGAAAATATGAGAAAAATGCCCAACAACAGGACATAAAACCACCAACGGTTTTCGAAACACAAACAAGATTACCTCCCAGATACAAAGAAAACCTGACAACACAAGACAAAAGTTGCCCTGAAATGTCCCAAAACAGCACACGGATGCAGTAAAGGAGAAGAATATTTGGACGAGGACTGAGACCTGCACCCCCTCAATGATCAGAATCAGAATCCCAGAAGGAGAGCAGAGCAACCGTAGCATCGGTAGAAACCTAATGCTCACCTCCATCTACAGCAGAAAGATGACAACCTTCACTATATGTCGAGCATTTCTGCCTTCCAGAAACGCCATACTGTTGAAAGAAAGAAAAAAGAGGCTTTTCCACGAATCTGGCATGAGGGAGATTCCGAGAAGAAGCTGAGGAGGAGGCTTCTGTCTGTATGGGTGTCAGGAGAGGGACGGCAGGCTTGTCATTGTCTGGGTGGAAAGCTACTGTAGCAGATAATAGCTGGTGCCTCCTCACAGCCCCGGTCTCTGTGGTAAATCACTTTAAAACAGCACTCCAGGACATGGCACTTAAGTACTTTTGAGCCTGGCCACGTCCTTATGAGTGCAGATAGTTTCTGCCAGGCGGTGGAGAAAGAGATGAAGAAGCTGCCCGCAGGTGTCTCAGACTTTGACAGTCCCAGTGTCTCTGCAGCCTGAAACTTCAGGAAAGTTAATGTGGAGGAGGAGAGGACTGGAAATGTCCTTGTGAAATGGAGGAAACTGCAGAGGAAGCAGCAGGAGGGGTTCAAATGGGGAGGGGCTAAAGGGGGGACGAAGACACCGTTCGACAACCTCCTAAAGATGCTTCTGGAATTTTCCTGACCAACTGACTCAGCGCAGCCTCAATTCCAGCCCGCTCTTCTCCGGCCTGGACGAAGGAGGCGTCACTGGGATGAAACTCATGGCTGCACATATTTACCATCAGAGACTTTTGTTTCGCTCCAGCAAAAACACCTTTTGTCCTGTCTTACAAAGGAAGACGAGCTGTGAGCATGCGCCGGCAAGGACTGAATAAAAAACCTCCGGAACAATTCCAATACGACCGGAGGACAATTCACTCCTCTGCCTCTGAGACAAAGTTTGATGCAATCGGAACTTTATGGCCGATTCATCATTTTCATGTGACTGCTGTAAATGTTAAGGTCAGCAGGAACCAACGCGGTGATGACAGAAGCGTGTCCCCATAAACGGAGCCAAAACATTTCTCCAAATGTCGTGGGTTCAAATGAGACGCCCGTAAAATGCCCAAAACCTTCAGGGGAGTCGTGGCATAACGATTAGACACAGACGATATGCTGATTTTTTTACAACCTCAACAAACCAAAGGCAATCATTTCAAAGCTGAAACTCCTCTTAATAAGAAACAGTCATAGCCTCTTAGCATTTTAGCCGTATCAGTCATAGCTGAAAGGAGTGATGGCTGAGTTGACTGATGACAGTTAACCTGCTTTATTTAACCATCATCAATCAACTTTTCAATCATGAGATGAGACGCTGCTGCTGAGCCATTCCAGTTTGTGCAAAAGCTGCAACCAGAATAGCTGCACACAGTCATCGACTGACGGAATGCAGTCTAAAATATCAGAAAAAGGGTCACGTCACGTCACTTTCTGGAGAAACAGATGTGATCTAAACCTTTTTGTAAATGCAGGTCACCGGAGTTCTGCTCCATTTCTGACAAGCCATCTCGCAACAATGCCAGAAAGCGCCCCTGTCTGAGCTGCCATTGCTCTGCCCACTCCCAACATGCAAGGCTGTATTGTTCATTCACACTTTATTTCATCTTTCATTTTCTTACACCGGCTCATTCCTCGACCCCTGTCGTGCACCCTCTGCCATCTGGCAAGCTCGCTCCGTTGGCAGTCATCTCGTCGCTCTCCGCTAAAACATGATTGTCTGCATCTTTGAAGTCACCCCTGACATAATCGCTATGAAATCAGAGCGGCGAGGTCTATGCCGAGAATTGTTTTTCACAGCACCCGTGACTTCAAATGTTATCATTATTTCCCCCTGCTTAAAATGAAATTTGATCCTATCGCACGTCAGCCTCCGAAGAACACGGCACTGGAGCATTGAACATTATTAGACGGCTTGAAATTAGATTGTTCTGTACGTTACCCCGAAGATCTCCTTCAACACAATAATCCTCCCCAGAAAATCTCTGATAAATAAATCATTGTGCCTAACATCTAAATTGCCCACCAGACAGAAGCAGTGCTACAGCCGTCCTCCCCATTACCATATCATTGTCTCCCTTCTCTCCCTTTCCCATCTACATATTTATTACTTCACAGTGTGACAGCATCTGTTGTACGGTACAGTTGCAGCCAAGCCCAGGCTGCCATGGCCGCCTGGCAGAGAAACATGGTGTGTGGCAAAATGCAGGCCACACAGTTTAAAGGCATTACATGAGGTACAGCGCTATCAGGTACTTAGTCATCTGGTGTTGACTTTTTTGGACACAAAGATAGTAACAAAGAGAAGAAGATGATGATAATGATGATGAAGCAGAAGCGCAATGTGACTTATGGTTTCTGGGCTTCGCTTTCAGCAGAAACAGTGACATCTAGTGGCGGACAGAAGTAATACTGCAATTGAAAACCAGGTGGAAGCCCGATGAGACAAATCTCCATGTCAACACCAGAGATTCATGTTGATCCACTGTAAAAACCTGATTTCCGCCCACCAATTTTCTGCTCAACAACACTTATTACTTATCAAAGTTTCAATGGAAAGCTGAAGAGGAAGGAGAAGCTTACTGTGAGGGAGGAAGTACAACCGAGACAGATCACAAGTGTATCACAGGGCACACACCCAGTGTCTCCCCCTAACCCTAATGATTCCAACTAACCTCCTCACCCTAACCCTTACTCTAACTCTAACTTAAAGCCAATTCTAAACTCAACCTTAAAAGCATGTTTTAACCCTCAACAGTCCTCTGAAGTTGCGAGGACTGTTTGAGGGACTAGAATGAGCATTTTAGTATGCAGCATTTAGCAAGTACACCAACACACACACACACATTTTTGTGGGCAAAATAGATGTAATCAAGAGTACTTTCAAGATTCAAGAGTACTTTATTGATCCCTTTAGGGGGTGTCCATCAGGGAAATTAGCAAAGTTTCAATGGAAAGCTGAAGTGTAATGATGTGTGCACATCTTACACGTAATTGTGCTGAGCTGCTAAATATAAAAAAGTACTCACTGACCCACCCTCTTATTTCAGACTGTCAGTAATGGTTTCCAACTTTGCTTTCAGATTGTAATTCTGTGAAAAGGCAGCCAGGCTTCAGCCATGTCCCAGCTCTGACCTTTACTGTACAAAAATTAGGACAAACCTTTGAGTGACTTTTGCGAGCAGTCCAAATGGCAGCCACAGCTTGTGGACAAACTGTGTAGGGAAGCCCAGGCAGGCATGTGACAGATGGCTGGAGTGAACGGGTGAGTGTCGACAATGTGTGCAGCAGTCAGGAGAGCGCCTTCATGACACAGAACGGGATCAGGAAGAGCCACAGCGCGCCTGTTGTATCACTTTAGAGACATGGAAACCTACACAAACACAGCCGCACGGCCGATGGAGCAGAGAAAATTCCCCACTCCCAGAATGAGACAAGTGTGGACACAGCTGACTGGTGCAGAATTAATATTTCAGATTTTAGCAACTCATTCTTGTCTCCGCTCTCCCTTGCACAAACAAGTCCTCTCTCCAGAACGCCTTCTCGGCTTTTCTTTGTCCTGCCAGTTCTCTGCAATTAAGAAAATGGGTCATTAAATAATTGCCACAGGCAACAGGACACATGAGGAGTTAATCAGCCTGGATGGATGAACTGTGGGGAGGAGTGAGACACACTTTTGCATACACACTCGGCCACATTCAGAATGTATTGACATTTCTGAAAAGCGAGCCTCCAGTCAGACGGGCGTGAGTAGAATGACAGAAAATGGCAGGAGCTGATGAATAGCATTGATTTGATAGTCACGCTGTGCCGAGTGGCAGTTTGGAAACTTCAGCTAAAACCTTTCTTCACATCATCGACATTCCAAATGTGACCGGAGAATATCTCCCTGTGATGGAATAATACACTGACAGGGTATATTATCAGCAGGAAAAACCACAAACTCTGGACGTTGCTGCGGGTAAATTGGTTTGATAAGCGTGGAACTGGCCCGACCCGGAGAGCCAGAAGACAGGAGGTGATTTTAAATGCAGACGTGTGTCTCAGATCCTTTTTCTCCAGACGCACGGAGGATTCTTTATCACTCTCCGGCCTCCTGCCTCAGCCAGGTGTGTTTAATAGATGATAGTTTGGGGTAGCTCTGACTTAATTACACACACAAATGTTGGGAATGTTTGGAATCTGCAGCAGCAGAATACCAAATGTGTGCTGTTCCACACGGCAGCAGAGGCAGCAGCTGTTGTTGCCCTCTGAATAAATCAGTCCGAAGCCTTGTGTGTGTGTGTGTGTGTGTGTGTGTGTGTGTTGTGTGTGTGTGTGTGTGGTGTGTGTGTGTGTGCGTGCGTGCGTGCGTGTGTGTGTGTGTGTCTCAACCGTTTGTTGTGTGATGTTTTCAACTGCCTCCACTGTCACAATGCAGAATATTGAAACTGTTCAGAAGGCTCAAAAACAATGCCAACATAAAAAAAAGAGGGCAGATTAATAAGTGACCCAGACAATTTATTATGACAGTCACTGACCAGTGAACTGCTCGAACGAAACCAGACTAATTATACCTGATTCATGATCCTACATTTAGGAATTAACAATTGAAAATTGCCCAGTAGTCCAGGTTGTCTCATTCTTAGCTCAATAAAGAAAAAAAATAAATCAATAAAGATTAGCAACTCCTCTAAATTGAATGGTCCATCAGCAGATGTTAAAACAGACCAACATCACAGACACATCTGAAGGTGCACAGAAAGCCCGTCTTATTGAACTCTACAAGCAGCCATGTGACATCACTTCCTTTCCCACCCGCCAGGACACGTTTCTACTGTTTCCTCTTTTCGCTTTAATGTCAGCAAAGACGTCAATGGCCTGGACAGGACGGGGAACTGACAACAGGATGAGGGCTGTTGTGTCCAGCTGGCCTGTGATCTGGGCGAGGGCAGGAGGAAGGAGAAGGTCAGGCAGGAGCTCGGACGATCGCCTGGAGCCAGTGGAACATCTTGCTTCATTACCGTAAATACAGGTGGAGAGCTCCTGAGGAGAGAACGCCAGCAGTTAAAACCCTGTAAAGCCTGCTAGGTTGGCCAGGTTTTGACTGGTCTGTTGACTAATGGACTGCTGGAACGTCAGACAGCGAGAGCAGAGACTCAAGTGGAGCATTCTTTATTCTGTACTCTCCAAATTAAATCTTGCGTTTGTTATTGCACTTTTCTAATCACATTTCTTCCCCTAAGAAGGTAATTACTCAGACTGTGACGGCGCTGCCCGGACTGGCTGTAATTTCATTACTTTCTGCCTTTTGCTGGACACGGAGACGTAACACATAATATACATATTTTTGTGTTTTTCCTGCAAATGAGTTCACATCATATACAAGCTTGCGCTTACAGACCACTTTATTAAATTTGTCCTTCCTGAAATGACTGCAAACCCGAACTCCCTCCAGCAGGTGGTGCTGTAGAGCGGACATGCACCTGCCGGCTCGAGGCCTCTTTTTACAGACACAACCCAGCATGTTTGTGCTTTATGGAACTATTCACTGTGATGAGACTGCAGGAACAGATAAACCCTCGTTCCACTGCAGAAGTTAAGTCCGCTCTGATTTTTATCTAGATCAAAAGGTCAAGCCCAGTGGAAGAATCTGGCCACAGCCTAGTTTGCCGTGAAATGAAAACCTTCTGACTCAATTTACTTTTTAACAAGTGCAATAAATCAGAGGAGCACCACCGCTGAGCAGAGCGTGCCTTTCACCCCACGCCTGCCAGTTGTTCTCCATCTGGCCCACCACTTAGCTCTTCATTGGATCTTTGTCTCGCTGACGCACCGCTATAACCATCTAGCCTGTAAAGGCGGGCTCGTGTCCAGCACACGCTCATCCTGATGCCGGAGGGGAAACGTGACGAGTCACATGGGTCAGGGCAAGTTCCAAACTGTAATAAACCCACTAAAATTGCCCAACGTGACACCTGAAACAGCACAGATGGAAAACAAAACAGAATCTTCTGGATCCAATCTCTTTTGAAGATAAACAGTTTACTGGAGAAACTGCTTAACTACAGTGTCAGATTTTTTCTGACACTGTCATGGAAAAACTGCTCAATGATCTTCTGAGATTTGAAGAGGTTATGTAATTTTATTACAGACTTTACTGTAGATGCCCAGGGCCAAATTGCTCCATTTGCTGTCATATGTTCCTTTATCATCCTTGGGAGGGTCCGATTCTCAACACATCACATCCTGATTGCATGATTTCAAGATGATTCATGCTATGTGACCCCCCTCCCAGTTTTGTTTTTGTAACCGAAAGCAACACACACACACACACACACACACACACACGTAAAGTACTGACATACGCATGTGCTCATAAAGGGGGGGCCTCATTTTGAGGGATTTATTGCATGGTAGCGAGCATCAATGTGATTTAGCAAAGAAAGATAAATCTAGTTTTTACAGGACAATCAAAGACTCTTTGATCGAAAGTACCACGATTACCGTTACTGAGAGGCACACTTTATCTTTGATTACAATAAACCTAAAATAAGATTTAGTCATGAGATAGCTCAGAGGTAGAAAATCTGGAAGAACTCTTCAGGGGCATTTGTTTTTACAGGACAAATGAAAGACTCCTCATACATTAAAATTACATGGAGAGAAAGAAATAATGAACAATACATTTTTTACAGCCAGTGCAAATTAAGATGCTTTAATCGCATTAAACCGGACAGAATCTGTGTTTGGGTGTTTATGATCTATGATGTCAAAGTGGTTGTTAATAAAGTCTATTTCACAAGTGAGAGACGTGTTCGTGCGTCACTGCGTGACTTTTTGAAGAGTCATCGTGTCTCTGAGGGAAAAAAGAAATCACCTGCACTTTAGGTTCAAGGTGTGCTCGTAAAGGTTGTTTTGTACATCCACCAGCCTCAAAAAACCAGTCGATACAGGAGCAGAAATCTCACTCCAGCTGCTTAAATTAAGCTGTAAAATGCTGTGAGTGACAGGAGAACAGGGGCAGCTGAGCTTTGACAAGAAATCTTGTTAGCAAAAGGAAATTTGGTCCAATTTGAAAGCAAAACAGAGGCACTGCTGCACTTCCTGTTACCAGTCTCGAGGTGCTTCATTTACTATGCAAAGCAGCAATTTGACCCAAAGACTCCCGGCGTGCTCTCACTTGTCAGAAATTATTTCTTACATTAAATAAGGTGACTTCATTAGCCCACGGAGGAATTACGGGCCCCTAAACAGACGGGCCAATTTTACCCACTCATTTTATTCTGAAAACATATTGTACCATTCTTGAATTAGAATATCAACATTGTTTCTCCCCATGAGAAAAAGAAGAACAATCAGAGTTTTTAAACCCTTTCTGCGGTTCAGCGTATCCGAGCCATGACTGATTCCAAGCAGGGACCTTGACTGCGTCCTGGTTTGTTGCTGTTTGCTTTCCGTTGCCGCCGCTCAGCCCCTCACGGCCTCCGAGTCTCCCTCAAAGGCCCTGTTGTCATAGAGATGTTGCGGTCTCTCCGGATTGGGACTCCCTGGGTCAGTGAGCGGGACTTCATACATGGCTTCTCCCCCCGTCACCGTGATGACAGTGGCATCTGGTGGTGACTGAGCAGAAAAGGCCTCTTTGGGCTCGTCCTCCACTCCCAGCGCCTTCAGAATGTCGCACTTGCACATGGGGCAGGTTCTTTTGTCCAGCAGCCAGGGCTCGATGCAGGTTTTGTGAAAGATGTGGCCACATGTCAGCACGGTCACGACGTCTCCCACCTTGTAGGACTCGATGCACACGGCGCACATATGAAACTCGGAGTTTGTCTCCTCGTCCCCCCTATGGAGCGTGCGCACCTGCAAATGTCTGATGGCCTTTTTGGCCTCGGACTTCAGCCTCTTCTCGTTGCGCCGATGCCTGTTCAGCCTGTAGAGGCGACTCGCTGACAGGAATATGAAGTAGGTGACCGAGGCCGCTGTCACGATGAAGAAGGCGATGGAGAGGAGGTAGAGCCAGTACGTGTCGATCCAGGGGCCGTGCGGGTTGCCTGGTCTAATCGTCATGGCCACCTCCGTCCCGTTCCTCAACAACTTAACAACTTCCATACCTAGACTGTTGCCGATCATGATAGCCACAACGTCCTCTGTTTCCGGGTGCGACATCTGACTGGTGCTGTTGCCGGTGCCATCCATGTTGAACACCACCACACCAGCCGCCCCTTGGTGCTTGGCAGCGATGATCTTCTCGCTGAAGGTGCAGTTGCCTCTCTTAATCAAAGCGATCCAGGGTGTGGAGTTATTGTAGCTGTAGATAGGACCCGAGCCGCAGCCGATGAGGTCTCCGACGGGCAGCGCAACGTTGCCAGAGACCTTTGCCAGGTCCGAATTGCGACCAAACACCCCACATTCGCATTTTCTCTCCACCGTCTTGTTGTTGTAGTCAGTGTAGCTTATGTCCACAACTGCCGTCCAAAACACGAAGGCAGCTGACGAGTGAACAAGTCCTGACAAAAACAGCCACAGAAGCAGACACCGCTGTCCCTTCTTACCCATGGTAAGGCTCGGCTTAAGAAAACAGGAAACCCTCTATTAGCTTTGTTAGCTTCTTCAAACGTCCTTTGTCCGTGTTATTTCCTGGTTTGTTCGAGGATCGGCGGTCTGGATACAGCTGCGATTCCACCCAACCTGCTGTAAACTGATATGAGCCTTTGGTAACATAACACGAGCTCTGCCGTCAGCCACTCACCTCTCGTTATCTTCCTGAACCTTGAACACTCCTCACAGAGGGCAGGGTGCTGGCATTCAACAAGTCAAATCACACAGAGCACACAGAGCTGCGCTGTGGGGCTTTTTTTTTTTTTTTCCCTCCCAAGAAAGGAACAGTATAAGGATGTGATAAAGCAAATTATACGTTCACAGTTCAAGAGAACAGAGATCACACAGATCTTATGAAACTAAAAAAAAAAGCTTCTGGCTTCTCTCTTGTGTAACAGTGAGCTAAGAAAACCAGTTTTTCTAGTCTGGCTTGTTTCCTTCCTCTACTTCTACCACTGACATCAGTGTTGTGAAAACCCAACGGACGGGTATTACTGCTTGTTTGTGTACATTCCCTTCATCCTCTCATTTCCTTCACCTTGTAACAATCTTAAAAAGGCCACATTTATCACAATGACCCTGCAGCCAAAGCCAGCACCGTCACACCGGTGACAACTGAGACAGCACGGGGCTTAGTCTACTTTCCCCTGTGTCCTCTTACAAGTAAAAGCACCCATAACAGAGATAGAAGGGTGTCTAATGACAGGCAACATGGAGAGCTCGCTGAGCTGTTTCTCTTTTCAGTAACACACGCTCAGTAAATAATTTCTCTTTTTCCTACCAATGGCTGCAGCTCACAGACATTGATAACCAGCACAATGGCTGTGTTATGGCAGCTGAAGGCCTGAAACTCAAACAATGACACAACAGAAAGTAATAGCCAGAAAATGTTGAATGAAAAAGATTCTCAGTCATCCAGGTCAAAGTTATCCAAATACGATCTCTGCAGCGACTGGACTGGAACTGGAAAAAAACAAAACCCTAACAAGTCCAGTCGACACAGAGATCTCATTTGGGTTTCTATATTTACTTGTATGTTTCTCTCCCTCACCACATGAGCGTGAATGTCTGAGCCACATGCATGAAAAATGCACCAGCTACTCTTGTCCGACACCGCCATCTAGCGGTCGATGCGGTCTCAACACCACAAACACAGAACAATTAAGTTTCCAAAGCTGGATCTCAGTGATCAACTGGACCTTTAGGACTTTGGATCCTAAAGGTTGCCCATTCCAGATCAAGCATGTTTACCATAGACAAATGTCAGGCGTTGACATAAAAATCTGATGCTAAAACACGATCTATGATACATGTTTGGTGGGATGATAGGGTTGATGAAAATGTCAAAACAGCTCTCAATAATATCAAACCATGAAAATCAAACGAATATAGAAAAGAACGCGCGTAAACCACCAAGAGGCGCACTTTCCTCGGGGTTTAAAGTCCTAAACAACTGTCCCTCACAGAAGCCTGTTGCTTCTGCTGCCGCCTGGTTCAAACACGTGTGATCGAGCTTAAACCAACACTAATTAATAAATTAATTAAATACCTGTTTCGATGCTTCTTGTCCGCTGCGATTCTGTCCAAAGTTTGGAAACTTTGGACAGAATCAGGTTCGGAGGTTCCAACCGGGGACCGAGGACATGTCCAAACATGTCCCCCAGGTTTTTAACCCCACCCAGGTTTAATTGAACTCAATTCAAAATATTTGGATTTGTTTGGGTTCGGTTTATTATTAATTTAATAAAAAATGAAAATAAATATGGGCTATTTGTCGAAAGATGTTGAAAGCTGTTAGTCCATCTTTACATTAATCATTTATTTGATTATATCTAAACTCTGGCTGATGGTTAAAATGTAAAGTGCCTGCTCAAGTATTCTAGCTATTTTAATGCTATGTGTGTATTTTTGTATGCGTGATATTATCAAAATATACCCTCTATTTAGGATAATGACAAATTTTGATAGTTGGCCTCCGTGGTTTCAAAGCATACAGCTGTTGCTGACTTTTAACAGTTATTGCTTAAATATTCTGTAAGTTGTTTTATTTAAACCCATAATCGGATACACAGCTTTATATAGTCCTAATTAGTTATTATTTGTTTGTTTGTTATCTGTGTCCACGGTGAGGTGCTTTGAAATGTTCTGCCACGATTATCTGGATCTCAAATCAAAGGTTTAAACATTCATTTTCTTCCCTTGGTTGAAATAAAAACTTAGATGCAGCCAGCGGTGCAGTTTTGAATTCAGTTAAATGGTTAATTTAATGGGTAATTTGTTGTTAAGGAAATGGCAACTCTTTCACCTAAGCATTTATATGAAGACGTGTTCCGAGTGATGAAGTGGACTTTTCTGAAGTACCGCCGTGTTTGTCCTCCGGGCTGCAGGCTGGAATGACTGGGAACTCGTGATCCTCCATTCTTGGGGCCAGGCATTAAAAGATGATTTGCCCCCAGATAATCTCTCCCTCTCTCTGCAGCCTGTCGTGCACTGGATGGAGCATTGAGCCCGTTTGGTCTGCAAAAACTTATGATTCCAGGCTGTTATTTCTCACGGTGATCATGAACAAGGCTGCAGCTCCGCAGAGGAAGAAGAGAAAAGATTTCATACCTTATTTCCTGGGATTTGTGATCTTTTTGTATTGCACCGTCCAGCTGGTGTCATTTACAGCCAACGCAGCGCAGCAGAAGCACCGTGACCGGCTGCGCAGAGCTCTGGGTAAGATTCATCCATCACGGAGCGGGTTGCAACTGTATTGTTGCATCCCCCCCCCCCCCCCCCCCCGGTCGCTGGATGGGATAATATCACGGTGGGTTTGGTGATTTACTCACTGCCAGTGTGTGTGTGTGTGTGTGTGTGTGTGTGTGTGTGTGTGTGTGTTATAGAGAATGAGACAGACTGCGTCCCTCCTCAGTCCTCAGAGTTCCCCGACGGCTTTTTCACGGTGCAGGAGAGGAAAGATGGAGGCCTGGTCATTTACTTCTTGATCATCTTCTACATGCTGCTGGCCGTCTCCATCGTCTGCGACGATTATTTTCTACCATCTTTAGAGGTGATCAGTGAACGTAAGTGTCGTGCACGACTGGCACACTCGCAGGTGGCGCTATTATCTGCAAACCTGGAAGTTATGCCCACTTCGTGTGTGCGTGTGTGTGTGTGTGTGTTTTGAGGGCGTGGTCCACTCATTAGAAACCAGTTGTGTATTTTTATTTCGACCAGTACAAAACAAAATATAAAAGAAGTTTTTTCATATTTAGTATCTGTTTTTTTTATTTGGGGGGTGGGGGTGTCATGGTTCAGCTCTGTCTTCAGGTCTGGTTCCAACTCTACCTCTAAAGGGGATGATGGTGTGTGGACGCAATCATTAAATCATTAAAACTATCAGGATCTGGTCTGGATCCCTGGATCATGTCCACACCAGTTCTGGACCTGTTTTTAATGTCGTATGCAACTTTTCAAGTGCCGCTGGTAATAAAATTCGATCTGGTGGATCAGTAACACCGCGGAATTATTCCGAGCAGGCAGTGTTATAAGATAATGGTGGCCTGCAGTAAACGTGGCCTTTACGTGATCACGGTGTTGTTGAGTGGTCATGCTGCCGTTTCCACTGACAGGTCTGGGGTTGTCTCAGGATGTGGCAGGAGCCACGTTTATGGCAGCCGGGAGCTCTGCGCCTGAACTGGTCACCGCCTTTCTGGGTAACCCTCCTTCATCAGCGTAACCACAACAGTTACAGTTTGAGTCCCGTTCTCCCTGCCTCTGACGTGCTTTACGCTCACGTTAGGTGTGTTTGTGACGAAGGGAGACATCGGCGTCAGCACCATCGTGGGGTCGGCGGTCTACAACCTGTTAGGAATCTGCGCTGCGTGTGGACTCTTGACCACTGTGGTACCTTCTAAACACCTCATCTGGACCGGAACAGGAACATGGTGAAACTGTCTGACCTTATTTGTGTGTTGTGTTCATGAACAGGCAGGACGTCTCACCTGCTGGCCTCTGTTCAGGGACTGCCTGGCATATGGCATCAGTGTCACCGCTGTTATTGCCATCATTTATGACAACAAAGTGTACTGGTGGGTGTTTATTAACTCAGACTGACCTTTTGACCTTTCGGCCCGAAACAAGGTGTTTATGGAACAACAAAGGGCACTGTCATGTGTTGCATTGGCAGGAAAGCGCAATAAATCCCCCTAAAACTCATAAACAGCGCGACATAAACACAATAACTGCAGCGGCAGGTTTTAACACCACGGTTGAAATTAAACTCGGCGTTCCGTGGTAAATATCTTAAAAGTGGGTTAGGTTAGACGTTACCGCCATCTCCCGCGCTTCAGCGTTTCCATGGAGATCGAAAGCGGCCAGTTTCTCTTTTTTGCCCTCAGGTACGACGCCGCCTCTCTCCTCCTGGTCTACGTGGTGTACATCGTGGTTCTGTGTTTCGACCTCCGCATCAGCGAGTTTGTGCTGAGGCGGGTGAGCCCCTGCTGCACCTGCTTGGCTAAAGGCTCCGAGAAGGAGAGGCGGCCTCTGGTGGGCTGGAGCGACGACACCAGCCTGCGGGTCCACAGCCGCTCTAGAACCGACAGCGGGATCTTCCAGGACGAGTCCGGCTTCTCTCACCTGTCCCTCAGCCTGCACGGCCTCAATGAGATTCCCGAAGGTAAAAGAAAAGCATCTGTCAGGCCACGTTTCTCTTTACGTGAGCATCTGCTCATCTACCGGCCCTCTCGCGTCCCCAGCAGAGCAGAAAAGCGTGTTTGCCATGCCTGAGAGCGACCTGAAACGGATTTTCTGGGTTTTGTCTCTGCCCATCATCACTCTGCTCTTCCTGACCACCCCCGACTGCAGGAGAAGCTTCTGGAAGAAATGGTTCATGGTAACCTTCTTCATGTCGGCCGTGTGGATCTCGGGTTTCACCTACATACTCGTGTGGATGGTCACCGTTGTCGGTAAGATGGCTGGTTACATGGTACGCCACATTAAATCTCTGTATATTGTAATGTAATTTCCATTGTGTCCCTCAGAGGCTCCCATACATTTTCCGATTCCTTCAGCTCAAGTGGAGCTTCAGGTGAAAGCCAGATCCTGGATCACAAGTGTTTGAAACTTGTGAGAAGCTAAAAAAAAAAAAAAAGGTCTCATTTGTAGAGTAGAATCACATGGCTGTCTGCTGGGTAATTCCTGGGATGCCTTTGTTCTGGAAACCCCAGAGTGGAGCTGTTGTAGCTGCTGTGGGCCGTGTGCCGACACCCAGTCAGCCGCGGTGGGATTACAGGAGATGGTCATGTGAGCGAGCGAGCGGAGCCAGAAAATACGCCCCCCCAACAGCTGAGACGTTAACCTTAAAACTGACCTGTGATCACATGAGGTCAGCTCCATCATGTGACCGCGACATTTCCACTGGAGTATAAAGAGATTATTATTACCACGACGTTATCACATAGGCTCACAGACGCAGTTTAGTCTTGTGAAAGCACAGGCAGGTACTGACTACACACTGTACGGCGTAACCGCGGCAACGTCAGAGCACGAGTGAGAGAAATGATGAAAGGTTACATGTGAGGCTGCAGTAGAGACAAAACTCTATAAATCTAGAACATGATGTTGATATTGTGTTTGTTTATACAGGCGAGACCCTCGGCATCCCCGACACCGTTATGGGGCTCACACTCCTGGCTGCTGGGACCAGTATCCCCGACACCGTGGCCAGTGTGATGGTGGCCAGAGAAGGTACTCGCCTTTATATTCCTCCATCTGTTTTCATTTTATGTACGGATCCCGGTAAATCTGGCTTTTCCTGTCTATCAGGGAAGTCCGACATGGCCATGTCCAACATCGTGGGCTCCAATGTCTTTGACATGCTGTGCCTGGGCCTGCCGTGGTTCATCAAGACCGCCTTTGTGGACACCAACAACCCCGTGGAGGTCAATAGCTCCGGACTGGTCTTCATTTCCAGCACGCTGCTCCTCTCAATCGTCTTCCTCTTTGTAGCCATTCATATTAACGGGTGGAAGTTGGACTGGAAGCTGGGAATTGTGTGTCTGATCTGCTACATCCTCTTTGCAACTTTATCAATCCTGTATGAACTGGGGATTATTGGGAATAATCCCATAAAACTGTGCGGGGACTGAAGCCATGACTCATGGGAATCAGGAGCACCCAAACCCACAGACTTTAGTGGACACTGCACAGCACCGGGGAAGGTCGGTGCTGGTCAAATTCGCACTAAAGGATGCTTTCGTATTTCACAGAAATGAGCCAAAGATCTTTTATCAGACGTCTTTCACAATGACCTCACAGAGTAGCCTAACGAGCCATAAATCTGTTACAGGAGTGAGTGGAGCTCAAAGGCAGCTAGCACTACCGAGTAATAAAAGGCATCGACTCCGATTACGTGGTCTCTTCCTGCTTTTTTCAGCTGATATGAAGTCATTAAACAGGTTTTTGCTTCCTAAAGATCGGGTTATTGAAAGCTCACATTTGCAGGTGGTGCTGTGCTGTGGTCGATGTATGGATTTAAAGAACTTGGATGATGGATTGTTGTGTGGTGGAACCCTTCTGCCATCGTTTCAACTCCCAGCCACGGACTGTTGCAGCTGCTGATGTTTCAGCCAGTTTATTCTAGAAAAAAAGAAGTTGCCACACGGCAGTGCTGAGGACTGATAAGCTGCTGCTTGAACAACGCAATAAACGAGACCTAGACTTTGGAAGGAGGAGATTTTATAATGACCGGGTTTAAAAATTAAAATGTTTATTTGTTCAAATAAACCGGCAGACAACTCCAAAAAAGGGTTTACAAAACATGATAAAAGAGCTACATAAACTAAGAAAAAAAAAAAAAACATGGAGATATGAATTAACTGTGTTTTTAAAACAAAACAAAAGCTCATTGGCGAGACGGCTGAATGTGGAAGTGCATTTACAGGACTTATATCACAGCTCTAGGCGTTCCTGTCGATGCGGACGTCGACCTCTCGGCCGTTTATCTTGGATCCGTTCATCAACCTGCAGGCCTTCTCGGCGCTCTCCGGAGAGTCAAACCTCACCGTCCCGCAGCCCTTTGACTTCCCGTTCTCCATCTTGATCTCTGCGAACATCACCTGCCCTGCAGTCAGTGAGAATGAGGACGAGTTCAGTGGCAGACACGGTGAAATCTCAGCTGTTTCTACACGTGTGCATCACAGGATCAGTGATATTTACAGAACACATACCACAGTGACCAAACTTTTCTTTCAGCTTCTGCCACGTGAGATCGTAGGAAAGCTGCAACACGAAACGAATGCATTTGGTACTTGAAAGTTTTACCAAGTGACATATACCACTGAGAATACAGAATATTTTCCGCGCTGTCATTTTGCAAAGACTTACATTCCTCACAAAGATCTGACAGCCTGCTTTGGAACCAGAGCTCCTGTCCGACATGTTCCCACCCATGTGTCCGTAACCACCGAAGCTGCGGTTCATGTCCATACCAGACATTCCCATACGGTCGAAGCTGGAGCCCATTCGATCCATTGACATGTTACCCATCCCACCACCTGCAACACACACTTAGGTTAAACTTTCATTGGTCACAATAAGCACATATGACCACCAATAGCAGCAGAATTGTTTTACATTGTCTTAAAACAAAAAGTATATTTCATGTACCTAATGCAGAGCCCATGTGTCCCATACCACTACTCATGCCTCCACCAAAACCCCCACCTGAGGAGAGAGAACACAAATTACGCCATTACACACACAAAACAAAGACATGAATAAAGCTCCATTTCCACTTCACACAGAGCAATAACCAAGTGGAATGACAGAATGCAGGTTTGTCTCAGAACGACTTACCCATTCCAAAAGAATCTCCAAATCCTCGATTCATTGGCAGATCATTGTGACCAAAGTCGCGGTCCATTCCACCAAATCCAGACCTGTACATGTCTGAAGACAGGAAGAAAGGTCACTTCACACCAACTTGAAGGGCCAGAACAGAATCTCACCTCTGACCTCACCTGACATTCGTCCTCCCATGTCTCTTCCTCCAAATCCTCCCATGTTGCCCATGTTATCCATGCTGCCAAAATTCCCACCACTCATTCCTGTCAAAAACAGTACGGACCATTACTGCCTTATCTCTCCACAAGACACCCCCCCTTGGTCTACATGGCAGTAAAACCCCTACCTCCTCCAAGCCTGCTCATTCCTCCATAATTTGCAGAGTCCATACCTGTGGAAGAAAGTCTCAGTCAGGAATGTTGCACCTGACACATATTGAGACAACAGTCAGGTCAAATGATGCACTGAAAGGTGGTGGAATGGTTTACACATTAGGTGTATAAGGTCTGCCAGCAGCAACTACCTGTCACAAAATAATCTTTAAGAGGTGGATGAGTTGGGAATGCATCTGAAAATCTACATCCATGTAATTTGCAACAGTCAAATCGGTGCACGACAGTATGATGCACGTCAGAAAACAAAATCCTTTCCAGATTTTTTCATAACAAATGTGACCATGTCCTCCTGACTGACCTCCGGAGCCCAAACCTCCTCCGCTGCTAAGACGATTGGCATTTATAGGCTGTCCTCCTGGCCCTAGTCCCATTCCAATTCCACCTAATCCTCCTGCATACAGAAGACAGAAGCATTAGTGAATGCAGACAAGAACTGCTTCAAACATAAATCATTAATCATCATTTTCCACAGGATTTCACAGCAGCTAGATGATTCTCTGAGGGCCTGTTGAGGACCCGAGGGGAGCGAGTTTACCATGGTGGTGGGTGGTAAGATGAAAAAATGAGCTTGTTGTAGCAAATCTAATTAGAAAGCACAACAATGATCTTTGGCTCTGTGCCCCGCAGCTTCACAGATTTGAGTCGTTTACAACAACTCTGCTGCATACAATATGGATACAATACTTTCTACCTTTTTCAAAGCTGCAAAGGGCCAGGACACAAAACAGATTATTTATTCACCGTGTCCTTTCTGTTTGACATTTTTCACAGTCACTGTGGTGAGACCTCTGCACACAATAAACCAGTTGAGACGAGATACCAAAAGATCTATAAAAACCATTGTTCACATTTTATCCCGACTCTTCGCCAGCCTGGACACCGGAGTGTAAACTTTTACGTCAACAACTGACTTACGGGGCAACTGGGAGCTCTTTTCGACTTGACGGAAATCATCAGGAGGAATAGACTTCTCATCCTGTAAACATATAGCAAAATAAGTGTTAAACTGTCTGCACATCACTGAACATACCACTGAAATGACAGGTAAACGTGGCCCACCATCTTAACGTGCATCTGTCGGTCAAAAAGCATCTGTCCATTGAACATAGCTGGGTGGGCTGTCAAGAACGCTACATTTTTAAAGCGCTGGTATATGTGATTTACTTGTCTTGTCCACCTCAGTGGTTAAATCTGAAGGATACAGATGGCTTGCACAGCCTCCAGGGGTTGGTCAAAGGTCACCGTCCCCATCCCACGGCTCTTGCCATCTTTATCCTCCTTGACGTCTGCTCGTTTGACAATCCCAGCAATGCCAAACACCTCCTTTAATTTCTTCCAACCCACCTTGAAATCCAACTGTAAAAAGCAAGAATCAACACTATTAATGATGAGCTTTAATGATTGTGAATGATAATGATTCAACATCCTCACATTGGCCACAAATACTGTGTTGCCCAGACGGCCAGCCTGCAGCGCATGGATGACTTCAGGAGGGATATTGGGGTTGTTAGCAATGGAAGGAGGGATGTTCATTCCACCATAACCCATGTCCTGCCCCCGACCGCCCTGCTGCCCTCCTCCCAACCTCTGCAGCACACGCCGAGCGTGTTCTCCATCGGGATCCTGAAACAAGAATAGAATTAGCTTAGAAAGAGGAAGTAAAAGAATAACTTCAATTATCCTGATGTGCATTTAAACACTTGTTCTCACCTCTTTAATGTTCAGAGGCCTTCCACTCAGGTCATGCTTATTCATAGTTTCTATCGCCTTCTTCACAAACTCCTCATCCTTGAACTCCACCACACTGAGCAATCAGGGAAACAAAGGCATCAGATGAAGATCAAGTTCACGTTAGAACAATAAAAATATATTGGTTTGAGGAAGCATCATTTCTTACCCACAGCCCTGCACCAAGAAGCATCGCAGGAGCCAAAGTAGCACCATATTCACAGACGGGGAGTGAACAAGATTCAGTTAGATTCAAGACAACACTCCGACATTCTAAATCAAAGATGTTGAGTATGTTTGGAGTAGTTTTTCCACTGGTTTGAGCCAGCAGGTTGAGGAAACGTAAAACTGCTAAAAGTAACAATTAATTTCAAACATTCGGTGAAACTATTTTAACGTTACCAATGTCCGTGTCAAACAAAGGCTGTAGAGCAATAAATAGACATGTGCATTGTAAATGAACAAAAATATTGTATTGGTTTGAACTGGAAGTAAATTCAAAGTTAAAAGAAACATGAAGAATATCTTTGGGATTAACAAGTCCTAACATTGCAATTAAATAAACTCTTTGCATTAATCAAATTTAGCATAAAAACAATATGAAGCGACATTACAAATCTTTGAAGGCTTATTTGGTTCCTTTGAAGAGAGAGCTGTGCCATACACCACAATTGTAAAGTAGGATTTGGAGACATGGGGGTCAATCAATAAGACAAATCACACAACCCACATTTTCCTTTGGAAAATGGCCAAACGAACAAACTTTGACACCAATTGAGATGACAACACCAAAAGCAAAAGTGCTATTTGGTAAATTCATTAGGCTACTCAACAGGACATCTCCCTTTCAAATGAATATCAATCTTTAACCATCTATCAGGGTCTAAACAGAACCTCCAGTTCAGTGACTTGGTAAGATCCAAAAGATCAGAACCTAAAAGAAGCACTTAATATAAAGAGCCTGCTGAGGGCTTTTAAAACCTCGTGCAGCAAATGGCCACATCACTTACCCTTGACTTTCCTTCTGCATCCTTAAAGAGCTCCACGTATGTAACCTCACCAACTACATGAGACATACAAAGGAAAAATACCAAAAGAACAAAGGGATTTAAGTCACCAAGTCTTCAAGTCGCCGCTGGCCTTGGCAATGCCGCTACAGATGGAAATGTCCCATTAATGATCAACAGTCAGCCCAGACCAACATCCCACCAGACAACACCATGGGCAGTGACTGAGCACCCAAAGGCCAAGGCCAGACAGAAACACTGCTACATTAAACCTGGGAAATTCAAAAGACTTCAACATGATCAGTTTGTCAACAGATTCCATTCATAGCAGGTGAACATTTTGAACTGTCCATTAACTTCAAAAGACCCACATAAAACAGTCAGTTACAGCATTAACATGTGTGATTCTTTGAATTAAGATTCACCTTGCAACAGATGCGACAAAATCATTCAGCAAATCGATTCTACTAATTGCATGAGGTTACAGTTTGAAGCTGACAATGCCGTGATAACAAGTGACAATGCAGCTAAGATCATATTCCTTTACTCAAAGACATATCAGCACAAACTAAATTTATGTCCATCCAAAATACTAAAACTCCAGTGACCTAAAATTATATCACACTATGTTGGTTCCTGACTATGTGCACTAGATACATCCAGAAGTGCTACACACTAATTTCTACAGCTAGAAGTAGAATACTCCAATTAGTAACAACATAAGGAGAAATAAAGAAGTTTAAAAGAGCTGGGAAGAAAGGCATAATATGATACATCACCCCGATCACCCATAACATTACCTTTTTCACGCATTAGATCTTTAATTGCCTGCCATTTCATATCATAAGGGATATTGCTGATGAACACTCTGTTTCTATGAGCAGGTTTCTTTTCTCCACCATGTTTGTCCTTGTATGGATGGTACCGGCCTCCTCTTCTGTTGCCAGTAGACTTTTCTTTACCTTCATGCTTTTCATTGGAGGGTATAGTTTCCTCGGCATCCCTACAAAATGAACAGAACTGTACGTTAGGAAATGTATGGTGGAAGGACCGCCCTTGCATTTTATACAAGCATATGGCAAACAAATGGCATTTTACACAATTTTGTTGACATAAAAAAAACTAAAGAGTAAATGAAGTCATGCGGTGAAGGGGTGATGGCAGGTTCACCTTACCAATAATTTAATTTCTGCTCTATTGTCGTTTGCACAGGCATTTAAGCCCAGGTAAAGGATAAGCATATGCATAATGTTAGCGTTAGCCAACAACGTACCGAACGTACACAGCTACAAAACTAATCAAATATAATTTACCTCTATATCGGAATATGTGCCTGGCATATTGTGCTACAACCTGTTCTAATTTAAACTTCGAGTGCCTTGAAATAAAGATTACAGGCTAACAATGGCCCGGCGTGCAGGAGTCCATTTTTAGCTAACCAAGCTAGCAGATGGCTCACTTACGGTTTGACGCCATTGGGTGTTTCCTCAGGTGCATCTTCGGTTTCAGACTTTAAAGATGCATTAGATTCGTCCTGTTTCAACTCGTCTTCAAGGGTTATAAACTCTTCCATGTCGAGATTAATTCTTACCGATATGGTTCAAAATGCGAGTGGCGCTACGCAGTACAAATTGTGCTGAAAGGGATAGCCGTCTTCTTCGCTGCTTTTGTAGACAAATATTGATCTCTGACCACAGCGCCCCCTATCTAGCTGAAGACCGCAGTACAAGATTCAGAAGATTTGCGCCTTCAACGCGAGACTTTAAGAGATGTTGCTGGGCAGTTTGTTTGAACGCAACAGAAATTAAAATAGATATATAAAGAAAGATGTGTAGTTTGAGTTCCTTAATATTTATTTAGATATAGGAACTGGATTGCTAATTACCCTGATTTTGTAGAGTGGGTTTCATTTTTCATCTTACTTTGTGTAAAATACTCTACAATTCTGTCTGTGTAAATTCTCAGTCATCCAGGTCATTGTATCCAAGGTAGTTTTCTCTGTCAACTGGACTGGGTTTCTTCTCTTGAAGACAGAGGTTAGTACACCCAAAGGACAAGACACCAAGACCCAAACAAAGTAATGTTGTCTATGCTGTACAGTGCCAGGAGGAATGCAAGGAACTGTACATTGGGGAAACCAAACAACCTCTCCACAGAAGAATGGCACAACACAGACGTGCCACCTCTTCGGGTCAGGATTCAGCAGTCCACTTACACTTAAAGGAGAGTGGGCACTCCTTCGAGGACAGCCAAGTAAGGATACTGGCCAGAGAAGACCGCTGGTTTGAAAGGGGGGTTAAGGAAGCTATCCATGTTAAATTGGAGAAACCATCCTTGAACAGAGGTGGTGGCCTGAGGCACTTCCTATCACCCACATACAATGCAGTCCTCCACTCCTTCCAACAGCAAAACAAACATTCACACCATTCCAGGAGACCCAGTGACTCATCACCATGTGACCCAGCAGACAAAGGGGAGACGCCTCAACAGAAACTAGGTGAACGACCCGACCAACGACCCTGCTAACGACTCTCAGGTGACCACCCGGATCATTAGCATGCAAATGGTCCACAGGGGCTATATTTTCAAGCTCTCTCCCCAGCGATTTCAGAACTGAAGAAGCCTTCTGGATAGAAGGCGAAACGTCTTCAAGAGAAGAAACCCAGTCCAGTTGACAGAGAAAACTACCTTGGACTCTACAATTCTCCACAACAAAATATACATATATTTTATTAGAAAGGGCTAAAAACAGGACAGACATAAAATGCATTTCAATAATATGTCATGGTGATTGAATAAGGCTGACTGACATTGCAGATTTAATAATTTGTGTATTATTTTAAAATTATGGATTGATAGAAAGAAAGAACCATCACTCCACTATGTTAACACCAATGATTGACTTTTTGTCCTGCATAATTTATTAATCCTGTTTAATTTCCTTTCATTTTTTGTTTTAACTTGTTAAACATTAAATATAGTTTGAAGGTTAATTATACAGTAGATATTGTAAGAAGAAAAGTAAAAAAAAAAAAAAGAACTACATCCAGTCTTAGTCCAACTTATATGGACTTTGAGCTGTAGTGTTCAGGAAACTCAGTAATCGCTGCAGCCAGTCCATTTAAGTCTTTGGAGCTGTGGCAGTTTAACTGTACCTCTCTTTGTACTTTCTTTCAAAGATCTGCTTATTACACAAGGGGCTGATGAGGAAATTATTAACATTGCTGAAAGTTCATACAGCTACTCTTTTATTGTTCTCAATATCAGCATGGTTTCTGACCTATTGTCTGGTTGAGATAAAATCCTAACAGACCTTTAGATCCCATTGACACCAGGCATGGGTTCTAGGTGTGTTTGGACTCACCCAGGAAATTACTCAGCTGTTTTGCAGTCAAAAGAAAAGAGCTACATTTTGCCATGAATCGTCCCCCTGGCACCGCTTCATGTCTTTTCCTCAGATCACTGCACCGCTCTGACAGCGAGTACAAACCATCGTAGAAATATAACTGCTGCATAACAACGACACAGATGGCTGGACGCTTCACTGCTGCATTATGTTCCATTGGCCAATCTGATGACCTGCTGTTTGTTTTTATACTCCTCCTCAGGCGCCTCTGCTTCATCATGTCTGAAGAGACTGATAAAATAACCCAAAGGGTTCTTTAATTTGGCCAGAATAAATTGCATCAATTAAAAAACTAAATAGATAATATTATATATATGCATATACATATATCTTTGAAGCTGACTCAGAGGATACTGCTGCGCTGTACCAAAAATACCTTTGCAGCAGCATTTACTGGCCATGAGCAGCAAGAGGCAGCACTCCTCCTCCTGCCTCAGCTGTGGTATTCCTGTCACATTTTGGGGGAGTAAATTATATCGAACCCAAATGAGCCTGGGTGGGGTATGAATAGAGGGATAGTGGCAAAAGAGGAGGCAGACTGCACGTTTTGACTGCTGCATCCATCCCAGTGTTGCTGAGAGGGGCGGTGTGGAGGGGGAATGTTGTGAATGACTGAGGCAGCAGAGCAGCTGAGTGAAACTAACAAGTGGTTGCCATGCAGCAGGAGCAAGTGTGCGTGCTTCTGGAGGGAGAGATAGAGAAACAGAATGATAATGAGTAGGAGGCAGCAAGTAAGGGAGCATGAGGAGAGGAGCCGTATCTCTGAGAAGAGACACAAATCGCAGCTCGATCCAGCCTCCGCCTCGCCTCTCCCTTTCTCTCCAGATCCCTGGCTTCACTGAGAGGGTAGCACTGCACACCCAGGATGCCGGCAATGGCCAGATTCACGGATATGTGTCGGAAGCCCACGGGAACAACGAGTTGCACAGAGGAAACGGCAGCAACAGGTCTGTAAGGATGGAACGATAATGAAGGTGAGGCACTTGGTTTTATCGTCCTGAGATGAGCTCAGATGAGGATATGTCAATGCAGTCCCTGTGTTTTACCCTTACCTCACTCCCTCCCTCTCTCCTCCATCTCTCCTGTACTTGTGCAGTGTCCTCCCCACCACTGCACTTCCCACGTCTGTCTCTCTCCATCCTGTCTGTTTGTTCCCTTTCTTGCGCGTACCCTCCCTCTCTCATCTGAATCCCCCTCCTCCCGATTCACTCACTCGAACCACCTGCTGCTTGCGTTCACATGAAACATTCTTGGACCGGGGGGCTGGCACTTCCGTGAGCAGGGCAGTGTTTTGAACATGTTCACTCCATCAATGCCACTTTCTGGGCTGATGGAATCAGGCTGGGTGGCAGACATCTGCTAGCATGCAACAGGTACAGAACCCTTTGCTTTCAGATGAAACATACATAACACTGCAGCTTCAACGGAAGGCCATGCTTTCAGGGGCACCTTTGCGCTTTGCTGGTGTTTCACAGCTGCCTATGCACTGCGACACCATGTAATTCTGACCTGACTTAACGCAACGTAGCCCTGACATTGACTCGCATCCCTGAGCCCATTTTCCTGCACCTCCTCCGCGATTCTCTGCTATATTCCCAGTGGAGCAGAGTGAAAGATCGAAGTCCCTGGACATCCGTTTGATATCGCGTTCATCCGAGGCTATTTATAGCTGTTTCATGGTCAGCTGAATTCAAAACATCGAGGGCCATCGCAGTAGCTTCGCCTACTCGCAACCTGCGCCTTTTTTTTTCTGCATCCACACGCGCATTAGGTGTAATTGTATTGGACTAAGTTGATGAAATGTCTCCGCGCTGAGCTGGAAACAGGGCAGCATTGACGTGAAGCTGTCGTGTCTTTGTCCAGGTAAAATGCAGGCTTCTCAATGCCTGAGCCCATCAGAGGAGAGATGAGGCACCTAGCTGTTGCTTTACCATGTGCAGCATCCACTACAACCACTCCCTTGCTGCCATGAGCGGAAACGACATGATGGCGCACTCGCTGACTCTGGAGCAGAAGACGGCGTTTGCCTTCGTGGGGATGCTCCTGGTGTTCCTGGGGCTGCTGATAGTCAGGTGCTTCAGGATCTTGCTGGACCCCTACAGCAGCATGCCCTCATCAAACTGGGCTGATGGCATAGAGGGCCTGGAGAAAGGGACGTTTGAGTATGCCCTCACCTAACACAGGGACAGACACGTCTGGAGACGTCCTCACAAACAAAACAGAACTGCCTGTAGACGCACATACGCATACACACTAACACATGCAAGCTGCAGCCTTGCACAACCATCAACACACCATCGAGACATCTATCTGTGACTTACTGAATCAAGAGTCTGAAGCTGTGTGTGGCGTCTGAGGTGTATGTGCTGTCAGAGCGCACATGGAGCCTCTTTACCCCGTGTGACCGCAGCACACATCTGAGGTTGTGCGTGTCTGACGAGGATGCTGTGTCATGGTCTCGGCTCTTCTGCCAGGGAGTGTGCAGTTGGGCTCATGGACTGAGGCTCCCTTTAGCCCACCTCTCAAAATGAAATATCTGTTAAGGATAATCAGTGGGACAGGGTGGGGGTGGGGTGGGGGGATGCAGCCAGAATATACAGATGTAGTTTGAAGACTCAGGGACACGATTCTTAATGGGGAAAACAGAGAGATTGTAGCAGGAATGTATATAGCTGGTAACAGGGTATCTATGTCAAGCTAATGCTTTCAGAACAAAACAAATCCAGTCTGTGGACTGCTGCTGCTGCTGCTGCTGCTGCTGCTGCTGCTGCTGCTGCCGCTGCTGCTGCCGTGCGTACAGATTGGTCCTTTCTGTGGCACAAAAAGCAATCAAAAAAGTCAACTGTGATTTACATGACCTGTTACTCGTCCTAAACAATGCAAATATGACTCTCTGAGTCTGTGCTGCTGTCTGTCTCCGAGCAACGGTGCATTGAGTGGAGGTAACATCACCTGTTTACGTTTCTTTCTCCAAGGACACGTGACCACGCTGATTCATGGACTGCCAGTTATTTTGCCCGTTTAAATGTTCAGTCTAAATCATCATTTCTGAAGGAACCAGGAATTAAATGCTGAAGGGGACTCTTTTTAAAGGATAAGGATAAACTCTCACTACCTGCATCCAGAGGAAAGGATGGAAAACAAGGGTGGGGTGACTTTCAAACACTGCACCATCTTTTTCCTCTGGTGCTCAGCCACCCTTGTCCTGTCCCTACGTTTCAAAACAAAAAGCCTGGCAGTCCCAAACAGATGTTCTGTCCTGTGGCAGACTGGTCAGTCATGAGTGTTCTTTTGCTAATTTCTACCAGTCTACGGTTTCTCCTTAGTGCTGTGAATCTGCCTTACTGTGACCTTCGATGGGTTTATGTGCCTTCATCTAGAACCATCAGAGCACCTGTCTGTGTAAATGCGTGTGCACACGTGTGGCACTCCACGGCGACAGATAAAGTAGTTCATCTCCTGACTTGTTGCTTGCTCAGCTGGTGGTAGAGATCTTTTTTGTCATTGATATAGATTTGATTCAATGACGTGAAAATAAACAGAATTTCTTCACTTTGCAGTCTAATCTGGTCTGTTTGGAGGAGGCGATGATAAACGGAGTCTCGTGATGTTATGAGAGATAGTCCACGGCGAAGATGAACCAGAGGCCATATCCTCTTTGCACACATCATCTGCCAGGAATGTGATCATTATCTCTGTCACCAAGAGTGACATCCTTATCTTAAACCTATATCCCACGAAACAGAACACTGCCCATTTCCTTTTCAGCCTACTAACCCAGGTTGTAAGGAGAACTATAAATCTATTAAATTTTAACGAATGTGCCTGTTCTGCCTGGTATTTTGGTGCACAGTTTACTCAAACTTTCTTTGATTTGATCAAAGATAGCGACAACCAATCAATGCAGACAAAGGGAAGCTTTATGAGTAAACCAATAGTTATTTCAACTCAAACAAATTTTAGGAATATTTCAAATAATTCCACACACAGGATTTGGTTCCGGAGGTGGGACAGATAAATTGTTTTAATTAAACCGAGCTAACAGAGTTCTCTCTATATTTAGCCCCAGAGTCAACGAGTTCTGAACCTTAACTTGAGCTGATTATCAATCATCAGTTTTACTGCTATTGGTCTTCGTACTTCAGGCTTTGTTCTCAATTTATTGTGATAAGACCACGTGATAAAAGATGTTCATTACGGCTCTAAAAGTGTTATAGAACATATAAGTAATGTATAAAAATATTTCACAGGATTTTAAAAAAGAATTCAAAAGTGCAGCAAAAATGTTATTTTAGGGGTTTCTTTGGAATTTCTTTGGGGTCTAAATTAAATAATCTGATACGAAAATCTGTCTGATGTCACGGCTCTTGTGTAAAATGTAAAGGCTGGATTTTAGACTTAGACTAGATGTTCTTTCAATGGAAAGGTTAAAAATTACCCCGACACACATTAAAACAAATGATAGGAAATCCCTATAAATCCCAGGAAATCATTATAAAATAATTAGGTTAATAATATACCAATAACCAATACAGAATTTCAGTAGTTTGGCACATTCAGTTCTACTATTTCAAATTCTTTCTAATGCAACTGATCAATAAAGGATGAATAAACAACATTGTTGATTATATAACTATTTCCAAACACCACAGCAATGCCTTTTGTAGACTGCTTCAAGAAACAGTATGGAACAGGAGCAAATCTGTTTAAAAAAGATATTAAAGGGATAGTATATAAGACCTGTTCTAAAAGGAAATGTGGTTTGAAGACTCGTACTATTTTGATCAAATCAGAACCTCTGTTTTCATCGTACGCCACTAGTAGATCAGAAATGATCCCACTGCAACTTTTCCATCTGGAAAATTTTCACCCTCCAGTGTGACTCAGCACTGCGTTTTAACAGCTCCCAACAAATTAGTTATCCGTTGCGCAATTGACTGCCTCCTTTTGAATCTTCCCGTTATTACACGTGTGGGCATTTTATTTTTCTTGGCCTGAAACACAGCCAAGGTCAGACGTCCATTTATTAGTCCGTTTTTTCCATGTGCATAACTCACACTGGTGTACCAGTAATAAGGAAGTTTACCTGCTAAGAGGTTTTTAAAATGCACTTCAAAAAGTCATGCGGCTGTAGGAAAGCGCCTCGGGCATATTCCTGTAATTTAAGGTGTTATATTAACTCTCATTTCGCTCCTGAATATGGCTGTTTGATCCATAAACCCGTTTGACAAAGAATTATTAAATACTTCAACCATAATGAACTCCTGCTTTATGTTTTGACACTTTTGCAGACATTTAATCCAAGAAGGGGTCGCCCACAGCGGTATACCCAGGAATGGACACCTGTGTTATCAATTACCTCTGCAAAATCTGAAAAAATAAAAATAAAAATCCACCACAGACATACATCCCAAAATGTCCTTGAAACTTTTCCTCCCTGCTTATACGTGACCTGAGATCTCCGCTTGTTTCCCAGCGCTTTGAGGAAACACTTTCCACCACCACCCCATAAACTGAGGCCACAGTACAACGTGTGCTGCACTTCAGACAATAATATTAGTAATCAATTCAAGGCACTCAGGCAAGAACTAGCTTTATCTCTCATTTGGCGTTTATGATTTGGTTAATCGTTAAGCAATGTCTTTGTGTCCCCTGCATAGAGCAAGGACATACCTGACACCCCTGTGTCAGTGCTCTGAGGGTTGATCCAAGGAAATAGCCAATAGCTGGCATTCACTATATGACCCTGACAAGCAGAGTATAAAAGCAGGTAATCACAGTTGAAGCCAGTTTACGAAAAGACTTTCAGCAGATCGGAGATCATTGTAAAGCTAGCCGAACGTATACCCCCCAAACAAGGATACTCTCACCAGCTGTTTTGGTATTTTAGCATATCGCTGGAGGACTAGGAAGATTTGAGAAGTTTTCTCAGCTTTTGTGATGGAGTCAGACAGGCAGGTGCACGTCAATGCGGCATACGATCCCAATCTGGACGAGCCTCCCAACTATGAGGAGACCAGACGGGCGGTGCGGCCCTCGGTGGTCAGCGCCTTCGGCCACGACACTCTGGATCGGGTCCCCAACATCGACTTCTATCGCAATGCAGGCAGCGTGAGCGGCCACAGGGCCGTGCGTCCATCCCTGCAGGAGCTGCATGATGTGTTTCAGAAGGTGAGTGACTGCGTTATTTGTCCTTTAGTTCACCTTCTGCATAATATTACACCTGATTTGCCTCCAATGCCCCAAATTCAACTGCCTGTGAGCAATCAGGTCAAAGAAATTTTTATTCAAGTTACTCCAACATCACCATCGGAAGTTAAGAGAGTAATTAAAGCCACGCTTGTAAAAAGTAGTTATGAAACTAAAGCAGACCCAGAAAATTCTCTTCATGGTCAGGGGTCATTTTCAGGGTCATTTTATGGGTTAAATGAGATTGGCAATAAAAAAAGCTTTCTTCCATAGCAAATGAAAGATGGTATGTGGAGAGAATGATGCCCACCCCAGGGACTTAGGAAGAGTATTCCATGTAGTTCCTTACTTGGTGTGAATGTTTCTTTTCCCTCCAGTAGAGGATGATGAAACACCCCTGAGCGCGTTCCCTAAATCAAATGCCAGCTGGGAGAGTCATTTCATCGACGACATTCATCTTCATATAGAGTTCAAATTAGCTGTGCTCTGTCCTGGGACACCTTTCTCCTCAGTTTTCAAAGACAGACACGGCTGTGCAATGTGCTGGCAAAACACGTCATCAGTCTTTATCTTAGGCAGTCAAAGAGTCCAGCCGCTTCCAAAAATGAGTCCAGTCTTTTGGCCTCTAATCAAGCACTTAATACCCGTGTAAAGTGATGACTGAGAACCTCAACAAACCTATACTCAGCTAGATCAATCCGGTTCCATTTCTTTGCTTGCCATAAGCCAAAGGCCAAGCACACAAAATATTGGCCCCAAAAATACATCAACATGCACCTGCATTTTCTATTCTTAACAGGGTGGCCGTATCTCTGTGCCCGACACTGTGGAGGATGACAGCGAGGAGAGTATCGGGACTCCCTCGGATGATTTGGAATCTGCAGTTCTTGTTGACGACACAAAAGCAGTAAAGTTTGGCTGGATCAGGGGTGTCCTGGTGAGTTGTGCTGGGATTTCTTGTGTTTTGCCGTATCCAGGTCGCATGGAGGCCCTTCAGGAGCGACTGCGGGGACGATCGTGACTTTCAGTGGCTGGCAGAGAGCAGAAAAGCTGTTCACAGCTGTACATTGTGACACAAAATATGCTTAAGTGTGCAATCTGTTAACATTGCAGTCTTCTGTTTTACAGGTGAGATGCATGCTGAATATCTGGGGTGTCATGCTGTTCATCCGTCTGTCCTGGATTTTCGGTCAGGCAGGTTGGGGTGAGTGATACACACATGACTTCACAGTGCTTCAGATGTGATGCAGTTTATTTTTTATTTAGTGAAATTGCATGTACACTGATTTGGACTGAATCAATAATAAAGCAGTTTATGTTGTCACAATCTAAAAAAACGAAGAATTATTCCTCTAATATTTGGATCATGTTGTTGGAAGAATAGCCTTTTTAACTACTGCATATTAATAGCTGACCGTTCCAGGCTCAGAGCACTGCAGGGTTTTGTTCCTCCAAGTGAAAATCAAGGATTTCCAAGCTGTCGTGTGTGTTTGTGTTTGTCTTACAGGTTTGGGAATAGTGATCATCCTACTCAGCTGTGTGGTCACCACCATTACCTGTCTGTCCATGTCCGCCATCTGCACAAACGGCATTGTCAGAGGAGGTAAGACGGGATATTTAACCGACAGGAAAAAGTGGCCAGAGTCGGTTTCAGTCAGTTTCAGTCTCAGATAACACCACAAGATTTTTTTATGGACATAACAGAAGGACAGAGGGTGTAGATAAAGAGCACGTGCCTGCCCTTTTTATCACCTCTTTTATCAAAACATAAAATGGTGACTAATAATCCACGTGCTTTTTGTTTGTTTTTCCTCAGGAGGAGCTTACTACTTGATATCACGCAGTTTGGGACCAGAGTTCGGCGGGTCCATTGGTCTGATTTTTGCCTTTGCCAATGCAGTGGCCGTGGCCATGTACGTGGTGGGATTTGCAGAAACCGTAGTGGATCTGATGAAGGTGCGCTGTGTCAGGACTTTGTGCTGATAACTGGATTCCTTGTTTTATACTTATATTTGCCTCTGTTTTGGACACAGGAGCACTCCGTTATCATGGTGGATACATTAAATGACATCAGGATCATTGGATGTATAACTGTAGTGCTGCTGCTGGGCATCTCAGTGGCTGGAATGGAGTGGGAAGCCAAAGTGAGGGCGGCACCATGCATTGTGTTTGCCCCAAACCCCCCAGTAAAGTTTAAATGTAATCAAATGTACTATTCTGCTCTCCACAGGCCCAGCTTGTTCTCCTTGTTATCCTGCTGGCAGCCATAGTGGATGTGTTTGTGGGAACGTTCCTCCCTGCCACAGATGACAAGAAATCAAAAGGAGTCTTTAATTACAACTGTAAGCATCATCTCAAAGGTGTTAAATTCCAAAAGGTTAAAAACTAAAACATCCTCAAACTCACTGACTTTTGTTTCTTTTTCAAAGCCCAAATCTTTTTAGAGAACTTTGCACCCGATTTCCGCGGTCAGGAGACATTCTTCTCGGTGTTTTCCATATTTTTCCCCGCTGCAACCGGCATCCTGGCCGGAGCCAACATCTCTGGCGACTTGAAGGTAGGTTTTGACTGCTGTTCCGACCACGTCACGTTACTCTTGGTCTCTTTTGGTGTTTTTATTTACCTTTTTTATTTCACAGGACCCACAGGCAGCCATCCCCAAAGGGACTTTGCTGGCTATCCTGATAACTGGTGTGACCTACCTGGGTGTTGCCATCTGTGTTTGTAAGTGCAGAAACCCAACATGCAGCTGAGTGAAGCCGGTCTTTTTGGCCTAACACTTAAGCCCCCTTCCTCTCTGTGTCTCTCTTCTCAGCTGCATGTGCCGTGCGTGACGCCACTGGAAACGTGACTGATCTAATCACCCCCGGAGTTCCATGTAATGGTCCGGCTATGGCCGCCTGCGAGCTCGGCTACAACTTTTCTTCGTGTGCGACGACAAAATGCGACTTTGGCCTGAACAACAACAATCAGGTACACCAAGTTCAAAGGTCTCCTCCGCAGAGGTAGAGCTCCTATCCATAACTGATGTTCTCCTCTTTCATATCAGTTGATGACCCTTGTGTCCGCGTTCGGCCCCCTCATCATTGCTGGTACATTCTCGGCCACCCTTTCGTCTGCTCTGGCTTCCCTTGTCAGTGCTCCCAAAGTCTTCCAGGCTCTGTGTAAGGACAACATCTACAAAGCCCTACACTTCTTCGCCAAGGGATACGGCAAGAACAACGAACCAATCCGTGGCTACATCCTCACTTTCATTATTTCCGTGGCCTTCATTCTCATTGGTCAGTTCAGCTGCCTGTTCTGTCCGGTCGTTCTTCTTGAGCCTTTTGGTTTTTACTGAACTTCATTTGATCATCTCTCTGTAGGTGATCTCAACGTCATTGCTCCCATCATCTCAAACTTCTTCCTGGCGTCTTATGCTCTCATCAATTTCTCCTGCTTCCATGCATCCTACGCCAAGTCTCCAGGTGGGTTTGCTGCCAGACTTTTCTATCTGCATACACATAATTAAACAGAAATAACAAGATGTGCTTCTGATCTGTCCTCTGTGTTCAGGATGGAGACCTGCCTACAAGTACTACAACATGTGGCTCTCTCTGTTGGGCGCGCTGCTCTGCTGTGTGGTCATGTTTATTATCAACTGGTGGGCGGCTCTTCTCACATACGCCATCGAAATCCTTCTTTATGTTTATGTCACTGTCAAGAAGCCAGGTGAGCTACATGCCCATGTTCTCACACTTAAAAAGTGCAGTGATGATGCTTCCAACCTGATTTTCACCTGGTTGTCTCCAGATGTGAACTGGGGTTCCTCCAAGCAGGCGGTAAGCTTCGTGAGCGCAGTAAGCAATGCTCTGGATCTGATGGGCATCGAGGATCATGTCAAGAACTTCAGGTAAACGTCTACAGAGCATTTGCTGTGGGCACAATCCCAAATGAGTTTGTAGAGATCCTTCTCACAAATGCTATCATCTGATTTTGAGCTGTTCTCTCATTCGTCAGGCCTCAGATCTTAGCAATGACTGGTTCGGTACGGGACAGACCAGCGCTTCTGGATCTGGCTAACTCCTTGACAAAGAACTACGGCCTCTGTCTCAGCTGTGAAGTGTTTGTGGTGAGGTTAACCCAAAGGTTCAATCCCCCTCAACCTTTTAATCCACCAAAATCTCATTTTAAATGTTTGCATTTCAGTCAAGTTTGCTCAACTCTCACATGGCACCTTTTATGGCTCGAAAGCAAACATGCTCACAAGCGTAACTTTATGGTTTCTCTGCTCTCAGGGTCCGAGGTCTGAAGCCCTGGAAGAAATCAATGCTTGTATGGAGAAGAACCAGCTCTGGCTTACGAAGACCAAACGGAAGGCATTTTATACAGCTGTGGCCTGTGAGGACTTCAGGGCAGGGGCCGAGAGCCTGCTACAGGTCAGTATGGAAGGATCTATTAAAAAAAACAAAAAAAACCCACTGGATTTTATAAAATATTGTGCAACTTTTATTTTAAGGAAATTTTATGGAATTATAAAGACATTTATCCTCTGCAGGTGTTTTTTTTTTTACATTCTTTTGAAGCAAAATATATTTTTACAGTTGACAATGAATAAACCAAACAGGGACCCTTTTCTTCAATTTCAGAGGATCTGTGCTACAGATTAATCATATTTATATTGATATTTGACATCTGCCAAACTGCAGCAGCTATAGCAAATAACATTTTCACCCATCACATTGAAGAATAATCTTTAAACTCAGTCTGAGCAGGAGACTTTTGAATGGACAAAAAGCATTTTTATTGTCCCATTTCTCAAGCACATCAGTATCTATTGCTGTGTTATGACTCTGGCCTAGATCTATTTTAAGAATCTGGTGAGGACATTAGTGCAGGAAGAAGAAGAGAGTTAATGAGGAGTAGAAAAACAGTCTTATGGCTGCCGTTATCATGCTGCTAAGATAAGGCCCTGGTTCATTGTCAGGACTGCTCACTTCAAACACTGAGGCAGATTAGAAGCTATAATTGATTAACACCACGGCATTTGCGTCCCTGCAGACAAAGATATGATGCATGATCTGCTCATAATTCCTTGTAGTAAAATGTGTTTTCCTTCTGGTAAGGATGATTACTGAGGTGTTTTTTTATGGTTCTGCTCAGGTGTCCGGACTCGGCCGTATGAAGCCAAATACGTTGTTGATGGGCTTTAAGAGCAACTGGAGGAACTCCAGCAAAGAGACGGTGCAATGTTATGCGGGAATAATGCAGTAAGACCCACAGACATGCAGGCAAAGATCTAGACCACAAACGAGATGTGAAGACTGTTCTCATTTTCCTTTTCTTTCTGCCAGTGATGCATTTGACTTTGAGTTAGGAGTACTCATACTGAGGATGAACCACGGACTCGACATGTCCAACATCGTTGAGGCGGAAGGTTGGCACTGAAAACTTTTTTGAAAACATGAAAATCCTGTATATGTTTGTTTCTAAATATGTGTTTTGCTAAATATCTTAACCTGAGTTCAACTAGCGAATCAACAACAAAGACATGGACTGAGTGAATATTTATTCATCAAGCCTCTGTGTAACAGGCCGCAGTAAAGCAGCTGATAATAGTGGGTACTTTGTTCTGTAGATTAGAATTCATAAAGGTCAGATAACAGATGACATGTACTGTAATCACGTCTGTGGCACTGTAGGAATCATTCCAAGCATTTATTAGAAACTGAGGAGCTTCTTCTGTCTTCCAGGAGATGCTGAAGGCAGCAAAGGAACAGCAGACCTGGAAAGTGGAATGACGCCGAATGGAGGCAAAGCAAAAGGACTATTCAGGAAGGCAGGAAACATTCTCAGCAAGTGCTCACGACCAGAGGTATCGGTCTCTACACCTCATTTACTTACAGATCCCTCTGTCTACGCTTTCCTCAGCCACCAAAAGATGAGAAAAGATTCAATTTATCTTCATCTCTGCACTGAAAAGGCTTTTAGAAAATAAGGTGTAGTTGAAGGTGTAGTCAAAAATATGGTCACAGACCTTCAGAGCAGGCTTTTACCGGCAGGGAAGAGCTCATATCTGCTGACTGACTGTCTGCTGTCTTGAAATCAGACACACACACACACACACACACACACACACACACACACACACACACACACACACACACACACACCACACACCACTGAGCTGCATTGGCAGCTGTGATGTGTGCAATCTGGGTGTGACTGTCTAGAACATTAAATCTCAGATATGGTTGTCCCCGCTGATGTAAATGCTTAAATCTCAGATATGGTTGTTCCTGATGATGTTAATGTCCATTGGCTGGCTCCATCATCTAACACAACTCTTCTTGCCAGCTCTGTGAATCACTTTCTCTCTAGCTCTTCCCACCCCTCGCTTGTTTCTCATTTCTCGGTCCTCCTCCCCCTTTGCCAGTTTCGGTGTGCGGCCCTCCGCCCCCCACGATTGCCAAGATGAATGAGCAGCTGATGGAGGCCGCGTTCAGTTCAAGAACAAACAGCCTAAAGGCACCATCGACGTGTGGTGGATGTTTGACGATGGAGGTAAGTGTTGGATGCCAACGGTAGAGAACACCCGGGTGTGAAAATGGAGGCAAACACAATAACTTACTTGATTGTGTAATGGATTGTTATTTTTGTAGGTTCAGGGGTGTTGTTATGTTTGTTTGCTCTCTTTCAGGTCTCACCCTGTTGCTCCCTTACATCCTCACTACCAGGAAGAAGTGGAAAGACTGCAAAATGAGGATCTTCATTGCAGGACAACCCGAACGCAGCGAGCTGGATAAAGAGGAGTGAGTGAAATAAAAGATTACTAGTCACTTTAGGAACAGTTGTTGGTGGTGGGAAAGGAAGCAAGTGAAATGTAATTTTTAATAGCAATATCTCTGCAGGTGTTTTTTTTTTACATTCTTTTGAAGCAAAATATATTTTTACAGTTGACAATGAATAAACCAAACAGGGACCCTTTTCTTCAATTTCAGAGGATCTGTGCTACAGATTAATCATATTTATATTGATATTTGACATCTGCCAAACTGCAGCAGCTATAGCACCCATCACATTGAAGAATAATCTTTAAACTCAGTCTGAGCAGGAGACTTTTGAATGGGACAAAAAGCATTTTTATTGTCCCATTTCTCAAGCACATCAGTATCTATTGCTGTGTTATGACTCTGGCCTAGATCTATTTTAAGAATCTGGTGAGGACATTAGTGCAGGAAGAAGAAGAGAGTTAATGAGGAGTAGAAAAACAGTCTTATGGCTGCCGTTATCATGCTGCTAAGATAAGGCCCTGGTTCATTGTCAGGACTGCTCACTTCAAACACTGAGGCAGATTAGAAGCTATAATTGATTAACACCACGGCATTTGCGTCCCTGCAGACAAAGATATGATGCATGATCTGCTCATAATTCCTTGTAGTAAAATGTGTTTTCCTTCTGGTAAGGATGATTACTGAGGTGTTTTTTTATGGTTCTGCTCAGGTGTCCGGACTCGGCCGTATGAAGCCAAATACGTTGTTGATGGGCTTTAAGAGCAACTGGAGGAACTCCAGCAAAGAGACGGTGCAATGTTATGCGGGAATAATGCAGTAAGACCCACAGACATGCAGGCAAAGATCTAGACCACAAACGAGATGTGAAGACTGTTCTCATTTTCCTTTTCTTTCTGCCAGTGATGCATTTGACTTTGAGTTAGGAGTACTCATACTGAGGATGAACCACGGACTCGACATGTCACACATCATTGAGGCAGAAGGTTGGCACTGAAAACTTTTTTGATGAAACATGAAAATCCTGTATATGTTTTGTTTTCTAAATATGTGTTTTGCTAAATATCTTAACCTGAGTTCAACTAGCGAATCAACAACAAAGACATGGACTGAGTGAATATTTATTCATCAAGCCTCTGTGTAACAGGCCGCAGTAAAGCAGCTGATAATAGTGGGTACTTTGTTCTGTAGATTAAGGTCAGATAACAGATGACATGTACTGTAATCACGTCTGTGTCAGCACTGTAGGAAATCATTCCAAGCATTTATTAGAAACTGAGGAGCTTCTTCTGTCTTCCAGAGGAGATGCTGAAGGCAGCAAAGGAACAGCAGACTCTGGAAAGTGGAATGACGCCGAATGGAGGCAAAGCAAAAGGACTATTCAGGAAGTCCAGGAAACATTCTCAGCAAGTGCTCACGACCAGAGGTATCGGTCTCTACACCTCATTTACTTACAGATCCCTCTGTCTACGCTTTCCTCAGCACCAAAAGATGAGAATAAGATTCAATTTATCTTCATCTCTGCACTGAAAAGGCTTTTAGAAAAATAAGGTGTAGTCTGAAGGTGTAGTCCAAAAATATGGTCACAGACCTTCAGAGCAGGCTTTTACCGGGCAGGGGAGAGCTCATATCTGCTGACTCGATCTGTCTGCTGTCTTGAAATCAGACACACACACACCACACACACACACACCACACACACACACACACACACACACACACACACACTACTGAGCTGCAGCTTGGCAGCTGTGATCTGGGTGTGACTGTCTAGAACATTAAATCTCAGATATGGTTGTCCCCGCTGATGTAAATGCTTAAATCTCAGATATGGTTGTTCCTGATGATGTTAATGTCCATTGGCTGGCTCCATCATCTAACACAACTCTTCTTGCCAGCTCTGTGAATCACTTTCTCTCTAGCTCTTCCCACCCCTCGCTTGTTTCTCATTTCTCGGTCCTCCTTCCCCTTTGCCAGTTTCGGTGTGCGGCCCTCCGCCCCCACAGATTGCCAAGATGAATGAGCAGCTGATGGAGGCCAGCGTTCAGTTCAAGAACAAACAGCCTAAAGGCACCATCGACGTGTGGTGGATGTTTGACGATGGAGGTAAGTGTTGGATGCCACCGGTAGAACCACCCGGGTGAAAATGGAGGCAAACACAATAACTTACTTGATTGTGTAATGGATTGTTATTTTTGTAGGTTTCAGGGGTGTTGTTTATGTTTGTTTTGCTCTCTTTCAGGTCTCACCCTGTTGCTCCCTTACATCCTCACTACCAGGAAGAAGTGGAAAGACTGCCAAATGAGGATCTTCATTGCAGGACAACCCGAACGCAGCGAGCTGGATAAAGAGGAGTGAGTGAAAATAAAAGATTACTAGTCACTTTAGGAACAGTTGTTGGTTGGGAAAGGAAGCAAGTGAAATGTAATTTTTTAATAGCAATATCTAGAACACTGCAAAATTAACATCCAGGCTAATTGTATAATTATGTATCCAACAGGATGAGGGCTCTGCTGCAGAAGTTCAGAATCAACTGCACTGACATCAATGTCATTGATGATATTCACATGCCGCCCCGTTCTGAGAGGTAATCTAATTTATCCTTTTAAAATAACAGCAGATGGTGCAGCAGCATGGATATCGGATGACCAAAATAAAGTGCAGTAAAAGTGTCTTCTTCGCATCCTGACTGAGGTTTTATCTTTTCCCCTATCAGCTTGAAGAAGTTTGAGGAAATGATCGAGCCGTTCCGTCTGCACAAGTCCAGAGACTCGGAGCAGGATGAAGACAGGCAGAAAGTGCAGCCATGGAAAATCACTGATGAGGAGCTAAGAACATTTGAAGAAAAGGTAGAATGATCAAAAACGATGTATTTGTTCCCCTTTGTTATGTTTGGTGTTGCTGATTTAAGCCGTTGCTCCACAGACTAATCTCCAGATTCGACTGAACGAGCTGCTGCTGGCAAACTCCAGAGCAGCTAACTTGATCTTCGTGTAAGTGTGATCTGCTTTAGTCTTGCAGGACTAACTCTATATGGGACTAACCAGCCGCTAACATGTTCTCCTTACCTACCATTTCCTGCAGGAGCCTGCCCATCGCCCGCAAAGAATCTATCTCCGATTACCTCTACATGGCCTGGCTGGACATCCTGACACAAAATCTTCCACCAACCCTGCTCATCAGAGGAAACCACAAGAGCGTGCTCACATTCTACTCCTGAGCTCCCGGCAGGTTAAATAATAGTTGAACAGTTTTGTAATGGCTCAGCAAGTTCTGAGCATTCTTTAGTTAAAACGTGATGAGGGTGTGCACATGACCAGGTGCCATGACATGCAAATATTCCTAAAAAAATATATATTAAAAAACATTTTGTCACAGTCTATTCTATATGATGACTATCTATATGATGTATGTGCCATTCGCTGATCATTTGTGGCCCAAGGCACTTAACGTGTATCATGTTGGTGTGCACAAAACGAAAAGCTCCAAAGCTGAGTTGCGTTCAGGTTTCCTTCAAGGAAAATACATTTTTGATGTTAGATTTGCAAATGTCAGAGTCTAAATGTGAATTTTGGAGAAAAACCACATTAAATCCGTAGGGAAAACGATTTATATGTAGGTATTTAAGGTTTAAATGTAAAAAAAAAAAAGCAAACAATTTTGTTAAATCATGTATTTCTGACTTGATCAACCAATGAAGAAAGGCAAACATGTAGAGGTTCAAGGCTGCTTTCATTCGTTACACTGAAGTATTGTTGCGTGATGCTGTGATATAAATGCATATATAGCTGTCTTAATTCACCGGAAAATAGGTTGCGAGCAAACGACGATCAAAACATATTCATAAATGCTTTTACTGGGAGGAAGGGCTTTTTTCATTGTTCAACCTTTTTGTATCAACTGAATGTAAAATACAACTATGTTTTAATATTGTAATGTATTTTTAATGCTATTATCACTGCTATTTGTGGAAAAATTAATGAGCTCACAAAATTATGTAAAGATGAATTCTGATGTATATTTTCTGAAAAATAAATAAAATCAGTTTCAGCTGTTCTCATACTAAAGTAGCTGTTGTTGGGGGACTACTTTTACACTCTTCTGTCAGCCTTTAAAAATCTAAAGTTGTATCTTCCAGAGAAGAAAATGCAGCATATTACTGTAAATTATTCACATCAACTAAACAAAATTTGGTTTTTTTTCTTCAATTTCAGAGGTCAAATTTATCAAAAGTAAAAAAGTACATTTTAGAAAGACAGTGGAGCTATTTAGACTTTTTTTTCAAATACAATAATCTATGTTTGAGATCCATAATAAGGTTTGTTAAAGTTTTTGTAAACCTCTAATATTGAATGGCATTAATGCATCCCTTTCTAATGTTGATATACAGAAATTTCATGTGGACTTTTTATATCATTGTTTAGATATCTGTAATAAATTACATGACAACATAGCTACTTAATAAAAAATTATATAATAAATAAAATTGTTAAATTAGGTTTATGCAATGTGAACGGTTCTAATTAACACTGGCACAGATTTTATGGTCTGAATTATTTTTTCATGAAACAGAAACTACTGGTTAATAAATATAATCCCGAGAAAAGACAGGAAATGATTCTTTACGACTTTGATCAACTGGATCACTGTTGATGGGACGAGGAAGTGCAGTCCAGGCTCGCGCCAGCAGATGACGGTGCGGCGCGAGCGCCCACGAGCGGTTAAGTCAACCTTTGCAGTCGCCTTAAGCTAACGTAACGACACAACTCGCACTAATGCTAATCGGTATGCGGTTAAAGAATTTTACGGGTTTTCACGCTGTGCCCCGTTTCATAGGAAGGACATTTCAAACGCAGATTGTTTTTCAAACTAAAGGCAAGCAAGATTCCAGAATGGATTACGTTATTAGCAACAGGACGATGGCCGATTGACCATAGCAGGTTGTAGACTGTGTAGCATTGCGCTGGTCTAAGACATTAATGACACATTGAATGGAAAACGGCGTGTTTATATTGCGGTGCAATGCGTAAGTAGGGCGATGGAAATCGCTCTCATTTTCTTCTGTGTTTTCTTTATATCGGATGTTACGTGTGTTGAACCCATCGCGGAACCCTTTGAGCGTTCTTATAGGGTAAAATGATTATACGGAATTTGAGGGAGGGGCCAAATATTTCTACTTCCTGCGCGGGAAACGGCTTCTAAAAACGCGGGAAAACTCTGCAGCAGATGCTCAGGGGGTGTGTTGCATACGAGATACTTTGTTCTTAGGTCCAGGTACACCCAGGCTTTTGTAAGCTGTGTAATTTTTTTTGCTTTAATTCTACCATTTTTTTGTCAACATGCGCATTGTAGATGTTGCTGGCTGTGCAGACTTGTCGCCATCGAAAAGAGCAAGGACAGAAACAACAACAGCAGCAGAGAGACCTGTCCTGAGGTTCGCTAAGCTTTCTGAGCATGCCACGACTCCAACAAGAGGATCAGCTAAAGCAGCGGGTTATGACCTCTACAGGTTGTTTACACTGCATATATATTAATTTTTTTATATTTACCCACTTCATGCACGCTGTCTGCATGAGTGCACCAATATCAGACCATGTTTTGTGCTATATGGTAATATATTGAAGCTAGTAATTTGCTTATAAAATGGGGGGTCTTTTTAGGCAGCAACTTATTCCACAAGCTACCATTCTGTAAAAGTAAAGTGTCTCTATGCACATATGTTAACTTTTTTTTATTATTTAAAACAGTGCCTATGATTACACCATTGGTCCTTTGGATAAGGCCATTGTGAAGACAGACATCCAGATAGCAGTTCCACATGGATGCTATGGGAGAGTGGGTGAGTGTTTCTTGACACTGCTGCAACTGTGGTTTTATCAGGTTTGAAGCGTTACTTGGGGCCCACTTATGAAAACATATTTCATTCCCTCGTCCTTATCAGCACCACGATCTGGATTAGCAGCCAAATACTTCATAGATGTCGGAGGTGAGTGCCTGCCTACTCCAGGACTGTGAACCAGAAATACATGTTTTGTTCTGATGTTCCTATTTGCTCTGCATAGCTGGAGTTGTAGACGAAGACTATAGAGGAAATGTGGGGGTTGTGCTCTTCAACTTTGGCAAGGAGACATTTGAAGGTGAGTGTGTAACACATAACATGGCGCATGCATCAAATGGAAATGAGTATATTTTAGAAAGGTGGGGTATTATGATGGTCAGTCATGAATTAAAAATGTAGAGATCATCCTTGATAAAGGGTCTGATGAGCATATGCAAGAGTATACATTTCTGGTCTTCCTCTGTGCAGTGAAAAAGGGTGACAGAATTGCTCAACTAGTGTGTGAGAAGATCTGCTATCCAGAACTGCTGGAGCAAACGGTAAATGTCACTTCAAAAACGTTTAACATGTAGAGCACGGGTTCAGCTTTTTAAAACAATGTTACATTTTTTAATTTTTAACTAACCTTGTTTCATTCTTTTAGACACTTGATGAAACGGCACGTGGTGCTGGAGGATTTGGATCCACTGGACACAACTGAGGGATACTAAATAACGGGAGTTGTATATGTTGGCTTTAAAATCTGTTATTAAAGTTATGTTTGCTAATATGAACTTGTTCGTGTTTTTCATTTAAAGTTGAGTGCAATTTGAAATGCAAGTCTTCCAAATCTCCACAAGGGGGCAGCAGGAGACAAGAGTTGTATAAAAGCGCAACACAGGGTTCCTCTAACGATCAGATCATGGAATTACATCACTTTGACACACATGTATTTCAATCTCTAGCAAGGCAAAACAATGAGTACATACACCAAAATGTTTTATTGTGAATTTACAACTAAACCCTCACTGATGTGAACAGAACATGGACTGGTGTCAGGTTGTTCCACGCCAACGCAGCACTGATTGTACATGTGAGAGAACGTGCGGCCACAGAGACCTCAGTGCATAATCATGAAGGCCCAGGTTTGGCATCATCAATGTATGTTGTGTGTGCAGGTGTGTATGTATACACAGTTTACAAAGGAAGTAGTTGGTCATAATAAGCACCATTACAAACCCCTCTATTCCAGGGGCTTCCTCTAGTTTACAAATGCTTCATAGATTAAAAGTGGCATCGATTATTACAGTATAAACACAATTTACATGTAGTATAGAGGAGAGCGGGCAGGCTAAGGAGCTAGCTGTTACTGGGCAAAGACACGGAATCTTCAGAATGTCCAATGGTGTTTGTATCTCGCTGACTACAGAGTTCGGCAGAGTAGTGCAGTGCATTCAGAAGTCTATGTGGTTGTGTTGCTAGCACCAGTAAATATGAATTATTCTAGTCAGTAGGAAAAATGGAAAAGCGTAGTTTAAATATGCAGTAGGAATCATTCAAGCTCAGACGTGGCTACAGCTCAACAGTCCATAGAAGGTTCTTTTCCTCTCCTCTCTTTCATTTTCACACCATTTCAAATAAAAATGTGGAGAAGGACCAGTTTTATTTTTGCGTTGATGGGTTTGTTCAGTTAATATACCTGAGGGGAGGAAATGAATTGATTTCAGACTATTGGAACTGACCCTTTTCATTCACCTAAGTGACGTTCCGTAAAACTCCACAATTCGAGCTTCCTGCAGTCATAAGCCTCTTTAATGGCACCTGATTCCACATATCATACAACACGGAAAACCCTTCAATTAATAAAAACATACATTTACGCCTCTAATGGTGCTTCACACATGTCTGGAATTTGGGGAATCAAGATGCCTTTCATTTCATTTTCCACATAATTTGTATCTATGATATGTAGAATCATCTTTGGCAACCAAACGACGCAGTTACACATCCCCCCCCTTGTCTCTTTGGTGACAAACTGTTGAAGGAGAAGTTGCCACAAACCGCTAATCCAGAGTCAGATGTTTTGGCGGCCGTGTGCCCAACCCTGGATTAGCCGTTGCCGGCAAGGTCTGCCTGTTTCAGTCATGTGACGGTTAATGGAGGATGATCTGCACCCTCATCCTCAGGATTTCTCCCAGCTGTCCTGTGAGGTAGTCTTTATCATGTTGGTCCTCCAGCTGCGACAGCTCCTTCTTCTTAAAGAGCGGCATGCTGCTGATCTGAAGCAAATACGCTCCTGGGGGGAGGGCTTTCTTCTTGCTCAGGTGCAGGTAGCTGACGCCCTCCCTCTGGTTGATCTTGAAGTAACCTTGGTCGTTCCCGTGATCGATGCTGTAGCGCACGTGGTCGCTGAGGGTGGATAAGGCCGGGGTGAACTCCAGGATGTGGTCCCGGTTGCTCAGGTCACTCAGGTTCAGGTGGAACTGGAGGGTGTCTTCGATGTCCACGCTGGCCAGGCTGATAACCTCCTGCAGGAAACAGCAGTGTGTGAACGTCACAGTACGCAGCCTTCCACCAAAAACAAAATGGTTTTCAAACAACTAAGGATTCTAAGGTTGTTCTTTGCGGTCCCTACTTCCTGCCTACTGATAACTGATTTTTGTATGGAGTCTAAAACAGTGGTTGGGGTTATTGGGCCTATTGTTTCACTGCTTCCGGTCACCAGAGACTTTTTTTTTCCTTCAGGGAGTGTTTATGTCATCCATATTTAAGTAGAGGTTGGGATTTGTGCAGAGAGATTACCTGCACGTCTCCATCACGTGTGGCGTTGGTGCTACGACGCATTCGGCCCTTCTTGGGATATCCGTTGATCTTACACTCATAGCAGGCTTCAGGGGACAGAGAGTTATCATCTGCTTCTCCTTCCTGTCCAGGACCGAGAGAGCTGCTACCAAAGCCCAGACCCGTAACGCAGTGCCTGTGGGACCAAAACAAAGCTGTTCGTCAAGCAGGAATCTCTACGGGCAGCTATCACATGGCTGGTCCCTCACGTACCCTTGCCCGGCACGGTAGTACCCAGGCGGACACCCGCAGAGGTAACCCCCGTCCGTGTTGGAGCATCCAAACTTGCAGGGGTTCTGGCTGGTGGAGCACTCGTTAATGTCCAAGCATCCGCCACCGCCCTGCTCGTAGTTGAAGCCGGTGGGGCAGAGGCAGCGGAAGCTCCCCAGGGTGTTGTGACACGATGCTCCCCCGCAGATCTGAGCGTTCAGACACTCGTTCTCATCTGGTCGACAGAAAACGGAGGACAAGAAACCAACAAAAGGTCAGAGTGAACTGACCCAAACTGACACAAACACTTACTCCAGTCACATGAACTCAACGCCTGAGTCTTTTAAGCGGGTGAGCAGGATGTAGTTTGAGCCTGTGATTTTCTTTTCTCATGGCCTCACTTCACTCAGGGAAAGGTTAAACTATACAGGGAAATGACAACCACTCTAGAGTATTTGTATTATAAGAGTGTCAGGAAAGAGGTGAAGGGGGAGGACAATAACTCGTTAATAAACGGCTTCAAAATGGAATCTAGCCTGGAATATCAGGACTGCCAGGTACATACTTTGGCAACAGACACATCAGGATGCTTCAAAGGGAAAGAATTTCTATATTTGCTAACAAAAACAACAGTGGAGCTTCTCACCCACACACTGGTTCCACTGGTAGTGCTGCAGGTAGCCCTGCGGACAGCTGCACCGGTATCCACCCACCAGGTTCTGACAGCCGTGCTGGCACCTGTGGTTGCCGTCACACTCGTCCATATCTGTCAGGGGCGAAAAACAGCGAGTCTTATTGCAGGAGACGGATTCTGCACTGGAGCAGCCATCACACAGGCTGCCGTTAAAGGCCGGTTGCTGACCGACCTTCACAGGTTTGAGCGTTCGGATCCAACGAGAATCCACGCTGGCAGTCGCAGCTGAAGCTCCCCGGCGTGTTCTGGCAGACGCCGTTGTTGCCACACAGATTGGGATCTGTCGCACATTCGTTGTTGTCTGCAAGAAGGAAAGGATCGTCTGGGTTAAGGCGGCCGATCTGCCCACAGATGAGATATGAGTCACAGCAGCTCAGCTCAATCAACAGGTGTTCCACAGTCAAGTCAGCCTTGAATCAAAATGATCTTGTCAAGTTGTGGCTGCAATCGATGCAAAAGAGAAGGAAGTCAGGGGTATTCGGTTATTCAAGAATGGAAGTTCGGATGGCAGGGAAGGATCCCCAATGTCACTTGTTCGTGTCTGATAACGTTCTAACACCTATAACTGTCATCATAGCTTTATTGCTTCAAAACTTGAAGCTTGACTTCATCGAGGAGGCTGTTTTATGGTCTGGAAAAAAAAAAAAGAGAGAAAGGCGTCTGGTCGTCATGGCGATCCACTGCAAAGTTCCATAACAGAGCACTGCTGAGCTGACACGACTCCAAACCAGTCGAGCTTAATAAGATCAGTGTGATATCAGCCAGAGTCCATTATCTTTGAACAAGAGATCGTAAAGGTCGAACCAGTGGGTGTTTTAGGACTCTTTAATGCAGGGGGCTGACACACGTTCCATCAAATGACGTTCCATCGTATGACGTGGCTGGGTTGTGTACCATGAACAACGAAGAGCGGGCGAAGGTGTGCTGACAGAGTTTCCCTACTGAGGTTTTCTACTCACCGATACAGGCAGTGTGATGCTGGGAAAAGCCAGGAGGACACTTGCAGGTGAAGCCACCGATGGTGTTAACGCACAAGAACTGACAGTTGTGCTGTTTGGTCGAACATTCGTCCAGATCTAAAAAAGAGAGAGATCAGAGTGAGGCGGAAATATCTCCTAAAAAGTATTAAGGGCTCTTTAGACAAGTGTCTGAGCCTGTGTGAGGTAAATGCACATCCCACTGTCTGCGCTCTGACTCAAATTCCAGTCCTTCTACAGTCACTGACCCACAAATGAACTGCATTTAGGCAGATTGATGGATCACTAAAGCCATGATAAATAAAAATAACTGGTCCTCAATGGTCTGGACTCATAAACAAGACCTATAAACAGAAAAACACCCAGAGGAACATGTACAGCGAGCCGTGTGGTTTGGAACATGCCCTCTGCACACACCAGTCCAAATGGAATGTCATGGGACAGTGAGCAGAGGTTCTGGCCCAAGGCCGAGGTCCCCCACCTGGAAATTAAGTCGACAAGTTCGACGTCATTTATCCTTCGGGGAAATCTTCACAGGATCACGGTTCTCTACAAGCGCTAAAATCAGCTCGACTACTGTTGTTTGAGTCTTCTGCCATGTCAGGTGTGTGTGTGCGTGCGTGTGTGTGTGTGTGTGTGTGTGAGAGAGACCTCTGCAGCTCTTTCCGTCTTCCTGCAGGATGTATCCGCGCGGGCAGGAGCACAGGTACCCTCCCTCTGTGTTCTTGCAGATGAAGTTACAAGGCTTGGGTGCCTGAATGCACTCATCCACGTCTGGAAAGGGAGGGCGAGATACAAAGGGTGAGAGGTGCAGTTTGATCCCGCTGCCAGAAATTCCAGGAGGGGAAACCAACGAGACAGACAGGCAGGCTCGGGGTGCATTTTTTAAGCAAGTGTGTGGGCTGTCCGCCCACGTCGTCTCGGCAGATGGCGGGAAAGAGAACCGGAGGCGTCAGGGATGGGGAAAAAGGTGAAGTGCGGGTACTGCGGCCTTACCCGCACAGGTCGTCCCGGTGATGTCCGTGGTGTAGCCAGGTTTGCAGGTGCAGGTGTAGGAACCCAACGAGTTGAAGCACTGACCGTTCTTGCACAGATTTCCCATCACACGACACTCGTCAATGTCTGGAGAGAAACCAGAGAACGTTAATGTCAGATAAACGGCCCCAGTGGGAATAACCATGTCTGCCAAAAGATTACTGAACAACAGCTGTAACAGTGACCTCAGGGAAATATTGTTGCAGGTATTTATCGATCCGCGTCACTGTTGCGTCAAACATACGCGTATTTTTAAGTGATTTCATCAGGAGGTACGCTTCACAATGTCAGCGGTTTGATCAACTAGGGAATAAAAGCTGATGATACCTCTTCCATCAGTGGTGAAGCCAGGACCCAGAGGGCACATCTTCTTATACTGTGTGGTCCCAGGGAGGGGGCAGAGCTCACAGTTGGTGCCCCATCCTCTGCCGCCATCACAGCAGCACTCGGACTTGGTCACCATGTTCCGGTTACTGGAGGTCATCTGACACAGCGTGGTCAGAACTTCAGTGAAGCAGAAGCCTTCACGGTTATCTGAAGGGTGGAGCAGCCAGACAGAGAAAACCCAAGATGACAAACCTGGACCACCCCCTCTAAGATAGGAGCTGGCCTTTAAAAGCCAGACTGCTTTATCGGGGCTGTCTGAGAGATAACCGTGAGGTTTACAAACTCAACCTAGGTCCTTCTCACAGATTTCAGCACATCGCCTCTATCTGCCAGCCTATTTTTAGTAAAGGGAGGAAGGCGTGAAAGGATTTCCTTGCTGCTATCTCTGCCGGAAGAGACGGGTTGGTTACATTCCCAGAAGTAACCCAGAAAGCATAGATAAAATTAAGAATGAAAAAAAGTGACCTGAATCGACATCCTTACCGATACATTCGGTCTGCGTGGGGTTCGCGATGAATCCTTGGTCACATTTGCAGCGGTAGCTTCCCACTGTGTTCTCGCAGCGGCCGTTTTTACAGATGCCCGGTTTTGCCATACACTCATTCAGATCTGCACAAACGTTGGAAATGTGAAAGACGGACAGAAAGTCCTTTAGATTGTGAACACACATACGGAAAATGTGATAATCGATGATTAAATGGGTCAAATCAGGCAAATGTATCTAAACACCAAACACATCTTCTGTGGGACACACTCGATACATCATTAAATCTCTACTCCAAAATAAAATGGATTTTATTAAATTAAATTAGTTATAGTCTTCTCTATCCTGTCTGGGTGAATCTTGGCCAGTTTTGTATTTTTCCCCCCAGAGACTTCACCAGCAGGGGCAGTCTGCTGCAGTCTCTGCATCCCACAGAGGCCGCACATTCATACCTGCTGTGGCTAGAACAGTGTCCACCAGTGCGGTGTCAAGAGCTTAGAGGAGAAACTGAGAGACTGGAGGGGTGGAGGGGGCAATGGGCATGAAACCACCCAGCATCAGGACCTTGCATAAAGGGGCAGAAGGAGCACTGCCAAAGCCCTACAACGACCTCCAGCAGGCCAGTGGTGGGCATGTTTTTGGCCCATGTCAGAACTGGACTCTATAAGGGTGTCATGAGGGCATGATGTCCATAAGTGTCACCACTGATTGTTCTGTTTTCAGTGGATTACACTTTGAAATTAATAAAGACTTTTAACTGAAAGATTTCAATCATCGAGATCTACTATGTGTGACGGATTTTAAGTTTTTAACAGCAAGTGAGAATCTTACCCATGCAACCCTCGCCGCTGGGCTGGCGTGTGTATCCGGGGGAACAGATGCACATGTATGTACCGATGAGGTTCTTGCAGGTCATACCTCTGCCGGCACAGTCATCTATACCATCTTCACACTCGTTCTGGTCTGGGGATCAAAAGGGACAATGAGTCTAAGAATCACAGTTGTAAAGAAGGTGTACGTGCTTCCACTAGAGATGAAACACAGACATCTGTCAGGACTACAGCCCCATAAGCCTGTATGGGAGAGTCGGGGGTCTGTTTGGGGCTGTAATGTAAACAGGGATGCTGCGGACAGTGAATGATTCCTTCTGTCACTGTGATTCCCTCCAAATATAACCGTTGCTACAGTACCGATCTGTCTGAGAGGGCCAAGGAGTAAACACTGATGGCATTCACCCATGTTTTAGCCCGAGCGGAGTTGCAGAACCCTTAAGGATCTCAATGAGAGAGCGTTACGTAACTTTATGGTGCTACACGTCACGTCTGTGTCCTGCTTCGTTTATTTTCAGCCTGCGTTGTCCAGTAAATAGAGCGAGCCAGAGTCACTTAGCTGCCATACCTTTGCACATCCTCCTATCCTCACGCAGCACGTAGCCTGTGGGACACTTGCACTCATACGAGCCCACCACGTTGACACAGCGGAAGGCGCACAGCAGAGGATTCTGGGTGCACTCGTTGATGTCTGGAGAAGCAGCAGAGTGAAACAGGTCGAAGGGGAAACAGCCGACTGGATAGAGAGAACTTTCACATACCTTCACAGGCCATCATGGATCCAGGCTCAAAGCCATCTTCACATGCACACTCAAAGCCCCCGAGGACATTTGTGCATGTGCCGTTGCCACAAGGATTGCCAATGCTGCACTCATTAGTGTCTGTTGAACAGTATCACAAATACAGTACGTTTAAATCCATCTACTAGTTGCTTAAAATGGGAATATGATGCTAAGGAGACGATGATATAGGAAAGCTCTGGCTGAACTGGCCTTCACATCTGACACCACTGATGTCCAAATGGTATCCCATGGGACATTCACACCGGAAAGAGCCATCTGTGTTGATGCATTGGCCATTAATGCAAGGGTCATTGAGGCACTCATCAACATCTGCAAAAGAAAATCAACAGGAAGGTAATTTACCACCAGTCTGGCACCAAGTCAGTGGTGACGATTCAGTGTTAACGACCTTTTGGATGGTCGTCTCGTCCCTGTTGATAGCCCTCATTGCGACAGAGATGAGGATAGGCCTCTGGAAATATAGAGAAGAGTAAAAAGGGACACTCAAATCTGGAATCTGAGTTTTCTGTCCTCTCAGAGATGGGGAACATGCTTACCCTCTCCTTTGCTGGGGCAAATTTCACAGGGGTCTCCCCAGCCTTGACCTGGCATTCCAGTACAGCAGCACACCTCCTTGGTCGTGTTCTGAGGCTTCGGAGCCTGGCAGCGTCCATTTTCAAACTTTGTATAGCAGTAGTTCACACGGAAATCTGCCAATCGACACACATTGATGACAAAATGCACACTCCAAATAAACTATATGTATTGGTTTTAAATCACAAGGGTGAAAATCATCTCGGTCATCTGTGTTTGTCAGAAACTTCCACCTCTCTCCGATTCACATGTCTCTCTGCTTCCTCCTAAACCAGGCAGACATTTACTGGTAATGAGAAGCACATGCTCTAGTTCTCCTTGCTAGCATTGTTCTTCACAGAACCCAACACAAATAAGCTTTCTGACCACCATAAATCACACACACATGCACACACACCTGGTCCAGAGGCAAAAATCGCACACACAAACACACACTCAAGAAAAGCTGGTGTATGTGAGGAAAACATCATGTTTTTGTTCTCCATCAAACTCGTCTCTCAGTCGACAACAGACTGATGTTGGTGCACGGCCGCTTGGCAACTATTTCAAATCTGCTTCTTCACGGTTAAATGGGATAAATGGCCTTTAAGTCACAGTTAATCACACATCCAAGGATGTTGTTGCTCCATTCAGGCTAGTCATTAGAAATGGCAGCACAATGGTGTTGGGTGGGGGGGCTATTGCGTCACACCTAATTACCAACACCCCTGTGTTTAGCCCCCTCTGAACCACTGAGCCCACAGAGCTAATTCCATCTGGTCTCCACATACAGCAGCTCTAAACATTAAAATATCTTTGATCGGGAGGAATAAATGAAAACATGTTTTAAACGTGAGAACATACAAAGGCTCCTCGATGGTTCTCATCCTTGGGCTGTTCACGCCGATCACACTAAAGAAAAAGGCTGGTCCTGTCAGTGGGAAAGTTTCTGTCATGGCCAAGAAATGTCTTTTATTACCCATGTTCGACTCCACCCTGCCTCCTCTGGCCATGACCTGAACCTCACTTGTGACGCTGGGAAAGTAAAACGAAGTGAACTGCTGATGATGTCATCACATGAGTGTTTAGATGGGGAACTCCCTACCCAACCCATAACCCACATATGTGCATAAGTGCACTTAAACACGAGGGGGAAAATGAAAAAGCGATATATCAGGAACCACCCTTGGCCTCGCAGAGGCAACAGCAGCACCAGAACCAGCTGGATCGCAGCATGCCAAGTCTAACAGAGCGCTGCTCACTCTCCACCGGCGCTCACACACACTCCGCCACCCTCTCCCTGTCTGGGTCGCTCCCACAGCCACGATTACCTATACATCTGCGCCCGGAGGCAGAAATCTGGAAGCCCTCGGGACACAGGCAGGTGAAGCTTCCCTCGGTGTTGGAGCAGGTTCCAAAGGTGCAGATCTCAGGCAACTGGGAGCACTCGTCAATATCTGACAGAGGGAGAGGAAGGACGTCAACCATTTCACAGAAGCCTAATCCCAATCCGTGCCATCATATTTCTGTCCCGCTGCCCTTGAAGTGCTTCCAAAGTTGACATCACATTAATATTGACTGGTTAGTTAAAAACAGACTTGTTATCTGGAATAGCCATTGTGTCACATGTTCACTCATAGCATCTGCTTCTGTTACCGATGCTGAGAATTCAGCACTTTTTTGCCTACGTGCTTCCAAGAACAGAGCAAACTGCTGGAATGTGTGAAGTCTGCTGAACATCTCCTCATCAGCCCCAGTGGATAAACAATCAAGAGCGCTCTGGCTCCGGCCCACTCCCACATGCGAAAGGGAGAAGGGAGGTAATTTGTAGCAACAAGGCGATTTGAGCTATGGGAGAAGTGCAGCAGCACCACTGCAGCAAAGCTTTTATCGTTTTAACTCCATCAAAAGAAACTGAAATGAAATGTTGATTTAAGAGGTCTAGAAAAAACATGGCAGGAGTAACAGCCATTTTATGCAGCTTGCCTCCATTTTCACGGACTCGTTAATAATACGACTACAGTTGAACAGGATGTTCTGTAAGCATCTCCTCTGCAGAGATCATGCTTTATTAGTCACATTCTGACTGGTCTTAACTGATACGACCCTACCTTCGCATGTTTCCTCGTGGAGATAATAGCCTGGTGGGCAGATACACCTGTACGACCCATCCAGGTTAAGACAAGTTCCTGCACCACATGTGCTTGGATTCACTGCACATTCGTTAATATCTGAGTTTTCAAAAAGAAAACGGACAGAAAGTTAAAGATGCGGATCAGCCTTGGATGAGAGTGAGAAACGCCGAAGCGCTTCCTTACCTACACACAGACGCCCATCCGCGGTGAGCTCGTAGCCGTCATGGCACACACAGAGGAAGGTGCCCACAATGTTCAGGCACTGCCCATTCCGGCACAAGCCCCTCTGCACAGCACACTCGTCCACATCTGAGCAACACACACACAAATACGTGAGGCTACATGCAGATTTCCTGCTTCGACTCCCATGGTTGCTGATGCACGCACCAATGCAGTCGCTGTTGTGCGAGTTCTGAAATCCGGGGTAGCACAGACAGTTGTAGGAGCCCACCGTGTTCTTGCAGGTCCCGTTTCCACAAGGCTGCCTTTCACACTCGTCCACATCTGAAACCAAGAGCTTCGTCACCATTCCGGCTCAGAGAGTAGCCTCAAGGTGAGAAACAAGCGGTGGGGTCTTACCAACGCACATGGACTGGTCCCGCGTCATTTTGAAGCCGTTGGGGCAGATGCAGCGGTAACTGCCCAGGGTGTCAATGCACTGACCAGGGTTACAGATCCCAGGGTTCTCAATGCATTCATTACGATCTGAAAAGGTTAAAAAAAAAATTCTCACTCTTTGCGATGTGCACTGAACACTACAAGAAAGTGAGGATGGAAACATAAGGGAAATTAGGCCCATTTGTCTGACGCGGTCAAGGAACTGACACCAAATACGGTGTGAGTGATCTTGACATCCCGATATCTCCCACCGTTACCTACTAGGGCTATTGCTCCAGGCAGATCACTTTGATTCAATTCAAAAACCGTTATTGGTCCCCGGAGCGTCATTCGAAGGCAGACTTTGAACCACCTGGAAAATACACAACTCCCTTTCTAAAACAGCAAGAGGAAACAGAGCTTTCTGTCTGGATGAATGCCTGACACCTTGGCAGCTGCTGCCCAAAATTTAAAATGTGGAAAATATCTTGGTTACTGGAAACCTGTCAAAAGATAACAACCGAACTGTTTATTTAAATATTATTTTACAACCATCTAAACAACTGTTGCTAGCAAAAACAAATATTATTAGGCATGTGGACATGGGTTCTTTACTTTAGAGGGAGGGCCTCTCATCTCCTCTCTTATCCTTTGCTATCCTCTACTATCCTATGAAAAACTTCCAACAAATGTTCCTCCTCAATACAAAGCCCCAAAAGTGAAAAAAATCCCCGTCATTGTGCCGCATCTGGTGCTTTAAATTTGGCTTCCTTCTCTGCCGTTCAAATAAATTAATGAGAGCGAGTTTGAAAGCGAAGACAGAGTCAAGCCGCGAGAAGACCCAAAAACGTCAGCTTCATCCACGTGGAACATTTTTTTAAGCTGGATTTTCTCTAAGGTTGCTCCATGTTTCCACCAACTCTGTGTAATCTCCTCCAAGGTCAGTGGGAGTTGACTGAACCCATTCCCACCCACGGTGCCTGCAGGACTAACATTTCAGTTCTTCCCGGGCCATCGGTGCTCGCCATCACTGCCTTACCGAGACACTGTCCAGTAGGGGTGAAGCGATATCCAGGCTTACAGTCACAGCGGAAGCTTCCCGGCAGGTTCAGACAAGCTGCGTTCTGTTGGCACACAAGTCCATTCTGGCATTCATCGATATCTAAAATGACAAGAGCGGGAGATTGAAAAACTGGCAAAATAAAATCAGTCATGGCGTCACGGTCAGGCCTCACCTTCACAAATTAGCAGCTTGTCATTGTAGATGAAGCCGATCGGGCACTCACAGCGGAAACTGCCAATCATGTTGATGCACAGCCCATTCTCACACACTTCCGGGATTTCCCTGCACTCGTCGATGTCTAATGGAAACAGGGAATCAGCTGAGGTCAAAGCAAACATCAACCCGTGAGGGGAGGAAAACCTTACCAATCACCCGCCGTGTGGTGATGTCGATGTAATATCCTGGTCTCTTGCTGCCGCACAACAAAGCAAACTCATCTGAGCAGACACAGGAAGGGAGTTAACATTTTTGGCATTTATGGCACGGGCTGACATGAGTGTGCACGAAGCTTTACCGGTGCTGGGCACGGGACACTGTTCACAGGGTTTATTCCAAGCACGGCCAATGTTGTAGGAGCAGCAGCACATCTTTTTGGTCATGTTGAAGGTCAGCTCTCCGTCACACGTCTTGTTGTCAGAGTAAAAGTTCCTGTAGCAGTAGCTCTTCCTCATGTCTGCCAGGGAGAGAAAGCGGACGTCCAACCCAAAGCTGACTCAGCAGGACGGACAAGGCAGCGGCGGTGAGACTTACCCATGCAGTTGTTCCCTCCGTTGACCTGCATGTAATCTACAGGGCAGATGCAGGTGTAGTTCCCAATGGTGTTGTAGCAGTTTCCTGGACCACAGATGCCGGGTTGATCGCACTCGTCGACATCTGCAAACGCATGGGGACACACAGAAGTCGCTTATTTGTGTCCAATGTATGTGCGTCACACAATTTTACGTCTGTCTGCTCCTCCTTTTTGGATCATCGTCCTTGTTGATGATCTCAATTCTAATATTTGTTCCAGATACCTTCAAGATGTTGTACCAAAAATAGGAATTCCAGTAGATGAACATCACTATTCTGGATATTTGGTGAAATGTCACGAAGGCATCCGCAGTTGTTGAGCTGGCAACGGTTAGGTGCCGTCCACCTGAGCATTTCAATCTCACAGACTAATCTTCAGGTTGTTTTCAGAGAATCTGGCAGGACATCCAGCAATCCTCTTAAATGAACTGCAGCTCTGCACACCTGCCCTGGACTTCTCCACCTGCACTGCCCTCTCATTTTCTGCTGGAGGCGATCTCAGACAACATCTTCTGCATCCTTATCATCACCAACATCTCAGCACAGCTCCTGGGAGCTGAGAGCCATGAGCTGAGAAACCACTGGGCACATCTGGGGGTTCTGGTTCCCTGTGTTTGACGTCTTTGAAACAATCAACAAACTGACCATCTCTGTGGTTAACATTTGCTCTCAAGCTATAGGCGTGCTCATAAGAGGCACCTTTTCTTCTGCTCCATGTTCTGTAATCATGTTTATATTCCACACTTGATGGATTTTCCTGGTGAAACAAAGGTGCTTTATAAGACCACATTTTTAAAAAATAATCAGGGCCTTATTGGCAGACCAACAGGCAGTTTTGGTTTCTGTTCTCAAGACTTCCTCGACCAAACAACAAAACGTCATGTTTGTTCCTTCCGTCTCGAGCCGTTAATGAACTAAACACATAGTAACATTCAGTCCTGGTCTTCATAAGTCAGACGATCTCTTTTGTTCTGTGGGCCAACGGACACATGCTAATTAAAATGCCGCCAGCCACATGTCATTGTTTAACGCTCTGCTCCTTTCTGTTCCAGCTTGACTATTATAAACACCCATCTCATGTATCTCTTCATCCTTCCCTCCACCATCTTTGGTCTGTCTCAGGGGGAATCAGTGTACTTCCCTCAGGAGGGGGCTGGCCACATCAGAAACCTGCTCTTCAGAGCGTCTCATCATCCAGACTGGGCTTAGAAACACAGAAAACTGGGGAAATGACTTCATTTTTGTGGAAAAGGCCTGCTATTGTTGTCTTTTTGAAGTCAGACTGCGCTTCCTGTCTTCCCATGTTTCTTTAGGGCTGGCCTCCGTTTCCTTCCCTCTGAATGTCTGGGCCACCTGTGAGGCTCATGTGTGTGTCCCTGATACCTTCACACACTCTGGTGTCCGTGTTCAGAGCGTAGCCTCGAGGACATTCGCACTGGAAGCTGCCGAAGGTGTTGATGCACTTTCCTCCCTGGCACAAACCCGGCAGCTCCTGGCACTCGTTGATGTCTGCCAGAGACAGAGGGTGGACGAGGTTACCTTTCTGTGCCTGCGCGCGTGTGTGTGTTAGCGGTGTGTATGGGCGTATCTGACCTTCTAAGATGACAGTGATGGGGTTAGGTCTGAAGCCCTCTCCTCCTGGACACAGGGTCTTGTACTCAGCTGTAACCAAGAAAGCAGCAGTTCATCACACTGCCCAGCAAAAACACACCCATAAATCACAATAATCGCCGTTTTATTGCCGGATCTGAGCCTTTTTCTGGACGGATGATGCCGAGATGCATATTTGGTGAGCAGTCTAAAAAGCCGTTTCCTGCCCACCACCCCCCTCAGATCACAGGGTTCTGCGCAGAGCCCGGTGGACCAGACATGACTGCAGCTCCTTAGATTTACAAACTGAAAATGAGACCTTTTTGTTTTTGTCCTAGATGCGTGCATTTCATTGAGCTGAACGGATGAGTCAGGCCGGTGATTGAATCATCTGCTGGCAATTTCAACTAAGTTGCACAAAACCACCTCATCTTTACGAGAGGAACAGGCAGCCGTACACCAACACGTGAAAATGAGCGGATTCACTTTTTCTGTTATTTTTCAGACCCAATTATTTAAGACTTATAATGCACATAGAAACTACTAAACTAAAGCTATAAACTAGTGAAGGAGACTGAACCCTTTAGAATTATGCATGATATAAAGCCAAAAAAGGTCATCATCACTTTCAAGAGGACAGTCGCGGGTAGAAGTGACCCATAGCTGTGTTCATATTGTGAGGTGGTGGACTCACTGGAGTTCACGGAGGGACACGGTTCACATGGACTTCCCCAGCCATTGCCCTGCGAACAGCAGCAGGACGCCTTGGCAACACCGACTCCGATCTCGTTGGAGCATTCCAAGCTCTCTGAGGCATCTCCCCGGGACCGGACCTCCAGGAAGCAGCTCCCAGAGCGGGTGTCTGCGCACATGTATGCATGTCAGACCCAGGTCGATAAACCAGACAATATGCTGTGGGGTCTTACCTACGCAGCCCACCCCTGTGGGGTTGAGCTCAAAATCCACTGGGCACTGACACAAGTAGCTTCCAGGATTGTTAATACAGATCCCATTGATGCAGAAGGTCGGGTCTGCACATTCATTCACATCTGATGAACAAATAGATGCACGGTCAGTAAATAGTAAATACCCCGCTTTTCCACTAACTGCTTATTTTATTTACACTCTTGTTGTGTGTTTACTTGTCTCACCTGTGCAGTTGCCTCCACTTCTATCAAGTTCATAACCGATATTACATTCGCATCGGAACAGTCCCGGGATGTTGCGGCAGCGTCCATTGACACAGATGTCAGCAAAGGTACATTCGTCTATGTCTGTAGAAGAGAGAGAGACAGAGACAGAGAGAGAGAGAGAGAGAGACCCAGCTGTGAGGGATTAGTGGATCATGGGATCATGGTGGAAAATTGGCAGTAAGCAATAGGAAGTGAAGGCCGCTCACCTCTGCTAAAGAATGACAGTTCTGGGACAAAATAAAGTGGCCAGACCGACACACATACACGGCGAGAGGAGCAGCTTATGAAATTGTGCTCTTCCACATCATTAGACACATGTCCAGTCCCGGCTGTTTCGAGACCCAGAGCTGGACAGGTTATTTCAGGATGTTTGACACAGCAGCAAAATGAGGTCAGGCTGCTCACTGGGCTGAGAACAGTGAGGCCTTATCGCTGCACGAAAGTCACATTCATCTGCCGTGGTCACGTGTCCGTGCTCTTCAATAGCTCACCAAGACAAGATGCTAACAATCAAGAGAAAAATGCACATCTGTGATGTGGGAGGAATTAAAGAATACCGACCTCTTAAGTGGTCGAGGAATCCTTCTGTTTGTGTTTAAATGAGTTTGATTAATAGTTACAAGTTTGTCTGTTTGGTAAAAGTGTTCAAGAATTCTTAACATTCAGATCTCTGAGCATTTTTGTGTGTTTTAGGAAGTGGAGCAGCTGCAGCTTCCTCTGAGGTTTGCTGTGAACCACCTGATGCACAGAAAAATAAAGCGACGGCGGTGCTTTGGAACGAGTAAATGTGCAAATGCTACAAATATTTTCCGTACTTTTACGACCCAGTTACATACTCGTTGCTTTCCCAGTGCCAATTCTTCATTCCCTGCAGTGGTCACCGTCTGAACACTCTGTTGCTCTCTGTCACTAACCTGCAGCTTCACACACTGAAATTATTATCACACAAGCTGGTTTCAAAGGCAGCATCAGTGCGGCCTGCTTGTGTCTCCGAGTGGGAAAGCAAACAACTGTTTGAAAGAGCAACACCACCTAAATTTAAAGGCGCGTAATAAAAGGGCCCCAAAGTTTGAAGTTGTGCTTAGATGTGACGACATCTACGCGCTAAACCAATGAGGACGGACTCCAATTCCAGAGGAAAGTCAGCCAACTCGCTGTCTTACCCTCGCAGGCCTTCCCATCAGCAGTAGGGATGAAGCCCATGTCGCACTCGCAGCGGTAGCCTCCCGGCATGTTCAGGCAGTGGCCGCTCTCGCACAGGTTGCTGTTCTCCGCACACTCGTCACTGTCTGTGGTCAGACACAGTCAGACACAGTCATTACCCTGAACGATGCAACAGGGGATGAAAAATGGCGGGTGTTAGTTTGAAACATGTACGTGTGTGTGTGACCTGAGCAGAAGAAACCATCTCCCGAGAATCCCTCCTTGCATGTGCAGCGGTATGAACCGATTGTGTTGTGACACTCTGCGTTGTTGTTGCACTTGTGCGTCCCATTTGAGCACTCATCCAGGTCTGCAACACAAAATGTACCAGTCCTGCGGGTTACTCCCACATTAAACATGAGATGATTCCCTATCTTGCAGCTTCCTGAGCCTTGTCCGGAATGCGTTCCTTGCTTTATACCCTTTTGGTAGGACTAATAAGTGTAAACACCTGTACACTTGAGGCCATCACCGATCCATCCTGGAGCGCAGTCGCATTTGAAGCTTCCAGCTGTGTTGGTGCAGGTAGCGTGTCTGTCGCAATTATGGGCTCCAATCTCACACTCGTTTATATCTGAGAGAAAAAAGAAATTAGTCAGTAAAAAAACCAGATACTTTTTGATGGTCTAATGATGCTGGAGCTGGTTCCGCTGGGGTTCTTGGCTTTGTGGTGTGGGTTGGTTTGAGCTGCATAAAGACAGCAGCAGGAGATGACAGAACGGAGTCTTTCTGGGTCACTGTCTTCATCCACGAAGAGCCGTATTTCAGAGCAGGAAGCGCCGGGAAATTCTCCTGAATCCAATACTAATAGCCTTCCTGCAGAGGTTTAATGAGCTGAGCTGGTCTCTGGATATTCTCTGTTGAGGTTTGCCCAAAACCTACAAAAAGGCTTAAAAGTGAGAGAAATATCCCTATTCTGAGTTGCTAATTGGTTACTTTAGGCAATCGCAGCATCCATCAGCTTTGGTTTTCTCACCACACATATCAAATTTGGGGATGTAATCCTTCCCAAATATAAAATGTCATGCAGCGATCAGCCAACTAACATTCCTTCACAGCAAAACCATTAAAACTAAATTAAAACTCTCCCAGTAGATACCTCATAGATGTGGGTATTAAAAATGTGTCTATTAAGTTAAATTGGGCCCAATTAAAACTTGCTGTCTTTATAAAGCCGCTAACACCCAGGGTATAACAATCAAACATCTTGAAACAGATGCTGTTATAGCACCAAGGAAGGCGAGGGCCCTCTGAAAAAAGTCAGCTAAAACAATGTTCATGTCAGTCACAAAGAGGACTGATGAACACACCTGAGTGCAGAGGACTGTGCAAACAAATGTAAGTGTGTGTGTGTGTGTGTGTGTGTGTGTGTGTGTGTGTGTGTGTGTGTGTGTGTGTGTGTGGTGTGTGTGTGTGTGTGTGGGTTATAATTCCCAACACTGTCAATTACAGGTTAGAGCTGCTGGTTTACAGTCTTCCTGGGGAGGGGGGTATGGTATATTTACCCTACATTTGATGACAGGGTTAATATGAGGGCTGGCAGCAAACAAATCTTCCTTGATTACAGGCGAAATTGAAAATCACCCCCCCTCCAAGTCTTTGATGACAGAACAAATGCACACACAGACACACACGTTCAACGGGCAGCTTAGGCACAAAGAAGCGGCGTGATGTGACTCAGGCTGACTGAAGAACAACTGATGCAGAATAAAAAAGGAGAGCAGAGCCCTCTCCCAGCTTATAGTATGCCTTCACAATTATCTGTTTGTCTATCTGTACATCTGTGTGTTTTTACTGTCTAAATATCTTGAACGCAGCTTAGTGACAATCCCAATGTAGCTTCAGTTACAAAATAACTTACAATATCTGTCTCACGTTCACTAACATTCACTCCTAGCTAACCACTGTTCTCACAGAGCAAAGCAGGATACGGCGCTAGTTGGAGGTTGCTGGTGTTTTCATGTAGGCTAAAAGTAAAAAAAGATTAAATTGCCTGTGCTGCTGGCCAATAGAAGAAAACCGTTGGACTTTTTTGATGGAAGTAAAAATATGTTACAGTCAACATGCTTAACCCATCACCCCATCTTTAAAACTGGGGCACTCCCAGCCTCGTAAAGTCCCCCAGTAGATCACCACCCAGCCCAAACTTTCCAATACACACGCAAGGACCGAGAAGTGCAAAAGACTCTGCACAAACGCTGACACCCTGCCCCTGAGTTCTCAGCTCTGTGGAGCAAATAGGAAATGATTTTTGCCGGAGCTTCATCTACAGCTGGTTCACATTTAGGCTCAAAGGCACCGCTCGCTCATTAACAGTCGCTCACGCGAAGACACTCGGCCGGCAAATACCGATATGCTCACACCGTACAGATGAATGCATAAGAAATCGGTTGTCATTTGAATATACAGTGACGGGTTGTGCTTCAGAATGGCCAGAGATTTTGACTTGTATATAACAAGACATCCTGCTAGCCTGAGAGAAACTAATGTCTTAATTTCCTGGAATTCTGGGATAGAAATTCCAAACCTGTGAATCATTCCCAGCTACTTTACTAAGAGTCTTCTGAAAAACATGAAGAATACTATATGGACATTTTATTGAGTTTGGAATGAGCAGGTTTTTGCGTGTGCACGTGTAAGATTTGCATGACACCCTCTCCTTTTTGACTGGGCCAGAGAATACCGCTGGCCATTTTCAGCCGGCCAGATGCAGCTTAAATCAGAGACAAGTCCAAACTTAGCAAAAGCCTCTGACCAGACTTTATATTTATGTGCTCTGGAGTTGTTTCAGGTGCTGACGTGCTGCAGAATCCTTCCAGCCATCACGGGGTGTTTAACTGACCGTAATGAAAGAGAAACAAAGGGATAAACAATGGCGCAACGTGACAGCTACATCCTCCGGGTGACGGCTATCGCACTGCTCCCGCCGCTAATGGATGTCAGCACGCGCTCCGCGACCTTTGCAAACGTGTTTCTTATCAAGTCAGACAGGGGCTCTTGAATAAGGATGAGTCATGTCGGAGCTGCTTCTGTTTAGTCAAACATTCTTCTTGTAACCTCTCATTTCTCACCTCTCGTTCTGTGACTCATCCGGCACAGCAATACCTTACGCTCACGAGTTTGGGCTCGGCTTTACCTGTGCAGCCTGTGGTGCCCTTGCGCACAGAGTAGCCCATGTCACAGTGGCATATGAAGGAGCCCTTGGTGTTCTCACAGTTCCCACTCAGGCAGATGTTTTGGTTCAGTTCACACTCATCCACATCTAGAATCAGATACAGAAAGAGCGAAAACGTCACTGCAAAGCGCAATCAAAGAGTGAAAAATCAATGAAAACTGAATGAGCCACCCAATATGTTTGGAGTTTATTATGTAACCTCACCCAATCAGACTTTAAAATCGGTTAACTTTGGATAAACAGCATATGTGGACACATTAAAAGGCCCTGACATCATTGTTGTGAGAGTTTTATTTTCAGTGAACGCTGACTAAATGTCACCCATCACTTCCCGTTCCATCCAAAGTTCGTAGCCTTATAAATCTACAAGATTTATTTGCGTCCCTTCACACACGCAGACTCATTGATCTGAGCCATTAAGCCTCTTTCTCATGACTCACATCTGGGAAATGCTCCGAGCTGACCAGTACACTGTTTCGCTAAATCTCAGAGAGCTGGATCTAATAAGGATGAAGTGTGATGCGCGTTCATTACCCAGGCAGGTCTTCATGTCGTCGGAGGACATGAAGCCGTCAAAGCAAAGGCACTGGTACGTCCCGGGAGTGTTGGTGCACTGGCCTCCGTCGCAGATTTCTGGGCTCTCCACACATTCATCAATATCTGAGGATGCAAGAAAGAACTGATGAGGACAATACTGAGCAGTTAATATACAACAATCTAAGTCCGACGTGGCTCCATCTTCCACCCTTGTTAGTGAAGATGGTCCTGAGACAATTTAAGATAGTAATTGGGGTACGTTGGAAAAGACCTCCCCCATTTATGTCCATCAAACCCTGACGTTTGTCTTTCAGAGTGTGGCTAAAGTCAGTGAAACATGCCAAACAGTGTCCCCCAGACAGCGGGTGAGGGGCACGTTAAAGAGCTTCTCACCAGTGCAGCTTCTCAGATCAGGCAACAGGGCATATCCGCTGTGGCAGCTGCACTCGTAGCTGCCCTCCGAGTTGGTGCAGAAGGTCTCACAGCCGCCATTCTCGATGGTACACTCGTCGATGTCTGAAGGAGGACCGAAACGCCGCGTTTTACACTTCAGAAGACCTCAGCAGAAACAAGCACACATGAATGGCTTCTGTCGCGTACACACCGACACATTCCACTCTGCTCTCGGTGGATTTGTAACCCGTGTCACAGGCGCACTGGTAGCGGCCGATCATGTTGATGCACTGACCGTTCCTGCACAGCCTGTCGCTTAACTCACACTCGTTGATATCTGGGAAATCATTAAGAAAAGATTATGGTTTCCAAGACAATTTACCAGAGAAAAGAACACCAAAGGACATTGAAAACACAAATCCATGGCCAAGATCTGATATCTATTAAATCGTAGAGTCTAGATGGAGATTAAACAGACAGGACGGAACTATTTTATCTAAAATATCAGTAACAGATTTACAGGGTCTTCTGTCCATGATTATCCTTTGATAAGTTTGATTAAACTTGGTTTGACTAAGTTTAGGGAATTCCTTGAAAATGATGATATTAATAAGTGGAAAAAAGCAAATTTGGTTTTCAATTTTAAAATTTTAATTTGACCGAAACTCTCTTCTACAAATGTCGTCACCTGTAAAAGTGGCCGATGTCTCATGATAACTGGACACGTTAGCGAAGCATCTGACATCACCAAAAACAGAGAATTAAACTGATTTCTAATCTGATTTAGAAGTTAAGTTTATTATCGTTACTATAATTCTAAAGCATGTCACTTCAGTGGAGATAATGAAGACCATGACCTCAGTGATGGGTTCATTGTTTTTATAACAGAGCTTTTGAAAAAAGCAAATAACTGAGCTTGAAGCACCATGATCGGGTCACAGAGTGCTGCAATCATGATGTCATCAGCATGAGACTAGGTGGATACGCATTTGCTATCGAGCACGATAACTGCGAGACTACAGGGAAAGGAAAGGCAGTATTTTCCAATAAAACCCGCAGATAATACGTGAATACGCCTGAATTTATACTCAAAAGAACCAAAACTGATTTAAAGATATCGATAGCACCAGTTAAGACAACACTGACAAAGATGAATGATGCAAAGAAAAGAGAGAAAGTCAAGAAGATTCCCTCACTCACCCAGACAGGCCGACCCATCGGGGGCGATCTCGTGTCCCTGGGGGCAAACACACTGGAAGCTGCCCTCTGTGTTGACACAATCGCCTCCACGGCACAGCAGAGGGTTCCTTTCGCACTCGTCGATGTCTGACACACAATATAAATATTTAATATCAATATTCACTCCGATTGTTCCCCCTCATCGATACACGTTAAGTCTTAAAGGTCACATTAAAAGTTCTTCAACTTTAAATATCTGTGCTGTGGTTGAACAGAGACCAAAATCACAGCCAAAACACAGGTCATTCGTACCTTTTCGCTTGTTTTCTGTTAGCCTGCTAGCCGAGTTGGTTCCTAACTGCATCCTCGCCCACATTATTTCCAGCCTACCTCTAATAGCTCTTGTGCAGCCAAATGAGGACTCTCGGTGAGCTGCGGCCAACAAAACTATGACTACTGCACCGTTTTATGTTTACAGCCTCTCCCATGAATTCAATCAAAAGCCCGGCACAGAAATAGAGTGTTTTTACAGATGGCTGCTCATTATGACATGTAGCTGCACATAAAAATAATGATGCTGGGTGAAATTAAACAATATATGTACCCGACTTGCAAGTCAAGAATGCAATAAAGAGCAATTATCTTTGAGCCTTTATGGAGCAGATCTGCACAGTGATTGTAACTCTCCCCCCCCACTCGCAGGCCTTTATTGGTTGGCAGAGCTCAGACGTTGCCACTGCTGCAGCGTGAAGCGCAGGGCGCTGTGTACGGCCCGGACTCACCCATGCAGTTTTTCATCATCATGAAGCCGCTCTCATATCCTTCAAAGCACTCGCATTCGAAATCTCCTGGCGTGTTGACACACCTGCCCGGCCCGCATATATCCAGGGAGATGCGGCACTCGTCGATGTCTGCAGCAAAGAAATGTAGCAAAAACTGCTGATCACGATCCTACTGATTGTAAAAAACAAATCAAAACAGTGACAAACGAAAGATTTCTACTTTAGTTGCAGGCATTGGAAACAGACAGCAGTAAACCAAAGTTATGCAATCAAAGAATTAACCCCAAAAATGTTTAACAAAAGGTTACTACACACAAAGAGACCATAAAGTGAGATTTAAAAGTAAATTTAAGACTTCAAGGGGATTCCAGAGAATAAAGAAGCCCTGATCCCTTTGGAATTAAATCAACATTTTGAAACACTTAAACATGCTGGGTTGAGGTCTCACTTGCTTTAAAAGGTCCCAAATTACATTTACCTACACGTGGAGTCTATAAATGATTTCAGAATAAAGCCCCAAACTTGGCATTTAAGCCTGAAATGGTGTCTTCACATTTCAAGAGGGCAATAATGTAGCTAACCAGGGCAATGGGAGCGGCTCCAACAAGTCCAAAGCAGCCAGACTCCCATTAGACCCAATGAAGTGAATGAAACCAAAGGATTTACATTACTGTAATTAGTGCTGGCAGAGAGATTGAAAAAGGGAAAAGGTCTGCACTTGTAAGAGTTTGAGCAGAGCAGAAAAATGATCCGAGCTGATGTTTTAGCTACTTTCAGTGCTCACATTACCACTTACCTGGTTTCACAGCAATATCGCTGATTGTAAAAGCTTATTCAGTTATACTTGTCATCAATTACGAAACTTGAAAAAACCTGATTTCAGATATTACCTGATGTTTAATTTACAATGATATAAAAGTGAGAAATGTCACTTGTGTAAGGACTAGAATACTGGCAAAGCTTTACTGGCAAAGTGGGGACATTTTTTGGACATGAGTGCATTTTCTGAATACATTTTATAATTTAATTCCAACCAACTCGATAAACAAAGTGAGTAGAACCCACCGGTGCAGTTTCTCTCATCAGCGTCCAGAGCATAGCCGTTGTCACAGCGACAGCGGAAACTGCCGATGGTGTTTCTGCACCTTCCGTTTGAGCAGAGAGTGTTTATCATCCTGCACTCGTTTATATCTGGGGAAAAAGATGGCAGATGAGAACCAGCAGCTAAAAGAGCCCCGACAGTCCCTGGCTGGTGGAGCCTGTACCTTTGAGGAAGGGTCTTCCGTTGAGGAAGTCGCCCCTGTGAGAGAAACCTGGGCCACGGGGGCAGAGCTGATCGTACGCAGGGGTGCCTCTCTCGGGGCATTCGTCACATTCAGGGCCCCAGGCCACGCCCACAGAGCAGCAGCAGGCGTCCACCCGGTGCCTCCCTGAGATGGGAGCGCCACAGCGCTCGTCCTCGTGAGTCATGTAACAGTGCTCCGTACGCAGATCTGCGAACAACAGGAGGCCAACGTTAGCGCCAACGTGCAGACAACGGGGATGTGTCATACAAACGGGGCGCACCGATGCACATCCGGCCGCTGACATCAACAGTCATTCCAGGAGGGCACTTGCAGAAGAAGGAGCCCAGCGTGTTGATGCATTCGCCGTTGATGCACACTCCGGGGAAGACTTGGCACTCATCGACGTCTGGAATCAGCGGCAAAGAGGGTGTGCGACATTACTGCGGTGACGGGTTGTTTCGGACTTACAGGACCTTCGTGACATCAGGGAGGACCTTACCTTCACAGAGGTTCCCGCGGACTCTGGCGTAGCCTTTACTACAGATGGGATCTGAAATGGCAGCACATGCGACGCTGAGTTTACCCGCCGGGGTGGGAGTGGCTGCAACAGCAGGTGGAGCACAATAATCACCTCACCTTTTTCACATTTGCTACAGGGGCTGTTCCAGGCTTCCCCAAGTGTTGCACAGCAGTGTGACTTCAACGTGGCCCCGTTGATGTTGACCTCGCAGCGGTTATTGATAATCTTTAGCCAGCAGGTGCTCTTGGTTGTCTCTGCATTTTGGAGTGAGACACTCAGTTGAGTCACATGGAAGACCGAATAAACACGTGGCTCGGTCCGGAATCACACTTTAAATCAAATAATTCACTCTCTCAAGTTGAAATTATAAACTCTAATGCCAAAGTAGGACCTTTTTTGTGGTTGTAACTCAAATTTACTTGAATTAATAAAACTTTAGCCAATAAACATAATTATATGTGAGTAAAAACAGGTAAATTCTGGTTCACCTATACACTCCAGGCCAGAGTTGTCCAGAGAACTGCCCATAGAACACAAACACACAAAGGACCCTTGGCTGTTCCTGCAGTCTCCATTGATACAGGGGTTTGAGAGACACTCGTCCACATCTGTTGAGACCAAACCAAACAATTTGTGGGTCTGAGATGGCAGCCGTGGACGTGTGCAGAAGAAGCAGCCACCCACCCTCGCAGACGTCCGTCTTTGGATTGAAGGTGTATCCTTTGGGGCACTGGCAGGTGAAGCTGCCCGGTGTGTTCCTGCACAGACCGTTCTCGCACAGCTGCCTGTTTATCAGGCACTCGTCCATATCTGAGGAGCAACACAAACACAGCAACATGCTGAAGGGATTTTCATTTTCATTTTCAAAGAGCAGGTTGAAGAGCGGCCCCCCCACCAATGCAGCTTTTGCCCGACAGCTCCACCTCATAGCCTTCGTTGCAGGTGCATTTGTACGTCCTCAGCATGTTCTCACACACGCCGTTCTGGCAGATTTCGGGGTCGAGGGCGCACTCGTTGATATCTGTGAGGGCCAAGAAGAGCCTGCTAAACATCACGCCAGAAGAGAAGGGCCCCGAGCAATAACATCATTTCATTGAGAGGACTTTGTTTGGTCGTTGTCTGCTTTGTTTAATAGCAACCAAACACAGATGAAGAGCTGCCGTTCTTTACCTCTTCCGTCGCCGGTTGTGCCGATATTGTTGGGGCAAAGAGCGAGGAACTCAGCTGCAGGAAAATACGACAAAAAGGGAATAAGAGCATTCACCAAACTCCGACTTCTCAAAGCTGACATGTAAGAGCGTGCAATTATGCATTTGCGCACTTTTTCATTAAGCCAAACAAATGTTTTCCCGAATGCGGAGCACCTCTGGAGTCTGTTGATATGGAAATAAACAGGACTAATGAAAAGTGACTTTTGAATGAGCGTGTTGGTGTGTTTGGATATGTGTGACTGTCTCTCTAACAATGACTTTCTTTGTTTAATGACACAGCATTGGCTTCTTCTAGCTGCTGTGTCAGTGCATGTAACTGTGACAGAAGTGTTTTCAATTAAAGGTCTACGTGTGTGACTTAAATATACATACCGGAATTTTGCGGCGGGCACGGTTGGCAGGGTTCTCCGTAGGCATACTCTGTGCTGGCACAGCAGCACTCGGACTTGGTCACCGCTCCAAATAAAGGCCTAACGCACTGCCCTCGCTTGTAACCACCGTAACAGGAGCTGCGCATGTGAGTGTCTGTTTTGGACAAAAGCAGAGGAGGCTGATATGAGAAGACCAGATGAGACGTTGGAGAAAAGGCATGTGACAGTGCGAAAGATGACTAAGTTCCACAGCGACAGTCAACAACAGCACTGTCAAAACAAAAGGCCGTTCTTTGGGCATATTAGCCGGGGATTTGAAACATTCTCATGAGCTGATATCATCCGAGGAACAACATTTTAAGAGTTGGAGCAGCAGCCGTTCAATACACAAAGAGTTGTTATTCGTGGAGGCATGGGGATGTTGAAAATAAAAGCTGAAACAGATGGATTTCCACAGGATAATCCATCCATCAGCGCCGATGGCGCATCAGAAGCTGAATGTTGAGGTTGAAGCAGCTGTCCTAGACTCCTCTCTCTTCGTGTGCATGGTTGGGGAGAGGATCCTGCGTTGACCATCTGGACTGCGGAGTGTCAGTATGTCAGTATGTCGACCGTCATATAGTAGGAATTGTGATTCCTGATTCGGTTTGTATGTGAACCATTTTGTCATTATTGGGGGAGTTCCTCAGCATTGCTCTACAAACCACTCACTCACCGACACAGACGCGTCCGTCCAGACCCACCGCCATCCCGGCCATGCACTCACAGCGGAATGAACCCTCGGTGTTGATGCAGCGACCATTCATGCACATTCCAGGGGTCTCGCATTCGTCGATGTCTGCGGCAGAGACAGAGTGACATCATTTCTTCATGATAATCCTCTTCACACATCTAATGTCGAGAGGCAAGAATCTATGAAAGTAAACCAATTTCCTGCCGAAGCCGCACTTATTAAAATCCTCGAGTACTTAATTCATTAAAAAATTGCAGCTGCACAGTTGATGTCAGCTAAGAAAACATTCTTTTTCTTCCCCTGCATTACATCAGTGTATTACAATAATTATCTTAATGAGCATAAACATTGATATGGAATGGACTAGTGTGTGTGTGTGTAGGGCAGACAAGGACTATGATGAAGCCCCGGGGCCCCTGGAGACCACACATTTCATTGACTGTATCCAGCACCCCACACACAGCCTGCTCTCTCATTTATTTACTCTGCAGTGATTTAAACAGATCGGCGTTTCTGAGGTCTAATGTCTGCGTCTAAGCCATACGGGATGGGTCCTGGTCCTGGCCAAAAATTATGTTTCATTATACATTCAATGATATAAATCCTGTCTGAAATTGCATTTATGGCTCCACAAACGACCTCGTTAGTCCCTGATGGATGAGTCACGTTTTGAAGTTTGCGTCAGTGGTTCAACCCAACGCCTGATGTGACATGCTTATTCCAGTTTCATTTCAGGAAGGCCCTCTGTCTCCATCTCCAACAGGCAGGCCCCCGAATATGTACATTTCCAGCTGGGATGCTGAGGGATTTTTCCCAGGAATTGAAGGGCTTTTTTCTGGCTTGTGTGCTCAGACTTGTATAAACTAACAACCAAAATGAGGATAAGCTACTTTCCATTGCAGCCCAAAATAGAGGTCAAGCAGAAAAATGTAGAAAAAAAAGCACTGAGGTATTGGAGCTATGAATTAATTAATGTTTGTTCCTTCTGAAAAACTCACCTACACACATGCGTCCACTGCTGTCCAGCAGGAAACCAGGTTTACAGATGCATTTGAAGCTGCCATCTTCGTTGATACACAGTCCATTAAGGCACATGTTCCTGATCAGACACTCATCCTGGTCTGGAGGTTCAAGGGGAACATTTGTCAGATGATGAAATGCAGTTTAAGTTGACCCTGCGCTGAAGGAACCACAATTTAACTCACCTCATTTGCTTTCTGCTACACTGCCATTTAACAAGCACTGCACATTGGCAAGAACTTGGTGCATTCAAGGACACATACACTTTACGGAATTGGTATTTTGCTGCCAAACCATTGCTTGGTAGGCTGTCAGAAAATGTTGGACGAACATGCTTTCAAGCAGTTTTATTTTGGATCTGTGAGCTTGAACAGAGAACCAATACAGTTCGTCTAAATGTGATAGCCTAGATACACTAGATCAGTTATTATCTTATCAAAAAAGGCCACACCCATAATCCAACAAGAATAACATGAAGAAACAGGTAATCTCATCGTGTCATTTGCCCCGCAGCATTGGCAGATGTATTTAATGGATGCTAGGTCTTTCTGGAGAAATGGATTTGTCCCCATTAAGCTTTGTGGTGCCAGAGTGGCTTCCAAGAAGGTGAAGGAGTTGACAAGATGCAACTTCCTTGAGAAAACCTGGTTAATCTGATTCTGGCAGCTATACAGCGATGCTTTTTAGATGCACCCTGGGTGTTATTTATTTCAAACCTTATTACTGCATTATTGTTTAGAAAGGTACTCAAGTTTTCAATAATAATTTATTCCTAAATCTTTAAATATTTACTGTCAATTAGCCTTATTAATTCTGCAGGCATTTAGACTCTCAAATCCAGCCAAATTTAATGGAAACAAATCGATGCTTTCAAGGTAAAAAGTAAATATTAATGATGCCGGTTCCGTTTAAAAATGAATGATTACAATATTAAATCTAAATATTTGTATTGAAGCAGCTGAGACACACAAAACCACCAGCAATACCATTAAAAATGTTGTCTAATGCTAAAGCTTCCAGCCGGCAGCATTAAATCACTGCTACAACAGATGAAGGGACTATACAAACATTACACGCACTCTGCTCGCTGGAGAAGGCTACCAGCTTTTTACTTATGAATACCATTAAAGTAGATATCTTGACAAACCTTGACAGTTCTTCCCATCTGACGATATCTCAAATCCAGCATTGCAGACACAATGGAAGCTGCCTTCGGTGTTTAGACAGCGGCCATTGTTGCAGATGCGACCGTTGGCGACACACTCATCCAGATCTGCCAGAGACAAACAGACAGAATGTAAACAAATACATTCCCTTAGTGTGTGTGGGTGTGTGTGTGTGTGTGGGTGTGAAACCTCGACACTCTGTCCTGGTTGCAGTGCTCTGGAATCCAGCAGGACACTGGCAGATGTAGGACCCTGGGGTGTTCACACACTCTCCATGTGCGCATGGATTTCTTTCACATTCATCATCATCTGGAAAGAAAACAAAAAAAAGAGCTCGGACACGTTCAACTGCCTCATGTGCCTCCAGTTAAGTACTCACAAAAAAAACCCAGAACTAACCAAAGCACTCTCCTCTTCCATTCAGCCTGTATCCCATGTTGCACTCGCAGCGATATCCGATCCCCCCAGACATGGGGATACACCTGCCATTCAGACAGAGGTTGCGGTAGGCCTGGCACATGTTGGTGATGTTCTGCATAAAGGGACCTGTGCAGAATAAACAGCACAATATAAGGATTGTTTATTGTTGTTTTCTTTTCTCTTGGAATGAGACGTTTGGTCAATAAGATGTAGTATGTTCATACTCAAAACAGTATAGGGAAAAACAAGATCTCAAATAGCTGCAAAAATAGGCCACACGCAACATTTGCTCTGTTTAAAGGCTTGGCGATTCCCACCAAAAGTTGAATAAACTCTGCCAATCCCCTTTGGAAAATAATTCAGGAAATGTTATTGGACATTTTGGCATGTGGTTAATGTGCCATGTTAATGCCTGGCCTGCAAACAATGGCTGAATGTTTTCTTTTTCGATATTTTCAGTGAACGCTGTAAATGATTAGGCAGATGAAACAAGTAGCTCTGCAGCGGCACCCTGATCAGCTTTCTGTTAGCAGATCAAGGTGTTGCTGATTCAAGATGTGGACTTTTCACAGGCAGAGGGCAGAAACACACCTGGAGGAGGCTGGAAAGGTAGTTGTCCTGGATACTGTCCTGGATACTGTCCTGGATACTGTCCTGGGTATTGTCCTGGAATCTGGCCAGGAATTTGACCGGGGATCTGGCCTGGGATCTGGCCCGGGACCTGGCCCGGGACCTGGCCCGGGATGGGAATTTGACCAGGAATGACTCCAGGCACCTGTCCTGGGACCACCCCAGGAGTCTGACCAGGATACTGCACCGGGTAAATTCCCGGTAGTTCGGGGCCCCCTGGGACACGACCAGGTATCAGGACTCCACCGTTTCCATCTGGAAACTGGATGCAAAGTTTCTGGTACTCCTCTAAAATGTGGACATGAAAGAAAAAAACAATGTTAGTTCTCAGTTTAGACATAAAAACACATTTTTAACCACACCAGACCCCCACCTGTTCCAGGGATGGGGCACATCTCTGGCGTCGATCCATCAGCCCAGCAGCGCCCACTGTCGCAGCAGCACAGCTTTTTGCTCATCAGCTGTGAGTTTTGATTGGCGCAGCGGCCGTTCAGCACACTAGTGTAGCAGTACCCGCTACGGCCATCTGAGAAAGGACACGAAAACAACCCAGCGTGAAGAGAGAGAAGAACCATGCTGGTCTGAATATGGCATGCTGAGCAAAATGACAGGGGCAAAATCGCAAAGCTAGAGTTACTTCAGATTTTTCCTTCATTTGGACAGCGGGCTGCTTCCTCTACGCGAGAGCTGTTCCAGAATCTCGCAGTCTCAGGAACCCTGCGCCAGCATGACTAATAGTCACGTTCCATATATATATATATATATATATATATATATGATATCTGGTTTCACCACCAGACATTCTAAAGTGTTCACATGAGAACCTGACAGGCTGCACTGGTGATTGGCTGACGGAGATGTCAGGAAAAGGAAACATGGGGAAAAAAACATTTTGGCGCAGCAGCTTTGAGGAGAAAACATTCCTTGCTTTAAAACAACCTCTCCTTTGGGAGATGTTATGGCTTGTGTACGAGTGTGTGAATTGAAGTAGCTTTATACATCTGTTCTGAGTCTAATAACGCCGACATTGGGATCTCTGTGAAGTACTTTCTGTGTAAAATGTGTGTTTTCTCACTTCTCACGAGTCTCTGCCTGCTGCAATCGACAGAGAGTTAAGGGTCTAGTATACTGACCTAAATACTATCAGCTGGAACACTTGACACATTTCAGATTTCTCAACTCTCAGGGTGAGGCGAAAGGGGGAGCAACCAAAGTGGGATGGAAAAAATAAGAAAACAAGGGTGGTTCTTCATTTGCAGTTTCTTTTCTCCTTTTCTCCTCCTAATTAGGGAATGAGAAACCAGAGACGGCACGTGGACAAACATCCACGCTGGACGGCCCTTGTACACTCACCTATACACCTGGATCCATCCAAAGAGGTGAAATATCCCTGAGGACACTTGCAGAAGTAGCTGCCAATAGTGTTGGAGCACTCGCCCACGGAGCACAGACCCGGCACATTGGAGCACTCGTCCAGGTCTGCGCAGGAGAAGACTAATGAAGTCATGCCTCAAAACATTTCAAGTGCTCAGTGTTTATGCAAGTCGAGGAAAAGGATTAAAACGAATTCAAATGATGTAACTGGAGTCGTTTTTAACAATAATGCTAAGTTGTTGTTGGAAGATACTGGATCCTGGGCCGTCTGTGGCTGCAGAGCTTTTTTAAAATGTCCTTTACATAGTCCAGACGTTTTCCGGCAATTATTCCTGATCATAAAATAGCACATATTTTATCCTCCAAAAAAATCCCACAGTCTGATTTACTAGGCCTGGAAATTGTCACATTGGTTCTTTAAGGACCCTATAATTTATCACTAATTGTGTCTTTTTACTAGAAGAATTATTTTCAAGATGGTAAGCAAGAGTTGCCATTGTAATCAACTCTACTGAGGTTTTTTAAACATTCAGCCCTAAAGTATAAAACATGATGCCTTCAGGCTGGATTCTTACCGTCACATTTCTGTGAGAGCTCGTTGAACTTGTGCCCAGCGGGGCATTTACATTCAAAGGATCCCACGGTGTTGATACAGTTTCCACCTTGACAAATGCCGGGTATGGCTTGGCACTCATCCACATCTGTGCAGAGAAGACAAACACAGGAAGGAGGCAAACAGGTTTGTCTAATGTACAAAACCGAATCAGTGCAGCGTACTTTAAAAATAACACAAAACTGGCATGCGTGTGTGTGTGTGTGTGTGTGAATGGTTAAAAATCCAGACAGCCTGATGTCAAACTGTGATTTTTTTGGCATAAGTTCAATTTTTTTTAAAGAATTTCAAAAGCTGTATAAAGTGTTAATTCCTCCAAGAGTCAGTAAGCAGAGGCTGTCTGCGGAGTTCTGCATGTTCTTCAGGCTCCTGGCTCAGCACCTGCGTCCCCTGCAGAGGTTCTGATGTTGTTGGGTCTGGAGCAGGCAGGCTGAGAGCCGCCTTTACCAGAAATGCACGCTCCCACGTGGCACCGCCATTGACCCGTGTTACTGACTCTGACAGTACCGCCACAGCAGGTGTCTGCGGGCATTCCATACACAAGCGGGAGGCACTGCCACCCACCACAGTTTAACCCAATTAGAAGTAATTCTCCGGGAAGAGCATGATGGGTAGAGATGAGGGGATGTTGGAGGCAAACACGGCGAAATAAGGGGTTAAAACAGAGAAGACAGAAGGAGGACTTTTCACCAAAAAGGGAAAGGGGAGGAACAGTGACAGGAAGAGAAGCCAAAAACAGAAGAAAGTCAGAAGAAGGGAACAGACTTTACCTTGGCAGGCCCCAGTGCGGTGGTTTGGTATGAACCCTCTTCTGCAGGGATTAGGTTGAGCTGGGCACATCTCACAGGGGTGACCCCATGCCCGTCCCACCGTGGCACAGCACAGGGTCTTTGTGCACACGATGCCAGTGAGCTGGCCTTGACACATCTGGTTTTCCACGGAGGCAAAGCAGGGTCCGGTACGGTAGTCTGGAACGCAAAGAGTTCTCGTTTTTGTGGATAACTCTACTTAAGGTGCGCGGGCGAGTCGACAGCTAAACAGAACAAGAAAGTAAATCTGTGAAAGATCAATCCTAACAAACCTTTAAGAAAGGCAAAGCTGGAAAAACTCAACCCTGAAGCCGATTCTGTTGATGTCAAGCATACGCAAACACTCCAAGCAACCTTACACAGACTCTATGAGCCAATCACAGTACAGGATGTGCTGCAGCGCGAGGAGAGAATGTATGTCTGGTTCTGGCATTTTAATCCATCTGGCTCTGGGGTGGATCATACATGCATGCGAGGAGAGAGGAAGAGTGTTTGCAAGGCTCGAAAGCACAAGAATCCAAAACCTAAATTAATCATTATTAACAATTTATGCATTGTTGGTCAGAAAAGCATTCATTTGTCCAGAAATTGTTCCAGAAGAGGGCTGCATGTTTACGTCATCCTGAATATAGATTATATATACGGTAACCAATGCAGCTGCACGTTTTCAGGCTCTTCATATTTCATCTTATGCTAAAGTCACAACAATCAAATATCTTCTCATCGTCTACATTCAATATCCCCGAGAGCCAAAGCAAAAACATTCCTGAATTATTTTTTTTTTGCTAATTTTCTTTCAAAGGAAAAGCTAAAGCTAAGAATTTTCAGAGACCCTCAACTTTGGCAGCAGTCATCATCATCTGAGGCCGAGGGAGGGTGATTACCGGGCGTGTCCCTGGAGCTCATGAGGTGATTTCCACATGAGCTGCAGCAGCAGCAATTAAAACGTAAACCGTTTATGACACATATGAGCCCGAGATTGTGACGAAGGTATTTCCACTGAGATTCCTCCCCTCTCTCATTCCAAACTGGTTTAATCCAAATTCCCTTGATTACACCACTTTCATGTATCCATCACTCCGACCACTCTCATAACAACATTCCTTAGTTTCACACCTCCTAAGTTTCCACCTCCCCACGGACAGAACAAACTCACAGGACCTTATCAGATGAAGGAATGGAAGATGGCAAAGAGAGATAGGGACGGGGGGGAAAGACCGATGGTAAAAAACCGTCCCTCCCGAAAGAATCTGACTGCCGTCCAGCAGCAGAAATCATTTCCACATTTCACGAGAGACAACAGACTGCAAAAGGAAAAGAAAGGGCCCGGTTCCAGCAGTGCAGTCGTTTAAAACAAACGAGACATTGTGCATTTCCCGTGTGGACCGGGGCCCAGCCCAGACCATCACGTGCATCGGCGGCCTCCACGGACTTTCTGCCTCTGGCACCAGTTCTCTGTGAAACAGAACTGGGTCATCGCTCCTTCTCATTCTTACTCCCTCCTCTCAGACTAGACTGAACGTTTCTTCACTTGCCCCTCCCCTGAAGGCCCCATAACTAACTATACTGCTCATAAATTACATTTAAAAAATATGTTTTTGCTAAGATTCGAGCACAAGTGTGCAGGGTGAGGTACGGATGATTTGACACCCAAAGGGCAAATTCACATTTATCTCCCGAAGGCAGTTTTGTGCAGGCTCCCACTTTCAGGGGTGGGCTTTCAGACATGATTTGTCACATGGCAAATATGCTGAAAAGCAATTTGAGGCAAATATTCATCTTGCAAAAAAAAATACTGTGGTAACATTAAACCTTCAGCGCACTAGGAATGGACTCCATAATGGGAGTCGACCTTCTAAACTCCGCTGTTATCATTTTCACGAATATCAGCCATGTTGTTTAATACAGTCACGTCCTTCGGTGTCCTAGGGGTCCCTGAATTTAAGTGCATAAACAAACCCAGTGAATAAAATGGCAAGCTACTGTTTTTTGTCTCTTCAGTTGTAAAAGTGAGATTTTTGACCTCTTACTTTTACTACGTTTTCTTCTTCACAAATGTCTTGACTCATAGATAAGTATTAACGCCTTGCGATCCACTGCTGTGAATCATTTCCCACAGCCTGTCCTCTGTGCAGCAGAACCTAAGAAATCAGTCCAGACAACCTGCAGGGGGCGGGGCCATAGAAACACGTGGAATACTGGTGGACAGCAACATCCATTCATAGCGTTCCATTATTGGCGGTTCAGGGGTTCCTTCCATCTCCTACACTACTGAAGGGAGTTTTCTCCCCATATGTGCGTGGGCTGTCCCCGGGTGCTTTGATTTCCCCCCAAAATATCATGGTAACTTCCAGTCAGCGGCCCTTGACGCAACTTAATATCCAGATCTGGTCACCAGGTGCCACACGGCAGCTGCCCACTGCTCTGGCGCCGAGGCCAGATTTCCATCTCGGTGACCAGGAGGGGAAAAAAACACTGGAAGCTCTTGGTGGAATATTTCAAGCAGGCTTGAGGATGTTCAGAATCGTCAGTCAACCTCAGCAATGAACCAAGCACCAGCCAGTTTCCAGGTATCTGTCTGCTTTAAGCCATTACATCCACTAAAAAAAGCTAAGGAATGCGCCATTCATTGTAAACACAAGTACATGAGCTTGGGAATGTTTTCACATGCCGCCCGTATTAGCTGAAAACCGGCTGTAATGTCCTCGGGTTTACGTGTTATTACTGCTGGGCTGCCATATATAATTATCAGACAAAATACATGCCTACTGTATTAGCGGTGGAGGAGAAAGAGCAGAAAACACACAAATATCTCGCCTGAGATGAAGCAGATGTGGCGATGGAGGGCTTAACAATACAGCTGAGGTCAACTGGGAGAGGAAAAACAGCTGTAGGGTGAGAGTGGTGTCATTTCATCTGTCATCTTTTTGTCTCCCTGTGAACCACATACAGCTGGGGGATCCACCCATGTCTTGTACATCTGGGAGCAATCGCACGTGTTCCTACACAACATGCACTGGAACGCACGCGCCCGCCTGCTGCACGCACACACGATGCGCGCACGCACACACGATGCCTCATCTGCAGTCTAGCCAGAGATGATCTCAAAACAGAACGAAAAGGTCACTCCGGCTTTTCTTTGATCGCTCGTGGAAACACGTGCGCTTCTGTGGATGTTTGTGTCAACACGGTTCAGTTTGACCTTCTTTAGCTAACTGATTTCATGTCTGCGCGGAGGCTACTTTTGGAACACAATGGCAACTGGACTTCCTCGATGACCGAAAATGTGGACGAGCTTCCGTGGAAGCCTGAGGGGAAGTGGGTCAGAAGAGGCTGTTCTGGACAAAAGCTTGTACGTCTACACGCGTGGTCACGGTGCTACAAAACTGCTTTAAGGCCACGGATGTGTTCCTGGGGTCTAGGTGGGGCAAGTGTGTAACTTGCATTTGAGGCCAGTTATTCACCACTGTTCCCAAATGACCTCAATGGCGTCACACCTAAACCTTGACTTAATTGCCGTGCGGCTAAATGATTCCTCAGCACGAGCCCTGCGTGCAGTCAGCTGTGGAGAAGCTGGGTCCCATCAACCCCGCATTCCAGGCCAAATCACATTTGTACCCAACAAAGACCACGTTGATTCGCTGGGCTGCATTTTTCCCGTCGTCAGCTGCGACAGACGCTGAGACCACCGTCAGCAGACCAGTAGTCACTTTTGGCTGGTTTTGCTGGAAAGACACGTCCACGTTCAGTCTCAGTGGCACCAGGATCTCTTCCCGTCCCGAGGGCAGCCTCTCCCCCCGCCCCACCGGTCTGATCACGTTTTAGCGGAAAAACCCGTGTTTTCTCTTACGCGATAAGATTGAGCCATAATAGGGCACGGATCCGTGCAATACATTAAAAGCACTGTCGGGCTATGCACGTGCACATGGTTGTGTTTACACACACACATTATACAAGTGCTTGAGACTGTCAGAGCACATAGCCTCCCTTTGAGACGATGGACCCAAGCCAAGGAAATTCTAGTCAATGTAACATTTAGAAATGTCATTTTCCCATTTTCTTAACCTCACTTAGCTTCCTTGGCTTCGCTAAAGAACCCAATTGTTTTCAATATTCTCAATCTGCATAAATATCAATAAACCATAGCCCACGAGTGCTGTCGAACCATTTCCCGGTCCATCAGTCAAAGGTCATCGAGTTCTTTCCCTGTTCAAGAGCCCCTCTTTAGTTTTATAGTCGCCTTTTCCCAGACTCAACAGTTGCTCGGCCAGAGCAGCCACGCTGATATCATCATTTATTCATTAATCTTGAAAATTCTGAACAGCTGGTCCGAAAAGATGGGAAGAGCAGAGCCCAGAGCTGCTGCCGAGCTTCCTGCCAATCTTACCTGCCAGCTCAGTCACCACCACGGAACAAACTCCACCCAAAGCCAAACCGTCAACCTGAATAATGAAGGTCAGTGGAGGGACATGGAGAACTTTTATCTGTAAATAACCTGTAAATAAACAGGTCTAGCTGTCAGGATTAGATTAGGGTGCTAACAAACACAGACTTTCCCAACAGTTGGCTCCAGATACACAGAAACAGCGTCTACTTGAGCTTTCTCAGCGAGTTAATCACAGTTTAAACTGTACATCAGTTCATCATCAGAACCCAGAGTAAATGCAGAAATCCCTCAGTGAAACAAAAACTCTAAAAGACGGGGGAGGGAAAGAGCTTAATCTGGTCAAGCTTCCGCAGGAAATTGTGAGAACTGACATTTGGCAAATGCTTCGACAGATAAAGCTGGTTAAAAAGTAAAATGTCCGTTTAGTTTAAACCAAACCTCCCCACAGACCCAACTGGGGGGCATCATCACTAATTAGGAGCTCTGCACCAGATCCAAATATTAGTTTAAAAAGGTCACTTTGCTGACCTCTTAAGGTCATCTTTGCTACAGACCTCCCGCAGGAACCCAAATCACACACGCCTGCTTTGGCATGCACATGTTTTAGCCACAAACAAACAGTGGGCTCCTCTTGGATTGCGTGTGCTTGTATACTTTTGAGCCACATGTGCCAGAGAACAACCACAGGAGGTTTTGGAGGTCTTTGGTTAATAGACAGCACACAATTAGAGAGACCTTACCTTCCCCTGAGCATCGTTTGAGAACAGATGTGGAAAAAAATCGTCATTTCTGAGCTCAGCTTTGACATGTAAATGTTCCACAACAAACCGCATTCCTGGAGCCAATGGCATGACTAAGCAGGAATCACTTGTCCTTAGTCTTAAAACCAGCACCAATTCAGCATCTGGTCACATTTTTCACCAAAAAGCAGCATGTGTGGGTTGGAAAACCAGCCCACCTCAGCAGGAAGAGCAGTGACAGAGAGAGCGTGATGTGAAACCTGCAGTGTGGCACTCATTACCTCTTTCGCACTGGGTGCCAGTGAAGCCGTAAGGACACACACATCTGTTTGGAGCCACGCATCGTCCTCCGTTGAGACAGCCATTCTCACAAACAGCTACAGAGCAGAGGAGAACAAAAACAAATAAAGGCAGTGTCATGGAGACGCTAATGTCAGTTAAAACAATTAAAATGATGTTTCTGGATTATACAACTTGACTTTCATGTTTATAGTCTCGTTCATTGTTTGTAATGGTTAGGACAACTCTACAGTCGGTAAATTAATAACAGCGATCTGGGAACGCTGTGTGGTCATGTGGTAAAAGAATCAGGCAGCCACATTCAAGCTAACTGTCCGGTTGATCATTACAGTGTTAGCTGGAGACAGAAGGGAGAGGAAACTCAGGAAAAAGAGCAAAGAAATTCATTTATGTGAGTTTTAATGACACTACTGTCCACATACAGCTGCGCTAATGGACCTCTGAGGCGCTAATCTTGGTGACAAATCCAACATGTCTGCAATCATAGTTTGGGATTAAACACGTGTTTCTGATGATGTCAAAGCCAGACGTTCTTACATTGACCGCAGTGTTTTCCCACGTAGCCCTTCTGACACTGGCAGTGGTCTTCTGCGCACGATCCACCGTTCATGCAGCGAATGTTACAGTTCTGGACTGTGGGGAGAGCACATGCAGCCTGGATTATCTTCACAGCAAAATCCACAGACAATTCTTGAAAGTCATGGTCAGATGTAATTTTCTTAAAAAGTTATGGGGTCTAAAGATCACACTGGATTGGAATGCCAATGGGCCGGGAAGTGGGGGATGAGCTGTTGACTGTGGACAACCTCCAGAACACACACGCATCCAACGCGAACAACTGACACACAGCAACCCGTGAGACAGATCACTATTTGTGAAAACAGAATTGCAACATAGGTGGCTGGGGGCCCATTTCGGGGATGTTTTGAAGTGTTTCTTTGGTGTGGCATCTCGTGCTTTCTCGGCAACGCTAATTAGCGATGAGCACTGGAGGGGTGGAGGAGAAAATAATCAAATGGCAGAACCCAGCCTGACAACCACAAAACACGTGAAGGGAAAACGAGACTGGATGCTTTCTGGCATCTGTCATACTTCAAATTATTGTTTTCATTGGTCAACGTTTGATATTATTGCATCCAAATCTGCGCATATTCAAACGTCTGCTGTTGCTTTTGACAGACCTGACTTGGATCCGCAGGACGGGGCGATCTGGCCGGTGGGGCAGGTGCACATGTTGGGCCTGGAGCAGAAACCGTCTCCACACGAACTCCGGCAGATCGCTGCAAAGGAGAAAAGGGCGCCGAGTGAAGCAACATAAAAACACGCGCTGTCAGGTGGAAGACGGGCCAGTGCTTACTTTATGGCGCCAGGATTTGGCCAGCGCATGAGAGAAAATTCATGTTACGTGTCTGCTGCTTGTCAGCCTGTCTGCTCCAGGTTTTGAATTTCAAACCTCACGCTGAATTCTGATCTACAATATTTCAAAACTCAAACAGACCACAGTCAAAATATGGCCACATCCTCCTTTTAACTCTCATCATGGTTTAGTTGCAGGAGCCCACTCTGAAATATCTCCCTGCTATTTTCTTCACTGTTGTTGCCATTAATGTGCACCAGTGTGTTTTTGGTGTTGGCTGTTTCTGCGCGGTTATTCTCTTTCCCACAGACTGTTGTTGGCATGGTCTGCTGCCCCCCCCGCTCCCATCAGGTACAGTCCAGCCCCTGACCCCAACTCCCTGAACCCCACTGCTAAACAATGTCATTAGAGCCGCGACAGGCATCCGGCCAGCCGAGCAGCCAGACTGCAATCACACAACGCTGCAGCCTCTCAGACCTTCCTGTCTATTGAAGGGGAAGGGAGAGAGAGAGGGAGGGGGGGAGAGAGAGAGAGAGGGAGGGGGGGAGAGAGAGAGAGGGAGGGAGGGAGGGAGAGAAAGAGGGGGAGGGAGAAAGGGAGGGAGGGAGAGAAAGAGAGATGGGGGATGCAAAAGAGGAGAAAATCCAGAAAAAAAGCAAGAGAAATGAAAAAGAAACACTTCCCACTAACTTTAGATCATGTCAGCTCAACACCTCCATTCCAAAATTGTAATTCTTGACCAATCAAACAACTTAAAATGGAGCGATGGAAATAGTTTAAACTTTAAAACCAAATAAAGGTTCCAAAGAAATAGAGGAAGACACAAAGAAGCTAGTGTCTGACCTCTCTGAAGGTCTGCCTTCAGTGCAGGACAGATATGCCGAAACGCTCCACTGGAAAATTAAAATCACTCAGAAATGAACTCATCTGCTGTCACCTGCAGAGGGACCCGGGAGAGGAAATGGCAGAAGAGTGAGATAATATTTTCACAAATGACGCTCTGAGCTGAGGATTTCTGCTCTGACCGTCTAAGTCTGAGTTATCGTGGAAAGACAAACCAGGAAGGATTTCGGCCTTCATTTAATTTTACGACCTGTTTGAATACGGCACGTTTTAAAATGGATAAATGAGGCACTTAAACTCCTGCTGAACTTGAATTCATGTGGTGCAGGAATATTTCCTTTCTTGTCATCCTGAATCCATTTTGTTAACTTATATATTTGTATATATGTTCCAGTTGATGCCATACTGTATATAATGAGCTTTTATCACAGCCCTGTTGCTTTGGCTCTTGCTAATGTCAAAATTAATATTAGAGAAAACCATATTCAAAGAACCTGTATGCTAGTTTTGAACCAGCATAGTCATTTAACAACTCAATCTGAATTAATAATCTGAAAAGCACAGAATGGTTCTAGTTTGGCTTCAGACACAATAAAAGTTCGGCACTTATAATAATAAATGGATGAATTCATTTTTTCTGATATCTTACTGCTGGGGTCTGGCCTGTTTACTGCATATTTCCAATAGCTTTGCTTTCCAAAACAGCAGGAAATTTGAGGAAATTCAGTCTAACAGGGGCTCGGGGTGGATGACAAATGGGTTATATTGTGTTACGCTATCACACGTGAATGTAAAGGAGCGGAAAATTGTCGATACTCACGAACAATGCACTGATTTCCACCAGTAAGAGTCTTCCAGCCTGGGCAGCAGTAGGCATTGTTCCTGGAGCCGCACACATTTGGTCTGCAGAGAACACACAAGAAGCTCAAAAATGAGCGGAACCCAGTCTAAGAACACTCCCAGCCCAGGTCTTTTATACGCTTTTTATAATTATAGCTTTGCCTTTGTGCTTTGTGATCCATAGAGAGCAACAGAACCTAGCAGTTCTGTTGCTGTATGGGAAGATTTCCCGTGCTATACTGTACTTCATCATCTCTTGACCTGATTCCTCCTGCAGGAGCTGGAATGATGGCATTGCTCAAGGAAGCTTCAGCAGGGATCCAGATGTGCGGGAACAGGGTCAAATTTAGACTGCAGCCATCAAGATTCCAGCAGCATTAGCAGGACAATCGCCCATGCAGCCACTTTCCAAATTACCCCCCATAAACATGTATTTTTGTCATCTACAGTAACGCAACACATCCCTTGGTACCCATGGACATTGAGGAATTTTATTTTTACCTTTAAAAACTATTTTAAACGTTACAAACGACAAGTGTTAACCTAAGGGCTCTGCTCTGCGCTGTTTTCAGAAATTAGATGCACCTGTAAAAAGCATTTGCCTGCACCGTTCTGCCCCCTACAGGCCAGACACGGGAATGTTACTTTTGACCCAAAACACACACATATATACTCATACACACACACACGCTTGGGTCACTGTTTTGAAATGAAAGAACCTTGTTATTCGTTAACTTACAGGCTGTCCAACACAAATTCCTGTGGAGAACTTTCATTCAGGTGCCTACCGTCACCTAAATTAGCTCGTGGACAGAGACCTTGGGGTTTTTTTCTTGATTTTCCTCTTTTTTTCCCCTCTCTTTCTCTGTCTCATTCGCACATGCACAGAACCTCTCTAGCAGTGACCCACTGTGTACAGCTGCAGATGTGATTTATCCACAACTGGGGTGTGGTGTTTTTTGGCCTGAAAGGGGATTATGCTGTTAGTCTCTCTCCCTCTCTCTCTCCCTCTCTTTCTCCCTCTCTCTCTCACGACCAATGGCCTCCTTTGTTTGGATGTAATTTATTATTGCAGTCAGCAGGAATGTGATATCCTTGCCAGTATTATAATTACTAAACTTTCCTCCAAACTTCCCATCACACACAGCGCCACTCACGGCTCGCGCACGTGTTTAATGACCTTCATTGACATTAAAGCATCAACAGGTTAAACGAGGGAAAAGACACCTGCTTCAAGCAAAAAACACACACACACATCAAGGAAGCTGCACACTTGGATAAAAAACACAACTATCTTTACCCTCTGAGCACGTCGGTCCCTCCTCTTCTCTTGGCCCTGCTGGCCCGGGGGTCGATCGGTTTGGTGATCAGCTCGCTGCCGTCGGTGTCCTCCACCTCTGCAGCGTCTCTGAGCTCGGCGCGGAGCGACAGCAAGGTGACCAGAGCCACGGCCAACTGCAGCAGCCGTCCTCTACACTTACTGCCCGGCATATCCACCCCTCAAGTGTGCAACTCCAGCGCTGGGTGCAATAAAAAAATAAAAATAAAACAACAAAACAAAACAAAAATGTTTCTCAGACCCCCAGCCCCGTCGACCTCTGCAGTCTGGAGTCAAAGCTGCAGGGGGAAAAGGAGAAAAAGAGAAAAAAAAAACCTATAAAAACAAAGCGAAGGAGTTGGGCAAAGGCGCAGATGAGAGCGTAGGAGATGCCGTGCACAGAAGAAAAACAAATAAGAAACGCTTTACTTTCTTTTCCATCACCGTGAATGCAGAAAAGTAGGGGAAAGTTGCAACGGGGGGGAAAAAACTCACGTGAAAACTGCGCATTACCTTGTCTCCCAAACAGGAGATTCGCCTCGGACCCGACAGAGGAGCACTCAAATGCTGCTGGCAGGTATTGCCGAGGAAAGTCTTCAGACGCGGAGGAGGGCAGAAGTTGTTGTTTCATAAAAAGTTACTCAAAACTTTTAGTCGTTCTAATTAGATGCGCATCGTAACTTCAGCGGCCCGCTCGTGCGCCTCCAGCTCAGGCTCGACTCGGCGCAGATAAATTAGCGGAGCTGATGGATTCCGGTGTCTCTCTCCCTCTCTCTCTCTCTCCTCTCTCTCTCTCTCTCTCTCTCTCTCCCTCTCTCTCTCCCCTCTCTCTCTACATCTCTCCCTCTCTCGCCCCTCTACCCCTCTCTCTCTCTCTCTCTCCCTCTACCCCTCTCTCTCCCTCTACCCCTCTCTCTCCCCCTCCCTCTCTCTCTCCCTCTCCCTCTCTCTCTCCCTCGGTGTAGATCACTTTCCTCATCACTGCCCTGCTCAACTTTCATATAAAAAAAACTAACGTTCCCCGCCTGTTCTCGCGATATCAAAGCCCGAGTGCGGTAAACGCGCGGGTCCTCGAGACTTGACCGTTTCCCTAATATCACAGTTCGCATAGAAGCTAAACTTTACAGCAAATAAAACAACGACTTGGAGTCAGATCCTAAATAATCTACTATGAATACATATCAAATTGTATAATTTAAACCTTAAACAACTACAAATAAATTGCCTTTACGTTTTAGCTTTCCAATGTTGATATTAATTAGCTGGCAGCTTTGTAAAGTGTTGGGTTTTTGTTTTTTGCGAGCATTTAAATATCTTGTTAGGCTACAAACTTGGCCGTTTTTATTATCAGTGGGATTCTAACTAAACCTAAATTGATTAGCATGTTAGCATCCCCTTTATTTGCTGCTGTCAACAAGTAAAGTAAAATTGGGACATGTGCTCATTATACTGTATTGGGACAGAAGCCTTCCCCCAAAAATTGAGGGTTTTCCCCCTCGTTCCACCCTCTTTTTTGACAGTTTTGTGATAAATGTGTCCAACAGGCACTTGTCTTCAGTCAGAGGAGTTGACACCTGTCCTGCAGGTGGGGGTTCAGCATCCTGTCTGGCACAGTATGGATGTGCCATGCAGGAGGAACAGGAAAACCTGTGCAGCCAGACTGCGCACTGCCTCACAGTCAAAACTAAAGAGTAACTAGTCAGAGTTGACCTAACCGCCTTTAATTCCTGCTGATATTAAAGGACCAGAAAGTTGCTTCAGAATGAGATCAATAAGGTTGTTGTCAGGCTGCAGTTGCCACAGCATAAAGTGTTAGTCTTTGCTTCAGATTGCAAGAGTTCTAAAACTTTCAACACAACTGGAAATAAAATATGACCTGAATTTTTTTTTCCAGATGATGCTCTATAAATATTTACACTGTGCATGCTGGATGTTTTGAGGAATTTTGTCCAGTGAAGCGATTTTTCACACAAGCTGATCCAAGGTTGCCGGCACACCCAGCAAACAGAGTATGCAGGATTTTCTCTGTCAACTATGCCATCACTCTAAACCCACAAAGCACCAACTCACCCGTCTAGTCTACTGTCAAGGTTCGAATTATCCCCGTTGCATGTCCTAATGTTATATTCCTTCACTCCATGATATTTGTTGCATCATTAGTCCAGAGCTTTGCAGGTTGGGAGAAAAAATATGACTTCAACAGCATAAGCCAAATGAATGTTTACAGAAGTAATATTAAACACGTGTAAGATAGTTTATTAGCTTTTGATCCAGCTGTCACTCTCTTTTCCATCCTGCCAGGTCGAGGCGTGCTGGTGCTTTAGCCTTGCTGACATCTCAAACTGGATGTCTGCCCACCACCCCGATCTCCTTCTCGACAAAACCGCATTATTTTCTCCGTTCTTCAAGTCTTGCCCTTTACGAGGCCTCTCCACTCGCTGCTGACACCATGTTGACGGAGCAGTCTGCCAAGAGTCTTTGTCTGCCTCAGCGCACCCAAGTGTCAGACAGCAGCAAGAGCGCAACCACAGTGTAATCCTGCAGGTTTGATCTTCCACCACTTCATTCCTTTTTTTTCTAATCAGCGCCCTTGCAAAGCCTCTACTTTCTCCTTTTCAGGGACTGGGCCCCTTTTTGGTGACTGCAGCTGATTTTTAAACAGTGTCAAAACACAATCTAACCCACCGACCAGCCACTAAAATATTACAGGCCTCTCATCCTGCAGTCGCTCCCTTTGAAAACTCAATTAAAGTCTCTGAGATTCCACCCTGGCCTTGTGGACGCAGTTTAAAATGTAGAAGTTTAATCTCTGAAAACATGGATGAAAGCGCCACTTAGAGTTCATGTAAGCTATTTTGGGTAAATTTTGCCAACCTATGCTGTGGTTTTCATGTTTTACTCTGTCAGGTGCACTTGCCTTGACCTCCCATGACTGAAAGAAACAGCCTGCTATCACTAGCACCTTGATGTGTGTGTCACGTTCATAACATCTTTTGCAGACTTACACACTAAATATTGGACATAAAGTATATTCTAATATTAATGTGTATGACTCACGCCTGTCTAAATTCTAATCTGACAGAAAAACAGGCCTCAAGATTAAGACTTGGCACTCTTCCCCGAGGTGATAAATGGTCCAGTGGTGTTTCAGTATGTGAGAGAACATAGCGATGATGCTAACAGGCCTTCATCTAATCAATTCAAATCAGAAAACGGATTAGATTAAAGTGTCAACATTTGCTCAGGGGTGCTAATGTAACTAAATGTGCTGCAGGGTGCTTTGAAGTACACAGCAAACACAGTAACGTGCATACAGGCAAGGTCTTGTGCACGTTATTCAGTTCTGATTTTATTCTCTTTGTCCAACCAACGTAAAAAAAAAAAGCTAAAATTGGGGCAATAAAGGATTTTCTGATGGATTTTCTATAAACTGAAGGTGTGCTGAAGGGCTCAGGTGACCAAGATCAACAAAAAGCCCACAAATCACCCAAAAAGGAAGTGATGAGATCTAGTTTAAAAGTTTACCACATTGGTTTGATTTGTGCAAAAATTCCTGTTTTTGTTTTTGTATGATGCGATCTGTCGTATCGTCTCAGCATAACTGGTGTAATCACAAGAATCCAATCGATTTTTTACAAAAATGCAACATTAATGCGGCAGTTGAGGAATTCAGTGGGCGGAGTCACAGTCGGGGCCGCTGTCATGAACGGAGGACATTCCCAACGCGCACGTATCTGATCCAGTCGGTCCCCGTACACGTGACATCAGACACGCGTATGTCCAATATGACAGGACATCCTGCTGCATCTGTTCTGAGTTTACAGGATGCAGCAGCACGCCGCTCTGCTTCTTCTGGAAGGTAGATCACCCTCAGACTGGAGGGGGAGATGGATGACCGCACATGTGGTCATCCGGCCTCCCGTCCACTCCAGAACGCCGTCCCAGTGTTTTCTGTCATCACTTATTCATCTCTCCTCATTGAAATACCATTTGCAGCCACATCCTCGGGCTTGAAATTACGGAAATTCTCCTGTAATGGAACTACTGGTGATAAACCAGTATTCATGACCCCGGCGCTGGACTCATAACATAAATTACTATAACTCCTGCGCCTCGTTTGAGGAGTAGGTCTGTGGGAGAGGCCAGCGATGACAGTCGCCTCAGAGCCTCAGGTTTCATTGAGGCCGGCTGAGATTGGCTCTGAGGCGTAAGTGAGCCGGGTGGGCGTGAGGAGCCCGGAGCGGCGTGAATGGCTGAGGAGTGGGGAAAACCACTGAGTCACTGCAGCCTCTCCTGCAGCCTCTCAAAGACTCCCGGTTTCCCTCGAATTACTGATGCGGCTTTCACATATTTAACATTTTCAGGTGTTTATGTCACATCAGGAATCAGGGAAGCGATTGTGATTCCGGGCGGAATTCTGAGGCATTGCCTGGTGTTTGATCCCACCATTGCTGAGATGTCTGGTGCAAATGATCCTTACACACACACACACACACACACACACACACACACACACACACACACACACACACACACACACACACAGCTCTGATGGTGTCCAGCTCATGCTTCTCGTCAGTGAGCGGTGGTGTGGGAGAACGATGGAGCCCGGCGGTGCAGAGTTGCCCTCTGCTCCTCGGCACACTGACGGCATCTTTTACAGTCAGACGCCGCCTCCCTTCCTCAGTCCTCCACCACCTACACAAATCACCCCCGTCCCCTTCATCAGTTAATCTCCCCACTGTCCGTAACCGAGCGTGGGTTTCACTTTGGGCGGTGTTTACTCCTCTGCAGCAGAAATGGCACGACTACAAAGCCTGAAACAGCAGGACTGTGACAGAGGGAAGATAAACGTTTTTACAGTGTAGTCTGATTGTTTCTCTGGACTATTTCAGCAGATACGCCCCCCGACACATAGTCATTCAGCCCGAACGAAACTCAGCCTTATTCACGTCGAACATGAATAGTTTTCCCCCTGCAACACGTCAAGACTGACGTTCCTGTTTCACCTGTCCTGAGGCACTTTTTAATAGCCTGAATGGACAATCTCCCTCTCTCTCTCTCTTTCTGTGTGTGTCTCTCTCCCTTTGTGCAGCAACTGTAGACTTTCTAACACTGTGTTGTCTTTGGCTCCAGTGGTCACGGTTCATTTCCTTTTGTCTTTTGCAGCAACAGTGCTGCCAGTATTCGAGTCAAATATTTCAAGAAAATGAGTCGTTGCAGAAATGAGTTTTCTTTCTTTCTTTCTTTCTTTCTTTCTTTCTTCCTCTCTTTCTTTCTTTCTTTCTTTCTTTCCTTCTTTCTTTCTTTCTTTCTTTTACCTTTGCGGGACTTTAATTGGCAGAATGCATTTCCCAGCTACCTTCCCTAACCCCCAGCTGATGCCTTAACCTTCACCCTAACCTAAAGGCTCCTCTAGCCTCAACCTTAAAACTGTGTCTTAACCCTCAAACAGTCCTTTGAAGTTGTGGGGACCTGCCAAAATGGTCCCAGTTCAAAATTCAAAATGCCCTAACCTTCCTGCTAGAAGACAGCAAATACAAGACAGGAACTGGGCAATGACTTGGTCACTAGGCCTTCGCTGGCCAGCACCCTCCCCTCTCCTGGCTCCAGGGTGGGGCCCCGGTCACCACTTATGACTAGAACTTGCCCCAGAACTTGAATTCATCAGAACAGCTGGGTTTCATATGGAATGATGAACAAATCTGCAATCAGAGTACAAACATAAGAGCATTGAAGACAAAGGGCTCATAGTCTACAGTCATTTGTGGTTTGATTAGTGTGGTTTGCGTAACTTTAATGTTTCCCTGCAGCTCTCCATCTTCTTCCACCCACCTCATCCTTTACACCAAATCTTAGGTTAATTTATAAACCTTTTAAGCAGCACAAGCCCACAAGATGTCCTTTGGTCATGCCGCTAACACCATTTAGGCTAACAATCTCCTCCATGTGGTGCTCTGACTATGAAGAAAACAGATTTGAGCAGTCTGGCCGAGGCCACAGCGTCTCAGTCGCCCTCTGGTGGCGACATCTGGTGCCGGTAGGAAGTCAAGCCTCCACTTTTCCTTGTGGGTGGGAAATTGATATCAATGTTATTTTTCTCCATCCCTACAGTGCATATTGTGGCAGAAAAAGAGGCCATGATTGCTCATGGTGGGACATCAACAGCCTCGATTTTTCCCCCCTGAAAAAGAAAACTGTGGTTGGGGAAAAAGGCTCACTATACTGTCTTGTAATTGTTACATTTGAGGGTTGTACAGAGTGCCATCCACAAAATGATTCTATTGTATTCTAAATAAACTGTGAAATATTTAATGGTGCTCATGCTATTCTGTCCCCATCTTGTGTCTGAGCATGCAGATTATTTCAGGGTTTGTCCCTGAGGGGAACCATGGATTGTATTTTTTGGCTAATGGCCAGTCTTAACTCCCTTTAATGTATGATTTATACAAAGTCAGTGTCCCCCCCTACACAAATCTGACCATCTTGGGAATGGAAACCATCTCATCTACAGGAGACAATCAGCACTGTTGAGACCCGTAAACACACTCAATGTAGATAGAAACTAATACTTAAACTTGTTCAAAGCGTAATCCATTGTTGTGTAGTGCATCAGTCTAGACATACTAACCTCCTGTCCCTCGTGAGACCTTCATTTGGTGTGTGTGAAAACAAAACAATGCTAACGGCTCAGCAAGACTCCACTCAAAAATTATAGCAGCTAACAATTAGCATCATGCTAAGTACTGCTGAAAACCATGCACTTTCCCCCCTTCATGATTTGTGACCAGCATTGGTAGCATTATGCTAATGCCTGCTATTATCCTGTTAGCCTTATTATTAAGCGTAGACTGAATTTTAACATTTTCTGGACGTGGGTGTCATTGGACATAAAATATTTGTGTGTGTTTTAATTCATTAAAGCTTACTACTTCATTAAATCACTTTCTCCCGAAGACAATCACCTACTTGACACACTTTTGCAGTTTAGGCACCGTTTGTGAGGTGTGTGCAAAAATTCTTATTTTGATTATTTACTACAAGGTCTGGAAAGAAGGAGATCGCCATAATATCGGAAACATGACGGCCGCCATCACTGAAATCAAGGTTGGGATCGCCTGTGTCAAGATCAGCGCCAAAACGGATCCAGACTCAGACAGTGGTAAGGTTTAACAGCTTTATTGGGGAAACCAGATCAAATGCAATGTTTCCTACAACCAGAGTCCAGTCACACGCAGGAAGTGAACACAGCGAAAGAGACAGGCCAAGGCCAAGGGCTCTAAATAAATAGAGGAGGGGGCGGAGTCAATTAACACACACGTGGCTATTAAAGCATCAGACAATGTGAAAATCCAGAACTTCTTCTAATCCTGCAATGCTGATTTCTGACCAACAACCAGCATCAGCCCAGCGAGTTGCTGTTGTTCTAACGCAGGTAAACGTAACAACAAACCCAAGTCTTGTTGGATCAATTAAAGTCATGGGGAATCGAGGTAATTAAAAAAAGATTAACTGTGCTTTTAGAGGGTTTCCCAGTACCACAAATATAAATGTCAGCATGACTAAGATTAACGGAATCGTCCCTCATGGTCTTTGCGCGATTCCAAGTTTTGATCTTATCCCCCGCTGCAGATCCAAGGGAGAAGCGTGAGCTGCTGGCCAAAGCGTGAGGAAACTGCAGAGGAATGGAGAGTGAAACGAGACCAACGCTGGAAGAAAAGCCGGGATTTAGAGTTGGCCAGCAGGAAGGCTTGATTCAAGTCTCCCACATCTGTCTGCTGCCTCGTGCAAGGATCCTGGAATCCCCCACCCCCTCATCATCATCATCATCATCATCATCATCATCATTATCACCATCATCATGTTACACACACACATAGAGAGAGAGAGAGAGAGAGAGAGAGAGAGAGAGAGAGAGAGAGAGTTAGTTTCCATCAGATGCTGACTACATTTAGCTAAACCTGCATTTTTTAGCATGTTTGTTGGGTCAAATCAGGCAGAGTCCATCACTAAGAAGCAACATTTTCAAGAAGTATAGTAATAGATGAGCCTGGACACACACACACACACACACACACACACACACACACGCACGCACACACACGCACACACACACACACTCTGTCTCTGCCTGCTATTGTGGAAATGCAGGAAACAGCCTGGGTTCTCTGCTGTTGCTTTGTTATGTGCATGTTTTCTGTGTGTCTGTCCACTCACGTGTCTCCTTGTCTGCAGTGTCTCTGGAGGAAGACGGAGCTAGATTTCAGAGTGCAAAAAAGTGCTGCAGCACAGCTCAGCCAGTGGCCAAGTCTCGTTTTGTTTCTTCCCAGATCTGAACTCTGCGTGACACTGATAACACTTAAACAAAGGACAATTTCACACCCCTTATGTAGTTTCTATGGTATTAATTGTTCCATTAAGGTTCTTTAGGATCTGGAAACATGTTTCATATAAATTTGAGTGAGTGTGTCCTGTGTGTAGCTCAGTGCATCTTTTTTTTTCACTATTCTATTTTTCTAATCCATAGAACCTATTGTCAGAAGGGTCGGAGGTCAAATAAGGCCCCATGCAACCATCTACTGACTTTCCACCATCGTTGATAAGGCAGAAATAAGAGCATTCTTTTATTTAAAAAAAGAAATCAATCCCACAGCAGAGAAATCTGAAGTGTTGATGCAGCACAGACGACAGCGAGGAAGCGACACGGCTCCGGTGAGTTCCACAAGACGCAGAAAAACATCCGGAAGAATAAAAGCAGGAAGCAAAAGCCGCTGAACACTTTCGACGGCTTTTGTGCAGATGTGCAAGAGCCACAGCCACATTTTAATTCCAGGGAGATTTCCTTTTATTTGAATCTAGTCCAATCAGATAAAACTCAGGTAGTATTTAAAGTGTAAAAAGCAGGAATGAGCAGAGTCTCTCTCTCTCACACACACACACACAGAAAAACTGCAGTGGGGATTGTGCTGTGTGAACAATCATGTGAGGTCAGTGATCACATGTGACAGAATTATCTCCACGGAAAGACCTGAAGTCTTGTTTTCCTACTGGGTGTATCTTTCCCTTGTATCAGTCTTTGCTGGTGTTAAAGTTTCCGCTGCCACTTCCTCCCTGAGCTCAGCACGACCAAGTGTGATTTGTCTGGGTGAGACTCCCCGAGCATCCCTGAGGACGACCAGGACAGCAGCAGAAAATAAAATGGCCTGTTTCGGGCATACACTCGGTTATAAGTCATTCAAATCTGCAGCTGTCAGACTGCTAAAAGATCACCCACGTACACGCACACAAAATACATAAATCAAAGTAAGCTTGTGGAAAACATGAAACTTAAGACACGAGAGCCTGAGCTGGAATCGAACCTCCAACTTTCCTGCTAGGAAGGAACCGTTTTACATACCGGACCTTTTAAATGGGTACAATCTTTTTAGCGATGTAAGGGCGACATCGTGTGGTCATAAAGTGTATTACTGCTTGATTTACTACACAAACACAAAATGTTGATTTATTTATAATTCGTCTGTATTTCGCATTCAAAATGTCAAATACAACAGGTTCGAAGAGGAATGAAAATAGCAACATAAATACAATAACTAATAAAATGAACATATAGAGCCTGCAAATATAATTATTGGAAAAGTAATAGAAAAAGTTACATTCTAGAGGTTCTTAATCACAATTTGTGCTTCTACTTTTATCTAAACAATTCTGAGGATTTAAGATTTTCTGCTGGCAGAACTTGGATCGCATAACTGCACAAGCCTTTAAATGTACATGTTTTATTAAAGTGATGCAAGATGATCGGAGTCTCTCGTTGGTGCCGTTCAACTGTCTTTTTTGGAGACGTTTCAGCTGCAGCTTCCTGGAGGTCAGCGCTAAACATGATCGCTGTCTGGGTTTGCATGTGGACCTGTTCAGTGGCGGTGCGCCGTGCCCTCCTCCACACCACCGAGCATGCACTGACTAGAAGCAGAGCTCCTCTCTCTGACCATGAAGTCTCCGGCGCAGGTGAGCACGGCCTCAGCCCTGTGTCGACCGAACCTGCTTCACATAGCGAGAGATACATCAAAGGATCAAAGGTGCAGCTCTGGATGCAGAGTATGGAGAGCATGCAGCACAATTGAACAGGATTATATGTCAGTAAATCAATAAAGTCACACAGATTATTATTTAGATGTGCAAATCATTTTAAATGTGACTAAAGGTTCTGTGACGGACCTGCCCTGGAACCAGCTCTGGTCCTGGATCAGCTCTTCAGCAGCAGCCTGAGATTCACCAGAGTCTTATGAAGATGAACACAATTTGATAATTATTATATAAGTTATCTGAGATCTGGCATTAAGACCTTAATATTTGTTTTGAATAAATTGATTCAGCAATTTATTATAAGATTAAATCTTAAATATGCCTTGACTGATGACTGATTTTAATGAGCTCAAACAAATTTGAAGAAATTATATGATAAATTTCAACGTCGCCTCCAAGAAAAATAACTCTCACTATTCTACTTACATGCATTGTGTAATAATTACAAACATAATTATAAAGTAAAACGACTTTATTTGAATACTGGAATATATTTTAAAAACGGCTTTTACACGACACAGATGTCAAACTTCATAAAGTAACTTTTCAGGACCCCTAATATACAGTATGCAATCAGAACAATAGTAACTTTACAAGTGCCTGACCTAAAATAGCCTTTCAATATGTGTACGCCTATGAGAATTAGCCACAGACTGTAACAAATTACATTTAATTTCTAATTAATTTACATTATCTAGCTCATCAGCATCATTTTGAATAGTGACATAATAATAATAAATAATAGTGATAGCTCCAAAAATGATGTTAAGAAATTTTCTGTTTTCAAAAAAGCACATTTTCGGGCTCACAGGACACGCTGTGAGTGTATTGGCGTCATTTCACCTGCAGGTAGGGCTGAGGTTCCCTCCGCGGGGCAGTTTTCATACAGGGAAACCTGCAACAACCACAGATGAGTCATCAGATCTCTGCGCGCACATGCGTGAGCGTGTGCACAACCACTCTGGACTAGTGAGGCGTTCAGGTACACATAAACCGGGTGGGTTTTACGTTTTTACCTTCTGGATGCCGATGCTGAGTTTGTTTTTATCTTTTGTTAGCTGCAGGTGCTCAGAATGACCAGCAGGTGGCGCTGTTTCAAGGAACAGATTGTAGTAATCACAACTCTGACCTATTTCACCCTCCAACTTGGCCTTTTGGTCTGTGTTTGTGTCCTCTGTACGCCTTTTATGACACATTCTCACCACTGGCCTGAATATAAGAACAATTTTATATATTGTTAGAAAATGTTGAATTACAACTAAGCACATGGTTTAATGTTGATCACATCTAACAGGCGGTGTGTTGTGTTCAAAGACTGGACCTGGTGTTGGGGGAAAAGAGCGCCGGTCGGTGGCTGAGGACTCTGCGAAAACGACTCTCGAACGCCTGACCGATGCTGTTGATGACCTCGCTGGCTCGACCCCGGGGACACTCCAGGATGTGACAAGCTGAGAGAGAGACAGAAAAGAGAGACAGACAGAGATGGAGGGAGGGACAGAGATAAAGAGGGTGAGAGAGAGAGAGAGGGAGGCAAAAACAGGGCAGGGGGGATTTTCCAAGGCATTTACAGTAAAACAATTGTGGCCAGTCCACATGATGCTAAATTAAACTGACCTCTCAGACTGAAGATGTCTTTCGCAACATAAGCAATGTAATCTGCCATTTCCTGGAAACAAAGAGAAACACAAGAAAAGAGAAAAAGGGGAAAACATGACTGAGATTTCATCTGCCAAAGATCATGCCCAAGATACTAAAGACGCTAGGATACAGAGATTAAGTCAGTAAACAAACATCAATACTGCATATTTTAAAATCGTTTCTATCGATCAGTAAACACCGACAAAGACCTGCATTCAGAAAAGATGCATTCAGAGTCTGTGAACACAACACATGTGGATTTGGACCGAATTTGTGATTTAATTCTGATATACATCCAGCAGCCATAAAGCCTCTGAGGAACGGTGATTTAAATTCCCTCTGCTGCCATCCCAGCAAAGCAGATTATTTAGCTAATGAAAGACTCTGACGCTGATTTAAAATCCCAGTCACGGCTCCAAAAATTAAAATGATAACAGCGATGTTAAGTGGGAACTTTCTAAAAGCAACAAACACAAGAGAGCCTCAACCAGATGAAGGCTCTGGTCACTTTTAAAGGTCAAGTGTGAAAACTTGTTACTAATCTAATATAAGAAACTGAATATGACATTAACAGACACTTTTTTTAAAAAAAAATGTGTGTGGTAATGCTAGCATAGCAGCTACTATTTTTTAGATGTAACAGCAGCATTCTGTTTTGTTTGTACTCAACATTTCACTGGGCCTACTGGGAGACTTATTACTGGTTTAAATCCCATCAGAATGGAGGGAATACTTTATTAGGAGGTCATCTAAGCAGGCTAAAATAAAGTGGAGCTCCTCATGGCTCCATTCTAGGATCTCTGCCATTTGCTTCTGGTCGTGACAAAATACAAAATATGTGAATATACTGATAATGCACCAATTGGTGTGATAATATTATTGTTGTTATCTAAAGATTCTGTGTCCACAAACCTACCGGGTCTCCTCCGGAGGCAAAGGAAATGGTCTGCATGGGATGGCGGGCGATCTTCTGAGGAAGAGAAAAGAGAGAGAGGAACACACCTGAGATGGTTCTCACACCTTTGCAGGGTCAAAGTTCAGCACCTGTAACGAGGAGGCGGCGATCAGGCTCAGGCTGTCGGCGGAGACGCTCAGGACGACGCTGGTCCCTGAGAACTGCAGGTTGGTCCCACCCAAAACAGAGGAGGGCTGTTTGGGGCCAGGCTGCACACACACACACACGCACACACACACACACACACACACGCACACACACACACGCATGCACAAACATTAATTCCCACTAACTCTACTGTATGTTGAGTTGAGTCCATACACGTGTGTTCAGGGCAGTTTGTGTTCTTTACCCTTTTCATCTTCACTGCTGCTGTTACTGACGTCCTCTCACACAGTCTGCTGATGGCCTCTCTGCTCACACACACACACACACACACACACACACACACACACACACACACACACACACACACAAATTATATCCACTACAATACTTGAATAAATATACGCTCAATGTTTCCTGCTGTGATGTGAGCGGCATTTGAGATGTGAAAGGGAGGAAATGAGGCTCACTAAAATAAAATATCCTCATGTTATATATTATCATGTTATATATTATATGTTATATATTATCAACATATTATAATGCTTATAATACGTATATATTATATTATGTATATATTATATATATGCTTATAATATATGCTGTATATATGCTTATAAAGTTCTAATCTTATCTGTATTTATTTATTCTGTTTTTATACTTTGTATAGGTTGCTACTACAATTCAATTTCCCCACGGGGATGAATAAAGTTCATCTTAATCTTAATCTTAATCATGACATAACAACCTAATTAAATGCATTAAGTTCAATCAATGCAAACATTATTTCAAGATCTGAGCTGGATGGGGAATGTTTTCCTGAAAGGTGGCAGGAGCATCTTAATGTCTAGAGAACAGCTTTGGCCGGAGCTCATGCTCATGCAGGTGACTCCAGAGTATCTCTCAAGTATCCCCCAGAAGTCTGCTGCCTTCAACTCCACTCAGGAATTCCACAATTTAGGATGCAAGGGAGGAAATTCAGCTTAATTGGATTTCGGGGCCCGTCAATTAGCGTTTCTGCTTAGAACAGAGGTTTATGTGTGCGGTGGCTCTCGAAGCATCCTGTCCAAGGATGTTGAGACCCAATGAGAAGAAAGCCCCAATTTATGAATTATAAATTTAATCTGATTTTCTTCTTTTTTTATGAAGACACACATGGCCCCAGTGTTAATGGCTTTCTGTGTGTGTGTGTGTGTGTGTGTGTGTGTGTGTGTGTGTGTGTGTGTGTGCGTGTGTGTGTTTTACCTAGTCAGTTGTATTCTTGTCTCTGAGTCAAGGGTTCTCATGGACTTGGTCACCTCCACGTTGCCAAGGTACTAAAGACCACAACAGAACCCACAAACACAACCTCATATTTGATGATGTTTCCATCCTGGTTCCCATCAGAAAAATTATTGATTTCTAATTTTACTCTGAATAACAGTTGAGGTGGGTGTTGAACAACCATCTAAATGTAAATATTGACAGATTATGACACTTTCAGAGATCCTAAACTGCACCAGGAGGGTTTCGATTGGCGGAATTGCAAATGTGTTTCAAGTGTGTTAATGTTGCTGCAGCTCCAGCTTAGAATGGTGCAAGTGTTCAGCTACAGATACGCTCAGGCTCATTTATCCTGCGGGTAGACGGTTGTTTCTGTGGCAGAAATGTTCTGGCTGCACAACCCTGTCAGCCACATTCAGCTGTACTTGATGGGTCGCAACAGATTTTACACAAAAGAGGAAAAGTGAATTCCAAAAATGTTGAATTTTGAGCTTATTGCACGTCCATCTGTTACTCAGAATTCTGTGTAATGTCTTAAGGTCAAGAATGTTTTGCATGTGTAACGGTTATGGCATCATTTGTGCAGCGTGGAATGCTAATATTTGCTGAAGGCTCAGCTCCAAGTCATGGCCAGACGAGCATTGATGACATTTAAACCAAGACATTTTCAGGCATGGACACTTAAAAACACCTCAATTCATAGTGGGTTTAAATTTAGCATCAAGCAAAATGAGTTTGTCAGTGATCACCAGACTGAACTTCATATGTGTGTGTATGTGTGTGTGTGCTTGTGTGTGTGTGTGTGTGTGTGTGCGTGTGTATGTGGGCCAATGTGAACATATGTAAATTATGTGTTGCACTTGCTTATACAGAATGGAAAATCAGGTCCATCCTCATTTCCAGCTGCCACTGCTGCTCGATAACCTGCACGGACACACATCTGGTGTTAAAGCAAAGGGGACCCGATATGTTCACGCACGCGCGCACGTACTCACGCACACACTAGTGAGTGTGCGCACAGAAGTCAGGAGCAGAGAGTCAGGATGAGTCACTGCCGCCTACACAGGAAGCTCCCTGTGGGGGGGGGGGGGGGCGCTGGATGTGGAAAAGTGAACGTGTCGGTGAACAGCGCGACTCACCTGCACTGTCGCGCTGCGCACGTGAGTCGTGTGGTGACGGATACCTTGAGGTTGTGGTGAACTGATCCGGGTGCCGTCTGTACGGTTGTGAGGTCACCTGCCGCGGCCTCCAGGCAGCGCGGGCCGGCTCCGTGCCGAGAGCAGGAGCAGCCGAGCTCCGAGGGGAGGCTGGTCATCCGCTGCAGGCTGATGGGTCTTTTTGTGCAGCTCAGGGCAGAGGGACCACTGGACGGGGGCTCAGGAAAGGACGGTGGCTTACAGAGTCTGCAACCTGACCTCCAATCCCAGTCTGTTCCGTCAGCGTGTCCACATGTGGTCTGGTCCCTGGTTGTCTGTCCCCTCGGACCACTTTGAGGTCCAGTGTTCCCCATGTGGGGGTTGGAGCCCTCATGGTGATCAGGCGTCCCAGGGTCCAACAGGGCAAAGTCAGAGTCCAAGCAGAGGTCCCTCTTGAGGGACAAGACCCTTTGAGGCCGGTCCTCCAAAGAGGTCAGCGAGTCATTGCGCAGACGGCTGTATTTGGTACGTCTGAGCATGCCTGCAGAGAAAAAGAAGGTCCTAGCTCCACACTCATCCTGATCATTCACAATCTCTTGGATTATGTCTGTGACAGAAGTTCAGTGATACCTGATTAAAGTCCTCTCTGTGATGTAAATCAGGGCAGGTTTTGCTCTCTTATAACCAGGGAGCTGAACCGACAGCAGGAACAAATCAGATAGAGAAGAGTTAAAGAAGTCAGTTTTTTAATGGCTGGTTTAAAGCAGTTTTGATTAGATACAGAATAAGAAACACAATAATCTGAGAGTGGATGTAAATCAGGTTATTAGATTAGCTTGTTATTATGCTCATATTGATGGAATAAACCTACCAGTGTGGGACTCCTCTGGAGAGCAAGGTCCCGTCTGCTCAGCTGCGCTCATTCTGGACACAGTGCCATCATCCCGGTACGTGCGTCCTTTCTTTCTGCCCGAGGCGCATTTGATTTGCGCAGCTTTCATGAATGACCGCTCTTTTTTTTTTTTTTTACTGAATGAAACTCTTTTCTCATTGCGGATGAATGTGTGAGAGAAGCAGAGGGAGAGATTGACAAGACCCCCCTCCCCTGCTCATAGACTAGCAGCCAATCACACAGGAGCAGGGTGACTCATGCTGAAGGTACATGCACAGAAGACCCAACACAGTAGATGCACTCTGGGACGCAAAAACGAAGTTAAAGTCGCACTTTCTAGGCAATTAAGCCTCTAAAGAGTGTAGATTGACTGGAGTTTTATTACATGTATTGGATGTTTTAAATAGCATTCTAAATAAGTACCTGAGGGCATATCAGATGGAGGATTTAACAATCAGCTTACCTTTGGTTCAGATCAGCTTGTGTTTGCAAACTGCGGTCACTCTGGGATAAGTGGGTATTTTTCAAAGTAATTATATATAATGTATAGGGGCAGTGACTTTTTTAGATGATGTTACATTGTAAATCGTGAAACTGTACTTTTATTTGTGGAAATAAACGAGATATACCTCAGAATTAAACCAGCGTTTATATCTCACGCTATATTAAAACTTAGCTGAGCTTGGTCTCCATCTAGTGGCCAATCGGCGCCATTACACAACAAGGACCGTTCAATAACCAATGGATCAATGCCTCAAATCGCAAATCTTATCTTCATATTAGTCGTTTCCTTTTGTTTCAGTGGTGCAACCAGTTAACAAATAATAGATAAGGCTCAAGACATAAACTTTACATAAACAATATTTTAATGATGTTAATAATCATCCATAAAGGGTAAGGATAACAGGATTATGAGAAACATCCTCTAACAACGTTACTAATCATGTACAGTCTAAAGGAGACAGTCCAAACATCCATATAAAGATGAGGAGCACATAAAAGAAAAAAACTTCATCAAACCATTTTTTTTGTTGCTGTTCACATTAGTTACAAGACATTTACCAGTACATATTTACATAGTGCAAACTCACACACACGTACACGCTTGCAGTCAGTTAACACGCTTTAAACACTTTGATGGAAGTCATAGCAACAACAAAGTTTACACGCTGCGTACCTTATTTTCAAACGGGAAATACCTTCATGATCTTAAAGTACAATATCAAGTCCGTCCGCTCTGGGCTTCACATTGCAAACAGCCCGACACTGCATAAAAACAAAAAGAAACTAAAAAAAAAAAAAAGAAGAAGAAGAAAAACCAAAAAAAATAGAGAATCACAAACTGACTGGCTGAAATCTCACTGTCACGATCAACTTGGTTTCCAATGGTTACCTATCAAATGGCTTCAAAGTGGTGATTGTTTTTATTGGATACAACTGACTGACTCTTTTATACAGGTTTATTTACAGCGGTCTGTGGTGCGTGTGCCCGACTGTGGTGACGTCCCGCTCTACTCTGCCGTGGCTGGAGGCTGCCGCCACTAAAGATAAGGGCACTGGAGTAATTTCATTAGAGGTCAACACATCAAACTAATACCAACGTGTAAAAGCAGTACAGCAGTGAACGGCTGCGTTTCCAATCCATTCAGTTACTGAGATCTGCTGTTATGAACACAATAGCACACTATTCCAAATGGAATGATTTAATGTTGATACAAAAAGTTAATCAGCTGAATACAGAGGATGAGATTGGCTTAAACTGAATCGATTCCTGTGGGAGAAAAAGCTCTCAATTACACCAAAACCAGTATAAGACTGGTGCACGCCGCAGCCACACAGACTTTATATACACAAAGCTTATTGGGCTTCTTAGAAGTTGTTTGAATTATCTGGATGCAGACGCGCCTCTTGCTTTTTGTTTTTTAAAACACTGAAGACAGATGGGAGCAGTCTCGTTGGAAAGACAGAACCCCTGACACTTTTATATTTTAGGAAGAAAACGTCAATGAGTCCAACAAAGACAAGAAAGCACACATCTCCCATTCACATGTAAAGCAGCCAGACTTTCAAAAAAATATTTATAAAGATAAAGCTCTGCAAAAGTAAGGTTAAATACAATATGTGCATGCACGACACAGTCACACTAATACTAGCAGAGCTGCGATCTTCCACGCTCTTTGTAAAGTGAGACAGGTACTGAAAAGGTTCCCGCGTGAACTACAAACAGTTCAACTCAGCTCTAGTCAGTTGCCGTCACAAACATCCCCGACTGTAAAAATAACAGGAGGGAAATGGATTCAAGTGTTGCAGGTTAACGTGTGAGCAGAACTGAGGGCGTCGCCTTTGTTTAAAAGAGCATTTAATCAGAGGTTTTGGTGTAGATTCCTATGACAGTTTTACTCCAACTGTAACCTGTGAGTTAAAAAAAATTAAGTTCTAAAATGAAATAAAAACAAAATTAATGTTGTAGATTTTACTTTTTTTTAATTTTCAGAATGTTAAGAGAATGTTTTTTTTGTTTTTTTTTTAAAGTCTTATTAACTCTTGAAACGGTCCTGGCTGTTTGGTGTGTGTTTCCATGATGTGTGTTTTGGTCAGATGACTTTTGGGTACCTGAGATTATGTCTGGTTGTCAGGGGTTACGGAGACAGAAGCTGCTGTGAAGACAGGTGAATGGTGAGTGCAACAGAGCAAATTAATTCCTGTGAGGTCGTCATCCAGGAAGCTTTGCTTCCACCTTCTCTTTGCTTGACATTGATGCCTCTGTGACGTCTGCTGAGTCCAAGTCCTCCTCAGCATCACTCTGCCCTCTGTCATCATCATCATCTTCTTCTTCTTCCTCCTCCTCCTCCTCTTCTTCTTCTTCTGTGCTGTCCTGGCTCTTTCCTAACTGCAGGTTCTCCAGGGTCTTAGACACCCATGATTCAATGCGGCTGCTGCGGGTGGGCTCCACCGAAACGGGCTTGGGAGTGTAGTCGTCCTCCTCCTCTTCCTCCTCCTCTGCTTCCTCTAACATGCCAGGCACCAGGGTGGAAGTGGTGGAAGTGATGGAGGAGTTCAGGGGGCCCCTGCAGCTCCCGTCCAAAGAGCCCGTCTCTGTGCTCTGCTGAGAGGCCAGCTCCAGCCGGTCGTCCACACGGACCTCTTCCTTCTCCCCTGTGCCCTGTGTTGGGGGTGCTGCCCTGGGCTGGGCAGCGGTGGAGCCAGATGGAGCGCTGCCAGAGCTGGCTGCCAAAACATCACTCTCCTTCTGGTTGGTTGATCGTGCGGGTCGACTCGGCTCAGTTTCCAATGGCTCCAAGGCATCTGATGTCTCGACCATACTCCTCCAGTTCGTCTCTGAAATAGTTGGCTTGTTGGTTATTCTCCATTTTCTCATCAAACTCCCCCCCAAAAAATAACAAACTGGAGTTCCTAATGCTTACCATACTCCTTTTCGTTGACCTCTGAGATGGGTTCGGAGAAAATGGAGCAAAAAGAGACAGCAGAGGCAGCAGAATGGTTCCGGTAATGACCCATTTGGTGTGGGACCTTCTTTTCATTCTTCAGAGCTTCCTCAGTCTGCTCCTGCTCCAGAGCTGACACCATGTCTTTATAGGCCTTCCTGGCTTCTTCAGTAAGAGAAACCAGCTGGTTGAAGAGACTCTGAAAGAGAAAGAGTCATCGTATGAAATAAGAAATAAGAACAGATTAGTGAGGAACAGCCCTTAAGCTTCTCTTCTCTGACAGTCTCTGACCTCAGCTCCGGAAAAGTTAAAAATGCCGACCACGCTGACAGGCACCAGCTTGTTGACGCATCGTCCGAGAGCTTTTCTGCCCAAAGCAAACACAAATGGGATCTCCTGTTCTCGAGCCATGGCGATGACATTATACAAGGCTTCATCCAGACCACCTGAAACATAATAAACAAATAAGTGAGGTTTTTTTTTTGTTCTTTCTTCCCAAAAAACAACACAAAACCACTCACCTTTGGCCTGGATCTTCTCGCAGTTAGGGGAGATGATGACACATTTGATGGTTTGTAGCTTCATGTGCTTGGTGACCTCTCTGAGCCCCATGACCAGGCGCCGCTTGGATTTGGCCTTTGTGGGATCCTTCTGGTAGACCCGCTCTTGGAAACGAACCAGTTCCTGCAGGAGCAAAGTCACGCTCTCATCGATCTCCTTACTCAGCACCTGGTTACAGTACCTGAGGGGGAAGGGGATGAGGGGTGAGGAAAAGAACATATAGTCTTACCATTCGCTAACAATCAAAATCTCAAAGAATTGATTTATTACGTAATAATGAAGTAAAGAGGTTACTAAAGTGTTTTGAGGCCCTGTGAAGCCTTCCATATGGCCTTCCAGGCCACAATGAGCAAATTTTCAATTGTAGTCGGACATCTCCCTGCTTGCTGATTATGCGTATTTCGGTTTAGTTGGCTGTGACCTGACCCCTCTAAATTAACCCACCCCTTTTCTTCCCACAAGCTGCTTTGTGGTTTGATGAAACAACAATCGGAAGTTTGACGTGGAGTGGCCTGAGGGACGATTGTGCAGGAGTTAAGCGCTGAGAGGAGGAGCTTGGTCTCTGGAGTCTTCGGATGCTTTAAATGCATCTGTTAGACAAGGGTGGGATGGGACAATAGGGCCACAGCTGAGGATACAGCTGGACAAAGCTTGGTCTGTCATCACAGGCATACATTCTGGCAGAGAGGGGACAATGTGCGCTACACCCTACAGGGCTCTTTACAAACACCACTCTGTCAACTGGAACCAGCACTGGTTTTTTTCGATGCTGGGGGTTCCAGCATCGCTCACCCAGATTGACATTCTTGATTCTCACATGTGGGAGTGTGCACACTCACTCTCTGAAGCGACGACTGTGGATCTTGGTGATGGCGTTTGAAGCCATAGGACTCCCGATGCCAGAGCTGGCCGGAGAACCCTGAGATACCGGGGTGATGCTGTAGGGAGAGTTCTGACTGGCTGGGGAGAGGGACGTATCGCTCGGCACACTCAGGCCATTTTCTGGGAGTGAAAGGGAAGACCCAGAATTTAAAAAAACTAAAGATTCCCTCATGGGTCAAATAAATGTGATTTCACTCAGTCATAAAACAGCCTCACCATCTTGTGAAGTGGGTTCTTGTGTCAGATCATCTGTAAAATGCAGACATTCTTCCCTGTTCTCCTCCTGGCCCGAAGACTCTGAGTCCACACTTGTTTTACCTTTTTTCCCCTCACGTTCCTTTAAGATAATCTATGAAAAAACACAGGGATTCATCAATTTAGGTGTTCCCCAATGGAGCGGATATATCATCTTCCATCACGAACCTTCTTGAGGGCTGTTGGCCGTTTCACTTTGGGGATCTCTCTCTCCTTCCCTCTCTTGACGCGCGGAGCAGTGGAATCCAGAGGATTATGTGGGGCTGAGTATGGCTGCTGCTGACCCTTCAACATGGACGACATGCTGTTGGAACCAGACCCGTGGAATGGAGACGTCGTTCCAACTGCAGCAGAGTTAGCAGGAATTTTGGAGTAAGGATTTAGGATTTAGTAAGGAAGATTAGTTGTGCACTTGCGTGCCTGACAGGTTAATGAATGCCTACCTGTAAAAGACAAAGGCTTGGTGTTGTTGAGCTGTCGGGCCTTCATGGCCTGTTGCTGTTTCTCTAAAGCTGCCAACATGTCTCCCAAGTCCAGCTCCACAGATGTTTTACTCTTCTTCCCTGCCGTTTTAGTGAACGTCTCCTGTCGGGTGTGGAAAGTTAAACAAACAGGCAAGCAATGTGTAATACTATAGGTAATGAATGTTTATACCTGTAATTTCTTCTGTTCCATGCTGATTTCAGAATACTCCTGTGCGGTGGCCAAAGCTGCAGCCAATGCTTTCTTCCTCTGGCTCTTGGCTCTCTTCGGAACAGAGGTTGTAATAGGAATGGGCGTCTGCACGATGTTGATAGGGGAGTTTTCTGGTAAGTTTTCCAGCTGCGATGAACACAGACACAAATAACTGTTCATTTAGGGGTTTGAACAACAATTCAATCACTGAAAGTTGGCTAAACTAATGAATTCCAAATGCAAAGGGTGTAACTTTAAAGAAAATTGGAATCTATGACTGAAATAAATGAACTGTATTATGGTGGGGGAGGTGCCTTCCGACAGAACCTTTCCCTACCAGGTTTTTGGGCAATTTAGGCTGGATGTGCGTTTGCATGGAGTTAGATTCTGGTCTTGTGTTGCGCTGGACACCCCTTTCATTGGTTAAATCTGGGAACTCATCTTCATCCTGACAAAGAAAAATACATTTTATATTTAAAAAAAAAAAAATCTGAAAAATGCTAAACTTAAATTTGCTTTTCTCACCTCAAAATAGAGGGGCTCTGGGGTGGCCACTGCTGGCTGTAGCCTTGGTTCTGATTGGTTAGATGGCCCGTGCCCTGTATATCCATTGTGGAAATCCTGAAAGGCAGAATTTTTTTAGTCTTCACTATTGTTCAGTGATAACAGTAAAACGTGCAGCTTTGTTATTTTCAAAATAAAATACATTGGGTTTTGCACTTATTTGGCTACAGTTCTTCATTTATGGTTAATAAGAGCAATAACTGTGTTTTTTTTCCATTTACTAGCAGTAACTGTAGTTTGGAAGAGTAATACTGGTATTCAGAAAATGTTGTTGGATAGTAGAATTTATGGGATGTTTACCTGTGAGAAGTTCCTCTGCTCAGGATTCTTCCTTTGGCCGGCTCGATAAAACTGACCATTCCTGTCTCCCCAAGATTTTTGGAGGGGCCGGGAGGTTACGTTTACCCATGTACCTGCTGGGGGATTTAGAATAAACACAAAAACTCAGGAAAAATATAATACCCATGACATAGCGATAGAAAACCATGCAGATCTATGGGACAGCCATCAAACTTACCTGTCATCACACCAGCTTCAACTCCCTTTAAATACAGAAAACATAGAAAGAACAGATCAGTGAGCTGTAGCATGTACAGTATAAAACATGCTACAGTACATGCTTTTAATACTGAAGGAAATGACACCAATAACTGGGCCCTACTTGTGCCTAACGTAGATTCATATATTTTCCATACATATAGTAAATTGTACCTGTAGTGCTTTAATCACAACAGATTTTTTTGTTAAAAAAATTATACTTATAGACTTATATAAGTCTTTTTCCAAGATACGTCCCCATTTTAAAGCAGCCTTGCAGTTTCAAATTGCCACCACTAACAGTAGTAGAACAAAACCTACATTTCCTCATTGTTTCCATTATCGCCTATCTATTTTTACTTTATCGCCATCTTGTCTTCATCGTGGAAGAACCACTGAACACAACGCAGCACATCCGTGTGATCACCACTGATTAGGTCTGGGGCTGAAGGTCAGTGGAAGACCTACCGTAGACGCTGCTGTATTCTCTGTTCGCTGCGTTGCTCCTTGGGCCTGGTTGTGTTTAGGGCTACAATAGCCGCTGTCACTGTCGATGTCCGCCTCAGTGGCGCCCTGCTCGCTGTAGATTTCACCTGAATTAGACGCTCGTCGTCTCTTGGTTCGGGACTTCCACAAGAGGGGGCTCACCCGCTCAACGGCGCTCCGTCCTGACACCTCGCCAGGAAAATCTGACCACAAAATAACACCAAAACTGAATACATCACAATTTTAGCAGAGCTAAAAATACTGTCAGTGAATCAGAGGATAAGCTGGACATATTTGGACCAGTTTCACTTTGGCCTGAATTCAAAATTTACGCCTTAGGAGTACTGGTAATAGTTTTTATGAGGACACGCTTGATAATTGTTGACATTATAAGTAGCAAAGACGCAAACCTCTGCAACAGGACATTCTGCATTCCTGTGCTTTTACGCAAACGTTTTTGAGCATAGACCTGTAAGACAAGACTTTGTTTTTAGCAGTTACCCTGCTTCCTTGTCCACAGGACAGATTCCTGACAGCGCAAGCATCTTATCACAACAAAGGCTGGAAAGTTTTGGGCTTCATGTTCCTTCCAGTTACACGGCTAAAGAAGGTCACTGGCAACACAAAGCTGGATATTCACCATCCAAATAGTGTCACTCCAGGTGGCTTTTAATTAAAAAAAAAAAAAAGGAGCTTAATACTGTTGTGGACCTCTTACCAGTCTGCTGAGCTGCATCCACCAACATGACTGTCTTGGTCCTTCCATCAGGACTGAAGGTACAAACCTCCTTCTGCACGGCCACACTCCTGGTTGGAGGCCTGCGACCTCTTGGAGACTGACATATTCCCAACTGTTGCTGGAAAAAATAAATAAAACTTTCACAAGATCACGTAACACAATGAAGATGACATGTGATATTGTGGTACAATAACGCACTGCATTCATAATGAGTATTACGCTCTACCTTTGAGAGAACATTAGGTCGGACCATGCCTCTCCCCCTCTGACTGGCCATCCCATACGGCAACCCCAGGGGCAGCGGCCTTTCGCTGACATCTGCAGAGACGGGGCTGACCACTCCAGTTTGCATGGGTCCTGCATAAGCACCATGGAAGGGCTGGTAGAAGCCCATCACAGGTGGGCAGGGAGCAGGCATAATCTGGTAGTAAGCATAGTCATTGGAGACAGGAGGCTGGGGGGAGGACAAGATGGGGTAGGCCAGGTATGATCCACCAGGGCTGGGGTTAGGCTGCTGCCAGCGCAGCTCCCCTCCGTTATACATAGGATGTTGCCTAAAACGCACCGGAGAAGTTATATTAGCTTAAATGGAATCCTCTGATTGACTGTTGTATAGAAAAACAACTAAAAACAGTTTAAACTAGCAGCACCCCACTTCAAACTACTGTCAAAATGTCACGTCAAGCGGTTTATATGTCATTTTCCTTATGTAAAACACCACTTGATTGAAGTGAAGTGAGTTACTAAAGACAGTGACAATAGAGCTACATCTGTAATTTTGTGTCATGGTGTTTGGTGTCTTGTGGTTTGTGTGCATGTGTGTGTGTGTGTGTGTGTGTGTGTGTGTGTGTGTGTGTGTGTGTGTGTGTGTGTGTGTGTGTGTGGTGGGCAGAACTCTTGATTACAATCTAGATGACATTTTCACAGCCAGAGCATTTCCTTGCATTCAAATAGGGAACGGAGGCAAACAAAGGAACGGATGTGTGCAGGACGCAGTAGATCATTCTGGACAAAGAAAGAGCCACTAAAATATAAACTGTGGTTCCACGTTCACTCTAGAGGCTCCCTAAATGTTTCCATCCATAGTAAAAACCATTGGTTCGTACTGAATATGTTGTTTAATGGATCTGATTCTGATCTCTTCTTTCAAATAACATTAAGGATGTGGTGTTCAAAGATTTGTGAAGATCTGATTGTTCTGGCACCACAAATTGGGGACACAGGATCTCCCAGACTGCAAAAGGAAAAAGCAATGTCTCTCTGCCAAACATATCAACAACTCTCAATGATGTGATTCAAGCACTCAGAAGGGCATTGGTTCAGAGTTTCATCCATTCTGATAGTGACCCCTGCCCTGACATACTGACACTACCTGTTAGGTTGGTTCTCCTGGACAAAAGGGTAGCAGGTGATGAGGTAGCTGGGTATGGGAGTGGTTTCCACCCCTCCACTGACTCCACCTGCCTCTCCAGAAAGACTCATGCCCACTAGAGTTCCGTCAAGACCTTTCCTTTGCGGGATAAATGGCTCTACTTCGGCTGAAAGCTTTACATCCTGCAGAAAGACACAAGAAGAGTCATTACCGTCACAGTGGTCAGAGTATTTTATACTGGGCATCTTATTCAACAGATTCATTAAGTGCTTTTACACATTTCAACACACTGGGTGGTTCTCAAATTATAATATGGAGGTCTAGTGCACCTCATGTGACTCCTCTCTACGCTCAAGAGCAACAGTTCTAGTCCGAGTGTCTCCGGAATGACTGAGCTGCTCATCTTATCTCTAAAGAAGATGTACCGTGTCTAAGGGGGACAGGGTGACAGCAACCCTGCAAAGAAAAGCCATTTTTCCTCTTGTATCTGTGTCCTTGTTCTTTTGGGGATGACCCATGGCTCACGAACACAGGTGAGGGTAGGAACCAAGATTGACCGATAGATTGAGAGCTTTGCCTTCTGGCTCAGCACAAAAAACAACTAGATTTTTGAAAGAATAACAGTCGTTGCTTGCAAAGGCAGGAATACAGAAGGCCAATAAATTATATGAATGGCCTTGAAAGCACTGATTTTATTGATATCCATCCATTTACTCTGGATTTAGGTAAAAAAATGACAGATTTACAAATGAGGTAGAGGCAGAATAAAGTTTAATTTTATGTTTTCTGAGGTTGTGGGCTTCCATATTTAAAGCCAGAACCAGTAGGACAAAAAAATGAAACATTATAGATTATAGGGGGGAAATCACACTCAAGCACGATCACTTTCAACACTTAAGGGACATATCTAAGGTAGTATTTACTTAATTTTGAAGGCAGTTAGTAGGAAGTGAATGGACAACATTGCACTAACAAGACGCTTCCAGGTTGGGTTTGAATAAATAAACACATAAATATTATTTTCTGACTTTACCCACTCTTCTCGTTCATTCATTTTTAGAGTCAGTGGTCTGACTGAAGGCATAATCTACATCCAAGAGGTCACATTAAAATAATGTTCCATTTTATACAGAATGACACGGGGTGACAGAGTTCAGAACACAAAGAATCCTCCTCACAGTGATCGTGATGCATGAATAGATCCATCAGTGTGGCCAGCTGCTGTCACAGTCATCCTATTGTCTCCCACGGTTACGGAGAGTCGGTGATTCTCCGACTTTAGGTAATTTAGGTAAAAACGAGCCTTGGATCATGATGCAGATTGTACAGCCAGAACCAGACTTCTTAAAGATGGAAGTGAAACATCTGCAAAGCTGCTGAAGATGAAGAGAACCAAATCTGGATGGTCGTTCCTGACAGTTAACCAGGGTGTTGTAGGATTAAGTTTGAGAGGATAAAGTAGGGACAGCACTACAGGATAAGCTAATTATACCGCCAGACCAGCAGCTTAATGTGCATGGGGGGAAATACTGGAGAGTGACATCCAACTAAAAAGAGGATGCCTGTAAGAGCTGGCCTGGGTCAGCCTGTTGATTTGACCAGTGAAATCCTGAGACAGGACACAGTGGCTGTGATTGTGAACAAGGCAATGAGGTCAGACCCAGATGTGCATCTGCTGGGGAAGACAGAACTAAAGAGATTAGACTGGGAGGCCAACTGATCTCCTCAGTCCTGTTTGTGCAAGCATTTATTCCGGGAGTAAACGCTTTCAATCACATGCCTTTCTGCACCGAAAGTTGTGGTGCTGAACTAAAAGACGTCATCATTTAATTAATCATCAGCGGTCAGCTAAAAGACGTCATGATTTACTTAATCATCAGCTGTTGTCTGCAGGCCTCGGAACACAAACTAAACTTTCTGCATTGCAAACCGTGTCAGAGGAATGCCGAACATGCAGAAGAACCGGACATTCCGCCGGTGATACCCACCAAGCCTCACCGCCTCTTCCGACACAAGCGCGCTCCCAAACACGCACCGAAAACAATTTATTCCTTACACTCTCCAAGTACATCATAAATAAGTTTATGATGGAACCAGCCAAAGTATCTCTGGTTGAGACAAAATCAGAAGCGTCAAATAACAACTGAGATAACTAGCTTTAGCCACAATAACATTACAGAGATGTGCTGCTTTTCTGCGGTCAGGATTTTCCTATTTTCGTAAGGCAACACTTATTTTATATAATGACGAAAACCCATCGAAAATGCAAAAAAATTGCGTATGAAGACGGGGGAAAATGTTATTCGTGTTTTGAACACCAACCACAATTAGCTGGTGTTAGCTTTCTAGCCAAAATGCACTGACGCTTCACTGATTAAAACACAAACACGTCTTCTTTTCCGTACGACAAAGAAAAACTAAAATAGCTATTTAAATCCTCGAAACGCACCGTGACATTTCAGCAACATTGTCGTGCATCGAAGCAGAGCCCAATTTCGGGCCCTAATACAACAACGGTATACCGTTAGCTTTTCTTGAACGGGCTAACCGTGTAGCAAGACCCCAACAAAATAGACCCACAAAAAGATATTACCTTGTTGTCACTGGCGTCCATGTCAGTCAGCAACATCAACACGGACCGTCTGACCACAATGTGGGCGTCAGGAGTTGGGGCTTTTTAATTTCTTCATTGCAGACTGTAAATACTAAAAAAAACAAAACCAAAAAGGTTGGAGAAACACACACCCAGTTCTTTGAGTCCGCTAAGTGCTGCTAGACGCCGCTGCGTCAGCTAGCAGAGTGCTCCGCCGATTCTGGCCGCTGTCAGCGGAGCTGGGAAATGGGAGTCACCTGGAACGGCGTCCGCCGAGGGCCAAAAAGGGCCTTTGTCGCTTGCAAAAATACAGCGCTTCCTCTCGACACTGCACATTTTAACCCACGGGTTTCCCCCATGAGGGCAATGAAAGGTGGTCCTATTCTTGGTGTTGAGAGATGTTTATTACCAGCAGGAGAGCGGATTCAGGAAATGGTGTCCACATTTTCATACACATTTGGGACTTTTATTGAAGCATTTGTAGGTTGCACATGGAAAGAAAAAGCCAAGAACAAATACAAATAAATTTTGCATTTTTCCTGTCATCAGTACAATAAAACACTGGACATTTGATGACATTCCCAGAATCTGTGCAGTGTGTCGCCTCACCAGATTCACTCGAAGTGTACATAAATGTATTCAAACATGCCAATTTGTCTCTTCGTTTTATGCACCATCATGTGAGCTTGCTCACAATCGCTTGGTTGAGTGTGTTCAGCTGATTTGTCCATTTGTCTAAAGCTGTGTAGCGAGCCCCTCCTCTCTTCTGGTAGTCCAGTTCTAGGAGCTGGTTGACCTGGTCGATACGTCCATGGATCGTGCTGGGGGGAAGAGAAGGGAGGCAAGTGATGAAACCACTTATCCATAGAACCTTATCCACAGCTTTTCTGCTAGTCTGCATGACATCACCATAACCATACACTAATTCTGTGTGTGAATTTGAGTTTTCGCTGATCCTGTAGATGTCACTTTTTACCCCTGAACCTCCGCTGCCACGCAAGTCGCAGTGAGACTTTGATTACGGTGCAAAACACACCTTTAGGCACCTGATACACCCGAAACAAAAGGAAGCCATGCAAACTATGAGGAACTGCTGGCAGAGGGGGTAAAAGTCTTTTCAGACTCCTCGCCAGAAGAATGAACTTACTTATCCAAGATGCACTGCACCAGCAAACTCTCCACATCGCAGACGTCAATGTTCAGTTCCTGGAAAAACAAACAGACGAGAAGCAGAAATCAACAATTCAATGACCGTTTCCAAACAGGGTTCACGCTCCGCGTGTACGATCTTACCTTTGAAATGAACGGGATGTGTATTCTCGTGTATGGTTTTATGAGTTTGATAAGTACTTGAGTTCTAATGTTCCTCAGGAGCTCTGCAACAACAGACACACGGTCACATGATCGGCGGGATAAGACGGGCGTTGTTGTTGTTGCGTGGAGCAAAGTTACGTTCACCACTCACCCTCTATGTGCTCTCGAATGAAGGGGTCATCCATTATGTTACTGTGATTAGTTTTCAATATTTTCTCAAATTCTGTAATGTCATTGTTCTGGTAAGCACTGGAAGGAAAAAATAGACATACCAATAACATTGGGGCGCTATGCGGAGAGTGACCCGTTGACTCATGCTGAAACGGTGAAACAGTGACAGCTGAGGCACTCTCCAAACAATATGGTGCAATCTGGGTTTATATCAGCTGCACGGTGCCCTTAGGCTAAATGTCGAAACGTCACAGTAGAAAGGAGATGTTATGAAAGTCAACAGAGGATGCTTACCTTACTAAATTTGTCATTGCAAGAATTTCTGGGTCATTCTTGTATGGTTTGGCCTTTAAAGGAGGAAGAAATACCCAAAATTCAAATAAGGAAGCAGTTAGAGCTTAGAAAACGTGATTTAAAATAATGTGCTTCATACCTCCTGAGAGTCAAAAGGGTTGATTCCTGATTTCATCAACATGTTGGCAAGGACCAGGTACTTCAGGCACGTGGTTCGTCTTGGGCTTCCGGACTCGTCGTAGTTTTTGAAGGCCTCGAAGAAGTCCGTGTGAGCTTTCTCGAACTCCCCCTCTCTTAAATGCATCTTTCCACCACACTCTGAAACACAGAAGAGAGGCACAATGAGCTCAACAGCTTGAAACGTGCACCTCTGTCACGTGTTCTGTGGATCGCAGAGGTGTTCCATCTTACCTCTGATAACTCCCATTATTAGTGGGTGAGGGATGGCGGATTTAATGTGAAGCGACTGCTCATACAGAGCTTTCAATTTCTTGTTGTTTTTTTGTGCTGTGTACATCTGAATCTCCAGGGCATAGATTTCTAACAGCTGTGTGCCCTTCTTCAGGTCATCCTCTCCATCGTCTGTCTGTGCATACAAGATAAGAGGTTTAGACATCAAACCTGTGATATCTAGAAATAAGAAACTATTAAAAATGGACATTTACTTGACAAGACTGGTGAAGTTGTCTAAGGATCTTTTGCAGTTTTCCATATTCTTCTCTCTCCAAGTACAGTTTCCCTAACTGCAGGAGCGGAAAAAAGAAGCAGGTCTGAGCACATGTCAAAAAAAGGGGGGGAGTAAACATCGCAGAAGTCATTGAAGAGCCTCCGTATACCTTAGTGTTTGTCTTAAACCATAATCTGTCGTTTTTTGCATCTTTCAAAGCCTCCAGTGTGGTTTCATAAAACTCCTGGAGCAAGTCCATCTTTTGGAAGAAGGAAGAAAATAAATACACACTTTCAGAGGGCTCAATTTATCCAACATCATCATTCTTACCTGTTTGGAGGTAGAAATATAGTCCAGAATAGAGTTAATGGACTTTTCTGAGTAGTTCCTGGTGACAGCACTTCTGATGTATGTGAGTAACTGCTTGTACCTGTTCATCATCTCAGGAAAATTGGTCTACGGAGATCACACAAAACACATCTTAAACCACGACTGGAGACAGATATAGAGAAATAACATCACACATTGTATAACATACCAATTTAAAATTTATTTTGATCATCTGTTTGAGTGCTTTAAATCCCCATTCTCCTTTCTCTCCTTCCAGCTCCAAAACCTTCACACGTAAAAAATAAAAATAGAAACATAAGGTAGGTAAGGCAGAAAGAGGACAACACGACAGGACATGAGAAGAGGCAACACTCCACCTTCTGGAAACTGCTAAGTGCTGCTTTGGGATCGTCCTCCTTCAAAGCTTTGGAATTGTAATACTGATTCTCCAGGTCCACATTTGGCTCCGAGTTACTGTCCTCTGAGTATTCCTAAGTTCACGGAAGCAAGCGCGTCATATGTTGAATTATGCATACAAGTGCCACAAAACAGATGATTACTAGCGGAATAGATGAAATCCCTTCTACTCTGATTAAGATTCTGCAAACATGAGCTTCAGGCTAACATTACGTTAGCAAGTAGCCTCTTATTCCGTTTTAAATTGTCGCAATTCAATTCCGGCTAGAGTTTAATGCACAGGTTAAAGGTTCGTGCTTGAAAAGGCTAAAAAGGCTGCTTCTAAAAAAATAAAAAATAAAGAAAGGAAGATTTTTAACCACTTAGGAAGCTAACTGAGTTACTAGCTCAAGAGCTAACTGACAGCTAGGCGTAGCTAGCCCGGTACTTCAGTCCGAGCGTTCAAGGAACATGAGTATAAAAACCAAACAGGGTACAGAACTATATTCAGTTTTCAAATACCAGGTCGTAGTCCTCTTCGTCGTCACACATGAAGTCGTCCTCCATGTCAGACATTTTGACAGTCTTCCCTGGTTCTTGCTGATCCGCAGGCAGACAGTGAGGCCCGGCCTGTGCTGTGTTTTGAAGCGAGGTTAATGAAGGCGGTTAGACGCAAGGACGCGGCCCGGCCTGTAGGTGGCGCTGTTGCGCCGCGGACGCAGCGGGGTGGCGACGTCCAACCAACCGTCGCAAACGTATGAAGTCAAATGGATTAAAAAAAGTGTGCTGGAATCAAGTAAACATTTAAAATTGGTGCGCTTGAAATTCATTTGATAAGGGTTTAAAAATCAAGCACTTAAAACATTTTACGTTCTTGAAAAACGTATTTTCTCGCTACCTCAAACGCAGCAAATATGTATAATATATATGTAACAGATGTTATTGATTTTGATGTTGAACTACAGTCAGCCTCTTAACTCCAGTTGTTTGATTTTAGTCAGATTTTATGCAGGTCAGGTTCACATTTTACAGTGAGATTTGTGCGGCTGCATCAAATCTCTCCTTCGCTTCCCGTGAAAGATCTCAATACAGAAGAAAACGCGGGCCTGTTCCTGAAAATGTGTTCCTGAAAATGTACGCAACCGGCCTGCGTGTCATCGTGTAATGTGTCATACGTTTATTTAAAAACGGATGGGTGAAGAACTCGACTCCATCATCCCGCGCAGTCACGTTGGCCATAATATTTACAAGACGCGGACATGAATCACCCACACCAATACTAAAAGTGTTTTCATAGTGAGTTATAACTTTGGACGCACTTGGAGTCAGTGTTCAAATGTGTCCTGGACGGTGAGTCTTATTCTTTCACATGTATCAACACCTCGGATGCACGTGTGCACGCAGCAAAGTAACATGATGCAAATGGGAAACACCCACATTGCATGTCTGAGGTGCATTATTCTAACAGCGGCTGTGTGCGGCAACATTCCACTAACCGCCCCCAGGTTTGAGCGAACGAGTCAGAAGCACCTTAATGCTGGAATCAACGGTGCCATCCAAGCAGTCCGAGGTAGAACACACCCCCGTGCGGAGACGCTCACGTCTCTCAGTGCACAACCACATCAGATCGAAAGGCATGAGGTTGTTCCACATGCCCCTGACCCTCCGCTGTCTCCACAGACTGACCGTCAACACCAGCAACATTCAAAGAGGACTGTGGTGATGGAATATCACCCAAGTGCTCGGAAAGCGCTGCTGGAATGTCCCAGTGTCCCCACCCAAGCTTGATCCAACCACTGGCAGCAGCCAAATGCCAGTAACTTTAATTTGTAGGAGGGTGCTTTGATAAGAACACTCTAATCACGCCAAACCTTCGCATCCGAGCCTTATTTGGAGATTCAGAAAACGGAGCCTCACAAACGCCTCGGACATGCCCTCAAACTCATTTATCAATTAATCTAATTTTAAAAGCACTTTGATTATTACAACTGGGTCAGCCTGCACCCTTTGATGAAGGGCTGCCAGAAACTGCTTTATTTCCAGCCTCCGACCGCACAGTTGAGGCGAGTTAATCTCGTTTGTGACAGTTTTTTAAACAGAAGTTCACAAGTGAGTGCTCACATCAGGGTGATAACAGTCACTGAACTACCTCCTAAATCATTACTCATATATGTGCGCGTTTGTATCTCCTTATAGTGTTTGCATCTGTGGCTGTACTACACACTGACCTGTCTATATAAGGCCTAGTAAACACACGCTCGCCTCTGCATGTGTGCATCTGCGTGCATGTTAAACGTTGCCACCCATCTGTCCCGAGGCCACACTTGCTCTCCAACTCACATTAAATCTCTCTTCTCTTAGAAGATATGTAGAAACATGTTTTTTGGTTTCCGAGGCCGACATGAAATTTTAACTGTCAGGAGCTGAACCCTGCAGCAGCACACACAGTGTGTGCAGCACGTAGGTTGCAAGGAGTTGCTAATTCACTCAAAGGTTAAAAAAACAACAAAAAAAAAACTTTATTGCACTCTTTATGTTGACTCTTTTGGCTCTGTAATTTCTCTCTTTAGTTAAGTTTAAGCTGAGCAAACTTTGTTGTTTCATAACCACGGACATGTCACAAAGTCCATCCAGCCCCAGTTCCCCCTGCAGCAGAGCACTGGTGCAACCCCCCTCCCCACCCACCCACCCACCCACACACACACACACACACACACACACACACCGTCTGATGCGGCAGACAGCTCATAGCTACCTGGGTGCTACTTCTCCCTTCTTGCAGACGAAAATAAAAGCAGATGGTGCAGAAAAAGGCGAGCTCTGTTCGGCCAGTGTCCTGTCTTTATTTCCCTCCACTCTCCTGATGTTTTATGTATCCTCCCGCTGCCTCGGCCACACCTGCGACGTTGATGCTTAGAACGTGAGGTACAAGCGAGGCTAAAAGATTATTCACCGTGAAAATAATCAATAAAATCCAGGCCTGCTCAAAAATGACCCGTCTGGGGATTTTATATCTAAATCCTCAGGACGGCAGGATCCTCTGTTCTATCATGACCTTGTGGCATAGTCAGAATTTATGTGCTGAGCTCAGGGGAGCCAGCTGTGAAAAGTGTACTGAAATGAGTACTTGTGTATGAACTTTAGTCCCGCTGGACCAAATATGAAAAAGTTATGTTATTGCTGTTGCTTTTGGGCCGTTCTGATGGGTGTGGATATTTCACAGAAAAACAGAGGAGGCTCAGATGTCTTGGTCATTAATTCTCCTTTCTCCATTTTTATGGTTCCCCCACATGTTGCAAGATTCCTTTTATCATGGTGATATAAATACTAATATAATACTAATTATAAGGTACAAGGGTGCTCATGTGGGAAGGAGGCAAAAATGGGGGAATCAATGGTTCCCAGATGCTGAAGGAAGAGGCCAGCAATCATCATGTTCAGCCTCATATGATTACTTAAGACAATGGAAAACATGAGCAGTTATTTCTTTTATTTTTTACAAAGAAATCAACCAATTTCATGATGTAATTAAGAGATAACAAATTCTGTATGCTGGTGCGATCAGATGTGATGAGGTAGAGAGCTGGAGTGATGCTCTCTGCAAGAAAGACTCAACAACAATGGTGGGTTGTACCTGCATGCAACGATGGTGCAACATGTTTTCTTCTTTCCTTCCGCAGAACTGTGTGAAAAACGTGTTTCAAGTCCTCCTAGAGCTTATGTGCTCAAATGGTCAGAGAAGTGTAGCCCCAGACAATGTCGATTTATCTGCATGACAACTGCAGTGTAGGGAGGCATGTTGGCTCCTCCGCAGCCAGAGAGACACAAATAGTAAGTTTCCATTTCATTGAAGCGCCTTATTAGTGTCTTAATGCCATTCATGATAAATGGCAACAAATCAAAGCTGTCGGAAAACCAGCGAGCATGAAAGTGGTAGCAAAAGAGTGGACTGACGGTTATTCACCTTGTTAATGTCGGGAAGAATGAATGAGTGTGTGTGTGCGTGCGTGCGTACACGTATCTCATGTGGCGCACTATTTATCCATCAGTGTTCAATTGTGTATGTTGTGGCAAACTCCCCTTTCATTTCCCACCACCGGTTCTACAAGATAGCTGCACTTCTCTCTCTCTCTCTCACACACACACACACACACACACACACACATGAGCGTTAAATGTCACTCAGAAAATAAGAGTTCATCACAGTTCATACACATGTGATCACACATTTACGTACGTCCATTCATGCGTCATTGCACGTGCACAAGCCTTGCAGAGATCAACTTGGGTGACATTTATTGAATCCATCCAACGGGGTGGTGAAAAAGCGAAAAAAACAAATAAAAGGTTTGCTTTGAGTCCCCATCTTCTCTTATGTCGTGCCTGCCTCTGACTCATATCCTGATGAAGGCCATATAGGCGCTCAAGTCCAGCCGAGCTCTGGACGACACTCGTCTATTGCGTGTACGTTTTTATGAACTCAAACTTGCTTGGATCAGTGCTCCGTTTTTAACAAGTGTCAGGTTCGTGCTAAGTATGACAAAATCAATGTTATTGATGTTATTGCACAAATCCCATTGTCTGGACAATTTAAAAGAGACATATGGCTCATCTTAATCTGAGAGCAAAAGCTGGCCGGCTGCCACCATATGCATGTGACTGCAGAATACTACAGCTGTCAGAGGAAACAACAAACACATTTACCATGGAGTAAACTCGCAGCCTTAATGCATTACATGCAACAGAACGAAGTAAAACGATATCACTCGTAGCGTCGTCCTCATATAAACTGTCCACGGTGGTCTGCAGACCGCATATTTATGCAGGAGCTCTAAGGATGTGTGCAAAGGACCAAACCTGTGAGGTCTCAGAGTGAGAGGCATAAATTGGTAGTTTGTTTTGTACAATTGCATGTTTTGCTCAAGACTGAAGAAAAATGGGTCAATAATCTCAGGTGAGATTATAAATCTATTGTTTTTGCCGTCTCTAAAGAGTTAGAAGCAGACGAAGGTTTACAAATCTTTCTGGACACATTTCCCACAAAGATTCCACCCAACTACACCAATCTGGAGATTACACAACGTGGAAGCACGATGCGCCGTCTGTGAGCCAGTGTCGGCCTGTCAGTGTGTGTGGTCAAAGGAGACCCTTGGCTCTCGTGACTCCAGCATGAGAAAGAGCGGGGGGGCGGGTACGATATTATCAGGCTCTGGTTTTTGTGGTTATGATGACAACCAGACATACACACACAAACACACACACTGGATAGACATGCAAAAGCATCTCTTCTTGTCTGAGCCCCTCCTCTCTCTCTTGTTCTCTCCCTCTTGCACACACCGAATCACAGACACACGCACCAAAGCCTGAAAATTGCAGCTTAGCATGCAAACATTGAGCAGATGGGTTGCCTAATGACTGTTGTGTACAGTGCAAAGGGAGTGTGCTTCATTCCCATTACACGTCCACATTACAGCCCAATAGACCCCAAAGCAAAGGTCTGGATTTCATTTACTCAACTTCTTAACTGGCACTAAGTTACAGGTGGTCAAAACGGGGGGAAAAACACATCAGACACTGCTACAAACTTGCTGTAGAGGAGTGGGAGATAAAAATCCCCAGTAAAAACCGATGTGAAGCTTGTTATTTATGGTATCGGTTTTCATTATTAAATAACCATCTACTTGATAACTTAATGTTGTAGATGTTTATTTCTCTAATGCAGCATGATGTGATCAAGGTCTGTAGCTGTTAAAGCATCTGTAAACAACAATCCATTTGGAGAAAATGACATCAGCGTTGCTAGCGTGAGAGGCAAAGGTAGACTGTTCTGGATCTGTCATTTTTGTTTTGGTGGGATGATTACTCAGTGATCTTATGTAATGGTCCAACTATTCCAAAAAAAAGATTGCCTGGCTAATCATTGCAGAGGAATAATTTACTCCCTAAACCCAATCTTTCCCTTTTAATAGGGGGAAGTCACAGTAAAATAGTGAAGAAGCTTAATGTTCTTAGCATATCTCATTGTGTATGTTTTTATTCATTTGATTTTAAATAGAGACGTTGGGATAAATCAAGCATGTGGCCGTGCAGAATAAAGTTACAAGTGCTTTATAAAGAAATACAAACCATCAACATGCAGCTATTACACATGTTAGTAAGCTGGTAGTTAATGTTAAATATGTCTTCCCCCATCAAAAGTGTTACCTTATATTATTTTCAATGTGGTAGCTTTGTTTAGAAGGTGGATGTTTAGGAAACATGGATGAGATGGATCCGAGTAAGTGAGTTAATAGACACAATAAAGGAAGAGACATCAAGTCGCACTCACAGATCTGCATTTACGCTGATCTTTACTGACCTTGTTACTTGTTGCTTTTATGAGGCATCAGTCAGCAGCTTAGTCAAGGTCATCTGAGCGGCCAAATCCCTCCTGATACTTGTTCAGAGGGTGCGTGTGAGGGAAACAATAGAAGGGAGCAGGTCTTTCTTCAGGCCTGTTGATCTGTTGCTCTGCGTGCTGAAGGCGGCGTGTCCAAAAACGTGACGGTAACTTCAGACCGATGAAAGGCCACCCCGCATGACATCACTTTGCAAGGATCTTTGTTCCTCAGAAACCCAACACATCCACAACGGTGACAGGGCATGCCGACCGTAATGGAGCCTTGTGTGGAGGAAGGCGCATTTGTCTCAATTTACCCCCATCTTGCACGAGATCTCCTCTCACGATATCCGCCCCAATCTTCCTCCTCATTACTCTGTCTCTGTCAGCTCAAACCCCATGATATCCTATACAGTCTGCACACTCTAGATAATGGTTTTCAGATTCTACAAGGTGGCCCGCATGTGCCAGACCCGAAAATGGAAAGCAAGCACAAGTCCGCCACCCCCTGTTCCTACTTAACTCTAATGTAGGCTGATGGTTTGGGCTCTCACAAAATTACACCACGCATTCTCATTTCCGAATCTCATCAATTTTTGCTTTATTTCCCTGAACGCCGGGGAAACAGTCATTCCACTTGGAGCGAGGCGTGACCTGTGCAGCAAAGGTGTTAACATGCTTTTCTGTGAAGGCCCCGCATGTGTGAGCCGTGTCTGATTGATGAGGCTCATTGTTAAAGGTCGTCTGTGGTCCCGTAAACACTGTCATTATTCCGTGTGCTTTAGCATCCCACACGGCTTTGGTGTGTGGTTTCTCTTCAACACAGAACAATGATTACTCCACAGCCTTTTCTTTCATGCCAGTCTTACAATTACTGCGGTCTCGAAGCAGACCAAGGCTGGTCCAGAGACACCAACGCAGTGTTATTGTAGTGCGACTGTAGGAGTGAAACTAAATATTGTAATTGTTTGGTGCTATCTTTCATAGAATCTGCAGCGTAAACAACCCATGACTCAGTCAAACCAGCGACACTTTACGTCTGTGAGGTCCTTGTAGGCAGACAATCGTGGTTTTATTTGAAATAGCGTTCTACCGCAGATATGCAATAGTTTTAATGATCAGTGAATCAGTTTCAGTCACAATCATGTACAAAGAATTAAAGCAATTGTATTCCTGATTTACTTCAGATGCATCAGTCTTTTTTTAACCAAATAAAAGCAGTCATTTTCTCAAGTCTCCTGTTCGGGATTGTTCAAATCTCCCCAAATCAACAGAATCTTCACGTGATGAGATTCATCTTGAAGACTGGAACTCATGTCATTCGTGTCATTTTCTGGTCCCTAAACCATCTTCAGACCACCGATGCTCCTCAGCCTGATCCTCAAGCCCACAATCCAAGGGTGTATTTCTGCTCAGCTGCTTCATCCCTTTATGCTGCATGTGAAGATGAAATTAGACAGGCTCCTAACAGTGTGATGTGGAGGTCATCTTAGCGTACACGAACAACAAGACGTCACCGCAGGCTGCATGGAGCCAGTCCAGCAATGTTTTGGATGCACTTTGGAGACCGTTTGTCTTCAGCTAAACTTTAAATGGGAGTGAAAATAAGCAAGGTTTGATTTCAATTGCAGCTGCCAAATATCAAACATCGGGCAAAACTGGTTTCAAGAGGACACTTTTAACAACCTGGAATTGTAAAAAGTCTCACAGCAGGATGACAAACCCTAAAAATGATTAATGTGTCTTACAGGACTGCATGGTGTATGAACTAAAATCCAGTTACTGAGGAAGTTCAGCTGTTGCATGTGGAGTAAGACAAAAAAAACCCTCTGGGTTGCTTAAACCGTGTAATTTTGAAATATAGATGAAACAGCCAGAAACTTCTGGATATGTGCAGTCGTCCAAGGACTGCGTTTTTTGCAGGTTTCCAATAATATACCATATAAAGCCCACAGACACCACACAGGACACCTTCTAAACCTCTAAATCCAAGCCCAGCTGTCCTGCAGACTGAAGGTGTGAGTGAGAGGAGAGCAGGGTTTGCTGAAGTCTTTGGAGGGGATGAGGAGAGAGAGGAGGTCTCTGAGTCTGCTTCAGCCTTGGCTGGACCCCTGGAACCAAATTGAAAGCAGACGTGTTCCGAGTTCGTTTTCTGAGTTACTACTGTTCAATTGTAATTTACAAGAGTGTGTGAGGTATGGAAATCTCTCACGCAACTCAAGATATGGGCTGAGAAAAAGCACATTGTGAAACAGGCCCCTCCGCCCTGTGGGGAGGAATAATCGGTAAACTCATGCTATTCCTCCATGGCTAGGATTATTTATTCACTGTTTTCATCCTTTCAGCATGTCATCCTCTCAAAGCAATAATGTGCAACAATGTCCTCTTTGGATAATGGAAAAAGCATGCTGGAGAACAGGAAATCCAGGCTTTTCTCAAAGCGGTGCAGTGTTTTTTTATGGGTGTGTGAACAATAGGGCTTAGCTTCTACATAGCCCATTTGTTAAATAATGATTAGGTCAGTAAATAAGACAAATTCAACCTGCAAATGTGTAAACAACAACAACAACAACAACTAGGAGTCCATTTGCTTTCATGAAACAAAACTTCCAGCCTTGGATTCAACAGACAGAGTAGAATATTTGTTGGATTTTAATTTTAATTTATTAATCCTGGGTATGCAAAATACTTCCATTGGCAGCATAGAATAAGATGAAGCAGAGTTACTGTTGTGCTCTTCTTGCCATTATGTCTCTTGCTGTTGTTTATTTGGTCTATTATTGTATATTATTTGTAATAAAATAAAGTTCTGGCTCTTTATGGGTCCCTCCAAAGGCAGAACTACATGTATGAGGCAGCAACCATTCAAAACGTTTACTCAGCTCATCATCCACATGGTGTTTTACCTGTTACTCTCTGCCCTCATGCTGTGCATGCAGCAACATTACAAAAGCTGCAAACTCCTTTTCTCCTTTTACTTTTCAGTGTCACACAAAGTAAATTTAGCATATTAGGACGAACACAGAGCCATTCCAAAATCCTGATCTGAGGGATCGCCCTCCACCAATATTTTAAAACATATTCTCTATACGTGCCTCCTCACTGTGAAAGGCATTTAGGTCATTTTCAGTTCCTTAGACAGGATTTCACCACTAAACAGACACACGTGCGACGAGTGTAAGTTCGGCACACTTCAGGATATAAATCGTGGATATAAATGAGTGTGGGACATAAGTGATCAGAAAAGGCTTTTTTTCTGCTTATGCACACTTTCCTGCGTTCATGTTACCTCTGATGGGTCCCTTTTGGACACGCAAGTGATTGCACAATGTAAATTCTGAGATCAGAATCTTTCTTGGAGACAACACCTGCTCTCCCAACGAACAGTCGTGTTCATCCGTCTGGTTTCCCCCCTCTTAAAGACAGCCACGTTCACAAAGGACTTTAATGAAACACTGGGTCGCTCTGACCTCTAACCTTAGCAGCATAATGATCAGCCATGCTTGCGGGAAAAGGTGAAGATCAAAGGATTAAAAGGGGGATGGAATATAAATGAAATGAAAGCGATCAGCACAAAATCAAAGCGGAGCTCTATGCGGAGAGACTGGTCTGGCCAAGACTCGAACGGGCTGACGTGTCTGGTCTGTCTCCAACATCAGCTCCTGTCTTCCAAGCCCGCGCTGCTTCTCACGGAGTCTTTGATTTCACAACCAAGCCTATAAAGCGACAGCTTATCAATCAGGACAGAAACATGTGAGCGAGCGGCACCCGTAAATCTTAATGTCACCAAGAGGTGGTGTCGCACTTTGCCAAACGTCTCAGAAATACACCCCACTCTCACAGACAAGCCTCGGCCTGTTTAAGGAAGCAAGCACGCAGATACACTTACCCAAGCGACGTCTGCGCTCGTGATCTCTTCTGGCAAACATGAATGTTGACCGAGTCGTGGTTGCAAATAAACACAAAAATACCCCTGAGATCATCCGCACTGTTGAAAGGAACCGATGTGAACCTGATAAATATATTTGTGTTGGTTTTTTTTTGAGAAAAGCCTGCTTGGGCTTTGTAGTATAGATCATGAGGTCGTCCGCTTACGCTGAGGAATCCAAGAACTTCATCACAGTACGGGTTATGAAATTAAACATGAAATACTGGCTCATGTTATCTTTGTTATATCACAGAAGAATCCTCTTGGCAGCAAAGGAGCAGCTGATTACGGTAAGTGGGAGTTTTGGTTATGGCTCCACTAAAGCCAGTAGCTATGAGGCAATTAAGCAGGACATCAGATGGAAGCAAAAGAAGCTGTGCCTCCAACGGAATCATAGCTGACCTTTCATATAATGGAGAATAATGATTGTGACTCATTTAATCTGTTTTACTGTCACTATTCCAGCACTTCACTTTGTAAACTTTAGACTCTGGCAACCTATTTTATAACAATGGTTACCAAAATAGTTGCAGCCGTGATGTATCATCTAATGGTTCTTAATGCAAATTAAAGCTATGTAAAACAATCATTGACTCTTAAATTTGAAACATCTTTAGTTTTATCACATGATTAAAAGTAGTGATGAAAACAAATCCAAAAATAAGACATTTATAGTACCATATATCAGTAATTCACAGAACAATGTAAAATAATCTAACGCAGGTTTAAGGCTTTACGTCTGTTCTATTTTGTATAAAATTTACAGGTGCTATCCAATGACACCTCAATATGTTTCAATAGAAAATGTAAAAAAAAATAATGAAATAGAATATAAGCAGCAATCAATAGAATTTTGAATTTCTTTCATTTATTGTAAAACATTGACATTGCAACAACTCTATAGGTACTCATGTAGAGTGAAGCCTGTCACTGGTGTCCCACCCATGTGCTTCTTATATTTTAGTTATTTATTTTTTTTCGGCTGCCCTTAAAGCGGCCTGAGTCTGTCACACTAACTTTTAATAAAGTATCAAAATGGCTAAAAAAAAAATCATCAAAAGCATTCTTCATGGCTGCAGTCTGTAGTTTGAGCTTCAGGAAACAGCAGGTGACAGGACGCATCAGTCTCTGCTTGAGAAAGCACTTAAATCCAAAGTTAAATTCTTTGGTGCCCCGTTCAGTCATGGTCCTCGGAATAAGCTCGCTACAAACTTTTATTTATTCGACGCTCATCTGACTCTGGCCTGTTGACACTCTCCGTCCAACACCAGTTGAATACCAGGCAAATCAAGCGCCCCATTTACCTCAGCTGAGCCCAACACGTGTCTTCATTCACACGATTATTACACTCTGCGTGTCAGAGTGCAACACGCTATTATCAGTGCCCCCCCGCTGTGTGAACCCTTGCAACTGCTTTTACGATAACACGCAACAGCAAAGTGCTGCACCTATAGAGCCATGTCATTTTACGAGGGCCGTGTTTGATTTTAAACTCACTTTGGGGATGGTCTTTAAAACTCTATTAATATTGTAAAACAGCTTGTGCCACAGCTGCGCAGCTATAAACAGAGAGCCAGGTATGGCTAACTCATAAGAAATGGCTTTGAAAGAAACAACATGGGAGAAAAAGATAATGCACAAAAAACACATTCTATTCTATATTACATATATACATGCGAAATTAGAGCTGAACACTTGTAGCTTTCGTGCACGTTATCCTATGACCCTTAACAGGTGGAGCTGGAACAAACCAAAATCTCATTATCTCTCATTTGACGTGAATGATATTGTTTGTGTGAAACCACTGATTTTGGCATTCATTCTGGGTGATTTTTGACATAAACCATCTGCTGCAAACAGGCTTGCGCAGCGAGCGACCCCCCTCCCCAGCCCCCCGTTCTTCACATGCTGTGTGTGTAGCTCCTCTCCCTGTATCTGTCAGTCAGATGATGGTTTTAGTCCATTTTAATTAATTTAAATTAATTAATTGAAAGTCTCCAAGCAGTTTCACATTAACATTGATAAATGCAGTAGAATGTGGGTACATGCTGATGATGATGCAGGCTTTTCATGCATAAGGAACAGACAGACAGGACTTTGCAACTACTAGAGGCAGCTCAGCATTAGCAGAACCAATTTAAAAATGAGAAAGACCAACAAGAAACATAAAGCAGACATGGAGGCGCAGTGAAAAAGAAATACAGCAGAGGTTTCAATCTGTCTTCTAATCAGTGTGTGATTTTACAAAATCTTTGCTCTTTGAAGCCTCTAAGTCTCTTTTTTTTTTTTTAACATGAACAGATATGGGGTACCGTTCGAATGCTGATCCCTACCAGCTGTTCCTGTACTGGATGGGATCAGAGTATTCCCCTGACAGAGCAGCACGAAGCTGGTTCACATTCTCTAACAAGGCTGATTACAATGGCCCCCGAGCGCTTCAGTATTATGAAGCACGCCTGCTGACAAATCTGTGCAGGTTTCAAACCACCAACCACCACCTGTATGTTTGACTGCCAGATTTTTTTACCCTGATCTATCTGCATGTCTGCAGCTACTGTCCTAAATGCTTTTTGAAAGCATCCTCTGTAAAAATTAAAATATTCAACCAATTTTGTTCATTCATATCACAGTTCAAATTGTTTTTTATGACTTAACATCAGACGAGAAAAAGGAGGAATGTTACTATCTTTTAAACCTTCTGGTAATATGAACCAGTAACAATGTGTCTGCATGGTGTGCGTGTGTGTTATTTATAGTTGAAGCTAATTTTGTGAGGCTCCATCCCCAGAGACCTCCAATTATCATGGAATTTAGAAAGCAAAAGCTAAGCCCAAACACTCTGGAACAGCCCTATGAATAGCCTGACCTTACACATAATCCACTCTTTAAACATAAATTCAGTCATATCAGTACAAGACAGTGCAAAAGAGTTGGAAAACACACACACACACGGGTTATTCTTTCTCCTGGAATGCTTTTAGAGTCTGGAGAACAGACAGTGTGTGTGGGCAGATGTCTCTGCTGTAATAGTGGAAACTATCATAAATTGTGGATCAACACTCCAAGAGGTACTTCAATTCCAACACGGTGATTAATAACACTGGAATATCCCTGTCATGCACAGGCCAGACTGGAGTCAACAGGCTGAACGCTCCGACCTCTCATGACAAGGGTGGCAGAACTTCCCAATATCACACACAATATTTATCACCAACGTGATAAATAAGCAATGGAATGGCAACAAGACACTGCATCTATCTCCTGCTGCTCCAACCAGGACAACCGACACGGTAGCAAATATTCCTGCGCTGCGAACAAAACACTGCTGTGTGACAGGAAATGGTGGTTGTGTTTGCTGTTGGAAAAAGACTCTAGTGTGTGGTGTGCATGCTTGATTGCATGTTACAATGATCACAGTCTGGACCTTTGATCCTTGCAGGGCATCAGGGAGCCATTCAGGCTGTAAAGTTCTGCGCGCACATACACGCACACGCGCGCACACACACACACACACACACACACACACACACACACACACACAGTTTCTCAGATTTTCTTGTTTTACTGGCTAGAATTCTGACTTTATCACATTTCAGCTAACAATATAATGAAGGATTCAATCGACTGAAGTTCCTGACTGGGAGTGCACTGCACGCTCAGTCTGTAAAACTGGTGATAAAAAAAACATACTTTTTCTCTGGTTTCTTAAGCACATTCATACATTCCTTTGTCATGTTTATTTTACGTGCCTAAAATGCATAAATGTATCAGGTGTCATGATCAGAACGAACATTGAATAAAATGGTTTGTGACTGGAAATGTGCAACAGATAAATGTAATTAGATGAAGGCAAAAGGAATGTACTTTCCCAATTCTGCTCAAAATCAGATTTTCATCATACTGCAAATGCAACTACATAAAAATAAAGTCAGCTTCAAGGCTGGTCTAGAATGCATGTATGCACCTACCACACGATTAAAGCAAAACACTTGACAAAAATGAAGTAAAGCATTAACACAGATGGGGAAGGTGTCTAATGGTTTCCTAATTGAGTAAAGTCAATGGCGCAGTCCTTAACCTCTTGACTTAGGGGCCTTGTAAAAAAGTTCAGCAAGTGAAGCCAAACATCTAAGCTGCTGCAAACAACTGTTCAAATGGTGCATCTGCTGCAGACCGTTACGCTTGTAAACTGAAGAGACGTCCTTTTTTTACCACACGATTTGATCATTTAAGACAGGAACACGTGTGACATCTTGCCCTTGCTCCCATCGGCACCCAACTTGCGCTTGTTGCCATAAGAGAAGTAGGCCAAATGTAATGCAAGGTTTCCATTGTTAAATTATTTACCACCATTCACATAACGTTTAGCAAATCATTCACGGTGGACAGGAGATAGCAGACAAGATCTCTGATGATGTCTGTAAAATGGTCACTTCAAAAGCCTCTTAAAGCCATAACCAGAAATCCAGCTTGGTGTACAGAAGAGGACATCTCCAGAGCCATGATTTCCTTTGGAAAACATATAGATTGATATCATAAACATATATGATTGTGTGTATATATTGTATATACCCATCACAGCTTTATTCCCTACTTAAGCACTTCTGGTTAGATGCTAACTGCATTTTGTTGCCTTGTACTTGTGACATGTGTAATGACAATAAAGTTGAATCTAATCTAATCTAAAATGACGGTAATGTTTCATTCTGGTGAATATTTCTAGTTACTTGTCTTCTGCCCAAGATGGAGGTCCCACTCTGATGTTTTTAGGATTTTTCCTTTGTGACCCTTTATTGTTTTGAGTCTGACCAGACCCCGTGGACCCTGGCATTAAGGTCTCATCAATGAGCTCCTGTTGCCGGTCTCTCTGGAGGAGGAGGCCCTTGTTTCCAGATTCCAGGCAAGGCTGTTGATTGAGGTCAATTCATAAGGGTCTGGGAATCTCCTTGTCTGGCCCCTTTTCTGGCATGCTCAATGTCTCGGGGTGCCTTAGGTGCTACCTGACCCTGACAAAATAGGTCACAAGGCCGCACAAACCTCTTCATTAGGGGGTGACAATTTATGATGGGATTATTATTTTATCGACAACACGATGTCTGTGTGACATGATGTGTTCTACTCTGTTTTCCAGGGCTACTTGTGCAAAGAAACAGACCAGAGTGACACCTAATAGTTCAGTTCTTTATGACCCACGGTTTAGAAATGAGAAGGAGACCTGCTACATTCAGAAGTCCCACTCTCTGGGGGCCTGTAGCCCTAACCTCCCTGGGGGAGCTCATCATTATGGCCCATAATAACTTTTGAAGTGGTGAGTCTAAGGAAAGGCCAGGCATGCCAGGCAATAAATTGTGACTTTAAATACAAACGCAAAAAGTGAAAGAGTGCACGACCTTTGACACAGAAATGACTACATCTGAGCAGTTATGTCTTCTGTTTTTTTCCCCTTGGATGGATACCTGTCAACCATAAATTATTGCTTCCTACTATTACTCAATAAGGATGACAACCAAGGCGCTGTTTGAAGTTTTCCTTTTGTCAATAAATCCATAACAGTGATGCAAGACCACTAATTAATTGTGACATTCAAAATTAAAGGGAGAATTGTTTCAAAGCTGTCGTTAAAGGGAGTACTTTAACTGTTGTTTAAGTGAATGTGAGCCATTATTAGGATTTAAACGAATACATTAAGCATTTAAGGGTGCGGTATTTCAAAGACAAGAGACAGAAAGGTGGTAGTAGGCTGTGAAAGGATTAAAATACACCCAAATGCTTTGTAAGTACTTAGGAGTGTGCAGCATTTAAAAGCTTAGAGTTGTTAGAGTTTATAGCGCCCCCTTATGTCCAAATGCTGAGTGACATCATGAAAAATGGAGAGGGTGTTTCTCAATTTCATCTTAGCCAGGGACAGCTGACTGGTTGGGCTCTAACTGCTCTCAAGTGAGGTCAGCAGGAGGCATTTATCTAAGCAGAGTGCACAGCAACACTGGAAGATGCACACAGTGAGCCAGCCTGAACCAAGGAGACATCCATGGGAGCTGACAGAAGGTCCCTGGTCGCGTACAGCTCTGCAGCATTGCTGGAAATGTGCTACAACTGAGAATTCAACTCTTCAGCTGAAGAATTTTAGAATCAAGACGCAAGCTGAGAGGCAGAACCCTTCACCATCACACAGAGCACACGTGAGTCATTAAATTATGTATTTTTAGTCTATTTTAAGATATTTTTGAGATTATATTTATGCTGAAACACAACCTCTTTTACATTTTTAACATGATTGAAAATAAATCTTTGAACATAAACCCTTTCTGCCCATTTTATCAGACTCCAGTGGCACCCTGAATAATCTTTCCTCAACTGGATTATAACATCCCTTTTTGGACTATGGTCAAAAGACAATGGAACAGACAAAGCAAACCACCCCTCAGGAGTAAAGAGAGGCATTTTCTCAGAATTCTATCTACCTTCTTCAAATTACTCTCCACCTTCAGCCAATATCAACTGGTTTGCCAACAAATCCCCCCTAACTGCTCAACGTCCCACTAGGGATCCGTGCTGGAGGAAAAGGGACCTGGAGGTCACAAGCCAGTGGTCAGTGGTTCGACTGGGCCGAGGAATAGTGCACAGATCTTCCATTTTCAGTATGATGTTCATTGATTCCCACTGCATTGTATGATAATGCACAAATGGAGGCTGACATGGAACCTTCAAAAGCTGTTCTCAGGATTGTACCTGCATGCAATTTTCCTGTTCGGCTGTCTGCGGGTGGTCTATAGTGACTGCACTCCAGAACAACTTGCCGCTATCATGAACTGCTCCAGACACGATCGGCACACCAGGAACTATGACTACATGGAGGGAGGAGATGTGCGCATAAGACAGCTGTTCAGCCGCACACAATGGTTCCTAACCATCGGAGACAACGGCAACATCAATGGGACTCAAGATCCCACCAACTGCCACAGTAAGTCTAAAAAGGACAAAATCAGCTCATTGGATCTATTCTACCTTTAACAGTAATGAGAAAAAGACTGACCTGAGTATATTGACAAGATTGCTATAGTAATTTAGCACAGAACTGTAGTCCTGTCAGGTGATAGAATGTGGGAGGTGTATTGTATGGAGTTCATATTGTAATTGCAATGTTAATGGGTCATGTGTCTCTGTGAGTGCAGCCAAGGTGACAGAGTTAAAATAATGCAGGCGGAGTTTTGGCTTGTTAAACCCCAACATTATCTAAACATAGGCTGGAGTGTGTTGAAGTAAAAGCTGTTAAAGGAGACAGGTGATGGGTGCCAGGCCCCTAAGAACAGGGGCTCACACCAGCAGATACCTAACATTTCCCCCACGAATACATCACTTCCTACAACTCACTGGAAAATAAAAAGGCAGGCAGAACTAACTTCTGTTGCAATATTGGGATTCAAAACTAAAAGGAATCGTCATTTCCTGATTCAGGTGTAATTATAGAGAGACAGGTTTGAATGTGTGGACATTTTTTAAATATCTTTGGCGAACCAAGTCCTGGAATTTACATTACAGAAGGGTTGCTGAACCTTATTATCATGTCTGCCTGTCGTGACCTGCATCTTTCAGTGACTTGTGCATGCTCTCAGGGAAATTGAAAACAAATAATACAGTATGCATAATGACACACCCATTAAAGCATTGAGAAGTAAACAGCTGCATCTGTCGCCAGCAGCGTTTGGCTCAGTGGGGAAGGTTACACAAATACATTTTAACGGTTTTGATTTGAGAACGATAGTGCAGTTTTTAGTGCTTAATGAAGACTATCTCCATTAACTAACAACATGCCATATGACAACAATCAAGCCAATTATCTCTTTAGACCTGTTTGCCCCCAAATGGTCCCCAGTTAAGAGCTGGGTGGGGAAAAAAGCTCCTTCTTTTATTGGCAGGAGCAATTGCCTACTTTCAGAGTTAGTTGGTTACTTTAAACGCTCACAATCTGAATGACTATGCTCCCAGTCCCTCTTAAAAAAGAAATTTAGAATTCCAGTGGGACAGTGGAATACAATGAAGACAGGAACAAACGTCTCCTTATTCTTATGCTACAAATACTTTTCCATTTGCAGCATAAGAATTGCAGCGTGGAACACAATCAACTAGATGTTGGAAAAATGTGTGATTCTTAATGGTTAAATACGAGCTGCAGCTGTTTCGTGGAACAAGTCACGTCAGTGCTTTGAAGTTTACTGTTGATACTGCCAGGAATGTTTGTCACAATGAGGATGTTTTAAATAGTTATCGCTTCAATTTATCTGAAAGCGTTCCCGGGTCTGGAATGTTGACTTCCGAGGCAACAATTAGAATTATGAAAGACAAAAACTGACACACAGTTTGCGGCAATTGCACCCTGAAACCACAGAAAATAATTGCCCATTGTACCGTGTCAAACATAAATAAATGTTTAAAGAACATTACAAAAGAAGAATAAGATTAAATCACTATAATGTGTTTTACACAAATGAAAATTTCAAAGTGATGTGGCTCATCGTACCTAGAATGAAATATTCAAATTCCTTAACACGGAAGGAGGAAAACTGTCTGCCATCAAAGGCTGGAATCAGTCAGGTAAACAAAAGCAGAGCTGGGGATTACCCACAAGTTATTTTACTTAGTTTGGGGTCTGACCAGAAAATGGTCTCAAATGAGTTCAAGCCAGTGAGGAAAGTCTGACAGGCTGTCCGTCTTTCCAGCCCAAATCTTAACAATATGTGCATGTCAGTGCAAATGAATCCCATCTTTCTACAGCAGACCAAACAACTTTAAGTGTAAGATGTAATATTTTGGAAATACATTTTCTGACTAAGGGACCCACGATGCTTCTTCACATCCAAAATAAAATTTCTCTGACAGGCAGCTCAGTCAAAGATGATCCGTTGCGTCTATATTCGAAGCTGATCTTTGAGAGAAGGCTTTAAGAATTCAACATTGTAACCAATTCAATAGGTCCCAGAGTTTTGATAACTGATATAGAACAGGAGACGAACGATTACATACAGGAATAATTAACACGAACACCCAGTCAAAGGACAACGGTATTAAGACAGATATTAAGTCCAAGCAGAAAAACAACATTCCAAGATTGGACCATCTGTTTATGATCAAATGCTGAAATGCAGCATGGATGGTGTCCCTCTTTAACAGAGTTCTTTCCTTTTTACTGACTTTAAATCAAAAGCATCTCTACATTGTCCTGAAGTGAAAAGTTACCTCAATGTGACCTGAACCTTGTTAGTTCTGATAGACCAATTCACTACCAGCAGATTTTTGTCTGCACTAAATAGTTTCTACTGAATAATGCTGACATTATGTTTAAATGGCAGGAAGACCTCTAATTATAGTACTGGTAATAATTATATGTAATTCTTTAAAACAATTCCCCGAGCTGGGAATGTGCTCCACCCTTTCTTCACAAATTACAAAATAAATTAATTGCAGCATCACAAGGCAAAGAATTAAGCTGTGAGTGTTCAGTGATTTGAAGGGCAGGTCTAAACCGTAGCGTGCAAAGGAGGCAGTTTTCTCAATCCCAGGAGAAAACGCCCTAATCTGTCTCCCATATGTGCTATGGCATAGGTTGTGGCTTGTGTAATGGCCACCCAGTTAATGAGACATAAATAAAGCCAGGGAGACCATAGACTGATTAACTGCCGGAAGTTTGTATGAGTTTTCTAATAAAGCTGAACATCGCGGGTTGTTTGAAGCTTTCATAAACACTGACTGTAAATCATGCCACTGTCAAAAAGCCCGATTTTTTCTTTCATCCACACACACATGCGCGCACACTCACTCACACACATGCACACAGATGATCAGAAGTGAGTTAAATCTGTGCATTTTGAATAAGTCTATCACCATGGTTACAGCAATGTTTTCATTCTGTCATGATTGTAACTGTATAAACATCTGACAGGCATTCTGGAGATCAGGACGGTGTCTGAAGGCGGCATACTGGCAATAAAAGGTGTGAAGAGTCAATATTATATCTGTATGAGCAAGGCCGGACAGCTGCAAGGCAAGGTAGTATCTCCACTGCTCCGTGTTGGTACTGTTGTAATGAATATGTGTGCAGAGTGTGTAACATGCGCTCTCTCTAGTGACCTTGATTGTTCTCTCTCACAGAGAATCTACAACGAAAATTGCAACTTCAAGGAGGTCTTCCTAGAAAACTATTTCAACGCATACTCCTCTGCAAAATGGACTAAAAATGGCAAGGAGATGTTCATAGCCTTGTCTCAGAGGGGCAGACCACTGCGGGGCAAGAAGACCAGGAGGGAGCACGTGGCGTCACATTTCATCCCCATGAAGTGCAGGGATGAGGAGCGGCAGGTGGACTGAGGGAGCAAAGGGCTGTTGAGTTAAAGAAACCTCACAAATATATGTAAACTCATTACCAACACCACACAAGCTCCATTCGTTCTGCAATGTTGAGAAAGAGTTTTTTTAAGTTAAGCGAAATCCTGGTCGGAAATATCAGAATATTCGTCTGGTAAACAAGCTTTAAAACCTCTAATGTCTAAGTTTGATTTCATTTTATTGTAAAACAACAAAAGGGTTTCTTATAACAGTAAGCTGTAATACTCACTCCAAACTTTTACCCCTCTCCAAAGACGTACAGCTGATGAGGAGAGCTGTATGATCCAGGGAAGACTGGTCCAGAGGGGAGATTTGGCTTGTCCGAGATTTGCTGAAGCAAGCTGGACTTGTGGTTTTTGATCATACAAGTGCCTGATGCAAAGGAAAAGCTGGAGAACAGCATAGGAATTCAAGTCAAATCGGAATGGGATCTGTATGATTTTGTATGTCCTGGTGTATTTGAAATGTTTGGTTAAATGTCATTGTAGGTTTGTGATGATTCTCACTATCGAGGTGTGATGTTGAAATGCTGAAGTACTCTGCTGCTGCTGAAAAGATATTTAGATTAAATATAAAGTGAACAACATGTGGAAACTCTTACTAAAAGACTGTATACAAATTTATATGCCTATTAACTGTGTTGACATGTAAATATTTTATAAAGTATTAATCAGACTAGGGGTAATCACTTTGTACTTTACACCCTGATAATGTTTTTAAACTGTAAACTACATTTTTCCCCCCACATTTCCCCCCAATATGATATACTCACCCCTTTCCTCAGGAAACATTGTTCTGTTGATGGGAAACTGAAAGGCTATCTGTAATTTAATTTAAAACATAGAAATTTAATACACTATTCATCTTTTCATTGGTGTGCAGCCATCTTAAAATCAGAATAAGGTGTGCTTTTTTTAAAAAGAAAAATTTTACAGTGAAAGTGCCAGAAATGAACGAGCATTGACTCCAGCCGGGGAGAAAAAACCATAACACAAAACAGAGTCCTTCACACTACAGTCTAACTACAGCATTCATGTTATCCCATACGTGGCCGTGCAAAAATAAAACTAAACAAAGAGCAACACGGGAATAAGATTGTGGATATCTGGAGAACAATTTTGGTAAAACATCTGTTCACACGTCACCAAGTATGCATCTGTCTCTCAGGCTAGGCTTACATATACATTTCAGGAGATAATTATGTAATCATGTTTGAAAGAGTACTACAGAGCAAACTTTAATTTTAGGTGCAATTATCAGGTTCCTTATAATTGACATGGCCATTTAAAAAATGCCCCAAACCAGCAGAACAAAGATCATTTACTCCATTACTGCAATTATAATACTTAATAATGGTTAATAAAATGCTGAAACGCAAAAGGTGCTGACATCCTACATGCTCTACCTTTCATCAGCAGCTGCTCTCTATGCCAAAAAGTCATTAATTCACATCAGACACCCTGTAAATTGCAATCTGGCAGCATTGAAAGTTATTGTTTAGAGTTAATGTTAACTTGTGTTATCCAGAAACCTGGAATTAATCATGCATATGAACTGCCCCTATTCTACATAGCTCTGGACAGAGATGAAAACATTCTGCCAATTAAGAAAGGCAGCACACCCTAAATAACTCAATATATTATATCTGAGGCTAAAACACAATTTTTAGCTGTTTCTGAAAGTGATGGCCTTAAACAATCAGTCACATTTTAAATTCTGCCATCAAAAATGTTGACAAATGCTTTTGTCTCCTATAAAAATCTATTATTTGAGCTACAATGCTGTTGGTGTCACGGTTTGGTACAATTTAGTTTTAGAATCCATAAGAAGACATTTAGATCTGCTGAAGCTGCCCTGAAGAAAATTGAATACACATGGGAAAGAAACATTTGGATAGAATTAATAATCCTGGCGATGCGAATAAAATTATTCAATCTGGTAAAAGTAAGTGGAGATGTGTTAATACAACCCCAAGTCAATCTTTTAATTTATGATTCTTTGACATGTTGCATTAATTATCCAAACTTATACTGTATTGGATGCTGTCAGTAAAAAAACACACTACAGACATGCTGGCAAAGTGCACACATAATTTGTTTTCACAATGCATATGCGTGCAGGGACACACACACGCACACACACACACACACACACACACACACACACACACACACACACACACACACACTCGCAGGCATTACCTTTAGCCTGGGTTCACATCTGGCTTGGAGAACCCTGTCAGATAAAGGCAGTCAAATTGACAGAGCCAACCCTTGAAATACGTCTGACCAAAACAACATCTGAGCAAGGTGAAGGCTTCTGCCAAGTCACGCAAAGTTAGCTTTAGCAGATAATTTGCAACATGCTCAAAATGTAAACACGTTGCAGACTCAAGGTTGTGTATTCCCAGCAGGACGAGGGGAAGACGGAGCCAAGGGGAATGGGAGAAAACTGTCACAGCCTTCAAGCTGCTTTCCCAGACAAAAGGGTGACACTGAGTGTCATTACAAATCATTATCACAGTTTAAGCCTATTAGATACAGAATCCCCCCATATGCTGTAAATTTAATGTAGACATTATTGTGTGCTGAAGTAAACAATTCAGATGCCAAATTTGTCTTCAAAAGTAAAGCCAAAAAGAGAGATGGAGCCTGCTTAGACAGAAAAAATGTGACAACGAGCTGTTGCGCTTTAATTTGTGTTAAAGCATGAAAACAGACAACTATGAACACCCATTTAACGGTCAATGACAACATCTACAGGGATGTTGCAGCATGACTCACTGTGAGGAACGCTGGAGTTAGAACAGGGGGTAACACACAGTGACAAGATGGAAAACATAAGGAAAGTGAGGATGAACAGGGTAGCCAGTCTGGTGATTCTTCTACAATGTGGAAGGGGAAATTGCATTGGGTTGGGGAACATCATACTCACCCAATACAATTCTGGGCCATGAACTTTCTACAAATATGGGATTACGCAATTTGGGGGAATTCTTTGAAGGCAAAACCCAATGTGGACTCCCCAGACCACTGGGTTGCTCTGAAGCAGTCAGAATATGGAGCAGCTTGAAGTTGCATCCCCTGGTACTGCATTACACAAACTCTCAGATCCCTAATTACACAACTGCTAAAAGCACATTAATAGCTAGAATTGTACCTAGACTTAGATCCACTTAAATCCACATTTGAGATATGGTGCTTTGGTCGACCCACCCAGTGGAAATCAAACAAACAGTTTGTAATGTGCCAGACTAAAGAAGTACCGGTCAATAAAACACTTCAAAAACCCAACTTCATACACTTTATTTTGACACAAGCCGGCTACTAACCACTCCCGACATGATATTTTTATATCCTTACTGGAAAAGGCTGACTAGAGAGCAATAACAATCAGAATGTGACTCACGCTGTGTGCACACAGATACAGATGCATCCTCTCTAATGTTCATATGCTTTTTGTTTCTGGTTCTAAATATTTGAAATGCCACATAAATAAAGTTCCTTTTTTGAGAACAAATACTTATGAGTCAGTTGGCTTTAAGAGAAAAGATTGAATTCAGTCTGATCAGAGCAGCTGGCCAAAGCAAACTGTGTAAATCAGTCATCAAAGCATATTCTATATTTATATTTTTGATAAGCATTTTGATGAAGGTTAATTTATCAACTGATAAAATTAAGCAAATAAGACATCTGTGAATGAGGATAGACACTATTGAAATACCGATTTACCAAACTATGGAAAATTAATAAGCCTTTTGTCACATCTGGGTCCATATATTCCTTTTTGCATAAAACGGCAACACACTTAAGGATTACAGATGTTTTGATCCCAATAACAAGAGAACCTTGTAACTAAAATCAAATGATGTCCAATGGCGCAATATAAAAAACATATTTAAGTGTTAACAAATTAGTCACCAGCAGATGCAGCCCTTTTAAATACAAAACTTAAATTACAATAAACAATTACAATAAAAAATGTGTCAATTCGACGTAATTTGCAGTACATGGATAGTTACTGTAGCACAAAGACATCGTGGTAATGGTTCATGATTAAGAGGGAGTGTGCATAATAATTCTTTGCAATTGCACAATTTCTGGTCTGGACTCTCGGAAAATTTGAATTGACATGATTTACAGTTCCAGGAATGAAAATACATTTTAACAATAAGCATTTCCAAAGTTGACAGCATGGATGGTTATGTTGAGAAATTAAAAGAATGCTTTTGGAAAAATGCTTTTTGCCAATGAGACCAAACAAATTTTCTTACAAATGTATTATCGTAATCATGTTCGAATGCCAATTTAAATATTTAGGAGAATTATTTTGGAATTGGTGTTTTTGTAATACCTTCCTTGAATCATTACTTGAATCATTTGATATTATTGATGCTTTATAACATGTTGGAATTAAGCAAAAAAATTAAATAATTCCATCGAGAAGATGACGGTTGACCTGAGATCCAGGTTCTGTCCACCACTTGAATGTTTTATCGTGTCAGGGATGGTGCGTTGCTATGGTTGCTGCTTTAATAATGCAGGCAGCTTGTTCCCGGCAGGAAACAAATAGTAATTTAGAAGCGACAACATAATGAAAAATAAAAATAATATATATATATATATACTGTATATATTGTTTCTATTAACTTGAATCTGAAGAGCAAATCCTTGGGAGATTACAGTAAACTCATGTAAGAATGCCTTATAATAATTTTAGTCAATGTACCGGTACTCTTGCAAACAGTGTATATTTAGCTGACTTCTGATTCGCTGGAATCTATATCACACTTCTCCAGTTATTTTACTAACAGATAGACACTCGGACAAACGCGGACTGTCACATAACCTTTGCTGGGGATATTTTTATGTTTGAAATCATTATATTGGGCGACTGACTGCTGACAGAATTCTACAGCGGGGCGGGGCCAACAGTACCATTTCCTCCTTTTGCTAGTGTGTTTCCGGCGTAGAAGAAGATATTCACGTGGCCGGAAGTTATTGGGACAACAGAAGGCAGCGTGTTTGTTTCTGTGGATCAATTCATATTAAAGTGTGGACTGATTACTGCTAAAAAAGTGATTTTTGTTGGGATTTGTGTTACGTGTCTGCTGTCATTGGAAATATCAATATTTATCACATATACTTGTAGCTTACTGAACCTGGCAAGTATGTCTGCTTGTATTTACACCAGATTCTGGTGAACTCGGGGGCGTTGTTACTAATATCTGATTAGCTTTACACCATTAGCTCTTTATTTGCAGCTTCTCTGATCGTAAAATAATGTAACCAAATTTGTTAAGGTATCAGTGTGTTCAATGCTTGAAAAGGACAGATGATATTCTGGAATTAATTTCTGCTGTTATCAGTAAGTTCTACAAGACAGGTTAAATGTACTAGTTTTAATGTGAAGAAAAAGACTGCAACGCTGATAACTATTAAGAAAAACTTGTGCGCATTTCACAATAACATACGTTAAAACTGTTTTGGTTGTTGTCTCATTATTTTAATTTCTTGTTCTGTAACTTGTATTCAGCCACGAAGAAGAGTGTCGGACGTTACCGCAACAATGGAATGCCAGAATCAGGAGCGGAACCTCGATTCAGGATGCTGTGATAAAACATCGGCCTCTACTGAGGCATCAGACATTTGTGAGGTCACTGAGCAACCTCTCCAAAGTCTGAAATTGGCTTCACATGCAGTCTTGGAGGAAGCACAACAGAGAGGCAGGTTGAAGTGCTCTAAATGTGGAGGGTCAAGAAAGTTCTTCTGCTACACATGCTGCTCATTAGTGGGTGTCACTCGGGAAGAAATTCCTTTAATCAAGGTTTGTATGAAATGATTAATGATTGTTAAATTTCAACTTTGTTGGTGGTATGTTGATTTTGCAAAAAGGGAGAATAAATGTGTTGCTTTTGTGTTTAATGTTGCACTCAGCTTCCTGTAAAGATAGACATCATCAAGCATCCAAATGAAACTGATGGGAAAAGCACTGCAATTCATGCCAAGATCCTTGCCCCCAATGATGTCACTATATACACTTACCCCTGCATTCCTGACTTTGAAAAGGACAAAGTTAGTTTGCAAAACATTTTATTCTGTTCTGACCTTGTCCTGTTGGTGCCCGTCTGAATGTATGTCTCCCTGTTATTTCCAGGTTGTAATGGTATTCCCTGGACCACAGGCTGTGTCTGTTCAAGACATGATACAGTGTTTGCATGACCAGAGTAACAGTAGGTTGCATCACACTTCTTACGAACCTATGAAAAAGCGACTGAAATGTGACGACCTTGGAGGCTCCACGTGTACAGAGGAGTCTTTCCAGACAGGCTCCTCAGATACGACAAAGGGCAGTGAGCCAAGGCAGCGCCTCCTACAGAGGGTGGTCTTTATTGACAGTACATGGAACCAGACCAACAAGATTAGCACAGATGAGCGTTTGCAAGGTAATCAGAAACTTTGTACTTGTTTATTTTTCAAATCTCTTTCAGACAAACATACATCATGCGTTGTATTAAGACCACACTGCTTTCTGACATGCTTTCGGATTTGTGTTTTTCTTCTAGATTTGCTGCAAGTAGAGCTGAAGATGAGAAAAACTTGTTTTTGGCGCCATCAGAAGGGAAAACCGGACTCCTACCTGGCTACTATTGAGGCTATTTATTATTTCCTTAGAGATTACCACAAGTATTGCCTTGGTCAAGAGTATGATGGAGAATATGATAATCTTCTGTTCTTTTACTCCTTCCTGCACTCAGTTGTTAACAAAGCTAAGACTGAGAGAAAAACGTGAGCTACACAAACTTGAGTCCATGGTTTGGAGTCAGACTGGGACACGACAAGCTAATACGCCGCCAATACTCTTCTGATAGTCAATAAGCAGCGGTTGTCAAGTGGTGTTGGTGTTATTTGTACTGTCTAATTTTGAAAAATTGTAAGAAAGGTGGCAACAGGTGGCCTTGCTATGACTGATCTGTGGAGGGTGTATTCCTGCCTCTCACCCAGTGACCACTGTGATAGGCTCCAGCATCACCAGTGTTTCAAGATCAACTACAGATAGATGGATCCAGAAAATAGACTTATTGTTTAATCATACATATTTATTCTGTATTCAATCATATACAGAGGGTAATTGCTTCACATTGAGTGAGAAGAAATATTTGGCTTTTTTTGGAATTTCATTTTATAGGTTAATATAATTAAGATTACTTCAAAAAATGAATTTTGAAATAAAGATAAATCTCATTCAAACACGAGCCCTTAGAAAATACATGAAATGTGACTGTGATGAAACTAAAACAAGGAAATGTTATGTATTACAGTATTTAATTAAAGTCTGGTTGTGTTTTACTGTCAAACCATTTAAGTTTGACTGTCTCACTAATGCAAACTCAAGTGAAAAAGTTTAATGGCTATAACTTTTTAATCGGCAAATCAAAAGCAGAAGTGTTTGACAGCTGCTGGTATTTGAAATGAAATCGTCAGTTCACCATGTGATCGAATCAAGTTCAAGCACACCTATGCAACAGGTGTGGGTGGCTCAGCCTTTAGATCTTCACAAGCACATTCATCTTTCCCGATTTGATCTTGCCAGATTTTCCACAGATCACAGAGCTACGCAGAAAAGATTTATGAGGTGACATCAGACATGTTTGCTGAACTGCCAGCAAATGGCTCATGTCTGTATAACATTAAACTCAATATTGACAAAGCACTTTATAAGAATTTGCTTCTAATCCAAAGTTTTTATCCAGATGCCTCCTTATCCTGAAAGACCTGATTTAAATAAACAAGTCACTCCCAGATTTGATAAATTTAAATACTTTTATTTACAAATGAGTACAGGTTTGAGTGATTAGAGTCTTGTTTTCCATACAAGAAAAAAGTGTGCATATTTTCTAATAGTTTTGCATCTGTTGCACATCATGAAAGACTGGAAATTCATGATAACCTAATTAACTTCAATTGTCCACGATGCCAACAAGGGTTCTCAGTAGAAAGCCTCCCTGATCTTTGCTTGTAAGCTGTCGCATGTTTTCTTGGCATCTCCCAGCAGCATAGATGTGTTGGGCTTGTAGAAAATGGGGTTATCCACTGCAGCATAGCCCACACCCAAGGTACGCTTCATCACAATCACCTGGATTAAATAATTTAAAAGAAACAAAACAAAGATGTGGTGAGCTCATGGTTGTTTGCACAGCAGTATTGCGAGTATTAGTTCAACCATCTGACCTGTTTGGACTTCCACACCTCCAGCACCGGCATTCCAGCAATTATGGAGTTGGGATCTTCTTGTGCTGCGGAATTTACCGTGTCATTGGCACCAATGACCAGGGTTAAATCCGTTTCTGTGGGTCAGACAGTTACATGCAAAGTGGATGATTTAAAAAAATAAATATAAATGTACAGCTCAGATCCTCAGTAAACGTTCCAACTGCTCATATTAGGTTCCATAATTCCTTCTCCTCACAGACAGAACCATGTGTTCCACATTGTGGGTGTGTTGCCCCACAATGTTTTGTGAACAAAGTTTACCAGGGAAGTCTTCATTGATCTCATCCATCTCCAGGACGACGTCATAAGGAACGCCAGCTTCAGCCAAGAGAACATTCAGTTGGCCCGGCATACGACCAGCAACCGGGTGGATTCCAAACCTATCAGCGATGGAAGAATTATATCAGTGGTCATCAAATTGGTTTACATTAGAAGCCACCAACTCAATGACACCATATGTATTATAATTAGACTTTAAAGGGGACCATAGAAATGTTTGGATTCATATTAAAATAACCTGCTAACTACAGCACATTTAAATGAATTTGTAAAATTCAAGAGTTCCTTTAATTGTTAATATAAGCACAGGCAGAGTATAAGAGACAGTTACCTGACAGTTTTCCCCTGTTCCCTCAGCATCTTCACCATGTCTGCGATGGGGTATTGTGCTTTAGCTGCACAAAGACCCCAGCCTAAATACAAGAGAACATACAGAGTATCAACTAATTAATGGCATAGAAACACATTGGAGGAGGACATCTGCCATTACTCACAAAATCAAAGTCATACCAAGGTTTAAAAGCATGTGAAAATTAAATTTCTGATATTAATAACTCAAAATTACTCCCTTTAAGGATGTTATCTGTTTTTTGCTTATCCTTAGTAAATCTACAAATATTCTTATGATGCTTTTGTAGATCGGCACGTTTGACAAATTTTAAATAAAAGCTCAGAGTCATCAGGGATTAAAGAACATTTCATCCATTTTTCATTTGTCCTTTTCTTCTGTCTTTTAAACAAAACTACTCTTGGCAGTAAATCGCTGATCCAAGAGACATTTTTTCCTGAGGAAATCTTTTACACGTGGGATGTATTTGGATCTTCTATGTGGAAAAAAAATCTCCTTTCCCCGATGTGAGTGCAACCAATTCTAAATTCTTTGCCCCAGTGGTCATAGACCTTAGAAACTTCAACCCCCCTACACACCTTTAGTCCAATCACCAATAACCTGTATGGTTTCATTTCCTAGACAGCTCGAGTGTTCAGTTCCCTCACTGCTGTGTTGTTGACTGCGTGTTGAGAAGTCCCGAGTCTGGATTTAATAACTCCTGAGGCTTTTCAGTGTTTCTGTAATGAAGCCCGCGTGTCGGGCCACACAGGAAGTTGGATGGCGCAGGCTTGGCTGTGACAGCACAGACTGTACTACTGTCTGTCATTATTGTCAGAGTGCTATGCTGTATGATGTAAAGTCCCAAGGGGGCACATTTCCAGGTGGTGAAACAATCAGCATCACAGCTATTCTTGCATTGAAACCATTCCAAAGCAAATCAAACCATGAGTGGTTCCTCTTCTCTAACCAAATAACAACCACCCAGCAGGGACAAATTTGACTAAATCTTTTTTCCATCCAATTAGATGTTTGATTTACATGTTACCAGATGTGTTGGTTCAGTCTGCTGAAGCTAATCAGCTGAGAACATTCTGATCCACTTTAGTGAATGATGACAAATCTGCCTTGTCTCTTGCTCCACTGAAAGCAAAAGGCTTATTTCTAAGACCTTTCACACTCAAGTTCTCTTTAGGGCGTCTAAATTGTCACAACGGTAGACCTATTGTTGGGGAAAAATAGGTTTGACCTTGGGCCAAATCTCACCTTTAGCATCCCACCAATATGATGCATTTGTAAAGCATTTGTGAGCAAACCAACCTGGTGTGATGATGATGCTGTTGGCTTCCTTGATTATGTCAATGGTCTGGTCAACATTGACCTCGGTGTGAGTGCCGACTATCTCCATGGGCTTACCGCCCGCCGTGGAGGTGGTGCCGTAACCACCCAGGATCACATTGGGCAGCGAGCGGTTCATGGCCTTGAAAATGGAGAAAAGCAATATTAAAGGCTGTAATCTGGCATGAATGTTCAAAGATTTTCAGTTTACAGGATTCCCCCCGTTTATGTGTACTCACCACACACATGATGTAGGAGAGGATGGCACCAGAAGAGCCAATCAGTGCTCCAACAATTGTCAACAGGTTGTTTTCCAGCAAGAAGCCCTCAGCACACAGAGCCCACCCAGAGTAGCTGTTCAGCACAGTAATGACCACAGGCATGTCAGCGCCGCCGATGGCTGCCGTCAGGGTTACACCCTAAGTGGAGGTGGGAGAAATGTTAAAATTACAGTTCAGCATCCTTAACAAAAAAAAAAACACACTAGAGCCAAAAATGTCCATCAAAACCAACCACTTTGTGTTAGTAATGACATTCAAATTCAGCTTTACAACAAATTGATAAAGCCACTTCCCTCTCCTGTAAAGAGATTTCTAAGTTATTTTATAACTTACATAAACATCACTGTTAAAATTGCTCCGAGCTGAGTAAATCTTCTCACCATGACAGTTGAAAGGCCAGATACACCCACGAGACACCCCATCCCAGTAGTGTAGCTGGAACTGAGCATAAAGGGCACCAGGCCTCCCATTGATGCAGCCATCAGACCAGCGTTCATTGCATGTCTTCCCGGCAACAACAGCGGGGCAGAGTTCAAGACACCTACAGTCAAAATAAAGAGTCATTTTTTGCCATTCCTTTATGAGGCTAAATGGAAACACTCTAAAACCATAAAACAGAAATGTAGCCGTTTAGCAATGGTGTACACTCTGGAACGTAGGAGGCCTGCAATCAGCTGGATGGGGGTACTTTCCCACCCACAAATCAGCTATACCCATAACAAATTACAAGAAATGTTCTATCGTTCCCTTCTCAAACACTCACACTAGTGAAAAATAATGAGTGCTGACATGTGCCTGCAGAATTTCCAAGTCCAGTCCTGGATTTGATGGAGGATCCTCATGTGCTCTGGCATAAACTCACACAACAAATAAAAACCATTTACCTTGCAGCTTGCCATAGGCTACCAGTGAGCCGCTGAAAGTGACGCCTCCGATGTAGGTGCCCAGATAGGCCACAGTCTTCAGCACACCGGCGGCTGGGTGGGTGTCAAGATGGGGGAACTCGATCATGTACTCAGCGACACAGGTGAGGACGGCCGCCAGACCCACAAGACTGTGGAAGGCTGCCACCAGCTGTGGCAAGTCGGAGATTTCAATACGCTTAGCAATGGTGAGACCTGCAGGAGATTGAGGTATTAAAAGCAAAAGGGAGACCAGCCTGGGGTAAGCATAAAAGACTCCAGCAGAACATCGTGAGTTACCTCACCACATCTGGCTGGAGAAAAGCATTGGTGTCAAACACAGTTTAAGTGCAAATATGTTAACATAATGCGTCATTTTCAGTAATATTACTCCTAACAAACAACTTCCGAGCTGAGCTCACCAAATGACAAGTTTGAATTAAAGTGTGTTTTCTTGAAATCATGCAACGGCTAAATCAACACTAAAACCCTGGTGCTCTGCTGTCGGTTTGTGTTTTACTCATTTGTCATCTTGATCTCTTATATTACAATTAACATGTACAACATTCATATGTGATGACGACATCCGCTCGACTTTATATGTCAACAAGATGATCGATGTTATGTTACAAATTAGCAAAGAATTCACACTGCTCAAAGACCGGGGGCAGAGCGTGCAGCGTTAGCATGTAACTCCTTCATGGTGGTCTTGTAACTTCAAAACAAGCTTGGGAACTTCAAAAGTACGCATGTGAGGAGCTTTATTAATTTTCATTTCTTTTAAGTGGAGGATGAAAGCAGCAATATGTCATACGTTTTTGGTTCTCCTGGCCATTATACAGTGCAAAGTTATTCAAAAGAGGTTTCACAAAGTGAAAGAGAGTCCTGTGACTGGTATCGTCCTTTTATAAAAAGGAAAATGTGCATTTTCAGCCCTGCATGTAATCACAAGATTTGGATGCTGAGCAAGTAATCACTTACCCAGGGTTCCCCCTGTAGCCATGGCCAGAGACATCTGGGACAGAAGCTCTGGTGAGGGTTTGAGGGCACCCAGAGTGGCAGCAATGCCCCCAGCCACCCCCATCATGCCAAGGGAATTCCCCAAGCGGCTGGTACCCTGCGCAGACAGGCCTGCCAGGGCCCCGACACAGCACAGGCCAGAGCCCAAGTACATCATCTGAGGTGAGAAATGACAGTACAGACTTCTTTGTATTCATTTATATATTACAAAACCATTTAAAACACATCGTAATTCTACAACAGTAATTAAGAATCTCCACATGATCAACCATTTGGGTAAGTGTGAAGGTCTAGTGCCGCCTAGTGGCATCACTGATATCACCATGAGACTAAAACGTCCTCCTGCGTCATTAATCCTAATAACAAGCTTCTTGGTGTTGATTTTGCATCATCTCACCTGCTCAATATTGTATCCTGCAGCAACTGAGGCTCCGTATCCACCTACAAATGCAGCCCCAGGCAGTGCATACAGGTAGTTGTACTCAGGGGGGTCAGTGGGACGCTTGAACATGTCCAACATCCTCTGGGTGATCAGGAAACCACCTGTGTACAAAAACAATGCATTCATAAGCTTTAAAATAAAAAAGAAGAAATGTGTTCAATGTGGTTCGGCAATTCTAGTGGTAAACGATGAAACTCAAACCTGCTATATTAATGGAGGAAACAAAGGCGGCGGTGAGAGCGAGGCCCTGAGGGAGACTGGAGGGTGTTAGACCCCCACCCATCAGGGCCAGACCTCCAACTGCAGTCAGACCTGATGGAGAAAACACCAAGATTAAAAAGCACCGTCACAGAAATGGTGGTGGGGGGTATTAAACATCGGAGGCCTGACCTGAGATGGCGTTTGTGACAGACATGAGGGGAGAGTGCAGAGCGGGGGTCACACCCCACACGGTGTGATATCCCACAATCCCAGCAAGGCCAAAGGTTGTGACCATCTGAGTGAACGCTGCGTTGGGAGAGATAATGCCCAGAGCCAGACAGGTGGAAACTCCTGCGGAGACAGAGCAGCGTGAATCTTTCCTATGATGGAAAAGCTGTGCACATTGTTTGTTAGTCTCCAATGAAGAAATGGAATACTTTGTGGAACCAAACACGTCTGTGTATTTTTACAACAGGTTATGCAAGCACGGTGATTCATAGTTTCTTTTCAGAGAACCATCCATCTCCAGCCAGGTACACCATCAAGATGTGGTCATGCCAGCACTCTGAATCATCACCCATAAATTTCTTGATTAATCTGCCCTTTACTTGGTTTCACTTCGTTTTCCCGCAAACCTAAGGAGAACCTGAACACTTTATAATGTTCCTCTGTTTTCAAATAACTGGAGATTTTGCCTGACCTGCAGTGTAGACGCTAGCAGAGGTCATGGTACGATTAAATGGAGAGACCTCAGCAGCTTTCTCTGCCTCCATCTCCGCGACTGTTTTCTGTTTCACTGGGGCTGGGGGGGCCGTTTTGGGGAGCGGGGAAGGGAACATGTTTTTGCCTTCCTGGACACATCAGAAACCACAGAAAGCAAATGTGAGAAGACAGATGGGAAACACACATCAAGCCTTTGAAACTTCAAACACCCCCAATTCCGTTCAGCTGAGATCTCCCACAGTGGAAGACTGAAGATGCAGACCGCATCAGAGATGGGGCTGAGCAGCCCAATAGCAATCACCAGGCTATTACTGCTTCTTTTGAAATAAATTGTCCGAACAATGCTTCATTTTTGGGAAAAAAAAGGGGAAGGGTAAACCATTGTGTCCTGTTGAGGTTGCATGCTTTTCCTCCCATTAAAAGTGTCTCAACTTCATAATTACAGGAAAAGCAGATTCAGAATGACAAAATTCTTGAGCCAATCTCAGCTGGCTCATGTTAGATTCACTCATTTCCTGCAGAATTATATCATTACAGCTCACAAAGTGAGAGACAGGACAACAAACTAAATAAGGCACCTTCATCACCACAGTCCCGCGGATGACGTGGTCAATTGTTCCATAGTCAAATTCATCTTTGGCCTCGTAGTGGAAGTATTCCTTGCTGGGGCTAATGGCCTTCAGCAGTTTCAGGATGTTATTTGAATACAAGGTGCTGGCCTGGGTGGCCATGCGGCTGGGCAGGTCTGTGTAACCAACGTGCGTCACCCCCTAAGTATTAGAAAAAGGATGTGTGACATCAGGTTTTTCTAGAATTCATTAATCTTTTGTTTAAACAAATACATCAGCTGGCCAAGTAGAAATCTCACCTTGTGAACATGCAGTTCCCCCGGCTTGGTGGTCTCAATATTGCCCCCTGCCTCTGCAGCCAGGTCCACAACCACAGAACCTTCCTTCATGGACTCTACAAACTCTCTCTTGATCAGAGTAGGAGCCTTCTTCCCTGGAAGCAGAAAATCCAGGCAAAGTGGAGATATATCAGATGTTCACAATAAACTATCGAATCCTTATCCGTCTAGCACCGCTAGAGGGCAGAAAACGACCAAAATGAATCCTGCTTCAAGCTTTATTCTACCACAAGTATAATTGTGCTTCCGCTGTATCTTTATGGTGGAGTTTTTCTAGGCTATGTTTAAATACCCACTCCCTATGATAAAATACTTTTTCAGACATGTCACTGACCTGGAATCAGTGCAGTGCTGATGATGATGTCTACTTCTTTGCACTGCTTGGCAAAAAGTTCCATCTCAGCCTCAATGAACTCCTTCGACATCTCTTTGGCGTAACCTCCGACCCCCTCTCCAGACTCTTTGATGTCAACTTCTAATGGCTCTGCCCCAAATGACTTGAACTGCTCCAGAGCTGCTGGTCTGTCGGTCAGAAGAGCCAAGTTACGATTGAATTAACACAGCATTATCATTACAGGGTGGAAGATGATCTTCCCTGCTTTATTTGATACCTGGTGTCAAAACCCCTGACTATGGCTCCCATTGACTTGGCTGCCCCTGCTGCTGCCAAACCTGCCACTCCGCCTCCGATAACCAGCACCTAGGTACAACCATTAATATCTCTATGAAATGTTGTGCAAGAAGGAGGCTTCACCATTATTCAAAAGTGAATAACATGCAACAGCATGTTGGTTACCTTTGCTGGTGGGACTTTTCCTGCTGCAGTAATTTGACCAGTGAAAAATCTGCCAAAGTTGTTAGCTGCCAGAACCACAGCCTTGTACCTATAGTGCAAAAATTCAGTTCATCAAAACTTATTTCACCCCCTGTTTTTCAACATATTTACATTTTCTGTACCCAGCAATGTTAGCCATGGAGCTAAGGGCATCATAACCCTGTGCAATGGTCACTCTGGGCACCTGGTCCATGGCCAGCACAGTGCTCTGCCTCTCTGACAACTTCTGCATCAGCTGCGAGTTCTGCGCTGGGTAGACAAAGCTCACCAGGGTGGATTTAGGCTTCAGGAAGTCCACTTCACTCAGACTTGGAGCTCGAACCTTCAAGGACGACAGATGTTTCAGAAGAAAATCAAACTCGTTAGACGAGATGCGTACCAACCTTGAGGACCAGGTCTGAGCCAAAGGCTCCCTTGACGTCAGTAATTGTGGCTCCGGCGTTTTTGTACTGCTGATCAGAGAACTTTGACTCCTCTCCAGCTCCGCTCTCCACCTGTACCCGGAAGCCCTGCTTGACCAGCGCCTCCACGCCAGCAGGAGACAGGGCCACACGGCGCTCATTCTGTAGAGTCTCCTTTGGAACACCGACCACTAGGTCCTTATAGAGCACACCTGAACACAGAAAACAAAAAGTTTAATACTTTTAATGACAGATGAAAGTTTAATACAAAAAACTGAAAAAAAAAAAAAAAAACAAGAACAGAGTGGGTGTAATGTGTGGGCAGCTGAGACCATGCAGCTCAGCCCAGTATTTGGTTACACTTCCTCTCCATACAAGGTGCAGTGACTTCGCCACCATGGAGGCAGGTGATTGGCTCTGAGCCAGTGCTCAGCTCTACAGGCCTGTGCTCCACAGAGACACACCGAGATCCAACATAAAGACTCACACTCCCTAACAAAACTTTTCGAACATTCTAAAGCATGCCACACTCGAAGCTTTGGGGGTCTACAAACAAACGTGTCCATAAAATTCCGACTGCCGTTGAAAATGTATATGTCACCTTTAACTGACCTCTCACATGTTAGCAGCTCCAACAGCTTAACGAGCCCTGACAGTGTGGGCAACTATAGCTATCACCATTTTATAAACGGCTCTTTAAACTGCTGCCAAATAGTTGACAACTTGTCCGTGATCATTGTCCACAAACGGAAACAAAAAGAAAACCCAGACTAGTAAAAAGGTCATAACCCAAAACAAAAAAAAACTTCTACCTTTGGATATTTGTTGGTCCCATAATGCGGAGAAAGTCCTAAAATGCCTCCTTTCGTGTATCTTTTGCTGGATCCTTCGCTGGAACAAAATGTCAGAAGTGCTGCAGAGGCAGCGCAGGAGGATCGACATGGCCACAGAATGTCTGCCCCAAGACTCTCGAGCTCTTCAACATAAACACAAAACAATAGCACGTAAGTAATCCTTGTTACGCCGTCAAACACCAAAGCACATGATAATCCTCTTCCAAGTAATGTCCTGCTGGGTCCCAACAGGCACACTCAGGTTGTGCCTGCTGCAAGGCCTTCAGACAGCAGTGAGAGTTTTGCTCTGAATGATCTCCCCCCCCCACACACACACACACACTCACACACACACAAGATTACACACTCAAGACTTGTGGCCAGATCTGGAATTATGACGGCTGCAGGGGGAGAAACTGTGCCAGGTCTGGCCCATTTGTTAACGTGAGCAGGAGCACAAGGAAAAGGACAGAGAAGTGTTGAAAAATGTGGCGTCTTTACAAAATAATCTGTAAGCAGACACAATGCATAAATAGCATTATTCACTCATACTTATTTACTTCTGATCCTATATTTCCTTAAATCGTTCCATTAAAATAGCTCGGTTAACGTGTGTCCTTCAGCTTCCACCTCTCTGTCGAACTCAATCATATCTTGCAAAATTAGTTTTTATTGTGCATTCGTCTTTATTCCCCAGACTTGCCTTCCAGGTTTCCAGAAAGAGCAGGTTCAAGTTCGGTCAGCAGCAGGGTCACCTGTGAGACGTCCTACCCAAAATCCAGTCGTCTGCTCCCAGGAACAGACAGACGACCTTCCGCAGTGTGGCTATCACTGCTGAACACTTTATGTATAAATAGCAAGTGTGTCATGTGACCAGAAGCCATAACCACCGCTGAAGCAGATCAACTCTCCGCAGCCACTAATTGGGACTCAGACAGGCGACGTGGATATAGACGAGATGGATTAACATGACTTACAAATCATCATTTTTAGTTGATACGGAAAACTTGTCATTCAACATTTTTGTGGGGCTACAAAACATATGATTAAACCTATGCAATATTGGCAACATATAATTTAGGTGGAAGAACAAGTTTTTCGTTTGCTTTACTTTCTTTTATGTACGCGACGTACGTACGATGACGTCAAGGGAGGAAATAACTTTTTCAACTAAGGGTTGGACGATCATAACCATTTCCTGGCTTACCTCGGTCGTTAAAACACTATCGTTCACGTGATGGCTTTGGAAACATAAACAACGTAAATGAATACGATAAATATCAGTTCATATCATTTTTGTATAACAATAATTGGATATTCATGTTTCAAGTAAGCAAGCTGTATTCGCAGGAAAAGGCTTTTATTGGCCAACTCATTCTTTTAACAGCCACATGGGCGTTATAAACATTAGCCTCTTTTCTGTCGCTATTCAAAAAACGGGTACCATTTATCCCATACTGAAACGTAAATTTGGTATGCAACGATGTGGCAGCAGAGCTAAAACGGTATTTTTCACAGCTGAAAACGAACCTTTAGCAGCACTTAGCCTGGCTTAATGTAAGTGAAGTTAGCCTGTGTCCAACAAGTAACGTTGTCCTGTTGCCTGAGTGGCTCTTGTCAGGATGTCTGTGAGACTGCTGCCGGTGGATCCATCAGATCAAGGATCTCAGAGATGCAGGATGGGCCCGGCGTTGATGTCAGCGTTGGGTTTGAGTCTTGGCTCTCCTTTGCTGATCTCGTTCCCCCGTGGAAGTTGCTTGTGCACAGCTTGGCCACGGACAGACCTGGCCGAGGGTTTCCTGCAGACAGATCTTAAAGTTTCATCCCCCGGTCTGATGTCCCACCCTCCAACACAACTTCAAATGGATCATAGCAAGATCACGCCGGTAACCTGCTCCATCCTCAGATGTGTCAAGACAACTGTGATCGTCGGGAGCGTTGAATTTAAAAAACGCACCCCTTCACGCCTCATTCACGAGCTCGTTAAAGACATGCTGAAGGGTTTGTATGTGCAAACAACGTTTGTGGTAAACCTGGAGGATTTTGATACAGATATTAAATATGTTGTTATTGAGGACATCAAATCGGATTCTGTCAGTGGTGGATTAATTACCTCAAAAACGGGTTTAGAGATAGTTGGTATCCTGACTGCCCGGTACTACAACAGCCAGCTGCAGAACCAGAATATGGTCCCACTGGGGGGACTGGAGGAGGTTTGTGAATTAGTGTAATGGAATTATATGATCAGTGCTTCCAGCAGGGCAAATTTCATCTATTCCTTTCTCTGTTTCAGGTAAGTGCCTCCCTAAAGGAAATACTGCAGCTGCCTCTCCTCTATCCAGGCACATTGACCTCGCTTTGTGTGACATGTCCCAGGGGGGTGCTCCTTGTTGGTCCCCCAGGTGTTGGTAAGACTCAGCTGATCCACAAAGTGACGGGTGAGGTTGGAGCCAGCCTGGTGGTGACCAGAGGGCCAGAGGTAAAAACATCAATTCGCCTGTCAGAGAGCTACCAGCTTAATTAAAGCTGTTTGTCATACGGAAAGTGTGTTACACCAGTCTATTTTAGTGATTTACAATTTTATACTGTCACTTATGATTTTGCAAATTCATAAATAGTTCAGAAGCTGGTGAATGACAATCAAGTTCTTGTCGTCAAGGTAAAATACATGTCCATACATTAAAGACATTGAACACACACCGACCACCATTCCACCTGTTGCTGGACAGAGGTCGGGTCACTGTTGGGCAGATTCTTCCATTCGAGTCTTGTTGATGGACGGCGTAACTGCTTACTCCAGGTTGTGGGCTCACGGCCGGGTGAGAGTGAGGAGAAGCTGCGGGCTGTGTTTGAGCGTGCTCGATTTGCTGCAGAAGAGGGTCCCTGCGTGCTCTTCTTGGACGAGCTGGACTCCCTGTGTCCGAAGAGAACCAGCTCCTCAGCACCAGAGAATCGACTGGTTGCTCAGCTCCTGACGCTGATGGACGGCGTGGATCAGTCAGATCGCTTCCTGGTCGTAGGTGCCACCAATCGTCCGGACAGCTTAGACCCAGCACTGCGCAGGCCTGGAAGATTCGACAGAGAGGTACATCATAAAATCCAGTACATACACATGACCATCTGAAGGTGTTGTAGGTACTGAGATGAACCTGCTTCCTTAAGGTGATCATTGGCCCTCCAACCGTACAGCAGAGAAAGGCCATCTTGACTGTTCTGTGTGCCGGGATGCCTGTTTGTCCCAGTGTGGACATGGCAGAGCTTGCACAGCAGACGACTGGATACGTAGGAGCAGATCTTAGTGCTCTTTGTCGGGAAGCTGCAATGAACGCCATCAGGGAGGACAACAAGGTTGACACATCCTTAAAAACACAATGCAATCTTTTCCTCTGAGGAAATGTGTAGGCCCACCTCAATTTGCATGCAGCTCCACTCATCAATTGTTGCCTTGTTTTTCCACAGTATTTAAGAGAGCAGACCATAGGTATGAAACACTTCCAGGAGGCACTAAAGGTGGTGCTGCCTTCCTGTTTGCGGGGCAGCCTGGGCAGGACAGAACTTTCTCCGGTGTCCTGGGAGCAGATAGGAGGCCTGGATGAAGTCAAATTCAAACTACGACAGGTGACGAGTAACTTAATACCGGCGGTTTAATTGGAGAGTGTGCAATTCTGTGGCCCGGGCTAATGTCCTAATGGATTTATTGTTTATTTTTACATTAACTGAAATGAAAGAGTGTCGAGTGGCCCATGAGATATCCTGAGGCGTTTGTTCGAATGGGCCTGCACCGGCCTCGTGGCGTGCTGCTGTATGGACCCCCGGGTTGTGCAAAGACAACGCTCGTTAGGGCTGTGGCCTCCTCATCCCACTGTGCCTTCCTCTCTGTCAGTGGTGCTGACCTCTACTCACCCTATGTCGGAGACTCGGAGAAGGCCTTGGCGCAGGTTCTGTCTTCTCTCCTGTAAACTGTAAATCCACCCGCCTGTCTCAACCACTGACATGAAACCATTACCCCTCCACAGCTGTTTCACCAGGCCCGGGCCTGCGCTCCGTCCATCCTGTTCCTTGATGAGATCGACTCATTGATTAGCTCACGGTCCAGCGCTAATGGGGCTAACAGCGCGCACACACGCCTTCTGTCAGTGCTTCTGAATGAGATGGATGGAATTGGCTTGAAGACCGTAGAGAGGAGAGGAGCAAAGGTGCTGCAGGCAGAGGGAGTGGAGGAGGGTCACGCGCTGGAGAAGGTCAATCCTCTCGCTTCTCAAAGATCTGCCCATTAGTAATTGTCTCATTACGTCAGTGTATTTGTGGTGGTCAACAGATGGACCACCAAGAAGTCTGCAACAAAGATGTGATGGTGATAGCAGCCACAAACAGGCCTGAATGCTTAGACAGTGCCTTGCTCCGACCAGGCCGGCTTGACCACATTATCTACATCCCGCCACCTGACCAGCAGGTAAGTACATGTCTTCACAGTATACTGTTTTTTTTTAATGTCATATACACATTTGCTTTATTTTACTTGTATTTTTATTTGTTGTATTTTATTGAACTTTATTATTGATGTGGTTGCAGGCTCGGCTGTGCATCCTGAAGGTGTGTACAGAGTCGATGCCCCTTGGCCCAGATGTATGTCTGGAAGAGCTGGTGGAAAAAACAGAGCTTTACTCTGGAGCGGACCTACAAAATCTCTGCAAAGAGGTAGCAACAATGCAGAAATACTCCTGGTTATGGAGTACACAATATCACTGTAGCTCTCTACGAGAGAGAGTCTCTGGCTTTTAAACATGTTTTATTTTTTAGGCTGCTCTGTTGGCCCTTCAAGAGGAGAACTTGGAGGCTTCAGCCCTTAAACACAGATACTTCGTTCAGGCCCTCAGCAGAATGAGGCCCTCTCTTACTGAACAGCAAATCAACAGCTATCAGAAAACACCCAGATAATAAAGCACTTTTGGACAGACTGCTTTTTTGGGGGTTTTTTCCATTTACCTTTTGAACTACTGCAGTAGATTTGAATATTAACGCTTAAGAAGCGTCAACCTGTATCTAGCTTTGCTTTTATTCAAAACAACGTAATATTGTTACATTGCATTAAAACCATAGATGACTATGGAAAAATCAGAGTCGATACCTGTGGAAGTACATAATACAGGGCAAGTTTGAAAAAGAGACACTTGACTGTCTTGCAGGTTGTGTTGGGAGTTAATGGGAGCTGACAGGCCAGAGACAGTCACAATTTCTTTGGAATTGTCTGATCATTTTAATTCCATCAAATTTTGCCACTTCAAAGACTGCACCGTTTATCTAGTGTTTCTCTGTAATCTTAACTGTTAATTACAGTTTATATCCCATTTTGACAGTTGATATGCAGACTTTTTCTGCATGCAAGCTACTTATGAAATGACTGAGTCAAAATTACTTTTCTTTAGAAAACTATTGAGGATTTTTACAATTACAATCACATATGTTGCACAACACAACATAATTAAATATATTTTTTGCCATTGTGAAAAACTGGGACTTTAGTTCCTTTCTCTTGTGACCCAATTACATTTTAATCAGCAAATTTAATCCTCTACTAGTCTCTGGGCAAGTTTATTTTGTTTCTGTGGGTGTTTTGAACTTTGACCTTTATGACTTTGTTTTAAGTATTTAATGGCATTGGTCTGGAATACTACAGTTGATAATTAGCCTTTTGCCTAACGCTAGCACATTTACAGCAATATCCACAAACGTTTCTTGTAATTTAAAAATATCCCATTTTTGACAATTTCAGAAAGTCTAAATGTTTCTGGTCTACATAGCCAAATTAAACGCTACAACTAAAACATAAAGAGCCAATATGATTTTATTTTGAGGTTTCATGCATGCACGTTTGGTTTTTCCAGGTCTAATATTAAAACGTCCCATTAACAAGACATTTATCATGGTCATATATGTTTTAATATATTATTATTAAAAGAAAGTCAGTAAAGTGACGTTAATTATACTATTTTTGTGGTATTATGTTCCCGAACAACGAAATCATTTGTGTGTGCGTGTGTGTGTGTGCGTGTGTGTGTTAAAAGTGTACGTTCTATATCTGACCCCAAGGGGGCGCTGTATGTCGCCCAAAACGATATTGATCCTCATTAATGTGGATCTGAAATTGCGACCCGAGGCAGAATTTTACTGCAGGAAGTGATCTCTGTCTACGTGCTTTGTACCTCGTCTGCGCTTTCATCCATTTCACAGTGTTCTAACCGGATGTTGTGGCCAGACATTCGAAGGACTTTGCTCTCTCAACAGGTGAGACCTGCCACACGCAGCTGCATCTCGGACGCGCTGCCTTCATCCAATATCATTCTTGCTTTTTTCAAGCAGTTTGATATTTTGAATATTAGAGATGGCTGGATTTTTCCAAATGCTGAGGAAGAAGAAGGAGGTGAGGTTTTTTGTTTGTTTTTTGTTGTTTGTTTTTTTAATATATAGAATAAGATGAGCTGGATGTAAAATGCGTTTATAACAACGTCCTTAAAAAACATGTGCGTTGCAGCTGATCCCTCTGATAGGCTTCATGGCGTTTGCTGCAACAGGAGCCACCACCGCTGCTTTGTATTTTCTATTTACGAAACCTGATGTTATGTGAGTCATTTGTATTATTTTGTCCATTATTTATTACGTTCAATTAATTGTACCAGATGTATTATAGCTGGTAGACTTTGAGGTACAAATGCCCTCTACTGATGCAGAACTCTCATTCACATTCATTTTTAGCCTGAATAAGTCCTACAACCCAGAACCGTGGGAGAAGGTAGACCCATCAAAACCTCAGAAGGTAACAAGCCTTTACTAACAAATCATCATAGTTTATCACCTTTGGTTGTTTTTAAATGTACGACCAATATAAGACTGCGATTCATTCTCAAGCTGCTGTTTGCTGAGTCACTGCACAAGAAAATATGATCATATCAGTCTGTTTTTATGGGTGATCATATTTGTATGAGGAACGGGCAATCTCCCTCCTTGCTTTCAGTTTTATTATGTGTAATTCTTGCATATTTGAATAACAAGGAACTTAAGTGAATTTCCTTCCATTTCTGGCAGCTCCTCACTATTAATCAACAGTGGAAACCAGTGGAGGAGCTGGAGCTCGTGAAGAAACTCACCAAATGAAGCCCGAATAGAAGGAAAGGAAGGCAGTCAGCTGCTGTCTCCTTGTCTGCCCCTCATCAGTCTAACAGAATCCTTTCTGCACCAACTAGAATGATTTAACACTCAGTGTGCGGAAACGCTTCTGCTCCACTGGTGGGGTTTCACCCTGGACTGTAAATATCCACCTCAAGGTCGTCCATCTGCAAAGGTCTCAACTTGAAAACCACCGTCTCTATAGTATATTCATGTGTGTGTCAAGCAGCAGCCTCTTAAAAATGTGAACACACTAGAAATGTGTGAAAATGTGTTTCTGTTCATAAATTAGTGTGAACAACAACTGTTTTCAAACCTTTCTGTAAGAAGAAAAACAAACGTGTGATTTCAGTTTTGAATCAATCTCAAACAGATTAGGTTTAATATTCTCAAATTCTGGAAATTACGATGGCTTTGTTGACAGAAAGGAGAGCAGATGCTAACCTGTTTTTCAGGCTTTGCTGTGTGTTGGAAATGTCATTAAACCTGATGAAGAGTGCAGAATCAGCTACCCGCCTGTACAGTAATGCAATATGCAAATGATCGACATAAAAGATATCCAGGGGTGCACGAGGGTAAAAGTAAAAGTAAAGATAGAAATGAGGCTCAGAAAACAGGAAGGAAAGTAAAACTGAGCCAACAAAAGCACAAAAAGGTTTGAATATAAAGCATTAAAGAGAAAGTAACAAAGGCTATAAAAGACTGATTCCCAGAACGACAACAATAAAGTGAGCCACAGTAAAGCTGTAATATAAAAAGTTTAAAAGGATAACATCACATGTCAAGTCAGGCCATCTCACAGGTTAAAAAAGGGGCAAATTGTGTTTTTTAGGCCCTTTTTCTTGTTTCTTTCATTAACGCTGAAGTTCAACTTCTATCATGATGAGCAGAAGGTGAATCTAAAAGCACTGAATCAGCACTCAGGGAGCCATGCAGACACCTGCAGCGGGGTGATGGCCGCATCAGCCTGCCTCTTCAACCATTTCCACAGTTTACAGCTATTAAGACACTAGATTGGGGTTAAACTAATGATTATTAAAGCTGAGTGTGGTCAGGTGAGTGAACAGACGCTCAGTGTCTGAGTGCTTCTGTGCTTCATTGTGCTTCCCTTGTGGAGATAAATGATTTCATTAATAATGAATGTGAAAGACTGAACCACACCAAGATGACAGTGTTGGGTGTGTCTGCACGCAGCAGGCCAGTTGGTTTTACTTCCTTCTATGTTTCTCACTTATTTACTCTTAACTTCTATCTGGATTTTCCTGTATCTTGAATCGAGAAATTTAACTGTAATAGTTTTGACTCAAATTTAATGTGATGCCAGAGACACACACCAGTCAAAGTGTGTGCGACCCCAGAGTTTAGCCATAGAAACATTTAGACAAAGGAGGAAGGTGTGTGAAGTGTGGACGTGACCGTCTGAGACCAGAGACCACGTGACTGGGATATGAGTAAAGCACAGAAATGGAATTCCCCGCCTGCCATCAGTTGATTAACTCATGCAGGAAGTGACCTCTCCTGACCAGCTTTCACTTTAAATAATGTACCTGAGAGCATAACAGGACTGGAACCGATGCCTGCTGAGGTTAGACAAGGACGCAGCGCATCAGGTGGATGTTCTAAAGTAAACTCTTGACTTGACTGCGACCCGCAGAGACACTCTCTCACTTTTGGTTTAGTGGCTTTCTGTTGAGCCGGATGTTGCCTGGAAACCGAGACGCTCCCTGTTTGCATGTAACCAATGATAAACTTTGGACGTGTTAATGTTCAGTCCAGTTTTGTGTAAAATATACATTTTCATAATGTCACAAATATAAAACACTGTTCCAGCTTTTAACCCTTAAAAAAAAAAATCAAACCTGCCTTTGAGATTTAATTTAAAATCTATTCATATTCTATTCATATTCAAATTCACACATTCAAAACATGATATAATTCCCCCATAATGCGACACAATTGATTAGAACTGAACAATTAATACCAAATTATTCCAAACGGAAAAATGTTAAATGTTCGTTAAACGACGCCGCCTAGCGTTGAAGTGGGAAAGTGTCCCTAAATGGAAAAAGATAGGAACAAACCAGGTCACCAACTAATAAGATTTATGGAGATAGATTTAACCATAACAATAAAAACATCCAGAGTGATTGAAAATTTTATTACAAAGAAAAACAGCAATCCAGCAACTGATTGTTCTTGATGATTAACATCAGCATATAAAGAAAGAAAAGAAAATTACAACAGGTAATTTTTAACACATAATTCCTGATGGGTTTGTGTGCTTGTTTTCAATGAAATGTTGAGGTTGTTTGGCTCCGACCATGCTGGTGTCATTCCAGCCACCACCGCACTCACAATCACACTTATGGTTGTCAAATAATTAAGACACGGAAGAGAATAAAGGTGTTTAAAGTGTTTTTAGTCCACATGTTGGTCAGTAATACTTTCAGAGACTTTGGCTGAAAAATGGTGATGTTTATGTAACATCTAAAGCATCACAATAACACTTCCTCCTCCAATTCTTCCTCACATTATAAACTGTACTTAATGAATTCCTTATTAGGATAATACACACTTTAACAGACATCAAATGTAGAAGCAACAACAAAAAAAGAAAATTACAACTGTCCAAAAAAATAAGTGCATTGAATAAATCAAAGCATAACATAAAAAGTTACTGACTGAAATAGGCTTTCATGGTGAATTAAGAGGTCTTTTTTTTTTTTTTTTTTTTTTTTTTTTTTAAATTTTACATACCTTTAACTCCTCTCCCAAAAACTTTGAAGCACAGGAGCAGAATTGAGCTGCATTAATTAGAAATGTGCCTCTGCAGCTTTCTGTCAGCACGCCACACTTCACAAACATCCTGCACATTCAGCCGGGCCCTCTCCCACCACCATCTGCTTCCTGCACTGCACAAGTCAGTCACTTCCAGTCTGTCTTCAGGCCACAGACTGACGGCAGTTATCACAGGAGTGTTCCAGCCTCTCTCGGTACGTCTGGACCTGTACGGTGCACCGGCTCAGACCGTGAGTGCGCATGAGGAGATGGCGAGCCTTGGATTGAACGTCCTCCCATTTGTTGCCACTAGAGGGCCCTATGAACGCAAAAATAACGGCAGATAAAACTTCAGTTACACCACCTTTATACCGGCAATCTCCATAAATGTTTATCTTTTAAAGGGACAATTAACGCACAACATTAATGGCCATCAGAAACGTGGCCTATTATCATCATCAAGGTTTATACTTTGGAGATATAACAGGGAAAAGGTGTGTTATGGAATCTTTCTCTTTAGTGAGATAAGTATTAACCTTAGATGTTGATTCATTACGCCTGTACTTTTCTAACGCAAAACATTGTCTGGAATGCTTCGATGTAACGCTGACACAATCACAAAGTGTAGAATACCAGAAACAGGTTCAACGTGTCACAGATAGCAGACACGCAACGGGTGCAGAAGAAAGAGAAGTCACAAAAGGTTGGTCATAATTAGAGCATATATAGATACTGATATACGTAAATATAGGAGGTAGATTTAATTACCTTTCATATAAAACAACTATTTTGGAATACACTTAACTAATTTCTAGAAAATGTCTGTTATCTTGTAGGCCGGTAAAGATAGATTTTACAATGCTGTTTTCCAAACAGACAAAAACAGTCTGTAAATGATTAATAAAGCAGCCACATGTCCCACTTGGATTAATGGGAAATACCACTGAAAATAATAAAAATAATAATAATGATAATGTATAATTTCTGTTGAATTATTTCATTTAGATTGTGTATTTTCATCCGCTTCACTCAAATACATTTTCCAATAGTTTTCTATTTAGGAATCTAATGTTATTTTCTTACTAAGCTGTAGATGCACTAAGGCTGCAGTCTTGTCAGTCGTCAGCGCCCAGACATTCAGCTCGACCACTGCTTGGACGTCGTCCAGCTTCAGAAGATCCTCTTTGATTTGCAGAGTGTCCAGGTGCCTGGGAACACCTGACAGAATGGAGGGAAATTGTAGGTATCATCAGTATCATAATTATTCATCTAAATGAGTCTAAACAGCCGGTATAAACATCCAGAACCCGAATACCAAGGACTTACCCTCGAGAACAATAACCACTGTGTCACGGATGATACGGACTGTTGTCACGAGAACCAGAATGGAAAAGACGTAGGTGCAGATGGGATCCGCCAACTTTAACTCCGGCTGTGAAATCAAAAGCTTAAATCACATCTGAATGAAGCCATTCTATTTAATTAATGTACTAATTTCAATATAATAACCTCATAAAATATAGGGTTCATAAAACTAGGATGAATGTGTGTCTAATAATCCTTAAAATGGCAGGATACCTTAAAACGGACCACATAGGCAGCTATAAGCACCCCGACACTCTGGAAAAGGTCACCCAGAGCATGGATGAAGGCAGCTCTCACAGCCAGGCTGCCGTGTTGCTTCTGCGTGGTTTCTGGTGAACCCGAAGCACCGTGAGAGTGGCCGTGGCCACGAGAGTGAGAGTGACCATGGCCATGAGCATGAGAGTGACCGTGGCCGTGTGAGTGGAGATGGCCATCTTGGTTTAACAGGAAACCCATGCTAAAGAGGTAAAACAAAGAGAAACTCTTCACAAAGGACTCATGTGTGTGTTCTTTAGAGGAAACAGGATTTTACAGTCCAAGGCCTGAACAGCTTAAACACAGGAGCGCCTGCTTTAAAACACTTTTAACCCAAGCTTTGCCAGCAAAGTCACACAGTAATTTGGCAAATTGACGACTACTGCGGTCCCACAGCAGTTTGGTATCATCATACATGGATGTCAGCACTGAGGCTTTAAGCTCTCAACTGTAGCCCTCTAACAGTTGCTTTTCACTTACACGATGTTGACAGCCACCCCTACAGCTGCAGTGATGAGCATGACGTCTCCATCGATGTCAAAGTCTTGGCTTACTGTCCGTAGCACAGCTTCGTAGACCAATACGGCCGTGAGAATGTAGATGAGTGCAACACTGAGGACTGCAGATATCACCTCTAGAACAACAAAAGGATTACAAAGCAGTGATAAGCACCTTTATAGCTAATGGAAGGACCTGATATAAAGCTATATATGACCAAAATATCGGCGACATTTAAAAATGATTAGTCTGTGACAAAAAAACATTCTTTCTGCTGAACTGAGTCATAACAAAATGTGTCCACTCAGTTCTTTCTATCAGGCTTTTAGGTTTTCTCCCCGTGGGAGTCCCCATGGCAAATTCAACAAAACAAATAACATGTTACAAGTCTTTATTTCCAAACATGCTATTCCAGTTTCACTTTAAACATAATTGTAAGTGTGGCTTAAGGTAAAATATGGAAAATAGCATCTGATATGTGTTTTTGTAGTTTTCAGTAATATCAATGCAGTTAATAATCAGGCAGCACTTTATGGTTCTATAGACATCTTTACTGGCACAAACAGCAAATTTACAGTTTAAATAATGAAAATAAGAGTGAAATAACACATGCATTAACAATCATTTCAGTAAAGGAAAACTGGGTCAATGAGGGGGTGTGTAAAGGCCCCTGAAACCAGGGACTTACCGAGGCGATGCAGTCCAAAAGTGAATCTCTTGGTCGGTGGTTTGTTGGAGAGCCAAAGGGCCAACAGAGAAAACAAAATTCCCACCACATCCGTTAGCATGTGCACAGCATCAGTCATAATAGCCAAGCTGTTTGACACATAACCACCTGTAAACAAAACAAAACGTGGATGATGAAGAAAACGTTTCTGGAATTAAAATTGATAGACATAATAAAACCACATCATCATCAGAGTTCCTAAAGGTGTCATTTAAACCAGGCTGAAAACACTCTTTACTTTGGCAGCGTCTGCGTAGGTTGTATTCAAATATATTAATCTAATCCCGGGATCAACTGGGTTAAGTGAGCACTATTGTTTCCTGTCCGAGGTGTAAAACTGCAGGAAAACCTGCCGAATGCCGATGCTTTATTATCTATTCCTTTTAAACTTAAATGCACAGTTCAAACAGTTTTGAAGCCCTCACCGTCTCTGGGGGAAATTGGTCCTAAGGTTTCGTTGTACCAGCGTACACATATCATCAAGATGCTCATTCTTCATGTACCTACCTATAATTTCCGCCGTCATGAAAAGCAAATACAGCACAGCTGCAATCACAAGCTTCTTCATGACCTTTTTGTTTTTCATCATCTCCCTCCTCTTGGTACAGTTGTCGCAAGGGTGCGTATTTGACCCAGAACTGCTGCCCATACTGGAAGACTCGATCAGGGAATCATCATCATCGGTCACTACCAGCGTGTTCACCGCCACCCCGTTGGCCGATGCTCCGGCAGCAAAGCCTGATGTCTCTCCAGACACAACCACCTTAAGGTGGTTAAATCTGGGAGGTTCATCCTCCACCAGTTCGTCGGAGAAATCAATTGGAGTAGTGTCATTAAGGTCCAGGCCGGCTGGATCCCTCCTGAAGGTGGACCGCACTTTGTTGAAAAGGTTCGCAGCTGACATCTTAAATAACGGCGAGGGAAATGTTATATCCACTGATTTTCAGTCTGGAGTTAAAGCTTAAAATCTCCTGAGATGATGGTTCGCATTGTTGAAGAAGTGCTGGTTTGGAAAGTTGGATTTTTTTTTTTTTCATTCAGGACCTGGAGGACAGTAACAGGGAAAAGTGTGAGAACAACGATGTAAACTAAGCACAAACACACCTAACAATGTCACCCGGCCGTCCGTGCCTTTATACGATGAAGGCAGGTCAAAAACACTCCCACATGACCTGATAAAGTTTGAGTTCCTGACAGATTCGTGCTAGCATGCAAAGGTTAGCTTTCGCGACATGTCAGCTCGCGACAACAGAATAAAAACTTTAAGCGTGGCAAATGTTTTGAACACGATGTCAACATACCTCTCAATAGTTGTCTAATGCGTCACAAACTTTAAACGTTTTATCATCAGGGCTGTCATGGTAAAATAAGTTAAATGTTAGACCCATAACCCTCCTCACTGCACCCCGGAAGTTGTACTGCGACGCTTGGGTCCGGTCGCAGTCACGTGCTTACACACGAGGAATCACATGACCTGTTTTCCTCAGACGCAACAGCAAATCTCAACGTTTTAACTGTTGCCTCCTTTGACATTTTCATCAAACATATTTCAAGTACTCACGTCGGCATTTAAACTACGAACAGGTAAGATCGCTTTGACTGAAGCAAATCGTACAAAGTACGCGGAGCTGCAGCTGCTAATATGTCAGATGCAAATCAAGTGGTACATCAAGTTAGCAACACACTTCCTCAATGTTTGCCCAGCTAATTCTATCAAGAACTTATCTTTTGTCTGTGTATAATGTGAAAGTTTTTTTTATTTCATTTTTTTGTGAATGACTGACCATTTCCATCGTTTGGTTGTTGCATCGTTTGATGTTTTGGGAAACACAGTTTGGGGTTAGACGGAAGTTGTGCACATGGAGGTCGAGGGGATGGAATGTCCACCTTCGTCCCAGAGTGAAATGCCACACATTGAAGGTATGTCTGCTAAGAATAAGATGTTTACTCGGCTACATCTTCACATATGTTCTAAACTTGCCCAGCGGCTCTTAAAGAATAAATGCATAACTAAATAGGAATAAATCAACATCATACTACAAAAGCACACCACTAAAACCAATAAATCCTAACCCTTGCAACATTTCCTGAATAAGCGATTCTGTGCATGTGTGGTTGTGTATTCAAAGTTAATGCTACTGAATATCACAACTGTTTCAGTGATGCAACAGCTTTGTGTCAGGAGCACAAATGTGCTTCTTGCATTTGCTTGTATGTTCCACCTTTTTAAAAAAAAAAAAAAAATATATATATATATATGCATATGCTTTTCAGAATTCCTTTTTAAGGGAATTTGCAATTCGTAAAAGTGTTGTTTTATGAATTTCTGTTTGTTTTCAGGATTTCTTTCCAAGAATAAAAATAAATCTGTTACTAATATTATAACAGTACTCTTTGGCTAAATAAATATAGAATATAGCAAATATGGCTTGACAGATTTGCAGTTAAGCCAGCCGGACGTGCAGCAGCAGGAAGAAACAACTTGTGCAGAGGATGTGTGTGTGGATAAGGAGACCGTGGCCAAACTGACTGAAGGCTTACTTGCTCACTATCTACCTGACCTACAGCAGTCCAAAGGAACCCTCCATGAGCTCACGTGAGTCCTGCCTGGTGCACAGCCATCATACAGTGACTAAGCAGTTTCCTAACAGTATAATTACTGTTTTATCAGGGTTGTATTGATTAAGGCTTGCTTTTTAACCTTCTTTGTCTGAATAAAATAAGTGGTCATTGTGTTCATTTATATGATTGAACTGAATCATTTAAGTCTGTTTTTTATTTGGACGCAAGGTCAACAGGTAGATCAGAGCCAGCCAAAAGAAGATGTTTATTTTACAGGGGTGTTGGCTCAACGGGTGTGCGTGAATGAATGCCACTTCTTGAATGCTTAAACTCCCATAGGGAAATAAAATGTATTTTGACACGGACGGTTTCAGTCTGTGTTAATTTTACGTTTCTGACTCAACCAGACAAAATCAGCTTATCTTGTTAGACACTCTGGACCAAGAAGTCACCAAATTCAGAGAGTTTAATGCCTTACTGGACCTCAATTCACTGGTATGTGGGACTCCCATTTGTACTTATTATAGAAGCAACTAGCAGGGTTTCTAATTGGTTGTGTTGCATATAGTTCACAGAAGCAAAGGTGTACCACAATAAACTGGTCAACATAAGAAAAGAGATGATCACCATCCATGAAAAAACAACTAAACTAAAGGTATCTCAGACATTTTGATGTATCATTAGCTCAGGAGTTTGTCGCTGAATGCCGTTTTTAAACTATTGTGACTGTTTTCCCAAGAAAAGAGCCTTGAAACTACAGCATCAGAAGCAGAAGGAGTTTCTGGAGAAGGAGCAGCAACGTGAGAAGGAGCTGGAGAGAGAACGACAGCTTATCGCCAAACCTGCAAAACGAAACTAGCACACCCCCCTTATTCACTGGTCTAATGAACAAACACGTGGTTTTGCATGTTTTAGCCTGTTTATTACATACTGTACATTGCTACAGACGTGTCGATTTTTGATAATGTTTGGGGCCTCCTGCCTTTATTTGTATGAATACCGTTTCGCATTCGAAGGCCAGATGCAGCCATTTTCCCAGGCCAGAGCACATGCAGCCCATGACGCAGCGAACTTTGATCATATCAGTACAATCCGGTCTGAGCACATTTCTGGAAGTTCTTTATCATTATTGATCTTTTGCATTGATCTGTTGAGTAGTTTTGTCTGCTTTCATTTGTTTTGCGATCTTTTACAATCACAAGGACAGTGATTGCACCACTACAATAGATGATTAACTTTCTCTTGTTTTTTTTTTAATGAATGCTTTGCCGTCTGCATCAGCTGGCTTTGTGTTTGACCTTGTTTTTATATGACCAGCAACGTTCCATTGAACTTTTGAACTTTGCTCTTGGTTTACTACCAGTTAACATCATTAAATGTCACATTTTCAACAACATACAAAACGTTATATTGGCAAGACAAAAACATTAAACAGCATTTTATTTATAAACACTTAATGACCTGTTCACCTTGGGCTACAGAGTGATCAGACCTATAATAAGACTCAATTATTGATGAACTAAAGATGCACTAAATCATAAAATACTGTTATCTTTTAATTGTCAACCTCAAACAAAAACAAAAACAGTCGAGCACGTGCCTGATGAATGAAGACATAAAATCATTTTATTGCCAACAGAGCTGAGGAACAATGTACCTGCTGTCTTTTTGAACTGAAGTGTAATCTGTGTATATCTTTCAGGGCTCCGTGCCCTGCTAGTGTTGAATGTAATAAAAACGGCATTTGGTTTGAAAATCACATTTATGATCTGACTGTTAGTGTGGAGAGTGCACGTGTCTCCAACGTCAGCAACTGTGAATTTGTCACATTGTCCGACTGAGAGGCTTCTAGCACCATTAAACCTTTATCGGTAAAATGACTTATTTTTAACATTGTCTACGAAGGATTCATGATGAGGGAGACACGGTGCTTTTTGAAACATTCTTATGTTAATTGTAGTTTGCATAAAGTCAGATTATGTAGCCTGTATGCTCTTGCAAGCTTCTGTGAAATGCCAACTTTAATGATTCATGACACAATCGTGTGACCTGATTCAAACATTCACGTTTTGGAACAAACCTTCAGACATGAACTTTCATAATGAACCATAAGCAGATTTAGGACAGGGCGTTGCAGGGACAGCAGAAGATAAACAGCAAGTTAGATATGATTGAAGATCTTTGTTGCTTTACAGTACAAAGTTGATTCTTTAAGGTTGTCATGCTAAACACTCAATAAATGGTGTCAAATGGTTTCTCATATATATAGATTTATATATTTTTTTAAAAAAAATCTCTTCCTCGCCCTCCTGGGCGGTGCCTCCTTCCTTCAGACTCGGGTCCTCTACCAGAGGCCTGGGAGTCTGAGGGTTCTGCGCAGGATCTTCTGGACAGAGATATCTGGTGTGGTTCCTGGTATCTGTTGGAGCCATCTACTCAGCTTGGGTGTTACTGCCCCTAGTGTCCCCATCACCACTGTTGCCTTCATCCCCCACATTCTCTCCATCTCCTCCTTCAGCCCTTGGTACTTCTCCAGCTTCTCGTGTTCCTTCTTCCTTATGTTGCTATCACATCCTCATATATATATATATATATATGAGGATGTGTCCATATATTCAATTTGCTCATTTCAAGAGCTTTAGTCATTCTGAGTGAATTAAAACCTCAGGTATAAAAGATGGAAATGTGATTCTTTTTGTAGGGTGGTGCATGCTCAGTCTGTTGGGGGCCAAGCTGCGAAGCAAAGGGTTCTCAGTTCAAGCTCCAGTGTGGAAAAAACATGGAATTTGTTGTGGTAGTAGGTCAAGGTCCCAGAAGCTTCAGAGCACTGCTGAGGTACCCTTAAGCAAGATTCCAAACCCACAAATGCTCACATAGAGCCCTGTCTGTATGTGCACTCTCCTCCTAACACTGAAAGGGATAAAGAAGATGAGATTTAATATTTTTTGAAACACTCAGTCAGCGGTCGGCGTCGTATCCTCATCATCATCTTCATCAAGTCTCCTCTTCTCCTGTGTTGCAACAAACACTGGAGTCTGGACCGTCGTTAAACGTCTCTGTCCACCAGGTGTCAGCAGAGACCAGGTTTACAGGTCACCTCAATGTCAGAGCTGAAGCTCATGTGCGCGTTATTTCATTCATTAGGTGATGCTGCAAATGTGGTTAGTGCTTCCAGACAACAAGTCATTGTGTCAAATATGCAAAAGGAAAAAAGAAGACAAATATTGAACATGTTATATCCATGTGATTGGAGATTTTACAAATATGAGAGAAAATGCAGGTTAGATCGTGTTTCTTTACATCATAATCTCTGACAGATCACCTGGATCCCTGCTGTATTGTTCATCATGGTGCACATATATATTCTGACCTTTGACCTCGTTTCCTCGTAACTCCCATTAGACCTTAAATTACCACAGACTTGGTAAACATTGGACAGATGCCTTCGATTGTGCCTTGTCTAGCACATTTCACAGGCCATTGTCACATCCACATCCCAGGAATCAGGAATCTGTTGACAATCTGGGTTACATTCCTCGCTCTACCAACACAAACATGTGCCAGCTCCACCCCCATCAAATTCATATAAAATTCTAATTTTATAGCTTCAACAACAGCTACAAACACAGTCAGAAAACCAAAAGGGCTTGGCCCACTCCCACCCAGTCTCTCTAAAGGGAGGAAGCTGCACCACAGTGTGGTCATGGAGGGGTCCTCACTGAGGCAGTGGGGCCAGATGAGGGCCTTGATTCTGGCTTTTGCTGAACATCTAAATGAAGGAGTTCTATGTTTAAAACTTTTGCAACAGTAATTGTTGTTAGTTTTGTTGATTTCTCTAAAACTGGGTCAGTACATTGAAACAGCAAAAACAAAACGGGTCTGCTAAGGTGAGGCTGGTGCAGGACCCATTTCTATATCAAACATTTTTGGGAGTTTTTTACTCCCTGTCTGAATTATTTGCACATATTTCCATTCATAACAATACTTCAATACTAGATTTTTAGCACAGTTTAAAAAACTTCAAATTCAGGTATTTATTTAAATCATGTAGGTGACTAAAGTCACTTCAGATACTCTAAAAAGTCCTTCAAATAATTTATTCATTTTATTACTTAAATTATTCATGCATTTATGTTCTGTCATCTCTCACCAGATGAATCTGCTCTTCATGAGCATTTGGGTGGAATGATATCATTTCTCTCCAGGAGGAGAGGGCGCCGGGGCATCCAGACAGCTCAGAGAAGCAGCAGTTTCCGAGGCTGGGCCTGTTCCTCCGAGCGTTTGGTTTTTTAGTTTGTGTCCACTTTTAGAAACTTGGCCCTGAGGGAAAAACAGAAAGCCTGTGTGCCAAAGCCACAAGTGAGTGGCTGACACGGAGCGAGACCTGCAGATGAAGCTGTCTTGCATGTGGCCTTCCTGTCTGAGTAAATAGTGATTCAGACGGGTGAAGAGTGGGAGGCTGCGGTCTGTTCCTGCCTGGCACGGCCATGGCCGCTCCCAGACGCACCATAACAGGATATGGCCCTCAGGCCCACACCGATGACAGTTGCATCATGTTATTATTTCTGTCAGGTTTGGCTGTTTGGCCCCTGCGGTGTTATTCCTGCACATTAGATCCATACGAAGGGCTGGACTGGAGGGTCTGCTCAACAGATCTATGTGGCAAGTGACTGGCCTTATTTTTCCTTCCCATCCAGTATTATGTAACTTCATACGCTTTATATGTCTGAATAAGTGGACATGGAGAACATTTGTAATTAGGTTTCTGTGACTCAGCAGCAGAGTAACTGAACATAACAGTTTACAGAGTAACCACCACATATTCTCAAAACAATAGTTTTAAATTTCAACATTGTACACACTTGGGCATCTTTAAATATACTTTCATTTTAGAGCATTTCTAGCTCATTAGCATCTATTTGAGAACTGTGTATTTAGGTGTTATTAGGTTGTCTGGCTGCCATCACCTGAGGCAGTTGGAACTATTTTGGCATGTCTGGACTTCCCTGCTGGCTACCACAGAGCAGATAAACATTTGGCCCTCCTTGAACTCTGGTGTGAACTCTGTGGGCTTCAAAAGTACAGTTTTTATGCTCTGCACAGGAATGTGGACGTGCAAATTACGAGTGCAAGTGTTTTTATTTTGTACTGCGAAGGAGCGATTAAGTGAACACGTTCTACTGAAGATGATTCCCAACCTTTTTGCGCTCCATCATTTGGCCACCAAGAGATTACAAAAGGATTCAAAGAACAAAAACAATTGTCCGGCTTCATGGGAAAGAAACTCCCTGTCCTTCTGAAACATCAGATTTGTCTCAGTACACCCTCTAACAAACATGAGGACATCAGAAATGTGATGAGAGACAAAACTAGATGATGTTTTTGTAAACAGGTGGCTGCGGCCTACTACGTCTGTGGGAATGTCGGTGAAGACAACAGTGTCTGGACAGCAGACAAAATGGATTTTTCCACAGCATCTGTAGGTGTTTCCGGGACTTGGATAGTTTTTATTAGTATATATTGGTTATGACTGACCACAGCTGTCAGGAAACGTGTACGTTAAGTTCATTGGTGGAACACAAAACTGATTTTAAGTTATTTATTTTTGTATGACCTCAAAGGTAGCCTGAGGATGTAAAGGTCAGGAGGTCAGTTCCAACAGAAAGCTATTAGACTGATTGGATATAGATTGGTGCAAATTCAGTTTCCTAAGTCATTAAAACAGAACTCGCTTGTTAAACCTTATGAGCAGATCACTGTTAAACGGTATTAAATATGTAATCAAAACTGATTTTTTTTTTAAAATGATACTTTTCCTCATTTAAATGATCCAGATGCTTCTTGTGTTGCAGCAACAGCTGTGGATTTTTACGTGCCCGAAACCATTCACGGACGGAATGTACGTGTTGGTGTTGTGTCTGCGCGGTTCCACTCATGGCAACGTCAAAAGTGTGGCATTAGCGGCGCCACTCATTGCTGTCACATCCTGAGGATTCTCAAGCAAGACCCACGCGTACGTTGGAAGAAAATGTCATAAAAGGGTTTATAGTGCAAACGACTGCTCTTAGACTCCAATAAAGGGTGTAACTATAGAAACTTTGAAGCTGTGGGGGAGGGAAATGAAGATTTGATTAAGAGAATGTGCCCTGGCTCCTTTTTTGTTTTGGTTGGCTGGTTAGAAAAAGAAAACAGGAGTAAATATATTAAAAGACACACGAGCGAGACAAGGAAACTGGTTCCAGACAAGTGGCCACAAAATCACAGTCACTTGCCCAAGGGTTAGTGGGGATGGAGATGTGATAAACCAGACCTTAACTCTATGAATTTAGAGGTCTGAACGGAGGATTTATGGACTTGTTGACTTGGAGGCGACCAAAGCAGCTGCTTTTGGATGCACTTGGACGAGGTGCTGCACAGTGATGTACATAAGAAAACACAGCTGTGCACACACACTCATCATGTCATGTGTGAAAATAAAGCTGCAGGATTGCTGCAAAGGTCATATCAGAAGACGTTGCCCCCAAATAAGTCCATCCTTATCTATCCATCCACGATCATCTGAAGTCACTGAGTTTACCTTATCCTGCCTATCCCCAAAGAAAGAAAATGTTTTCATCAAGAATCTTTCACATTCCATGCTGTCCACAACTCCTCTGTCACATTCCTGCCCAGATGTAGAGGTACGGTTCAGTCAAACTCACGCAACCAAGATATATGAGTAATTTAGCCGAGTGCTGTTGTTAAGCACAATTTGGGGAGTCTGCGTTTTTAAAACCCCCGCAGCATTCTGGAGGCAAATGCCAGTTTATTTTTAGTGAGGTGGCAAAAGCAATACATATATAGCTAATGTGTGACATCCACAGACATTTAAGTTCCCAGTCTACTGTAGAAACACATAAATATTCATTCAGATCTCAGCACAGATGACCTGTTTTTGAGCACCAAAACCGACTAAAGTGCTGAAATATTGGTGGATTTCTGGTGCTTAATAAGGCAGTAAGGTCGAGTCTTTACCTATTGAACGCTCTTCTTCGCAGCTCTGCTGGTGTTCTCAGTCAAATTAAACATCAACCAAACAATAACGACCGTGAGTACACGGGAAGTTTGTTGTAATTCAGTGGAAATTTATGTCAAAAAGTAACTGGAGGCCATTAAACTTCAGCCATAAACTGCAACGTATTTTGTGAGCGTGTGGTAAAAAAAGAGTGGGTGAAAGTTTATGAGTCAGATGTTCTGCATGCGTGTCGGTGGTCGTGCATTACGAGCCAGTTTGCACTTTAAATGTTCCAACATGTGCTCTCGCCCTGACGTCCATCTGTCCTGCGTGCAGCGTCACATCAACACTTGTGTTTTGTTTCATCCACAAGGCAGAAATTCAGCTTTGGGAGAGCCGTTTAAACCATCCGAATGGTGCACCTCTGAAAATAAATATCGCCGTTTGTTTGTAAAGGCAGCTCAAGTGAATGTGGGCCGATGAATACAGAAAAGTACACACACAGAAAAGTCTTTTTGTTCACTGAGCCAGAAAGCTGAGCAACCGAGCTCTGCGTCACGAGATTACTCATTTCCATGTGTTTCTGCAGCTTATTTAACAGAAAATAAGCATTAATGCTCAGAACAGGTGTGTTCAACCGAGTGTGCTTCGCAAGGGTCTAGTTTTGTCAAACAGGTGGCGGGAAAAATGACACCTGACTGCAACTATAAAGGTCGTCATAAAGTTGCACCTTTTTATCAGCAACACTAGCTGTTGCCTCAGAGGAAAGATAGTGAAAGCTGCTTCACTTAGCAGGTGTCTGGGCAGCTATGTGTGTAGAGGGCTAAATATACTCCCAATGTGGACCTTTTGGGACATTTCTGAGGGTTTTTTCCCCACATCTCAGTGTAAATGCTGGAGGAGGCAGCAGCGTGTGAATAATCACATAAGCAAGATCTGGATGGAGGAGATCATTTATTGACACAAGCATCTAAGTGCAGTTGTTTTCTGAACACATCCTTTGATTCTCTTTGGAGTGTGGGCTGTAACAAAGCAATAAATATGGTTGATATAAAAATCATGCCAGCATTGGATGCCAGAAGTTAGAATTGAACATTTTCATAAATATCATAGCAGTTTGGTAAATGAGCTGCCAGGTAGAAACTTAAGGCAAGGCATTTGTCTGCTTGCAAGCTGAGTATATCTTCCTCTGATCCAATTCAATCATCTGAAATGAAAAGAAGAAACTAATTCAGAAACTCGCATTTGTAAAGGAACATTTGTCAATGAGGCGCTCCGGTGTTTGGTGTACCTATAGAGACTTCTGGATGTTGTTCAGGACGTCACTATAGACAAAGTTGAACAGCTGCTCCTTTGACTTGGTTCCATCTAGCTGCACTATAAAAGCACAAAAAGGGTTTTAATTAGGGAAGGAATTAAATATGACATTTGAATGCAAATATTGATGCTGACTTACAGACATCTACATCTGATTCCTCCATGATGTCCTTGTGTTTCAGGTACATAGGCCAGACGTGGCCATCGAACAGGCCGGGCGGGTCTGGAACTGTGTAGTTTCTTGAGCTGCAAAGAGGCGCAACAGCGGAACTTAAATATATTTAAGGCTGAATCAGCAGACTACTGCGGAAACACTGTGTACGAATAGGGAAATTACCTCCTCCTCTTTTTGCATTCTTCATATGGGATGGAAATGAAGTAGCGCTGATTCAACACGTCGATCAAAGGCCTGCAGGGGACAGACAAACTAACTTGGTGCTGTCTTCTTTGACGCTACAGTGAAATGTAAAGACCACACAATCTTACCTGTGGGTGTAAAGCAGGAAGCCTTCCACAATAAGGATATGAGTTTTCTCATCATCCTTATGGTCAGACTTTGGCATGATCTCCAGGGTGTTATTAACGCCGTGAGACTTCTCAAACTTCACTGGGTTCTCCAACCATGCGTAGATCGTACTCATCATGGCGTCCATGTCCAAAGCCGTGATAACTGAAGCGCAGCGCCGGAGGGAGGAGGATGGAAAGGAGAAAAAAAATGTAGAAAACCGGAGGGAGCAAATAAACATGTTTAGCGTTTAGATTTAACGGTACTGCATGCAGAATACAAATGATTACATTCCAGCAGGAACAGACAGACAACAAAATAAAGCACACATACTCACAAACCCTTTCATAAAAACCCAGGCTTACCATCGTACTGCTTAAAGCCATCTTCACCAACTTCAATCTGATCTTGTGGCTGAAACATACATTGATGAGATGTACCTGTGTACATTCCATTCATGCTCTGTGAGCTTTTTTCCCCCGCTCTCTCTTTTTTCCTCGCTTGTTTGTTTTAACACACTAGATTTCCTGCATCTAGTAAAAACAAGCATTGCTGTTAACCTCCTGATCTGCACTAGAAGGGAATCCCTTTTTGTCAGCTGTCTCCCGAGTTTAATGAAGCACAAGTTGTGACTCACCTTGAAGAAGTCATCCTGGTGAACCACACAACAGTTGGGCAGGTTCTTGATGAGTCTGTTGGTGAGGGTGGTTTTCCCTCCATTGGTAACGCTGCAAGGAACAAAGCATGAAAGGACTGACTTACGGATGACACCACTCGCCCGGAAGAGTAAAAATCAGAGCAAGCTGAATAATTTACATTTGTTTAATTAAAAAAACAACCATATTAGATGTGTAATTATGCATTTATAGGGATAAACATTCCTAGTTTCATACATATTGCATCTACTTGACTACAGTTTTATGAACAGAAACAAATATATATATTAATGATTATAATAATAATAGCAAAATTTGTTGGGACTTGAGTGAATATTTATTAGCAGCAAAGCCACGTCTATTACGCCGTAATAATTATTGCTTTTGCTGACAACAAGGCAAAGTCGTTGACACTATGTCAATGCGATTCTTGATATATTTTCAACACCAGCGGAGGGCTTTCGACCAAAAATACGAAGCACTGAATGAGCGCATGTTGCGGCCAGCCACTCCACGTGTGCCGAGCTGTGCAGGGCCTAGCAGCTAACTTAGCTTAGCCTGTTTTAGCTTCCGCCCATTCATACGGCAGCCACTTACCCGCCGATGCCGATGATGTACTTCATGTTTGGAGATGGTCGAAGATCGTAAAAAAAATAAAGTTTGGAAATTTCAAAACGTCAATAAACCAGCAACCCAGTGATCGGACGGGAATAAAGCTTCAAAAGAGAAGGTTGCAGCAGGAAACGTCAACTACTTGTCGCCTCCATGGCACTTGTGTTCGGTGAGTAAGAGCAGAGACGAGCTGTCACCTGGACGCAGTCTTCCACCGAGAGAGGAAGTGGAGCCTCGAGCAACTTCTACACATACTGGAGACAGCGGCGCGATTGGCTATTTAAACACCTCGCGCGACACGCACATGCCAGATTGACCAATCAGGAGCGACCAAAACCGCAGCTCCCGCCCACCCTCCAAAATATGTTAGTTTTGACGCTATAAACGTCATCGAGCACATACTACAGCCATTTTATGCACTGTTATAATTTCGGAAAGCTATACTATACTAATGGAAAAAAAAACAAGTAGTTCAATTCGGGGATCATAAAGTATTTGTGATTAGTTAATAACATTACCTAACAAAACCGTGATTATATGTGTATAACCATGATCAAACGTTATAACACCCGTTACTATACGTATACTACTTTATTCAACCCGGCTCTTTATTTGCTAGAAATACTAAAGAAATCATACTGTAAAGTAACATCTCAAATTTACGCTTTCCCCTCACATTGTCAACTTTTGATGGTTTGAAAGTGTTAAAACACGGGGAAGATAAGATTTTTAAAAAAAACATAAAATGAGTGATTCACTGTTTATTAATATTTTCTATCTATGACCGCGAGTTAGCAGAAAAGAGAGCACATCTTCGTGAAGATGTCGCTGCATTGTTTAATGTGACAGCCCTAAATCCGTCTCACTATTTTGACTAGAAACCTCCTAAAAAGTGACAGAGTTTCCTGAGGTTAAACCAAAACATTACCTAAGCAACCCTCCAAAACCTCAACTATGAGTAGGAAGCAGCAACATGTGCAGGGCGGGTTGGCTTGGAATAGTTTTATTCATAACTCACTCTGTCCATTTTCTGGAGTGTTTATATTGAATTATTTTCACACCTGTTGCAAAATTTTGTACACCATTCCTTTAAATAGCCTATTTCACTCTTCCAGTCTGCTAGATTCTGCTTTATTCATCCAATTGCTGCTTTCATTCCAGCAATATGATTTGAATTTTACCCCTATCATTAAGTCACAAAAATCCTTAAAATCTAATACAGGGTAAACTGTGTATTACATAATATTTAAAATGCCATTCTGTGTGTGTGTGTGGGGGGGGGGGGGGGGGGGGGGGGTTATTTTCTAAAACGACTATGTATTTTTCTCTTCTTGATACTGCCGTTTGTGACGTTCCAGGAATCCTCACGTGTGCGTGTCTGCTCTTGGAAATATTGTTTCATGGTCAAGGGTAAATCAGAATGTGACTCCTTTCAACAAATGGCATAATTCATGGTCATCATCATCATCAATCAATTTTACATTGACCTTTAACAGGACAATTCTTTTTTGTAAGTACAGCCTGCAGGTGACCAGCAGTGTGCTCACAAGATTTCATTTCATTAATACTCCTTTCACCATGTGCTTTTCTTCTTATCCTCATTCTGATCTTGTGTTCCACCTAAATTTTACAGTTGTCACATTTCTATCATCATGCATTCTTTACAACTTATCTTTCTGTTTCCACAAATGTCACATTTAATGCATGACAGGAGTTCGTTTACACCGAATTAGAACAAAAGTTCTAATCTTTTTCATAGAGTGTATTTATTTAATAAAAGTGTCTGGTTTTGTGTAATTTCCTGCTTACAGCAGATCCAGAAACCTCACTGCCATCTGCTGGTTGGTATAGTTTTTTACTTAGGCTGACTTGTTTCAATAATCCGTTAACACAAATTCAAGTGAGACTGTTGTTAAAATATAAAATGTTTTCATTTTAAGTTTATTCTTCTGGGTTGCTAAATGATATGAAATTTAAAATGGAATAAATAAAGATATAGAGATAGACTATTCAAACAGAAATGGGAGTTTCTTCCATGTGGTCTGGTGTTGTTGTCACAGGACTGAATGATAACAGTTATGTAACATCCATGTTTCAGTCAGAATGCATTGACAGAATGATTCCTTAGAATACTCTTGAAACCAAATATCAAAACTAAAAAAGTCAACCGAAGTGAAAAATTCAAGTTCAAGTTGTGAAAAATCTTCAAAAATGTTTTATTCTAATTTCTGCAGAACTTCATCCAAACGGGGCGGATTCATGCAGACCTGTAAGGTCCACAAGACACATTGAGATTTTCATAGATACTCAAAACTAACATTTTTCCTAGATTAAAGCCCAGAGTTAAATAAAAGCCTTAGGGTTATATTCAAAAATTTGAAAGATAAATTAAATATTTCTAAAGATAGCAAGTGGGAAATTAGATTCTTGACTTTCTTAAGCAAAAGTGTCAGAAAGAGGAAATATACCACATGTGTTTATGGTGAACTACCAAAATAATGTCATGCACACACTTTCACAGATTATCTTGGATATAATTCATTTCAGGGTCTGCTTCCTGGAGCATTGGTAAAGAGACAGCTGGATTCATTCTGGTTGGTTGGGGAAAATGGAATGATGAATGATATATTTCTATTACATGCACCATGGGCCAGTGATGCTATTTGCATACAACACCATGTAGTCAATCGTTTCTCTGTTTTTCAAATTTTTGGTTCAAAGAGAGTCCTGACTTTTATTTCCTTAATATTTGTACTCCGCCTTGTCTTTGGGTGTGTTTGACTTCAATAAATGAATGTCTGCTGCTGATAACAGCCTTCAGGGTAAAAAAAAAAAAAGGAGGCTTACATCCGCAAAACCGTACAGTACTTATCATACATGGGATTATAATGTACATTTCTGCTGTCCAACATTAACCACTTTTCCAAAAATGTTTATTTATGACAGTAAAAATGTCGTTGAATTGGCTTCATTCAATGTTTAATTGTTGACTGTTTGAAACGCCATTTTTACCACACTGGATATTGATTAGAAAGCGGATGATTTTAAACATTGTACTGGATTTATTTATTTTTTTGTTAAAGTTTTGGGCAAACGGGCAAGTTTAAAGTAGTTCAATGGGTAATAGTTTATTACCCTTCCAATCCGTGGCCAATAGGTGGGAGTAACGAAGGAGGCGAGCAAATAACAATGCATGTAACATAATAAGGCACAGATTAAACGTATAGTCAAGTCAGATGAGTAAAAGAGGAAAACGTCATGTCGCGAATGAGATCTGGGCACACGGGAATAAACAGCACCCTTTTTATGACAGAAATATGATGCGGGGAATTGTGACCAGTGTGGGTTGAAACGGTGAAACATGTCCTTCCAGTGTCCGAGGTGCCAGGCACAGTCACACTAAAAGAAACGCTAAACTAAAAGAAATAAAGTACTGTTTTTAGATGTAAAAGGGATCAGTAACGGAGGTTTTATCTCAGGGCGTTCTGCTCCACACTCCTGTCCAGCAGGTGGCGGTAATGCATCTACAAGTTAGTTACAAACATCCATAAAACCAGAAGAAGAAGATGTTTGACTGGATAGTTTTAATTACTGGCAGTTCTTTGTGGCACTGATGTTTTGTTTTTAACAGTAAATGTTTGTGACACATTGTCCCTCCAGTCATTCATACTCATACTTTAATCATTGTTTTGCAGAATCCTGCTGACTCTTTCACATGTACACAGAGACAGAATTGAAACTGTCAGAATTTGCTGTAACTTCATTTATAACTAAAACCACTTTTACCTGTCTGTCTAACAGAACTGTACTTGCAAACAATAATCCAAGTTACAGTAGAAAACAGATTCTTACCGATGCCATTTTCATGGCAAGGACAAATGTTACAATATAAAAAATAAAATATCAACCTTTAGTCCAGGATGTCTCGTGTCAATAGAAAAATGGGTATGGGTCTATGACAAAAAGTCAACGTAAAAATAAAACTAAAAAGGTGGTGCGTCTCAACTTCCCTCACCTTACAGGTAAGTTGATGTAACTAAGTGGGTAAATTGAGCCACCTGCACAAACACCCGCACAAACTAACAGCATGACAGTGAGAAAGGAATATATAATAGTACATTCTAGCTATGTGATACATCTGAAATAATCTAAAGGCTAATAGTCATCACTTAAAAAAAGATTGCTGCTACAGTAGATAAAGAGTTACAAATTTGAAATACTTGTAGATTTTTTCCTGTTTGTCCAGTGAGAGTGAAATAAAGATGATTTAAATCAAAGAGAAACAAGAATATGAGTACCGGTATTTGATTGGAGATCTCAAAGACACTGGTCAAACAGAGCGTCCTGCAGTCTGTTTGAGACTGTGTCAAGGTGCTGCAGCCGTGGAGCTTTTATCTTGACCTTGTGCGTCACCTCAGGCTCTGCTCAGCGTCTAAACAATGGTGCCATTTAGAGCCAGTTGTCAAAACATCGTAACAAAGGTTTTATCACAGGACCCTTTGTGAAAGCCCAAATTAAGCTACACTTTGGAATGTCTCAACGGTCACATGATCCTTCTTCTAGTTTCTCATTGCTCAAAGAGGCCATTCTTAAAAATGAAATACATTCTATTTCATGGTAATCATAGTGCTGACCATACCTACATTCATTTTAAACCTTTTAAAGAGCAGAAAATGCTGCAGAATTGCTCTGTCAAATGATGCAATTATTTCTTCAGGGCGGGGAAGCTGAAGTGAATGTTAGTCCACAGCCGTCTGCCATGGATGTCATGACTTCAGAGCTGGCTTCTCATCCTGCTGATTCAGCTTTTGCCCTCTTTTCAGCTCTTTCTGTCCTTCTACATCAGCGGAGGAAGGAGAATGAATTTAAACTCAAGGGACAGTTTCAAAAATGCACCACTCTATCTTTATTGCGTACTTAACTCAGCAGCGGTAATTTGAAGTCATTACATGATGTTCAAAAGTCCCAACAGGCACACAGGACACTTTTTGGCTGAGGTCCAGATAAAATGTAAACTAATAATGGGGAAATTGTCACATTGTAAAAAATCTAAGTATTTTGTGTGTTATGAGTTAGTCTCTTTGTACAAAGTGTCCATTTGACTCAGGATCTTTCTGACATCTAAAATTGCCCGTGTATATACAAAAAAATCTGCTGAAACCTAAAACAAAGATACATTTCTGTATTGATTATCCATCAAGTACATGTTCCAAATACCATATTGTTTCTGTAATAAGAAAAAGGTAATGTGGATTGTGCCTAATTTATGTGATGTGTTCAAGACTTCCAGAAACAAGATATAACTCTAGATGTTAATAGAAACATTAAATTAAATTTACATGTATGTAAAAACAAGTTCATACTGCATTACTACCAGAGTTCTCTCCTTGTCATGGAAGAGCCAACTGTAACAGTTTATGGTTGTGTGTAGGTCGAAAAAAGATCCAAAAACACACCCGCAATTGCACTGGGGTCTTCTTAAGATCTGTTTAATGAGAATAACTCAAACACGTACTAGTGAACGCTCATTCTTAACGAAATACACAACATGAAAACTGTCACTAATTAACTTGAATAAAAGGAGAAAAAAAGAGTCAACAACATTTGCATATCTCTACTGCAAGACATGTGCACCGCTGAAAAACTAGAGAGAGCGTGGAGGGGAGTGACGTCACAATGAGAGCGACGTACGCCATCCAAAGGCCCGCCCCTATATGGTCCAGCTGTTACACAACAGTAAGTACATCACATCACATCCCTTTAGACTATGAAAACAGAGATGACATTTTAAAACAACATACTAAATGATTAAACATTAAATGTGGAGTGGTGATAGTTTATCAGCGTCTCCTCTCTGAACTACAGCACTTCCTCATCTGTCTTGTAGCAGTAGACTCCATACTTGAGCTGAGGAGGCGGGAAGCCAAAGCTACGTACTCCTGGTTCAGAGGGGCCACAGTTAGGTCGCGGGGTGGTGATGGGATACCGCACGCTTCCGTCAGCCAACCAGCCTGCTTCACAGTGGTCCAGGCCCGTGAACTTCCAGGCGGCGTAGAGCTGTCCCACCCTGGCCACCTCGGCGCTGTTCTCCTGACACGCCTGCTGAGCCTCTGTCAGGTTCATCCCCTCAGATTGCTGAAGGAAGAAGACTCTTCCTACTGAGAAACCATTTATTTTAATGTGTACATACATTGATCATGCACGAGTCATTTGCATAAACAAATAAAAACCTTTGAAAAGCCCCCAATGATCACAGTAAAGTATTTACTGCCCCATTTAATGAGACAGACACTAACTGCTGGTTTCATGTGTCTCCTATGGCCGCCTCACCTCTGAGTGAAGGGGAGAAGCAGAAGACATCGTATCGATGGAGGTGCAGATGACGTCTTCCGTAGCTACGGACCCCTGGAGGGAGACGGAGACCCCCACATGGCACCCTGGGCTTGGTGATGGGGTAGTGCACGGTCCCATCTGCTAGCCATCCTGCATTGCACCAGTTTAAGCCTTCCTTCCAGGACTGGAAGAGCTGTGTGAGGGTGGCCAGGGTGGCACCCTGATCCTCACATGCTTGCTGGGCTCCCAGGAAGTTCAAACGGTAACGACCACGAGGGTGCTGGTAAGGAAACACCACACCTGGGTGGAAAATTACTTCAAGTTTGACTGGTATCTGCAATTGCCGATTTATGGAGATCTTACACTCCTATTAACAGCAGGATGTGTAAAAAAAACCTGCAATAAAAAAGCACAATAATGGTGCAAACCAATCACCATACAACTCTAGGTCGACAGATACACTCTTGTCCTCCACTCCGTCCACCACCTCACAGCGATAACGTCCCATGTCACTCAGTGTGACCTCTGCTATAACGAGTGCAGCGTCTCCTGGAAAATCCTGTCTGAGATGCACCCGTCCCCTGACCAAAACACAACATGGAGCAAGGTGAGTTTAGAAGTGAATCATGCAGCCACCAAAAACATACGTTCTCACCCACCTGAATTTTTCAGAACTTCGAGTGTTTGATCCAGCAGCCACCAGCACTTCCGTCTCACGGCCCCCTGCAGGCTGCCAGGTCCACTTGACACGGGCTTCTCTGGGTGTATTGAGCTTAGGCTCATACCTAAACCTGCAGGGTATGGTGGCGTTGTGCCCTCCGAACATGACCAATGATGAGCCGGCAGAGGAGTCCACGTAAAGCTTCAAGCCACTGAAATGAACTGTGAGATATGTGAACAATGCTTCTAATGAATAGAGCTTTCAGGAGATTAGTTGTTTTGTAAATCATACTTTCTTTATTGCCATTTCCTTTCCGGTAATTGTGATAGAAGAATTCGTTCGGGGCGGTCAGGACCCAGCCTGACAGAACCAGCTGAGCCCCCAGCAACAGCAGAGATTGATGGAAATTACTGAATGTCATCCTATTTGTATCCACAAGTCCAGGTTTTCTGACAATTCTCAGATCTGTGTAGAAAATCCAATAATTGAATTATGTAAATTTCCACATCTTTAGAAGCAACAGGATCTTACCACTAGAGGGCAGAAGAGTTCTAAATCTTACTGTGTACATAAAAATATGATATTCATATTTCAAAATCTTGATTTCATATGTGTAGAACCACAAACTCTTTTACTTTTTACGTTTCTGTATACATTCGTATACATTTAAAGAGTAAAATGGTGAATGTAAAAGGAGTTCAAAGGACTTTTACAGGCAGGCAAATACACAATTTAGCAAATGCTGTTTGACACCTTGCACAGTTTTAATCTTTTTTTTTAAAAAAAATACATATATATGTATATATATGTGTGTATGTGTATATATATATGCGTGAGTGTATATATATTTTATTACTACTCACCGCTGTTTTTTCAGGTCTGGTGACGAGGAACAAAAGACTTTTTTTGTAAGAATTCGGCGCCTCCTCGCAGCTGTTTTCCACTGAGCAGTTCAATCTCAGTTAAATCTCGACAATTGTTATGAAAAACATCAACCGAAAATGCGCAACTTTGAGTCCGACGTGTGTGACGCGCTTCGCCGATGTGGAACAACTCTGGGTGCCTGAAAACTCACCTGTGGGTGCGTGTGAATGTGCGTGTGCGAGGGTTGGGGCCAGAGATAGGTCCTCAGTGTCAACCCCCGCGTCACTTTAAAATCTGTAAGATGAACAATGTTTGCATTCCACTTTCAAGGCGTTTTATGACAAAATATATAAAATATATATTCCCCTTCTTTACGTGCAGTGATTGGTTGTTTTAAAGCACAGATAGAATTTATGGTGTTGCAAAGCTGTTGCCAGGAGCCAAACATACCAGGAGCTGGATTGATGAGTGACTAAAAGTGTGTAATTAGGCTTTTAAACAGCAGGACAACAGGAAGACCAGGTTGTTTTAGGGTTAATTTGGACAAGAACTGATAATAACGACGTGTTTGTATGGGATTATTTCTGCTTCATCTTCACTGGGTGCCACCTTCACAGTGATGCATTAGAGGAGCTCTTCTTCATTCCACATTGCACAGAAAACCAGTGATTTCACACGCACGCACGGGGATTTCTTGAAATCTTTAATATTTGATCTCATCTGAAGACCAACAATGAATAAAAAAAGTTAATGAAAATTTCTACACATCTTTCAACATAGATTCACATTTGCCGTAAAAATGACATTAAATTCATATGAGAATGCACGAAAAAAAGTCGGAACTTGACAAAAAAATCTTAGTGCCTTTTTCTACACTTGATTATTAGGTCTACCCAGTACAGTAGCTCTATATTGCACAGGCCCAGTAGGTTTGTACTGGAATATGAAGCTGGTAAGGATGTTTATCCGCTGGCAACTGTTGGAGCTACAAAAACAGCAGGAAGGGTAATTGATGCCTGACTACAAAGGAGAGGCTAAAAGAAAAAAACTTAAATGTTAAATGTAGCTTTAAGCATGACCAGAAGTGTAAGTTAGATCCTCTATGAAGCAAATAACAGCGAGGGTGAGCTCAAGCTACGCTAACATTTCTTTTACCAAAAGTCTAACTAAGCCTAAGTCTAACGTATCGTCAGAAGTCACTTCAAAATGTTCTATTATAAATTAAAACATTGGAAAAGTGTCTGTTGAGAAGGTGCTACAGTCCCAGCAGGCACCAGGTTGTCCAGCCAGAGTCAAACAACATTTCTGTGTCAAATAAATGTTGGTTGTTCTCAGTCGTCGCAGCCCAGCAGCTCCATGCGCAGGGTGATCCGCTCGTGCCACTCCCAGGGGACCACTCGCACATATCGGGCGTAGAAAGGGGGCTCAAACACATTCTTCTTGTGGCTGTTGTTGTCAATGTTGCCCTGGAAAAGCTGCAAATTAAAGATTAAGTTAGCTTTTAAGTTGGGCAACCTACCGGTATTTACATCTGTAGGTGAGAATATTTTGTTTTAATTTGAGCTGCTTTGATTTAAGTTTGACTCCCCTGCCTGGGAGCAAGAGCACAGGAGATGAAGCAGGTGATAAGAAGGGTGGAGGCCCTAAAGAATCACGCCTATATTCTTCCCACAGGGCCTGACCCCCTGTTTTCTTGCTGAAGATATCACAAGCATGATTGATCTTCAAAGACTGTCAATTTGATTGACTTGTGTTTGGGGCCCAGATCCAAACTGACATTAACCCATCAGCCTGAGGCACGCAGCATTTCACACTTAACAGACACTTTCAGCCTCTGCCACTAATCAGTCCTTCTGTGACGGATAAACTCGGGCTGATTAATGTGCCCTTAAATTACGTATCGGTTCATTCCTGTCGATGAATTCTAAACATGTCTTTTGGCCAAAATGAGCACAGGTAAATCATCTTAAAGGGGCGTGTGAAAAGAAAATATATAGCATATATAGCATGTCCTCTTATAGGAGGGTGGTGCTCAGGATGTTGAGGTTCTGAGAAAAAAAAAAAAAACCCAGCAGGAGAAGACGTTTATTTTAGCTGAATGTCCAGAAACCTGACCTTATCGTTGCCGACGTTCTCCTCCTTCACCGTATTCCACGACTCCCCATCATTACTGTACATAACTTTGAAAACGGACACAAACTGCACCACGCCGAAGTCTTTGGCCCCCTGAGTGATGATGCCGCTGATGCGCTTCGTCTTCTCCAGATCAACCTGGGAAACAGCAAAAGGTTCAAATAAAATCCTTTTTTAAATCCACGATATCCTAGTGCCAGGTTTAGACTCACTTGGATCCACTCGGAGCGGTTGTTGTGCACGGGAGACCAAGCGTTTGTCTTCCCGTGTTTGTCCAGACGGGCAAACTGAGGGTGCCACGTGAAGCTGTCAATGCCCCACGTGCGGAAAGAGCTGGAGGCTGAAATCTGTGCGTCTGAGATGAGCCGGGACTTCATTCCCAGAGGCTCTGAGCAACCTGCCGTGTTTGAATAAACTGTGAATTTTGAGCAGACGGAGAGAGGGAGAGGCAAAGCAGGAGAAAGAGGAAGAGTGGGGGTAAGTGAATACACCCACAGAAAGAACATGACCTTCACCCGTCATCCAGTCAAGGCAATGATCCATCATGCAGCATGGACGACAAAACATTTTAACATACGTTCAGAGTAAAGTGGAGAAGAAGAGAAGTGCATAGAGCTACATGGAAAACAAGCAAACCAAACAATTCCTCCAGTTTCCCTTCAATATTTCAGCAGGAAACTGATAAGAAGTGACATTTTCCATCCACAGTTAGCTGTATGCTATCAGTATAGAGTAGAACATGCTATATTTGTCATTATATAATTGTACTATAAAATGTCATGGCCTGGTGGAGGGTTAGCGCTGAGCCGCTGCAGATTCAGCTGTGCATTAACCCTGACCCGCATGCTCCAGAGAAAACCCACACAAAGAGTATACTAACTCGGGATCGTACCCGCAACCTTCTTGCTGTGAGGCAATAGTGCTGTGTGACTTCCTGTGCTTTTCACCACTCAGTCGAACCTTCTAATTGCTCAACTCGCTGCCTTAATTTGCTTACCATTTAGTTCACAGCCCACCAGCTCCATGCGCAGCGTGCATGCTTTGCGGCAAACCACGGGGATGATCCGGATGTACTGGGCCACAATCGAAGGGTCAAATAGGTTTGTCTTTGTGCTGTCGTTATCTGTGTTACCAACAAAGACCTGTGGCACGGAAACAAAGTAAGCCGACATATAAATGTAGTTTCTTTTTTATTTCAAAAGATTCCAAAAGCTGCCTCCTCTCTGACCTTGTCCCTCCATTGGCCTTGAACTTTAAGGGTAGCATATGTATTCCCATCCAAGCTGCTCGCCACCTTATACGCCTTGATGTACTCAGCTGTTCCCATGCGGCTGGCGCCCTGAGTGATGATGCCCGTCAGTCGCATCTTCTTCTGCAGGTTAATCTGTCGTTTCCAAAATCACAGTCAGTAAGTACCGTTTACAGCTGAGGTCGTTCCGCCCGCTGCCTTCAGAGCAATGTTCCCTCTAATTTTTCATGTGTCTGAGCAGACACACAAGCTCCCCGAGCACCCTGAGGACCACTGTGAGCAACATCAGATGGGCACGCACCAGTATCACCCTTGTTCAAAACCTCGGATCATAGCAAGTTACGTGGCTTATTAAAAGAATCAAATGACAGCAGCACATAAAACGAAAAAGACAAAAATCTTGTTGTTCATGAGATGTGCACTATGTTATATGTGAGAGTCCTGCTTTAACCATAGGAAGAGTCACTCAGTTTCACCGCTTGTTCTTCTATTTGCACACACTCCGACAGCCATTCCATCTTAAAAGAACCGCATTTCTTTTTTACTTTGGCTTGATGAGTGGATGTGTCTCTGCCCGTTCGTTTCGCCATGATAAAGGATTAGCATTTGCATCTCTTAGATCCGCTGCACTGCTGTTAGCTAGCTAACATGCACGGCGAGTAAAGGCAGGGCACATACGCAAACACTGTCAATGCTGATTGGCTGCGTAGCGTAAATGAACTGTATCGGATTATTGGCTGGACACCTGTCGCTCATTGAGTTACAAAATGGTACAGAAAACAATATTACTGGTCTACTTAACCAGATTATATCAGTTCTAAAATTAGATATTAATTAATACGTTTCTGTTGAATTTTATTTTGTGCGCTGCATAGATTTTCTTGTGCGCAAGTGCAAGCAGTGCGCGATTGCGCAAGCGCGCAGCTTAGAGGGAACATTGCTTCAGAGCGACCACTTATTCTGACCTCAATCCAAGGGTTCCTGTCATGGCTGGCTGATGTCCACGCATTGACGATGCCCTGGTTATTGAGTCGCGCCAGATCGGGGCCCCAACGCTGAAGGCCAAGAATACTGTAGTGTACGGAGGATGCTGAAATTTGAGACTCCACGATTGCGCCGCCCTCCATGCCCAGCAGAGAGGTGCATCCTGGGATAAAGATTAATGCCCAGCATTAAGAAAAGGCAGAATGCAGAACCAGATATTGTTTGAGCAGCAGCCCTAATAACAGAACTGCGAACTGAAATGATGCTGAACTTACGCTGCTGACACTGTTTCCCAACGTACGGCGAAGAACACTGGCAGGTGTAGTCGCCATCCAGATCCCGACACACCCCTCCGTTGTTGCATGGCTTCGTGGCACATTCATTCACATCTGAAAGATACAACAGCTGTATTATTTGCCATTTTTAAACTAGCAACTATAATCAACTCTCCTCAAATGGGACAGAGAAAAATGAGGGGAGGTCAGACAGGTGGAGGGTCAGTCTTTAAAAAAGAGTTGCTCTCAGGTATCTTAGGTTCTACCTTATCGACCATGATGACAGAAACACCCTTGGGGTGGTGGAGGGGAGGCATTGTAAAGTTCACAGTCACAAAAACCACTAATAACAATTGTAAAAAAATAGATTTTTTAAAAGTTATATCATAATTGTGTCAGACAATCACACACCAAAACCCTCCTAAAAAAGCCAACAGGGTCAATCAAAATTTTACCTTTCAGTTTATATTAAAATTCCTGAATAAATATAAAATCTTTACTTTTCCCTTTAATAAATCCCTTCAGCGAATAGCAATGATTTCAATCAAAGCTCAAACGTTCCCTCGTGTTTTAAATTTCAACTCTGTCCATGTAACACCAAGATATCTCCACAAGGTGGCAGGCTAACACAGCAATGCTTTACATTCAGCGAGGTAGGAGGAAGACACCCTATTTCATTCTTTAAATTCAGCTTGTTTCAAGATGAAAAAGAGCAATTGTTATTTCAATCAAAATTTACAAGTGGGAAAACAATACAAAACTGCAAAAGAGGGACTGCTAGTAACCTCCGGTGTGTGAGCCTGGATCGAAAACCAATAATGTAATGATAGTCGTAGGGCATGCAGTGGGCTTATAAGGGCTCATACAAAAAAAACAAATGTATTCCTTACATTATCATGGTGATAACTAAAAAAAACCCATCAGAACTAAAGCAGATGACAGGCAAGGTCACATGGTTCTGTATAATTCTTGTTCCCATCTAACACTAAGCGGATTGACTGCAACTTAAAAACAAATGCCCATGTGTTCGTGACAACACTGGCCCAACGTGGAGGCACTACTGAGAACCACAACATGAAACAACCTCATGGATTGGCTATTCCTGGACTTTTTTCCATTATTTGCAAAATAATCAATAATAAATTTAGATGCTAAGTAACATCTTATATTCTATTAAATAATAACAAGATTCAAGTATAAATTTGTGCAAGTCTGTTTACTAAATACTACATTTGGGGTAAGTTCCAATGTATTTACCCTCATTCTTCAACCATTCATCCAGCCAGTGAAGTCTGAATTAAAATGATGGGAGTGGACAACCAGACTGCACAAACACTGCTATTTGTGGTCAGACTGAGGGACTGTGGGGTGAGCTGTTCATTCAAGAAAGAAACACGAGTTCTGGGAGCGATCCGCTTATACTGCCACACTATAATTACGGAATAAATCTGCTCTCAGCCTAAATCCTGAGAAAAACATTTTAAATTGAAAAGATTTTCTTTGAGAGACTGTGATTCAGTTCAGCATAATCAAATTCCTCCGCTGATCTGATCAAGCCTAAGTACCAGCAGCGTGGTAGGAATGCTAAGAGAGGAATGGTCTTTCACTAATTAGCCAAGCAGAATGAGCGAAACGGCCCTGTGAAGCAGCCTTTCATGAGACTCTTGGGAGGACTGTGCACCTCTCTCACTGCTGACGGTGCTGTGACAGATTTAAAAACCTCCTGTTTTCTCACGTAAGGAAGAAACTGGTGAAAAGACAGCTGCAACGTTTTTATCTTTTAATACAATGCAGCGATATTGTATCATTATAGACCATGTTCAGTGAAGTAGATATACACATTATGCAGCAGATATACTCATTAATGGCAATTAGAAGTAACCTACTGATTTGGCAGTGCACTCCTTCGAAGCCCGTCTGGCACCTGCAGATGTACTCATTGAAAACGTCTCCTCGCCTGGTTGGAGCGACGACCTCACACTGCCCATCATTATTACAGGGGTTAGGGTTGCAGGGCCCTGCTGGGAGGAAAGGTTCCCTTCAGGAAATAAACCTTGCTCACCTTCAAATCTCAAGAACAGTGCGATCAATCGTACCTGTCTCTGTCAAGTTGCAGGTATCTCCACCAAAGCCATCCGCACAAATACAGACGAACAGATCGTCTCCAACGCCCGTCACACATGTTCCTCCATTGTGGCAATGGTTCACCTCACAGTAGTCACCTGTGGATCAGCAGGAAGAGGAGTTATTTAAAAGCTATGCAGCAAAAACAGACGCTGACAACGTGTTTGGAAACTATGTTATTTTGCAAACTCTGGTCCAAAATAGGCAGAAAAGAGTGGCTGACAGATCGTTGGTCTGTGCTAAATCATTGTCTCTCATGTCTCAGTCTTTCCTCCAGACTCTTGTTGTTTGACCTTTGCCTGTTTTTTGACCTCACACGTGAGTTCATTAAATTGGACATCTCGGCTTGATTTAAATGTTTACCAACTGGCGCTTGGATTAAAATACCAGCTGACTCTGGTGTCCTGCCGTTGGGCTGTTTTAGCCCGAGCAGGCCAAAGGCCTAAGTGCTGACTCACAGATCCAGGCCAGACCAGGAAAATAATGTCAGAGTTCTGTGATGGGAGTGGCAGCAAACTCCCATATGAGTCACAGCAGAACTTTCAAACCCACACTCATAAATGTGTTCTCAGGAACCATGACAACAGCAAATTTCACTTAATAAGGAAACTCGTGTGGAGCTGCTGAATATTGCTTTGTTTAATATCTTTAAGGGGGAAAAAACCTAAAAAGAAATGCGAGTTTTGTCAAGTTTCATAAAACCGGTTGGAAATTTGCATTTTTATAATTTTATGGTATTACATAAAAAAAACAAATAACAAAACCCACCTATACTAAATAAATGTGTGTATGTTCATGCCTATGAGCTCTGCAATGACAGCAGCATGTCTATGTGCAGGATTAAGAGCTTGAGGAGTTACACAACCCGGACAGATGGCTCAGGACATCCAACACACCTGACTGACAGGTGACGGCACCAGAGAGCCGTCAAAACAACAGACATTTGTCCCCACAAGTGATTTTTCAGTTCTCCTGCCTGACAACACCTTGCCAGGTCAAAGTAAATGTAGGTGCATGTCCAGCTGGTTCAGGTCGGGTCCAGACATGAGCCCATCTGGTCTTACTTTCCACTCCATCTGCACCAACACGTAATGTGGCCAAGAGGGATTCCATGACGGAAATTAGAGAAACAAATAGATGTGGATGCACATGGTCTGCATGACCGGCTAATCCCTTAGAGAAACTATGAAGCAAGAAACATATTAATAAACAAGTCTAACATGTATAACATACATTTTTATATTTAATTACTGAACTGCCTGACAAAAATAGGATACCCGGCCGGTGGTAGAAAAACTGTGTTAAAGAATGAAATGTAAAAGTTGCACATAATCCTATTCTCCAACTGAATCTATTGTTTTGCATTTTTAGTAGCTCAGATTTTGACATTCAAATGAACACTTTAGAAAGCGAATAAACACTGAAGCACTAAAGGGAAAAGTGTAACTAAAGTTTGTGGGTTTTAGCCTGGGGCAATAATTAGCCTGTTAACAGGGCAGGTCACATATACAGCATATACAAGCAAACAGGAATGGATGAATCAGGTTTAATATAAATTAGTGTCAGTGTTTGGGGGAAAGAAAATTAACTTACCTCTGACCGAAAGCAGGCAAAGTACAAGAAAGAAGGAGAGAGTCGCCGTTAAAACACTCCCGGAACGTTTCATTTTTGTTTCCTGTTCTTTCTTTGTTCCGGCTCGTTTGTTTCAGTGGCACTCGGGTAAACTTGTAAATGCTGCTGCTGCCTTAAAGTGCTGTCGGAAATATCAATACTCGGGATGAAGCAGGCAGTCGGGATTTTTACGGACATGCTCGAGCCAAGCGCAGCGTGACGTCAGTCAGGGGAGGAGACGCTCTGCCCGAAAACAGCGTCAAACATGTGTTTTGTGTTTTTGATCACTTTAAAGTGTGTCACAAACTCGATGCGAACAAAATATTTGTGTAGGTTTTAAAAAATATATATATACATACATATACAGTATAATGTATCCCCGTATAAGATAAAGCTTAATTTAGTTTATTTTTAACCATTCCAGACATAACACAAGCAGTTTTTGTTGTGTCTTCTTTTTCCTTCTGCCTAACCTATTTCCATTTATGGGCATGACGTTTCTATTTTTCCTATTTACTTTTTAAAGCACAATCTTTAGTTACTAATGGAGACAAGAGAAACAACAAGTAAATTGCTCCTCAGTGATCTATATTTTACTCAATTTTTTTAATTAAAATTTGTGTTTAGAAACGTAACAAATAAATACTTTTCTGAAGATCTCCTTATTTGTCCTCGTAGGTGCTGCTAATTTAGTTTCCCTTGGGTCTGGTCTTGTGATATTCCAAAAAAGATGTCAAGGCAACAGTGGTTGGCCCTTATAGAAATACAGATTATTACTCTATTCCTTGTTTTCAATACAGAGTCATCATAAAATAACAAAAAAATAAACAATATGTTTAATCTGCAGCACATCATATACCTTCATCAACAATAATAAAAAATCAAAACCTGGTTTAAACACTGTACCAAATTTCATGGTCCCCATAACTTTGACTGAATGTGTTTAAACCATTAAAATACCTGCGTTCTTTTGAATAGTTTCCCTGTATAAATAGTAGTGCTGCACGGATTTAGAATCTGAGTTTATATCTCAACTAGATATTGTATACAATTAAATCAATTTGTTTTTTATTTGTCTGTTTATATGACCAAATCTTCATTGAAGAAAATCTATAAACTACATTAACTCTACTCTAATCATACCATCATGGAGTGATTTGATTTAATCAATGAAAGCGTGTAATTGTATAGTTTAGCCGCTACAGTGTGGTTTATATTTGTATATAATTTGGTATAGCATAGATTGATGTAAACTGACTTGGAAAGTTTATCTCTGTCGCCCTCAAATGGACACTTCTATCTATTGCAGCTCAACAGTTGCTCAATGTTGCCCAATTTCGTTCAAGTAGTTCACCAACAAATAAGAAAATATATCGTACGTTGAGATTAATTCGTTTTATTTTAATGATTTGCAAAAATGTTCAGGATTATGATTTTTTAAACAAAGAACAAGTAACAAAAACTAACGACAAAAATATGATGAAGAAACGAACATGAACTTGCAACATGCTAACGCTACACCCCCACTGGTAATTGAAATGTTACGTAAACTGGTTGGTTTAGCTTGCGCTCTGACAAATTCATGAAGCGTCAAATGCGTACAAATAATTGTACGCAAATAATATCAAAATATATTACAAACAAATACGTAACAATCAATATAAACGTAAAACGCTGACAAACTGGAACTGAAAGAGGGCGTTTCATCTGAAGCGGGCACCCACGTGACCGCCTCTTTGACCAATCGGGAGGCTGACATGCAAATTGAGGAAGCTTCCGGGAAGTGGGAACGTTAGGGCTTCGCTAATGTTGCTGCCGTGGTTAGCTCCGCACCAGAGGGCGTCGTACCTGTCGGACATGGTTTAGAGGACCGTAAAACAATCACGAACCATGCCACCAGCTTGAACATGTCTGCCACTGTCACAGCAGCCCGGTGTTGACTAATTTTTCTTCAGCTGGAGGTGAGTGAACCGCAAATTTGGCCGCTGTCTGGTGCTTTAACGCGGTGCAAAGATGTCGCTGTCTCATCAACAAGATCGATGATTATCAGGAAAAATGGATCAGTACATAACATTACTTCTGCTCATTATTCCGCGTCTGTTCGTTGAATCAGTAAGCAATATATTACGCAACAAATAGCATGGGGTCATGTAAAAGGCAATATGCTTTTAAATTTCTAGACCCGTAGATTGAACAGCATTGCGACTATTATTGGCCTATTCCTGGACAGATTTTACACAGGTTTCTTTATTATTAATATTGCTGTCAGTAAAAAAGAAAGCATACATATTTCTAGCCATATAGCCATAATTTTATGTGTTGTTTAACATCGCTGTGTGTCGTGACCGAGAGTAAAGGGCCTACGTCAGTGAAATCTATTAGCATTACAATTGGTAATATAGTTATAGTCAAGTTGACAGTCTGCATTAAAACAAAATTACATTCCCGTGACAACCTTTTTAACCGTACAAGCAGACCTTTTAATGGAACGTTGTCATTGAGACGTGCATGAGAGTCAGAATGCTTTTAGGGTTATGTAATGCAGAGTTTATAAGTATAGCATTATATTGGGGAACTGTCGGTAATCAGTGGATTCTTTATATTTCTAAAAAGTCTGGGGCTTGTCTTTTTCTCTAGGCTTGACCTCATCACTGTGACCTCAGGTTTTCAGACACCAGGCTTGATTAAACCGGACGGGACCTAAAAATGTAGGTTTAAATGTTTTCATGGGTTTGAAGTTTTATCCTCTTGAATCCCTATCCACAGGTTTTTCATTTTTTAGGTACTCTTTTATTGAACCTACCGGGACTTTTATTTCTATCATTGAGAATAGAACTTCCTTCTTTGTTTTTAAAGAAGTTGTTCCTTTTTTAAATTTCCTGTTTTGGTCTTCTGGTAGAATTTATACCATTTTGAGGTATGTTGTGTGTGTTTGGCATAATCTAATTGCTGCTTTGCTTTTAAGTGATCAGTGTTTCACCCAATATATCTGCTGTGGTAACGGACGTTGTGTCTACTCCCGCAGATCTTTGGATACAACGTTTTAGGGACCAAAAAGGTGAACCAACAAAACCATTTTTTTTTGCTTTATTGAGTTTCTGAGATGCACGTTCTTCTTTCAGTTATCTTTCTTTTAGGAATCATTCCGTTTTTGTTCATATTTTGATTGAAATGTAAGCTTTTTCATATTTTTTTTCCAGAATAATCATGAACAACCGCGAGTCGGACGCCTACACCATCTCTCCAGAGCTGCCAGCGATGTTTGACGGCATGAAGATGGCAGCGGTGGCAACGGTGCTCTACATCATAGTCCGCTGCCTAAACCTCAAGAGCCCCACAGCCCCCCCAGACCTCACCTACCAGGACACGCCCCTAAGTCGGTTCCTTCTTAAGTCCTGTCCTCAGCTGACCAAAGAGTAAGTTCTGTGCTCTGTGTCTGTCAATGAGATATTACCATGGAGATGCTGTCCTGCTGCAGGGGAGGATGTTGTTTGTCTGTTGTTGTTTTTGGTTTTTTTGCTGACCATACCACATATTTGCAAAGGCACTGTTAGGCTTTCACCTCAGTTATGCTGTGAGGGTGTGGTTTCAAGTTCATCCCAAAGGTAGCTTCATTCTCACTCCTGCATTGCAAGTAGAGGCTTTTTTTTGTCATCTTTAGCTAAGTTGAGGTGAGTTGAGTTCTGGCCGTGTTCTCTGGATATTATAAGGGTGTTTCATCTTTGCAGAAAGGATTTCCTTTAGCCTTACAAGTTTGCTTTTGTAACTGTTATTGAGTCCTCAGCCTTTTAGCCGTGGCGTCTGGGAATTTTGGGACAATAGCATGTTTACTTGACTGGTCTGTCTTGTTTGGACTCCATCCACTGTGCAGCAGTAGTTTGCTTGTAAAGTCAACATGACCTGGTGTGATATGATTGAAGTCGTGGACCTTGTCGGGACTGTGGATGTTGGCACTGCATCATTCATGCGGTGTCTGCGTTGCCTCATATCGTCATCCTGTTGTGTTACATAACATCAGTTAATTTCACAGGGAAAATCAAAGGCATGTGGCAAGATTTAAGATCCCTCTGCAGTTTAAGTGTCTAATACAGCTTTTTATTTACTAAAGTGAGCCAGCAAAAATCTGATATGCTGCAGATTATTTTTAAAGTTAAAGAGAACAAGAAGTTGCTCAACACACGGTTGGTGGATGCCTGAAACCAAACGTCTGAACTTCGGTCTGGAATGTCCTCACCAAACAGAAGCTTGTTTTTCTTTTGCGTTGGAATAACGGCGTCTAGTTCAAGGTTGTCTCATAACAGATTTTATGTACGGTACCTAAAAAAACACATTTAATATAACTGGCAGATGAGACAGCCGAAACTGTATTTATGCTAAACTGTATTTATTGAGGGAAAAGCGTTGCTATGGTTTTTGCTTGTTTATTGTTTATCTCCAGTCCATATGACAACAACACATGTTTCCTCTTCCTGCTCTGCAACCAGTGCAGATCTACTTCTAAACAACAGCTTTCATAATGTTTACAGTTTTTGCTCATAGTCATTACACTGTCGCCAAATGAAAGTAGACCGACATGTACGTTATCTAAGCGTGTAACTTCTGGATGTGGTAATTGTTGGAACCAGAGAACTCAGTAAACACAAGGCAAAAAGTTTTCATTTTTTCAAGTGTTCATTTAATGTTTATGTATTTTAGTGTTCTGAATTGTGTATTGAGATGTTGTTTGCACTGGAATTTTTTATGATGGACCTCTCTTTACTCTATTATCAACATATCTAGCTGCAAAAGCTAAAAGGATCTTGCATAACTGAAGCATGTAAGACATGTTTTTACAAAGCGCAACAATGTGACCAGTTTGCGCAGCTGCTCTTAAAAGTTTTTTTAATTGAATTCTTTAAACTTTTGCCTCCACAGCTTCACAGGGCATTCTCACCTATGTGTACAGCGCTGTTCTGTAAATTAATGGAGCTAAACATCTGAAGGATTGTTTTTATGTTGATAGCGTTGAGATCCATCAGTTATTTCCTGTAGATCTGAGCTTTATGTCCTTGGATGATTCTCTCTGAGGTGCAACATTGAATACTACATTGTTCAGCAGAATATTACGTAATGCAGTGTCTTGACTCCCACAGCTGCAGTAACTCCTACATAGGTGTCAGCACACAGGCGTCACATACCTCCCCACAACATAGCAACAGACTGACGTGAATTACGGTTCTCAGTTTGGAGCATGAAGCAGATTTCCAAAAACTGTGACTCTGTATGCAAAGCATGTGTTGGACTGTTCGTCTGATCCCTGGTGTCTTTCAAAACCCAAACCACTCTGCTCAGAAAAACAGGTTATTTATCTGCTGTCGAATCTTAAATAGATTAAATAAAGGGGTCGGTTTTTGTGTTTTCCAGGTACATTCCCCCCTTACTGTGGGGTAAGAGCGGACACCTACAGACGGCACTATATGGAAAACTTGGGAGAGTGAGCTCACCTAATCCCAGTGGAGTCCGAATGTACCTGCCTATGGTGGATGGGGCCACTGCCACCTTTGACCTTTTTGAGCCCATGGGGAACCATCAAACAGGAGGTGATTACTTATGTGGAGTCTATGTTCTGCCTGATGACTTTGTTTTCTTGCCATATCAAAGATGCAGGAATGGCGTTGAATGGAAAAGATTTATAAACTGTATTGGACAGCCAAATGAAAAGCATAATAATGCCGTATATAAATGTTAATATCAAAGGATTTCCAGTTTAGTTATCAGAACACAAACGACTCCCATCTAAGTGATTTTTAAATAAACTGTGTGTAATTCAATTGTTGAGAAATGGTAGTTTCCTGCTCCGAATACGGTACCTTAGCTGACCTATGACTTAAGCCTGATCCTGTGATCTGCCGGGAAGCTTTAGACTCTTTACTGAAATGAAGCCTTTTTTAGATCCTGTTTTGCTTCAGCATAAATGAGTGCTGTGATACTTGATATTGGATTGACAGTAATCTGCTCTGCTCCTTTTAAATTGATTAGTTAGTTTGCAGGCTTATTTAGTCTCACTGTCTGAACCGCGGTCGTACGGTCTTGTAACATTTTCTCCAACCCATCTGCCTGTTCCTCCAGCCGACATCACCATGGTGATATGCCCTGGTATCGGTAACCATAGTGAGAAGCATTACATCCGAACATTTGTGGATTATGCTCAGAAGGATGGGTACCGCTGTGCTGTGCTGAACCACCTAGGAGCTCTTCCCAACATCGAACTTACCTCTCCCCGCATGTTTACCTATGGTGAGATTCTCTCTGAACAGAACATCACTGGCTGAAGAGCTTGTATGAGTTGAGCAAAAACAAGTATTTCATTTTAATTCAATTCCAGTTAATTAATAAAGAAACAATATAGACCCATACTGATCCCAGATATACAATCAAAAGGCAAAGCACCTTGAATTAAATAGAAAGGGTCAGACCCAACCTTGATACCCTGAGCCAAAGGCACCTTCAGTGGAACTGCTGATCTGGGAGCAGCTGATTGTCCCTCCCCGGTGTCATATATCAGTTGTTCACCTCTTATCTCACCCATTCAGGTTGCACATGGGAGTTTTCCTCCATGGTTGGCTACATTAAGCGGACGTACCCTCAGACGCAGCTGATCGTGGTGGGCTTCAGTCTGGGCGGAAACATTGTCTGCAAGTTCCTGGGGGAGAACATGGTGAACCAGGAGAGAGTGCTATGTTGTGTCAGCATCTGTCAGGGGTACAGCGCTCTCAGGTGGGTCAGCCTCTCTGGCAAGATTAAAGCTCATCATATTATCAGAGCCAATGCCCAGAAATGAATAGCACTTCCATAACAGTCCACCAAGCATCTCATGCCACATTTGTGCATTCAGCTAATGTTTCTTTTTCAGTTTTGATTCATAAATCACCCTGTTATAAAATAACATTTAAATGTAATCAACAGTCCGTCAGTGTTTGAGAGCTTGTCTTTGTGGCAGGTGCTTTATATTCAGGCTCAATGTTCTACCTCGTATATCACTGCAATGTACTGAACTCACCTGAATGTCACACCCTGAATGACTCTGTTTATAGACTGTGTTACTCACGCAGCCTTTTTTTAACCAAAGATCTTGGAGCATGCAGAACTGGCACAACAGCCACTGTGTCTTAGCGGACAGGAGAGTCCCTTTTTTCCCCCCCCAGTCAAAATTGATTCTCCAAACTGGCCCCTTTGTCATGGAGCAGCAGCTATCTCTCTTTATGCTCAACATTACACATGATAGTTGTGTTTGACCTCTGTCAGGGGGTCTGGGGTGGCTCTGATCATGACACATTTAAAGCCTCTCACAGGCGCTGCACAATGGCGTCAATCTCCTGCAGAGACCCTTTGTCCCATGGATTACCAGGGACAGTTTACTGTCTTGTTTGGAATGCAGACATCTGCATAACATTGTGTTTGTCTTCCTCCCTCAGGGCTCAGGAAACATTCCTGCAGTGGGATCAGTTCAGACGCTTCTATAATTTTCTCATGGCCGACAACATGAAGAAAATCATCCTCTCACACAGGTAGTGTTGTTGACCTCCCACTTTTCTCTCAGTGACACTTATTTTTTGAAGGTAAAAACAGTGACATAGGAAGCGCAATTCATGAATTCTCTGACAGTATTTTTCCATGTGTGTCATGTTATATAAAGCGCGTGTAATTCTATGGATTTTTTGGTGGCAACATTACAGGCACAGTCTGTTTGGAGGCAGCTCAGGGAAAACAATAGATGCTGATCTCAGTCGGCTTTACACGGCCACGTCCCTCATGCAGATCGACGACAACATCATGAGGTAAGAAGGAACAGTCACCGCGGCGCCTATTTCCCTTTTGTTTTGCCCGCGGATGGTTTGTGCATCTCCATCCATGTTCAACAAAGTCAAAGTTATTTAATGTGTGGAATCTGAAATGTCCCCTAAGTAAAACAACGTTTTTGTGTGTCATCAGGAAATTCCACGGCCACAGCTCTCTCAAAGAGTACTATGAGAAGGAGAGCTGTGTACACTATATACACAACGTAAGAGCTTCCATCTGGGTCTATTCACATTGTTTTTCTCCTGTCTTTTTGTCTGTGTGTGTGTGTAATAACAATCCCTTTTTTCTACCAGGTGAAGGTGCCACTGTTGCTCGTCAACTCTGCAGACGATCCTCTTGTTCATGACTCGCTGCTCGCCATCCCGCGCACGCTAGCAGGTAATTAAAGGGGTGTGTCATAGCAGCACTGAAGCCCAGTGTGAAAGGATCCTGAAATACGTTCAGTTTTATTAGAAAGGATATAAAAAATACTGGTTATGGCATTTTCCTAATAAGAATTTGTTTATTTCTTCACTGGAATGGATCAGGGACATTTCCGCAATATATTCTAGTGATTGTGAAGCCTATTTTTTTCTGCAGTAGTGCTATAGTTAGACTTACTCACACCTTTTTTAGGAAGGGAAAATCCCTCATGTAAGGGTATTTGTGGGTGGATTATTACTGTAAATCAGAATCAGCGCCATCCTAAATGTCTTTCCAGAAAAAACTCTTACTGTAAAGAGGATTTGGTGTCTAATTCAGATCTGTGACTCAGTTGAAAGACACATCACCCCACAAAAACAAACAAATAAGAAACCTAAAACTGCTGAGCTGATTGTTTATTTCACTGGGCAAAAAATAAAGAATTCATTTGATGCTGCTCAAGAGAACCAGCTGTTCCAATTCCATTCGGTCTCCACCTGTCACTTAATACCTGCTGAGTCAGCGCCTCTGAACATGCAAAGATGCCTCAGTGTAGCTCAGCTGTTGTCATTGAAAGAGCTCTGAGACACATTCCCCTGGCCTCTTATTTACTGGTGCACTACATCAGGCTCGCCTACTAACACAGGATGAGATCCGGTTCTTTTTGACTAGACCAATCTGGCTTTCAATATTATAATGGATTCCCTTCGTTGCTTCTGGGACTGTAAAAAAAAATAAATAAAAAAAAAATTGATTATGAGCATCAACTAAAGTTTTACGCAAAGCTGCTCAGAAGAAAACATGAAAAAGCTGTAAATATATCTAAAAAGGAACATTTTAAGGTGAAGCCCAAGTGTGTGTGTGTGGGGGGGAGGTTTCAGCACATTTTAATCTGAGTCCAAGCCTACATAACACAAGTGAATTCTTCATTCAGATTAGAGATCTTCCGTCATATCACTTTAGCCACAGATAAAGCTGCTAGAGGGTGAATTATGCTGTTATCTGTTTGATATGAGAACGCACCCATGCTAACCATAAAAGCCCGGCCAGGTCCATCTTTGAAATGATCTCTGTTGGTATATCAGATCCTAGACTAGTCACACTATGCAGAAGCCTTAGCTCTGTGTGTACTGTGTCATCCTTTAGCAAAGAAGTCTAATGTGGTCTTTGCCCTGACGCTCCACGGAGGCCACCTGGGCTTCTTTGAGGGTGCAGTGCTCTTCCCTCAGCCCCTCACCTGGATGGACAAGGTGATTGTGGGTTACGCCAACGCCATGTGTCAGTGGGAGAAACAGAAACCACCATGCCAAAGCACGGACCTGAGCACCAAAAGCTCCTGCACAACCGAGAAAGCGTAAACCTCTGCATCTAACCCCCCTACTCCTCTCCCTTCCAACTCTCCCCCCGGCTGTCTCGGCACCGTGGAGATGCCTGAAACCAACCTACACTGGCGTTTTCTTTTCTGCCTTCTGCTCTGATGCTGGCGAGCAGTCCTGTCACACCCATTTGCACTTTCTTCAGGCCTTTTCTTCCTTTCCCCCGCTGTTCTGAGAGAGACTTCTGGCATCGCCGCAAACTTTCTGGACACACATTGTTGCAGTGGTGGAACTCTGGCTCCAAATCTGCACCCGCAGCGTGGGCTGGAAACAGGATACCTCGCTGTTAATCTGTGTGAATAAAAAGGCACAGAGGGGGCCGTGTTTCTCAGTCGCTGCGCATAAGTGACTTTTGTAATCACCAACACCTTACAGTATGTTAGGGAACGTAAACAACAGGCTGCCTTTACTCTCTCTCTCTCTCTCCCTTCTAAAGACTTTAAAATGTTTCTTTGTCTCAGATCCTTTGCTAACGGGGTTCTTGACCAAACGCGATGGTGGTCCAAACAGGAGCACCAGTTTAGAGTTACCTAGTAAAAACAGAGCACACAAAAAGCCTCCTACTACTGTAAACAAGGACTGTGCTGCTGTCGGTGCCCGCTGAAGCACTTGTAAGAAGCTCACTGCATTTTCACCGCCAAGGCTGTTCAGCCTGATCTGCTGTCTTAACCAGCACAGCAGCTTAGTCGTGTGTATGTGTGTAACCCAGATGCGGTGTGGATGAGTTCCTGACCCCTGATGGGAAAATGTGCTAATTGTGTTTAAGTAAGTGTGAGTCCAGTTGACTGTACTGGGTCTGTCAGCCATCATATTGCCTGTTTCTCTGGGTGAATTATCTACTGTTGGTAGAAGCGGGAAATTAGGCCTACTACACATCTGTTTTTCCAGTAACACTCTTCCTGGCACTTGTGGTCAGTGCCTCTCAGACATGAGCAGCGTTCTACCCTCAGAGGGGATCCGTGGATATCTCAGCAGTTGTTCCCTTACTTTAATTTACAGCACTTTACCCCCATTTTACCTGTCTTGCCCCGTTAAGTCAAATCGGAGTTAGTGATGGTTTAGATCTCTGTATGGATGATGAAGAACACGATGGCCCCCAGCATTCCCGAGTTCTTGGTCTATCTGCCTCTGATCAGCTGCAGGTTCACCCAAGTCTCCAGATCCTTCTGCACAAATCTGTCACCCCTGGAAACGCCTCCAATCGTCTCGCGTGTTGCCATCTTTGTAAAGGTTTTCCTTGGCTTTCTGAACCGTGAGGCATGACAAGCAGGAGGGCTCAGAAAGCAACCGTTGGTTTCATGGACCGCACTGAGTCCATGTCTTTATTCTTTAGTCTGGACTTGTTTTTTGCTGAAACAATACCGCAATAATGATACTTGTAGACTTCCTAATCTGAGTCGCATTGATGTGAGTTATCCTGCAGTCCAGCCAAGTAATCTCAGATCTGCAGCACTGTGATCAGACAGATGGAAGATCTGAATTGGTGAGATAACATTCATACCGGTGCTTCAGGAGAGGCTGCGCCAGCCAAATGTTGTTTTATTAAGGTGGATTTTGATACACTTGTGTTTATGTTGTGCGTTGAGCATATCCAGACAAGTCCTGTAAAAGCAGTCATGGTAAAGAATATTAAGATTTTAATTTAAATTCAGGCTCTTTATCCAAAGTAACACTGTTAATAGAAAGTTTAAGCTCTAAAGTTTAATCAGCTTTGGGGGATTTAATTGTCTTTAAATTAGCTTGCTTGGTAGGATATTCTCTGCTAAGTCTATAATTTTGTTTTTAATATCATTCTAATGCTGAAAAAGATTTAAAAATGGCGTTCAATTGATTCATCGTTATTGATAAGGGTTCATTACGCAGTGAATTTGTGCAGTCTGGGAAAGTTTCACTGCTCCAGCAGCAAAGTCTTATCATCCTCCCATAAACTCCTCCTGGGTCACAGAGATTTGGTGCCAGCTGCCACCTCAACAGGAGGAAAAAACATCCTATTTTTCTGGGCTTTTTTTTTTTTTTTTTTTAAAAAAGACGTAGCTAGAGTAGTTTGAACTGCTGTCTCAATCTGTTGGATGAGAGGAGAGGCAGAACCACAACAGCCTGTCCATCAGGGCACTCTGCTCTGAATTCCCTGAAAGATTTTGAAACAATTCTGACCTGTTCAAAGTCTGGACAAAATAGTGACACCAGCACTACTTTTTGGCCACCTGCAAACTGCACAATATGCGGGTTTGGATGTATTCTTTTATTTTGCAATATTTGTGAGTCTTTGTGTGCATTTTTTATTGTTTCTATATTTTTGTGTTAATGTGTTGTTGAGTTCAGCACTTTTGTACTCTGTCACATGACCACCTCTGACAAAAACCCAAACATATTGACTTTATAACAAATGATTATATAAAAGTGTATATTCCATTATCTAAGGGAACATGTAAGGAAAATAAATGGGTAATAACCAACATTGAGGGAGGAATTTTTTGGTTGTAAAAAAAAAAAAAAAAAAGTGTCACCATCAGAACCAAATGTTTTCTTATGGAATGTGGAGATTTTTTTTTTAAATGATATTTGAATGTGCTCTCCTGTATTTATTGTAACCCAGTGCTTTAAACACCCCTCGTTTTCTCCTAGGAATTATGTCCTGATATTGAGAAAGTTAAAACACAAATCTAGAAACACATTACAAGGAGGATTAAAGAGGTTTAACTTTGGAAATCCTGCTGGTCCAAACAAGCAGCCAAACACCATCATGCACCTTTAATTTTGTGTTTTAATGCTCACTAATGGTAAAAGAATAATTTGTGTAAAGGAACACGTCATGATGTACTCCTGTACGAAACGCTGAATGTTCATGTTGGCGTGCGTGATCTGTGAGGATATAAATATATGGTTATTGTGTTCCTAAATAAATTATTTTCTCAAAAGAAAAGAAAAAGTTCTAATTTTTCATCTCCACTGAGATAACACTCTTGTTAATAATTCATATTTAGCAACATCCAACATGTGTTGTAGAATAGTAATTAAACTGTTACTATGGTGCCCTCTTGCGGCGATTATCCGTTATTGTCTGACAATATGTTGAATTATAACATTGTTATAACAACGGTTATAAATGAGACATGAATGGGCAAAAAGAAATCTATTTTAATGGTTAACAGCTCAGCCTGGTATAAACTGCAAAGCGGAACAGTGGTTCACCAAACATCCAAGTGTTACAACTCAAACGAGACTGCGGGCAGAGCTTTCCGTTTCCATGGTGATATACGAGGAGACTTGTGGAGCTGATCCGTCACCGGTCTCTGCGACACACTTGTGTATATTTAAGACTGTTGGCAGGAGGATGAGGTGTATGCTGTGACTTATTTAAGGCAAACAAAACCTCTGACTCTAAATCCTGACTTATTAAACTACATCATCCCATCACCAGCTCCCTCAACATCAGCACTCATAACAGGCATTAACCACTATCTAAACATCCGTCTTCTTTTCCTGTTTAATCATAGTGTATTTGTAACCCCCCCTCCCCTCCCAACTAGAGGTAAATGCTTTATTTCTCGTGTCTGGGTAATAAGAAAATAAATCCTAGCTTTAAGGTAAGGTCGCGCATCTGAATGGGTCACCTATGAAACAGCGGTAGGTGGAGGATGAGGTTGGCCGAGCAGTTCTCTCAGAGTGCCGTATCTTCGGAGCCAAACACCTTGGTGGCGATGGCTCGGTAGTCAGAAATGGCTGCTTTGCCATCAAAATCTACAGGCAAGATGTCGGCATCAAATTCTTTCATGTAGCCGTCCAGCTCGTCACCATGAACGAACACCTGAGGGAAGTGATGGGGAGAAAACCCCGTAAAACATGGTTTCAGGGTCAACAGGTTGCCACCATCTCGTGCAGACGTACCCGCTCCAGCAGCTTGCTCTTCATGAAGGGTTTCACTATGTTGTAGGTGGTGGTGAAGTACCAGGGCTGGTGGGTGACGTGGACCGCCTTGAACCGGGCAGGGAACGAATCCTGCAGGGGAAACAAAAAGCCATTTATAGACCCGGACGCGACGTGAAGCAGCGTCTCCACACGAGCGCTTCCTGACCTGCAGCATGTCCACCATCTTCTTCAGCTCGGCCGGTTTGATCCCCGAGGCGTGCTGCATGGTGAAGCCCCTGAAGTTTTCAATCAGGACGAAGCCGTTGATCTGGGTTTCTTCGTTCTCCAGCAACTTCTCCAAGATCACACAGTACGCTCTTAAGATCTGCGGTACGTGCAGATAAAAGTCAGTCCTGGGGTCTAAAATCAATCGATCGATATTCTTAGGTACCTCATCAAAGGTGATCTCCTCCAAGTCCCAGTTCTCGATGTTAAAGAGCAGGACAACGCGGCCGTACTTGTCCCTGCTGGGCAGAACCACCGGGTACCCCGCCTCGATAGTGCTGCGCACCGCCTCTGGGGTCAGGTTCTCGAACAGCTCTGGGTAATCTTTCCTGAAGCGCACGTAACCTAGAAACACGGTGAATTAAAGCTCGGCCACACTTTCTTCTCCTTCCCCAATGATGCGCGGAGACCGTGAGGACAGCGACCCAACAATGGCGCGACTGTCCGCAGGTTCAGGCTGTGATGAACCTCTGATGGACTAATTAACCCAAGAAAGGACAGATCAGGTCCAAACATGACAGGTTCCATACAAATCTGGACCGGTTGTCGTGGGTTCATCAGAGGGCTAATGTGTCCATCCATCCATCCATCCATCCATCCATCCATCCATCCATCCATCCATCCATCCATCCATCCACCCATCCATCCACCCATCCATCTATCCATCCATCCATCCATCCATCCATCCATCCATCCATCCATCCACCACCATCCATCCATCCATCCATCCATCCATCCATCCATCCATCCTCCATCCATCCATCCATCCATGCACCCATCCATCCATCCAACCACCCACCCATCCATCCATCCATCCATCCATCATCCATCCATCCATCCATCCATCCATCCATGCATCCACTGTCAATTTTAAATTCAGTTAGCAGATTTGGAACATTTCCATAACAACCATAATCAGAACTCTTTTGCTCCTCTTTGTATGCACAGGAACAATAAACAAGTTGACACTGTGGTATTTCTTCAGTTCCCAGGACGCTGCGAGGACATCAGTGAAGTTTTCTCTCTGTCCCATTTGGACACAAAGGAGGCCTTTGTGAGGGGACACTCCGGAGCATCTAAAGCTTCCAATTAACGAACACATGCCTCCCTGTCTCAGTGATGTGTGGAGAACACAGGAACACAAATGAGGCCCTACCCTCAATTACTGCAACACGTTTTGAAACGCTGGCGCTGAATCAAAACGCATAAACGCTCACTTGTAAACGGACCTTGTGAGACTGAAATGTAACTGTTTTGACTCAGGAAACAAACCCTTCATCAGCTCATGGGCTCTGCTGGTGTCGAACTTGCGGGCCCTCAGGAAGCGGAGCAGCAGAGGGTCCGGTTTGTCTCCAAAGCGCTCCTGCACTAGTTTGGCCAGATCGTCCCCCTCCGCCGCCCTCTCCTTCATCATGGCCCGCAGGTCCTTCACTGACGACGCCCGCCTCTCGTCCGTCTCGTTCAGCTCATCTTTGGCCTTTGGAGAAACGCACAATGAGACATCGGCAGGACAAATGTGCCGGAGGCTTTTCTGCATGTCCAGCAGCCGCTTTTTAGTTCTACCTTCTGCACGGTGTGGCCTGGAAGTTTGGCGCAGGGTCCAAAAACGGGCCCGTGGTCCTTCACCGTCAGATGCTCCAGCTTAGACCTCATGGCCTGCTCCTCCTCAGACACCATACGGTAAGATCCAGTCTGCATGGGGAAGAATGTGCGTCAAACTCATAACAGCAACTTTTTGTTTGAGAACCCGATTTGAGCGGGCGAGTGGCTGTTAAATCTGCCTCAGACGATTAAGACCTTTAAAGCCACTTCTTAAAAACAGCTTAACGGTCGATCAACAACGGCGTTAATCAGCATTGTGTGCAGCCAAACCAAAACTGACTCCGCAGAAGGAATCAAACTCACAGCAGCCATGGATGCAGAGTCTCACTGCAGGTTCACCCACACTGAAGAAAGAGCTGGCAGGGACGGAGACAAGCAGGACAGCGTGGACCTGGATCGTGAACAAACGCCCCTCATTTTAGGGAGGGTGGTGATTACAAATGTATCCTACTTAATCAGTACCAATGATTAATGATTAGAACGTTAAATTAAAAGACAACACAAGAACCTCGCTGGTTTGTTGTCATCCGACAACCAGCTGCGATCAACTATTACAATGGTCTTAATTCTCGACACAAAGCTGATCCAACTTACCTTAACCAGCCGGGGTGAGACGAGTCGACAGAGTGGCAGTGGAGGCGAGCGGAGGACAGAGGAGCACGAGGGGAGGAGTGACTGAAAACGTCACCCCAGGAAGGATTAGAATGACACGGCGGATTACAAATCTACATCACGCAAACCGCAGGGGGCAGAGGTAAGGGGGGGTCGGGGAGGGGTGTGTCAGTCCGGCCCAGATGGACGACCCCACGGGACAAAATCGAGGAAATAAAAATAGAAGGATACTCCATGAATTTGTCATTCTTTTTCCTGTCTGGAGACAGACTTCTTCCTGTGTTCTGACTCAAATTTAAGTCTCCCTCTGGCCTCCATTCAGGGGGGACATGTGAGGTGGGGCACAAAATCATGTGAGTTATGGGGCCACCTGCAGAGGCCTCGTGTTTTCAGCTGCGCGTTACACATTCCTTAAAGTCCCATGATTGTACAGCATCACAAAACTATTTCAAAACTATTTCAATATATAAAAGCTTGCTTTCTTTTTTAATTTTTGGATTATATGGCACTGTTGAGGGCGACTTTGAGAGGAGAAGCTGAGTTTTAAAAATTGCTTTCCCCTTCACATAACAGACCGTGAGCATTGCAGCGTGAAAAATTGGACTTGTTGGAGATCGTACGGACCCAAACACCATCACGTTGAATAAACATTAAAGGCTAACAAGCTGCAGTGCACGGAGGACTCTCAGGGTCTCTCTCCACACACTGAGGTCCTGGCAGACTTCATGAGACTTTTGTCGTTTGTCATTGTCCCACCTCTCATTAGTTGATGACTGGGAATAGTCTCAGACAGACAGGGGTTAACGACGCTGAAGCATGACCAGATCCTTTGTTTTTGACATTCATTTGGGTTCTTTGAAGTAAAGTAATTTGTCACCGCGCAAATGAACAAACTGGCAGCCGTGGCTGCGTTATGTAAGGCATTACAGCCTTCATGCAAGCCTGAAATTGGGAATTAACAGATACATAACCCCCCCAGAACTCAATATAACTTATTCAGATTCAAAATCAGGCAAATTTGGAGAAACCTGGTTTTATTAGGGCCCCTTGCGGAGGCCTTAGTTTCAGCCATCACAGGCAGAGGCTCGACATCGCCGCCTAGCGGCAGCAATAGCCCGATGCGGCCCTTTTTTGGCTTCATTTATGTGCGTAATGGATTATTTTGAATGCACTATGTTGTTGTAATGTGAAAAACGGCACTCAAAATTTTTCAAATTGAGTAATAAACTGTGTTTAGTAGACTCTAATTTATCAATTGCTAACTTGGTAGGCTGCCATCAACATTCTGTAAGATGGTGATATATTAACAGAATGGGAATTTTAAAAAGTGGCATATAAAGAAAATGATACAAATGCGCATTTCATTGATGTGACAAATCTTTTATTAATATTCTAATCATCTAAACCACATGTTCGACCAGTTTTCTTCCTTGTTAGTGCTGATAAAGACATGTGATCATCACATGACAAAACAGGAACTGTGGCTGAATAACCCGTTTAAACGAGAGTTTCTGTGGATGTGGCATGGCGGGTGTTCAACATCGGCACAGATCACTTCATCCATTCATATATTCATCCATCAGTGCCGTACATTAATAAAACACTGCCACTTTACACATCGTAAACTCACTGTTCTAATGTGCCAACATTTAAAAGATCTTTTATAAAAACAAGTGAACTTGTGGTAAATTGGTAAAAACAATTATAAAAGCACAAAGCTCCTGATATAATAGCAGTCAGTTTGTTTACATTTGTTGCCATAACAACCTTTTCTTCAGTAGAAAATGCACAAAGTGAATATTAGCCATTCTCTGGTATTTTCTCACAACTTCTTTAAAGCAAACAAAGGCATCAATGGTTCAAATTACATTAAACACAAGTTTAAAATTAAAAATAAATGCAGCAGTCTGGTGGGAGCCACATCTAAAAACATGATTAAGTCATATTTAACCAACCAGGGCAGTAAAAACACTTAAAACAGGACCAAATTTAGGCTTGGCAAGCAGAAAGGATCGTACCAAATAAAATGTAATTCTTTAAAAAAAAAATGAAGCCACAAACATGAAAAAGGTTCAAAAAATAAGATGTAAACAGTGCAGCCCTCTTTCTGTGTTTTGAGTAACATCTCAATGTCAGACAATAACTGCTTGCGTGTCAGGAGCCGAGTTGCGTCGCAGGCACTGTGTCACTGTGTCCAGTGTCTCCTGACTTAAATCCCTTTAAAAGGAATAAATACTGCTGTTTAAAACTATATTCACACATCAATCACCATTATAACAAACAAAATCTGTGCAAATGAGTTTTAAAACCTGCAAGGAATTAAGTTTTGATTGTACTCTTAATAAACTAGATTTTAATGTCACGTTTAAATGAATCCTCCTTTTCGCCATCTTGGGGTCGTCCTCACACAGGCTCCTGTGTGAGTGTCCTTCAACAGAAACCAGCCTGAGTGGCCGGTGAGGAGGATAAAGTTTCTGTTTTTGGGCAAACGCCTCCTCAAACCTACGTCTCAGCCCAGAAACGACAGAGCCGCCATGATGCTGAACCCCAGCAAGAGGAAAAGCACCTTGAGGAGCTGCTTCCCGGGGGAGTTGAGTTCGTGAGGGAGGATTTCTAAAAAGGTGATGTAAACGAACGTCCCAGCGGCGAAGCCCTCCAGGATGGCCTGGATTAGCGGCCCAGCGGCTAACTGAGCCTCCATCACACTTATGCCGATGGCGATGCCAACAGGGGACATCAGGGCAAACACTCCGATGTAGGCAGCCACCCACAGAGGAGGGATGGCGCTCTGGACCAGCTTCACAGCCAGGCTGAACACGATGATGCTCTTGTGGACAAGTATAGCGATGCAGATCTCCAGCACCTGGAAGAAAACGATGCGATTAAACTTGAAATTCAGAAGCTACCCACAAACCAAACAAAGTAGGTCTGCTGTACTGCTAAATCTGGCATGAACTAGCATCATCGCTGTAATTGTACCTCATTTATGCAGCATGAAATTTAAATTTTCAAAACTATTTTGTGATCTCAAGTTTACATTTCATTGATGCAAATGTGTAAAGGATATAAATGTGCAGCTAGATGCACACAAAGAATAAACCCACATGTAGAAGAATGTTTCTGAGAGCACACTGAAGCGGCTGAGGTGGTCTTATGACCACGAAATACCAACAAGTCTCTTGTGACTGTGGGTTTCTTTTCCTCTGGCTTTAACCTTCAACCTTTCAGTTTGACTGATTCCTGCCATGAGCTTTTTTCCCTCTCACCTTTGGGTCTGTGGTCTGCAGGCCGATGGCCAGCCCCTCGAAAATGGAGTGGAGGGAGAGGGACAGGAACAGCATGAAAGAGCGGAAAGGGGAATGAGCCTGAAAGTCGACATGAACGTGGTGGCCGCTGCTCTCTGGGTCCGGACCGTCGCCGTGGCCGTGGCCGTGGCCGTGGCCACTTTTTCTTTCTGATATGAGGGTGGTTCTCTCCTCATGAGTTGCTCTCATCTCCTTACAGTTCAGAACAATCCTCTCCAGAATGAGGACTGTAAAGAAGCCAGCAGCCATGATAAACTCTGGAAGAGGGAAACTGGTCTGTTTGAGACCAGCATAGAGAGATTATTCAATTTGAAGGATTATTATTATTATTACTCCATTTAAATGTCAAAAGAATGTTCACACATCACATGTTGATGCTATACTGGCGATATTCTGGACAAATGACCGAGTCCATGTCCAAACCTGTCCTACATGGACATACCTCCAACTGCCGAGCATGCAGCTCCGTGTTGATGTCTGACAAATAATCCGGAATGATGTCGAGGAAACATGCTGACAAGAAGACGCCTCCAGCGAAACAGCTGATTAGACTCAGAACTGTCCGATGGGTTTCTGCAGATCAGAATAAAAAAGTCCATTACACATTTGAGAAGGAATTAGAGACAACTCGAACAATAACCAAACAGGTTTTACGGTTTACAAATTTGTAACTTATATGTGAACGGCTTTAGGTTTCTCAAAACTACAAAATTGTTTATTTTCCAATTTTCTAATATCATGAAATCATGAAAAACATAACGTTTTTCCCCCAATAGGCCAACAAAGCCCGTGGTAGTCTGAATTCATTCCTAAACAGAAAATCCAAGCGATGCATGATGGTATCAGGTATCAGGATTTTGAATTTGTGGTGCTTTCACCTTTATATTCATAAGTCGAAGTACATCATGAGGAAGAATGTTCATGAAATATGAGCAAAGGAAGCTTCGCCCATGTCAGATGACTCGTACAGGAAGATGAGGCTATAACACGAGTCATCCACTAACAGCGGTTATTCATGCTGACAGAGGTAGTCACATCTTCACTTGGTTGAGGCCAAATACGTGAGGATTTGAATGTGGATGTTTGGATTTGCACCATGGCCGAATATCCATCCCATTCTTACCCAAATCAGCAGCTACAATAGCTAACGACCTGATAAAATCACAGGACGCTGTGCTGCTAAAACACACGATAAGATGAGACGGACAGGCCGAAAACATTCTGCTGATCTTGTAACATCATTGGATATTCGCTTATCTTGGAATAACGAGACCAAATAAACGATGTCCTGCGAATAATCCAATCACTGTACTTTAAAACACACCGAAACTAAAGGCAGCTAGAAGGCAATCTTACAGAAAACAACAGCAACTGTTCGGTTTATTGAAGACAAAGGTTGACAGACCTCTGTTCGTTGTTATAGTAACGTCTACAAACCTGTGCCGTCTGTGTCTCGGAACCATTTAACTCGAGCGGGGATGAATCCAAAAATAAGGGTCAAAACCAATAAACCCACCAGGGCGGCTATTTTAACCTGGAGCAGATATTCCATTGTGTACCATAAAACGTCGTTTTAAAATTAACGAGGTCCACTATCGGACAGAGATCACTGAAACAAGCTGAAGTTTACAAACTGAGGAGTTTCACTGACCAGCAGAACCTCCCTCTGTTGTTACTGGGAAGTACTTCAGCTACGGTGGCCCAAAGAGTCCAAAGTTTGGCTGCAAAAATAAAATAGGAGCAAACTTTTCACAGATCTGCCGACAGTACAAACAAACAAAAATCATACAGAGACAGCGGAATATTCTCTGTTACGTCTTTGCTTTAAGTGAGTTCAACCACAAAAGCGTCGGGTGACATAGAGTAGTTTAACAGTTAATTCGTATCTTCCGGCTTTGAGTTGCTCTCTTCGACCTGTTGAACTACAGAAGTCACATGGGACGCTCCCATGTGACTCTGTTCTGTTGTCACATGGGCAAGTGCTCAGACCTATTGTGGTAATTGATTGTTCTTGTTTTGTCGATTTTTCGGATTCAGGTCTGTATCGATGCTCCATTTCTGAAGTAGTGTTAACCGTTCCTGCTTCTAAGCTGCCTTCAGCACGAGACACATCCCATAACAGTACCGAGCCACGTCAAAAATCACAATTTTGAGAATAAACCTTGATCTATGATGTTTATTATTTCACCTATATCTGATCGTTTTTCTCATGGTTGCAGCTGTATAGAAGTAATAACAATATATGAGTTTAATACATATGCGCCCCATAAATAAGAATTATTCTTGTAGTTTACCTTCATGAACAGCAGATGGCAGTCTAAACCCATCGACAGCTTTTGTCACGTGGTTGATGACGACATTTTCCTGCGCCGGATATGTTGGTTTCCTGACTAACTAAATGCTGATGTGTTACAAAGAATTGGACCGAATGAAGACTTCTAAATTTGACTTTTGATGCACCGATTTAATCGTGAGATAAAGCGATCCATGTTCTAGAATTGACAGCAGAAGGGACGAATAACAGCCGGTCGGAGATGCGAGATGGCGGTGAGAGAACGGACACATGTCGCTGCCACAAGCCTTGCAAGCTGAAATAGAGGCAAAAGACTGACTCACATCTGTATTTACCAAAATAAATTCAATAGAATAGTTTGAGTTGCTAAAGCAACACAGTTCTCTCAAGAAATAGCATGGAAGGCAAATGTTATTGTGCAGTATCCACAAACTGAATTAAATATTTTCCCTGCCTCATCAAATTTGGAGGTCTCACATAAAGCTTTGGTTTGCATTTGCTTAGTTTGTGTTGATGATAAAGATGTAAAATATTCTGCTAATGATTGAATAGTTCTCCGTTGTTTTCTCAAAAGCCTAAAGGTAAAGTTGGCACAAAAGGAAAGAAGCAAATTTATGAGGAGAATGAAGCAACGCTCAAGTTCTACACAAGAGTCATCCTAGGAGCTAATGTAAGAATCTTCCATTGTAAATATACTCTTCCCATATTACGCCATCAATACATTTTCACTCAGTAAATCATGCTTTTATTGCATCCAGTCTTATGTTAAATGAGTTGTGATTTCCCAGTTTAAGCAACCACATTTTTAGAAATTGTAATAATATTTTATTTAACAGATAAAGGAAAAGGTGTAGTTTCCAATGTTAGTAAAATAAAGCCTGCAGATCGGGTAGCATCTTACCAGGTATCTTTACTTTAATGCTTATAATATGCAATATATCTGGAACTATTTTGACTATCTGCTTTTGTATTAAGATGAGTTTAGTCTTAATCTAAACTGTCACATTAATATTGTCAAAGGCAAATTGTATCTTGAACATTTTGAGCAATTCATTGAAGTGTCACATTTAGTTTCTGTTTGTTGACTAATTGAAGATCTGTTTTATGGCTTATCCTTCCCAGGCAATATATGCTGCCATAAATCTTTTGATTTTCTACAGTTCTTCTACTTTTTGGACATGGGTGAGGGAATTCAGTCCAAGATAATTCAAATTGAGAAGTTAGATTGCACTGAGCCTTGTTTAATTCTGGTTCCTTTTTTTCTCCTGCAGCTGCTGCTTTTGTTTGCCCTCGCAGTTTATGTTGGGAGCTACCGCTCCATGTCTGCCATGGCCAAACCAGTGTTTGCTGAGGACGGAAGCCTGGTAGATGGAGGAATAGACCTAAACATGGAGCAGGGAATGGCAGAGTATGTGACCCTGCAAACACATTCTTGATGTCAAGTTAAGGAGTTCATAGTGTTTGTTGATCCTGAATGCAGAGAACAGGAACTACATCTGCATATTATTAGGACTTTTTTTCATGGAGTACTCTAGCCTCCTTTCATGATGTACACTGAGTGTCTGACAGTGAGTTTCACCTATCAGGCTATAGCCTGTCTGTCCTGACCCTCTAATTGATGGAGTGTATTCGGGACAGGAAGCTTTGGAGACATTACTCAGCGCTGAAGCTCCTCCTAATGCTCTCCTGTCTAAAGAACTGCATTTTTGTTTTTCTCTGTTGATACTGATGTTATTTTTGAAATGTTGCACTCATTATTTTAGCTGAAATGTGATGATTTCTTTGTTCTTTTTCAGGCACTTGAAGGACGTTATCCTGCTCACAGCCATCGTACAAGTGCTCAGCATCATCACTTCTTATTTCTGGTATCTCTGGTTGCTGGTAAGAACTTTAATTTGATTGATTGTCATTACATTGGTTTTAGTAGTTCATCAAATTGGTATGTTGGATTTATTTTAAAAAATGCAATCTTTTTTCTTTTTTTCCCCTGATTTTGATGTGTTTTTGAGTTCTAGTCAAATGCACAGGTCTGTTTTGGATCTCTACTGAGGCTGTTTTTAACTCTTCACCACTCTTTGCATCTTTGCATCAAATTTTGCCCAAATTTTCACAATTGCTCTTTGTGACTGTTTGCCTCAGGCTCCAGCCCGTGCACTGCACCTGCTGTGGGTGAACTTCCTGGGCCCCTGGTTCATGGCAGAAACTCCAACTGCACCTGAAGAAGTGAATGAGAAGAAGCAGAGAAGACAAGAACGCAGACAGATGAAGAGATTCTGATGCTGCAGAGCAGATGGAGCAGTATTTTTATACACAGAATCTAATATGCAATTTGTGAGGAACTTGTATTTCATTCAAAAATAAATATTAAGTTATGTTATTATGAAATGTTATTAAACCTAATTCAATTCTTGTACTGTTGGAACTTGTTTTCCGTGTTTGCTTTTGTTCTGCTGCCTCCTCTAATTAAGTTATGAAATGAAAATTTAAAAAATGTGATGTTCTGAACTTCATTATTTCTAATCAGAGTTTTGGTATCCCCTCCTCCATGAGTTGCATTGAGATGAAACAAGGCCACATTTGTTTTTACTTATATATAAAATTGACATAAGTAATTCTAGAATTAATTGCTGATGCTAAAATATGTTATTTCTTAAATAAAGCTACTTCCTCCAGTTTGTGGAGCTACACCTTTTAGTCCAGTATCACGTTGCATTAAATTGTACATTTAGTCAGAATCAATGTCAGAATTACAGCAAACACTGAGGCTGCGCTCCAAATCTAACACTTGCTTTAGTGCAGCTGTCTATACAGAATACCTAATGTTCCATACATCATGTTTACATTGGAGACATTACTTCATAACATCGCTCCCGGAGCTGTGCTCATACATCTGCCGCAATCTGAAAGTAGTCCACAGCTTCATCATTTTTCAAAGGAGCTATAAAAAATCCTGGTTAATTGCTACACCTGTTAACAAGATGTCGGTAATGTTCAGTAGGTCTGTGGGGGATAATGGCCAGAAGGCAAAGTATGACTAGTTGTAGGACATACTGGTGTGTTTTAATGGATTCCAGACATTGAAGTGTGGCAGTTCTCAGTCATCCAGAGCAACTTGTCACCTTTTCTCAGCTCTGTCCACGTTCCCTTAAAATGAAATTATTAATGGAACCTTAAATCTAATAATCAAGTTTGGGTTTGAAAATGTGATACTCCTTTAAGGGTGAGTTCACTTCAGAGATTTGAGGTGGTTCATTGACAGTATTTGTTGTCTACGTCTGTGAGCAGCATGAAGCAGCTACGAGTCCACACAGTCCTCAAGATGTTGGGATGAAGGTGGTGCTGACACACAGCAATGACTTGCTGGGGCCACGCTGCTCTGCTATTGGCTGAGTCTGGTGGTGAGAGCAGGTGACAACACCCAGGACACCAATGTTCACACCTGCGCACCGAGGGGTGAACAACCCAATGGAAGAGAACAAAAATGCGTTGGAGGATGTCACACTCCTGCTGCTAAAGCTTTGGGACTTTCCAATTGATCTGCTCAGCAGATGCACATCCATGCAACTTTACGGGCCGTGAAGTTATGATTTTAACTGGGATGTATAATTAAGATGAGTGTCACTTTAGAAACATCTGGTCGCAGAACTTGAAAGACCAGTCTTTAAAAACTCTTAAAAACAGAACAGAACTAACTCACCATTCAAATCACCGCTCAAGTCCTAAGACATCATGTCTCACGAATATTGTCTCAGACATTGAAAAGGTGGACAGCTACAATTCAGATCTGCTGGGTGAGTTTGCAGTGTGGTTGGGGGGTATTTGAACTTTATTCAGGCTGTTGGAGTTGACAAAGTGCATTCTGGGTTGGCTACTCACTCAAATCTGCTCCCAACATAATAACAGATTTCCCATTATTGTTGCCCAACACAGCAGGCTGCAACCTGCACTCTTCTGTCTTCAAACAGAATCACAGCGACAAAGTAGATCCTGTTGAAAGGAAACGTCATAATCAGACGACCACAAAGTTTTGCCTGAATCTAATAGACACAAGAATTTGACTTTATCTCATTTAGTTTCTTAAAACATCAATATCCCCACAAGTTTTTTTGTTTATGTTCTTTCTTATTTTTTCTTTTTTGTCAAAATTACTGCTTTTACTTTGTCTGTGTTCTGACCTCCTTCCATCCAGCCCTGTGGTCCTTTACTGTCTCTATTATAGGGTTATAAACAACATAACCAAAATTAAAGCAGCACGGCATCCAGCACGGCCAATCCCAGATGTGGGCTTTGAGAGGGACCATGCTGCAGTGTAATTTAGCACTGGGGAAGCACACTTGCACGTCACCCCTCACCAATCAAAGTCAGATATGGAGGAACTTTGTTTATCTCAGTAAATTATTTTGTCAGGAAATCCCGATTGAAGGGTTCAGCCTGGCTCGGAGATTGACGCACATTTTACATTTTTATTTAACTACAGATGTGATGTTACATTTCCCCTGTAATGACATGAAACTCTTATTCTTAGATAATTCACAGCACCCCCCCCATCCCCCCCAGGAATACTCGCCATTAATTCAAGTCTGTCAAACAGCGCTCATCATTGTTCTCCCCTTTAATTTCCACCTCCACACCCATATCAAGAGCTGGATCATATTTTGATGTGATTTACTCAATATATTAATATGTTGACACAAAAGGAACTGCTGAGACACAAATAAAGAATTATTCATAGAATTTTTAATAACGGTTTTATTTGTTAAAAATGACACATGGTGGTATGATACAGGACAAACATAACAATGGCAGTTTTACAACCCAAATTCCTTTTTTTCCCCTAAACTCTTATGTTAATTGCTTACGACATAATTAATTCTGTGATCTTTATATTCAAGAGCAAAACCAAGACGCAACCTAACCCACACAGTTACTCTTGCCTCATGTGCTTAACCACCATTTGAGATGCACGGAGCAAAAGTTTATGGCCGTGAAAGTGATGAGCCTAATGTGCTTTTTCAATAGGTAGCAGAAATTGGCAGAACACCAGCTCACTACAGGAGGAAAAACCTGACAAACCTGTGTGAATGCTCCAACAAATCGGATGAAATATTGATTGATTCCACATGTTGTTTGCAGAGACACTATCATGAGGACCTTGTGTGAGGTTTATATTGAAATGTGTATTGATTGTGAATAAGGAACCACAAAATCTGGAAAGAAAATATGGGATTCTACTTCATGAGAATCATCAATCAAGAATCACCAGACAAGAATCATGATCGTCTGTTGAGACTTTTCTTTTAAGAGTAAATAAAATATCCAAACTGAAACAGAAAGCAGGTAAAGAATCAGCAGAAATTGGAAATCCTGCCTGTGTGGCTCCAGGAGAACATGGAATTTGCTTTTTAGATCTTTTTACACTTCAGAACCAGACAAAACAGGAAATATGGGGGCGTTTAGGCAATGGGTGAGCCTTTGACCCCTGACCCTACCGCTCTTGCTGTCTTTGAAGTTGGAGAGAAAAAACTTAAACAGGGAACGGAGAGTGTCCCCATCAATGTTTAACCATCGTTGTGCAAACAGAAACCTCAGTGGGTTTGATAGAAGATCTAGGTGGAGTCAAAATGATTGTTTCAGTTTGTTTTCCAATACTTATTATTGTTGATGCTGTCATTGTTACGAACTGAATTCCTTTTCTGTTTCTGTACATTTGTGTATGAAATACAAAATATCTCTCACACACACCCAAGGACTTTAATCTAACTTATCACCTTTACCTCAATTCTTACATTGCAAATAAGTGTCTAACTGCTAACCTTAACATAAACCCAACTAACCTTAACCTTAGAGCCAAGTTTTAACCCTCAAACTGCCCTATGAAGTTCTAAGGACCAGACAAAATGTCCCCACTTCCCAAAAAGATACCCACTGTGCAGGGGAAATGTACATTCTGGTCCTCATTATGTACTGTGTACAAGAACACACACACACACACACACGGTATAGTGAAGGACTAAAATAAATAAAGAAAGAAAGAAAATGACAAATTGTAGTCCAAGAAAATCTGTAATAAAGCACTTCCCAAAGTATCTGGGGAATATATAAAAGCTCTGCAACAGAAGAGATGTCAGAAAAATAACAGACAAGGCCTGTAGGTCTGTGGCCTGATGATTAAGGCGTACAATCACAACATTCCAAGCGGTGACCTTTGCGGCACGCTATACCTTCCCTCATTTTCCTGTCAACAAATACCTAAAAGTTGCAGCCAATAAGTAGAAGAAAACACTGTTGTGTCTACCTCCTCTAAAAATGATGTTTGAAGCAGATGTAAAATTAAAAACAGTTACAGCTGACCTGAAATCAGCCATCGGTACAGCCAGCATTACTGCTTGATTGGGCCCCATTCCTGAAGGGAAATATCACCAGCAGCGTCCATCATAGCTGAAACATCCCGACAATCTCAAAGTTTGTTCTAGTCCTCGAGCTCGGACTCTCCATTGAGTTGGTCCCTGTTTGTCACCCAAACCCTCACTAGGAAGGTCGTGGACTCCGTCCACCAGACATCCCCTGCCAGAGATGGTGAAAGTAAGAATGTTTGACTCTTGATTAAGGAAACCATCATCAACACGCCATGATCGTCACGAAGACGTTCAAGGGCAAACAAGCGAATTGGGTGACAGACATAAATGTCAAGTCACTGATAAATGGCCTCTTCCGTAGCTAAATTGATTGTAAATAATTCACCGTGCGTGTAGGAATGTGAGTGAAAAATGTCTGGAGGAATTCCTTCTGAATGAAGTGCGCAGGCTCATAACATGATGTATGTACAGCACTTCAGCAGCACACAAGCCTGGAGCTGAATGAGGCGTATTTGGACACAGGCGTCAGTCCCGAGTGGCCGTTGGTGAAACAGTTCTGCAGGAGTCGGCGCATAAACACAGCAACCGGTTATTTAGAAGCAAAGCTTAGAGGGTTTAATCCTTGATTGCTATGGAGACCCAGCAAATTCAATATTGGATAAATAAATAAAGCGTTATGAAATGTGATTACGTGACAAAATACAAAGTCCGAAATATAAACGTGGCATTACAGCCTCATCGAATCAAAAATGAAAACAAACATAAGGGAGGAAAATGTCTTTTCTGTTTGTCTTGCCTGGCTAAATAAGACTTTGTGGGCGAAGTTATGAAATAAAATGCCAAGTGAAAAGTGTAAATATTTCAAAGCAAAGCCTCAACTCTTTATTTCTTCCTCTCTTTTGTCATCAAAAATTTTAAAATGTTTTTTAATTCTTAATTTAGCTCTGTTGCCTGGTTTTTCTATTAGGATCAAACAGACTTCTAAATACTAAAACACACCCAGACAAGCCTAATATTTTGGTAACTAGCAATCACAATAAGCAGCGGTGCCACCACGGTGGCCTTGGATGAAGGCGCCAACCGTCAACCACAACTTCCTGTTCAAATGAGGTTTTGATCCTTTGTTCTCCAATGACGCCCCTCCCAAAATAAGTCAGCCCTCCACTCATGATCTGGGTCGGACATTTGTGCTTTCATTTAAAGTAAATAAATAAAGTGTTCTCAGGGCAGCCGTGGTGCCACCGTCCCTGCGTCGCCTGCTGAACCTGGACCAGTTAGCGGTGGGCTCCATCACACCGGGTTCTTTTCCTTTTCCTTTGTTTTCATTCCATTTCCTTCCTCATTTTCTGAGATACAGTTTCCCCCGATGGAAGTCTAAACAAAATACAATAATGTGAAAGTAAACAAACTCACAAATATCATGTCCTACAACCTTTGGCCTCTCTGTAGGCTTTGCCGTATAAATCTGGTACTTTATGTTTATCATTCTGATGCAACAAACTGTATTTTTAGCATTAATAATAATAATAATAATCCTCTGAAGTATATCAACTGAAGGAGGTGTGAGTCACATATGTGGCCTCACAAATATTTAATAGAAACTGTTGCACACGTTCAGGGAGCACCTATAAATGATTGCTAAATGTAAGATTAATTGTTAAGCCTTTGTTCTAGCAAAGGTTCCAACTGACAGACTATGAAGGAAGGATGTCGTGAACAGGATCTTCCATCAAAAGGAGCGAAGCGTTCACTGACCCATAGGTTTACATGAACTGGTAAAAAGATTTGGATATGACTGGCGGCGACCATTTAATCAGACTATTGTGCTTGACCCCAGTATGTGTATGGAACACTATTTTTTTATGTACCAGGCTGCTCCGATAAAGATTTGCAGTGACTGGTTGGGAGTCTTCACAGGTCTGATGGACATGTTTTCACATCTCCTCTTTCTGTCTGATCTCCCCCCTCTCCTCCTCCTCCACCCAGCCTGCCACCAGCAGGGGTAAGGAGTCTGGTTCTAGTTGAGTCTTCCTGATAAATGTTTATCCTTGTCATTTTTGCATATAAATGCCTGCTCTGAGGGCATAGTGCTGTAAAAATCACAATATTGGCACTCCAATTGTGACGCTGATTCTGGAACTACAATCATTGCTGCATCTTTCCATCTCAAATCCATCTAGTATTTATCTGCTATTAGACCCACAATGAAAATCTAGAGTAATTGTTAATTTCTAGTTGTGTCATAAATTGTTCACCATTAATTTGTGACTGTCAGAACGGAGACACGGTTAATGGTGATTTATGAGTTAAGTAGTGCAGCCAGTGGATTGTGGTTAGCGTGAGAGGAAGAAAGAAAATAAATTTGAGGGGCTTTGGAAAAAAAAAAGAGAAACAACTCCATGAACACTAACCGAAAGGGCGGCTGAGCTCAGTTTCAGTGGAATGGCAGAGCATTATAGTTGAAGTGTGAGAGGGCAGAGCGAGACTTGATTACAGCCTCTCTGGTGCCAGAGGTCCAGCCGACGAGGATGGGTGTGTGCTGATTTGCTGTTAACAAGGAAGGCAGTTCAGCCAAATTCTTGACTTCTGCTAATATCTGAGGTTGAATAAGAAGATTGATGGTACACGTCTCCACATCCTTCCACTAAATTTACCCTTTCAGGAGGCAGTTAGCTCAATTTAGCAGCAGCATCTGATTTTTTGTGTTTGTTTGTTTGGTTTAAAAAAAACAAAAGCCATGGTGAAATTGAGTTTGAATAGAATGCTAAGCTAGCCTACCCAGTTACCATAACTTTATGCAAATCTGACTGCCGCCATGCCAACGGATAATCTCTGGTTTCCAAACTTGGTTGAACATTGTGGGCTGACACTGGTGGCTGTTCACATTCATGCTCTTGGTCCTGACCTACTGCAACAGCCACACTGTGCTGCCATTTTAAAATTCATAACTCACTGTTCTATTTAGACAAAGCCCGCCCGCTGTGTTGGTTTTTGTTGCATATTCTGGCTAAGTCTGACTGAACGCAGAGCACACTGCCAAGACTAAAAAATGACAGCCAAGTAGCTAATAGGTTCCACGGATGTGTGAGAGGCAATAATTTGACAGCCATTAAGGGAAAACTGGCCTTTCTTGAATCACAGCGATCACTTGGACGTCCATGTATTCACTGCAGTCTGCCATGGTTTTGTGCCATTTCAATGTATTCGCTGCAGTATTTGGCAGATTATTTCAATGACAACTCTGCTATGAAATGATAAATAAAGATTTCTTTAGCATAAGACCTCTCGCTAAGCAAACTGTTGCCTCATTTCCTGTGTACAATCTGCACAGAATATTTGTATCTACCTGCAAGAAAATGAAAAGTGCTCTCCAGTATCCTTAAGAATTGACATGGAAATTAGCCACCTAGAAATTCCTGTGAGAGCTAATTTTCACCTTTTTTCTGGTGGCATTTGCGCTGCCAGAAGGAACTTTAGTGGAAGTGACCTAAGTCATCTCACAGCGATCTTAATGTCAGTTGGAAAAGGAAAGTTTTATTTTCCAGAGTTTCTCACAGCTCTGGATTGCATGGGCAGTGCTGCCAGCTGTGTGGAGAGTTTTGTATTGGACCTAATCTCTCTCCATTTCTATATTTGTTAGTTGTTAGAAGCTCTAAATTTCAATTATTATAATATGCTTTTATTCCATTGATTTATTAATCTGATTTTATTAATCAGTTATGTATATTAATATTATCAACAGTCCCAGCTGTAGCAGTTTAGTCTTTATTGTAAATCCTAGCATCATATTTTGGTGCTAAAGGTCATAACATCAAGAAACACATTTCTCCAGAATTTGGAACAGCACCAAAATGGAATCATCTGTTTCTTTGCTAGTGAGCAACATTTCCTGAAAAATTCATTAGAATTTCTCCTTGACTTGGGTTAATTTGCTATCAAATAAACAAATGCCAGCCGTTCAACAACCTCCTTGGAGGAGGTAATCATAGTTTTTCAACATTAGCCTCAACTAGCTTTGATGTCTGGATTTGTCTCAAATTAAAAAAATTCTCACCACCAAAATGATTTTGGTTGTCACAGCACATGCCAGTGGTCACTGCTGGCTCACAACAATTATCATCTAGGATATCTGTTGTATGATTATTTCAGTATGTATTTCATCCAAAAAATGATATACCAGCTTTTAAAGCCCTACATACATTTACGCTCCCTGTAGATGTCTGAACTGCACATGGAAAACAAGCCAAACCATAAAGGAAAAGGTTCTTTTTTGAAGAAAATATCGCTAGTAGCGTGTGTGGGATCCAGGAGTACAGGATGGCCTGGCTCCAGCGACATTGTCCACGGCACCTCTGCGTGTTTTCATTAGGCCTTCGAGTGTTGGACACAAATGTTTTTTGTGCATGTGCGTGTGTGTGTGCAGGAGGGTAGAAAGAACTGCCGCCTTGGTGGGGCTGTGCGCGGTCTGCTATGTCTCTGGTCCAGAGGAGAGTCATTAAGGGAGTGATGAAGCTGATGACATGTTATTCCTGTAACGGCTTGCCTGGCCCCAGACTCGTCTCTGCTGGAGCTTTGGAGCCCACAGGTCTGCAAGTGGACATACAGAGAGACACACAGGGGCTGAGTTTATTTTAGAAGGTGGTTTGGTGCCGGACACCCTGTCTGCACTCCCACCAACCTTTACACGCCACCACCTACCTTTTCCCCAACACAACACAACACACACACACACACACACACACACACACACACACACACCTTATCACCCCACAAGCAACATGTTTACATGGCGCCTGAAACAATCGTTGGTCTGAATCCTATGAAAAGGGTTGTTTATCTTGTGGGGGTTTGGTGTCCAGGTTTTTGGCTATTTGTGTTAGAACCTCTACCGTGGATCCAATAAAATCAGCACTTTTCCAATTCACTCCCAGCGATTTAAACGGCAGCTTCACTCTCTACAAATATCTTAAGAGCACACATCCAACCCACAGATTCAGTAAAAAGTAATATTAGCAAAGACAGGCACAGCCCCATGTATTTTGGTCTTCCTGTGTGTGTGTGTGTGCGTGTGTGTGTGTGTGTGTGTGTTTGTGTGTGTGTGTGTGTGTGTGTGTGCGTGTTAGTAGCTTCCCACCCGTCATTCTGTTTCAGACGGCGTATGAGTACAAAATATTTCTAACACGTGGATCAAAACAGATCAAACCTAACTAGTTCCAGCCAGACTGCCAGGTTTGGACCTTTAACACACTCTCACTCACTCACCTTTGGTTCAGACAGACTAGAGTAAAACTATTGTCATCTTTGCCTGAAGATGACACGAGAACCTCATGTTCAGTCAGGAGACACAGTAAAGTTCTCTCTGTCCAAATCACATGTACGTTGTTACATTAACTTTCCATTAAAACTTTATTGGTACATGAATCCACAATCCATGTGTCAGAAGACTGGAGCGAGATAACAGGCATTATTAATCCCATCTTGTGTGACGCACATTAATAACTGCTGTATTCTCCTCTGGGCTGGGCCTTTTGATCTTGCTCCTTTACTATCACACTCTACATCTGCGTTGCTTTATGTGACCATTATCACCAGCTTTGGATGCACTTTACGATGCACCAAAAATCGTCCCGGTGTTGCCGCAGAAATTCCATCTCACCTCGCGGGTGTTGAGCAACAGACTGCTGAGTCTTGATTTACGAGCTCAGGTTGTTTTTTATTTATCTCTGTTGCTAATTAACTCCAACAGGACACATTAGTACAACACTTCAAATTCGAAACACTTTATGTATCTCCTGAGGGGCACTTTAATAAGGCGTGCAAAGAGGCGCAGTTATAACCCGTCTATCCATCTACTCCCTGTTACCCTCCTCTTGTTCCTGGAGCCAATCCCAGTGGTCCCACTGGGGACAGTATAGTGGGACAGAGATGGCTATTTTAGTGCTGTCCCAGCTTTAAACCATACAGGTCAATGAACAAGCAGTTTATTTTACTTCTTTTTTTAATCTGTGTCTATTTGTTTTAGACACATTAAGTCTGCATAAGTTAGATTTGAGAGCTCCAGTATGAGCTTTAGCTAGCTTATTATTATTATTATAATTGCTGTTATTTATACTATTACCTTGTTTGTGACTCTGATGGTGTTTACCTCCCCCCTGAAATGAACTCTGGTCAAAACTCTTCCAAAAGACATCTCTCTGGCCATCTGATTGAGTTACACAGGGGAACATATTTTGAACAGGTGCCCAGTGAGTACCCCTCTGTGACCACACACACACACCTTATCACCCCACAAGCAACATGTTTACATGGCGCCAGAAACAATCGTTGGTCTGAATCCTATGAAAAGGGTTGTTTATCTTGTGGGGGTTTGGTGTCCAGGTTTTTGGCTATTTGTGTTAGAACCTCTACCGTGGATCCAATAAAATCAGCACTTTTCCAATTCACTCCCAGCGATTTAAACGGCAGCTTCACTCTCTACAAATATCTTAAGAGCACACATCCAACCCACAGATTCAGTAAAAAGTAATATTAGCAAAGACAGGCACAGCCCCATGTATTTTGGTCTTCCTGTGTGTGCGTGTGTGCGTGCGTGTGTGTGCGTGTGTGTGTGTGTGTGTGTGTGTGTGTGTGTGTGCGTGTTAGTAGCTTCCCACCCGTCATTCTGTTTCAGACGGCGTATGAGTACAAAATATTTCTAACACGTGGATCAAAACAGATCAAACCTAACTAGTTCCAGCCAGACTGCCAGGTTTGGACCTTTAACACACTCTCACTCACTCACCTTTGGTTCAGACAGACTAGAGTAAAACTATTGTCATCTTTGCCTGAAGATGACACGAGAACCTCATGTTCAGTCAGGAGACACAGTAAAGTTCTCTCTGTCCAAATCACATGTACGTTGTTACATTAACTTTCCATTAAAACTTTATTGGTACATGAATCCACAATCCATGTGTCAGAAGACTGGAGCGAGATAACAGGCATTATTAATCCCATCTTGTGTGACGCACATTAATAACTGCTGTATTCTCCTCTGGGCTGGGCCTTTTGATCTTGCTCCTTTACTATCACACTCTACATCTGCGTTGCTTTATGTGACCATTATCACCAGCTTTGGATGCACTTTACGATGCACCAAAAATCGTCCCGGTGTTGCCGCAGAAATTCCATCTCACCTCGCGGGTGTTGAGCAACAGACTGCTGAGTCTTGATTTACGAGCTCAGGTTGTTTTTTATTTATCTCTGTTGCTAATTAACTCCAACAGGACACATTAGTACAACACTTCAAATTCGAAACACTTTATGTATCTCCTGAGGGGCACTTTAATAAGGCGTGCAAAGAGGCGCAGTTATAACCCGTCTATCCATCTACTCCCTGTTACCCTCCTCTTGTTCCTGGAGCCAATCCCAGTGGTCCCACTGGGGACAGTATAGTGGGACAGGGATGGCTATTTTAGTGCTGTCCCAGCTTTAAACCATACAGGTCAATGAACAAGCAGTTTATTTTACTTCTTTTTTTAATCTGTGTCTATTTGTTTTAGACACATTAAGTCTGCATAAGTTAGATTTGAGAGCTCCAGTATGAGCTTTAGCTAGCTTATTATTATAATTGCTGTTATTTATACTATTACCTTGTTTGTGACTCTGATGGTGTTTACCTCCCCCCTGAAATGAACTCTGGTCAAAACTCTTCCAAAAGACATCTCTCTGGCCATCTGATTGAGTTACACAGGGGAACATATTTTGAACAGGTGCCCAGTGAGTACCCCTCTGTGACCACACACACACACACACACACACACACACACACACACACACACACACACACACACACACACACACACACACACACACACACACACATCATTGTAACCCGATTCTCTTCGGTGAGCCTGGTTGTCTCGTACATGTTCCAGCCGAGTTTGTAATCACCACTTCTGCTGCTGCATGCATACACAGCAGTGTGTCAGTAACGTGCCGGGTTGACACTTCTAATCCTCGGTTCAAACTTTACTCCAGAAAAGATAACAAGTTTCTATTCAACGGAGGTTTGCAGAGATTTTAAAAGTATCACTGGAGCAGTGGAGGAGATGGATGGTGGTAAAACTGGACTGATGCCACAGGGGAAACCCTGATCCACCCCTGATCTTCTTTGTTCCTAATGCTGCCGCTCTCATAATATGGCCATTATAGCTCTCATCTCTGTCTGTGTCTCTGGAATGTTCAAATCTGCATTTATATTGCAAATCAAAGCACTTAGTCTCCCCAATAGTAACTTCCCCTGAATGCTTCCTTAATGCCGGGACCTGGAGCATTTTTCAAGTACTCATTATGATGAAAAATAGATACATTAATCAGGGTAAATTCAAAACATATATAACTATAGTGACCCAAGGGTGGGCGCCCACATCGACCATTACCCACCCACCATTGGGAGAAAGCATTGCAGCATATCCTCTTAAGATATCCTGCCATTAAATACACGTAACTAGACTTCTTATGTTGTGATTATTAACAATTAATCACATGTAATATAATATGATCTATTGTATGACATTTTGTATATTTGTTGCTTGTATAGAGTTTTGAATTTTTATTTTATTTTATTGAAGGCCTTGATTATTACGTTTAATTTTTGATTTCTTATTTATTCCGAGATGTGTGTGATCACAGTGAACACAGCAGTAGAACAGGATGTTGCGTCTTTAAGAGTTGGGAAACTTGAAACCGTGTTTGCGCAACAATCAGTGCGGCTCCCAGCCGCCAAAGTGTCTAGACTGGCACATGATGGCGGGAATCAACCAATGGCTCCAGAGCTTTCCTCTGGGGCCCCGAGAGAGAGAGAGGGAGAGAGAGAGAGAAAGAGAGAGGGGGAGTCAAGTGAGAAAGAATTATATGCATGAATCTGTCAATTTAGTTTCAAAATAAAGGTAGAATTGCAAGTCCTGATATTAAGAATAATTCTGCATGCTTAAAATCAAGTGGTTAATGGCTTCACTTCTGCAGTTTTCATCTGACGTAGAGCTTGTTTCTTCTTTAAAACCTCGATATTACGTTTTAAGAACCTCTTTTTAAGGTGCCGGATATTGGTTGGTGCCGCAGTAGTAGTCTTATTTTGGAAATCAACACTGCGTATATTCTGCTTGGCTTCACTAAACTGTGTGCACGCAGGGGCGCGTGTGTGCGCGGGGTACTGTGGGTGTTTGTGAGTGCGTATTGGCGCGTGCTCGTGCAAAAAAGACTTACAGGGGAGTGGAGAGTGGAGTAATTCCAGCTCTCTTTAAAACAACTTGTCAGCACGGAATCCGTCCCGGACTTTTACACTGGAGTCCCCGTTCATCTCTGTCTGCAGTGGGATTACAGCCTCCACGGCGGTCACGCTGGGGTTTCACTGCAGGTTTAAATCGGGATCGGGAGACTTTTCACAAGGAAGGAAACTTTAAGCAAACTTTTGGAATTGTATTTTTGATGCTCCTTTTGTTGCTGTAAGCTGATACAGCTTCTTGTGGGGTCTAACTATGCGTTGCGGATTGTGTGCCGGATCTCCAGAGTCTTGGGGAGCTGAACACTTTGTGGGAGGGTTGGCAAAAGTTGGAGCTTAATTGAGTTGCCGACAGAGGGTCACTGGGCAGTGACTGCGTGCAGCCTTCTTCTTCGAGCAGTTCCGAGATGTTTAACGCGGCGCATGACTGAGTAAGCTATTATTTTCTAATGCTGCGGAAGAGCCAGAAAACGGCAACCACCGGCTGCGCATGTTGTGCGCACCGTGCTCCAACTCCGGGTCTTGCGTGACGCGTGTAAATCGATGTGGCATCTCCCGGGACCCGGACGGGACCCACGGGACGCATCCAAAACTGTCAAGGTTGTCGTATGTTCAAGTCGAGACGCTCAGGTCTTGTACGGCGACTCTGGAGAAGCCGTCTGGTCACCGAGAGCGACGGGCGCGATGGAAGCAGACGAGGCGAGGGAGGACGCAAAAGTCACTGTGACAGACACTCAGGAAAGCTCCACAGACACGAGCCGCGGTCGGTGACGCACGCTGACCCGGCTCCGGGACTGACCGGAGACGGTGGAGACCTGACAGAGGGCGCGGAGAGAGAGGAAGAGGAGCAGAGCGAGGATGACCGGGGTGCCATGTGCGCCCCGGAGCACAGAGGCTCTCAGCAGGGACAGGATGGAGACAGTAGGACGGTGACGTGTTGTTTGTTTGGGGAATGGGATCTCAGACCTCGCAGCCCTTATTGTGCCTCGAGAAAAGACGGGGGGGAGCCCTGTCAGTGCGCATCAAGGCACGGGGATCGGGAGGACGAACTCGGGAGCACGGCTCACGCTTTTTTGAAAAGACTCAAAGACGGGAATCTGGAAGCTTTGGCGAGGACTATAGAGACCAAAGGGTCCAGTGAGTGCGTCATGGTGACGAACGCTGAGCTGCGACTCGGTGCCCATCACGTATCCCCGCAGTATCTCTTGTGTAAGATGTACCGCTGGAGCGACCTGCCGTTCTCAGCAAGACTCAAACCGCTGTGCCACTGCCAGAGCTTCGGCTCAGTGGAAAACACAAACGTGTGCTGCAATCCGTATCACTACAGCCGCTTATGTGGGCCAGGTAAGCACTTCAGCACCGGGGGGCGATTAGTGGGAGGGCTGTGGCTGAGCATGGAGTGTCCACACCTTCATACGGGCCCATATGGGTCTCATTTCTGAATTCTTGGGGCCCAAGTCAGTCAGAAGGCCTTTGGGGGAATAAGTGTATCCCATAAAGGTGAAATATCGACTTTTCTTGGACTTTCCGCCTCCAAATGAGAGCTTTAGTTGCACCATTGAAAAAAGCAACAGCATGGATATCCTATAACTATGTTATTTACCTGCAGCTAAAGATGCATTTTGCACCACAGCCAGAGCTTTAGCAAATTGTCTAATGACATAAAAGAGCACACACGTTAAAATATGATCATTTCCCCCAGTAAAGACGCACACTGACAGGCGTGTTAACCGATTACTATATGTTCCTATTATAAACTTTAAAGCGCAGAATGCAGCGCGGAAAACCCCTGCGAACGGCTGTCACCGACACTTCTGTTATTTTACTGCCTGTACTCCTTTTTGAGACTATTTTCTTAACGCCAGTTTATACTGGCGCAAAGCTTTGCTGCTTTCCACATCATCCAGTTAAAGGTTGCGCTCAAGTTGCACTTATGCTCTTTTTTTCTCTGACAAGGAGGTCCTCCTCTTGTTATTTAGGTGAAGGAGTGCCGATAATATACAGTTTGCATAGTCCTGGCGCCAGACTGACTCGCTGGGTATCTGACTGAGGACTCCGGCAATTACTGGCTCCGCTCTTAAAGGGACCGCAGCCGCAAATCCGTGTCCACTTTGGACTGGAGCAAGTATCAGAGCAGCAGCTTTGCTTTACTTACAGCTCGCAAAAGTCATCAGAAGAGTTAAAAGAAACGCCTTCGTCAGGATGTGGAAGATGCAGATGACTAAACACTGATAATTAATATTGCTTTTTTGTAAATTGTATTTGAGCTGAATTATTTAAAGATATTTCAAATATGTCAAGCATTTCTTTGTTTGAAAATACCTAGACATCAAACCCCAATAACAGGATAACTATTAGTTATTTTAAGTAAGATTGCTTTCATTACACTGCATTTTTGGGATACAGGTTCACCTGAAAAGGAGAAAATAACTTTGCAGCACAATGTTTACCAGTTCTACCTGTTGAATATTGACATCACTGTCAACGCTTAAAGTTTCATGCATTAGTTAATCCACCGAACCCAGGCAGCCTTTAACCGGACCCTACTTTCTGTTGCATTTCCAGAATCACCCCCTCCCCCATACACTCTGTCCTGTTCAGATGAACACAAGCCACTGGGTGAGTTTGGAAAAATGTCTACCACCTAACAAAACCAGTAAACGACAGTGTCGTCATGCTCTCATTTTTAGACTGGAAACAAAAACGGTCCCATCTCCAGCTGATAGTGGTGTGGCTCTGATGGCGTGAACAGAGACAAGCTCTGTAGCGAGGCAAACTCTTCTTCCGATAAATCGAAACGCATTTAATTTCGCTCTAATTTAAACGTATGCAGTATGTTTTGTCATACGTTGTCGCCATTGGTTACCACTGTTGCTGAACGACAACCTGAACTCTCTTCGCTGTTTCTGCTTTTTCCTCATGTTTAGACTCAACTCTGCCTTACACTGAAACGGCGCCCCCGCCCCTCCCCAGTGCACCTCACATCGCACCAAGAGAATACACAGGTGAGCTCCTTGCACAACTGTTGCAGAACCGTGTGTGGGAACAGTATTGGAGTGTATGTTGGAGGAAATGAGCGGTGCTTTAAATCAGAAGTTAGGAAGCAACCTGTCGTTTCACCTTTGCATATCCTCTGACCCGCTACCTTAATCTTCCTGTTGATATTTTGTGGTTTTCACCCTATTTGGAAAAACAAAAGTCCCTGAATAGAGCTTCCATTGTCAGTGGTGCACGCAGGTCTCCGCTGGGATTTAGGGGTCTCTTGCTATCTAGATGCCATGGCGGTATAACCTTTCCGTCTCACTCTCTCCCCCTGCACTTTCACCGTAGCAAAATATTTCACTGGGATGAAGCTGCAATAAGATCCCCGTGCATACTCCCAATCCCCTTTGCCTCCACAAGCACCCATCCCCCTCTTTCTTCCCTCAAATCCCTCCATTCCTCTCGGCAATTGAGCAGTGGAAAGAGGCTGGCATTTTGGGGGCGGGGGAGCTCTGTTGAGGCAGAGGTGTAGAGTTTTGTGTGCGTGAGTATATATGCGGAGAGTGGAAACGGAGAGGGGGCTGAACACTGCGTTTGGACAGGAAACAGCCCCCTCTAGATGATGAAACTGGAGCTTTATTTGTTTATGTGCCGGGGTCTGGTGGGGAGATCTTCGCGACATTAGACGACAACCCCCCCACCCCCATCAAACGATGGATTGACTGGTGAGGTGGTGTGAGTGGAATAAATATGCCTTGTAAATCCAGCCCACCCCACCGACCAAAGTTCACAGTTGAAACTTTTTCTGGATGCTTTCTGTGTCCCAGGCTGCACATTGTGAGCACATTAGAAAAGCTGAGATCGTCCCCGCACTTGCCCATCTTTGAGGAGTCTGACCAGAAATGATGCAGCTAAACATTGTAGCATCTCTGTACTCATTTTTGAGTCTCAACACACCTTAAATTTGGATTTCAGCTTGAAAATTGACAATTAACGTACTCAGAATTGTTTAATTACAACATATTCAGCCTCAGCTGTTACACTGTTGATGAGCTGAAAGTGCACGAGTGTTCAGCTTAAGGTTAAAAGCACCTTATTTAATAAGACACTATTTTGAGGTTTGGTTAAAAAGGTGCAAAAATCCTGTTTTTCACATCAAGGCAGCAAGTTTGTTTTTAGTTTTTATCTGTGTTTAATCAGAGCAGCGAGAGACGGCGACTCCTTGTTTTTCTCATGACATTCCAAAATACAGTCGCTTGCTCCCAAGATGTTACAAGATGAGGTGTGCGGAGTGTTTGGGTGTGTTTGTGTGCGTGTGTGTGTGTGCGTGCGTATGTGTGTGTGGTCTCTGATCCCCTGCCCCCACGCCAGAACACTGGAGCCAAGAACTGGAGCACAGGCCAAGAGCGTGAGGAGGAAAGAGAGTCGACTGAACAGACGTAGCCAAGAAATCTGCATGGAGCTTTAGTCACAAAGTTTTGCAGGTTATGAGTCCTTTCTTTGAGTTACAGCTGACACAATAGCAGGGGGATAAACCCAACATGGCGGCCGTATCAAAGAACTTTCTACAGCTTAAAAAAGGCCATTGATGTCTGTTCGATCTGTCAAAAGAGTGAATGGATCTTTTTGTGCAGGTGATCCGTTGACATAAAGCCTGTGATGTTTTATTTAAAACTGAATAAAGAGCTGAACATGCACTTTAGTATCTATAAAAAAATCTGCTTAGAAAGCAGCTATATAACCTAGCTTGAAGAAAAAAAGCTGCAGCAGGGTGTGGCCCATACATACCTTTGCCCTCAGCTCTTTTATCCTTCGATCAGTCGAGGTACCTTTAAAACCACATCCCTGTCTTGAAAAAGGGAAATTCTACTGGAATCTGGAGTCTTATATCTCCTAAGGATCGTTCCTCTGTCAGTGCTTGTGTGTGTGTGTGCTCGCGTGCGTACATGCGTGCCTGTGTGTGACAGGAGGTAGAGAGGGAGGAATTTGTGTCTGACTCGGTGATAAGATCGTCTCAGAGTACTCACATAGGGGTTCTATCGGGACGAAAACGCACACACACAACAAAACATACACACTAATCACGCGATTTGCTACAGGGGGAATCATTGTTCTGCCTTTTATTAACTGTCATTGATGTCAGGCGTTGGCTGCTGTAAAAAGTCATTTGCTTCTGCAGCTTCTGTGAGTAGCACAAATCTCCAAGTGGTGACCTGATGTTCTCCAGGATGAGTGCAGCAGGTCAATATACGCTGGCAAATGCTGCAAAAATAGCAGGAGAAGACCTCACACTCCAGGTCACGAACACAAACCAGTTTGTGATAAAACGAAATGTAATATTCTTCAATTCAGCCAAATGATCTCAACCCAACAGAGCGACTTCTCAGATATCAAACGCGAATCAGAAATTGAAGCGTCACAAACAAGCAGCGGCTGGAGGGAAATGGTAGTACAGGTCTGGCTCTTGTGATCCCCTTAAACGAAAAGGCAAACGTCTGCAATTCGATAACTAAACTATCTACAAGGGAAAATACAGACTGTGTTGTCCCAATGACGAAAGAAACAATTATAGATTTAAGAAAGTGTCAATCGATGTTCATGGTGTGGTTTAATTGTCGATGTAATCACGCCGGGCAGTGACGGAGATCAGGTCTGTTTCTCACCGAGTGAAAAAAACCCATTATTATTTAATTTACTGTCGTGCCTAGTGGGCATTCCTGGTATTGCAGCATACAGCTACGCCAGTGAACCGCAGCACCTGCCAGTATGGTGAAATGCATAATTATATGCATATCTAGAGTCATCTGCCGTTCATACTGGATGAATTAGAAATTATACATTGGAAAATAAAATGTTTGACTATAGATACTAAAGCCGAGACTTTCTTACTTCTTTCCACATCTATGTCCGCTATCAACCGCAGGTTATGTTCTGTGTGTACAAGTATGAACTTGGCATTAACTCTGCTAACTGTTATACTTATTCTAAATATCCATAAACATCCACAAAGAGACAATAGCAAAAAGTAAGTGATGTCCCTGTCAGCTTTTACTACATGTCATCATTATACTTGTCAAACATTTGCCCATCTTGTTGTGATTAGGCGCTGCCTTTGAAACATGTGGAAACAAGTAAAGCAATGATACTTAGTGGACATTAGTATGGCCTGGATGTACTGAAGTAGAATCCTTCTGCCCTCCGTAATCATATTTTGGTGACTTGTTTGCTTAAGCGGAGCAAGGTATCGGCCAAACATCCTGCCTCAAAGCCCTGTCTGCACTCGCTGCAGCATTAACCCCATGAATTGGCCCTTTGACTGATGGGGCACGGCCCAGGAATGTTGGGAAATTGGAAAGGTGAGGGGGAGAAGGGTCTCGGAGTGAAAGAGGTGGGAGGGGGATCTGGGGTTCGGGCTCTGGGGAGTGATACTTGATACATGTTTGAGCGTATCGCCCGCAATACTTAAGAAACGTGGGTCTAAACTGAGATTTCTGGAGAACATTTTTAGGAGTTTAACTAGAGTTTCTCTGTGTTTTTGTCCTGAACGCGCCAGGCTTTCAGGGTCGGTCCATGTGGACATTGCTGGGCATGGTTTAGTAAATGATCTACTGAGGTTTGGGAGAAGAGAGGTCACAAGCGTATTATAGATAACAACTGCTTTTCGGCGAAAGTCTGGAGAGGTGAGAATGAGACAAAGACAAAGTGTAAACACAGATGACGGCGTGTTCAGAGAGATTCTATCCTTAGTCGGGACGGGTCCTCTCAGTGACCTGAACCTCCAGCCTGTTTGCTGGCACGTGTACAACACTTGCTCTTATGCTTGAATGAGAGACATTAGACTATGGAATTCAACATCAAGCACTGGCCCATTAACCATTTGCCATTTCCTCACATATTTTCCGCCACGGCTGTTTTTTTGGGGTTTTTTTTTACTCCAACGAGGCTGCACAGCCTCAGACGCAGCTCAAACAGGGGCCATGTTTATTTATTATCAGGATTTTTGACAAGCTCTTAGCTAAATTGACTTATATGCATATTTGTAAATATCAATATCCACATTTTAAT